>NC_073307.1:30503608-31746733 GCF_027595985.1 Sorex araneus | reverse complement strand
CTCACAACCATTGCAGAAGTGTTAGCCAGGCCTTTGCAGGGGTTATTTGTGTGCACATGCTGGGGCTAGTGCTCAGAGGGCCTTGTGGTGCCCGAAAGCAAACTAGGATGGTTGTGTGCCCCAAACACTATATTATCTCCCTCCTCCTAGAGCAGGTGGTTTTGTTATCACAGTCTCAGAGAAGGTATCATTCAAAGAAGTGACATGGTGAAATCAAACATGTGATTAGAAAACAAATCTAAAACAAATCAATGACATAGATGAACCTTGAGGGCGTTATGCTTTTTTTTTCTTTTCTTTTCTTTTTGGGTCACACCCAGCGATGCTCAGGGGTTACTCCTGGCTCTGCATCTCAGGAATTACTCCTGTTGGTGCTCAGGGGACCATATGGGATGCTGGGAATTGAACCTGGGTTGGCGTGCAAGGCAAATGCCCTGCCCTCGGTGCCACAGCCCCGAGGACATTATGCTTAATGAGATCTCAGCAAAAGGCATGCTTAGGATCCCACTGGGAGGTAAATCAGGAAAGACATAACTCAAAGAAAAAAGTCTAGAAGGACAGTTTGGGGACACACCCGGTGGTGCTCAGGGTTCATTCTTTAGTGGTGCTCAGGGGACCAAATCTAAGTGTCATCAAATATCCCTCAGAATGTTGAGCGCCAGTTAGTAAGCACAGTCAAAACTCTTAAGTTTATCTCTCTGTGTCTCTTATTCCTACTATCTCTTTGGTGGGTTCTTACCTAGCAATTTTATTTACTCATTTATTTTGGTTTTGGGGTCACACTGGCAATGTTCAGGGATTACTCCTGGCTCTGCACTCAGAAATTACTCCTGGTAGTGCTCAGACCAGATAGGATGCCGGGAATTGAACCCAGGTTGGCTGCATGCAAGGCAAACGCCCTACCTGCTGTACGATGGCTTCAACCCCCTAGCAAATTTCTATTTGTCTTCTGTCTACTTGTTTAACTTCCCTCTAAAACCAGTCTCTTAGAGTAATTTGTCATTCCTTCTTTTCAAAGTTCTGAATATATTTTATTTTTCTTCTGTCAGTAGCCTTGAGCCCTTTCCAGTATAAACCACCTGAGCCTGTTCCAAAGACCTTTCATGCTTCTTCCTCATCCATTGTCTCAGTTCTACAAATTGAATACGCTGGAATTTAATTGGAAAAGGAAGGATTTTTCCTTTTAGTGCAGAAGAGGCCATGAACACATGACATTGTAGTTTATTTTGCTTCTAGTTAAACCAAGTTGTAAAAAACTAAAGCACGCTGAGGGGCGCGTGCACTTGCTGGCTCTCCGGGCGGCTCTGTCTCACCGCCCGTGTTCGGTGCGCCAGAACCGCTGTGTGTGCTGTCGGTCAAGGGCAGGCGACGGAAGGAAGAAGGCCAAACTGGTTGCTCAGTCAGTTTATTTCGTTCTCTCTCTCTGCTTCTTCTGAGTCTGGGCCCCTCTCTGGATCTTCTATCTCCCCTGTCTTCTTCTGTCTCTCCCTCTGTGCCCCACAGTCTTAGTTTATATAGCAAATTACATAGGGCAGTAGCACAAAGGTGGGTTTAACATCAACAAATCAACAAAGAAGGGTAAGACCATTTCTTGAGGAGATTAACAAAATCTCTTCTAAGGAAATCTCATCTAAGGAGATCCGCTCAAGGGCGGGATTCCAAACAAGGGTGTGTCAGGGTGTGAGCTAGTAATCTGCTTAAATAGTTACAATAAATCTACTTCTAATATTTCTAGCAATGTCATTCTGTATGAGCACAGTAAGAGAAATAAAGTTTGGTTCTTCCTGAGGACATCTCACTATACAGTCCTTAGGCCAGGTTAATCTTCCTAACCCCAGCAGCGTCCTAGTCTTTTGGATCATGACAGCATTTGTCTATGATCAAGCTCTTAACTTATAGTTAAGAATTAGGCACTTTGGCCAGGCCTATCTCGATGCCAGGGTAGCACATAACTCACCGCTTGCCCTGCATCCGTCCCGTCCCTCGTCGGGACCCTGCTTTTGGGGTGCTAGGAACTGAGAGCAACTGAGGCTTACATGGAGAAAGCAGATGCCTGGGAATGAATAATATTCGAAGCCAATTAAGTCCCAAGTTACAAAAGCATAATATTGTCTTCTTGTGTCCATACAGAAAGGCCATTGCTCTAAGGTAAACTAAGTTCCCTGTGGCAAGGCTAAAAGGATGAACCCCATGTTATCCTACACCAAGTGACATGTTTATGATCTATTGTTAAACAGAGAAAGTTACACTCTAAAGGTCATGCTTGTTAGGATTCATCTATTGATTCAAATAGAAATGGGTGTCCATATGAAGCAATATGGTGGACTAAAGTTCATATGGGTGAGAGAGATGTTGCCCTGCAGCACTGTAGTCCCATTGTTCATCGATTTGCTCGAGCGGGCACCAGTAACATCTCCATTGTGAGACTTGTTGTTACTATTTTTGGCATATTGAATACACCACAGGTAGCTTGCCAGGCTCTGCCATGCGGGCGGGATACTCTCAGTAGCTTGCTGGGCTCTTGGAGAGGAACGAAGGGATTTAACCCAGGTTGGCTGTGTGCAAGGCAAACTCCCTACCTGCTGTGCTATCTCTCCAGTCCAAGAGAACAACGGGACGACAGTGCTATGCAGAGAGAGATATTAAGAGGATAAATTCTACACAATCATCCCTTTCATAAAGGCCATCTGGGGGGGGGGCCACTGCAGTGATGATTGGTCTTGTGATGAGGGGACCACTGAGGTCTTCAGCGATACCTGGGATTCACTCTATAGCATTCATTGCCGTGTGGTGTTGGGGATCAAACCTAGTGCTCAGTGCATATTAGGTACTCTTACCACTTGAGCTATCTCCCTCAACACGTTCATTGTTATTTTGTTTTGGGGGGCCATACTCTGTGGTGCTTAAGGGCCCTTGCTGGCTCAGAGTGTGGGGATTGTTCTTGGTAAGAGCTTGGAGAATCATGTGGTTCCAGGAACTTACCCTTAGCCTCTGTGTGCAAAGCATGTACCCTAGCCTGTTAAGCCATGTCTCTAGCCCTAAACAAGAATTGTTTAAATAGCATCAAAGCACTGAATAGTAAAGAATCATAGGGTAGGTCCATAAGCAAAGGCAGGGACTTTTATTTTCCACCCTGAAGTCACAGAGCCCAGTAAGTATATCCCATACCTGCTCAGTATCAGCTTCAGTTTACAGAACATCCCAGAACACATGGGACAGGTGAGAGTTCAAGGTACAGTTAATATTAGGATCTGACACAGAAAGTGCCAGAATCCTGGAGCTTTACATGGACACAGAACAGATTCAGCCTCGTGTTGGGATTTTCAGACAGAGACTCTAGAAATTTTTACTAATTTTTACAAAAGATAACCCAGAAAATATCTTCCAGGAAGAGGAAACTCAAGAAAAATGAATAGAGATATACAAGGAACAACAACAACAAAAACAATAAAATGACTAAAAAATGCAAGATTTTAAAAAATCTGGGCATACAAAGTTGTGGATTCAATGTAGTTGAAAAGATAGGCTGGGGAGTAGGTAAAAAAACTAGTTAGGAAGGAGAACATGTTATAAAATATCAAGAGATAGGAAGAGATAAAGTGATATAAAATATGAAAGAAGGGACTGGAGAGACAGTACAGAGGTAAGGCATGCAGCTGATCTGGACTCAATTCCCAGCACCACAGAGAGTGATCCCTGAGCAAAGAGCCAGGAGTAAGCCCTGAGCACAGCAAGTGTGGCCCCAAATTAAAACTCAATGAAGAAAATATAAAGATTGTGAGATGTGGAGTAGGACAAAATGCCTTTGTCAGGACTTATGAGATAAAGAAAGGTATGAGACAAAGGCAACGCTATTCTTAGGAGACATATTGCATAAAATCAAAATTAAGGAGTGGGATAAACAAAAAGAAATTCACTTTTGGTTATTTAATCGTGAGATTATAGAAAATCAAAGGCAAACAGATTCAAAAGTGGCAAAAGTTTGCAGCAACATGGATGGACCCCGAGGGCATTATGCTTAATGAGATGTCAGATAAAGACATACTTTTGATCCCACTGAGAATGAAATCGAGAAAGACCTAACTCAAAGAAAGCAGCCTACAAGGGCAGTTAGGGGACACACCTGGTGGTGCTCAGGGATTACTCTTCAGTTGTGCTCTTGGGACCATCGTGGTGCAGGGAATAAACCCCAGGTCAGTAGCATGCAAAGCAAGTGCCAATCCACTGTACAATCTTTCTAGCCCTTAGTTAGTCATTTAAAAATCTCGCAGTTGAAAAGGTACTTCAGTCAACATAGATAATGGGATGACTGCAGGTGGGAAAGAGTGATAAAGTAAGGCCCACAACCAGGCAACTATTTTTTTTTTTCTTTTTGGGTCACACCCGGCGATGCACAGGGGTTACTTCTGGCTCTGCACTCAGAAATCATTCCTGGCAGTGCTCGGGGGACCATTTGGGATGCTGGGAATCGAACTCGGGTGGGCTGCATGCAAGGCAAACGCCCTATCCACTCTGCTATTGATCCAGCCCCAGCAACTATTATTTTTAGTGGCTGGATGGAGCCCAGCTTCTCCTTGCCCCCCTCCCATATCCTGGTGGCACAACAGACTCCTGAGGGGATGGGGAGCTGCTGGGATGAAAGAGCCAGACAGATCACCGAGCAGCAGGCTCTGCAAGGGAGCACAGGAGACAGGATTCCAACTGCAGCTTTCAGACCAGGAACACATGTACTGGGCAGAGAAGGGCTTGGGGACAAGACCAGGATGCCATACCCTGGAGGGCCAGACAGCACAGAGACAGGCCTGGTCATCAGAACCTGGACTGGCATAGATGGACAGGATGAATAACATCATTCATGAGAAAGTGATGTGGACATTGGGAAGGGACCTAGAACCTCCTACTTATAAACAATACAGGAAACTAACTTCATTGGTACCTGGGGTTTTTTATGCAAATTTTTAATATAATATGTGAGAACTCATGAATTACCCCGCTAGTACACCTTTGGAAATCTTCCTTCTATAAAGCAAAAGACAGAGACAAGGATTTAAAAAACTGGACTAGGGAGGGAGAGAAAACAGGGAGGCCAAGGTACTTGCATTGCATGCAGCCAATCATGGCTTGATCCTTGCCCCCTGTGCGCCCCTGAGTACCACTAGAAGTGATCCCTGAGCACAGAGTCAGGAGTAGCCCCTGAGCATTGCAGGCCCTGACATCCCTCCCCTGGCAAAGAAAAAAAGCTGAACAGCTTCCAAATTAAAAAGTGGAAAGGATGTGTAAAATACCCTCTCATCAAAGTGGCAAGAAAACAGGGTGGGAAAATGATTCTTCACAGAGGAGAATGAATGAAGAGAACCCACAAAGCCACTAAACCAGGAATTAGTAGCATCCTCCAATGGGGAAAAAGAGGAATGTCTGCCTGGCTATATGTAAAAACCCGAACCCTGGATGATACAAGAGACATCGCCACAAAGCTACAAAGACCCTACAACACGAATGAAAAGTATCCTCAATCAAAAGAAAAGAAGAATTTCTGCCTGAATATATGTGAAAGCCTGAGCCCTGGGTGATACACAAGAGATATCTAAGCCCTTGGATAAACAGAGGATGAAAGCATGAGATGGTAAAGAGTTCACCCACGCGAGCAAAAGGCTGGTGCGATTACCAGACAGAAGCAACTTGGAGGCACAAAGCAAGCTAAAAAATAAAGCAGATTGCTTTAAAATAATGAAATGTTCGAGCTACAAGGAAGGCATAATATGAAACTCACAGGCAGTTAGTGACGTATAAAGTGCAAGTGGACAGACCCCTTGGCAGAAAAGGCAGACCAGCATCACAGCATTGGATCTGAACACCCCTCTACCAGTGGCAGGATGTGGGGACAGCCCCAAGGAACTGCACCAAGATGAAAACGCCAAAAGGGGCTATGCCTGTTTCTGTCTCTGTAAAATCCCCCTCTGAATCTGAATTTACAATTACCATTGAACAAGAAACAGAAGCTGGCATTTGCATCTTGGGGGACTATAGAAGTTGGGACTGTTCCCAAGCATCTTGGTGTTTGTGACTGATTGTGATCAACAGAAATGCATGTTGTGGGGGTGTTGGGGTGCAGAGGGAAAATGTGCGGCTCAGGTGTTAACAGCTTCCCCCAGCCCCCATGTTTCCCTTCCTGCTTTGCCTAGTGGTGCTGGTTTGTCGAGTCCCACGTGGGTGTCTGAAAGTCAACTGTACTTCTCCCCCACGAGGCTCTGTGGCCTGGCCGGGGGATCTGTCCACTTTGATCACTATTCCAGGAGGGAAATGACCCCAAAAGGAGCTGGAATCTAAGGCCTGGCAGCCAGTGCTGTGGTGGGAGCAGACACACTCCCCCAGACATGAAAAATCCCACTCGTTCGAAGTCATTCTGCTTCCTGCCTCAGATGTGAAAAGGGGGCCTTGTTCTCGGCCGGAGGGGGTGTTGTTCTGGGATGAAGTAAAGGCACTTTATATTATTTTATTGTCTGTGCACCATGAACAGTCACCTCCCAGGGTATTACACAGGAGCCTTCCAGTCTTACATAGTGCCCAGGAACACCCCCAGGGGCCAGAACAGCTGCCCAGAGACCAATCCAAAGTCAATGGATAGGAGAGAGCCATTTCGGCATGAAAGACCATTCCTGGTGCCCAGTGAGGTGATGGAAACTATAGTGCCAGACAAAAATGTACACAAAAGTCAAGCAAGCACCTCTTCTCCAGCTACACTCAGCCCTGCATGGCCCTTTCACTTCTGCAGGGCCCCCTTTGTGCCAACTGCATCCCATACCACTTTACAGTTAAGGAAAGACTCTGCATTGGCTGTTTGCTGGTGTGTGGTCATAAATCAGAGTTGGGGCCCAAGGAAACATGACCCTGTTGTCAGCTGTGTGTGCACTGGGGACAAGTTGCTGCATTGGGAGATGAGGCCTGGCAGGGCTCTCTGCCTTATTTGTCTGTGGCACTGTCAGGTAAGGGAAAACCTCCCTTTGTTGACACCCAAAGGGTGTCTTGTCACTATTTCTCAGGCTTCTCTTAACTCTGGTGTTCCCTGCCTCTTTGGCAAAGAGGAAGAGCCAAACCACACACAATTGATGGCTCATTAGGGACGGTTTGAAGTGGGACTCGGTGGAGGGTGAAAATGTGAAAGACAGAGGCTCAAGTCATAAGTGCAGAGAGAAGAGATTAGGCTAATTTTGGCCAACCCACGCCCACAGCCAGCCTTGAGCCCTTTTCCGGTCCCTACAAGAGACTGTTTCCAAATAGCAAGGATATAAGAAAGAGCTTATTCTGGAAGCTGAAAAAAAAAAGCAGAAATCAGTTCATGGGGGCGGAAATATTTCTCCATCTCTGCTTTGAGGGCCGTCATTTCTCCGCAGGTGTTGTGGAGTGTGAACAGTAGATGACGCTGTTGCCCTTCCTTTGGGGGGTGATTGCAGTAAGAAGCTAGTGAATCCAAGTCTGTACATTTCAAATGTGGGATTCAAATGTTTAGATTATGTAGAAAGGTACACATCACATCCCACTGGAAGTGAAAGAGTTTCCCTTCTATTTTTACACTCCTTTAAAGGAAAAAAAAAACTCTTGTGCAGATTAAAGGCTGTGCTGTTACATTAACAACAAGAGATGGCCAGAGGAATCCTTATGGGGAAGGAAGTAAGGCTGGCCAGCTGGGGGGATGAGGGAGTGGAAAGGTTTGATATTCATTTGAAAGAAATAATAGGCAAGGGGCTGGAATGATAGCACTGCGGGTAGGGCGTTTGTCTTGCATGTAGCCGACCCGGGTTCTATTCCCAGCATCCCATATGGTCCCCTGAGCACCATCAGGAATAATTCCTGAGTGCATGAACCAGGAATAACCCCTGTACATCACTGAGTGTGAACCAAAAGCAAAAAAGAAAGAAAGAAAGAAAGAAAGAAAGAAAGAAACAAAGAAAGAAAGAAAGAAAGAAAGAAAGAAAGAAAGAAAGAAAGAAAGAAAGAAAGAAAGAAAGAAAGAAAGACAAGCTGCAAAGTTGATATGCTTCCATAATAGAAACTAAGAATAAAAAGCAAAAAAAAAAGAATAAAAAGCAATGGCAATAACAATATTACATGATAAGCTGCCACTTTGCCAAAGTTTTCTGTGTCTGTGACCAGGTAATTTTTAGAGAAACCTTTCAAGTTTCCAGCATAGAAACACCCGAGCTCTACAACTAATCTTGAAAACAATGCCACTCCCCTGAATCTTCCAGGCAAATGAGTCCAGGATAAGAGTCTGGGGCTCTTCTCAGAATAGGGGTGGGAAGATTCTCCCATTTTCTCCATCTTCCATCCCCACAGAAGGCCCAGCAGCCTTCACCCACACCCAACATCTTCCAGCATAGAAATAGTCCAACTGAACCTCATCAAGCCACCAAGCCACCAAGCCGTTCTGGCATATCCGGCTATGCAAAACCTCCAAATTTCATAGTACTGACAGCCCAGTAGGAGGCACACAACAAGTTTGATGGGAAATTTGTGTAGAAGATCACCAGGCTCAACAAACGGAACAATACAGAGAAGGCTCAACTAGAAATCCTCAATGACTTTAGTAACACCATTGTGAGATTAAACAGAACAATCGTTACAAACTGACTTTTATTGATCTATTTTCTGACAATGCCTTGTTGTAGCAAGATATATAAAATAATCTTCTGTTTACTTAAGGGGCTGGCTTGGGATGGGAGAACGCCAGTGTGTGCAACCAAAATAATGAGCAGTGCAGCCAAGGCTGCTGACATCACAGCTAATGTGCGCAGCCACAGAGAGCCAGGATGCATGTGTGCACTCAGAGCCAGCACGTGTGCTGAGCCTCAGAGAGCCAGAGCACTTGGACCACCGCGTCCATCCCAGCGACAACTCCCACTGCAAAAAAAATTAATTCAAGAGTAATTTTATGTTTTATTAGATATTGTACAACAAATATAACTAAGCTATTGCATGCCTGCTGGGGGAGAGGGAGGGGTAAGTGGGGAACGTGGGGTCACTGGTAGACGGAAGATCACACTGGTGGTGGAACACTGAATTCCTGAAACAACTGTATGATGAAGAATAAGTAATCTGTAAATCATGGTGTTAAAATATATATATATATTTTTAGAAAATCCTGCAAGGTAGATATATATCATTATTCCCATGATTACAGATGAAGTCACTGACTTAAAACTCTTAAGTTTTTTCCCTAAGGCTTTACAATTGATTTGGTCAAAACTCAACTTTAAAGTCTGATTTTTTAACTGATTTCTTCAAATGATGCAAAAAATTTTTCTTACTCTTCTAAAGTCAGTCAAGACAAAGGTAAGTTTGCTATTTTCAGAATGAAGCTTCAAAATGACAAAATCATGCAATTAGCAACAAGTTGGATGGAAATAGAGGATATCATGTAAGTGAAGTAAGCCAGAAGACGGACAAACACAGGCTGATCTCACTTATCTGGGATACATAGAATTACTGGGTGGGAGAATGCAGGTATTAGCAGAGGGATAATTCAATTAACCTTGACTCCAGAATATAGAAAGGAGAAGGATGGAAAGAAATCAAGAAGGACAGCAAGAAAAAGCAAAAGTAGAGTAACCAGGCAGGGGCAAGGACCTCGGGCCCATCAGTGGTGGTGAAGAACAGTACAGCTACATACACAAACCACAGAGTCAATGACTCTGAGAACACGAGATCCAAACTTCAACAACCAAACTTCAAAATGTGCCAGTCAAGGAGGCAGGCTGAGAGATGGTGGGTTGAGAGGAAACTGAGTCACTGGTGGAGGGAAGTTGACACTGGTGGTGGGATTGGTGCTAGAACATAATATGCTTAAAACTCAACTGCAAATAACTTTATAAACCACGGTAGCCCTGTCACCCCGTTGTTCATCGATTTGCTCAAGCGGGCACCAGTAGCGTCTCCATTGTGAGACTTGTTGTTACTGTTTTGGGGGTATCGAATATGTCACAGGTATCTTGCCAGGCTCTGCCGTGCGGGCGGGATACTCTCAGTAGCTTGCCGGGCTCTCTCAGAGGGACAGAGGAATCGAACCCGGGTTGGCCGTGTGCAAGGCAAACACCCTACCCGCTGTGCTATTGCTCCAGTCCTCTCTTGCAGCCTACCCCCCAAAATTAAGGCAAGTGTTGGATATGTGTCTTTAACACAGTGGCAGCATCAGGACTGAAGAATGCTCTTGATTATCTTTTAATAATGTTGTCAATTCAAAAGAGTTCCATGGACAAAAATAAGTTTTCATAAAACAGCTGTCTCATGAATGAGTAACAGCCTTTCTTTACTTTCCATTTTCACCTCCCCTGATGAGACTCATAATTCTTATTAGCAAATGGCCGCATGATAGCCCCCCACCAGGTCCTGATTAGAATGAGCTCTGGGAGACTGGGGTGGTGAGAAAGTTGGGTCTCTGCAGTTCAGAATCCACCTTCGTGTAGCCATGGAAACTCAAAATGACCAACTGAATCTGCCTGACAGGCCCACAGGATAGAAAAGAATTCCCCGAGTCTCGCTTGTGATGTAGGTTGTACTGTGGATAAACTTAAGGAACAACACATTTCAATTTTATTTTGTCTATTTTGGGCAGTGTTTAGCTATATGTCTGGTGATGCTCAAGGCTTACTCCTGGCTCTGTGATCAGGGATCATTCCTGGTGGGGCTCAGGGAGCACATGTGGTGCTGGGGATCACACTGGGATCAGCCATGTGCAACATAAGTGCCCTCCCACTGTACTATCTCTGGCCCCATAGTGCCTCAATTCACCATTATAAAGCAACAGAAAATACTGAATAAAAACATGTTACTGGCATCTAAATTCAGATTTAGGCCTTCAGTAGTTTTGGAGGAGCTTTGAAATCCCAAAGCCCTGACACTCATATCAGGCCAAGTCATGGCTGCTTAGGAGAACCTAGGTACCTGTTTGAAGCTACCCAGCCCACAAATACATAATATGCCCCTTATCCCCACAAGCTGCTGCCCCCATCTCTCCTGTACCCCTGTGAGTTGCCCTTTGGGGTAAGGACTCAGACCAGAAGCCAGGATTCTAGAAGGGACTATAGGCTGTGGAACCATAGAACCATGGGAATGGAAAATTCTGGGGTCTCTTTGAGAATCTGGGGTGAACTGAGGGGTTGAGGCCCCGCACATTCCTTCTCTTGGGGAGGGGCTCTGCAGAGGCAACCAGAGTGAGGTGTAGAAGCCCAGGGCTGGACTGGGATGCTCATGCTCAGATCTGAAAGCACCAAAAAGCTACACAGAAAGCATGTGAAAGTCAATTTTCTGCAGAAAGGGCATCATGAGGGGAGGTCAGGGAAGGAGGAAAAGTGGTCCAGGTCAGGAGAAGAGGCCAAGGTCAAGGCAGGAGGCCAAGGTCAGGAAAGTCGGGTAAGGTCAGGAAAGGAGGCCAAAGTCAAGGCAGGAGGCCAAGGTCAGGAAAGGAGGCCAAGATCAGGAAAGGAGGCCAAGATCAGGAAAAGAGGCCAAAGTCAAGAAAGGAGGCCAAGTGCAGGAAAGGAGGCCAAGGTCAGGACAGCAAGGCCAGAAGAAGAGCAAAGAATGAAGGCCCCCTGACCTCCCACAGTGACCCTTCCCAGCTGTGGGAGTCCTGGCTCTTTGTCCGAGGTCAGGCAGGTCCAGATACAGAGTCTGAGAGTTGGGGAGGACAGTGGGTTATTCTCATAATTAGGCTCCTGGGGTCTTTTATTTTTTTATTTTTTTATTTTTTTTATTTTTTTGCTTTTTGGGTCACACCTGGCGATGCACAGTGGTTACTCCTGGCTCTGCACTCAGGAATTACCCCTGGCCGTGCTCAGGGGACCATATGGGATGCTGGGATTTGAACCCGGGTCGGCCGCGTGCAAGGCAAACGCCCTACCCGCTGTGCTATCTCTCCAGCCCCTCCTGGGGTCTTTTAAAGGGTGGAAAAGAACACGGTGCAGTGAGGTGGCCAGTGGTTTCAGGGTCCCATTTAATCCCCAATGAAAGATGAAAGCTTTGGATCTAAGGGCCATTGGGTCCTCTTGGGTCAAGCCCCTGGGGGTGCCGTGGTCTTATCACAGTCTGGCCACAGGGGCCTTTGGCTGAGAATTGGTGACAGCCCGCACTCCGCTGCTGTTCGGGCTTCGTGTGTCCCTTCACCCCTGCAGAGCGGCATCACCCCACTCCTCCTGCTGCCAAGAGCTCAGCTGTGTGCCAGGCCTTCAGGAGGCAAAGCTCAGATTCCAGCTCTCAGAGGCAGCCTGGGGCTGGTGAGGCGGGCGCCTCCTCACTGTTGATCCTGGCAGGGTCGGGGCCCTGAAGTGGCCGGGCACAGGGACCAGCCTCTTTCCTTCAACACCCCCCACCCCCTCTGCATCTGACTCCCCTGCAGAGCAGCGAGTCCTGGGGTCAGGGAGCCTAGTGGGGGATGGAGAGACCTGCCTCAGGAAGGGCCCGTGGGCTGGACTGCAGCCCCCTAGCCTAAGAGTGGTGCAGGCAGGTTATCGGCGAGAGGGATTCAGAGCCGGCTGTGGGCAAGCCAGGCTGGGTGGGTCTTCACACACCAAAAGCATCCAGGGCTGGAGTAGGAGGGTGTGTGAGGGCTGAGCTGGGGGTCTCCGCCTCTCCCTCTCCCACCACTACGTCCTTGCCAGCTGGCACTGCCCCTCAGCCCAGCGACCAGAGTCAGAGTGGAAGCCAACACAGTCTGAGCTCTTCTGTTCCAAAGCTGAAACTCTGAGGCGATGGAGAAATAACTTGGACCCATGGCACAGGCCACAGTCATCCGCAAAGGTGCCCAGGGTTGGGGCAGGGTCTTTGTAGAGAGAAGGATCATGGGTGAGCTGGAATTGATGGGGCCTGAGGTGACGGAAGGGGGAAGGCACCCTGAGCCAAATCTGTCCTTGGATGCCCTAGGCTAGCTAGTAATGTGTCCAGTTAGTTTGCTGGTCCCCAAGCAAAGTGTCCTGATGACTTGATTCCCAGAGGGCAGCTGTGGGAAGTGCTCCCCACCGGCTGTGCTCCCTGGGCCCAGATACCCAGAGGTTGTGCACAGAGCAGACCCAGCCTCTTGCCTTAACATGCCAGCGTCTACCACCCACCATGGCTCACCTTATGTCCTATCACACAGACTGTACCAATAGAAATTGTTCTTGTTGCCAAAATTTCACATCATACTTTAGCTCAGCATCGTCCAACAAAGCAGAGACTTTGTTTTAATGAAGTCATGTAGTAATGAAGTAATGTAGTAATGGGTCGTAATATAGTGACGTAAAGTAATATAGTGACAGGTGGCAAGAAACACAAGTTAAATTGCGGTGCTGGCATTAAGGTGCTAAAGTACAATAGGAAGCATAGACAGCCCTCTGAAGAGGACAGAGAAGGCAACTTGGGGGGACAGCCTGCATCCCAGGCCCAGCCCTGTCAGGAGGATGGACATACAGCCACAGTGTGGGCCTGAGACATGGAGGCCAGCAATCTCTGGGCAGCACAGAAAATGGCCACGTGGCCATGAAGGGGGTCAGGGCAACTAGGGCAAGGACAGAGGATAGTAGGTAGCAATGGTGACTGGGCAGGATAGCTCAGGATGTTGAGGCTCCAGCAAAACTTCCTGCAGCCCTGGGGACTCACCCCAAGTTCTTCCTCTATGTCATAGGGACCCGGCAGTGAGTTTGTATAGGTGCCTATGTGTATTGGGAGGTGGTTAGTCTTATAATTGTCTTGCCTTACAACTTACAGTGAGCCCGGAGTGATAGAACAGCAGGGAGGGTGTTTGCCTTGCATGCAACTGACCCAGGTTCAATCCTTGGCATTCCATATGGTCCCCCTAGCACCGCCAGGAGCAATTCCTGAGTGCAGAACTGGGAGTAACTGGGAGTAACCTCTGCACATTGCTAGGTGTACTTCCCCCACCCCCAACAACAACAAAAAACACTTCTTAAAGTCTTTCTACCAGACCTAATAATTCACTTGGCATAAACAAAGAAACATGGACCTATTTATTCCCACCTCTGACTTAGAATGTGGCATAGGAGGGAATGTGCTAACTATTGTCCTTGGTTGCTATTCTGGAGGGGGAGGAGGTCTCCCTTGATACCTTGTTCCAGTGGCTATTTCCCCATCGGTATCATGAGGAAGCCAAGGTTCTGAGAAGTTGCCTTGCCCAAGGTAACACCTATGGCATTTCTCCCAAATCTCTGCTTCCAATATGTTGCATGAACTTCTCCACTGCCAGCCTGAGGCAAACCATGCAAGAAGAAACAGTTCCTCTGTTCAATAAAGCAACCTTTCTGCACCTGCCAGTGCATTACATATGCAAAGAATGGAAGGAAAAAACTCCGCCCAATTTAGAACAGAGCAAACCCAAACCCTGTAAGACGTTCACTGCTTTATCCACTCTTGCTCCCCAGGATCCTCAAACACAGTGTGTGACAAACCTACTGGCCTCTACCCCCCACCTCATCAGCTCTGTCTCCAGACTTGGTTGGTGGCAGCAATGTCCTCCAACTTTGTAACCAACCAGGTAGTCACTCTTACTTTCTTCTCTCCTACCCTGCTTCTTTATTTGTGCCAAATTATTACTTTTTTGGTGGAATTCTCAGGAAATCCTCTTCTTTCTGTTTATTTCTTCTGCCAATGCTTAAGAGCTCTGGAGAATTTTTTTCTTCTTTATTTAAATATCCCTCCAAATAACTTTTAAGACCAAACTCCCACATATCACCAAGCTCGCTTCTATAAAGTTTCATCATAATTTTAAATATTTTCAAAGGATCTAATCCAGCACATTATGACTACTGATATTTGAGAAAAACGCTGCATTACTCTTACTTTTTCAAATGTATCCAGTGAAAATTTGAATTACACTGTGATTGATATTATCATCCACTTTAAAAAATACATGTTTTAAGTCTAACGTAATTTTATTTTATTTATTTATTTTTTTAACTTATTAATTTTTATAAGTAAATCACCGTGAGGGTACAGTTACAGATTTACATATTTTCAGCTTGTGTTTCAGTCATACAATGCTTGAGAACCCATCCTTCCACTAGTGCCCATTCTCCACTACTGATGATCCCAGTATCCCTCCCACCCCCCGATCTCATAACCCTCACCCCACCCCGCCTCTGTGGCAGGGCATTCCCTTTTGTTCTCTCTCTCCTTTGGGGTGTTGTGGTTTGCAATAGAGGTATTGAGTGGCCATCATGTTTAATTTATAGTCTACTTTCAGCACACATCTCCTATCCCAAGTGGGTTCTCCAACCACACTTTACTTGGTGTTCCCTTCTCTATCTGAGCTGCCTTTTCTCTCAGCATGTGAGGCTGGCTTCCAAGCCATGGAGCAAACCTCCTGGTACTTATTTCTATTATTCTTGGGTATTAGTCTCCTATTCTGTTATTTTATATTCCACAGATGAGTGAAATCTTTCTATGTCTGTCTCTTTCTTTCTGACTCATTTCACTTAGCATGATACTTTCCATGTTGATCCACTTATATGCAAAGGTCATGACTTCATCTTTTCTAACAGCTGCAAAGTATTCCATTGTGTAGATGTACCAAAGTTTCTTTAACCAGTCATCTGTTCTTGGGCATGAGGGTTTTTTCAAGTTTCTGGCTATTGTGAACAGTACTACGATGAACATGTAAGTGCAGATGTCATTTCGACTATACTTTTTTGCCTCTCCGGGATATATTCCCATAAGTGGTATTGCTGGGTCAAATAGGATCTCAATTTCTAATTTTTTGAGAAGCATCCAAATTATTTTCCAAAAGGGCTGAACCAATCGGCATTCCCACCAGCAGTGTAGAAGTGTCCCTTTCTCCCCACATCCACACCAACAGCGATTGTGATTTTAGATGTGACACCAAAGTACAATCCGTGAATAAAAAGAATGATACTTAGTCAAAATCAATATTTTTTTGCTCCGTGAAAGACAGTTAACATGAAAGACAAGCCACTGGTGGAGAAAATATTTATAAATTATGCATTTACAAGAGACTCTACCTCCCTAAACCATATAGGATTATTTAAAAAAATAAAATCTTGATAAAATATTTGGACACAATTCAAGAATATGGATGACAAACAGACACATATATAGACACATCAAAAGGGAGCTAGAGAGAAGCTCCATGAGCTGAGAGTTTGTCAGACACCTGTGTTCAAGTCTCAGCATGGTATAATCCCCCTGGCATCACACAATTGACCCCTGAGCAGAGTTAGAAGTAGTCATTGAATGCCACCAGGTGTGGCTCCCCAAACAAAACCCAGGAAAACACGAGAGGATGCTCAATATCATTAAAGAATATACATTAAATGTATTAGAAATACAATAAAACTACAGTGTGACACTAGTAGAGGGCTAAAATTAAAAAAGAAAACTCAAAAATCTAGATTACTTGCAAGGTAAATGCTATGCAGGTCATTATTTCACTGTATTGTTTAGGGAACAATGGGACCTCAGTGAACATTTAATATAGATGCAAGCATGGGAAGTCTACTACAACATCATAGACACTACCAAGTGCTGGTGAGGTTGAGAAGCATCTGGAATGTCCCTGCTGTGAGTGGGGTGGGGCATGGGAGAGGATGGATAACAGCAAAGCCAGGCACAACCAGACCTGAGCCTGCTTGGGAGATCCTCTTGAGAGTTAAACATGAACTTGCTCCGTGACTCAACATCACTACTTATCAGCAGTAACCCTACTGAGTGAGACCAAAGATTACCCTCACACGCCTATGGACATAGCAGCCTTATTCACAATGGCACAAACTAGACATGACTCTCAAGACCTCTGAGTGGAATCACAAATCATAACAGAACCACATGGTTGACAAATGCTCATAAATTAAAATGAACTACTGCTGAGCCCAATAACATGGCTAAAGTCAGACCCTAAAGGCTGTATGATTTTATATACAATTGACGCTCTGTATGTTTGCACATTAACACCTAAGATGTTGTAGTAGACCTCCCATGCTTGTCACTTCAGTGTCACTTGTCATCCCATTGCTCATTGGTTTGTTCAAGCAGGGACCAGTAACGTCTCTCAACGTGAGACTTATTGTTACTGTTTTTGGCATATCCAATACGCCACGGGTAGCTTGCCAGGCTCTGCCGTGCAGGCGAGATACTCTCGGTAGCTTGCCAGGCTCTCCGAGAGGGGCGGAGGAATCAAACACGGGTCAGCCATGTGAAAGGCAAATGCCCTACCGCTGTGTTATAGCTCCAGCCCTCCCATGCTTGTATCTATATTAAATATTTACTGAGCTCCCATTGTTCCCTGGGAGCAATACAGTATAACAATGACCCCCATAGCACTTGTAAGTAATCTAGAGATGATTAAAAGTATTTGGATTTTGGTGTATGTGTGTGTGAGTGGTGGGGAGGAGGTGGTTTATAATAAATTTTTCAAGAATGTCAACAAGGGTTGACTAAGACATTTTTGAAAAAATAGCAGTGCCTACCAGTGGTTGGGATGGAAGAAATGTAGAAAACAAAGTGGTGATCCATGACTGTTTGGGGAGGCATTACAGCTGTCCAGTATTATCAATGTTGTCTTAAATATATATGCCCAATTCCACAGGATCATAAACTACAAGAAGACATAATTTTGCTTTGAATAATTTAAAAAATACTCATATGCACACACTACAAATCACTTTGTTATACTTCTCTTTCAAAAAATTATAAATGAATTTTTCTTCAGATTTCATCCAGTGACAAATCAGTTTTCAGTTTTCAAATGCTGGTTAGAGTTAGTACTGCCATTTACAGACTTCAAAATGAATAAAAATAAATATATGACAAATTTTGGTAATTACTCATAAACGACATCAAGGGCATATATATATGCCCTTGGGATCTCAATTTCTAATTTTTTGAGAAGCATTCAAGTTTTATATATATATACATATATATATATATATATATATAAAAAGAAGACTATGTTTTGGAAAGTGTTACATCCTAATGGAATGGATGTTTAGATTTGAAATCATCCTTTTGTTGTGTCTTTTCACAAACTCCCCACAGAGGCGTCTCTGGAAGGGAGAAATTATCAGACCACTAGCATGTTTTCAGGCCCACTGGGTTGAAGATCTACCCAGGAGTGTGTGGAGAAACCTGAATATCTTAGGGTCCAGCCTTCTCTGCCTTGGCCATGACAACACATCAATCCCAAGTCTACCTTGGCCCTTCAGATGTGTCCCCCAAGCCCTTCCATGTCCCTCCTTCCTCTCTTAGCCTCCACACCTACTTTTTCACAACCCCCAGGGTCTAGATCCCAAACGCCTCACAGCCCACACTCCCTCTGTAATCACCAGTCTGCCCTTCCGCTGAGAGCACTCTGAATGATCCATCGCATGTCTCAGCTCTGGATTCCCATCATTTTATGTAACTAACAGGCTGGCGGGGAGCATAACAATGAACATGAAATGAAGGGAGAGAAGAAGTGTGTTCTTTGCTTCCAATCTCCCCCTTGTATGCCTCTGAATGGAATGGGAGAGAGGGCGAGCGAGCTCAAGCCTCACCAACAGTATGGTCTTTGAGACCCTAAAGTGGTGGCCTTGTATATACTGCGTGTGACACATCTGTAAAAGTGTGTGGAGAGGAAACCAGACGTGGGCTTTGCCTGACTGGGCCACGAAGGCCAGCTGGGTAGCGGCCATGTGTGTGTTCTCTCCGTCTCTCCACACAGGGTGGGCTCTGAATACATATTAAATGACACCGACTTGCCAAGGGTTTGACTGGTTTGTTAATCTTGGCGCTTGGGCTAACCACGGTGATGTTAATAATGAAATTCCCTTTTTGAACATGGCCTCCCCTTTCATCCACATCGTGACAGAACGTGCCTTTGAAGTTTCTTTTATGGACGGGAGCGTGAAAGGGATGTGGGTGTTAGACTTCTAATTGGGTTTCTCCAACCCGCCTCTCAAAATTGTCCTTTTGGGAAAAAAAATGTGTGAGAGAGAGCCCTGGAGACCCAGGAGTTCTGCCTGGGAAGGAGGGTGATGGGGTTGGGGGACTGGGAGCACGGTTCCCACAGGGAGGGTCTGTGAAGCCATGTCAGTTGGGGGGCAGGAGGTGGCTGAGTGAGGGCCTGACTCCCAGTTGAGTTTGTGCCATCATATGGGGCCAGAAATGCATCAGGGGGAGGTAGATGTCATGTGGTGAAGAGAGAGCATTGGTCACCAGCCCTCATGGTGGGATGAAGGTCCAACCACTAAATAGCTCTGGGCGCTCACACTCCATGCCAGACTCCTGGAGGCCTGACAATATTTCAGTTTTACTCATTGTGAAAAACCACAAGTCTTTCTTCAATCTGGCAACTTTACAGCCTTTCTGAATAACATATCACAGATGCAGGGGAAGCTCTGGGCAGTCCAGGGCTCCCTGGCTAGGGGACAAAGGAAACTCTCAGTGAAGTGGGTGGAGGCCTTGTGGAGGCGGACCCCTGTCAACAGTCAGCTCACCCTGCCCTTTGGTCCCCAGAAGAAATCTCCTTTTGACAGATTTTCCCCACCACTGACTCTCAGTAGCTCCAAAGGGCTCAGCACCAAAAAGTGGAATCGCTGGGCTGTATGGAAGTTCCTTTCCTATTTAACATAAATTAGAAAGGATATGTGCACACCTCTCCTCACCACATCACTTAGTAAACTAGCCAAGCTATGGAAACAACCCCAATGCCCAATGACAGATGAATGGATTCAAAACTTGTGGTATATATACACATTGGAATACTATACAGCTCTAAGAAAGAACAAAATCATGCAAGTTACATCAATATGGATGGAACTAGAGGATGTCAAGTAAAATGAAGTCAGTCAGAAGGAAAGAGACAGATACAGCATAATTTCACTCATGTATGGGACCTGAAGATATACAGTGAGGACCAGAGAGACAGTGAGCAGGGCACTTGATTTGCATGCAGCCAACCCAGGTTCAATTCCTAGCATCTTATATGGTCCTCTGAGCACTGTCAGGAGTAATTGCTAAATACAGAGCCAGGAGTAACTCGTGATCATTGCTGGCTGTGACTCAAAATCCACAAAAAGGAACATAGTGAGGTAGCAACAAAGGATCAAAGGCAACACAATGGGACATCTGATCTATACAACTGAGTTTGCAGTGGGTGTTTTAGAAGAAGATTGTTATGGTCCTTGGAAGAGGGAAGTGGGTACACCAGTGAGAAAGGAGTGTTGGAATTATGCTCATGAAAAACCATTATTAATAGTATTTTAAAAGAACATCAATATATATTTTTTTCTTTTGGGGTCACACTTGGTGATGCACACGGTATACGCCTGGTTCTGTACTCAGAAATTACTCCTGGTGGTACTCAGGGGACCATATGGGATCAAACTCAGGTTGATGCGTGCAAGGCAAATGCTCTATCCGCTATGCTATTACTCCAATCCCTCAACATACTTTTTAAAAAGTAAAATAAAAACATCTGCCTCCAAAATAAACAGACAAACAAGGGTTTCAGCACTTAAAGTTTTAATGCTGTAGACTGAAATAGAGCCAGAATGGAAGCAGAGGAGTTTGCAGGGCTGTGTGGCTAAGGGAAGTTAGTGCTACCTGCAGTCAGGGCACAGAGAAAGATTCTGAGTGCAGTTGCTGGGGGAAAGGGCAGCTCAGATAGAGAAGGGAATACCAAGCAAAAATGTGGTGGGAGGACCCGCATGGGATGGGAGAGGCATGCACGGAGCAGAGTATAGACTGAACACGTTGGCCACCCAAGACCTCCATTACTAATCACAATGCCCAAAGGGAGAGAGGGAACAGAGGGGAATGCTCTGCCAAAGAGGCAGGGTGGGGAGGAGACTGGGGTGGGAGGGGGTGGAAGGGATGATGGGGTCATCAGTGGAGAACGAGCACTGGTGAAGGGATAGATACTCAAGCTGTATATGACTGAAACACAAGCATGAGAATATGTAAACCTGTATCTGTACCTTCATGGTGATTCATTAATAAAAACATTAAAATTAAAAAAAAAAGAAAATGACTGTTGGATTTGGTGCCACTCTCCTTGATGAGAGGCCTTGGGAAGAGAGTTCAGGGGACAGAGGGGCCTAAAAGGTTCTGCTTGGGCCCGGAGGTGGCGGCTGCTGGGAAAACAGGGAAGGTGAGAAGAACTGAGCAGGTTTCTAGAGGATGGAGGAGGTGGTGGTGGCTCCCCACTCAGGGCCAGGCCTCGAGAGGAGAGAAGTCCTGAGAGAGGAAGGATTTGAGCTCCCAGGAACAGGCAGAGGGAGCAGCAGCACAGAGGAACAGCCTCATAGGGATGCAACCCTCGCCATGGAGAGGAGGGAATGATGCAGCTTTTCTGGAGGTCAGTGACAGAGGCAGACTCTGGACCCTGTGGCGCTTCTCTGTGAATCCAGCTCACATCCCAGGATTTCCTGTTCAGCCAGTTCACACGCCAGAGGAACACAGTCCCTGCAGCTCTTTCTTTTTCCTCTATGTTCATGCCGAAAGTCATCTGTTCTGAACCAGGGACGGAAGTTCTAAGAAACTGGAAACTTCTGAGTTAAGGAATAGAAGGCAAAAACTGACTTGGCACGAAGATCCCAGCTTGTGTCAAGTTGGGAGGAATGATCTGAACACAGCCTTTCACTCTACAGCCGGGGAAAGTAAGGTCACAAAAGCTCTTGCCGGGGCTACCAGGAGAATCAGAGCCAGGATCCGAGCTCAGTGGTGGCAAGTTAAGTATGAGTCCTTTATTGAGTTGTTTTAGCACTGGAACCAACAAAACTCTGTACCTGCTGTGTATGCACATGTGTGCACATGCCCCGTGGGTATATAATATACTCACACCCATACTTCAACTGACCTATACAATGCTTGTTAAGGATCAACTTGGACCCTGGTGCATTTTTTTACTTCCTGGTAAACACATAGCCTTAGACTAGCTGGAGTGATGGACAAATTGAACTCTGCCTGCTCCTTCAGAGGGGCAGACACTGCTTCACAAGCTGGTGGGTGGCTCAGAAAGGTTCAGTTCCTTCCTCAGAGAAAATCTGACTCTGTGCATTTACAGCACATGGTAGGGAATCGAGGACCCAGACATGGCTCCGTCCTCTGGACCCAGACGAAACAAGGTGGGGAGGGTGGGGAGCAATTCCCATCCCTACTCTGAGTATGGTTCAATCTCTCTGAAATCTTTCTGTACCTCCGCCCCGCCCTGGCCCTACCAAATTCATCACAGCTGCAAGTCCCACTGGGTAACATCTTTAAGATCTTACTGTCCCCCACAGGTACACACCATACAGAAAGATACCATATTAACTTATGAATGCCAACTGCCCGGATTATTTAAAATAAAAGCATAAGTGAAAAAAAAGTTTTCTATGGACATTTATTAGAGATATCAGTGCCAACTCCAGGACAGCAAATACGCACAGGACCTCATAATGCTTCATTTGCACCAAGGAATTGAGGTTTGATTTTTAACAAAACAAAACAAAACAAAACATGCTATTGGCTGACCTTGCCAGGATTAAGTCATGAAACACCAGTAATTCTGACCCAGATTCTCTGCAGACACTACCCAGTTGAGCAATCATTTCTTTTACTGTCCCTTGTTGCTAGAGCATCTGTTGTAGGTGGCAATGTTCCAAGCTCACTTCATCAATGCAGGAAACTTTCCCAGGAACAGAAAGCGGTGCCTGCAGTGTCCCGGGCTGCGCTGATTTGCTCTGGGTGTACTTATGAGCCCCACCTGGCAAAAGCTGGAAGGTGTTAGCCTGAATGGGTGTCTGTCCTGGTGGTCTCCCTGGCATGTCCTGGGGAACAGCAGCCTACATATCACAAAGAATGTGATACACAATTGGAGATACCAGCATCTCTTGGGCGGGACCCCATAACACGTAGGTGATGTAAGAAACACTTGGAAATGCTGACAACGAAAACCACACCAAACCCCACAGTTAATTCCCAGAGTCCCCTGGTAAATACTTTCTCTACTGCCCCCAAAGCCAGGATCCTGGTTTTCGTTCTTGACAGAACCGCAATATCTTTAGAAAATGTGCTTTAAACAGTTAATCCCATGTGGGCAAGAGTCTGCCTGCCTTGGATTTTCC
Source organism: Sorex araneus (assembly GCF_027595985.1). NCBI lineage: Eukaryota > Metazoa > Chordata > Mammalia > Eulipotyphla > Soricidae > Sorex > Sorex araneus. Next base: position 31,723,646 of record NC_073307.1, on the reverse strand, counting down.
CTGTGACTCCTCCTTGTATGAAAACCCCAAGACTCTCTTCCCTGTCTTCACTTGGTGATCCCTTAGCTCCAAGCCAGAGATGCATCTCTCCTCTGCTCCCTTCACCCCTTTTGACCCTTGTTTCTGTACTGAGGACAGAGGGAAATCACTCATAATTAGGAAATTCTACAAACTAAAGTTCTTGGAGGAAAAAAAATGTCTAATCCTACACTGGCTCCCCAGATGCAAGCTGTTCCTTTCATCAGGATATAATTGCAGTGGGCACACCCCCAAAATCTACTTTTTCTCAGAGACTAGGGGAGGCAGAGCCTAGGGAAATTTTTTTTTTGTAAGGGTGCTGATAGGGATGAAGCTGGGATGGATGAAGCGCCTTGTGGCAGCTCCCTGGTGACTGAGGTGGAGGAAAAATCCAGCCAGATTATTGAATAAATTTATTCTGACAAAGACCCCTGAAGCGGCTGGTCCCACTCAGAGGATTTCTTCCTTCACTTCTGACCTCAATTTTCTGCACATGGAGAGGGAACAAGTGGTCAAGAGAGGGAAGTCACATGCTAGGGTGACTTCATGTGAAGTCACATGAAGTGTGACTTCATGTGACAGGGGGTGCAGGGAAGCAGGAGCAAGCAAATGGCCTCCTACCTGACTGCATAGAGCCCCACAGCAATGAGGGGTGGTACCAAGAGTATTTCTGACTTTGTCCCTGACGTGAAATGATTTGCCAAGCGCATGGCTCATAATGACAGGACAACTGAAAGCAGAAAAACTCAGAAGTTATGGGCTCCAGGTCCCTGCACGGTCAGAAATTCACATTTATCTTTAGAAGCAATCCTAAACTTAACAAATAGTTTATAGCTGGAAGACATTCTGACACGAACCATCACTTAACCTCTGCTTTGTGTTACATGCATTAAATTCTTGCCTTTTTGCAATGAAGTACACTGACGAAAGTAAAATGTTATTAAGAACAATAAGGGGAGAAAGAGATGGTACAGGGGTTAAGGTGCTTGCCTTTTGCACATGGCCGACCTGGGTTCAATCCCCGCCATCAAATGTGGATCTCTGAGCACTGTCAGGAGTGATCTCTGAACACAGAGCCAGGAGTTAGTTCTAAGCACAGCTGGGTGTGACCCATACCCCTCGCTCCCAAAGAAAACTAAAACGAGGGCCAGAGATGCTGAAGGGGTTTTCAATGGGGGAGAATCGCAATGGTGCTTGGGTGTTGTGGGCTTGGGAACCACTCTGGGCAATTCTTATTCTCAGGGCCATGGATGGGTGGGTGGCTGGTGGATAGGATGGAACTCAGGCCTCACACAGCCTAAGCATGTATCCACCACACTCTATCCTGGCCCAGCAGTGGTTCTGTCCTAAAGCTAACTCTGAGGGGAGAAAGAAAAACCACAAAACCCCAGGAGTCTTGTAGCAAGTGTTCCCCTACTTTTATTTCAGGTCTGTATCCCTCAAATCTGAGTTCTAGCCAAGCTTGGCTGAGAGCCCTGCCTGGCTGACCCCAAGTGCCTCCCCTGGCCTCTGGGGAATCCTTTTGGAGGAGCTGGGGATGCGGTCAGTTTGCTGTCCACAGTCCCCTTGGCCAAGCATTTTCCTGGAAGTTTGTCAACTGATTTCTACTGTCTTATTCAGGGATAAAGAGCAGTATTCAGCATCCTCCAGTGAAAAATATTTTCAGGACACAAAACTCATGACTGGGGGGTGGGGGTAGTTGCAGTAAGGATAGACAACCCCACCATAGAGAAAGTCCTTAGCACCTGCTCTGTTAATTGCTTTGAGAGGTGCATTTCTATTTACAGACTCTCGCCTTTCTGGTTTGAGAGCTCATGCTGAGGTTTCCCAGGTCTCCATTCCCACCGGGCAGTGTGCAACTTTGTCTGGCTTCTCACAGTGGGTGTTTGGACCCGGCCACCTGCTCCAGTCTAAGAGCTGCATCTGTGTGTCAAGCATGGTGTGTGGAGAGTCTGCAGAATTTCAGGGTTCTCTTCACTAAGGGTATCCCATGGGGAAGGCTTTTTAACTATCTCTGCCTTTTGCATCATCTTGATGGTGGATCTGATTCATGGCTATGAGACTGGAGTCTCCTGACTGTCTCCTTTGGAAGAAATGCCTCTATTTGAAGGTCAGTAGTGGATGTGTCTCTGTTGGCTTAAGACACAGGAGAGGGGGCTGGATCGATAGCACATCGGGTAGGGCATTTGCCTTGTGGCCGACCCAAGTTTGATTCCCAGCATCCCATATAGTCCCTTGAGCACCCCCAGGAGTAATTCCTGAGTGCAAAGTCAGGAGTAACCCTTGTGCATCGCCAGATGTGACCCAAAAAGTACACCCCCCTGAAAAAGCCGCAGGATGGGAGGAGATAAAAGAGATGATAATCTACAAGTTTAGCCTATCATGGTACATGCTAATGGTTAACTTGCTTTCCAACACCCTTTTTGCACTTATTACTCTGTTATTAAATACATCTGCACTTATAAGATGCATAAGACTATATGAGTGGAAAAAACACTTTAAAGAGGTGAACAACTTTCTTTGACATTTCAAATGATCTTCTTCATGTTCTGGAAAAGAGACAGAAGCTACTCATTCCATAGATGCTGGCATGGGGGTAGAGAAGATCAAGAGACTTATTGGACGGATAAACAAAACTATCTACTTTGATTATTTTTGCTCTCAGTTTATAAACATTGATTTCTTTCATACTGAAAAAGATGCAATACTATATTATAGTATATATACACAGAGAGACAATGAGAAATTCTCAGTTATTGGGAGAGAAGGATTTCTGCCACTTGCAACAATATATATGGAACTTGAGGGCATTATGCTAAGGAAAACAAGATAGATAAATACTGTGTGATCTCACTTATATGCACAATCTTAAATAAAAATCAAGGTCATTGATACAGAGAGAAAACTGATGGTTAACTAAAAGTGTGCAAAATGAGTCTAGGTGGTGGAAATTACCTTCCAGTTATAAGCCCTGGGATGTCACATACAGCATGTTGTCTATAGTGAACACGAGCACGTCACATAATTTAAAGTTCCTGAAAGGCAGGGATATAGCTCAAAGGGCTGGAGCATATGAAGCACATGCAGGGATCCTGAGCTTCAATGTCCACCCATCCTCATAACCCTTCAAAGTATTTTTAGAAGTAGCCCCCGAATTAAAGATAAAAACATTTTTTTTTTAATTTGAAAGGATCTCTTAGGGCTGGAGAGGCAGTACAGGGGTTCAAGCATTTGCCTTCTTACCAGCACTGTCTCCTATGTCTTACCTTATTTTTCATATTGTCAGATCTCTCTGTTCTCCTTATGACTGTTAGTGAAATGAAAACCACATGGAGGAGAAGTTTTTGGATCCAAATTTCATGGATGCATTTTTCCCCCCTTGTATATAATCATTGGATATGGGGACCCTTAGGAGCGGGGTGACGGAGAACTTTGATCTCAAAGGCCTGACTTCTATGCTGAATGTGTGAAATGCACATTGGAACCAAGAGCATCTGAAAGCCAAGTGGCTCTCGGGGAAATCTTGTGTTTGAGATACGTTTTCTTTGCTTGATGAAGTCCACCTGCCTACGATTATGTATCCTCACTGGAGATGGCGATTAGGAGAAAATGCTCCTTCTGTCCAGGTGTTGGCTGTTTACACTTCCAAACAAGGTCCTTTCTTACTGCAGCAGCTTCCTGGTGGCAGACATACCCTAATGGGAATTTGACACAATCTCATGGAAGGGAAGACTGAGGACTCTAGTTGAGGAAAAAATTTTGGTGGTTTAAAGATGCCTATTTGCTTATTTGGGAGACCTCACCAATATTGACCAGAAGGCAATAGGGGGCCCCTTATGGTGATTCTCAGTCAACCAGACCTGCATGTGCGGTGTTGCTTATACCCAGAAATACCCAGGGAATCATGTATGTACCAAGAATGGAACTGGGACTGACTTCTCCTTCTGCCCTGATTCTCTCCACAGGGTCACTCTGGAGACTGCTTTCATGATCCTCACCAGCAATCAAAGTGTTCTTTTCATGCTCTGCCTTTTCTCTAGCATATACATTCCACAACACATGGACCTTAAATACATTTTTTTTCCCTACTGGAAGCTCAGGATAAAAAGATCTGTAGATTTTAGGTTCTGAATCCAGTGAACATCTTTCAGTGAACATGGAGAAGAACATATAAGTATATACAGAGCATAGAGACTTGAGAGAAGGGGTCTGTGGCCTAAGCAAGCCGTATTTATTTTCCATTTCATTTATTTAGAAGGCCTTATTGCTGACAATGTGCTAGATACTCTTCTCCAGCAGCAGAGCACAAACCAATCAACCAAAGCTTGTACCCTCACAAGCATGTTGCTTTACCATGAGGACAGAGACAATACATCCACAGGATCTCAGGGGGTCTGAGGTGTGATGAAAAAGTCTATGTCAGAATCAAAAGGAAGGAAAAGTTAGGGCAGGCATGAGGATTTGTTCTTTCAAACAAAGTATCAGGACAAGGGTGATAGTTCAAAGGGCTAGTGCACAGGCTCTGCATGCAGAAAATGTGGGTGTGTCCCTGGAATTGTGTGGGCCCCCAAGCACCAGTGGGTCTGGCCCAGGCACCAGAATAAAGCACTGTAGCACTGTTGTCCTGTTGTTCATCGATTTGCTCGAGCAGGCACCAGTAACATCTCCATTGTGAGACTTGTTGTTACTGTTTTTGTCATATTGAATACACCATATTGAATACGCAAGGTTCTGCCATGCAGGTGCGATACTCTCGGTAGTTTGCCAGGCTCTCTGAGAGGGACGAAGGAATTGAACCCGGGTTGGCCATATGCAAGGCAAACACTCCTACCCTCTGTGCTATTGCTCCAGTCCATCAGAATAAATACACATATAAATAAACGGTCCTCAGGAAAGGCGTCTCACACAGAAACATTTGAACAGAACAAGACATGTGATTATTAGTGGAAAGAGAGTTTCCTAATGTTCCTGTCCACAGACCCTACACAGAAATCAGCCTGGTGTCTGCTAAGATCAGCAAGAAGGTCAGGAGTGGAGTGAGGGGAAGAGTAACAGAAGAGCAGATAGAGTTGGCAGTAGGCCCTGATCTATTTTGTAATGTAGTTCTTTGGCTACTGTGAGGTGAACACTGTGGTATAGGTCAAGGGTGAAAAAAGGAAAGCAAGCAGGGAGGAGGTCACTGCAATGCTTAAAATGAGGAGATGACAATGGCATTAGCCTGACTCCAGCACTAAGAGGAGGTAACTTGCTCACACACAATGAAGGCGATGTCTGTGGGATTTGAAAGGGTAGGCAGGGAGCAGGCAGAATGACTTCTGGAATTTTCCACCAGATGGTGAGAGCAGTCCCAGCCAGTCTGGAGACTCCATTTGCACCCAGTATATGATTGAATCAAGTTAGCAGATTGCTTTTCCATATTTGAGAAATGGACACTGCGAAGACTCATGAAACATGGAATGAGAAGAATGAACAACTTATTTTGTCACCAGGTTTAGCCTGGAGGAGCACAAGAAACCCCACCCAGGCCATAAAACAGTGACTATGCTTTATGGTTTTGGCACTGAACTGTGTCAACCACTAGCTTTCTTTTCTTGTGTGGCTACTGAAGAAATTTCGACTTTCTCATTAATGCTAAGTTTAGAGATCTTTGCTACGTAACAAATACCTTGCCCCCGATGTAGCTTCTTAAGAAGTCTTTTAATAAGTAATGGATCGGCAATTTGTGCTGGGCTCAACTGAGTGTTTTTTCTTGCCTGGTTTACTTTCATGACTGGAGATTGGTGACTTGACTGGCACGGCCTGTTTCCCACCCAGGTTCTTCAGCAGCCTAGCCCAGGCTCCCCACTTAGACACTGGGTTCTAAATGAGGGCATGTTCCTTTGAAGCCTGGTACACAGATTGCACAACATCACATCAACTGTACTCTGTTGGTCAAGACAAGTCACAGCAACCCTTAAACTTCCTTGATATGAGGAGCTATGAAGAACTTGAGGCCATTTTTTAATGTACCACAGTCAAATCTTTTGTTCAGAAAAAGTATATAGAAAGTGCCTCTGTCATTTTTCTATTAAGCTTTGTACTTTATTATTTTTGTGGTGGCAGAGATCTGTGAATTCAGAATCTTAAACAAAGTTTGTATTCTACCACACCCTGGCTAAAATCCCTGATTTAATTTTTGCACTGTATTTCACTTTCCTCCTTCTACTTTATGATATTTTGATCTCTTTTATACATATATAAAGCTATCATTAATTCTATTATTTATTATATCCCATCTGCACAATTCACATATTAAATATCTAATTCAGAATGGATAGTTTTACCTCAATATCTGAGATATTTTATATTAATTTCTGTACCACTCCACAAAGCTTCATATGAACTCAGAGTTAGCTGTCAGGGACTTGAGGGGGCAACTATCTTCCCATCTGGACCTGGTAAGCGTTGTCTCCAAAGACATCCTTTCCTTCCATTCAAGGAAAAGTGTATGTTCCAGCATTAACTAGTGACAAACCACAAGAATTATCTCAATGTGCTCTAGGGGAGCATTCAACTCTAGTTTCCTCTCTGAGATTTGATATGAAAGATATGAAACTTATTGGAAAGATATGAAAACTCTAGGTGTGGAGGATGTAGGAGGAATCTTCATCTTTGTGGTTTGCTTCTTCTCCTAAGCAGCTGGAGATTGAAACAAAGCCAACTGGAAATATGAACACTGATGTTTTTTACTAACCAGATAGTGATCCAGCTTCTTTGAGGAAATCTTACCAACTCTCCTTATGTCTATTTACCAAGCGACATAAATTCCAAGAGAGCTCTGGTGGTGTTGAAGACAGCTGTTCAGGTACATCTCTGGGCAGGAAGACTAGTGAAAAGGGCTTTTTTCTTTAAAAGACTTGGGAATTATATTCATTAAAAACAAGCACTGTATAAATGATGACAGTATTTGAACCAGAATACTCACCCATTGCTAGTGCCTTGGCTTAAAAGCCATTTACCTCACACTTGAATTAGCACAAAAACTTCCCCCAAACTTTTCCTGTTTCACTCAAATCTTTTTTAGACACACATTTTAATTTCTCTTGGGTAAATACCTAGTAATGACTTGCTAGGTTTAAGAGAAGTATGCTCAGGTCTATCAGAAACTCCATATTTTACATTCCATTTAAATGTAAACATAGAAACATCTCCTTGTTCTAGGTCCTTGCAAACATTTGGTATTGTCAGTATTTTCAACATAAGCCATTTAGGTTGGTGTGTAATTTTATCATATGATGGTTTTAATTTTCATTTTACCAAGAATTATATTGAACATTTTTTCACATGCTTGCTGGCCATTTGTACAATTTTATTTATAAACTGCAATGTTTTGGTAATTTTAATATACAGAGCTATATGTTTTAATTATTAAATAATTATAACTCTTCATCTATCTTAGCATTAGTTCATGTGAGATATCTGATTTATGAATATTTTCTCCTTGACTATAGTATGCTCATTTATTTTTCTATGGAAAACATTTTGATAAGAAATATACTTAGGCAAAGTCTTATTTGTCATTATTTTTTAATGTTTTATTCTGGACTGTTTCACTTTTGATTTATAGAAATCTGTGATAAACTTATATTTTTATGTAAGATGAGGATTAGATCAAAATTTATATTTTCAATATGAATTTTTATTTATTCAGCAATATTTTCTATAATTTTTATATTTTTCTTATAAGAATCATTTGTAAAAATTTCTGACAACTTAAATATTGTTTTTTATTGATACAGATACAGAATTAAACCATTAGTGGTTTGGATTTCACCAGGTGAGTTTGTAAAAGCAAAAAAAATTCAGTTTACAGAAGATTTTATGCTTCTAATGACTCTTGTGATTACGTTGGACTACCTGGATAATGACTCCCTCAGGTGCTTATTTTTAATCTACCAAGTCTCCATTTACTAAATTATACATTTATCAGTGCTGTGGACTAGCATGTGGACATTTTGGGGATACCATTAGTTTGCCCCCATTTATATTTTCCAAATCTGTAGTGAATTTAGAAATGTTTTGATATTCAGAAATGTAATGTAAACATTATTTAAAAACCAAAAATTCTTATATTAAAAATCTTAAACTTTAAGAAAATTAAAAATTAATAGTATTAAAGAGCTCCAACCATGAAATGACTTTTTCTTTGTTGATTTCTTAATGTCGATGAACATTAAGTTTAATCACTTTTTTGCTTACTTATTAACACCTGTTTATAATGGTCATTATATTTGTCCAACCACATATTTAGAAGTGTCTTTCTTAATGTATTCATTTTACAAAATTTCATTTTTATAGACCATTTGCCCAATAAATCATTATGATTAATGATTTGGAGAGGAAAAATTATCCTAAAATGAGTCTAATCAATGATAATTTTGATGTTCTTAAAGGTCAACTGATAAATCTGTGTCTTAAAGAAAAATTCAACAGAGATTATATATTCCTGCAGAATGTTATGATTGCAAGTTTAGATGATCATTTTAAACATATATTTTAAATAGTCAAATAGTCCTTTCACGAATCAACATGGAGACTGGTTTCTTTGTGAAGATCTCAATGGCCCTGCTGTAACAGGAATGAAAAAAAGAATCAACTGTCCTAAACCATGTAAATGAGAACTTACAGCTTATGAGGGAAATGTAGTAAGACACGTTTGAAAAATGTCCTGCCACAAAGGGATACGAGTCAGCCACCAACAAAGATAAAATCTTGCCACAGGCGTGTGGATGGACCTACGAGGTGTTATATTTTGTGAACTAAGTCCAATGGAGAAAGGCTAAAACCTCATGTTTCACTCACATGTGGTGTTTGAAGGAAACATACAAGTAGATGAACTAAAGGAAATAATAATTTGGATTGCTGAAGTACAACTTCAAGACAATCTGGGTAACACTGGAGAGAGGATGTGTTAGGAGTCTGGTAGGTTAGTGATGCAAAGGGCTCAGGGGGCCTAAGACACCCTGAAATAAAATTGGGCTATAAAATGTGAGTGCAGAGAATATGCTAAGTCAGTGTAGAATTTTATATGTAATACAAGTTTTAGCTGGGTATATATCTAAATTGGTAAATAGAAAGTAAAATGTGTTTTGGGTGGAACTCAGGGGTTACCCCTGATTTGGTACTTAGGGGTCACTCTTGGTTCAGTTCTCAGGGGTTATGTGGTACTTGGGATCAAAACCCAGTCTCCTGCATACAAAGCTTGTGCTCTAGCTTATTGAGCTACCTCTTTGGCCCCAATTTATCATTTGTCACCATTCTGAAAATTTATGGATTTGGTTTGGCCTCACTCTCTGTTCTAATGGAACAAGTGTGACTTATTTAAGACTTCAGGTTACCTCCTTGCCTTTGAGTATACGTATTACTGAAATTGAAGTTTATCAGGGGTAGTGATTGGCTGAGATCAGGACCACCTGGGAAACACAGCAGTTCATCTTGGTTCTTGCTCATCTAGGGCAAGGTCAGTTTCCTCAGGGAATGACAGAGCTGCCAATTAAGTTCTTGCAGTGACGGGTCCACAAATTGACTATTGAGAAATGAACAATATCAAGAGGAGCTATAGGGATACTCCCATGTCATCAACCCTCAAGAAACTTCAAGGAAGTGAGGGAAGTGTGTGTTAATTGTTTATGGACAAGATCTAGCCTAGGAAACAAAAATGCTTTTTCTCATTAATGGCAAAAGGGGGTATGCAAAAGTATAAACTTTGGGGTTTATTATTGATATATACTTTTTGATGTTGTTGCAGTGAAATAAATGTGAGGACCAAGGTTGACATAAAAGCAGGTAAACACAAATCTGAAACAGACTCTGAAAGGCATTTTTCATTCTACCCTGAAAACCATTTGCACTTGACTGGCCAAGAAGATAGGGAAGACCTCACCTGCCAGGTTGCTGGAGAAACACTTAGCTGACGTGAATGGCCTTTGGAAAAGGTGGTTCATTATGATGTGAATTGGTTTTTGTTAGGCTAAATGCATTTATGTCTCCAAAAATGTCTTGTGTAATTATTTATTCTACACAGAGCTTTGCATGTATGTACTCAATCACCCCATAGAAGAGTTTGGGCAGACGGGGGCAGGAAAAGCAGAGATGAGAGTATGGAAAGAAATCTAGTGTATTCAAGTGGCTGACAGGAAATGGTATTTGATTGATTGCTCTTCTGCTTCACTGGAATGGTGGGGCAGCATCCTCGGGGAATATGGGGATCATGAATGGTTCTTCTTACTACATTTTTCCTGAGTTCTGGGTGAAATGCAGAAGAACACGCTCTCAGGCAGAACAGATCCCACCTTCCCCAGAACAAGCTTCAGAAACAGTTTTTTTTTAATTATTTTTTTGATTAGTAAGTCACTGTGAAAGTACAGTTGCAAATTTACCCATCTTCGTGCTTGTGTTTCCCTCATACAATGTTCGAGAACCCATCCCTCCACCAGTGTCCATTCCACCACCAATGGACCCAGTATCCCCCCCAACACCACCCCGCCTCTGTGGCAGGGTATTACATTTTGTTCTCTCTCTCCTTTTGGGTGTTGTGGTTTGCAATAGAAGTACTGAGTGGCCATCATGTTTAATTTATAGTCTACTTTCAGCACACATCTCCCTTCCCGCGCGGGATCTTCAACCACATTTTACTTGGTGTTCCCTTCTCTATCCAGGCTGCCTATCTCCCAGCATGTGAGGCCAGCTTCCAAGCCATGGAGCCAACCTCCTGGTATTATATACTACTATTCTTGGGTGTTAGTCTGTTATTTTATATTCCACAGATGAGTGTAATCTTTCTATGTCTGTCCCTCTCTTTCTGACTCATTTCACTTAGCATGATACATTCCATGTTGATCCACTTATATGCAAAGTTCATGACTTCATCTTTTCTAACAGCTGCATAGTGTTCCATTGCATAGATGTACCAAAGTTTCTTTAACCAGTCATCTGTTCTTGGGCACTCGGGTTTTTTCCAGATTCTGGCTATTGTAAACAGTGCTGTGATGAACATATAAGTGCAGATGTCATTTTGACTATACTTTTTTGTTTCTCCGGGATATATTCCCAGAAGTGGTATTGCTGGATCAAATGGAAGGTCAATTTCTAATTTTTTGAGAAGCATCCATATTGTTTTCCAAAAGGGCTGAACAAGTCAGCATTCCCACCAGCAGTGTAGAAGGGTCCCTTTCTCTCCACATCCTCTCCAACAGTGGTTGCTTTTGTTTTATTGGATGTGTGCCATTTTCTGTGGTGTGAGGTGGTATCTCATAGTTGTTTTGATCTGCAACTCCCTGATGATTAGTGATGCAGAGCATTTTTTCATGTGCCTTTTGGCCATTCATATCTCTTTCTTTGAAAAGTGGCCTCCAGCTTCAGAAACAGGTTTCCGGACATGGCCTACCTCTCCAGGTCTACCCAACTCTGGGACCAAACTAGAGAGATAAGAGGATGGGATAAAAAAGAAATAAAAGTGGCAAAGCTCTTGTGGATGGTAGCTCCATGCTGACTTAATCACTCAAGGTAACCGTGGGCAAAGGAGATAGAACTGGGGAAGGCTTTTCCCTGCTTGCTGCTGGCTTAATTTAGCCTAGGCTGAGCTTCCTGAGCTTCCTAAGCTTCCTTGGCTGACTACTTTCTTTTCAGAAAAAAAAAAAAATCACTCGGTGTCTCCCTTGAAATCGACCTTAAGGAAACAATTAGAAAGTGACCCTCAATTGCATGATGCTCCCCTAAATCATTCCAGTGCTCCCCACAGTAAGCTCACCAACACTGGGAATCATTATTCTAGATGCTTTGCTAAAAGCATACTCCATACTGCCAAATATCCTAACAAACCGAGGGGAGGGTGGTGTGTGTTTGTGTGCATGTGTGCGTGTGCATGTGTGTGTGTGTGTGTGTGTGTGTGTGTGTGTATCCTAGGTGCAGAGGACATAGAGTCCTTAAGACACAAACAAGAACTTATTCTGACATTGAAAAATAAGTGATAGCTCAGAGAATTTGGGAAAAGCTGAAAGACGGGTATAGAAGGAAAGAAAACGGGGGCAGTGAAGGGCAGCATCTGGGCACCTGGGGGTGGGGTGGGTCCCACACAGGAGCTTTACCAGGTATGTCCTGGAGGGCTGAGAGGTGAGTGGGGCCAAGGTGGTCCAAGCATTGCAGGGCCCAAGCAGCGCCACATCCTCAGGCCTGGGCTCTGAACTGCCAACTCAGCTGGCTGCGAATCACCAGGAGGGGCCTCTGGTCCCTTAAGCACCACTTAGAAACACACCCCGTCCTATAAAAACAATCTGAAGGAAGCTAGACCAGATCCACTGCTGGGCTCTGGTGTGAAGGAACTACTCGCAGTCACTGGGGGTCTCTGACTCATGCATGAGCTGCTCTATGTTCTTGCATTGCTCTGCTCCAGGCCAAACCCATAGGGGCCAGGAGACAGCCATGACATAGCAATGCAGCTGTATGCAATGGTACCCAAATCACCCAAAGCAAGAATTGTAGGTTGTTGTTACAGACAGAAGTGGAAACAGATGTTAGAAATTAAATAAAAAGTGTGTGTGGGGGAGGCTGAGAGATGTACCATAAAGTGAAATTTAGAAAGCTGACATAATAAGTAATAACTGGCAAGTGGCAGCCAGTATGCAAACCCCAGCTTCCTCCACCCCCCTTAAATCTTCCCTCTCTGCCATGCTGCCTCTCAGGTCTGTCTACATGATTTAGTTATGGTTTGCAACCAAGTCACTAAAATGAAGGAAAAGAGGAAGGTGGCATGTGTGGGTGAGAAAGAAGATCTGTTTTTTGTTAGTGCAAAAGAAAGAAAGAAAGACAGGAAGGAAGGAAGGAAGGAAGGAAGGAAGGAAGGAAGGAAGGAAGGAAGGAAGGAAGGAAGGAAGAAAGAAAGAAAGAAAGAAAGAAAGAAAGAAAGAAAGAAAGAAAGAAAGAAAGAAAGAAAGAAAGAAAGAAAGAAAGAAAGAAAGAACAGGAAGGAAGCAAGAAAGGAAGCAAGAAAGAAAGCAAGAAAGAAAGGAAGCAAGCAAGAAAGAAAGGAAGCAAGCAAGAAAGAAAGGAAGCAAGAAAGAAAGAAAGGAAGCAAGCAAGAAAGAAAGGAAGCAAGAAAGAAAGAAAGGAAGCAAGAAAGCAAGAAAGGAAGCAAGAAAGCAAGAAAGGAAGCAAGAAAGCAAGAAAGGAAGCAAGAAAGCAAGAAAGGAAGCAAGAAAGCAAGAAAGCAAGAAAGCAAGAAAGCAAGAAAGCAAGAAAGCAAGAAAGCAAGCAAGAAAGCAAGCAAGAAAGAAAGGAAGGAAGATTTCAGATACATCTCTCCAATCTCTTTACATCCAGGCATCTTGTCACCCCAATCTCCCCCTACCAGGGTCTCTCAGACCATGTTATTACTACATGCAAGAGTGTTCCTGCCTTTGACTGCAGGTTATGCTTTCTCAGTCAACTCTCATCCATACACCAACTTCCTTCATCTCTCGTCCATATACCGTCAGCTCCTGACAACAAACTACCATCCAAATGACAGCCCTGTCCTCACAGTTGCTCCTGCCTGTTTATACTGTACCTAATAATCTGATCTGTGGTTCTTTGTCATACCATTATTTGAGGACATTTGGCCTTTTTCCCCTCTGTGGTTTCTGATATACCGTATGTACTAGCATATGTTCATGTGTCCATGAAATCTTTCCCAACTTTACCATGCAGACAAATTTACCTGCTTCTATGCAGTCCAGCCTAATCCTACTCATGTCCACAAGTTCAAGTACCACAACCACTTTTTAGGAGGTAGGCCATTTATCTGAGCCATTAATGGCTCTTTTACACACACCATTCATGAATCTTATGTGGATTTTCATACCATCCTAGAAAACAGCATTTCCAAGAACCCTCACATTAATGAATAGAATTTTCCAAGCATTCGCATTTCCCAGATCCCCTAACCAAACCATATCAAACAACACCTAAAAATCTAAGACATTAGCTTATACCAAAAGCAGGAACAATGTGATTAAAGCACAGGCTGTGTAACATAGAGATGAAATAATAGCGTCGTTCCATTTACCAGAACTGAGAGTGCACAGGAGGCCGAGAGGAGGTGAGGACGCTGTGCCAGGTGGAGCTGTCCAAGACTGGGGTGCCCTCGCAGGAACAGGATACTGAGGTGAAGGGAAGAGGAGGGTGGTCATCAGACATTGCCTTGTTCTGGAACCCACCAGGCAGGTAGGCCACCAAGGTCCACACCATCTTCCGTGGCTGCTGTGAAGATCTGAAATGACAGCAGGTCTGGCTCTCAGCATCACAATTCTCCATCATTGAGTCTTTGTAGGTCCTCAACCGTCCTGCAGACACAGCCCATTCAGCAGGAAAGGCCCGGATTTCTGCAGGCGGCACAGCACTGGTACTTGTAGGGAAACTCTCCACAGCTGACTCTCCTTCAGTCGCTGCCCTCACTTCCCAGCTGGTGGCAATTAAGGTGTCTCTCTCTGCAAAAGAGGTCCTGAGCATCTCTTGAGCTCACTAGGTGCTCCCATGGGCACTTCTGGGCCACATTTTGCTACCAAGACACAAAAACAGTGGAACTGAAGCACAGATAAGCCTGAATACTGTTCTTAGCTCTGGTGGTAGGAAGCCCAGTGTATTTCCTTGGAGGGAGGCTGTGGGTTTGGGGGACTGGCTCTCTCCCAGCGGGGGGCACTGCTGATGCTGCTATATGGCCACTGCCACATGCAGATCAGTGCACTATATGTTCTTTCAGTTTTTTTTTTTCTGAAAAGACAACTTCCTCTCTGAATTTCTTTCTTTCTTTCTTTTTTTTTTGCTTTTTGGGACACACCTGGTGATGCACAGGGGTTACACCTGGCTCTGCACTCAGGAGTCACTCCTGGCGGTGCTCAGGGGACCATATGGGATGCTGGGATTCGAACCCGGGTCGGCCGCGTGCAAGGCAAATGCCCTACCCGCTGTGCTATCGCTCCAGCCCCGACCCTCTCTGAATTTCTTTGCAGGCTCACCTAATGTCAGTCTTTGGGAAAAGAGTCATAGGATCATTTCAACTTGTAAGAGCAGGGGATTTTTGCATCTTGTTCTCTGAATTGACAAAGCTTTGGGAGAAAAATCTTTAAAAAACTGCTGATAGATCCAGAGAGACAGTAGCAAGTGCAAGACACTTGCTTTGTTCAATCTCCAGCACCATGTATGGTCCCCCAAGCCCTGCCAAGGGGTGACCTAGTTGCACAGATGACTGTTTCCCCTCCCACCTCCTCACCCAAAAGAATGGGTGATAGATATTCTGAATATTCAGTTAGCCAAAATATTAACACGGTTAGGGAAGGCTCTTTAAACACTTTCTAATCTTTATTGGGATAGTGAGGTTTACAATACTGTTAGTGATGTTTTTATGCATAGATCATCCCAACATCACACCCACCACCATAGTATCCACTTTGGCAGGCTCCAAAGGTTCCTCCCATTTTGTACCCCCATTCGGACCCCCCAGCTCAGTTCTGTGGACCAACTCGCCAGTTCTGTTGTCTTTGGCCATTGATTATTCTCTTACTGTGTATCACTGTATTTATCCCTCATAAGAGTGATTCTGTACTTATCCCTTTTCAAGAGAGGTTCTCGAGCCTCTTCTCCCATCCACAGCTCTACAGGAGTGGCCCTGAGACTAGGAGGTGCTCCAGAATGCTGAAGAATCAGTATAAATCAAGTGAGCCCATCTAAACGGAAGGATAGGGCATCCAGCTCCAGAACAATCCCCAGAAATAAGAGGATTGTTGCTTTAGAAACAATCACAGTAAAAAACTAGCCACTCCTTGGACTGGCTTCCAGTTTCCCCAGGGGTACAGGCCACTCAGGAGTCGTGTTCTGGAGACCATTTATCTGGTGGTGGGGCTACCAACCATTAGGAAGTCTTCCATCTTCCCTGTTCAGGAACGCATCTTCTGGAAACTTGCCAGGGAACTCTAGTGTGGGAGAAGATGAAGAGCAGCTGACAGGCAGTAAATGCTGACAGCCCTTGAACCCTAACTCTGCATGCAGGTCAAGGATGGCCAGTGAGTGTGGGGGGTTCACTCTCTTTTCCCTGCTCTGTGGAGAGGTTTGAGTCCTCTCTACCCCTCTATTATTTCTGGTCCATTTTCTGGTTGTGGCTCTGAGGTGAGATTCCGAATGACTAGGGTACTAGTTCGTCGTGGGTTGAGGTTGCTGGGAGGCGCTCTGAATCCTCTGGTCTAAAACCTGCATGATCTTCATGAATGCACAGCCTGGGAATTAGATCCCACCTTCTGTATGAATGGGGGTTCAGGGGGCCGGGTAGAGCCAGAGGAACAAGGTCAACCCCAGGTGGACATCTGGACAGCTGGCATTTCCTGCCAGGACCAGGAGTTGGACTTGCCTAGCCTCTGTGTGGTTTCCTTGGTGGGACTGGCACATGTAGCTTTGCTTGACTGGGAAGGTTATTAATGTTAACTTTCCCCATGGTTTGCTCTCAAAATCATGTGAAATGTTTTCCTGTGGAAAATGTCTACCCTACATCCTGACATTTAATCTTCAGCCCTAACTGGGCGGGGATGACTAATGTGAGCTGTTGGTTCTCTGCTGCTTAAAAGTAAGCCAACTTAATCTAGTCATATCTTTTGTAGACTCACAGGAAAAGGGGGTGGTGGAAATGACAATTAAGCAACACAAGCCACTAGTGTGTTTTCTCAAGCATTCTCAGGAAAACAAATGTGTGTGTGTTTCTAAACATTCACAAGTCTGGTTTAAATAAAACGTTTAACCCTTTGGAACTAGGGCGCTCCCCTATTTTTGAGAATCCCACTTAGGTGGGGTCTGCCTTGTGCACGCACCCTTTCCATACTCTCTCGGAGGTTGGAGCAGCTACCCAGAGGGTGGGATGGACAAAACAAAAAGAGGTGCTTGAATTGTGCTTGGAAAACATTCTTGGATTCAGTATCACTCAAAAGCCTGAGAACTGGCCTAGCCCCTCTGGGTTTAAGAGAGATTTAAATATGCTTACCATGAAGTGGGAATATGAGCAGCGCCAGAAGCCAACCAGGTGCCCAGGGTTCTGTTCTTCTTCATTACAAATTGGCCATACAATTAGCTCTTATGACCCAGGGCCTCTGTTTCACCAGGTGGTAGGAATAGGTGGTAGGAATAGGTGTCTAGAGGCTTTCCTAGCACTGATATCCCACCATCCTAAACTATTCCCAAAGGTCCTTCATGTTTGCACCCATCTTGGGGTAGGAGGAACTGTGAGAGCAGGAGGGCTCGGGCTGTGGTGTGGCAGGGACCTCCAGACCCATGGCCTGTAATTCCCAGTTAATGATGAGCTGGGACCCTAACCTACTCATGACCAGTCTAGGCATCTAGGGTCCCCAGAGGCGCAGGTCACTCAGGATTCAGGAGTCATGTCCTGGAGACCATTTATCTGGTGGTGGTGCTACCAACCATTAGGAAGCCATTGTTCCCAGTCCCTATTCAGGAAGAGCAGCCCATAGGCAGTAAGTACTGACAGGGTACTGCCCTTTATCCCCAGTCACTCAGCAGGGGAACTTCATCCTGAAAGAGGTACACTGAGGGAGATTGCGCAGGAACCTCTTCCTTCGACTCTTCCACTACTCTGGGATTATACTGAAGAATTTAATAAACTGTTTGGGATTACTCCGGGAATTGACTGCACTGTACATCAAAAGGGTTTTCAAGGAGAATTAAGGTGAGAAACAAATTGACTCTGACCAAGCTGGACCATCATGACTTGGTATTTGAGAACAACCATGTTCCAGAAATAAAGGAATTAGAAGCTGACCGAACATGCACACAGCATGGCCCTAACTTTATGTGGGTGTTACTGAGTCTCCATCTTCTTTTTCTCTCTAAAAGGAAAGGTTTCAGGGGCTCCTTTAACCTCCATTTAGAATGCTATGTAGACCTTAGGCAAAGGATTTATTTTAGTCTTTAAATAAATCCCAGTAATCTCCATCAAGGACACAAAGATGTGTAGATTCTTTCCAGTCTTTGCAGCACGAATGAAAATGGTTGTTTGAATAAACTGCATTCATTCTGATGTGGGTTATTGTAAATTCGCAGTATAAATGAGCCAAGCAGCATGGAAAGCAGTGAATGGAACCGATTGTCTTTTGAAGAGATTTGCAGATTTCTATGCCGAGGAACATGAATATTTCCAAACTATTAAATCAAACTCTATAAAATTGCTATTTTGTTAGTCAAAGACGGGGCGAATGTTGGCAGTCCCTTATGCAAAATGTTAACGAGTTTTCTATGAGGCATCAAGGATGTGAAACTTTTTCAAAGTTTACAGGGCTCAAATTGGCGGATGCCCTGTCATATTGCCTTGTATTCTTTACCTTCCACCTCAACATCTTTGAATTGAGAAAGCAATATATTCAAAGAAATAAAAGTTGAGCATATTCAGAAAAAAAACGTATTACATAAATGATCTCACTGGATGTCCCCAGATAATGGAATAAGGGCAGATTCTTGAATCTAAGATCATAATCTGATGCAGAACCTTGAATTACTTCTAACTTACATAAATGTGACCACAAGGAATTAATAGCTGCACTAAAAGATACTCAAATTTTATGAAGTTTCAAATATAACACTATTGGAAAGAGAAACTCATGTCCATTGGAGACCAAATAAATGATTATTACTACTGGTGCATGTACTCGCTCCACAGAAGTCTGGGTTTCCATGACACTTTTCTCTGATTTCTATTATTTTGTGAAGATGATTTCTGAAAGGGAAGTTAATTGGAATGACAAGATGATACAGCAAAAACCATTAGAGTTACCAGAGAAACACAGATGATTCCTGGCTGTCAGGGCCCACGGTCAGAGCATGGCAGGAAGCCACCACAGGTGTCTGAGATGGTTCCTCCCAGAAGGAGGCTCTAACACTAGCGTTTCCTTTGCTTTCGTGAATAAAGCAAAGCCCTTTGAAGTTTTTTCCTCTTTGTCACATAAAGCTCCTAAAAGTTTGGATTCTCAAATGTCCTCGAAAGCAGGTTAAAGCAAAATATTAATAGGGTCATTGCTGACCATTCTAGTTGGGAGTCCAATATGGTTCCGGGTGATTTCGGGTTATAGCTTCATGCTGTACCAGTCATTTCAGCAAGGTAGAATTGAAGCCCTTTGAAGTTTCAAAGAAAGGCCCCAAGGCACTAACTTTTTTTATTCAAGGCAGAGAATGTTCTGATTGGCCAAAATATTTTTGTTTCTTATTCTTTGGGTGGAAAATTGAAGTCCACAAGATCTTAAACCTTATATCAGATTAACTAACTTCTAAGACTCTTATGGACATTTGGTACTTGTTCTTTTTCGCGTGAGAGAGTGCATGCTGGATAACTTGTCAACTCTAGCCATTTCTCCATTGAGGAAATCACGCAGTGTTGCCACAGATAAGGAGCTTTGGGTTATTTGGGGCTAAGGGGAAGATGCCCCTGGCCCTGGGCTATGCCTGCTTTGTGCTTTGTAAAAGTGCAGGCTCAGGTACCTGCAGGAGTAATTCCTTAGTCCAGAACCAGGAGTAACCCCTGGCCCCAAGATGACGACGACAACAACAACAACAACAAAACAACACAGGCTCAGGAAACACTAAAGCCGTCAGAGAATGTCCCACTTCCACAGAGGCTTGAGATGTTTTTGAACAATCATAATCATTTGATCTTCAATGGACATGCATTTCTCTTTCCAACTCTTTTCTATTTGGAAGTTTATAAAATTTGGGATAGAGTGAAGCTACTCTGCGATCTCTAGGAAGAATTCCTGTGAAAACCCACAACTCGTTACCCTTTTTGTGTTCTACTTGAAACTTAAGTGGGAACTGTGCTTGCAACAAGCCAATTTACTTTCTGTTGTGGAGTTGACCACATCCCTTGGTTTTCCTGGCTCCACTCTGATACTTCTTTACAAGAAACTCTGAAGTGCCTCCCCAACCCCCAACACAACTGGGATGGGAGCCTTATAAAACTCGCAGCCAGAACTACCCGAAAATAAGCTTTATTGCAAGAAAAGTGTCATATTTGATACATAGACCTACAAAAACAAAACATAACCAAAACCCTTACGTTTTTCCTCATAAACACTTGATTACAAATTTACACTGTTTTTTCCCCCTTTACTTTAGTTATTAAAAAAAAAAAAAAACAAGACCCCTCAAACTGGATAATAATTGATTACTAAACTTTGGTCAGCACAGGTGTGGAGAGGAACAGCCCGGAGCCTGCGTGTGCTTTGGCCATTTCACATGGGAGGTTTGGTCACTGGTTCACGGACAGGTTCCTGGGGTGCGAAGAATGCAAGAGACATCCTTTCATTAGCAAGTCCTGGCAGTAGAGCTTTTTTTGTTCTTTTTTTAAAAAAAAATGACTTAGGCAAACTAAACATCAATTCATTGTACAAACATCTCTCATACACAATAGGCTATGATAAAATGAGGCATATGGTGTATAACTACAGTATTAATTGAAATTTCTAAAAAAAAATGCAATAAAAAACATCAACAACATCTATTCCTTGGCTGTACTGCATGATTTGCTTGCACATATGGCAATCCTGAAATAGCTTGAACATAATAAATGCACCATTAATTGAGGACAGCACCAAACGCGACAGAACGGCTCAGGGAAGGCCGTTCTTCAGCTGCCGATGGTACCCCAGGTCCGCAGCACACCCAGGGTAAGAATGAGGTGTTGGGGGTAGCATGTGTGGTTCCTTGAGGTTAGGAGAAGGAAATACAGTACGGTTTGGCCTGCAACGCTACTGGTCTCACAAGCAGTCAAGGTATTTTGCTACAGTGGTTGTGGTTGTGTTTCATCTTCCGTTGCCTGGTGTGTCTGGCGGAGCCTCAACGCGAGCTGCTTTGGCTCTGATCTCCCGCCGACAGGATCTCTCAGCAGCCCCGTCCTTTAAGTTATTGGTAACCTCTGAGCTCAGTGAGGCTCTCCTTAAAATAATCGGATGGGTACCAGTTGGATGACAGGCAGGAAACCAAAGGAAACATCTCTTGAATCTACGGATTTTTTTTTTTTTAAAGCACCTCTATAAGAATAGCTCAAATTTATAAATCTAAAGAAAAACAAGTGAGTTTCCCTTTTTGCTTACATAGTTTGTTCATTTATCCATATATTATTGCATTCAAAATAAATAAACATCTATATTTTTTTTAATTAGCAACTATAGCAAAATACCCAAAGTGTGACAGACTGCTAACAGGGAAATAAAAAAAAAAAAGCTCACATTATTTTTTTTTTTGTGCATTTAGTGCCATATGCTGATCTTTTGAACACTTAAGTTTTTAAAAAATATATCTTAAGGTGAAGTGATATAAAAATTACAGTAACCATGGTTGCCTTTGTACTCAAATAAATCATTGGTTGCACGCAAGTCTAGATTATCCTTGCCTGTGAGAACCAAAGTTCTGAAGTCTGAGACAGGGAGGGAAGAACAAAAGTCATCTTCATTTCCCCCCTTAAAGTTAGTCATTGGTTTCCCCCAGGCTTCTTCCTTAAGGCTGCTGTGCAGGGAGCCGAGCCTTGGAACCAAGGCTGAGGTGTTAGTAGAGCTGAATCTGCAGCTTCATCCTGAGAGCCTCCCCGAGCTCCCCCAGGAGGTAGTCATCCTCATTGCTGTCTTCCAGTTTCTTGAGCTCCTTCTTCTTGTAGAGAGGGACGCTCATGATTTCCAGTGTGTAGGTGCCGGGCACCAGCTTCCTCTTGGCCGTGTGCAGGTAGCTGAGGCCCTGCCGCTGGTGGATTCGGAAGAAGCCGTCATTATTCCCTTGGGAGATGACATAACGGATGTGGTTGTTGAGGGGCTCGATGGCGGGCATGAGTTCCAGGATGTGCTCCTTCGAGCCAAAGCCAGAGAGGTTGAACTTCATCTGCACGGGGCTGTCCATGTCCACGCTCTCCAGGCTCACCTCTTCACCCTGGAGAAAGCAGGAAACCATGAGGGAAGATCTCCAACGGACATGCTGGGACTCCCCATTTCTTTACTCTCCCTCCAGGGGGCCTCCTGGGGGAGGCAACAGCAACTAGCAGTTAGCTGGGAGCAAGGTCAGGGTTAGGGCACTGCACTGGCTGTCTTCGCAATGGACTTTACTAGACCGTAGCAAGATCATTCAAGCTACCCGCTGAGGGAGCGGGGGATGGCTCACTGGACTGGAGTGCATGCTTTGCAGGAGGCCTAGGTTCAATCCCCTGTGCCACCTGGTTCCCTGAAGCATGCCGGAGTGATCTATGGGGAACAGAGCAGGAGAGATCCGGAGTACCTCCAGGTGTGGCCAAAAAGAACCAAAGGGAAAAAGAATTACAGACTGAGCCTAAAGAGAATATTCCCCATGTTGAGTGTTTCTGATGAGTGTATGAAATATCATTCTTAATGGTTATTATAATAGCACTGTAGCACTGTCATCCCGTTGTTCACTGACTTGCTCGAGCGGGCACCAGTAACGTCTCATTGTGAGACTTTTTGTTACTGTTTTCGGCAGATTGAATACGCCACGGGTAGCTTGCCAGGCTCTGCGATGCGGGTGGGATACTTTTGGTAGCTTGCCGGGCTCTCTGAGAGGGATGGAGGAATTGAACCCGGCTCGGCTGCGTGCAAGGCAAATGCCCTACCTGCTGTGCTCCAGTCCATATATTAACATAGTATTATGTAATTAATACAACATATTTAATGTACTATAAGTCATTTCACTATATAGTATATAATATTTATGCTATATAATAAGTATGTTAGTAAAAATAAATATATTATTATTAGTGATAGGTAATACTAATAATGGTAAAATTTAGGAAACGATCCATCTTTTTTTCTTTTGCTGATGTCAAAATGAGAAGTGCAGCTGTGGTCTGACCACAAAGATTGTCCCCCGAGGAATCTTTACCCTGAAACTGTGGGCATGACTTTATTTATTCATTGAGTCACTCTGAATTACAAAGCTACAAAGTCACTCATGATTGGGTTTCAGGCATACAGTGTTCCACTGCCAGTATCCCTTTACCAAGTGTCTACTTCTCTCCACCAACGACTCCTTTCCCTCCCACCCTCCAGCCTTTCTCTGTGGCCACAGATGGTGGGTTGAGGCTGTTTCCTAGAGCCTTGAATACTGTGAGTCCTAGGGCTCTCGTTGGAATCAGTTTTGAGAAATGCCTGCAGGGATTTCTGAAATGCTCACAGGAAATCAGTGTCTCTCAGTCAGAGGGATGGGAGGCTTGGGGTGGGCAGAGAGAACCTGGGGGCACTGGTGGAGGGAAGCTGACACTGGTGGTGAGATTCATGTTTGGGCCCTGGATTCCTTAAATTCAACTATGACTATGAAAATCACAGTGCCCTAATACTTAACAGAAGGAAAAAGAATGCTCCTTCAGTTAGGAAAGGCAAGTGGGAGAGACTTTGCTTGGGCACCTGCTGACCAAGTATCAGGCCATGGTATCTCAGAAGTGTGCCTAGGTGTTCAGATAGAAGGAAGTTAAGTGCCACCATGGGAAGGCGGGCTATCAGCAGACATTCAGGATTGGCAGTCTGGAATGAAAACCTCAACTCTCATATTTAAGCATTTGTCTATCCAAAGCAAATGGGTCACTGGCCTACTGATAATCAAAAAGAAAAAGAGAGTGAGAAACTTTTTTCGGTTAGTGAGTTCTCTTTTATTAGAGAAAAAGTCTTTGAGGCCCAGGAAACCAAAGCCAGCTGCCCAATTCACATGGCAAGTCAGCTCTGACTGGGACGTGGGTACATCTCTAGAGTGACATGCACTGACTATGTGACTGACATGTCCTGCTCCAGGAATGCTCCTGTTGATTTCTGCAGAGGCAGATTTTTTTTTGTTTGTTTCAATTTTTATAGGTGTAGAAACAGAAGCAGAAAGAGGTGAAGCAATCTCCATGGGCTCAGACGAGCCTCATGCATGAGTGAATCTGCTGAAAAACTCAGATATATGGGTTCTGTGACAGGAATCTTCAGGTTCACACGGAGTCAGGAATGGGAGACCTCCTCCCTGTTCTTTTGGGAGCCTGAGAGTCACGCCCCATGAACTACCTCTGGTGCCATATAAGCTCATCAACGGCCGTGATCCAGAGACTCAAAAATAAATCTCAGAAGAGAGCAACAAGCTGCAGAGATGCCTCTGGACCCCCAAATCACCATCCAGTAAAAAAATTAACTGCAGCTGTATCACCCTATTTAAAATTTTAGAAATTCTGAAGTAGCACAGCACATTTGATGGGGTGTAAAGTAGAAAGCAATCAATCTTGATTACGCATACATATATATATATATGTATACATATATATGTATATATATGCATATATATATATATATAACTACAGCACTGTCATCCCATTGTTCATCGATTTGTTCGAGAGGGCACCAGTAACGTCTCCATTGTGAGACTTGTTACTGTTTTTGGCATATCAAATATGCCATGCTCTTTGAGAGGGACTGAAGAATTGAAACCGAGTCGGCCGAGTGCAAGGCAAACGCCCTAATATATATACAAATTAGCACACAACGCTCAACCTGTAACAACATTAGTAGCCTCTTATACAGGGGCTTAATGATTCCAGGGTGATATACAACAATCTTCACACACTTTCCTCTAAGGAAACTTCTTGGGATCATTTTTAGCCGATTATTCATGACAAGCAATAAAAAATAAATTATTTAGATCCTGCTTTGGGAACTGGCTTTGGGGGTGTGAAAAAAAATTGAAATATGGTGATGGGAAGGTGTAATGGAGGTGGGATTGGAACATTAAATGTAATAAATTACTGTGAACAACTTTGCAAAAATAAAATAAAATTTATTTTAAAAAAAGGGAAAAAGGAAAAGGTGAAGCAGACATGTCTGCGGAAAGGACAGTAAGCTGGGAGGGTCAGGAACAAGGTCCAGCCCTGGCAGGTCGCAGCCCACACCCAAAACCTCTGTGCTGTCTGTGAAGGAATGCCAGGGGCAGACCTCCAGTACCATACGGAACCTGGGCCATTAGAGAGTATTTTTATGGGAGGGATCCCTTTCTATAAGTGACATGAGTATCAGACTGAGTTGGGTTATCTACTGAAAATTAACATCAGCCTAATGAACCCTAAGTTGGACAAATTCAAAATAACTTTGCATTTTGGGGCCTGGGATGTGTCTCAGTTGTGAAGCACCAATGCTGCATGTGTGCAGTCCTGGGTCTGACTCCTGGCATCGCACAAACAAAACAAACAAAATAGCTTTGCTCCTGGAATTATTTCAAAATAATCATTGCCTTGATAGACATCTTACGGACTTTTGAAAAATCCACGGCATGAACAAATCAAAACACTGAATCTTAAGTGTCTTTTCCTCTAGTCCTTGGGTTTTGAGGGAGTTTACTCTAATTTACTTGTCTTTACCATATCTGTGAAATTAGTTCAGAGAATGAACATCATGACTTCAGCTTTCACTTCACTGAACCTGAAAACTCAATGAAGGTTTATTATTTGACGCCTGAGACTCCATGAGGCAAAAACTGTGACAAAAGGAGGGTGGTCACTCACAGCGGAGAGCTCGGGGGTCTGGACACTTCGCTTCTGCCTGCTGTCTTTCTTAGGGTAGCCATTGATCTTGCACTCATAGCACGCTTCTGGGGATAAAGCATTTTCCTCGTCGACCTCTGTTTCCAGTGGCGGCAGGTACTGGCCTTTGTTAAATCCCATGCCTGAGACACAGTGGCTGTTTGCAATGAGAAGCAAAGTGGGGTTAGTTGGTGTCACTGCCCATGATTATGGTTTTCCACAGAAATAAGAAACCAACAATGCAACCTCTAAGATCATACATATTAAAAAAAATACCAACTGCTTGTTAACTTTTATCTTCCACATATAAAACCAGATTTTCCCTAGTTTTGAATAGCAAAGTTCTTCTTCAGAGAACCCCAATTTTCAATTTTTTTTTTTTTGCTTTTTGGGTCACATGTGGCAATACACAGGGATTACTCCTGGCTCATGCACTCAGGAATTACTCCTGGTGGTGCTCGGGGGACCATATGGGATGCTGGAAATTGAATCCGGTTCAGCTACATGCAAGGAAAATGTCCTATCCACTGTGCTATCGTTCCAGACCCCTTTCAATGCTAAATGAACATAGTGAGAAGTATACTGAAGAATGTAAAGACAGAGACAGATTTCCAGAGAGAAGGTGAGGGAAGTTCCATGGCCCCATTAGCTGGAAACCTGTGTTTGCTGCTCACAAGGCTCTCTCTGTTCCATAAGAGATTTCTGAACGCTTTCTGTGGCTTGTTACAGAGCCCAGGGCTGGCTCTAAGTGACCCTGATCTGGAAAAGTCTTTCTTTTCAGTATTATGTGTCCCCATGTTGAATACATGGGCCTCCCTGGCCCTTTCTGTTGTGGTCAGGTGCCAGCTCCCCTGCTGGCAGGATCGAGGTGGCAGCCACAGCAAATGGCTCTGAGCCTCTGCCCTCAGCTGGAGGGAACCAACCGCATCTTGGGAAGATGGTGCCAAACCAATGGAGCAAGAAGGTGTGGGGCAGACTCCGTCCTCAGAAGCTACTGTGCTCACTCTGCCAAAATTCATACAAACATCTGGGGTGTAGCTGTATCCATTTGTACCTTGTACCCCAGGCATCTCTGCCAGCATATGAGCTGTGTTTGTTTTTTTTTTTTATAGGGGCCACTCATGGAGATGCCACCAATGGTGGTGCTGCCAGGAGGGGAACTCTAGGCCACTGGCAGGTTAAGCCTGTGTTTGATCACTTGGTGATTTCTCTAGCCCTTTGAGCTGCAGCTTTAATATTCACTTTAAAAAAATAATGTAGGAGTACTCTATTTGTTCAGCCATTGATTAAGCTGATTGAATATTTACTTTTCAGTGGCCTCGAGGTGCTAATGGAACCAACTCAGGCCACGCGCGAGATCAATATGTGTGCAATTCACGCCTCTGATCACCATGAGAGGTGATGCTATAGCAAGTGCCTAACGGAGGTGTCACCTGGGTTCTGCTTCCCACATACCCTACGTGCTCTCATCCATGCTCAGGTTTTGAACACAGGGAGGTGCTCCTGCTGCCATGGGCCAGCAGCTTAAATTCGGGAAGGTGAGGAATGACAGAGGGGTGGGGGGCGAGGGGGGTGAAGGCCTTACCCCTGGCCCACTCTGTAGTAGCCCGGAGGGCAGCCACAGAGGTAGCCCCCTTCTGTGTTGGAGCAGCCGTAATTGCACGGGTTCTTGGAGGATGAGCACTCGTTCACATCGTGGCAGGCACTGGAGAACTGGTCGAAGGAGAAGCCTGAGGGGCAGGCACACTTGTAGCTGCCCAGGGTGTTGTAGCAGGAGGCAGACCCGCAGGCATTGGGGTTGGAGCATTCATTCTCATCTGCCAGCACAAGGAGGCAACAGTATTGTAAACCACAGAATCCAGAAAAAGACACGAGCGCGTGCACACACATGTACACACACACACACACACATGTACACACACACACACACACACACACACACACACACACACACACACCGAGCTCATACTTGTGAAGGGGCCCCTTAGACGAGCTCAGGTCTTAAATTAGGTACTTTCATGGTAAAATGCTTATGGGAAAATAACTCTAGAATCATATTTTTTAAATGTTTACTCTTGATGGCTAACTTGCAAAGCCTATGAAATAAAAGAAAAAAAAAACACAACAAATGTCCCTAAATTATGCCTTTTAAACAAATCAGTCCTCTTTTTTTCCCTATTCCTTTTGTTTCTGAATTCACTGTCAGCCCCCTAGGATGGAGATTTGCAGTCTACCTAGAGAATAAGTCCTTTATTCTCTTCACAGCTTCCTACTTCAAAAATATCTACACCTCGGACAAAGTTCTCAGAGATAGAACGCAGACTGCTAGTTGCTGGGGGTTATGAGGAGGGAGAAACGGAGAATGACTGCAATGGGGGTGGGATTTCTTGAGAGGGGGTGGGCGATACACTGCTTTATCCTCTTTGTGACTGGCCTGTAAAGTACCTGAGCGAATGCAGGAGAACAGTTAAGTCATGCCCTCAGTGCTGGGCTGTGCCTGTAATTTTTACAACTTTGAAACCAGATCATGCCTTTACTTGTGGAGATTACAACTTTGCTTTCACTGTCCAGTTGCTTTTTGGCATGTGGATCAGCTCCTGGGCTTCATCATAATCCGAATTCCACCCTGAGCATGAACCGTATCTGACCCATAGAACTTTATCAAATGCCCATGACCCCATGCAGGAGCACAGCGGTGCATTCCATGGAGAAGGCAGGGCCAGCTGCAAGCCCCTCCCCCCAGGGGGCCTTTGAGACTGACATGCAGATAGAGGCTCTGGGAAGAGGCTCAGAAATTAACTAGGGAACAAGGGTTATGGAAGGGGTAATTGTGCTTAAGCACAAGTCCGAAACCATGATTCTAGTTTCAGAATTAAGTCAGAGCCCCAAATCAGATTTCTGATTATAGATATGGAGCTCTCTGGATATGAAATCTGCCACAATTATCAGACAGATACAAATTTGTAGCCTTCATTTCAGGGGGAAGAGTGTTCACAAATCTTTACATTTTATTTTTAAGAAAACCAACTTTTTTGCAATAAATTTTGAATTTGTTTTTGTTTTAGGGTCACACCTGGCTCTGCACTCAGGGTCCACTCCTGAAGAGCTGGGGAAGAATATAGGTTGGTCTCCTGCAAGGCAGTGCCAGACCTGTTGTACTATCTCTCTGTGTGTAGCAAATACTTAATTTTTGTTTTATTTTATAAACATAAGACTTTGGAATTTCTGCCCCTAAGATTCATCTTGTTTTATAATTTAATCTGACATTCACACACTGAGTATCTCTCCTAAAAGAGAAGGTAAATTAGATTATAATTGAACAAAATGATCCTGCTGGCATAAAGTATTAGGCATTGGGTTGAGTGAGAAATTAGCAGGCATAACTAACTAATGAATAAATTGTCTTTAAGCACTCATCTTACAAAAATCTGAAAGTATATATTATTTCAAAAATACCCTAGTATACTTCATATTTAAATGTTATAAACATATCTTTATAGATTTGGATACTCTCATTTTTAAAAAAAATTTTATTAGTCAATCACTGTGAGGTATAGTTACAAACTTATAAACTTTCATGTTTGCATTTCATTTACATCCCTCCACCAGTACCCATATTCCTCCGCCAATATTCCCAGTATCCCTCCCACCACCCCTACCCCCACCCCAACCCCCACCACCCCACCCTGCCTCTGCAGCAGGGCATTCCCTTTTCTTCTCTCTCCTGTTGGATGGATACTCTCATTTTTAAAAGAGGTTCTTGCCTGAGACATACTCTGGGATGACTCAAATCTCACTTCGGTATGTCTTAATTATTTTGAAAGGTTATAGAAGTTACTAATACTTAACAGATAATGCATCTTGTATTGTGACATAATTTTTCTTAATCCACAAATGTTAATACTACTCATTTTCAATTCAGGTTGTCTATTGCTTACAAATAACTGAGAATGTTACCAACATCTGTGGAATCTCTGTAGCAGAGTGTTAAAGTTTTTGCTAACTGGTTTGAAATCTTTTTTTTTAGAAGTAGGTGGGTGGTCATACCCAGCAAAGCTCAGGAGTTACTCCTGGTTCTGTGCTCAGAGATTACTCCTGGTGGGGATTAGGGGTCCATGTGGGGTGCCTTACCTGCTGTGTTCTCTCCAGCCCATTTATTTTATTTAATATATTTTGGGGTTTGAAATTTACTTTAGTGTACATTTGAATTAGAAGCTTTTTCTCTAAGTAGTGATACAAAGAACCATCATTTTTCTTTAATTGGCAGCAGTATTAGTGACATTGCAGGTTTATGATTCAATATTTCTTATCACACGCACTGTCTGTTTTGATCATTCACTAGGCAAGAAGGATCAGTCTGTGTAACACTTTATTCTCTCAATTTCTTTTTCACGACTTGCCTGTGTAATTACTGCTTCCCCCCTCCCCCACCATTTAGTGTGTGCGTTTGTGGTGGGATCCCTAATCTGTGTGTGCGTTTGTGGTGGGACACTTATTTGGGGCCTCTGAAAAGGCCACGATATGGCATATTTTTCCAAGATCAGCACACTTATTTGAAGTTTATCTTGGTTTTCTTCTCAATTTCACCAAATTATCACTCAGA
The DNA here is from genome assembly GCF_027595985.1 of Sorex araneus. Taxonomy (NCBI): domain Eukaryota; kingdom Metazoa; phylum Chordata; class Mammalia; order Eulipotyphla; family Soricidae; genus Sorex; species Sorex araneus. The sequence continues at coordinate 31,693,434 of NC_073307.1, read as the reverse complement.
AATTTCATTTGAGAAGCTCACAAAGGCTAAAATCACATTAAATTAATTTGGTGGATGGGTTGCAGTAAAACATTTAAAATACATGTGTGGGGCGATTCCAACTACTCCAGAGAAGCAGGGAGTGCCCACCTTCCTGCTGTAGGACCCCAGTTTCTCTCCCTGCTTGGCTGGACCAATACCACATGTCAGACTTGTTGGCTGGCGTGTCTCAGATGCATGCTGCATGCCTAGGTATTCTAATTTGCAAACACTTCTTGCTGAAGTTGGGAACAGAACTGGCTACAACCAGGTCCTACTCTACCTGACAACACTTAATCTCCTGGTTTAGCTCTAAAACTGGGGAACAGAGATTGATGGTCCTACCCTCACTGTACTGACTGGAATAGCTTTCAATTCATTAAATTTCAATGAAGTGTCTGGCTGTATTCCTTCTGAACTCCAAGTCTAAAAACACTAAATTATTGATAGAAAGCCAGTGACACTTAGCGAATGAAGATTATATTCTCAGCATTATATTCAGTAACTACACCTAGTTTGCTAAAAATTATAAATATGAAAGTGTTAGTTATCTTTTTAGGAATTTATAATAGTATTTCTATTAGAGGCATTCCAAACATACACATGTGTAGAGACTAGAGTGAAGACCCTCTTGTACCCATCTAAGGCTCTATTTACTTATCTACCAGGCTTCAGAGGCTTCCCCAAGACCCCCCTTCCACTCTTTGATTTCTGGTTGACTTGAAAACACTGGAAGGAAAGCAAAGCAGACAGTGGAACAAACAGGCACTCACCAACACACTGATTCCACTGGTAATGCTGCACGTAGCCCTGAGGGCAGCCGCATCTGTAGCCTCCCAGGATGTTTTGGCAGCCATGCTGGCACCTATGGTTCCCATCACATTCATCCACATCTGCAGAGACAGCACCAGTGAGAGCTTTATGGCTCCATCCCCTGCTGAACTCACACGTACTTTCACTATACGATGGGGGAATATGATTGGGGGAACACACAGACAAACAAGACCCATGGGAGGGCTGTGATGTGCCCAAGACACATGGTTATTAGTGAGGGGCGGTGCAAAGGATAATTCTTTGCACCTCCTTCAGTCATCCACCTGACCGGGCCATGTCCATTCTCCAAATAACCTTTTAATTTTTGCAAATCAACCATAACAACCACAAACACTGTGCATTTTGAATGCATTAACTGCATGTGGTGTGATTTATTTGGTGGGCTGTATAAATATATTTGCAATACTCTAGTTGATTCAAAAGCGATTGACATGAAGTCTTGGGAGGTACAAATACTACAGAGATACCTAAAAAATATAAATTATTTTACAAGCAACAAATTTTCACTGCCCAATATTAAGTAGATGCAATTTTTGAGTGTTTGGTGTTATTTTTAGACACAATATGGTGTTATTACACATATGGAATAATTCCTTTGTTCATACATGCATACTCTTTTGGAATGACAACTGAGGCTTTGAAAAACTACCCATAAGGGGAAATAAAATTGGCATGTCTGCTGTGTGTGCAATAAATGTATATGAATTACTAATAAATGGCATCTTAAGTGGATGGTCACAAGCTGGACGCACACGTGCTAAACAGCTGTACATTCAGAGTACTTTCAAAGTCTTAATGACTTCAAATATGAAATACTAAACCAAGAATTTTTAAAATTACAATATTCTTGGCTGAAAATGAGATACATATAAAATTGCATAATTCTTATGAAGAACTTATTAAAAACTTTGAACCCATTTTTAGAATTAAAGATCATATATTTTCTAAGAATAAAGAAGGCTCACTTTCAAATCAATAAAAATAGAAATAGTCCATAAAAATGTAAAGGAGATGTATAGAGTTTTTAATTCCCAGGCCTGGTGGTTTGTAGCAGTTTTCAAAGCTAATTTATTTGCTTTTTGCAGGAGCACTTGCAATGGAAGTATTGATGAGCCACAGATTTTATTGGCCACAAGCACATTCTTATTTTATTTTCATTTAAGTGTTCCCGTGAATTTTGTAGGAAATAGCTATTTCAGGAGAGATTTTATAGGAAATTCCCATCGTAATGGAGACAGGAGTTCTCAGACCACATAAAATGGAAAGCTGTCATTTTCCCAGTGCACACTCGGTTAATTTATCTAATTCTCTATGATTGCTTCTGCTTTTATACTTCACTTTATACACTCAGGTAGTGTGGAACAGAAGCCTAGTGTGTATTTCTGCTACGCTTATACACTACTCTACCAAATTAAGAAAGTTCTTCAGTTTCAATTCTTTTCAAGTCAATGATTATGTAAGCAGTTTTGTTATTTTAAAAGCTAATTTGTAATTCATAAAATTTCTGTTTCATCACATTGAAATGTCTTCTCTCCCCTCAAAATGATGTATAAAAGTTTACAGACATGAAATAATTTTCTGACGTGAATTCTGCTAAATACTTTTTTGGGTAATAGTCAGAATTGACAGAGATATGTCCAGCCTGGCTTATATCTCACTGGAAGTTGCTCTCAAGCACTATTTTTCTCTCCACCCCCCCCCCAAAAAAAAAGACAGGAGATTGTTGTATGACACTGCAGAATGTTGAGCAGATAAACTCACCCTCACAATTCAATCCGGTGGCATCAAGAGAGAATCCTCTCTGACATTCACAGCTGAAACTTCCAGGAGTATTCTGACAGATTCCTTTGGCTCCACAGAGTGAAGGCTGAGAACCACATTCATTGTTGTCTAGCAAAGATAAAAAGACGAGAGTCACATTTCCCAGCTATTACATGACTGAAATTTCACTACGTGAAGTAAAAGGGGAATATAAAAACCTCAATTTCATGGTGCAAAAAAGAGGATCTTAGGGAAACATGTTTGAGGATTCACTGTCCCATTACAGGGAAATGTGGTAAGAAAGAGATTATTTCAAGAGATTTAGAGAATATTTTGGGTTGACTGAGGACATAACTTTAGATAATGGAGACTGAAAGTCTCATAACATATGTGTGTTTGTAACATAAAAAACCTCAGCATGTTCATTTGCATGTTCTAAATTTCAGTGAGCCTTTAATCATACTTTATCTGAACACACATGGTTATATTTAAAGGCAATATAACTGCAATGCTTGAAATAAGTCCATTGTATATGTGTTTGGACTATATTGGCCCTTTTCCCTCTGAATATTTTTCCTCAGCATAGAAAAAAAATAACTACGCTATTACAGAAACATGTTAGACCACTAACCATAAGGGTTGGGTCTTACATAGAAGTTCTGATACTCTTGTACTATTTGAAGAACAATTTTTTATGCATCTACCCAAAGTTTGTGAATTTCCCACTTTGATTTTGTCTTACCAATACAAGCAGTGTGATGTTGTGTGAAGCCAGGTGGACATTTACAGGTAAATCCTCCAAGGGTGTTGACACAGAGGAACTGGCAATTGTGTTGCTTGGTCTGACATTCATCAAGATCTTTGGGAAAAAGAAACCAACACAGATCAGAGTTTTTGCGCATGCTCCTTGTCTCAGGAACATAGTGTGGATCTAAGTCCTGTTGGCATATTCTGCCAAGATTTTTTTGTCCTTTTTTTTAAAAAAAATTGAATCACCATGAGTTACAGAGTTATGAAGCTATCCAAGGTTGGGTTTTAATCATCCAGTGCTCCAACACTCATCCTTTCACCAGTGCACATTTCCTACCACAAATGTCCTCAGTTTCTCTTCTGCTATCCTCCCCCCAGCCTGTCTCTATGGCAGGCACTTTCCTTCCCTCTTTCTCTCTCTCTCTGCCTAGATTTTTTTCTGGCAGAGTTCCATAGCCATGTGGAATCAGTTTCTTTTCACATACTTATGCAATATGAATATTTGCTGCTATTCAAATAGGATGGCTAATAGAGTTTTCTTAGAATAAAAATGGAATCGGTGTTCTCATGAACTATAATCAAAGCTAATAGTCAAAGGTTTTAGTTTTTGTATTAAATGGAATTTATTATGGATGATTACTAATTCTTAATAAAAGAGGGTTTAAATATATATTAACAATTTTGAAATAGACTCTAAATTGAACTAGACTCTCAGAATCAAATTCTTAGTATCCAGATCAAAAGTTGGAAATAGCAGAGGAAGTAAAAATCCATGATTTCTGTCATATATTCTAACAATATCTCAATTCCAGTAATAAAAAATCTTAGAATTTTATTTTTTGCATTTGAACTTAATAAGATAAAATAGATTTAAATACATTTATAAGCCAATGTAAGAAGTAAGCAGATGAAATCAAAACTAACAATGTATGCAAACTTAAGTTATGTTTAAAAACAATGAACAGAATTAAATACATCCATAATTAATTTACCAAACAAGTCTAAGAGAATAGAAATTCTTGTTATAATGTTTATTTTTGATATTTCTTGAAAATTAAGCCTCAGTCTCTTGAAAAGAATGTGTTTCAAAATAAGTAGGAATTTCCTCAAATCATTAGTTTCTGATGGATTAAGTTTACTATAAAATTGGGTATGTGGGGGCTGAGGAGATAATACAGTGGGTAGGGAATTTGCTTTGTGTGCACTTGACTCAGGTTTGAACTGTGGCAGTCTATATGGTCCCTGAGCCGTGCCAGGAGTGATCCCTGAAGACAGGATCAGGGGTAAGCCCTGAGCACTGCAGGTGTGGTCCAAAACCAACCAACCAACCAACCAACCAACCAACCAACCAAACAAACAAACAAACAAAAAAAAAAACAAAAAATAAAACAAAACTGGGTATGTGGTTATAGTACTGGAGTTACTTTAACCATCTAATTTACTTTGACAATTATTTCTACTACAACCAAGCAAAAAACCTAAATGGACCAGTTCACATCCAGTCATCTATGAGAAATGCAAAACACAGTTTTTGAGAAATAAAGTTTTAGATACACAACAACAATAAACATCTTATTAGTTATTTTGTTTCAACTCTTTCCCACACTGAAATGCTTTGGTTTTATTTTTAAATGTGTTTGGTTCTGCTGTAAGAAGCAAACAACCGTCTCTTGGGCTTGAATTCTGTCTGCCTCCCGGGATTGCCGTGAGCAGTTTCCCAGGGGCACGAAAGGCTGCACAGGTGCGCCGCGATTAGCTCATATTCAGCTCTGAAAGGAGAGAGGAAGCAGGGTCCCACAAGCTCACTCACCTTTGCACGTTTTCCCATCCTCTTGCAGGACATACCCGCGAGGGCAGGAGCACTGGTAGCTCCCCTCCGTGTTCTTGCAGATGAAGTTACAGGGTTTCGGGGACTGGGAACATTCATCAAGATCTACATCAAAGTGACATGGGAAATACAGTCTGGGTCAAAAAACCAACCTGGTTCTTTCCTTCCTCCATATTTTCAGGTATTTTTTTCCTTTTTTTTTTGGGGGGGGTCACACCTGGCAATGCACAGGGGTTACTCCTGGCTCTGCACTCAGGAACCACCTCTGGCGGTGCTCAGGGGACCATATGGGATGCTGGGAATCGAACTCGGGTCAGCCGCGTGCAAGGCAAATGCCCTACCCGCTGTGCTATCGCTCCAGCCCCCCTCAGGTATTTTTTTAACTACTTTTTTTTGGGGGAGTCACAACCAGGCAATGCACAGGGCTTACTCTTGGCTCATGCACTCAGGAATTACTCCTGGCAGTACCAGGGGGCAATATGGGATGCTGGGAATTGAACCCGGGTTGGCTGTGTGCAAGGCAAACACCCTACCCCGCTACCGCTCCAGCCCCTTTTCAGTTACTTAATTTTTTTTTTTTTTTGCGTGGGGAGGTAATTTTCCTCTTTAATTAAAATGGAAGGAAGCCAGAGAAAAAAGGAGCCACAGAGTAATATTCAGGTGGGCAACATACCAGTGTACCCTGTGGAGAACTCTGTAGAATTTGGCTAAAATGTTAGATGATTTAGACAGTCTAACTGCGTTCATGAAAACCCCACTAAAAATTCCTTAGACCAACGTAGGTTTTACAATTTGAAGGCCATTATGGGAAAGTCAGTTTCTTCTGGGACTCGGATGGCTGCGGCAGCTCTCTCACACGCCGAGCTGATGTGGCACTAGGGGCCCACATGGCTGGGAGAAGTCCTGTGGCCCTCAGATGCTGTCCGTACTCTCCTCCGATCTCGGATCTCACCTGGATGCCATTTAGGGGCTTTTTTGATGTCTGTCTTCTGGCTGGTCTGTGTTTTCTCAACCCTCTCCCCATAGACTGTGCTCAGGCTGACCGACATTGGCTCGAAAAAGACAGGCTCCTCTTTGTTCTCTGGCCACAGCCTCATCCTTCCAGGTGCCCCTCGCCTGGCCCTCCTTTCATTCTGCACAGCCAGCACTGGTACAGCTCACTCGGACCACAGTTTTTAAACCCTTGCCTCAACTTCTCTATTTTGACAGATTCCCTACTCTCTGCTAGGACTCTTACTGGAAGCTGTCTGTCTCCATTTGCTTCAGAAAACATGGATAGATGCGCACACAGTCATGAGTCTTGACTAGAAGGCTATTCTCTATTAACCTTATGCCCAACCAAACTAAATGCCAACAAAGAGTTAGTGTGTTTCACTTAAACCTTTTCATGCTTGTTACTCAAACAGTAGCACTGTAGCACTGTCTCCCCATTGTTCATAGATTTGCTCCTGTGGGCACTAGTAATGTCTCCATAGTGAGACTTGTTGCTACTGTTTTTGGCATATTGACTATGCCACAGGTAGCTTGCTGTGTGGGCGGGATACTCTTGGTAGCTTGACAGGCGCTCCGAGAGGGACAGTGGAATCGAACCTGGGTCGGCCACGTGCAAGGCAAACGCTCTACCCACTGTGCTATCGCTCCAGTCCAGACCTCTCAAACAGTAAGTTGATGAAATAACAAAGAGGAAAGATTCTTTTTTTTCTCTCCTTCTAAACAAAACTAAGCTGGATGCTTTGGGAAGATGCAATATAAGGCAAATTCCCTCCTCCCTATAACTGTTAGAAGGAAACTGGTGAAACATTGAAACATGAAAAGGGAATAAATGGTAAACATAGACAATTTCTATACTGAGAGAAATGAGGCATTTCATATGATGCTTAATTTGATGTATCTTATAAAAGTAAATAATAACCCATCAATGAAGAATAAACAAAAAGCATTCATTCTTTTTCAATATACAAATACATTCACAATTAAAAGTCTCTTTCTTTAAAAGAACAAGGAGACAGTTCAATGGGTAGAAATCTGAGCTGTATACACAGGAGCCCAGGTTCGGAATCTGATGGTCTCTTCAGCACTGATAGGAGCAAACCTTGAACACTGAGTTGGAAGCAGCCCCTGAGTTTCTCCCAAACAAAAGAATGACAAATACGCATTTATATTTTAATTAAATTATAAAATGTTGAAAGCATAATTTGGTAGTTTTTTTATTTTTTGTAACTGAACAGAGCTTGCCCCATTTTATCAGACAAAGTCATGGACAACTACTGTGTACTAATAACCACAGTACTGAGAGGAGTAAAATGTTTTTAATAGCATGCTTTGCAGATCCATAATAAAGACAGTGAGAAGAGAGTAAGTCAGCTGGAGGAAACCCTCCCCCACCAAACAAAGAAAACCCACTAAGCCTTACCTACACACGAGGTTCCGCTGATGTCAGTGGTGTAGCCAACCTTGCAGAAGCATCGGAATGAGCCCACAGTGTTGATACACTGACCATTGGTGCAGAGGTTTGGTATAACCTTACATTCGTCAATATCTGTGACCAAGACAAAACCCCACCCCAAATAAAAATAGACAGAAGTTAATAACATGGATGTGAAGATAACATTTGGTCAGAAACTCAAGAAATTGACAATGAGATTAATGAGATTATTAGGTAAAGTCAACATTCCTACTCATCGCATTAAGAGCATCGTTTCATCATTCAGGTGAATGACAACATGGAAAGAAAAATGATTTGTGAGCTAAGCAGATGAAACAGAGGTTAAGGTGCAAGGCTTGTATGTGGTGTTACAGCATCCTTCATGTTAGCATGAACCAACCACTGGTGCCACTGGCCAACAATCCCTTGGAGTGGTTCCTGGGTGCTCTGAGCCACTTAGGAGCCCCTCCTGCCTCCAATAATTTGAAGTAACGGGAAGAGATAAACAAAGGCAAGTCATGCTGAAAGTTGTTTTAAGTCATTTTGCAATCAAACTACATTATTTTGGGATTGAATAAAAGCTACCTTGATGAAGGGTATGTTCAAGATGGTGGTATAGGAAAATCCTGAATTCAGCCTTTGGTGACAGACACAATAATTCTACAAACTCTATGAGGCAGTTTTTTTTAAATTTTATGTTTTTTATTATTTTATGTTTCTATGAGGCAGTTTTATCTTAAATAGAAAGCTACCTTTGGAAGCTCAAGTAATTTGGAATTCTGTGGGAATTTCTTATGGATTGACATTCAATTTACACTTGTGTTAGACTCTGAATAAAGGGTTTTAGAATAAAATAATTATGCACAAGATGGAAAACATGTATATAATGGGGGAACTGCTGAGGGGAAAATGGTATTTTTTAGGATTTTAGTGTATAGATTGTACAAAGAATGGAAATCACCAGATATCAAATTTGTTGGTCTGCAAACCCATTTAATACAGAATGAGTTCCTCCGCATACTCAGACAAATAAGCTATGTTTACCGAAATGAAGCAAGTAGAATCTGGGGGTACACACACGGCTCTTGAGCTTACAGAAATTTTCTCGATTATTGGGTTCATGCCCTTAAAAGAATGTGACTTAAGGTTGGGCATGTAACCCAAACAGTAGAGCAGAAACCTAGATCAGTTAGATACAGCACTGTGTGACCCCAAGAACCTCCATCCCAGAACTGTCAGGAGGAACCCCGAGTCCTGAGCACCACCAAGTTTGGCACCTATGTATTAAAAAAGGCTGTGATCTTGAGAAAACTGTTCCCTGAGCTTTGTGCTTCAGCAGTTAAAATGAGAATAATAAAATAATTTACCTATTAAAACCTATATGAATATTCTTTTAGTCCCTACAACATTAACAAAAGCATATATTATTATCACATATTAACCAAAGTATATCTACATATATAAATGTTTAAATTGATATCATGCTCATTATTACTCTATTAAAATGTTGACTTTTCCTTCAATTAATCTGGATGAATGAAGCTCACCGCATTGAAAATATGCACAAATACCCCCAAACCGTACCCCTTCCATCGGTGGTATATCCAGGGCCATGAGGGCAGATCTTCTTGTACTGGGCAGTTCCAGGAAGTGGGCAAAGCTCGCACTGGTGTCCCCAGCCTCGGCCCCCATCACAGCAGCACTCTGACTTTGTGACCAGATTACGGCTGCTGGATGCCATCTGACACATGGTCTGCAGCACCTCAGCAAAGCAGAGTCCTTGCCGATTGTCTGAAATGGCAACAAGCATCGAGACAATGAGACAACACTACATCATCCTGGCTTCCCATTCACTACACAGGACAACTGATGCTTTCCTGTCTAGCAGTATCTTTTTTTAAGGTAAAAATTATCTTATGTGAACAGTCACACTACCCAAGAAAAATTGAGGATTAAAAAATTTTGTTAGAGATTAGCTTCATAGTGATTTTGTTTACTGTAGACAGTTTATTAAGCTTAGTAGAAATGTGAGTGATATTATTTTTCAGAAATACCTATGTTTTTTATCAAGTCCCTAGCAACTAATAATGAACTACCAATTCTTTTATTTGTTTAAATTAAAAAAATTTTAATTGAATCATTGTGAGATAGATTCTTACAAAGTTGTTCATGATTAGGTTTCAGTCATACAGTGTTCCAACACCCATCCCTCCAGCAGTGTATATTTCTATAGAATGCAAATGAAATGAAAATCAAATTATTTCCCTCAAAATGGACAAGTAAGTACCAGGATTTATATTTTATTTTTGTTTTTGGGCTACACCTGGCAGTACTCAGGGGTTTATCCTGGCTCTGCACTTAGGAATTATTCCTGGTTGTGCTTGGGGGACCATATGAGAGGCCAGGGATCTAACTTGGGTTGGCTGTGTACAAGACAAATGCCCTACCTATTATACTATCACTCCAGCTCCAGGATTTGCTTTTGAAAAAACATATCGTATAATTCTGATACATATTCAGTTTAACTGCTAGTATTTCCCATATCTAAGAGTGTTTAAACATACCTAATAAGTAAATTTTTTTAATACAAAAGAGTTTCTCTGATGTTAAGATGTAAAAAAAATTTATATGGTTTAATAAATCATAATGAAACAATATGAAAAATATTTTTCTATGTAGGCTTCTGGTTTTAAAAACACTGATGGTTAGTAAGTAATGGCCTAAGTTGAAGACACAAAAGATCAAGTATTTTGTCTAGATGAACAATTTCTAGGATATCATTCTGAAAAAAATTCTGAAATATTTTTTCTTTTTTTTTCTTTTCTTTTTGGGTCACACCTGGCGATGCACAGGGGTCACTCCTGGTTCTGCACTCAGGAATTACCCCTGGCAGTGCTCAGGGGACCATATGGGATGCTGGGAATTGAACCCGGGTGGGCCGAGTGCAAGGAAAATGCCTACCCACTGTGCTATTGCTCCAACCCCATTTCTGAAATATTTTTAACTGTTTTTATACCCAACTGCTTGCTTTAAAATACTATTCCACACTTTCATACCTGCTAACAACGAACTAAAATCATTTACAATGTTTGCATTTTAACATTAATATCCAGCACAACATCTGAGATATATATTTTCAACAAGAAAATATTTTAAAAATATTTTTCTATACCATGAAATAAGAAAACTAACATTAATTACATTTTTGAAATGTGGGATTTAATATCATTAATATAGCAGAGCTTACCTCACATGGCAAATATTTTCTTTTGGAATTAAATCATCTCCTGATGTAAGTTTTACTAAGGTCACATTTTCCATAGAGTTTAATTAATCTTAATTTTTGAAGGAGTACTTAAGATGGATATTTCATTACATATAGATGTGCACACAACACACATGTACAAAAATACATCATTTTAATAGATGTTGTACCTTCAGGAAGAAGCATGTGGATTACTCAGATTGGAAAGTTAGCTTAGCAGACAAGGATATTTATGCAGCGCTCTTCTGTGATGATTTCATGAAACAGATGTTTTATTCACCCAGTACAGCATACCTGCATATCAACTTACCAAGACATTCAGTGCCTGAGGAACTGGACTGGAATCCTTCATTACACTCACACCTATAGCTCCCAACAGTGTTAACACAACGCCCGTTCTCACAGATTCCTGGCTTCGTTCTGCATTCATTTTCATCTTTAGAAAAACAAATGAAAATAAGCAGATTGTAAACCACAATTTAGAAAGTATTTTCTAATATTCTATTTTACTTAAAACTGTTTTCACCCAAATTCCAATATGATGGGATTACAAAATAGTCATATGCGAACACTAATTTATTCTGGACTTTGCCCCAACCTCCTTCTTCCTTTAAAATTTTTTTGGCTATCCCCAGTGGTATTCAGTGTTTACTCGTGGCTCTGTGCTCAGAAATCAGTCGTGGCAGGGCTCAGGTGACCATATGTGGTGCTGGGGGACAAACTTGGGTTGGTTCTGTGCAAAGCATTTACCCTATCTGCTGTCCTATCTCCAGCACGGTGTATTTTTAATTAATTAATTAATTAATTAATTAATTAATCTATTTATTTATTTATTTTTGCTTTTTGGGTCACACCCAGCGATGCACAGGGGTTAGTCCTGGCTCATGCACTCAGGAACTACTCCTGGCGGTGCTTGGGTGACCATATGGGATGCTGGGAATCGAACCCGGGTGGGCCGTGTGCAAGGCAAACGCTCTACCCGCCATGCTATCTCTCCAGCCCCACCTAGAGTTTTTTAATATCCCACCTGGTGCATTTTTAATAAAGCCTTGTATAATTCTACCCTCCCTTTTTTCCTTCCCTCCCACTACTGCTCCATCTCTAGCTCAGGAAGAGAGTACTAGGTGTTAGGGATGGATAGTGAGACGAATAAAGGCCTCATGGGCTAGGGATAAAGAGTAAACTCCTAGGGACCAGGGATGTGGCTCAAGTGGTAGACTTATTTAGGTTTTGGGAGTCCTTGATTTTGCTCCCTAGTATGACACCCCCCTCACTAGCTGGCACCTCCATGTGTCCCCACCATGTGGCCTCGGGGAATAAAAAGATAACCCCATAGAGTGTCTTTGAGCAAAATCACAGGAGCAGTGTAGTCTGTGAGAGCAAATAATGGGTGAATAATTTCAGGCATTACTATTTTTTGAATGATGATCAACAAATCTATCAGAGAAAAACTGGTTTATTAATAGACCCCATATCCTGTCCAATCACAATGATTTTATATTTGTAAAATTGTTTGAGGCTTCCCCTGGCCCCCCTGCCCCCCGCCGTCAAATGAGTACTACATGTTCTCTTGATAATCCTACTATATACTTCCTGTTGTGTCCAAACTCCCATTTCCTAAAGTCACTACAGACATTAAGGCAAGAATTCCTTCATCACCATGTACATTAATCCTGTACCCTCATTTTCAACCTTTTGGTCCTTTGTCAGCAACTGAAGTATGTCTGGTTTTACTCAAAGGCCAACCATTGTAGTCTGAATTGCTTTCCAAGACTTCACCATCTCCTTTCACTAATCATCACCTACCCATACATTTTGTAGTCATTTCCAGTAAAAGGAAACAAAAAATTCACTTGGCAATATGTTAACTACTCCTTCAGTTACTGCATAGTTTTATTCCATTTCAGGACAGTGCTCTGCTACTCAACTCTTTTAGATTTGTTTTTAAATGCAATTTAAACAAAATTTCTTTTTTAGTTCAATGTTCCATATAGAAATGCAATAAGAATGTGTGTATTAGCCATCATTTCCTTAGTGATCCCTTCTTTATTTCATCTGCCTTCTCAGTTGGGATGGGAGATGCATGCTGAAAGTAAATAATGGACTAAACATGATGACCTCTCAGTGTCTGTGTTCAAGCCATAATGCCCAAAAGTAGAGAGAGAGTATGGGGAATATTGTCTGCCATGGAGGCAGGGGGAGGGTGGGAAAGGGGGCGGGTATACCGGGGCTATTGGTGGTGGGGAATGTGCACTGGTGGAGGGATGGGTGTTTGATCATTGTGAGATTGCAACCCAAACATGAAAACCTGTAACTATCTCACAGTGATTCAACAAAATTTAAAAAAAAGAATGTATATTAGTATGTTTTCTGACATATCAAATACGCTTGCCAGGCCCTGCTGTGTGGGCGAGATACTCTCGGTAGCTTGCTGGGATCTCCGAGAGGGACGGAGGAATTGAACCCCGGTCGATATGCCAAAAACAGTAGCAACAACTCTCACAATGAAGATGTTACTGGTGTCCTCTCGAGCAAATCGATGAGCAACGGGATGACCGTGATATTAGTGTGTTTTTAGTTTGACAGCATATCACACTGTTTTACTGTTTCTGAGAAAGGGTTAAGATCTAAGATATATAAGGGACTCACAGAACTCAACAACAACAAAACAAACATTTTATAAGAAAAAAATATGGAAAGGGAACTAAATAAATGCTTCCCAAGACAAATATATGGCCATCACACACACAGAAAAATGCTCATTATCACTTATTGGAAAACATAAATCAAAATGACTATGAGGTATCACTTCACTCACGTGAGAATGATCTATCTCTACGAAGGACAGCAACAAGCATTGGCAAGAGTATTGAGAAAAGAGTAACTCTGTTAGAGGAAATGTATATTAGTCTAGCCATATGGGACACAATATAAACATTTCTCAAAAAAATAACAGTAGACAGTCAGGGAAACAGCTCAAAGGGATGGAACAAATGCCTTGCAGCTGTGAGACCCCGAGTTTGAGCTGTGGGGGTGCTATGCAGCACTTCTAAGAACTGCTGGGTGTATCTCTGGTGGCCCGACCTGCCCTCCGGCTATAAAAATAGTGATCTACAATATGATGCTGAAACTCCACTCCTATGTTCCTATGTATCAAAAACACTGATTTGAAAAGATGCATGCACACTTATGTTTATTACAGTGCTCTTACAACAGCCAAGATATGGAAACAAGCCAAATACCCAATGAATGAAGAGAGAATAAAAAAATGTGGTATATATAAACCCTCAAGTGCAGTGTTAAGATGTTGATATATCCTCAAAAGTGTGTCAAACTAAATTTTGTTAAATTTAACATTTCATAGTTTTACTATATTTTTATATGTTTCATTAAAGAATGGTGAGTTACCAGAAACATAGTACAGTGGATAAGGCGCTTGCCTTCCTTGTGACCAAGCCAGGTTTGATCCCTGGCACCATATACGATCCCCTGAGCACATCCAGGAGTGATTCCTGAGCACAGTGCCAGGAGTAAGGCCTGGGAATTGCCAGGTGTTGCCGAAGAAACAAACAAAAATGATGGATCATATTATCTTGTAGTTGAATTTCCACCTTGATTACATTTAGAGTTTCCTTCATAAAAGCTTAAATTTTTCTGCATAACTTTGATTATTTAGCTTGTAAAGTTTCTAGTTTTATTTCATTAAAAATTTTTGGGTGTTGACTTTGTTGGATTCTAATTTCATTGACAGAGTCTTATCAAAATTTTAAAAAATGGCCTTATCTTCTTTTCCAACATTGTAAAGTGACTGATTGGTATATTTTGGCCATTTGTGATGGAATTTCTAGTGGTAAAAACATGTTCATCATCTTAAAAGTAAACAAAAAAATGCAGCATAACATTTTCTATGAAGAGCTTTGTGAAATTTGCTGACTAAATCTTTTCTTAGAAATAGTAGGTTTGTGGGACTATGAAGTATTAGAACTAGAGTGGATATCCTGCTCTGCCTATCCCAATGATGTAGGCTTTTCCTGTACAGATGACTGAACTGAGATCAAGGGGTTTTTCAAATGATTCAGCTCAGTTATGACAGAGCCAGAAGCAGACACTTAGGTTTATAGTCTGATCACGATGCCTGTTCTATCCTCTGAACAGTAGACATAAACTTAAATGTTGTGGCAGCATAAAAGAAAATTCAGCGAGCTACAAAAATAACAATAAATCTTTTCAGGTGTGAAAAGTAAACTGCATTTTTTAGTATTTCATCCAGATGAAATTTAAGCACATACTCATACAAAAAAGAAGTTAGAGAAAATAAATGAAAATGAATTTCATATACATAAGAAAACTATTAACTTCATATACATATTAAATTTCATATACATAAGAAAAGTTAATTTTATCATCTATTCATACTACTTCTATTCTTCCATACTAATTAGCATTTGCTCTATTTTTCTTGGATTTTTAGGGAACATACACTACTCTATATAGATGATTTAGCAGTTTAGGTTTATATTCTAGGTTTCCAGATCTTGAAAGAACAGTGTTTTTGAAAGTACTACTACATAACTAAATGTGTGATGTAATGTGATTTTTAACTTTACTGAATGAATGAATTGGCTAGCAGAATAAAATAAAAGAAATACAATCAATCTGTCGGGTTGCTGCATGAATTTAGAAACTAACTTTATGCAGTATAAGAATGGAACAAAAACAGACACACAGACTAATGGAGTAGAACTGACGGCCCAGAAATAAACCTGCACATACAATTTATGACAAAAGAGCCAAGCTCTTGCAGTGACAAAGAAAACCACTTCAACAAATGCTGCTGGGAAAACTTAAAACCACATGTTAAAAAAAAAAGACAGGAGATTGTAATTTAGCAAAATACAAAAAATTAATCCAAAATGGATTAGAGATTTAGACTAAGTCTTGGAAACATAAAATAAACAGAAAAAAGCCACAAGCAACATACTCATGCTCATACCTCTGAGATGATTTGGGGGACTTGAAGTCAATAGGAAAGGAAACAAAAGAAAAATCAAACAAATGTAAACATATCAAAATGATAAGCTGTATGGACCAGAGAGATAGTACAGGGATCTTGTCCTGCATGCAACTGACCCTGATTCAATCTCCCACACCACATGATCTCCTGAATGTCACTGACACAGCCCTGGAGATCCCTGAGCACTGCTGGGGGTGGCTTTGGAGGCCCTCTGAGCACTGTTAGGGTGGCCCTGTAAGCATCAGCTCCACAGGCTCTTGTAGTGCATCCTTGGTCCTCACAATGAACCACTGTCCTGGTCAGCTAAGAATCGCTGGGGTCTCTGGGTTTCTTGAGAACTGCCTGGGAAGACTCCGTCTCACTGGTCAAGCCCTAAGAGCTATATACAGCAAAAATAAAAAATCCCAAAACAAAAGACCCCACAACAGAAACAAATTAATATCAAAAGAGAAAAAATATTTTCCATGGATCAGGAAAATATATTTGCATATTAAGCATTTGAGAAGTTAGCATCAAAAATGTAAGTAATATATACCAAGAAAAAGCCCAATTTGAAAAATGGGCAGATTTTTATGTTTTGATTTTTGGGGCCACACTTAGTAGTGTCCAAAGGTAGCTCCTGGCAGTCCCTAGTGGACACAGAGCAGGCACTCAGCCCTCTGAGTTCTCTCTCTCTCTAGCCCACATTCGAATAAATGCTTCTGCAAAGAAATGTTTTTCTAAAGAAGACATAAAGGTGATTCAGGGCACATGAAAAAATATTCAGCACCACAGATTATAAGAGAAATACAAATTAAAACCCAATAGCGAGTGAAGAATTCTGGCTGGCAGGCACTGCATGCCAGAAAATGCTCCGGACCCCAGACCAGGAGGATAACACCGGGGTGCCCCAGACGGAGATGGTGCAGAGTCCCTGCCTTCTCCAGATGGAATCCTGGTGACACTGAGCTTCTACTAACATGGCTCTAGTATGTGGGGACTGGGACTATTTCTCCAAACTGTGCGCCCGCTTATGTGGGCGTGCATCCTTTCCTGATATACACACACAAAAAAAACTGCTCAGGAACGGCTCCTCTGCCCCTGAGCGACCATGATCCCAGAGGCACAGAAACCAATCTGGGAACATAGCGGCTGCTGGCAGATATACTCTTGGACTGTGAACTAAGCTACGGCCCTGTGCAGCCCCAGGAGGGGAAAGGCTTTTGTCCCTTGGCCTTTTCCCGTTTGGGCAGCTTGGTGGCTGCCACGTTTCAGAGCCAAGTGGACAGAGAGGTAGGAGCTTGCAGTGATGGGATGCACGGGAAATCTCGCTATGGGGGGGGGGGCGGACAGAACCGGCCCTGCTTCCCGCTCAAATAAGACCCCAAGCGGCCGCCCACAAACAGCTCCTCCACTCCTAACAGCCTTGATCCCAGAGGCACACAAACCAATCTCAGAACACAGTGGCTGTTGGCAGAAATACCTCTGGACTAAATTACTAAAATACCAGAATTCCAAAACCGCGTGGTCGTTTTTGCGGCCGTGCAAAATCATATGCTCTTCATTATCAGCAATAGAAAACAAATGATCTAATGATGCCTTTTCAGCAGGTCTGATTGTTGGGGGGGAAATTCCAAATAATAATAGTGAGTTTTATGTTGAAAATTGAATGTAATCAAAGTAAAGAGGGAGTAAAGTGAAAATCATCTGCCACATAGGCAGGGTGGGGAGTGGGAAGGGGGGTATACTGGGGTTTTTGGTGGTGGAACATGTGCACTGATGAAGGGATGGTTGTTTGATCATTGTATGACTGAGACTTAATCCTGAAAGCTTTGTAACTGTTTTCAAGGTGATTCAATAATAATAATAATAATAATAATAATAATAATCTCAATAGCACAGCAGGTAGGGTATTTGCCTTGCACGAGGCCGACCCAGGTTCGATTCCTCTATCCCTCTCGGAGAGCCCAGCAAGCTACCAAAGAGTATCCCACCCGCACGGCAGAGCCTGGCAAATTAACCGTGGCATACTCTATATACCAAAAACAGTAACAAGTCTCACAATGCTCACAATGGAGATGTTACTGGTGCCCGCTCGAGCAAATCGATGAGCAACGGGAAGACAGTGATACAGTGACATAGTGAGAAATTCCCTCACAGCTGAGGATGGTCTACACCAAAGACAGGAGGGCTGAAGAGATAGTACATGAGTTATGGTGCTTGTCTTGAATTCAGCTGTCCAAAGCTAGATTCCTGGCACTTCATATGTACTCCATGAACTGCTAGGTGTGGTTGCATAGAGCCAGGAGTAAGCTTTAAGCACTCCTGTGTATGGCCCCAAACTCCCCACTTGAAACACCACCTAAAGAGACTGGCAAGAGCACATGTTGGTGAGGGCTGGGAGAAAAAGGAGCCCTGGAACATTGCTGGTGGGAAATGTAAATGGATACAGCTTCTATAAAAAAAATGATACAAAGATTCCTTAAAAAAAAAAAAGAAAAACTACACACTCCAACAATCCATTTAGTAAAGGTTTATCTGAAGAACCAAATATTAGTCTGAAAGGCAATACCTGCACCCTTCTATTCTTGGCAGCATTAGTTATAACAGCCAAGACCAAGACTTAGAAATGACCAAAGTACCCATTGACGGATGACGTGGGACTTTCTAAGGTCGAAATCTAGTGTTACTGCGATATAGCACTTGGGACAGGCATTACTGTCATGAGTTTATCTAAAATCTATCATATTGGCATGGAACCTGTGATGGAAATCTAGCTTTAGCAGTCTTGAAAGAGCTGGGAAACTAGGTGACCTGCAGTTCACACAGTACGGAAGAGGAGTCTTCACTGTGTTCTGAAGCATGAACTGTTGGAGAAGCGAGTCCAACCCCCGCAGGCTTACCTACACAGCCTTCTCCATCGGGCCTCCTGGTCATGCCGGGAGGGCAGAGGCACATGAAGGTGCCAATCAGATTCTTGCACATCATGCCTCTCGATTCGCAGTCATGCAGCCCTTCAGCACATTCATCCAGATCTGTGACACATTTTTAGTAAGAGAAAAACACAAACAGGAAATGCTCAGGAGCAGGATACAGATTAGTTCTCCCAAGTCAAACCTTTGGTCTCTGACTTTTGAATTGTCTACTTACTGGGTGATAGAGAAAGGAGGTGCTCAGTCCACTTAAACTGTTGGCTAGATTCTAGATTTATAAATGTTCCTGTATTGTCCCTAGAGTCTCTTGCCCACGAGTCTGGCTGTCTTCCTTGGGGCCCCTTGGAGGGGGTGGGCTCCAGCTTCCTTCCCTTCCTTCCTTCAGAGCTCCTGTGGCTACCTCTGGAGCCTAGCCATGCTCAAGGCCCCTCTCCACATGTTCCGACGAGCTTCACGCAAGAAGAACTGGCAGAGGAACCCAGGTGTGTGGGACCCAGGGCTGAGACCTCCAAGCCTGCTTGGATCGGGACGGGGGCCTCTTCCATCCATATTTCCCATTTTCCAGTAGCTAGGCGGTCACACCCAAGGACTGCCCCTGCCGCCATGTAATCCCACCAATGGCCAACATCCAGGGACTTAAAACCAAGCTCCTGGAAGCGCACGGCCGCTTCGTGGCTGCGTGACATCTTATAGCCTACTTCTCCCTCTGGGAGAACCTGGCAAGCTACAGAGAGTTTCCTCCCCACATGAGAGAACCTAACAAACTCCCCATGGTGTATTCATATGCCAAAACCAGTAACAATGCTGGGTCTCATTCCCCTGACCCTGAAATAGCCTCCAATGCGGCATCGTTGGAAAGCATGAGTAAAGAGAGGCTTCTAAAATTTCAGGGCTAGGACCAATGGAGATGTTACTGAGACCACTCGAGAAATTCAACAATCAACAGGATGATGATGATGATGATGATGATGATGATGATGATGATGGTTCCTAGTACATGAAAGTTTAGGAAAGAATAGTCTTTGCACGCATAAGCGCCTAAGCAACTCCACCCAGTTTATCTTTGACTCAATTGGCGGAACCACAAAGCATGTAGTTATCTCAGTATGGAAATACGCCAGCAAAAATGTTGTCAGTCACATTTCTGTAAAGTGCTGAAATACGGCTAAAAACTATTAAATCTTCCTTTCCTGTGGCCTTACCTTTGCACATCTTCTGGTCTTCCCGGAGAGCATAGCCAATGGGACACGTACATTCATAGGAGCCAAAGGTGTTCATGCAGCGGAATGCACACAGCAGGGGATTCTGGGCACACTCATTGATATCTGACAAACAAAAAGGCGGACGTGTGCTCAGACTGGAGTTCTAGTTATTTGTCTGGATAAACACCAATTCATTTACATGGCACTCAGATAGAAAGCAACAGGCTGAGTAGCTCTCCACTATCATGATACAGTATGGAGGCACTGAAAAATTTTATCTTCTAGAATATAATAATAATAAGCTTTGGGGAAAAGTATAAAACCAGCGACCTAAAGTTGTCTTTAGTAATTAGCTGTAACCCCACAAATAAACAACAAGAAGTAAGTCACTCAGTTTTTTTTTCTCCCCTGAATTTACCCTGTTTTGTCACAATCCTGATTATCCATAGGGCAGCTAAATCCAATACAAATTTCTTTTCTGAGTTTCTATACAGAGGAATAGGGGAGAGGATGCGTAGGTGCAACTAGTGCTTCTAAAGAATAAAAGGAACAACCCCAACCCCAAAAGATAGGCCAGAGATGAAGAAACACTATATATTATTTATAAATTTTGTCATAAATCTGATATTGTAATTATGGTCACTGAGGGAAATAAAAAATATTTACAATACAGGTACTGAAAGATTATCATGTATATGATAACCTTTACCTACTTTCAGCACTCAGTTCTTGTTCAGAGTGATCATTTCCCATTTTTATTGTCATAGGGTCCCTTCTCTATACAACCATAATGCCCAAAATACAGAGAGAGAGAGAGAGAGAGAGAGAGAGAGAGAGAGAGAGAGAGAGAGAGAGAGAGAGAGAGAGAGAAAACTGCCTACCATAGAGGCAGGCAGTGGGAGTGGGGGGGCATGTGCAGGGAGGTAAATTTGGGGACACTGGTGATGAGAAAGGTACACTGGTGAAAGATCAGGTATTGGAACATTGTGTTACTGAAACCCAATCATGATAAATTTTGTAATTGTGTATCTCATGGTGATACAGTTTAAATTTTTTTAAAAAAATCTTAAAAGCATATTTTGAATGAACCTGATTATAAGCAGACATTTAGAACAATAGAATCAAGAATGAGACACCAACAAAAATAAAAAACAAAATAAAACCTTTCTATAGCAAGAGGAAATAACACTTAAGAAATGCATCACTTGCCTTCACAGTTCATCATAGGCCCTGGCTCAAAGCCTTCATTGCAGTTACATTCAAAACTCCCAATAACATTGGTGCATGTACCATTTCCACATGGGTTGCCAATTGAACATTCATCAGTATCTGACAAAGAATAAGAAAAAGTTATCAAGTTTGGAGATATATTATTATTATTTGTGGTTTTTGGCCCACACAGGAGGCACTCATGGCTTATTCCTGACCCTGTGTTAAGGGATCACTCCTGGCAGTTCTGGTAGTTGGGACCATACGATATCAGGGACTGAACTGAGATCAGCTGCATGCAAGGTCTGTATTATCTCTTCGGTCCTGAAGAAGTATTAGTTTAAAGGAGCACATCCATGAGTACACACGTGGCTCTCACATATTTCTATCAACTGTGCAGGATTCACAGAGCCTTGGCCTTGGCAGAGCTAGCAGGCTTTATACAGTGTAGAGAACCCTGAGGGGTCAAGTTATACAATATTCTGACCCCAAGACTTCTACTGCTATTCTTGCCCCCCAAAATCACAACTACACTAAGGGAAATAGTCTTTGGCTAAAAGAGCAGGCACGGAAAGTCATTAAGTAAAATAGATCTTCTTAGTTAGTGGTTTTGCTCCCTGCACATTTCTGTACTTGGCTGTATACTTGGTTTAAGGTATACAGAGGTGGGGACAAATCCATTTACACATAATTCAGTTCTACTGGAAAGTGAAGGACTGAAGACAAAAGAACGTCCAAAACTACTGATTCTAGTTCTGTAAATCCCACCACCCATGAGGATGCTGGAAAAAGCTTTAATTAAGTATAAGAAACAGAACAAACTTTAAACTCATGGAATATGGAGTCAGTACTCACCCACACAGCGTACTCCAGTGTAATCAAGGTTGTAGCCCATTGGACATTCACAGCGAAATGACCCATCTGTGTTGATACACTGACCATTTGAACAAATGCCTGGGCTCTCTAGACATTCATTGACATCTGAAATGCAGAATTGCCCACAAATTTCCTCAAATGTAAAAATGTATCAATAAAACACAGACCAAAAGCTCTTAGACAAGTTTTTTCCAGAGAAATCTAAAATATCATATATCATAGCAGTTGTATGATAGATGTAATATTGATTATCACTCTCACTGTCATCCCGTTGCTCATCGATTTGCTCAAGCAGGCACCAGTAATGTCTCCATTATGAGACTTGTTACTGCTTTTGGCATATCGAATACGCCACGGGTAGCTTGCCAGGCTCTACCATGCAGGCAAGATACTCTTGGTAGCTTGCTGGGCTCTCTGAGAGGGATGGAAGAATTGAACCCGGGTCGGCAGCGTGCAAGGTAAATGCCCTACCTGCTGTGCTATCACTCCAGGATGTAATACTGATTATGTAAACTAAAAGCAATTTACTATATATTATACAAAGTAGCATGACTTATAAAATAAATGTAAGATGATGGATTTAGATAATGGATAAAAAATTTAGACAGAATACATCAACCCTCACCTTCACGTGTATCATGAAGACTAGGAACAGTCCCGTGGCCATATGGACACAAATCTTGGAATGCAACTGCAAAAGAACCCAACAAAACATTACAAATTCCTTGTGATCGAAGAGTCTTAGATACAGAGAACTTAAGAACAACAGTCTTCAATTACTACACCTATCACATTTATCAGGGCGCCTAACTTTTCTAGGTCCTTCTAGAAAACACTTCCTGAGGCCTATTTCTTTGTCTTCAATGGTGGGCAGTTAAGAATGGCCCCCTCGTACCCAGAAGTCCCCTTTATGACCTGAAGACCATGCCAATTCTGAGCTTTCTGGGAACAACCTACAATTCTACAGCATTAACAAGACCTGTGAGACTCTTGGTCACTCTCTATAAATGGCTACTGTACTGACTCAGCTTCCCAGAACTGTAGAGTAGATTCTGAGAGCTGTTACATGTGATACAAAATCCACTTGGGGATCCTCCAACAATTTTGAATATAATTTTCATCACCGTCTGGCATCTCCTGTACTGTACCTCTCACCTTCACTCCTCTGAAAGTTAGTAATACTAACATTGGGCGGGAATAACATATAGGATAATTCTACCTACTTGAAAAGAGCCTCTTGGACTAGGGTGCTCACCAAACCATCAAAACTACTATGTGAGGGAATAATTCCACCCTCAAAAATATTCATAAATTACACAGTCAGACTATTGTTTGCCTCTCCCAAATCCGCACAAAGTGGTGTGTTCTGTCACGACGCTTACCTTCATCATCTTTGGGGCACAGCTCACAGGGGTCCCCCCAACCCTCTCCTGGCATCTTACTGCAGCAGCACTTTGCTTTTGTGGTGTTGAAAGCTTTGGGCACCGAACACTTGCCATTTTCAAAGTTTGTGAAGCAGAAGCTCTGGCGTGTATCTAAGCAAGAGAGCGAAAGTTTTAGAGCTGCTTACTGGTCATTTCAAAAGATGCTATCATTTGTATAGAAGTCTGTTTCTTATCAAATATTTTTCCCCAGGTCAAAAAAAATAAAATGTAGATTATATGATAGTTGAAAGACAGGTCTGGAGGGCTAGGGAGGTGTCCCAAAGGGCTGGAGCACACGTTTTGAAGGCTGGAGGCCCAGGCTTCACCCCCAGAACTGACAGGAGATTTTCCATGTCCCTGCCCACCTTTCCTTCCCCCAAAATGAGTCTGAAACTGTCAATTGGTCTTTTCGTTTGCCAACTTTATATATAGAGAAGTCAATGTGACAAATCTATAAAATTATTTTAAATGCTTAAAATATTTTTTATCAGATACCTTGGTAGTTTTCTTAATTAATTTTGTTTCTGTGCTACACTGGAAGGGCTCAGGGCACCACCTGGGGTGCCAGGGATTGACTTAGGTCAGCCGTGTGACAGGGAAGTGCCCTACTCGCTGTACTATCTTTTCTGCCCCCTGACTAGATAGTTTTAGAAATCGGCTCCATATTCACATGGCTCCTATTTTCCCAAACAAAGACAACCTAGATAATTTCCAATAAATTAAACCATAATAAAGTTACTCCAGGACTGGAGCGATAGTATAGCGGGTAGGGCGTCTGCCTTGCACACGGCCGCCCCGAGTTCAATCCCCAGAATCCCATATGGTCACCCAAGCACCACCAGGAATAATTCCTGAGTGCAGAGCCAGGAGTAACCCCTGAGCATTGCTGGGTGTGACCCAAAAAGAAAAAAAATGTTACTCAAACACCACTACATGAAAATACTGATGTAAAAAATGAAATGAAAAATGATTTAACAAAGTGACTTTTGTTCCATATATAGCATTAAAAAATTAGGAATGGTAATTCACAACACCTTGTTCTGTGCATATACTCTTGTAGACCTACATTTTAAACTTCCAGGTAATGATTTCACCACAGGCACATGCTTTATAGAGTGACAAACACTAGCGTGATGCTTTGTCTTAGCTTTGAAGTTTCTGGGAGTGCATTTTGAACAGAACCCCACCCAAAGCTCACCAAAGCATCTCCGTCCATTATCAGACAGTACAAAGCCAGGGGGGCAGATGCACTGGAAGCCCCCTGGAGTATTGGTGCAGGAACCGAAGAGACAGATATTGGGATCTTCATCACATTCATTTATATCTGCAGAACAGAGGATAATTTATTTAGTTAAAGTGCTGGCAAATATTTGAACATTATTTACTTGCCCATATGATAATAGTCCATTAACAACTGGATATTTAATATGTAATCAGAGATTATATATACAGTTTCAGAATCTTTGTATATTTATTTTTTGGGCCACAACCAGCATTCCTCAGAGATCACTCCTGGTAGTTCTTTGGGGACAACATGGGATGTTGAACTAGGTCATCCATATGCAAGGCAAACACACTACCTGCTGTACTATCACTCTGGCCCCTTCAAAACTGTTTATTAAAAACCAAACTATTACTGTACTGGAAGTCAAAGATAGTATCCAATTCCATCAAGAAAATGCTCCAGCTCCCCGTACTTAATCCCAAGTGGGAGGCTCGTGTCTCATCTGGCAGGGCGAGTTTAGCCTCCTACAGGCATTGCTGCCTCACCTTCCATCTTCTGTCAATCCCTGCCTCTGATGCCCCATCCCTCTTCGGATCGTGACAGCATCTTGATTTCTCCTTCACCTTTTATCTTTTTGAAGCAACAGCAAGTGGCCTGCCAGTCTGTCTCCTCAGTACATCCACATGTGACATCACTCCCATGCAGCCCCACACCGGCTTCTGCATCCCCTTCTCTTCACAGGGCCACCAGGGCATCTCTCTAAAGCAGTCTACTCAAATACCTGTGACTGTAGTGGGAGTTTAGCATCTCCCCACTCCAGCCCTCATGGGCCTCTCAAAATAAATCAGCCTCTCTTACCAGTGACATTTGGACTTTTGTCACTGGCAGCGCGCTATCTACAAACTACTCAATACACATGCCACAGTTCCAGGAGCAGCAGAGTACAAGCTCCACAGCGCCACACTGTGTGGTCTGAATCACTCCCACAAATGGCAGCTTCTGGTATGTGCTAATTCCTGATTTATATTTGCAAGAGAACGGCATGAGTCATGTCACATCTTTCAAAGAAACATCCCTGCAGTGTCCCCACACTGACTGCAGGACAAAGCTAGCCTTTGAGCAGGTCATTCCGTGCCTCTTACCACACTCAACACTGTATTCTCAGCTATCTCTTATCGCTGGCTCTTTGACTCCTGAACTCCTGGACATGCTAATGTCACTAACCCTTTGTGACAGGTTTCCCCGATGCTCCATCTCTTCCCCACCATTCCCATTAGCCACAGCTCCCTCCTGAGCTCCCACATCCTGAACACACCTCAGCGTCGGTCTCACTGGGCTGTCATGGAGCTTCACAAACAGGTTTCCTTGTAAAGTCAGTCTCTTCCCTGGGCCATCAACTGGCAGGCACGGACTGCATCTCTGGACTTCAGCAGTGCACCGTACACAGGGATGTGTGTGAGTGTGTGTGTGTGTGTGTGTGTGTGTGTGTGTGTGTGTGTGTGTACAATCATGTTTGCCAGAATCTCATCTGGGAAAGATGGGTAGAAGAAATTCTGGTTTGGAGGAAATAGTCCTACAGTGAGGAAGTTATTCGAAAACAAATTTCTTGTGTGCTGCCCCCACCCCCAAATTCACAAATTCCCCAAGAGATACAGAACAGTGGGGTTGTTAACAATGAACAAAGGAAGAATTTCTGGAACTTAATAAAATTCAAACAAACCAATGTTTGTTTTTACTAAGAGGATAGATAGCCAAATTGGACACAGAGAATCATGTGCATTTTCTTACTTTCCCAGTGAAAGACACAACGCTATTATTATATAAAGGGATGGCTCTGGCTCACCCGGATAACTAAGACTGTAAAGAATGAAGAAAGCAAGAGATTGAAAGGATCTCGGTGATTCCAGAACCCTCTCACATGGGTTTAGTATTATTATTTAAGTATTAAAACCACCCAAGCATTTTACAATGGCAGAAAAAAAAGGGGAAAAAAACCTCAAACTGGAATGACTAGAGATATACATAATAGAGGATAACATGGTCTGAGAAACTGAATTTGATGAAGTATCAGTTTCCGTCAGCTCTGTGTCTCTTACTCCTTTGACTGTGAACAGATGAGAACCATCTCTTCAGGAGGAATCTTGCTGAGGTTAATAGAATTTTTCCCTATTGTGCAACACATCGCAAAATATCCCCTTTAAGCTGTCCTTTCATTGAAATAGCCACAATACAATATGGGTTCTTCTGAATTTCAACAAGACAATAAAAAAATAATTTGTATAAAAGTAAGAGAAAGCAATCCTATGGTCAGCCTCCATGTCCACCAGGTGGCCAGGGGAACGCCTTTTGATGTGGCCACAGTGCTCCTGTGTACTTCAAGAGTTTCCACAGAAAATTTCTGCTTTGACAAATGGATTAGTATTTTCTGTTTTGACACGTGGCCTTCCCATGGGGGGTGCGGGGAAGTCTCAACAGCATTGTCGATACTTCCTGCTTCACATTTCGAGGACTCGAGAAACCTCTAATAGCTGTTTTAAAATTGGTTGCCAAAGATCACAATTTTTTTGTAGACACTTCTTAAATTCAGTAGAAAGTTTGTTGACATTTGGAAAAACCATTAAAGTCCACTGAAAATTCTCTGACTAGTGCACTATTACTGTTCGTGAAAAACCTTACATCCCTCAGTGTTTTATTCCCTTCTCATCAGTTCTGACGGGTCAATAAAACAAAGGTAGGGGCTCTAGGATTCAGACCCTGGATTAGCATACTTGTCATTTGGAATTAGGATGTTTTCCACACTGTCTGTACTATATCTTATTACACTGAATACCTCATGGCCCATAGAATAAATAGTTTTTGCTTACCAATGCAGTTTTCACTTTTTACTTCATACCCTGGAGGACAGATGCATCTGAAGGACCCCTCCAAATTCTGACAGGTACCAGGAGAACAAGAGCCAGGAAGGGCAACACACTCATTGGTATCTTAAATGAGAAACAAGGAAATGTGATTTAAATAGAAGATAACTGTTACAGCAATGTCATTTCTCTGCCAAGTGGTATCATATGAACTTAACTCAGGCTCTTTGATCTGAGCAGGCACCACAAATAAATATGCCCAGACATGCTTTTTGGACATTTTGAAAATTTTCTACTTTTCTTTGTTTCCATTTTTATTGAGACAGAGCCTCAAACTCTGTGCCCACTCTTATGAGTCATGCCCAATTGTTGACTTCCATCTTATCCAATATTTTGCATATCTTACTTTGGTGATGGAATCAGATAAGTGAAATGAAATGTGGATGACTCCCCAGATTCATCAGTAAGGGTGGGATTCACATTTTATTTTACAAAAGAAAACAAAAAGACTTCACTGTTCACATACTCACCTATACAGTTTTTGCCATCTGGAGTAAGTTCATAACCTTCATTACATAAACACTTGAAGGAGCCAATTTCATTGAAACACCGCCCATTTCTGCAAACCTGACCAAAAAAGGAGCTGCACTCATCTATGTCTGTAAGCAAACAGGAGGTCACTTTTCAGAAAAAGTTCTTGCATGAATATTGTGTCACAAGTTGTAACTTTCCAACATTATTGGTACACTTACCAGAACATTACAATGGCTCTAGTCATGAGGACCACAGGACTATAAGATCACATGCATTACTATGTTATTTTATCATAAGGATACATTTACTCTATTGATAAACCTCATACATTTACAAGCAGATTAAAGCTCAGGGATTAATGTGAAGCTTTCCATTCTTTCCAGTTGAAAGAGAATTTCTCTTCCCTGAGGCAAGAGAATATAAAGATTTCATGTGATTGTCTAGTTTATAGATGACTTTTCCTGGAGATAAGCTCACAGTATCAAAGCAAGCATACCAAATATACAAAAAAGCAATTACTCAAAAATACTCTAGAATTGCTGGTATGTTGCTGGCAGAAAGGAGAATTTGTAAAAAGAAAAATCTCTAAGTGTAAGAAGTTCAGGGAATCTCAGGGTTGGTTGCATTTGAGTAATTTTCTGAATTGTTTGAAGATTGCACTATGATCAGACCCGTGACCACAGCTTTAGCTATTTTTGGCTGTACTGAGGATTTTGTGAAACTACAGACAAAAAGGTAGCAACTGAATAAAACAGTCCAAGTGAGTACTAAAATGTTTCCTAATTATAGAATTTTCAAAATAAAGAGACACGTGTTGGGTTTAATTTGGTGGACCTGAACTGTGAAGATATGGTAGAAAGTCTGAATTATTGCCATAGGTAAAAATTAAAAACTCCAGGAAAAGTCATTTAAAAACTAGACTCACTAATGTCAAAGTTGTCATTTCTCTTTTACCATCTCCTTTGCCAACTACAAGAACCTCCCCTATATTCCAAACCAATTCTAATTTGAATAATTATTAGGGACAAAAGCTAAAATCCTATGCCATGCACAGGAGGCAGTATTATTTTACACTGAAATTTACTGTAATCAGAAATTAAGGAAGTTGTTTGGAAATCTATAGACATTCTGTCCTGTTTCTGTGGGAAAAGAAATTGCTGGCTCTAAAAACTGACTGAAAATGAACTTTCAAGACACAACATGTTTATAATTTGGAAAATGCCATTATCTGAATAAACTGAAAGGGGATAATAAGAAATAATATGCAATAACACTGAAACTATGATGAGAACTATCTTTAATACCATCTTTGGGGTAAAAGTACACCCCATTCATAAGGCAGTCCTACTGCATTTACTCTTTTCCTGATTGGCCTTTCTGCCAGACAGACTGACCAATGGAATTCAATGCAGCTGACTGTCTTATGATTCTTTTGGCCAATATTGTAGTTCTGGTGAGCTGAAACTTTGCTAATATTAACTCCTATCTCTTGCTGCAAATTTGCAATTTTAATAATACAAATACCAATTTTGGGGTTTTATTTTTATTCAGTATGATGTGTGGTTACAGAAGAGCAGCAGTACGGGACTGACTGAAATGCTTACCCAGGCAGTCATTGTTATGAGTGAGTTCAAACCCGGGGTAGCAGAGACAGTTGTAGGAGCCAACAGTATTTTTGCAGGTTCCGTTTCCACAAGGATGCCTCTCACACTCATCAACATCTACAAAGAAACAGTGACATAAAAAAATTCATTTTTTAATTAGAAAAATTTAACCTAGTTAATATTATCTTTTAAAAAAAGACTTTTTGGTGTTGTTCTGTTTTGGGGCCACACTTGGATGTACTCAGGGTTTACTCAAGGCTTGCTTGTCAACTGTAAAGCAAACAATCTTTTAAAGCACTAAAACAATTTGTTCCCTTAAGCGTTATAAATCTCCCCTGCCTTGATATATATATAACCTACTACTACAGTGAAACAAAGATAAACTTAAGTCCCTAATTTTTGTGATTTAGGGAAATACAGATGGAAAAGTCTATGTGTCCTCAATGTTACTATGAACATTTTATGAATAGATGAAAAAAGAAATATTTAGAGGTGTGACCCCTCATAGGCGAGAGGGTAATCTGTACAGTATGAGTTCCAGGCTGCTCATTCTTTTCTGTTATACATTGTTCCTTAGGAAGGAAACAGGTTAAGAGAAATATTACTGAGGAATCATAGTCAAATGGTTATAATTGAGGACAGGTTTCCTTCCATGTGAATCTGAATAATAAATCTCACATCTTTAGGAGCGAATAAAAGAAGCAAGTATAAGCAAGCGTTGCTAACACAGGGTCAGATTCTCTGTGTTCTTTGCACTAACATCCCCTGGACATTTTTTCCAGTCTCCACTGGAAAGGCCACAGGGCAGGCTTATGGGCAGTGGGGGAAAGGTACAGCCAGATGCTCCTCACTGTGAGGTGCTAGGAAGAAAATTAGTTCTGTAGTCCTGAAATGAGACTTGACTGTTCTTATGGGTAATATTTTGAACAGTAAAAGTGTATGTGCAAAATTCAAGCTTTTCCAAAACTGAGGACATAGTGACTGTTTAAATGGAACTTTTCTCCTTCAAGTGCAAAGCACTAATATTCATTTTTTTTGGAGGTCACACCCACCGATGCGCAGGGGTTACTCCTGGCTCATGCACTCAGGAATTACTCCTGGCAGTGCCTGGGGGACCATATGGGATGTTGGGAATTGAACCAGGGTTGGCCGCATGCAAGGAAAATACTCTACCACTGTGCTATTGCTCCAACCCCCCGGATATCCATTCCTTATTGGAGAGAGAGAGAGAGAGAGAGAGAGAGAGAGAGAGAGAGAGAGAGAGATAGAGAGAGAGAGAGAGAGAGAGCGCAAATGTATGAGTGCTAGATGTGGGTATCAGTTTGACAGATTTATGCTCCATTTCAATATGTCCAGTCTCACTCTGCTTCTAAAATCTTATTAATAACCAGCTCACCAAGACAAGTAATTAATGAGCACTATTATTACTTCTATTTTAGCTACAGAGAAATTCTGAAGAGCCTTTCTCTATTTGCTTCTGAAAATAGTTTTTATTAGATAAAACAAAAAGCAGAAAAATTTCATATATTAAACAACTTGTGGGGAAAGTGTGTGTGTGTGTGTGTGTGTGTGTTCTGTGCATGCATGCGTGCTGATGTATGTGTATGCACATACATGTATGGGCACATACATGTGTGTTCATTCCAATATTGGCTTTCTTAGTACTCTTGCAATTGAGAAACACTTTCCCTAGTGGGAACAGAGCAGATAAAGGGGTACTCAATCCCACATAAGCCTGACTGTCCCAGAGTGTATGTCTGGCACATGAAAATTGACAGGGGGTGTAAGGTGGAGGGTCAAAGAACATACTAAAGATTGCCACTGCTTGGCACTTTAACATGGAAGAAAACCTTGAAAAGTTTAACATAGCTAACTTTGGTAAGAATTTTCTGACAAAGACATGTTAGAAACGTGTGGCAAGAGACAGAACTGTAATCAGCCTAGAGCTTCCGAGCCCTCCCCCTGAGTCTCAGGTGCCCCTTCTCACCCATGCACATGGTCTGGTCCTGAGAAGCCTTGAAGCCGTTGTGGCAGATGCACTGGTAACTTCCTTGCAAATCGACACAAAGGCCGTGACTGCAAACATTAGGAATTTCTAAACATTCATTGCGATCTGAAACAAAAAAGAAAACGTGCGTTCCACATAATCTGATTTTTATTAAGATTCCTTCATTTTTTCATAGGCATGTTTCTATAACCTGCTATGAATAATGACAGACAGGCTGAAAATGAACCATAGCAACAACTGAATCAAAATAAGGAAGGCTTTAAAGTTTGCAAACTTCTGTTTAAAAAAAAAATCAATGCAATTTTTATATGGGTGATTTTATCTGGAGCGTACTATTTTATTTTAGGTTCAATCCCAGGAAAGACCATTGATGAGATCTCTTTTCCCAAGAAAAATGATCTAAATGATATGGTGAAACAGTTTCAATATGAAAGGTTTTTTTAGAAAATCTTCTTTTGAAATAAGTTTTGAAATGTATTTTGATAGGTAAATACAGACAATTTCTTTGTGTCTGAAATCTAAATATCACTGTCCCAAAGACTGAATCTGTATCTTACCTACACAGGCTCCGTTGGGTGAAAGTTTGAAACCCGCAGCACATTCACAGCGGTAGCTACCAGGACTATTGATGCAATCTGCATTGCGCTGGCAAAGATTATCACCGTTGCTGCACTCATCAATATCTGAAAAAGCAACAATCCCATTTTAAAGCTGTTCTTGCTGTGTTAGTATTACACTTAGCCAATTGGGTGATCACTCCTAATCTCATTGAAAGAAAAGGGAATAATTAGAGAAGTGTCTAAAAATCAAGCACGTCTATCAAATGGTTCTGGATAAAGGGCATATATGTATCATATTACCTTCACAGACCAGGAGAAGGTCATTGTAACTGAATCCTGTAGGACATTCACAGCGAAAACTACCAATCTGGTTTATGCACACACCATTTGCACATATGCCTGGGATCTCTTTACATTCATCAATGTCTGAAAATAAACAGATTTGGTCAAATGTATGTGGCTCTGCTTAATGTATTTACCATAAACCACTGAATAATGCTATGTATACACTGGAATGAGGAAACATATTTGTCAAAAAATCAGTTCTATATAGTATGAATGACATTGAAGTTTATGAAAACATAAACCATAAAATGGATTTTCTTAAAACAAGGGCAGAAAAAGCTTAAATTGCTGATCAAATATAATGAGTGATTTTTGTGTCACTATAATAAATGAACTTCCTATAAAATCAAGTGTTTCTTGATTCAAGTTAGGCTACCCTAACTATTGCTATTTATCTCATAAAGAATGTGCATTAGTTTAGTTTTATGTGCCTTGTTATACATGTGTTGATAGCAAAATTATAGTGCTTATTAAGGAAGGAATGTAGAATGAGCAGAAAGCTCATATGGGAGGAGGAATTTTATATAACTTATAATTCTATAAATACATGTCACTCAATAGAGAAACGACAGTCAGAACTACATCAAGAACAAATATGCACATGTGAAATCACAATTAAAGATTAAAAAAACATGAATTGATTATTCATGTAAAATTACTCACGGACCAGGAAATTTGACCAAAAATTTAAACTTGATGTGCATGAAATATTTAAGTAAGTCACCTACAGAACCTACCATCAGACTATATTGAAGAAATAATACTATTATAACACCCCAGAGTCTCCAAGGACTGTATTTCATTCTTGTCCAACTACAGAGATTGGGATCAGATTATTATATTTTACAGTACCTTATACTTTAAAAAACATTGAATAGAATTTATGAAATGTTTTATAAGTGTATTAAAAAACTCACCAACAGCTTTCCCTGTGTGAATGTCAAAGGTGAATCCAGGAATATTTCCACATATGGTTTTAAAGTCAGCTTTAAGATATAAACATAAACAATCACATTAGTAAAATTTTTAAACATCTTCAAAATAACATTTAATAATGTTCCACTCACATGAACAGATGTCTTATTAATTTACAACCAGACATTCAAGTTTCTATTATATTTATTCAACAACAATACCAGCTTTGCCGGGAGTGGATCTAGATATACATTTTTAATATTATCATCATCCCCATTGACACTTCGAAGTCTCATAATACAAGATTCAAAGTATCTACTTAAGTGGCTTCATTTGTTTATTTATATTTTGGTCTGTGGGTCAAGACTCGCTCCTGGCTTTGTGTTTGGGGATCACTTGTGGACAGGCTCTTGAGGTCATATAGAGTGCCAAGGACTGAATCCAGGTTTGGCATGTGTGATACAAGTGACCTACCTGTTGTACTTTCACTCTGGCTGGCATTTATTTTATTTTTTCAAAAATTCTGAAGTAAAATTTTTTAAGAGATTCAAAAGTAGTTTAAGAATTCACAAAGGTATAAACATGGAAAACTAATTTTATAGCAGCTTTAATTTTGTTTTTATTTTAGCACCTTGGTTTACAAGACTGTTAACAGTATCATTTCATGCATAGGGTATAGTCTAGGACTATACACTTCACCAGAGTGTCCGTTTTGTCCTCACCATTGTTCCAGTGTTTCTCCCAGGCCCGTGGAAAGCTTTCTACTGAAGACCAGTTCTTAGTTTCTGCTCTCTTTGGGCATTTGCTATTCTCCTTTGTTTCTTTATATCCCATATATGAGAGAGCATTCTATGTCTGTCCTTCTCCTGACTAATTTCACTCAGAGGACCTCCAGATCCATCTATGTAGCAGCAAATGATATGAGTCTGTTTTTTTCTTTCAGTTAAGTAGTATTCCACTGTGAATATATACACCATAGTTTTTTTATCCAATCATCTTTTCTTAGATACTTGTATTGTTTCCTGATTTTAGCTTTTGTGAATAGTGCTCCAATGAATATAGGGGTGAAATATTTTTTCTGTTTAGTTTTTGGGTCCTTGGGGTAGATGCCAAGAAGCAAAATTTCTGGATCATATGGAAGCTCAATTCCTAGTTTTTAAAGAAGTGTCTAAACTGGATCCAGCGGCTCAGTCAACATTCCTACCAGCAGTAAATGAGAGTTTCTTTGCCCCACATTCCTGTGAACACTCTTTGTTTTTGTTCTCTATGCTGTGTGCCAGTCTCACTGGTGTGCTAGTTAAGTGTTTAAATTCTTTCATTGTTTTTTGATATGCACAGCTTTAAAAACAGTCTAATTTTTTTGTAGATTAAAACATCAGATTAAAGATTCCAAAGTTGATCATGAATTGCACAAAGGTATAAACATGCAAAACTAATTTTATAATAACAAAGTAGTTTAACAATGAGTAATGATCAGGACATGACTTTTGTTTTTAAAACATCTTCATTGGAAGATGAATATGAGGTATCAAAAATGAAGCATCAGGGCTGGAGTGATAGCATAGCAGGTAGGGCGTTTGCCTTGCATGCGGCAAACCCGGGTTCGACATCCCATATGGTCCCCTGAGCAACACCGGGGATAATTCCTGTGTGCAGAGCCAAAAGTGACCCCTGTGCATCGCCGGGTATGACCCAGAAAGAAAAAAAAAAGAAGCATCATGGAAATAAAAGAGACTTTAAGAATTCTATATGAAATTCACCAAACTTAGAACATTTTCACCAAGAAAATTTAGAAAGTTCTATATCCAATGAAACAGATTGTTTCAGCTCAACAGAAACAGAAGTGAGTCAAGTTGATGAGGACAGTATTTGGGACTTAGTATCTTATTCATCTACCAGCATATACCAAGGATACGGAATATAGAAAGAGGCACGTAATATTTGCTTACTTAATGGTTTCCCAGTAGTCTAGCAATATGTGAACTGTAATTTGTATACACTATCTCATTTAATGCTCACTAAAGCCATCTGAATTAATTACCACCATAATTTATTTTTCATTTGTTAAATTAGTTTGAATTTGATGAATCAGATAAATTAAATGAACAATCGACTTAAGATAAGATAATGAAGTGGCAGTTCATTTTAAACAGAGATCTACTTTTCAAACCCAAACCCTTCACTTTCACAAAGAGAATGTCATTTAATTCCCATTTAATTCTCTTAAACCTCTAACTAAAGGAGCTTTTAGAGAATGAATGATTGAAATGTTTCTATGTTTGATAAAATGAAATAAAGCTGTGCAAGTGAGGAATAAGAAAATTTGTTTCTTCAATGAATCTGTCATTAATAAAGGGCCACAGGGCAATTTTCATCACACCTCTTCTGAACTGTATTTCATCATCACATTAAATAAAACATTTAAATGCATACATGGTCCTGAAGTTAGTTCTTAGCTTAGCTTCACTGATTAATGAAGCTTCTTGGGACATCCAAATTTAAGTAAAGTGACATAAACCATAAACTACTTATACAAACAAGAGCTAAGTTACTATGGCATAATTCTGCTCACAAAAATATCAGATATTTTCAAAATGACCCAAACACTACTAAAATTAAGCAATAATTTACTTTTAATTGAAAATTGAAATTTGATGAATTTTTAGTTTTAACTTAAATTTATTTTTCAAACTGTTGATTTCAGTTCAGGACTGAGGGTGGCCAGAATCTGTCCTGGTAGCTCATGGTACAAGGTGGAGCCAACCTTGCTCAGAACACGATTCCATTTCCAGGGGTACTAAGACCCACATCCACACTCACTGAGACTGGAACAATTTAGACATGCCTATCAACTTAACATGATTAACTTTGGGATGTGGGAGAAAACCCACAAAGACAAAAGGAAAAGGGGCAAATTCCACGGAGATAATGGTCCCAGACAGGAACATACTTTTCCTCTTTATCAATGTTCTAACACAATAATAAGCAAAATGGCAAAATTAAAGGGCCTGCTATAATATAAGAAAACTAATATGCAATCACTGTTTCTTATTTGTCCTTTGGTTCAACTGTTATCATCTGCAGTTATTAAGAGTGAAGACTGTCAATATACAGACAGCCAATAAAATATTTGCTCTGTATGCCTCATCAGGGAAATAGAAAATTTAAACAACAATAGGTATCACACCTCCTATCAGTGAGACTGACACACATCACAGAGAACAAAAATAAATAATCTTGGCAGGGATGTTTGGAAAAAGGGACCTCATCTACAGCTGGTGGAAATGTTGATTGGGCCAATCTTTTGGGAAAACAAAATTTTTGGAAAAAATTATTGACATATTTCGAAAAACTAAGAATTGATCTTTTACATGACCCAGCAATTCATCTTCTTACTCCAAAGGGCCCAAAACTCTATTCGAAAAGACACTTGCACTCCTATATTCATTGTGGAACTATTCAGAGTAACCAAAATCTGGAAACAACTCAAGTGTCCAGGAACAGAGGATTAGATAAAGAAACCCTGGTGTATATGCATAATGGAACGCTACTTGGCCACAGAGAAGAAAACATGATGCTATTTGCTGCTATGCAGATGGGCCTGTTGAGTGAATAAGTTAGAAAATGAATAGACACAGAATGACCTCTCTTATATGAAGGTATAAGGAAACATAGTAAGGAAATAAAAAAAATGTCTAAAAGCAACAGAGCTGGAGAACTGGCCTACAGAAATGAGATTACCATAGTGAGAGTGGGTGGTGGGGGTGCAAGGGGTAGGATGGGATGACTCTCAGACAATGGTAGAGGGAAGTGGACACTGGTGGAGGATGTGGTGCTAAAATTTTATATGCATGACACCCTATCATAAACAGTATTGTAAATCATTGTGTGTAAAATAAAAAGAATTTTATTTAAAAAAAACCAAGTGATTACTTTCTCAGATTAAAAAGGAACAAAATGGGGAACCACTTTTAGACAACTATATTTTGTTGGTATATTATCATTTAACTTTTCTTGCTAGAGAACATAGTTTATGAAAAAAAATTTATTAAGTAAAGACGAGTTTAGTTTTCTTCCTAAATATTTTTGACATATTAAGGAAAGGAAGCATATGAGAAAAGGATGCTTTTATGTAAATTTTACTCATAACTTTCTGGGTATATTTTAAACAACTGAATCAAGAAAGAATACTTGAATTGATAATTCTTACATTAGCACACTTCTTTAAATATAAAAATCACATCTTCCAGATCTAATCTAGTACAATACAGAGCAATTGCTCGATAACTTTTGTTTTCTTTTGCTGAATAAACACACAATTAATTAGGATGTTTTCAGATAGTTAATTAAAACAGACCAGTGCTATAATCATTAACTCTTTAGTATTGGGGTTTATTCTCAGGATTCGAACGCTAAGGATCCAGTTGGATTACAGGATACAATTCAACAGATATTTCATAAATTAGTCCTTGAATCACAAGACAAGCCACCTGGGAAACGGGTGTCAGAGGATGCTGCTGGGCATTTAGTGAGCGAGTGGCCCTGGGGTCGTGTCTGTTTGCCTATGCTGCACCATCCCAGGTGGCTGTTGCAGATATGGCCTTCTGAGGAAGAACAAAGATGCGCTGTGTGCTTACCTGTTCCTGGGGTTGGGCATGGCTCACATGGTTTGTTCCAGGCTTTGCCAACATTGTACGTGCAGCAGCACATCCTCTTTGTCACATTAAAAGGCAGCTCGTTCTCACAAGTGGTTCCATTATAGCTTCTGTAGCAGAAGCTCTTCCTCATGTCTACATATAGGAGAAGCACATCAGCCAGACAGTCCTGCCAGTAAATGTCTCTCAGCAGCTCGGTACCCCAGTTACCATGGACCCAACTCAGCCAGATTTCTCAGTCATTTGACAGTGTCTTAGAAATTACTATTTATAGTGAATACAAATCACATCCTAGATTAACATCTCCCCAGTTTTCAAACAAGGGACTTTCTATTTTTCACTAAGTTAATCCCCAAAAGTTAATACCTGCTGCTCTACTTAAAGGCATTTACTTAAAAAATATGACTCAGATTAAATATGTTCTTATGTGTAACGCTCATTTTAAAAAAATGAAAAGACTGCAAGAATATAATATTAATATTGGATGGAATTGTTTACTTTGGACTCATGGTTTTTTTTAAAAAAATCCATTTAAAAAGGCAACACAGTCAGGGGTTTATAAGACTTTTGGTAGATTTACTCTTTCATAAAGACTTGATTTCCAAAGAGTAATTCTGGAACCCGAGTGCTGACGGCAGACAGCAACTGTGACCTACTGACCCCCAAACCCAGCACCTACCCATGCAATTGTGGCCTCCATTGACCTGCATGTACTCCGGCGGGCAAATGCACGTGTAGTTTCCCAAGGTGTTGTAGCAGGTCCCAGGTCCGCACACACCAGGATGTGCGAAACACTCATCAATGTCTACAGCAGTCAAGGAGAGATACTCATTAATAAAAAGATTTTACATGTCTCTATACATTTATATCATTTAAACTCACCAAGCAAAGCAAAAAGGACCACTTCCCAAATCCACCTTTCCCCTCAAGTTTAGAAGTTAAAGCAATTACACAGAATATATGCCCCACATGGAGACTCACATGACAACATATTTTTCCTTTAAAAAGCAGTCAAAGATGAAATTATCAAAAAGAATGATTCCACAGTGCAAAGAACAATTTAAATGGCCGGTATAACTTTAAAGTTGAAATTCCACTGTACTTAAATGGATTTGCTTTAAATCTTGCTTTCCCCTTCTGTCATTTAAACCCAATTTTCATGCCAACTTTAAACTGAATGCAGTTAGGAGAGCTTTTATCTTTATGGCTCCTTTCAAATTAGCACCCATTTGGAGATTCTAGAATTAGAGTAGCTGGCTTGTGATTCCCCTTATTAAATTATATTTCTTCCAGATGCAGTTATTTAACAGGTTCCAAATTAAATATTCTAACAGAAACAACTATTTTTATTGTGTGTAAGTGGAAAATTAGATACCTGATATTTATTTTTAGAGGCATCCATTTATCTCATAAAAAATGTGACATTTTATTCTAAGGGAGAATATGTAATAATAATATAAGTTTATAATGATGAATATGATGGAGCAGAATTTAAAAGTCCAGAGGAGAGACAGACCCCAGAAGGATGATTTTAGGGCAGATTTAACTGTGATTGCTGAAAGCAAGAAACAGATCTCCAGGGTGTTGCTTAGTGAATACAGAGGGCTTTTGCCTTGCACATGGCCAACCTGAGTTTGATCCCCCACATTCTATATAGTCCCCTGAGCATTCAAATATTCAAACAAATATTGAAGCATTCAAACAAATATTGAGCATTGCCAGGAGTGATTCAGGAGTGCAGAGCCAGAAGTAACCCCTGACATTTCTGGATGTGGTGGCCTCCAAATAAAAAATAAAATAAAATAATAAGAAAGGGATCTGCATTATTCCATATTATGAACGATATGGCCAAATAATATTTAAGGGTTGCATTCAAGCTTACCTATTTCCTCTGTGTAAAACAATTCTTACAGACATTAAACTGATAGCTTATTTGACAATGAATGCATTCACTCGACTCCCACTGATAATCCATTTACTCCGAGAAAAGTAAGAAACAGGCATAGAAAATAAGCTGCGACTTCATTGAT
The DNA here is from genome assembly GCF_027595985.1 of Sorex araneus. Classification (NCBI taxonomy): domain Eukaryota; kingdom Metazoa; phylum Chordata; class Mammalia; order Eulipotyphla; family Soricidae; genus Sorex; species Sorex araneus. Next base: position 31,653,182 of record NC_073307.1, on the reverse strand, counting down.
CTATCGTCATGCAAGTTAACCTTAATGTAAAGAGCCAGTCCTTGAAGGAATCCTCTGACAGAGGGTGAGAATGGAGGCTTTCACCAAGGCTAGCGCAGTAATTTTGCTTTACACAGCCCTAATAATTTCACTAATAATGGAAGCTGACCTCACCTTCACAGATGCGGGTTTCCTCGCTGAGGTAGTAGCCTTGTGGGCACTCACACTGAAAGCTCCCGAAAGTGTTGATGCAGTTCCCTCCCTGGCAGAGTCCCGGCAGTTCCTGGCACTCATCAATATCTGCAAACAGGGAGACAGCTCAAGTCACATGCAGTGCCACCGTGAACGAGCAGAGCAGCTATCAGGCTTCCCAGCATCTGCACTGCCATGCAGCCACGTGAACGTGCACTTAGCTGGAAGGTCTGCTCCGACATGGAATTTCCTTGACTTTGTTGTGAGACTGTGCTATAATCTAAAAACACTGATTAGAGTGAACTGGGGATGATTAAAGCTGGGGGATAATGAAAAAAAGAGTTTCTCTACACCACAGACATCAGATCACTGAAGCAGGTCAGACCCGCTCCGTTTACAAGTAGTTTATCTCGCAGTCTGAAAACTGATTATCCATCTGAAATTCTGCAAAATTTAATCTCATTGGTATTGCTTCAAACTAGTGCTTCTACTCACTTTTATTCATAGTAAAACCTATTTATTTTTTTTCCCTTTTTCAAATCTGGGTGGGGATCAAAGGTGCACTCACCTTCTAAGATGATAGTGATGGGGTTGGGTCTGAAGCCCTCACCTCCAGGACACAGGGTGTAATATTCAGCTACAAAACAAGGGAAAAGAGGAGAATTGATATTGTTGGTATTGTGTTTAAGTGTTGGAACAACAAACAAATATTTAGCAATTGTCAGGTTGAAAACACACATCCCATGGCGTCATGGATCTGCATTTTCTTTAGTGCCCTTTTAAAGACATTTGCCATGAACCATCACCACTCCCTTAATTATACACACAGTAAAATAATGAAAGTCATTTGTTTTTAATGAAAGATAACCTCCTTTGTTAGAAAACTGTACCACAACTCTTTTGGCTTATAAATAAAAACGCAAATATTGGATAACTTGAGTTTCTTCTATGCCACACATTTCCATTTAAGACAGAACAAAGCTAATTTCAGGAACATAACAGGTCCATGAACCAGAACTAATGTAACATTTAAGAGAGACCAGGAATGACCTTTATCGGTGATACCATGGAAAACTGATAGCACGCCACTCATTGTGGTGTGATTGTGGTTAACAACCATTGTTGTTATCATCCGATGAAAGACACTAAGAGGGAGGAAATCAAATTCTTTTGTATAAAGTGCTCTTGGCTGTTTTCACCCAAATTGGTTCCTGAAAGTCATTCATTTCCCCAATTTGGGGGAGCTCCATAATTGCTCCCTTTCTCAGCACAAGAAGAAAATGGCAACTAGTTTCAGCTACCAGAGCTTGTTTCCTTTCTCTTCAGCACCATACTCACTGCTATTGACTGGGGGGCACGTCTCACAGGGGTTCCCCCAGGCTTTTCCCAGAGAGCAGCAGCAGGAGGAGCGGCTGACGCCCACCCCAATCTCTGTGTTGCAGGACAGACTCCCGTCACCTCGAGGCCCAAACTTCAGGTAGCAGTTACCAACACGGTTGTCTGCAAGAATGACACAGGAACTTAAATCTGCTTTCTACCGAGTAACATCCTAAGCACTCAATGAAATCCCAATTCTGTTCAAGTGACAGGGAAGGCTTGGTTGTATCTTTACACGGAACATTCTCTCGCCTTCAACCTTTTCAAGATTGAATTGCAGGAATTCAACCAATAAGGACAGACTTTCCTATAATTAGAAATTCATATAGAGCACAGAAAAATGCAGGCAGTAAGAACTCATACAAATGGGACCTATTGGATCTCCTGTAATAGGGATGCTAGACATTATTTTTTGGTATAACTCAACTGTATCATGAGTTGTGACTAATGGGAAAACATCAAGGATAAATTCACGCGATGTGTCATATTACAAGACATGATGGGAACCCTGTCACTTTCCTCCCCATTATCTTCATTCTCACATGGTTTAGCTTCAATGGCCACTGTGAGTTGTGAAGGCTTGCAGAACAGAGGGCTGCAACAACCACAATGCAAGTGCTTTGCCCACTGGGCTATCTTTTCAGTCCCCAATCTTCTGCATTTTCTAATAAGAAACTTCTTGTTGCTCATTTTGGGTCACACCTAGCAGAGCTCAGAGGATCATGCAGTTCTGGGGATTAAGTCTGGTTCTCCTGCACATAAAATAAGTATTGTAGCCCTTTGAACTATTTCTTTGAGCCCAGAAACTTCCTTTCTTAAAGATTTTCACACCCTGAATCTCAGAAAGTCAATCCTTGATTCCTTCTATCATCCTTCATCTAATCTAGTAATGAGGCTGCCTCTATTTCTCTGTTTGTTTCTCACCCGCATCTGGTGGTGACCATATGCAGTGCTGGGGAGTGAACCCAAGTCCCCTTCATGCAAAGCATGTGTCAACCCACCGAATTGCCCTTGCAACTTTCAACTGTTTTAATTTAATTTTTATTTTTTAAATTATTTTTTGCTTTTTGGTTCACACCTGGTGATGCACAGGGGTCACTCCTGGCTCTGCACTCAGGAATTAACCCTGGTGGTGCCCAGGGGATGCTGGGAATCGAATCTGGGTCAGCCGAGTGTAAGGCAAACGCCCTACCCGCTGTGCTATCACTTCAGCCCCTCAACTCTGCTTTTAAACTGTATGTGATATCTCACTAAGAGGCATTACTAAAAAAGAAACCATAAACAGTTTTCACCAAAACAATAATAAAATTTGAATGTAATGTAAAAACATAATGTATGTAGAGCATGACTACTACTTCCCATGCCTTCCTTGACTGCAACCTGAGTTCATTATCCCTGCCTGCCATTATGGCAGTGGTTTGCTAACACCTCCTTCTATTTCAGTCTTGAACCCAATCCTGTCCACTTCCTCGATGAGCTCATGGTTACCCGTTAGGAGTCACTTTGGATTAGGCCACTTCTACCAGCTTCCCATCTCAATCTGAGAAAAATCTGAAACTCTTTCCATAGTCTACATATATCAATCTCTATGAGAGCTTTCTCTTATTCTCGTTCTTTCTCTCTCTCTCCATCTTTCTCTCTGTCTCTGTCTCTCTCTCTCTGTGCAGAAAACTTGGCAAACTCATAATCCTCCTGTATCATGTCTACATAATTTATCTTGCTTCCTCTTTCTCCCTGACTTTTCCTGATTTTTATCCATGTTCTCTGTATCTCATTCCTTTTCTTCTAACCATAGGACTATATTTGCTATTATTTTACTAATGCATTCTACCCAAATGATAATTTGCTTTCATGTGCATATTTTTAAATTGAAAGTAGTGCTATCCTGTCATCTATTCCATACCATTTCCTGACTTCCAAACTGCCAACTTCATGGTACCATTTAAAACAAATCAAACTACTCTTTAGTACTAATTATTAACTGATTTATGACAAGTCATGCTTCCACGAATCTCTCTACATGTGTCTCTGCAAGGGTTGTGAGTTACTTTCTTTGGCATCTACAGTCAGAGGAAGAACTGGTCAGCCAGAGCGTGTGTACTCTTAGCCTCCAGCGTCAGAAAATACAGTCATTGTTGTGTAATCTGCTGCCAATGGACCCTTCTGCTATTTGTGAGATAGGATGAGTGTTAAATCTGTGGAAGATGAAACAAATAAAAACCTGGACTATCAGTCATGCAAACAAAAAGGTCTAAGAAGTAAGCCCAATTCTAAACTGATTGTCCCCGCTGGCAGGGCCCTTCCCTACAGGGCGTCACCGTCCACAACCCCCAGCACAGCAGAAGCTCGGGAAGAGCCTGCTTTCCACCCACACTTCCCATTTTACACAGGTCTTCTCATTTTTGCTAGCCTAGTAGGAATAACATGATATATTTAACAGTTTTTAAAATATTTCTTATATTTTGAATAATTATTTTAATTTTATATTTTCCATTATGGCAGAGCCTGGCAAGCTATCTGTGGCATATTCGATATGCCAAAAACAGTAACAACAAGTCTCACAATGGCAATGTTACTGGTGCCCACTTGAGCAAATTGATGAACAAGGGGATGGTAGTGACAGTGATTTTCCATTATCAATGGCTTGGGGCATTTGATCACTTTTGGACTACTCCCTTTGATAAGCTGCTTATTCATAGTTTTTGCTCAAGGATGTGTTTAAGAAAGACTGAGGGGTCTATGACTGAATTTCTGGGAGCGAAGCAGTCCCTCAGGATATTTCTGAGGTTCAGTGAACTGTTTACTATGTAGCCAGGACTGACACTCACTCTGTAATCTGGGCTGCTCCTGTAGGTCTGGTTCCTCATGCCCTGCTCCCTCCACACCTTCCTCCCTACTGTGTCTTCAATATCAGTGTTCTCTCCTACCACAAGCCCTTTGCACCAGCTGCCCCAGATCTTGGGAGGCTTTTCCTCTTAAAAGCCCAGCTGATTTGCTCCTGTCTAGGATCTAAATCCCACCCCCACCCATTGCTAACAGCACATGTCAAATTCTCCTTCAACCACCTCCAGTATTGATCTATTCTAGCTTGTGTCTCCCTGCCCACAGAACGTTATTCTATCCCTACACTGTTCCAGTCTGTGGAAGAAGAGGCACTCAATTCTTTCCAAATGAACAATGCTGAATAAAAGTGTCAGAACAGGTGTGACCATAAATTACAAGATTGTATTCTCTAAAACCGAATAGCAAGGAAACTTATTGTCAGAGAAGCAAAGAACACCTTCACCTATTACAAGTCCACAGGAAGACTAACAGTAAAGATAACAGTGAGGCTTCTACTTCAGGAGGCTTTTTTCTGTTTCTATTTTTTTGTTTACTGAGAAACTTCCCTGTATCATTTGCTCATTTGGGTAAAACATTCATCCAGGTGTAGGAAAGGGACAGATGGTAAATACTGAACAACTGTAGTCCAAATATGGGAAAACAGGAATGTCGCTGAAAGAACCTGCCCCTTCATCACCTCCTGGTCGACCCCCTCCCTTGACTACTTCCTCATCTCCCCCAACTTCTTTCACTCTAGGAGTCTGACTCATAAATCCTGCTCTCCACTTTCTTTTTTCTACCACTCCATTTATTCCACTTCATGACTTTGCCAATCGGAAAAAAATGGATGTTCCAACGCTCTACCACAGCGGTTTGTTCTAGCCAATGCACGGGACAGGGAGCCAGGAACTTAAGACACTGTCTCAGTCTGTCCCTGGCAAGCTCTGACTCCTTGGACAGATTATCCAACCTCTCTGACCCATGGGTTCCAGGCCTGGGAGAGGAGGAAGTGGGAGATGTCTCAAAAATGGTTTAAAAATAGGTCTTGGAAGAAAAAACCCACACAAGTGAGCAGATAATTTGGAATTTTAGAGTCTTTAAAGAGGAAGGACAACTTAGTTCTCAAACTAATTGCAACAAATATTTGCCTTAGTTTGAATGTTCAACTCTACATAATTCTGTTTATCTTTTATTGCTGTTACTTACCTACACAACCCACCCCAGTGGGGTTCAGCTGGAAATCAGGCGGGCAGTTACACTCATAGCGACCAGGTGTGTTGACACACAGGCCATTCACACAGTTTATGGGATCTGCACATTCATCAATATCTAGAAAAAATATTTACAATCCCCACATTAACAGCTTTACTTTGCATAGGCACACTTTTTTTTTCTTTTTGGATCATATCCAGCGATGCACAAGAGTTACTCCTGGCTCTCTGCTCAGGAATTACTCCTGGCGGTGATCAGGGGACCATATGGGATGCTGGGAATCAAACCTGGGTCGGCTGCGTGCAAGGCAAATGCCCTACCCAAAAGGCACACTTCTGTTACAAATAACTCAGAGAATTAAAAAAAAAAAAAGATCAGCACAATGAAGTAAAGATTAAGCCCTTGACAGACACCTAACACAGGTTCACAGATCACATGATACTTAGGATAATGTCATCCAGTGAATAACCTTGTTAGGTAGGTAGCAGTTATTATATTATCACTCTGAAGAAAAAATTATGACTACTGGATTAAAATACATACTTCATTGGCTTCATGTTAGAGACCTAATATTAAGTTGTTTTTATAAAAATGCCTTAAATTCATACTTAAGCATAATTGGATCAAAACAAAACTCCTTTTAAAAAACTCAATTTAGATAAGCAGAAAGTTAAGGAATATTCATACTTAGCATAAAAATATTCATTTCAACTAATAAGAGTATTATTGGTCTCTAAAATGGCCTTACCTGTACAGTTCCCTCCTGTCCTGTCCAACTCATAGCCATCATCACAGATACAATGAAACATTCCAGGCAAATTATTACATGTTCCAAAAACACAAATATTTTGGAAGGAGCATTCATCAATATCTGAAAGTTAAGAAAGTAGTGATATTTTGTTCACAAAGATATATGAGTAGTTTTTATTTACTATAACATTAAAATTTTCCATCTTTGATTCCCATCTCCCATCCCACAAATGTTCTGAGGTTAGAAAACTTTTATTTTTGGTGAGGTAGGTAAATGAAAATGGCAAGCAAATAATATTCATAGATAAAGATATGTAATATACATAATATTGAACTGTCTAACATATTGAAAATACAGGAATTAGCTACAAACACATCAAAGGGATGAAATTATAAAACACTAAAGGTGAGAACAAACATTTGAACATTTTCAGTATAAAACCAGCCATTTTACCTAATGCATAAAATAGGCAATATGTTTTTAAAAAATCAAAGGTACTAAAGTTACTCTTTTTTCTAAACTCTTTATTCTGTAATTAGCGGCTAATCAATTATCAATTGTAGCACTGTAGTCCCGCTGTTCATTGATTAGCTTGAGTGGGCACCAGTAACGTCTCCATTACGAGACTTCTAACTGTTTTTGGCATATCAAGTACGCCATGGGTAGCTTGCCAGGCTCTGCAGTGTGGGCAGGATACTCTCAGTAGCTTGCTGGACTTTCTGAGAGGGACGGAGGAATTGAACCTGGGTTGGCTGCGTGCAAGGCAAACGCCCTACCCGCGGTGCTATCGCTCCAGTCCAATTATCCAGTCAATTATCAACAGGGAAATTAGTTTTTCCTGGTATCACTTACAAGGTTACAGTAATGATAGGTCTCATTCTCCTGACCCTGAAAGAGCCTCCAATCATTGGGAAAGATGAGAAAGGAGAGGCTGCTAAAATCTCAGGGCTGAGTGTAATAGACACATTACTGGTGCCCACTGAGTAAATCGATGAACAACGGGATGACAGTGATACAGTGATCACTTACAAGAATCATTCCTTTGAGCCCCATTCTCTTGTTTCCCTTTACTTCCCTGCTGCTGCTACTGCCGTGTGGCTCTGGTGGCTGCTGGTGGTGCTCATGAAAGGTCTGACACTCATAGCGGGGCGTGTACATACGAAGCTGCCATGCAGACTACATGCATGAGAATACTTCATTGTGACACTGCCTCTACAGTCACATGGGGGCAGGCTGCACAGTGAGTCAGTCTTATCACAACGTCTCCACTGAGAATCTAGCTAGAAGCTTATGCACTTCCTCCTTGAGCCTTTCAATCCAAGTTAGTTTGAGAAGCTATTGCCCTTCTTTGTCCAGAAAAGACACACACAGTAGCAGAAGTGATCTGCATTTACACTCAGAGAAGGATGGGCATTCCTGCACACAAACCACCTCAGGTACTAAGAACATCATTTAGGCTAAACTAGGGCAGTTAATCTTACAAAGAGCTCTTGTATCTCAGGTCTAAAAGGGTCTTTTTCTTATGCTAGTTAAAATAATGGACTTCAATTATTTTTGACATAAAGGATGGCTCAAATTGTGTTTAAAAGTTGAAGTAATATAGAAGGATGCGTCTTCCACTGAGAAGTAAACAGTGATTTTCTTTGTAGAGATGAGTAAATTTGCTTTGAACTGGATTAAAATTAAACTGTAATTCTGAGTGACACTGGATTTACATTGCCACACAACGCTTCTTTTGGGGGGCTTCCTAGTGGTAGCTGAGGGTTCTGGAATTGGACAAGCAGTGCTGGGAGCTGAACCCAGGACTTACACAAACAAAAATACACTCTACCTCTGCTCCACATTCCTAGCCTTGTGCCTAACCTTTACATTCATTTTATTGGCAATAACTTTTCTTTAAACAATGTAACACTTGTGTATAATAACTTATTTTAAAAGAATACTGCCTTATTTTTTAGAACATACAGATAAATTAAACAATGGAGACCAGTTAGCCTATAGAAAAGATAAAAATAAGATAGCAAAAGCAAAATTCTCTCAGAAATGTCACTCCAAATGAGTATCATTCCAAAGACTATGCATATTCACAGAGTGGCATTGAAACAAATTATATGGATCAGACTAATTTTCCTTTACCTTAGAGCTCCTAAAACACTTTCTTGTCTTAAGATGAAGTGGTTCAAAAAAAATACCAGTGTGGCCCCCTGAAGTTCCTGAACACTGATCGGGACGACTCACCTCATTCCCTGGCCCCCAAATTAATTCATTTAGATGATGAGAAGATGAGACTCTGTTACAAAATATTTATAAACTATATGACAACTCATAACTAGAATATGTGAAGAACTTTCAAAATTTAACCATGAAAATCCAGTAATTTGGTCAGAAAATGAGCAGCATGTATGAAGAGATAGCTCACTTGAGATAAACATTATAAGCTCATCATGAGATGCTCTACATCATTATTCATTAAAGAAATGCAATACAAAGCCACACTGACATATCATTAAATAGCTATCAAAGTGACTAAAATAACAGTGAAAACACTAAATACTGGCAAATAATCAAAGAAACAAAACCACAGATACTTTTCTGGTGGAATTAAAAAGGGCAAGGTTACTCTGGAAAATATTTGGCAGCTTCTTTTAAAACTAAATGTGAATTTTTCATCTGACCCAGAAACTGTATTCAACATAAATACATGAACAGAATGATAGCGGCAGAGAACAGGTTAGTCACTGCAAGGTGGAGGGATGTGTGTGAACATAAAGGAGTAGTAACACGAAGGAAATTCTTGTGCAGATGGAACAGATTTGTATTTCTGTTTTTGGAAAAGATCTATATGTTGAGTGCTCTGATGGTTTAATTAATCTACACATATAAAGTACATGGAGTCATACACACATAAAACTAGTGAATCTAATTAAACTCTGTAGGTTATGCCAATATCAATTTCCAATTGATATTTCCCTACTGTTACACAAGATGATGGCTTTGGGGGAAAACTGGGTGAAAGGTTTATAGAATCCTATAAATAATTTTAAAAAATACTAGAAATATATCATTTGACTTTGTACTAAAATTCAAATATTTTTACAATGTTAATGGTTTCTGCACAATTATGAATTAGTAAGTAATATATACTTCCAACCTATCTTTTGTTACTTATCTTTACTTTTTCAAAGCTTATAGTGTTTATCATAATTTCTATAGTATTTAATAGTATTGAAATTATACTTAAAGGAGTCTAACATCTCCATTTATTCTTTACTGGATATTTATTTTATAGGTAATATTTTTTGTTATTATTCCCATATTTGACTGCATATTTATCATAATTGGCTAAATTTAGGATTGACTATTACATAAAACTTAAAAATCCCTGGGCCAGTATTACCTAAAATAATTTATGACCTAACTGTCTTTGACGCCAAGTTAGGATGCAAGGTATACTCATGGATATACATTCAAAATATGGTATAATTATGTGGTGAAATATGAGACTTTTCTTTGTGATTTCTTCTCTGAGAATATGAGAAGATGAGACTGTTACAAAATATTTATAAATTATATGACAACTCATATCTAGAATATGTGAAGAACTTTCAAAATTTAACCATGAAAACCCAGTAATTTGGTCAGAAAATGAGCAGCATGTATGAAGAGATAGCTCACTTGAGATAAACATTATAAGCTCATCATGAGATGCTCTACATCATTATTCATTAAAGAAATGTAATACAAAGCCACACTGACATATCATTACATAGCTATCAAAGCTATCAAAAATCTTGACATTAGACACACATTTCCTCAGAACGTTTAGAGTATGGTTCTAATATATGTGGGTAAAGAAAGCATCAAAAATCAGGACTTTTCTATTGGAATCTGAAGAATATGACTTAAATGTACAAATATGAATTATAAGTCTTTAAGATATTCCTTTTCCTGTACATTTAGTTTTTGCTTCAATTTAAAAAACAGTTTGGTTTTGAGATATGTTTTCTAGACAATGTTTTAGGACTGTCAACTCCAGACACCAGTTATCCTTAGGTCTATGGTCTTTGTCTTCTCACCTTCATGGCAATTACTCCTTTCCCCATTTTTGTATTCACTGTGACTATTTCGGGTCCATTTTCTAGGCTCGGCATTGCATTTTTCACCAGTCTCTCCTGCTTTTGGTTCTATCTGATCTTTAATTCTACTCTATAGATTCCAGTTTTTTTTTTTGGGGGGGGGGGTTTCCCTCACCTCTACCATTGCCTTCTTGTATTTTTGTTTTTATGTGGTTAAGCTAATAGAACCATATTTCTGTTCTCATTATGATTAAGCTTAAAATAGCTGTGGAAATTTTCTTTGGGTTCCTTTTACCTTCATCTATTCTGGGTGGTCCTCTACTTGCTTTTTAGATTTCCATAAGCTACTTATAATTGCCTTGTTTGTTTACAATGCCTTCCACATCAATCGATTCTTTAAAAAGTTTTTTTTATACTCTGAGAAAGTTAGGACAGTTTCCTGAATTCCTCCCTTATTTACCTGGGCTTCATTTGGAAGACAGCTTGGGATATAGGTTTCATTTCATTTATTCTTTCGCCTAAAATTCTGGTGGATAAGAGGTGTGGAAATATTGTTGGGAAGGACCTTGTGTATTCCCTGGAGGGATAAGTCCATACTATAGGAAATGGCCTGTATTTTGGTTCATTCCCCTTACTAGAGTTCCAAACCATTTCTGAGGAGGTTCCTGTAGATTTTCTGTTACTTCATACACTGGGTCAATGCTTTTAAAATCTACAGGAATTCCACCTATTTGTGGTGAGAAGTAGATACCAAGTAGAAAACAATCAGAGGACATATCCAGAGAGCCACAAATTTATAGTAGCATGGAAAGCCATCAAAGGAATTCACTGTATCACTGTCATCCCATTGTTCATCGATTTACTCGAGCAGGCACCAGTAATGTCTCCATTCATCCTGTCGCATGCTAGCGTAGCCGGATGGTGTATTGGGGGCTCTTCCAGGCTCAGGGGAATGAGGACCGTCATTGTTACTGTTTTTGGCATATCAAGTACGACACGGGTAGCTTGCCCGGCTCTGTCGTACCAAGAGAATTAAATTCGAAAATTTAGAATAAATTGTCTAGATAATTCTGATAATGCAGGAAGATAGGAATTATCTTATGTGTGCCACTCCCAGTTGCTCTATCGACAGAAGTTTCTATGGATGATAAAGACATGAGAGCAGTAACAGGAGAAGGAAATTCAGCAAACAGAAACTCCTATCACTGTGGGGGAAGACTTGGAAAGGGTCTGCATTACAGATAAAGGAACAGAGTTGTGAAGGGGAAATGTAACTTTCTTAGGTGTAAAGACTTATTCTGCAATTTTATGTCAGTAAAAATATCTGGCCATTGCCACTTGTTTCTTTCATTGCTCACTTGTTCCTTTTCCCCCTAACTCTTGTCAAATTGATGTGGATAATAAATCATAAAATTCCATAACCACACTGACTCATATTTCCTACTAATTGGCCTCAACTAGGAATGGGGAAGGGGGGGGAATAAAGCTCACCCTACAGTTGCCTTGTGTGAAATCAATTTGTTCTGCCCAGTGCAGAAGCAGAAATGCTTTCAGTTCCTATTATGTTCCACAGGATATTCCATTCATCAATGTGTCCCTAGTCTCTCAAAATTGGTGGAGACTTATGAGATATTTCATTATATTTTAGGCACACTTTTTTTCAGTGTCACTTTCAGTGATGGGGGCAGAATTCAGTTTGATGCAGGCAGGTAGACAGGGAAAGGCCCTTGGCAACAAAACTTAGGTCAACAAAACTTCTGGAAGGAGAATTCTAAGACTGATCCACCGTGTGGATACAGAAAACAGAGACCAGATAAGACCTGCTGCGGACCCTGAGGAGACTGGATGCCTCCCCATGAAGTTCTTCAAACCCTCGGACCTCTCCCTTAATCCAATTAATTTTAGTGATTCAGCCCCGAGAAGACTCCAGAACATTCAAGACAACCCAAGAAGAGCCTACAAAAGCCACCTTGGACAAAAGAAGGGCATGCATGTGCTGCCCAAGCCCGATGTGCTACTTGTGCCCACGTGACCAAGCACATGTGTTGCCCGCACCTCCCCTCTTGGTATGTGTACGTTCATGCTGGGATGTGTGTAGGGTCTCTCTCCATCTCTCCACCACTGGAGAAGCATGCGTTCTCTCCTGAATGCTTCTCTCTCTCTCTCTCCTCTCTCTCTCCCTCTCTCTCTCTCTTTCTCTCCCTCTCCACACTTTCAAAAAATCCTCAAAATAAAATGTTTTACTTCAATGCTTGTCTACCCCTGAAATTCTTTTCTGCGAGTGGGAAAAGAACCCAGTAGCCCTAGGTCCCGGGTGGCAGAGATGGACTGAAAGAAAGTGACTCTCTTTCTTCTCCCAACTCAAGTGAGTCATCTGTGCAAGATGAACTGACATCAACTTCATCTTGCAAGTGACTCCAGAATGTACAATATGGGCTGGCTTATCTGATGCAGCAAATTGTGAATGCACACACACTCTGAAGCATACTCCAAGTATGTCTGTGTACTAATATCTACTATTTCTGTTCATTTTATTAGACACAAATGGAGGGAGAACTTGTAGCCTGTTTTTTTTTTTTTTCCATAGCCTTTATCCTGCGATTAGCCTGAGTTATTCTGTTAAGGCTTTTGATGAATAATAATGAAATTTTAGAGTTTAGGAATGGTTCTTAATCTTTTTCCTTTCTTCATTTATATTTCTGTGCACTCACAGTGAACACAATGATGCCCTAAGCTATGTAAAAGATAGGTGGAGTCTGTCAATTCAAAAGAAAATGGAAATTCTTTTTCTTGGAAAGGTATTACAGAAGTGACCAAATCCCCTTTCTAGGAAAGGCAGATGATGTCATCACTTAGGGGAAGGAGGGATTACTGTTCAATAGAAGGTGGAGTACTTGATGAGTCCCTGAAGAGGACTCCAGCCCCAGACACACAGACAGCCGGCTAAAACATGATGGGACATGCCAGGAACAAGCTACTTAGGTTCTGATAAACACATGCAAGAGCAGTTGATTGGGGGTAGTAGCAATATATCTTGTTTAAAAGCGAAATAGTTTTTCCACATGTCATTCATTGAGCGACTTAAAAAAACAAAGATTAAAAAAAAAAAAGAAAGAAGAAAAAAAGAACGAGCCCAACTTCCAACTCTTGGCGCTCAGCCAGGAAAACTTCCTAAGAGATGAAAGCGCCTTCATCATTATTCATTCGGCAAAATAATCCATGCTTAAATGAATGACTTTTGTATGTGTAGCATGTGCTGTGTATTCTGCTTCCAGGTGGGGCCGGTTCCAGCCCTTTTTGTGGTTTCGTTTGCTGCAGTTGATCCAACTTGGAAATGAGTTGGAATCCTGGTGACCCACCTTGGCAGGACCGGCTGTCGGAGGCTGGAGTGAAGCCCATCTCACATTCGCAGCGATAGGCGCCTGGGACGTTGAGGCACTGTCCATTCTCACAGAGATTGATGTTTTCTGCACACTCATCAACATCTGCAGTAGAAGCACATGCCCTCTCCATTAATCCCCCATTCCATGACACATCTTTTCCCTTGCTCTGTCACTAAATCAATTTTACTGGCTCGAGTGAACGCTCAGAACACAAAACAATCACATTCCCTAAGTAAAGGTGCCCCACTTGGAAGAGGCGCTATTTAGTCTCCAGTCATTCTTCTTCATCAATAACAAGAAGAATGCAAGAATGCGGACGTCCCATTTGAGTTAGTTCCTGTAAATGCCAATTTGATGCATCACTATTACATCAACCTCATTTAGATATGGCCAAGAACATGGGAATTAATCATGAAATGGTGCTAATTCATTTGAAAACTTTATAGTATTAGAATAAACAACTTATTTCACTAGCTCAAACTGTTTGAAATCAATCAGTGACTCTATGGCAATGATGAACGTTTTTTGGTCTCATTATAATCTTATTAAAATACTCTTTTCTTGGATCATGATACACTTGACATGTGTTAGGCCTTGATTTTGATCTCTGGTGACATAATAAAACAAATAAAATAATCCTATCTTGGTTATACAAGAGGGCAGTACTCAAATTTTTAAGGTAATTGATTTAATGCCATGGAAAAATGGAGAACAGAAACCAAAATTTACCAAGCACTTAATATTTGCCAGGTAGTGTGTGAGGTATCTGACAGGCATATTTCATTTATTTATTTCACAAATCCTGGTAGGTTTCAAAGAGGGAAAACCTGAAGCAAATAGCAGTCAATCTGAAGCCAACTCCAGACCTCAGTTGACTTGGTTGAGCTTGATGCTGAAACCATATCCTGTCCTATATTCGAGGAAGGGGCAGCAGCCAGTCTGAAAATATTCAAGCATTAAAACTGATTAAACATGCTTTTTAAAAGAGGCACTGGAAAATGTTGAGTTTGTATTATTATGTGAGTAATCAGAAAAAAAAATTAACTTCAAGAGCTGGGGATGTAGCTCAAGAGACAGAGTGAACGTCTGGCATGCCTGAGGTGCTGGGTTTCATCCCCAGCTGCATACAACAAAGTCATTCAACTCCTCCATCCTCCCAACCTCTCCACAAACCAAAAATAAATAATTGAAAATGATGATTTATTATTTATGGATTTAAGAATATATTGAAATTCAATGAGAAACACCATACAAACTTAAGCTAAATAGCAGCTAATACTGTTTTTTTTTTTGTTGTTGTTGTTCTTTTGTCTTGGGCCCACAACTAAATGTGTTCAGTAACCCAGTTATTCCTGGGTTTGTGCTCTGGAATCCCTCCTGGCAAGACTGGGGTGCTAGGATTGAACCCAGGTTGGGCCACATGTAAGGCAAGCATGTGGCCCAACCTGTTTACTGTACTATGGCTCTGGTACTGATGTGTTTTGAGTTTAGTTTTTTGCTTTTTGCTTTTTGGGTCACACCCGGTGATGCACAGGGGTTATTCCTGGCTTTTGCACTCAGGAATGACTCCTGGCAGTGCTCAAGAGACCATATGGGATGCTGGAAACTGAACCTATGTTGGCCACATGCAAGACAAATGCCCTACCCACTGTACTACTGGTCCAGTCCCTAGTACTGATGTTTTTTTTTTTTAATCTTTTTATTGCTTTACTTGTATTAGCCACTGAAAATTTTGAATGGCATGTAATATACTGATAGTCTGGATAAATAGTAGCATTCAATAACAGCAACTTGGATAGGTCATATACTATATTAAGTTGAGTAGTTTTCTCACTTCATCCATCTACTAGTATGTTGGTCTTTGGGGCACACCTGGCAGTACTCAGGGACAATTTGTAGTGCCAGAGAGCAAATCGATTGGCTGCATGCAATGCAAGCAATCACTCTATCTTTTCACTATCTCTTTGGTATCTAATTTGCTCATATTAAAGGAGATAATATTAAGGGTTGGAGTAATAGTATAGGGGGTAGTGTGCCTGCCTTGTGTGCAGCTAATCTGAGTTTGATTCCCAGCATCCCATTTGGTCCCCCATGCCTGCCAGGAATAATTCCCAACTGCAAAGTTAGGAGTAAACCCTGAGCACTGTCGGTTGTGACCCAAAAGTAAACTTAAAAAAAGGGGAAATAATATTATTACTATGTTCATTTCCAAGTGGAGAAGCTTAAAGCTGCACAACTTATTATAATGGCCAGCAACTAGAAAGATCAGAATCCAGTATGGCTTTGACCACTGTGTCAATGAGTAAGAGGAAATGACAACAATTAATGGTACAATAGTGAGAAATGTCAGTATTTTAAAAACTTTCATTTTTGAAAAGTTTTCATGTTTTTATGTTTAATGCAAGAGATACAAAACTATTCACCTGTAATTGCAAAGGCAGGCAGGGATTTTAGACACCTTTAATTAGTTTTCTCCAAGTAAGGAAAGCCTTGGAGTACTGCATTCAAATCAGACCAGAACGCACTGAGGACTCTTACTCACCTGAGCAGGTGAAGCCGTCTCCAGTGAAACCCTCAGAGCAAGCGCATCTGTAGGAGCCAGGGGTGTTTACACACTGAGCATTGATGCTACACTGGTGGGTGCCATTGGAACACTCATCTAGATCTGTATGGCAAGATGTCAATGCAGAAAGTTCACAAAGGAAAACGGAACACTGAAACCCCAAAAGCCCAGAAAAGAGAGACTTCCATTTGACCTTTACTTAAATGACATATAGTACAATGGCAGGTGTTTCAGTTCATTTGTAAGGCATAGTTCTCATTCTCTAAGAACTCAGACCATTAATCAGACAAGCTTATGCCACAAACGTGGGTACAAGTTATAAATCTGAGCATTTCATAATATATAGAACGCTAATGGATAAATAAATCAATGCTACATTACCTTATTTTTACTGAATCTCTATTTTCTGAATCTCTAAACGAAAATGAGTCTATTTTAATGATATCATTGAATATTTGGGCAGAAAAATAAGCAGCTAGTTTTCGGGTTCATTTTATATATGGAGGAAATAGAGATATGATTCTTGAGATTGTGGAACCCACAGTCAAGTAGAAGATATGCTCAACACAGAAAGTTAAATATTGTTATATGTGTCATGAAGAAAGGCACCACGAGAAAATGACAGGAGCATCTAATCTGGATGGGAGGTACAAGGAAAGCCCTAGTGAGGACTTATTTTTTTCTGAACCTGAAGGATGAGGTAAGAGTCTATTGGACAGGAGGAGGGTAAGAGTCTCCTGGACAGAAGGAGGGAAGGGTATTCCTTGTAGAAGGAACAGTTCATCTACAAACCCAAAGAGGAAGAGTGTGATGTGATAGATGAAGGAAAATTCATAGCGACAAAGTTCAAAGCAGAGGGCAAAGGTATTGGGAGATGAAGCTGGAGAGAGTCAAGATACTATAGAGTTTTGTAAACCAGGGAAAGGAAGCTGGATTAAGGTAATAATTAGAGATAAGACTCAAGGTTTAAAATAGTCACCTGCAATCATCCAGTTTACTTCAACTTGGATGGAACTGAAGGGTGTCATGTCAAAGTAAATCAGGGAAAGTAGGACAAATACCATAGGTCCTTATCTGGGGTGTACTAAAACGAGGAATCAGAAGGTATCAAAGGTGAGCAAACGCTGGGATTAGAGAAATGAGAATGCCATGGAAAGGAGTGAAGGAAGGGGAGAAGGAGGAGGAGAAAGTACACAGGGGCACTGATCAGGAACCTTGTACGTTTTGATGTGTGTAGGTGGGGTAACTGTATTCACTAAAACCATAACAGTCAAGGGCTGAAGAGATAGCATAAGCCACCTGACCTAGGTTCAATACCTGTCACCTCATATGGTCCCCTGAGCCCACCAAGACTAGGTAAGCGCAGAACTAGGTGTAAGTCCTCAGCACTGCTGCGTAAAAAACCCCCAAACTCCAAAACCGTTAAGAGCCCACACTATTATAAACAGTGCCAGTTTCATTATATGAAAAATAATTAAATTCAAACAATGAATTTTCCAGGGAGGTAGGGTGGGTGATAGTGAGTGGAAGGGAGCCTTGGAACATTGGTAGACCGATGCTGACCCTGGTTGTGGGCTCAGAGCCAGAATATTGTATTCCTGAAACTCTTATTGTTAGCAGCATTATAAACTGTGGTTCCTAAAGACACATTTTTTAGAAATTAAAAAAAATTTTCATTTGGCTACTTCTAGATAAAGATCTGGCAGGAGGACCAGAAAGGCAAAGGTAGTCATACACAGAGGCTCGACAGTGGAGGAGAATGATTAAAATTAAAGAAGAGAAACAGATGAGTAAGCAGTGGATGAATTTGCTCTTTTGGACTGCTCCACTGTGTACATAAATACAATGCTATTCTTTACACAGTTTGTCAGAGGAATAGATGTACTTCTTAAGAAGTCTCCAAATGGAAAGACAATATGGAAGAAAAAAGTAAAAGATAAATGGGACTAGTAACATGGAAATAAAGATACAGCTGAAAAATTTTGAGAATAGCAGTGGAGAAAGGGGAGGAATTTTAAGTGAGAAGGCAGTGGCCTTAATGATGCTATCATAGAACATTCCTCAGCAAATTTATTTGAAGCTACAGTATGATAATTTAACTTATATAATAAGCTCAAAAACTTGACAAGCATAAAACTCTCCTTTAATCTTTACTGCATGCTTATGCAGTTTTAATAAGTAATCCTGGGGAGGTCAGTTTAGCTTCTTCCTTTTCTATTTTAAACAGAACTGGGTAATTCTTGCCCGTTTAAGAATCCTTTACAGTTGAGACATGTGCAACATCAAGCATAGAAAGAGGCACTGTGAATACCTACAAGGGTCAAATCCAATCCTCTGCCTCACAACTATAAAATATGATCAGACTCTGGCTCAAAAACTATAGACCTTGAAGAATGATAACTGCCTTCCATTCTCCTTTCTTGCAGTCCAACAAAATATTTAGATTTCTCTGGAGGAAGAACTTTATTTTCTATTAAGAAGGCAGTATTGACCATTTATTATAGATTTCAGTCATTTGAAAAAATTTTTCAACTCGCTCATCAAATTTGCTGTTTTATATTTTACCGATTCCACTATGAAAAGGCTGGAAAAATGTATTGTTCACTTTTCATCATACAGCTGTTTGGATTTCTGGCTGCACATCAAATAACTTTTACTGAACAACAACACACTAAAAAACAGATGCCAAGGCATACTGTTATAATTTGACCATTTCTACCAAGGTTAAAGGAAAATCTTAGGCAGGAAATTATCTTGCAACTAAAGATAGCATTTGATTTTTGACGAGACTATATGAAAGTGAAGAGTGTACTCTTACTGAAGCATATGGATCACACAACTGTACACAAAAGGTCCTTAAAATTTTTGTCTTAGCCAACCATGTGCACGTTTGCAAACTCACCAATACACTTGATGCCGTTTCCAACCCAGCCTTCTCTGCAGCTGCATCTGAAACTTCCTGGGACATTTAGACACGAGGCATGCATGTCACAATTGTGGGCACCAATTTCACACTCATCCACGTCTGGGAAACCAAAGTTAATTCGGAAAAGATGAAACACAAATGAGTTCATTCTATTCCTAAGAATATTTCTCTAGGTAAAATTTGAAAGTAAATGTAGAAATACCTAAAACCAAACAAAGAAAACATTGACATCATTTTCGTTTTAAAGCTTTGCTTTTGTTCTGAGTCCCATTTATCAGTGCTCAGAGACTACGATCAGGCTGACTTTGGGGTCACTCCAGGCAGTGATTGGGGGAGACCATGTGATAGCAGGGATTGAGCCTGGGGCTCTGGCATGCAAAATTTGTGCTTCAGATTATTGCACTAGCTCCTTATCTTCACTTTTAATTATTGTAGACTCCAGTGAGGTCAGCAAATTCATAATCCAAATAAAACAAGCCCTTCCCTACCACTGTCCAGTAGGGGTGAGAAGCAGGGGCTGTAGGACTGGTGACCGAGTCCGTAGTCCCCTCCCCATCCCATCTCAGGGGGTTGCTTCCTGCCCAGACCCAAGACAGTCTCCCAGGCAGAAAGCAGATTATAGATGACAAAGAAGATCTCATTTCCAAAAGGAAACTGCTATCATTTCATTTTAGCATTTGCTACATTGTTTATTATGAAAAAACCTAAAGTCCCCAAACAGAATTAGTGCATTTTCCTTAAAATTATACAATCTGACATTTCTCCGAAGCAATTGTATTTTTGTTTTGGAAAATATTTCATTGTGTATGCTTTTTCCATTTTACTTGGAAAATGACAGGTGTTATCAGGTTATAGCATATAATCTGTTATATTACATAACATCAAGTATAGAAATATATACATATGTGTGAATAGGTACATATACATATAAACACATGTGTGTAGGTACTTAAAAAAACTGTGTAGCTTTGGTTTCCTTGAAGTTGTCTGGAATAGAACACACACACAGATACATATATACACGCAGATATACACACACACACACACACACACATATACACACGGACACCTTCTCTCATTTCCTGCCCTTTTAAGTTTAAGGGCCAGGCTGCAGTGTGAGTCACCACTGCCTACCTTGAACAAAACACTACACCAGGCCCTTACACTGAGCAAGAGGCCTACTCTCAGGTTTTGATCTCGGGACTTCCTAGTTCCCCCTGTCTGCAAAAGGCAACAAAATTCAGTAGAGAAAGGAAACAAGTGATATAGTACATGGGTGAGTAAAGCAGGAGAGTGAAAAAGAGAGAAAAGAGAAAGGCAATTTGGGTAGGATGAGGAGAGGAGAGGACAAAAGCAAATGGCAAGAGAATAAAAAAACAGTTCAGAACAATAGTACAGTAGGTCTAGCATTGGCCTTGCAGGTTACCAACCTGGGTTTGATTGCAACCTGGGTTCCATTCCTGGCACCTCATAAGGTTTGTCGAGCACCAGCAGGAGTACCAAAATGAAACCCACCACCACCCTCTTCAAAGAAACAAAAAACAAAACAAAAATAAAGGAGAACAGTCTAGGGGGATGGCTCAAAGAGCTGGGGTACATGCCCCGCACCCTCAAGGCCTCCTGCCTCACATGCTCCTTCTCCCAGTATCTTTGGGGAGGGCCCCCTGGAAGCTCTCCCACTCAAGGAGAGAGATGGATGAATTTCTGTTGATTTAGACCTGAGAAACAAGCAACAATTATGCCTGTCCCGTCAAAAGTCATCCTCAGTCTTGAACACAACAGTGAGGCCCTGCAGAAACATGGCAACGGCTCCCTACACAGCCAGCTCTCAGTGGCTCCTCACACAGTGCCCTAGCTGATGAGATGTTGGGAACAATGGGTGGCCGCTGAGATGGATGCCACCAAATGTACAAGGGAGGGGTGAGACGTACCTGTGCAGCCCGTGGTGCCCTTCTTCACCGAATAGCCCAGCTGACAGTGGCAGATGAAGGAACCCTTGGTGTTCTCACATTCCCCAAACATGCAGATGTTTGAATTTAAGTCACACTCGTTGACATCTAGACAATTGGTGTGCAAGACCATGGTTAATCTTTGTCCATCCTGATATTTCAAAAGCTGAGTTTTAAATGCTATAGTATGATACTGTAACACACTGAAAACATTTAATGTGATCTATCTGCAGGACATAGAACTGCACAGAAATACGCTCTTTAAAGGATTTATTTCTCTATAGTTCTTCCTTTTTATCTTTAAATATTGTCAAAAACAAGGTTTCTATCCTTTGAAATAAGTGAAAGAGTCTTTCTTCCTCATGTTTCTGTGGTCTGTGTGTGAATGTGCATGCAGGAGTGTGTGCGCATGTGGACAGACATGTCCTGTTCTGTGGTCCTCACCAATGCATGTTTTCATGTCCATTGAAGCCATGAAACCATCGTAACACAGGCAGCGATACTCTCCAGGGATGTTGGTACACTGGCCCCCATCACAGATGTCAGGATTATTTTCACATTCATCAATATCTGATGATAAAAATTGACACAAAATGAGAACAGATGGCATCTACAAGCTCGAAGAATTATTTTTCATGTAGAATCATACTAGTCTAAATATCTGGAACAAGATTTGTAGGAAAACAAGTGTTCAGGCACGCAAAGGGTGGACGTTTCCCCTCCCTACCTGCACACGACCGCCCGTCCGGCATCAGGGCATAACCATCACTGCAGCTGCACTCATAGCTTCCTTCCGAATTGGTGCACTGGGTGTCACAGCCCCCATTCATGATCATACACTCATCAATATCTGTGAAAACGATATCGAGGCCCTGTTACTTGTCAGGTCTACTTCCTTAAAAAAAGACAGACTTTCTTCTTCTGAAGTAGCCAATACTTAGTTCTTTCTACTTTCTAGAGAACATCCTACTGTGCAGATAGCTTCAGTAGTCCACAGAAATAAAATAACCGAGAAACTCAACAAACTTCAGAGTTTAGGCCATTTCCTTTGATAGAGCCCTGAATTCCTCTATGGGAGCACCACAGCATGGTCTCTTAAGAGACTGACCTCTAGTCACCGATCATTATCAGGAACAAAGGACCCATTCACCTCATTCTAGGTTCCTTGTCCTGAGTTTTCCAAGACTGATTTGAGAAGAATCAAATCACTTGGCCTCATCTCACCTGTACAGCCCTGACGGTCGGGAGTGGCCTGGTACCCGGGATTGCAGGAGCACTGGTAAGTCCCAATCATGTTCACGCATTTTCCATTTCTACAGAGATTGTCACTCAGGGAACATTCATTAACATCTATGAGAAGAAACAAAGAATTCATGTTTTGTGCAAGAACCACACTGCTTAATCACTCTGGAAGCTGCTGCAGGCTCTCCAAAGGTTTCATGCACTTGAGGGGAAAGTCATATGGTCATCAGGAGCATTCAAAGAAAATGCTGAAGTTTACGTTCCTTTACTTTTTATTCCTGAAAGCACTTCACTTTAAAGTGCTTTCCAGTGGAACTCTCTGTACTGATGTATCTATGCTGTCCAATGTTTAACTGTCAGTGATGACTTGAAAAGTCGATAGTATGGCTAAGGAAATGAATACTTAAATGTTAATTAAGTTTAAATAGCCACACATGCCCAGTGACTACCACGGTAAACTCTGGAAATCTGGCACATGCCAGAAATGAAGCGGGTAAATATTTAGCATATGCATTTACAGTGGCAAGCTCACCTGGTCTTTATTAGAGAGCCAAGTGTTGCCTAAGTAACCAAAAGTTTCCTGAGGGAAGGTGGCTGGTTCCATTAAACAGAAGGGAAGTAGGCCCTCTCATTCATGTGTCATATGGTCTGGGGCGTCTGGGTATAAAAACATGAGGGTGCCTTAAAAAACACCAAACATGAGGGTGCCTTAAAAAAGTTCCTGCAAAAACTCACAAACTAAATGGGTGCAAAGCTAAGAGAGCAGGAAAAATTGGCAAAGATACATTCCTTATAGAAGTTGCTTGTCAGAAGATTACAAGGTAAAAACAATTTATTCCTGGGGCCAGACAGACACCACAGCGGGGAGGGCCCTTGCCTTCCTGCGGCTGGGGTGGGCTGGGTCCTGCCACCCCCAGTGATGCCTAGCGGCCCTTCCGAGATTAATTCCTGAGAGCAGAGCCAGGAGTGAGCCCTGAGCACTGTTGGGTGTGGCACAAAACCAAACAAACAAAATTTACCCAGAACTCTCAAAATTACCAAGGAAACTATGTGACATATGGATTTACAACTGTGATGACTAAATTCATGTTTTATTAAAAGTGCCCAAATGAGCTCTTCCTACAACACATTGGACCTTGTGGTCTAGTTTTTCCAGCCCTCAAATTCTGAACAAACGGTAACTGACCGTAGAAGCAGATTTCTGAATCACTGTTTCATAATCATAAGTATTCTGAAATTATTCATGTAAAAAAACATTTGCACCACTACTAAAACAAAATAAAAACATCAAGGGCTTTTTAGTTCACCTTTTAAAAATGTTCCATGATTTAAGTTTTACCTAATATTTTAGCAAAGCAAGATTACTAAAGTGTAGCAATAAATATGAGCACAGAACAGGTGCCCTCAAATTACGTTTTCCATAGGAGTTCGCAAGCTGCTCTATTTCTAAACTGTTTTATTTTCTTATACTTCCAAGAAGGATTTTCTGTGAAGAAAATGATTTAAGGCTAAACCCAAGTTCTAAACTTAGTCAACTAGAATATGGAAAAGGCCCAGATACTTTCATAGATTTATAAAAAGTAGATTGGAATGTTACTTAGGCAGCTTTTTCAGTTTTCTCATGTAACCTTGGGTTTCCTACAAGCTCTGGGCCACCAAAGAGATGAAATATTTCTATGAGCAGAAAGAGTGGAGAAATAAAATGTGACACACACACACAGACACACACACATCCATCACACACATGGTGTAACAGGGAGCAGCTTCTCAGTCCCAGCCTCCTGGCTGGAGGGAACATGTGGCTTCACATAGGGTCTCTCGGGAAAGGGCCTTACAAGAGTGTTTGAAAGGAAAAAGATGGCGATCAGGATAACTCAGATCTTCTTGTCAGATGCGCTCACAGCCTGAATCCCAATGTAAGGCCTCTATAGCCCCAACTTTCATTCAGCTAATTTCATCTGCTCCAAATGAGTTTGCCAGGACTGATCCACGATCTCTACAGTCCACCCATGCTACGCTGATAGACAAACTCACCCACACAGTCCTCCCGTGATGGTGACAGCTCATGTCCCCGTGGGCAGTCACACTGAAAGCTGCCCTCGGTGTTCACACAGGTGCCACCCCTACAAAGGAGAGGGTTACGTTCACATTCGTCAATGTCTGAAAGGTAAAAACGTGAGATCCATTAAAGAACTCTGCGGGGAAGATAGTCACACATACAGCATGGGATAAAGAATTATCTGAGGTAAGTGCAACGCAAATGCAAGAGGCAGGCTTAAAGAGGAGACTGAATAACACTCTTCACACTTCTACTATCTTAAGAGAAATGCAAAAATTCTACAAGGAAATTTATTTGTAATGAAATGAGGCTCACCAGGGGGAAAAGGAAATTAAAATTGTTACACAGCATCCTAAGCTCTATATATTGACACTCTATATCGCAGTCTAGAGCTCCTCAAGGTAAAAGAAAAAATACTACACTGAGAATATACCATGAGCTGTGTCCTTCGAGTCACAGAAAATCAGAGAGAGGTCTTAAAAAGTTAGCCAGTGAAGAGAGGTGCGAATTACACCCGCGTAAGAAAAATAACATGGGACAGGCATGACTGGATCTAAATGTGAGGGTCACCACACAATGTCATACATTTAAGACAAATTCCTCCCGAGTTAGTAGTCTGTGTGGATTTTAGATGCTGTGAATAAACAGAACCCAGTCTGCACAGCTCACTGCCACCGAGGCGCCACGGGCTCGGGGCTCCCTGCGAGCTATCTAGGAGCAGATTTCCTGTTTGACATAGAAATCTGTTCTTTCTCTCACTACAGCTCCTTGCCAAGCATGCTGTTAACAGCTCTGAGACAAGCCAAGGGTGAGCTAATGAGTGTGTCCCGACTGGTCTCCGGGGGGTGGGATGGGGGGGGGGGGGGCGTGAGGAGGAGCTGAGGCGCGCTTACCCATGCAGTTCTTCATCATCATGAACCCACTTTCGTAGCCTTCGAAGCACTCACACTCGAAGCTGCCGGGTGTGTTCACACAGATTCCACTTCCGCAGAGGTCAGGAGAAATCCTGCACTCGTCAATGTCTGAGGCACAGGGAGGAAAAAGAATTTTTACAAATGGCACGCGGGGACGGGTGTTCGGGGGCTGAGAGAGGGGTTTCCAGGTGAAGGTGCGGTGCCTTTGAAGCGCGGGAGGCGGCAGAACCAGCTGTGTGTGGGCGGGTTTCCAGGGCAGAGCTCCAGTGGAGAGGACCCAGAGCTGCATTCCTTTCCCCAACTGCCCAAGCAGTCCTCATCGACAAGCAGCTGGCACCCCTTTGTCCTCTACCAGCATGCAACTGCACTATTCTGCCCATCCATCCCTCTCTTCTTAATACTGTTCTCAGGGAGAGGTTGGTTTTTTTTTTTAACTGTTCAGAGTTGCACTGTAACACTGTAGCACTGTCGTCCCCTTGTTCATCCATTTTCTCCAGCGGGCACCAGTAAAGTCTCCATTTTGAGACTTGTTGCTGTTTTTGGCATATCGAATATGCCACGGGTAGCTTGCCAGACTCTGCCATGCAGGTGGGATATTCTCAGTAGCTTGCTGGGCTCTCCGAGAGGGGAGGAATTGAACCTGGGTTGGCCACGTGCAAGGCAAACACCCGACCCACTGTGCTATCACTCCAGCCCGTTCAGAGTTAAGTAGCTTTAAAGTCCTATCTAACCGTGGTAGTTGCCTCCAACTAAAAAAATGGAGCTTTTACAGTGGGGGAGAAATTGCCCTGCAGGCTTTCACTCTGGAGAGCTACACAGAGGTGGGCACTTGGAGGTTTGGACAGTAGGTTTCAAGCTGCCGGCCTTGTGACTGGGCTCTGGATCTGTCATATCAAGAATGTGGAGCGGGTGGAATGGACCCGGAACTGCTTGCAGCCTTCATGTGCAGGACATGATGACTTTCTCTACCTGCTCATTGGTAAAAGTGTTTGGAGTGCAACCCTTCTGCTCTATTCTTACACTACAGCTATTTCTTTTATTTCTTTTTCCTTTATTGCTTTTATTAAAATTTCTCCAGGCACAGTTTTTATTTTATTTTTTTTAAATTAAAAAGACAAAGGCCTTAAAAACTTCTGGCCCTGTGAATTTCTTTGTGGCTTAGAAAGGGTAACAGGAAGAAGAACGGAGCAACTGGAGTCAAACTTGGCAGGTAGTAAATGAGGCTGCAGCTAGCACAAGGAATGATGTCCCCAGAGACACAGAGTGGTGTCCCAGACTCTGAGGATGACAGGCCAGGACAGGGGATGATGTGCAGGGCTTGGGGCTGTTTCTGTTGGGTCGCCTCATCAGCCAGGGGCCCTGAGGCCTCAGAGGCAGATGTGGCCAGAAACTTGACCCTGTGAGCAGAGCCCTAGAGCAGAGCCTGCAATAGGCCCCATCTGTTGTTCTAACATGGTTCACTCAGAGGCGAAGAAACTACGGGTCTGTTTTTTAAAATAAAATGCTATGTTTATGTTACATTATTAATAAGAGTTACATAAACTCTTCACGAACATACTTCATGTCCTCAACACCAGGATTCTCTGAAAAGTCTCATAGGGCTGTAATTAAGATTTAACACTACAGAGGTGGTGTCTATAAAATAAGATCGAGAAAACATGACATATTTAGAACGGTTTTAAGCCCTGGTGGGGGAGTACTTTTGCCAGCATCTTTGTTTGGTTAGACTTCTATTTTGAAGTTTCTGTAACATGTTATCAGTGTACATATGCCACATGCTTTCTGGGAGATGAGACCATCCCCACTCTCTTTTGTCCCAGCTTGTGTTTTTATTTCTACTTTAATGACACAATAATAGGTCATTCTGGGGGGAAAAAAAGACCCTATGTACTTTCTTCTAAATTAAAAAAGCTCATTAAAGTAAGTATATTAATTCTTTTCATTCTTTCTATTATATCTAGACATATTTGATGTAATTGTTCCTAGAACTGTGGAGAGATCTATATGACAAATGCTACATTTGTTCTGGGGCAGAGCAAAGAGCACTTAAGGCTGATGGGTGGGAGAAGCACCACATAAAGACCTTCAATTTGAACCCACCCAGGGTCCCAGCCACCATCCATTTTCTGTTATCTATTGGGGTTGAGGTTTTGGGAAAAATAATTTCCTTTCTTTCTGCCTCAATTTCCCTCTGCAAATGGGCATTGATTAGAACTCGCCTCAAAGGGCTGATAGTTGAATCAGTATTTGTTAAGCGTCTCCCAGACTTGAGCACATTTTTAGTGGTCTCTGAAGTCATGTTTTGGGGAGACATGGGCATGGCATGAACACTAGTTTTGTGATCATGTTTTGGGGAGAGAGGGACCCAGGGTGCAGTTCCTAACACTCCCAGGGGACCTGATCCTGGAAGTAGAGGCAGAGGACTTGACACCTTTGGGTTGGGTCCGGCCCTGGCACCAGGGGCTCGAAGAGACCAAGTGGGATATCTCGGTGCCTGCACAGCTGCTTTCCCAAGGGCCCTGGAGGTCATTTGAATTGCAGGAACTAGATAAATAGGATCGTGGGTAAGGCACTTGCCTTGTATGCAACTGATCCAGGTTCGATTTCCAGCACTGCTAGGAGTGACCCCTGAGCACTTTCAGGACTGACCCCCCAACTCCAAAACCAAAAAAGAGACAAGGAAAAAAAATTGAAATTTTAAAGATGTAGAATGAGCAGGGCTGGAGCGATAGCACAGTGGTTGGGCGTTCGCCTTTCACGCAGCCGACCAGTGTTTGATTCCTCCACCCCTCTTGGAGAGCCCGGCAAGCTACCGAGAGTATCACGCCCGCATGGCAGAGCCTGGTAAGCTACCCGTGGAGTATTGGATATACCAAAAACAGTAATACTAAGTCTCACATTGAGAGATGTTACTGGTGCCTGCTCGAGCAAATCGATGAGCAACGGGATGACAGTGACAGTGAGAGAATGAGCAGAAAGGCACGGGATAGTTAGAGGAAAGCATGCATTTCTAAGAACAGCCGCATTTCTAAGAACAGCCGGCAAAGCGGAGCAGTTTCCTGGCAGAAGCGGATATTTTGTCAGGGCTCGGGTGAGCAGCTGCCCAGGGCACCACCCCTCGGGAGGAGACTCTGGCTGCTGGGCGGTGGCCAGTAGGTTCCCACGGCCTCTCACATTATTTTCCCAAACTTTAAAGGATTGTTAACAAATCTCTTGTACAGTTAAAGAGGGTGAGTTTCAGAGACACTGAGAGAAGTAGGTAATTTCATTTAAAAAAAAAAAGAAGAAAGACAAATGGACTCTGAAGCAGAAAAATGCTGAACATCTCTACCTAAATTTAAGATTCTCTGAGTTCACAGAAACTGTCCTGTGGGAAGTGATATTTCTAGATCCACAAAAATTGTTGAGTTATGTGCAAAGTCAGAGCCCTGTCTTTGGATTAAAAAGCTGGTAATTGGGAAAAGGCAGGGTGTGACTGTGGAAATAAAAGGCAGGGTGTGACTGTGGAAATAAATTGGTCGGAATAGGTATAAGGAGCCTGCAGCTTGGAGGCCCTGTGGCAGCTGCCCAGGGCTCCTCAGGAAGCGGGGACGTTCTGGCCCCTCCCCACCAGCTCTTGGGGCTACTTGGACAGGAGGTCCCTCAGGCACTACCCCAATCATCTGCAGGAAAAGCCTCAACTACGAGGACCTCTTCCTCCCAGTCATACCCTTCTCTGGGCAGAGATACCTGAAGGTGGATCGTGCAGGTACACGCATCTCTGGTGGTCGTCATCCTACTTACAGAGCTCCTAGTGGGCTGGGCTGAGGGTACAGCCCATATCCTGGCCCTCGGCCACTCTGCCCCAGGCCCCTCTCTCTACTAGTGCTTAATCCAAAGTGCAAATCCCACTCTCCTTCTCGCCTGAACATCCTGCCCCAGAGTCTGTTCAGACAAACCTGCATTCACCATCTTCGAATGGCCACTGTGAGGGAGGAATGCACACATGACTTTCCCTTGGGTGGCCGGGCGAGACAGGGGTCACCATTAAGTGTGAGGCTTCAGTGCCGAGTAAACTAAGATGATCAGTACATATGAGGACATCCCAAAGCAGAGGAGGTAGAATGGGGAATAGGACAAAGGAGAGATGGAACAGAAGTGAAACTGTCTGGATGATGTGAGAAGTGGGGGAGAGCAGCTTGGGACCAGCAACAGGGACACAGCAGCAGAGAGGACCCCAGCAGAGGCACCTCTGAAGCCACAGCTATAGAAGCCAGCTGAGAGGTGAGACACTGTGTGAGCACATGGCACTGGCAAACCCTCCAAAGGGCAGGAGAGAATGAAAGCATCCGGGAAGGCGAGAGGAGAAACACCACACACACAGCCACGCTGGAATGGACCAGGAGGAGGCGCGAAGCAAGTAAGGAGTGGGGAAGGTGACTGGACAAAGGGAGAGAAATGTTTTACTGCTCTTCTCTGAAGGAGAAATGTGGGAGGAAAAGGACACTTATTACCAGATAGGTGTGTGCGGGAAGGGTATTAGCAGACAGATTTTATCTCGGTACAGAGCAAAGGGGATGAGCTGAGGACAGGCGGGGCAGAAGGACCAGAAGCAGGTTAAAAGTGGTGCTGAGAGAAATCCACTAAGACAGGCAGAGGGGAAGAAGTAGCCCCGAGACCAGTCAAAGGGGAGCAGAAGAATCTCAGCCTCTCTCTGCAAATGCCAAGGACCAAAATGGAGAGAACCACGCTGAGGGGGGTGAGTTGGCGCGTGGTGTGGGCGCTGTAGCAGAGCGACAAGAGGGGGAACCTGAGAAGACTTGAGGCACAGATCTGAAATGCCCGCTGGGCAGCTCGGGCTGGACAGTTCCAGGAGCAAATCCAGGAAGTTTGGAGGAGACGAGAGACATTTCAGGGGTGCAGATAAAGGGTTATGTGCATGTTTTACATGCTGGAGACCTGGGTTCAAAACCTGTAACATCACAGCACCCCAGAACCCAGAGGTACTTCCGTGTTAGTCATAAGTGTCTGGTGTGAGAACAGAAGAAAAGAATGTGAATAAACGTGAATTCTTTGTGTGCAAAGAATGTGAATAAAGACAGTTTTCAAAATAAGATCTCAGAGCTATATTCCAAATGTTTGGAATAATTTATTATAGTTCTTCCTAATAGAAAATATCAAAATCCTCCAGCTTTCACATAAGGTGGAAGAGTTATGGGGAAGGGCATCGATGATGAATGGGGCATAATTACTAAGAAATGTGTTTCTAGATGAGGAAAACATGTCACAATGTATTTCTGTGGACTAGTTTAAATTTATACAATTGACTTAATGATTTTACATACTCTTTGGTCTACCTCTATTTTGAAATTTGTACTTTAATGTTGTTCCAGCAGAGAAACAAAGGGTATTTTCATGCTATTTTATAATTCTCTGAGTGAGAATCTCATTTAGATAGAGGACAGCAACAGAAATGAAGATGCGCATGCTCGCAGTGAGATGATGGAAGGCCGGTTTTCGAACAGAGCCAAAGAGAGAGTCAGGCCCAGCAAAGCCCCGCAAACACCTCTTACCTGTGCAGTTCCTCTCCTCCATGTCGAGAGCAAAGCCACTGTTGCAGCGGCACTTAAAACTTCCAATTGTATTTCTGCACTTCCCATAGGTGCACATCCCGGGAAAAGCCTTGCACTCATTGATATCTAAAAGGAAGACGGAGTCGGGATGTAACGAGGGGACAAAGGAGTAGATCCAACATGTAAACATAAATTCAATCATCATGGGAACAAAAGAGAAATGGAGGTTGGGGTGGGGATTCAAGATTTTCAAAGATCACCTTGAGGCCACATAAAAAATTTCATTTCAATTCTGAGATATAGATTTTCTTAAGGCTGAGTTCTTCTCCCTTTTGTTTGACCATTTATTTGGTAGAGTGGCCTGGGGGTGGTGGGGAGGTTGATAATTTTTGCTCCTTTGGCTCCTCAGCTGTGTGTGTCAGAGAAAGCAGAGACTCAGCTGCAGGATGTAAGAGAGGTGGGGCAAGCAGCCTGTTTTTATATCTTTCCTTGAGCATCGGTTTCATGTAGGGGATTTATACTTCTGAATCCACAAATCATTTTTAACCCAGAAAAGAGAGCGGGAAATCACAAGTTTGAGACACAAGCACCAAAGGTGGGAGGCAGCCGTGCACCATGGACACTCACCCTTGTAGAAGGGCCTCCCGGTAAGCACATCCCCTCTGTTGGCAAAGCCAGGCCCCCGAGGGCACAGGGCCTCATACTCCTTGGTGCCAGGTTTGGGGCATTCCTCACACTCGGTGCCCCAGGCTGCCCCAACGGCACAGCAGCAGGCATCCATGCGGAACTTCCCCGGGACAGGATGGACACACTCATCTTCATCCCACTTCAAGTAGCACTGCTCCATGCGGATGTCTACATGGGGAGTGAAGACAAAATCTCAAGACTGCAATGTCTACTGAACATGCCTTACCGAATACGTGCTCCATGTGATGACAAGGGATGATTTACTAAGAGGGACCCAGCTGCTGACTTCCTGGAATGACCCGCTCTCCCAGCAATAAGGACAGTCATGTACCAAGGGCAAAGGTCATGTCTCTTCCATTATCAACTTCAGGAATAAAATGGTTCTTCATGACAGATCCTGTGCATCATCAGTTATGATGTGTGTTTAATATTGCTCACTTCGAAATGAGAAAAATAATTTCCAGAGCAGATTCTTCTTGTTCACTGAATGTATCAAGTGCCTGGCGAGTGGCCCTCTCAGAGCCCAGTGAAAAACAGCCATGGGTCCACTACAATCTCTTTGTCAAATTGGTAAAACTGCTAAAATAGTTTTAATTGAGGGAAAATAACAATAACTCTGTACTTAAAATTTATCTTTGTAGCCATTTTTACCTCTTGCATCATGGTTTTGTCCCAAGTTATGTAAATCTGTCCTAATCAGAAGCTGAGCTATTTATTTAATTTTGGGTCACACTTGGAGGTGCTCAGGGGATATTATAGGGTGTGAAGGATCTAACTGAGTCAGCTGCATGCAAGGCAAGCACCCTCCCTGTGTACTATCTCTCCAGCCCCTTGAGCTATTTATCTATCTATCTATCTATCTATCTATCTATCTATCTATCTATCTATCTATCTATCTATCTATCTATCTATTGATTGATTGTTTTTTTTTTTTACTTTTTGGGTCACACCCGGCAATGCACAGGGGTTACTCCTGGCTCATGCACTCAGGAATTACTCCTGGCAGTGCTCAGGGGACCATATAGGATGCTAGGAATAGAACCCGGGTTGGCCGCGTGCAAGGCAAACGCCCTACCCGCTGTGCTATCGCTCCAGCCCCTGAGCTATTTTATTTAAACATCACTTTTCCCTTCAACTTTGAAACATATAAAATATTTCCATGTTATAGTCAAGACTCAGTAAGAGCCATCGACAGTCAGGCACTAGGGTGAGTGAGCTGGGCTAAAAATAACACACTATCAGTTAGTCAACGGAGTTGGCCAAACTACAGTCAAACATTTCACTGTTTAATTGCAAATATGAATAGTGAGTTCAGGAAAGGTTGTGTTTAATCAAATAGCATGGTTTGTTTGATAAGAACATTTCTAGATAGTAAAATCTTTTCTAAATCCCAAAAACTGCTTCACCAACTTCTGACTGGAAATGGAAATCTTAGTAAATAGAAGTGTTTTCTATTTGAATTACTGTCAATATGGATTCTTTCAGGTTCTCAATCAGAGGTAACACCAACCTCAGAATCATCCTTAGCCTAGAATTAACATATACTTCCAAATACATTTTTCAAGAAAAAAGTAATGGGGAAATTTTCATTTCAATGATAGAAGATAGAAATCTTCCGAATAAATAGTTCCTTTGACAGACTGGCAATAATGTCAACCAAAAAACCAAGCAAATTGCTATAGTAATCCATGAATCCTGACTGCCTCCAAGACCCGGAGCTGGTCCATTATAGTCAACCTCATCCTGCATTATCACTGCAGATACAAAGCTCTCAACAATACACAGAAGTTTTACTTAAGTATAGTGGCTTAAGAACTCTGGCCTGAATCATTTTTTCCCTGAAATCACTGAGGTAATCCGCTAAGGAAACAATTCTGGTATTAGATGGAAGGAAGGAAGGGGGGGGGAGGGAGGGAGGAAGGGAGAGGGGAAGGAGGAAGGGAGGAAGAGAGGGAGGGGAGGAGGGAGGGAGGGAGGAAAGGAGGTAGAGAGGGAGGAAGGGAGGCAGAGAGGGAGGAAGGGAGGGAGGAAGGGAGGGAGGAAGGGAGGCAGAGAGGGTGAAAGGAAGGAAGGAAGGGAGGGAAGAAGGAAGAGAGGAAGGAAGATCAGGTTATGGAAGGAAGGAAGGAAGGAAGGAAGGAAGGAAGGAAGGAAGGGAGGGAGGGAGGGAGGGAGGAAGGAAGGTGGGAAAGAAGGAAGGAGGAAAGGAAGGAAGGAAGACCAGGTAATTGAATAAAGTCATTTTGTTTAAGAGTGACATTATAGTTTACAGTAGGGCTGAGGTAGGTCAGTGCTGAATTGATTTAGGACAGAGACCCCTATCCATATAGAGTTTGTACTTTCTCTCCATGTCTAAGTTTTTTTATGGGTCCTTTAGTCTCCTTTCACATCCTAAAATAGGTTTGATGCACTAATAAGGGCATGTTTAAACTGTCCCAGACAGCAGTGCAGCAGTATGTGTGTGTGTGTGTGTGTGTGTGTGTGTGTGAGAGAGAGAGAGAGAGAGAGAGAGAGAGAGAGAGAGAGAGAGAGAGAGAGAGAGAGAGAGTCAGGAGTCAGTGTGCCTGTGTATGAGGTGATTTGAGATAAAAGAGTGTCCTTTCAGGGTCAGCAAAAGCCCTCTGCCCTGTGCTGCTGGGATGTGCTTCATTCATGCAGTACCCAAATCCAAAAAATAAGTAGTTTAAAAATGAATAAACAGATAAACACAATTTATTATTGGAAGTGCCTGGCAGTCCTTATTCAGAAGCATGATGATGTTTCTGTGACCAGAAAAATGTTGCATAAACCCAACTTGCATGTGTGTCAATATGATTGTGGTAGAACTGATTCATTAAAGCCATCCTTTAGCTCACAGTCATATATGAGGACTTACTATATGAAAAGCATTAAAATAAACCTGCCTGAGTGATCCTGTGTTTTTATTGTTGAAAATCCATCATTATTTTACATCTGAAATCAAAACACTGACAACATATGAGACACATGTGGTCCGAGAACGTTTAGGTTGACTTGCACAGGAATGAAAACGTGGTTTTGGAAGACTCAGGATGTTAATATGTGTGTGTGAGTCTGTAGTGCTTCACCATTTCTTATTACCACTTCACTCCTTTATGTCACCTGCCTGAACTTTGCCAGCTTATAGGTTTTGGATTCTCAATTTAAATTGATTTCTATGGGAGCAACGTATACCTTGACTGCAGTTCTACATTTTCAGGTGCCAGTTTTTCTTGAACCTTTCACAATCCACCCAAACCACAATCAATTAGTACGACACTATTTCAAGTAGTGAGAAAAGCACTGAACTAAGGATGAAAATAATCACATGCAGTTTAGAAAAACAATATAATAGGTATGATTTGGAGTTAGATTACAATTCACAATTGTGTATCTTCCTTTATAACAGCTTTTTTTGTCACCGATGCAATGTGCTTTCATTAGTGACTTGACCATAAAGGCATGATATTTCATTACCTTAAAAAATAATTTGCTCTACTGATTCCCGACTTAATCTCTGAGAAGAGAGAAGAGAGAAGCAGCTAAAGTTCATGGAAACACCTGTCCCTCACTCTGAAAACTCCAGGGCACCTCGGGAAGCTGGCAGGTCAAGTATTTATCCTATTGAAGCCCCAGCAACTGCACCCACACCTCACCGGTGCAACTACACTGAAGGCGCAACTCCACTACTTCACAAATATTCGCTGCAGAGACGCCAAACAGAGAACAATTTCTGGCACCCTGATGCCCAGGCTAGAACTCTGGGATCTTCCGAAGTTGAGATGGGAAGCCCAACAGCCACACCCAACTCCCATGTCCACTGTCATGTCAACTCATTGGCCCAGACCATAGATCTTGAAGTCTCCAGACTTCAATCCCGATACTTCCTAAATCTTCAACACTGAAATTCCAGTGGGAGCACAGCAAATTCTATGGGAATGTAACATAGAAGCCAACTAGACTCAATAGAAGACTCAAGTAGCAACAAACAACTTTTATTCTTAAGACAAGGACTCAACATCCCTGTGATCAGACATAAAAATTTTCATATAAAACATAAAATGCATTTTACTTATTGATTTTAATATCAGGACTTTATTTTCTAATCACTTTTAACTCTATGAATGTATCAACAGCTGTGGCTCTTGTATACATTAAAACAGATTTAAAATTTTTTAAAAACTTTACTTTTTAAAAATTTTGTAGGTATTTTTTTTAACTTTCTTTTCTGAATTAGGTCCTATAATATACATGATGATTTCCCATGTACAAAATTCCAGCAAAATTTTTCAGGTAATAATATAAAAAAACAACAGAACATGAAAAAAGTAACTGCAATTATCAATAATTCCACATAACTTTACAGTTATATTTTATGCCAAATCATAAATCTGCTGTCAAACAATTAAAAACTTAGCAAAAACATCCTTAAAATAAAAATGTGGGTAGGGCGTTTGCCTTGCATGTGGCCGACCCAGGTTTGATTCCTCCGTCTCTCTCAGAGAGCCCACCAAGCTACCGAGAGTATCCCGCCCGCACAGCAGAGCCCGGCAAGCTCCCCGTGGCGTATTCAATATGCCAAGAACAGTAACAACAAGTCTCACAATGGAGACGTTACTGGTGCCTGCTCGAGCAAATTGATGAACAGGAGGACAGTGATACAGACAGTGCTACAATTTAGAACTCATGTTTCTTTTTCAAAGAAAATTCAAGTTTAATCAGGCATGACATTGATCAAGAAATAGGCCAAGAAAACGGCGTTAAAAGACAAAATTTCTTCATTTGAAATATTTAGAAAATTGGGTCAGAAAGATAGCTCAAAAGGCTGAGTCATGGCTGGCATGCATGAGGTCCAGAGTTTGACCCCTGGCACACAGAGGACAGTCTCACCAGGAATGACCCCTCTGTCCTCAGCAAGGCTGGGGAAGCTAAAAAAAAAAAGGGAAAAAGAAAAATAATCATTTGCGAAAATTTAAATTCTGGCTTGTGAGTTTGTTCAATGAGCTCAGGGCATGCTCTGCATTTAGGATGTCTGGACTTTCATCCCCATACCACATGATCCCAGAGCACCTCTGGAGTGATCCCAAAGTACAGAGCCAGGAATAGCTACAGCAACATTCTTGAACACTACCCATTATGGTCCAAAACAAAACAATTCTAAATGTGATAAAAGAAGGCAGTAAATATTTTCAGTTTAGCTTTGTCCTTGACTTTTCCCATTGTCTTGTATGAAAGCACAGCTACCAAGGGCTGGTGAATGTTAACTTCTAACAGACAATCTCTAATTTTTCTTCTATGTTCAAAATACAGTCTCTTGCCTGCACACCTGGCTGTCTTCCCTGGGGCCCCTCGGAGGGGATGGGCTCCAGCTTCCCTCCCCGTCCCAAGCAGAGCTCCCGGTGGCTGAAGACCACTGGAACTTAGCCACAGCCATGCTCAAGGCCCCTCTCCACACGTTTGGACAAGCCTCACACATGAAGGTACCGGCAGAGGAACCCAAGTTGTATAATCCCATCAACGGCCAACATCCAGAGACTTAAAAGCAAGCTCCCAGAAGCGCTTGGCCGCTCTGTGGCCGCAGGGTATCTTATAACCAACTTTTCCTTCGGGGAGAAATTCGAAAGCTACTGAGAGCTTCCTGACCGCATGGGACAGCTTCGCAAGCTTCCCATGGTGTATCTATATGCCAAAGCAAGTAACCAGCTGAATCTCATTCCTGTGACCCTGAAAGAGCCTCCAATGTGGCATCGTTGGCCAAGAAGAGAAAGGCTTCTAAAACCTCAGGTATAGGATAAATGTAGAGGTTACTGAGACCGCTTGAGCAACTTGACGATGAATGGGATTTTGTGATCATGACTGTGATCATTCAAAATACAGTTTTTAAAAAAATATTTTGCATTTTAATGAATCATCGTGAGATACAGACTTTCATGATTGCGTTTAAGTCAAACAATGTTCAAGTACCCACCCCTCCACCAGTGTCCATTCCCCACCCCAAGTGTTCCCAGTATCCCTTCTCCTACCCCCACCCCTTCCCACCTCCTGTCTCTGTACCAAGCACAATCCTTCTTACTCTCTCTGTCCTTCAAATTACATAGGTCTTTTATCCCACTTATTGAGTGTGAAAGATGGAAAACCCATCTCAAAATACCTGATTAAAGAAATTGCTGACCTTGGAGAACAATTTGCGAACAGTACCAACTTTCTCTATTATACATAAATGATTCATTTAACATCATGCACCTTAAAAACCCTTAGTGATTTCCCACCCTCCCCTACTTCTCTCTCCCATACTTAAAAGTCCATTTTTTAGCTGCTGACCCAACAGCTTTGAACTCGTCATTGCCCACAGAATAAGAAAAACATTCATGGCTTGTTTCATGCATAAAATACAGGAGGACATGAGCCTTACCCAAACACACACGGCCAGTTCCATCCAGTGTGAGACCTTCAGGACATTCACAATGAAAAGACCCTTTGCTATTGACACAGCGTCCATTTGGACAGACGCCAGGAAACACCTCGCATTCGTTAACATCTGCAGGGAAATGAAGCAAGCAGCAGGATAAAGATATTACAAATAGAAAAAGCAGGTGTAGCTTTGCTTCCCCAATAGTGCACTCAACCTGAAATACAATGTGGATTAGTACTTGACTTAAGCAGAAATATTCTACCACATACCCACCGTACCAGCTGTGAAAATTACCACAGCCATTCCCATTCATCAAAACACAGCCCAGACAGGTTCCTTTACCAGCTGTTTTGCACCTTAAAAGGCTACTGAAAACTTACCCAACGGCATAAAGAGGATGATGGGTCTGAAGTTGATTATTCTCAAGTGTTATGATTGATAACATGATTTTTTATGAGAATTTCAAGTTTTTGGAAAGGAGTGTAAGGATGAAAGTCAATGTAGCGGCTGATCTAAAGATTCACAATATCATTCGAGAATGCTCACCTTCACATGTAACGCCTTTAATCCTGGCAAACCCTCTGTGGCAAGCTGTATCTGTGAGAACAACAGGACATGTTTTTGCTTCATGATATAAGAAAATGCAATTGTTTCTAGTTCCAGGAACAGTATAATGGAATCTAAATAGGATCAAAAGCTATTTTGATCCTATTTAGATTCCACAAGCTGGAGTTCCACCTGCCTTTCACTTCAGCATTGCATGACATTGCATGGGAGTGATCTACTGAGACTCTCATTATTTCCTCTACACTCCACTTATTTCTCCTTCTGATGGAATCACCATGAGATATAGTTACAAAGCTTTCATGTTTGAGTTTCAGTCATACAATGATCGAACACCTATTCATCCACCAATATACATTTTCCACCATCAATGTACCCAGTATCCCTCCCTGCCCGATCCAAACCCTCTTCCTGCCTCGATGGCAGACAAATATTCTTTCTCTTTACTATGGGTATTATGATTTGCAATACAGATACTGAGAGGCTATCATGTTGGCCCTTTATCTACTTTCATCACACATCTTTCATTCCGAGTGATCCCTCCAACCATCATTGACTTAGTGATCCCTTCTCTATCCCAGCTGCCTTTTCCCTCGGCACATGAGGCAGGTTTCCAACCATGGAGCGATCTTCCTGGCCCTTATCTCTACTGTTCTTGTACACCCATCCATTTTTCACATACACGCTGCTCACTAATTATAAGAAAACAAAAGGAAGAGTTGTCATGTTGGGGATAGAGGCAAATAAGGCTACTATAGGGTATGGATATTGGACCGGCAGGTGGATTCGTTGACTTTTAAAACACCTAAAACTTTGTCTACTATAAAAATATAAATAAACTTCTACTTCAAGAAGCGAGCCAATCCTCCCAGAAAGGACAACGTTCTGGGCAGAGACAGGATCTTACCGTCTTCTCATCATGGAATGTCACAGTTAAAACCATTCCCTGGTTGAGGGGGCACAAAGCTTCCCATGAGAATCCCAGAGCCTGGGCAGGTTCCTACCTAGCTCGCAGCGCTCACAGGGACTCCCCCAGGCAGCACCGAGGGTGGCACAGCATTCAGACTTCAGGGTGGCCCCATTAATGTTCACCTCACAGCGGTTGTCCTGGATGTTGAGCCAACACGTTCCCTTCAGGCTGTCTGGAGAGGAACAGAGAAGGGCAAGGAGCTCTCCTCACTGCACGCACCAGAGGCAGAAGGTCTGCAGCCTCCAGTGCATTTTTTACTTGGAGCATTAAAAGACTGTTAAAAAAATGTAATAGCACATCCATTGAACAGGTGCACGTACATCCAACACAAGTACAGGTCTTTAAACATAGCATTTTATAATATATAGCAGTGTTCCTCAACCTGTCCACATGTGCAGACCCACCTTTACCAGCAGCTAAAGATCACCTGTAAATAATTCAACATAAAGGGTATTCAAGACTGTAATTCAAATATTATACAATATCTCACATGATATGTTAATATAATTACAGCTACCAGTTCTTCAGGAGTTGAATCACTGAGCATGATTTCATTGGATTTAGTACTTGAAAACACAATATCAAGATCATGATTTATATAAAAATACTATTTTTTAATGACAGAGTATCTTGATATTTAAGATTCTGTCCAGTGAAATTTCCCCAGTAGTTTCATTCTCAGTGTCCCCAAATAAACTACACACAATTTCTGTTTTATCAAGAGAATGACAAGTGTTTTTCCAGTTGAAAATAATTATTTCGTGAATAATCTGAACAAAAATTACAAGATAAGGAAGATAAAGTAAACCACTTATAAATAGAACACTAAGATACAATGAGCTGATACTATTTTATTCCATACATTTTCCCAATGCAATTATATTATATATATATATATATATATATATATATATATATATATATATATATATATACGGGCTGGAGTGATAGCACAGCGGTAGGGCATTCGCCTTTCATGCGGCTGACCCGTGTTTGATTCTTCCGCCCCCTCTCGGAGAGCCCGGCAAGCTACCAAGAGTATCGCGCTCACATGGCAGAGCTTGGCAAGCTACCCGTGCCATATTGGGTATGCCAAAAACAGTAACAATAAGTCTCACAATGAGAGACATTATTGGTGCTCGCTCGAACACATTGACTAGCAATGGGATGACAGTGACAGTGACAGATATATATATATATGTATAAAACATATATATATGTATAAAACAATAACAACAAGTCTCACAATGGAGACATTACTGGTGCCTGCTTGAGCAAATAGATGAACAATGGGATGACAGTGCTATAGTGCTATATATATAAAACCATATATAACCATCTTAATTTTTTCAGATTGTGATTCCACATCAGATTTAAATTCTTCCTTAATAACTATGGACACACTGGTTTTGCAGCAGTGAGGAGGGCCCTAGTCAAAGTTGCCATGGCAAATACATAAAACTCATGGTAAAAGAAAAAATCATCCGTGAAGCTTTCTGTGCTGAACCATGTTCTCAGCTTAGTACATATGGTGCTGCCATGCAGGTTTCTATGTCTCCTATGGGGTGCCTAGGAATCTGCATTTGACAGGCTCCTCAGATAACTGTGATGGGGGGGTACGCCAAGTCACCTGACAAAACCTAAGTGGCATATTGTGGGTCTATTTCTAACTGTATAGACTATGGACAAGAAAAAAAGGACATTTTTATAGCATTTACTTTAGAACACATTGAATAATATGTGCAGATAAAAATTAACTGCCCATATTACAATTTAGTTCTGATTTCATTCAAAAAATAAATGGGAAAGGTATTTGGTGAAACTGGCAGCCACTGAAGAGAGAAACTGTGGCTTCTGGTTCCCTTTGGCTGCCTGGCTGTGGGGGAGAGGAAGTGCCTCCCTTACTCCCCTCCCCACCCAGCCTGCCTCCTTTACCCTTACCCTCTCTCTCCTTCCCTCCACGCCCCCGCCCCCCCCCCCCCCCCCCGCCGCCAAGACAGAGGCTTTAAAACCAAACAAACCTGACTGGCATGGGGGCTGACAAAATTGGAGACAATGATGTTGAGAAGGGACTGTCATGTTGCTTTTTTTCTATTTTGAAATTCAAGAGTGGTAAAATTCAAATGCAAGACTTGCTCACCAGCACTATCATCAGACTTCAGATTAGGGGCTTTTACGAGGCTCCGGAAATGTTGGGAAGAGAGAGTACCAGAACTATAGTGTTTGCCTTGCGTTCTGCTGACCCCAGTTCAGTCCCCGCCCCACACTCCTGACACCACCTGGAGTCATCCCTGATCACAGAGTGAGGAATAGCCCCAAGAACTTCTGGTATTGGGCTCCAATGCACCCCCACCTCCCCCAATAAAGAACTTTGAAGAAAGTAGGACAACTAGTCTTGAGAGTGTAAAGAAAGACTCTTCATTTAGGAAAATCAGAGAAATCCTCAATCATAATGCAGCAGCTGAGTACAGGCAGGAAATGAAATAAATGTGGAAATCTGGGTGAAGAACTGTAGCACTGTTGTCCCATTGTTCATCAATTTGCTCGAGTGGGCACCAGTAACGTCTCCATTGTGAGACTTGTTGTTACTGCTTTTGGCATATCAAATACACACGGATAGCTTGCCAGGCTCTACCATGCGGGCAAGATACTCTCAGTCGCTTGCGGGCTCTCTGAGAGGGACGGAGGAATCGAACTTGGGTCAGCCATGTGCAAGGCAAACGCCCTACCCACTGTGCTACTGCTCTACTCTGGGTGAAGAACATTCAAGCTAAATGATCTGACTTGTATTTTAAAATCATTACCTGGAAGCCAAGTGAAAAATAGATCACAAAGTGGTTAATATGAAAATGCAACAATAAGATTTGAGTTATAGTAATAATCAGAGAGATATTATGGCAGCTGGACTAGCAGATGCTGTGGTTGGTGGAAAGGGATTGAAGTATGAGTAAATTTCTACTACAAAGTGGAATGGGAGGGTTTGCTGATGGATTCAAACTGCAGTTTGAGAAAAGGACATCTAAGATAATTCAAGATTTGGGGACGTGACATATAGCAAACCAGAATGTCATTTGCTCAGGGAAAAATTATTTAACACATGCTCAACCTGAGAGACAGGGATTATATTTAGCCACATTAGGTCATGTATAATGAGTAGACAGACATCTGCATGGAGACACTGAACCAGTGGTTTGGAGATGTAAGTCTGAAATCAGCACAGAGGCTGAGAATGGAGAGGTGAGTCTGAGAGACAATATGGGGGTCACAAAAACTGTAGACAGGGATGCAAAGACATCCAGGAAATGGCCTTTGGGGGCCTAGAAGCTGGAGCGCAGAAGGCTCTGGAAAATTTAACCAAGGAAACTTTAAAAATGAGCTGGAGATATGAAAGGAGAAGAGGTCAGAGAAGAAAAAGCATGTTAGGAAGGTTGAGTGATGACCTATGACAAAGGCTGTAATAAGTTAAAATGAGGAACAAGATTGATTAGATCGCAGGTTTGACAACAGGGATGTCACTGCACTTATTGTGTTGCCGTAGTTTGAGGACACAGTGCAGATGCAAGTCAGAGATGAGAACCATTCGCTGGAGTACATAGAACCACCAGAAATGAGTGGCAGAAAAAGATGGATTAATTTTTATTTGCTAACATTTTCAACCATGATATAGTGGTCTTTCCAAGCAGTTTATAGAATAGCTTAAGATTACTTCATATTTAAAGTTTTCAGAATAGATTCTTATTCCCTAAGTACTTTAGATATCTAATTTCTTTAAGTTCTGACTTTTTCTTTTTCATTTTATTTTGTGCCACATGCAGCGGTTCTCAGGGATCACACCTCGAGTTCTGCCTCGTGTCGTCCTGATAGTGTGGACGTCCATGCAGTACCAGTGACTAAACCTGGCCTCCAGTATGTGAAACACCCACTTAGCCCAAGGAGCAATTCTGGCCCTCTGACTTAATTTTCAATTCAAAATCATATTAGGAAATTTTGTAAAGTTCTGTTTTTGAAGTTGGATCCTTCGAGAGAGAAGTCTGAAGAGAATCAAAGTCTGTAGCCCAATAGATTAAAGTCTAAATCTAAAGTCCTGTAAAAATTTTCAGTTTCTCTATGTATTCTTTAGTATTTTCTTTTAAATATACGAATTTTTTTCAATAAAAAAGGCAAGATGATGGCCGGAAGTCTTAAATACTAAGTATTTTCTGAGCAATGTAAGTCTGGGATATTAAAAATTTCGGCAGAGTCTGGCAAGCTACCCACCCGTGGCATATTCAATATGCCAAAAACAGTAACAAGTCTCACAATGGAGATGTTACTGGTGCTCGCTTGAGCAAATCAAACAATGGGACGGCAGTACTACAACAATGCTACAGTGCTATATTAAAAATTTATCATAAATGAAAACACGTAACAAACACATTGGCTGAAAAAAATGGTGTTTAGTTGTCCACCATAATGAATTGGGAGTAAGGCGTCTTTGATCTTTTTTTTCATACATAAGTATGAGGGTAAAAGGCCAAAATAATAGAAGTCTTTATGATGAAGTACACACTGAAATATCTTTGATGCTCAAGTGGCTGACAGATTTAGTCTTCTGAGACATTAATTGACTAATGCTGAATTCATTTCCTTTGCATAATAAAGTGACTCTATCTCAGTTGGAAATTGTGGCACAGTGAAAATATTTCTGCCTTACCAGATCCCATAGCAGCCCCCCCCACCCCTTGGAATTCTAGAAGAAAAAAAAGTAATGCCCCAGGCAGATGCGGTCTGCTTCTCAATGTGGGGAGCTGAGCTGAACAGGGCTCACATTTCCCCAGCTGTGCCTGGCTGGGCAGTGAAGGGCGGGCCTTTCTCAAGGGAAGGTTTTCATCGGTAACTTTGGATTCAGTCCTTTCTCTCCACATAACGAACAGGTACTCCAGCAACCAGCTAAATATTATTAACATCACACTATCTAAAAATACTATTGTCTTGGCAATGTTCGAACTGAAAATTCATACCGGCTATCTAGCAAACTGAAGCTGCCAACTTATTTGGCAGTATGCAAAACTGAAGTATCTTCCTTTTTGGAAATACTCAGTTCACTTTCAAAGCAGACACTTGCATAAGACATGAACCCGCTCCCCGTATGCATACATGGAGGTAGGGGTGAGGGCACAGAAAATAGAAGCAGGAAAAAATATTTCTGAGACAATTCCCTCTCCTCTCTGTGCTGAACTGTTCTTCACAATGTACAGCTGACGATCTCATTTGATGCTTGTAATACTGTCATGACAGTTAACCTGGGGGTTTTGGAGGCATATTAAAAGATGTATATTTGCAAGTTTTGGAATCTTTCTGCCT
Source organism: Sorex araneus (assembly GCF_027595985.1). Classification (NCBI taxonomy): domain Eukaryota; kingdom Metazoa; phylum Chordata; class Mammalia; order Eulipotyphla; family Soricidae; genus Sorex; species Sorex araneus. The sequence continues at coordinate 31,608,211 of NC_073307.1, read as the reverse complement.
CAAGATTTCCAAAAGCAAGAAAAAGTTACCTTCCATTCCTTATCCACATATTTAATAATGAATTTTTTATGTTTAAAACAAAAAAAGTAATAAAAATTACTGATGTTCACAGTTAAAAATATTCAAATTATTGTCCTGCTATCTGAGGCCAAATGCTCACATTTTCACTTACCTCTGAGGGCTGTTTATAAAAAGTATGCTTGAGGTACTTGATTGTGTTGATGTTAAGGCATTCTTCGGGTGATGAATATAAACATGCATGTGTATGGAAATGTATCTATTCTTGTGAATAAAAGCACTTCTTAAAATGGAATGAAATGTATGAGCTTGTATGATTTATACTCAGATTTACTCCTAGTTTGCGAATGAGAAAAGGCAACTAAAGTGACTCCTAATTATTAGCTTCAAGTAATCTTGTTTTTTTTTTTTTTAACTAAAACTAAAACATTAATGCCCTGGATGAATCTTACCAATACAGATCAATCCTGTGGAGCTGAGTTTGCTGCCAGGAGAACATTCACAATTGAAAGATCCAAGGTTGTTCCTGCAGGCCCCATTGACACATGGGTTGCTTTCACATTCATTTATATCTACAATCCAGAAGGAAAAGATTCTGTTAGAACTGCCATGTGTTTCTGGAAAATATTATTTCAACAAGCCATGCTATGCCAGAATGTCTGGTAAACTTGGCTCTTGTAATTTTAATATGGATCTCTGAGGCATAAAGTAGATGAGGAATATACATGCATTTTTCAGTGTGGATACCCATCGACAAGATTGGGAGGCTCAGTACAACTAGAGGGATCAGCCTATTCTGAAAAGGTTTTGTATATGAATCTTCAGTAGTTTATTGTAACTTGACATGCATTTAATCACTCTTCCCTCTCCCTCCCCCACTCCAATAAGAAGACGTACTTGTCCTTAGGGAAATCTGAATTCTAATTTCATGGAAAGCAACATATTTCCAGGTGCAACATACTGTGCATAAACAAAAGTTGACTGTTTCTGTCATTTACAGCTCTGTGAGGGTCTGGGAGAACTAAACCCAGCCAAATCCAACACAGTATTAGAGACAAAATATCACAATGCTGGCTTTCAAATGGGGTGTAGCATTCTCCTTTAACCCCTATCTATTTCCTCTTCATCTTGTTCATATTTATAAATTCAGCCTCGAGAGTTGTTTTGATTTGGAGGGAGCTACTCCCAACTTGGTGCTCAGGGTTGCTCCTCTGAAAACAGACAACATTGTCCAAGGGACAAAACCTGGATCTCCCATCTGCAAAGCTTATGCATTAATCCTTTGAGCCATTTCCCCAGCAACTAGGAGGGCATTTTCCCCACCCCCCCACCCCATGCCCCACCGCCCAAGAACAATTCATTTTGTTAAAACCAAAAAAAGAAGAGCTTTTAATTATACTAAGGAGACCTGTGCTAACATTCATTTGAACTGAATCTAAACACAAACAATTATTGCTGATGATCAGAAGTAAACATAATTAAAAATATGCTTCTATTTTTTAGTGAGAACTGAAGAAAATATCAAGCCAATAAAGTTAAATAGTTTAACACATGAGTTAATTAAAAATAAATACAAGTTTCAGTTAAAGCACTAGAAACAACATCAAAGACTAAATTTCTGTATAAATTCAAACACTCAATTAAAGAAACGGTAAACAGATTTTTTCCCCCCCCTGTACTTTGGCAATTATCTGAAACAGGTCTACAGACTAGAAGCAATTTTTTGTTATTGTTGTTGAATGTTATGGGTTTCCAAGTTCACAGAATACTTACTTTTAAAATAAACATAATTTGGAACTAAGTATAAAATAGTATATTGAGAAATACATGCAAAGACATAGCAAGAAGACTAGTGCACACTTCTAAAGGTCTCAAGTCTGACATCAAGTAAGCTGGGCCTGACAAGGCAGGACTTGCTGCTGTTTTTCAAGTCAATGGAGTCAAAATGCAAATTTTAAAATCTTATGTGGAAAGTAGGTCTGTTCCTTCTGTGATACTCAACACTACTAAAATGTTCCCAGGTATAGTTTTCTCTCCCAGCCCTCATCCCCTATTTTAGCTTTTATTCTTGAAGTAGAAATTGAAATTTAAGAAATAGGAAAGTATCTTTTAGAGTAGCAAGTAAGCCTCTTTTTTAAGTTTATTTTTTTTAAACTTAAAAGAAAAATACAAGGAGAAGTTTGTAAACATAGCACATATTTGGAAGGAAAATACCCATTCCAGAGTATTGAAACTCTTTCATTGAAACATAATGTCAAAAAGGAATTAGATATCTCAACGGAAGTAGATAACTAATTTGTGAACAGACTACACATAATTCACCTATTAATTTTATTTTCATAAAGTTCTCCGCAAAGAGAAATGCCAATCACATATTTTCAAAATTCCCATTTTAAATGAAGCAATTCTGAACTCAAAAACTATAAACATATGCATGGACAGCTACAAATATCAACTGTTTAATTTTTCTTTAAATACAATGTTTTTATGTTATGAATGTCATGGAACCAGGAATTGAAACAGTTCACTGTACATTCCTGGAAATAAACTTCAAAGAACATCTGGTTTACATTTAACTAGTTATGTCACTGGAAACACAATCTAAACCACAGTGCTTGCTGTAAAAATTTTAACTTTCACAGACTCTCAGAGCTCAAACAATAAAAGCAAAATAAAATTTCTCTAACTTCAGTCTGAAATACCCTGAAATATCAGAAGAACATTATTATTACTGCACGTCATTATATATTTAAAATAGTGCACTTAAAACATGAATGACAACCAAAATTATTAAGTATAGAAAATCATCTACAGAGAAAGCCATAGTCTGTAATGAATCTGCTAATAATCCCCTGTCTAGTCTTTGGAAATTAGTTTAGAAAGAACATAATGAAGAGAACTGCTTTAGGCAGATAAATTTACTGTGTGAATGCAATGGTGGAAATGAGGAGGAAACCCAAGGGAAAAATAGGCCCTGCTCTATTTATTTTTGCAAAACATTTAATAAAATGCAAATAACAGTGAGGATAAAGTGCAGAAATAACAGTTATTTGGTTGGGTTTCTCATGATGAATCATTTTTATTACTGGCAATGTCATAAAGCTAGGGTCCAACTAATTTTCTATCCTTTTTCTTTTATTTACATTAGAAGAACCTCTTTCTTGTGAATGATAGATATGAAATATTTTCCACTTGAAAGAAAAGGCTGAGATTTAGCAGGAATATTTACCCTTCGGACAAAATTAATGAAGAAAACTCTTCCCTAAGCCTCACTATTGCCTGGGGTTAAGGTGCCTAATGTTTAAGGATTTTTAAAGAAATCATTCACTATTGTTATATTAAACATCACTTGCTCTTCTTACCGTGCAGTTATTCAGGTAAATAGGTGAGTCTCTACCTTTTATTTATTTTCCGTGCTTTGTATCTAAGAGCCCTTCAAGTTTCTTTGTTAAACTATAAGGAATATGTTCCATTGTATCACTCACAATTTGGTCTACAACACAAACTGAGGCAAACATACCCTCCACTGGATCCCCTCCATGTGCTTCTCTCAATAGTACCGGGAGGCATTGTTGCTGTAGACAGAGAAGCCTATCCAAGCAACTCGCAGCCTCCCAGTGAAATCAAGTAAATGCCCCCATCCAGATGGTTCCTGCCATTTATCAGAATCTCCCTCCCAACAGGCAGGAGATAACGTAATAAAGGACAGTGGGAAGGAAGTGTAGAAAGTTGGGAATAAAAAAAGAAAAGGAAACTTGAAATCTCTTCTTCCTTCCTGGCCAGGGAACTTTTTAATAAAGTATGTTTCACAAAGAAATTACTTTGTTGGGAAGGGGTGTACTGTTGTTAAGACAAGGTTCCAAGACGTTTGAGAAACTTAAGCTGTTCGGATACAGAAATTTTACACCCTACGGAATGAAAGTCAAAACTCTGAAGTGCTCTAGCTCTCTCACAAGAGGATGAATCTTTAGGTACTGTGAATGGACACGGGTGGGGTGGGGGGCCAAGACTCTTCTTCCAGGGGCTTCCGCACCACGTAGGGGACAGTGGTGAAAAGAGCTGTCAGAACTGTACTGTAGCAGTGCTGTCCATTGTTCATCAATTTGCTTGAGCGGGCACCAGTAACGTCTCCATTGTGAGACTTGTTACTGTTTTTATCAGAATTAAAGTTAGAAAAACTGCGTTGTCTGCTGAGTTATTCTTTTTTCCTCTCTTTTTCTTTCCTGAGGCTAATTACTGTTTTTCAGTGGTCCCACCAATTTAGTCCAAACTTAGAACTGTACTTTGTAATTGCATTTCATTGACTTTTGCTCAGTCATTTGTGTTTTGGCATCTTGTTTCAGTCCTAACTTGTTTCTGTTCACAAGAATGCTTTGAAGTTAAACAATGAGATGAAGAGAGAATGCTAACATCTTTTTGCATAATATTACTATTGCCATTTTGTTGACTGTGGAGACACTAGTAGGTATTATGACAGATAACGAAAGGACTATTCACAATAAATTTTCAAAAATTTAAAGTTATTTACTTAAGTTATTCCAGACTTATTGGATTTGAGACTGTTACTGGATACTTTTGTAGGCCCACACAGTAAGACTTAAAAGGAACAATGACTAGTAGTCACACAACGGATTGTTCCGAAATACACAGTCCTTTGATCATGAAACAAAAACATAATTGAATGCACTCATCATCAGATGGTATCTCACTGAAAGTGAAGTTTCTCTAAGCACTGAACTCATTCACTTCACTTCCACTGTACAGAAACAGTTGCAAGACAATGAAGAAATTTTTGAACACTGGTTTACCATCTGGAAGCCCAGACAATAATTCCTAAATCAGAAAATAGAAAGGACAATTTTCTTAGATTATAAATTTGTGTGTCTATTTTTATTCAGGCCCAACTATCTTATTCAGGCCACCCACTGATGTTCATCCATTATTTTATAAGGAAAATGCCTAAAGATGACTTGGACCTTACAATTCAAGTTTCCCATGGCTAATGCATCACAGTGTTTTTTATACAAAGGGGAAACAAAGTAGGAAAGTAAAGATAGCATAATTTATGCCAGCAGTTTAAAAACATAAAACCAAACTCAAACCAATGAAGTACACATTTAAAAAAAATTTAAATGTTACAAATGTTTATGTATATTTTATCTGAATGTACAAAGCTGGTGGCATTAGTAAATAGTGTTCGATGTGTGCAATTTCTGAAATTGGCAGACCAGCTGAAAGAGTTTAGAAAACAGACAAATATTCAAGCAATGCTTTTTATATATTGCTTTAAAACTGTATATGGCTCTGATGCATATACAGGTTTTTATTCTTCACAGCAAAGGTCAGGAAGTCAGCTCTTACCTTCACAGGTCTCGGTCTCAGTCCTGAACACATACCCAGGTGGGCATGTACAGCTGTAACTTCCAGGCGTGTTTCGGCACAGGCCATTGTCACACAGCAATCTGTTTACCAAGCACTCATCTATGTCTAAGAGAAACCATTGGAAGAGAGGAAAGACCACATTGAAATGAATGGAACAGTTAACTAGTGATGCTTTATTCTTTTTTTGGTTTGGGGTTATAAATTGCAATGCTCAAGAGTTGCTCTTGGCTCTGCACTTGGTTCTTATCATATTTTTACTTTACTTGGGAATTACTCCTGGTGGTGCTCAGGGGACCATAAGGGATACAGAAATTGAATCTGGGTTGGCCACATGCAAGTAAGTGCCTTACCTCCTGTACTATCAGTTTTTATGCCATAATATCTCTTACCTGTACTATCAATACTTAGGCTGTACTATTTCTTCAGCCCCTGATGATTTATTCAAACAAGAATTGAACATCCATGCCTCCACCAGTGTACATTTTCCACCATCAATGTCCCCAGTGTCCCTCCTGCTATCCCTACCCCCTCACCTCTATGGCAGACAATGTCCCTCTTACTCTTTCTCTACTTTTGGGCATCATGGTTTGCAATACAGATAGAAGCTCATTTGTCTCTACAGTTATATATATGCATATATATACACACATATATATGCATATATATAATTATGGTAATAAATGGTACTTCTAAAACATTTTTCTTATTGAAATACAGTAAACAATGCATTAAATTGTAGTTAAAAATTTTAGAAATATAGACCTAGTCAGATACATAACGGGATTTGTAAGAGTAGACCAACTCAGACATGTCAATGTGCCCTGTTGATAATTCAGCTGTGTCTTCTGAAATCTGATCTCATAAAGAAGTGGGCGTGGGGGTGGGAGCTGTGTGGAGGGCTCAGCCAGCTAACTGAAGTCCGAGGCTAGCACTGGAGAGTAGCCCTCGGACCTCCTGGGATTGGGGCTTTCCTTCCACTAAACTGCTTTGTTAAATGATGCAGGGCATAAGCAACCCTCTTTGGGCTTCAGTTTCCCTGCTCATCCATGATATGGAAAGAATGTACTACTTTTTTTCTTGTTCATCCAGCATCATTGGGCATGCAGTATAGTTACTGTGGTTGTATTAGGTAATATGTGCAAAACTGTATAAGCCCACTGTCTACAAAAGGGAGAGGGACAGACGGAGCCAATTGTTTGGTCTAGTTTCACCCATCCTTGCCTTCCTTCTTTGTACCCCCATGTTTCTGGTTTGGTGAGTCATTCAGGTCACCCATTGTGCTTCAGTGCATGCTGAGAAGGGGGTATATGGTCTCACAACTTTTTTTTTTGCATGCTTTCTTAATTAAAAAAATTAAAAGAAAATCTTACAAATAATTCATAGAAAATTGATGGCTTTAAAAAACGTTCCTTTAGCGCATTAGTACATCTAAAAACAATGTTAAAAAAAAAAGATTTTCGCTTTCTCCATATGGATCCCCGGCGACACTGAGCTTCTACAAACACGGCTCCGGTATGTGGGACTGGGACATCTCCAAACTGTGGGGGGCCACTGGAATGGGGCAGCACCAGCCCAGTTTCCAACTGGACCCAACCGCCGGAAGTCATGCCCTCGACCCGCCCTCGGTGCCATCTTGCCACGTCCAACAGTGAAGAATCTGGGCGTTCCGGCAAGCACTGCAAGCCGGAGACTGCTCCGGACCCCAGACCAGGCCAACAACACCGGGGTGCCAGACGGAGAAGGTACAGCCAGCACGCCTTCTCCAGATGGAACCCCGGTGACACTGAGCTTCTACTAACATGGCTCTGGTATGCGGGACTGGAGATCTCCAGACCTCACGGCTGCTTACTCAGCCGCCCGACCTTTCCTGAAATAGAAAACATACAATCTAATGATGCCATCTGACAGGTCTGACTGTTGGAGGAAAAACTCCAAATAATGATAGTGAGTTTCCTGTCGGAAATTGAATGTAATCAAAGTAAGGAAAGAGTAAAGCAAAAATCATCTGCCACACAGGCAGAGGGGGGGTGGGAGGTATGCTGGGGTTTTTGATGGTGGAACATGTGCACTGGTGAAGGGATGGGTGTTTGAGCATAGTATGACTGAGACTCGATCCTAAAAGCCCTGTAACAGTGTAATTGTTCTCACTGTGACTTAATTAAAACATAAATTTAAATAAAAAGACAAGGTTTTATTGTTGCTGTTTTTTGTTTATTTTTTGTTATGGGGCCACATCCAGTTCCGCTCAGGGTTTACCTGTGGCTATGTGCTGAGGGATCACTCCTAGAAGTGCTAAGGTGACTTATGCATGGTGTCAGGGATCAAAACTGGGTTGGCTGCATGCAAGGCAGGCATTTTACCCATTGTACTCTTTCAGGCTCCAGTCACACTGCGTTTTATTTCTGTATCCATGCTCTCATCTTTTGCAAGAGTGGTCAAGAACAGAAAGAAATAAAACTGCAGTTTTGGACAAGGAGTTCCTTTTATTTAAAGTTGTTTTTATAGTCTTTCAAATAACATTTTTTCTTTACCAAATATTATTCTGATATTGTGAGGATTTGGAAAACAGGCCAAAAAAACATTTCTTATGGCACCACTTACAACACTATTTTTTTTGTGTGTGTTTTATCTGATTTATTTTCCTTTGGCGCTCAGCTTTCTGAAGCTGCACCACTATTTATTTATTGATCACTACTGTAATGGGTGCAATTATGTTCCTTAAAATGAGAAATAGGGCTGGAGCGATAGTACAACATGGAAGGCATGTCTCTTGGATGTGGCTGACCTGGGTTTTATCATCAGCATCTCATATGAACCCCCAAGCACTGCCAGGAGTAATTCCTGAGTGCAGAGCTAGCGGTAACCCCTGAACATCACTGAAGGCGGCCCCGAAAGCAAAATAATTAATAAAATAAAATAGATTAAAAATAAAATAAAATTAGAAGCAAAATTAATGGGCAAAAGTCTCTTAAATCCTATCTTCTATTTTTTTCATATGTGGCTTTACTTGGGAGCAGATGTTATATAGATGTTAGCAGGTTAAAATGAGGTCTTTGGATAGCTTGTCACTGAATATGACTGGTATCTACATAAAACTGAGAAATTTGAACAAAGAGACAGATTGACCCTACAGAAGGAAGAAGGGCAATGATGACTGAGACAGGAAAATAGTATGGAAGCACAGGGAATGATAGGTACAGAACTAGACTGATGCTTTCACTCCAGGTCAGTAAGAGCTGCCAGCAAACACCCTAGAGGAAAGGCAGGATGCTTCCCTGGTGCTGCTGGAGAGAACCTGGTCCTGAGGATACCCTGATTTGGGACTCTTGGTGACAAGCTTTGAGACAATGCACGTCTGTTCTTTAAAACAATTCAGTGTTTGGTATTTCACTGGAGCAGCTCCAGAAAACAGAAAATATATTTGACCTAAAAAAATACATAGTTTTAATTTCTATCAGAATTATGCACGTTAACTTTGCCATGTGTTCTGCCAGTTTGTGAGCACTCTCAGAACCTCCCTGTCTCCAACACGGCTGCTCAAATGTTCTTGCAAGCTAAGCTGGAAATGACTTTGGCTCTGACGAATACAAGCTAGCAGTTTTGCAGCTTTAGAAATGCTCAGTAATCTTTGGTGCTCTTCCACATAGATATGAGAACCTAAGTATGTGATGGCTAGTTTATGTACCCACATGTGTATGTGTCTTCAACTCAAGATCACATGGATACATTTGGAAAAAAGAAAAAACGGGACCAGAAGTGCTGATAAATGGATTTCTTTTCATCATAATCTTCAAGACTGTGATATAGAAGTTATGGATAAGTTCGACATAACAATTATTATGCATAATAATGGAATAAATAGCATTCATTCAATAAAGTGTACTCAACTAATTTCTTTATAAATTTGCAAATATGAGGACTACATGACTTGAATCATTAAAACCATTTCTTTATAAGTTACAAAAGGAAAATCCTATCTCAGTTACCAAATTTAAGTAAGTAGCAGCAAATAGCTGTTTCTTTTTTTCTTTTTCAGTCTCTCAAACTTTTACTCCTTGAAAAATATGCTTCGCTTCTTTCATTTTTTATTGAATCATAGTGAGATACATGGTTATAGAGTTGATCATGATTGAGTTTTAGTCTATAATGTTCCAATATCCATCCTCTTAATAGTGTACATTTCCCACCAACTAGTTGTTTCTTTATAATTCTAAGTTCTCTAATGCCCAAGCATTTCATTTCTAAATTTACTATTACCCATTCTGCCCCATACTTGTTGAAGTCCATTCTTAGTGAAAAATCACAAAATTTATGATATGCAAAAACAATAGGCTAGAAACAATAAAGTATTTATCTATCCACTTGGGAAAAAGGTAATATAGAACTGGTCATGCCTCTAAGAATTTTTTTTTTTGATGAGGTGGCACACCTAACTGTGCTTAGGGCTTACTTCTGACTCTGTGTTCAGGAAATCACATTGGGCAGGGCTTGATAACGGTATGCAGTGCTGGATATCAAACCCAGATTAGCTGCATGCAACACAAGACCTCATCCACTGTAAACTTTTTTAAAGTTTGAAACAAATTTAAAAAGATTTTTTAATGTTGCGACAGAACTTATTTCATTAAATTGAAAAAAAATTCTGTTACCGAGAAGTAACACTATAAGTAAGCACTCTAGATTTAGTCAATTATTTATATTTGAATTTCTCCTGCAATCCAACTCTATATACAAAGGGCTCTTGTGTAAACATAACTTACCAACACAGTTTCTTCCAGAGGCATCTGGTTCATAGCCACTGTTGCAATTACATCGGTAACTACCACGTAAGTTTTCGCAAATTCCATTGGCACATATATCAGGATCCAAAGCACACTCATTGATATCTGCATTGGACGTTGAAAGTTTAATGTTCAGACTTTTTGCTGCTTGTTGATACATGCAGAGCTAATAAATAACATTTGAGGTATAAAATGATTTGCAAACCCACAATTTTCCTGCCTTTCAGAAAGAAATGGAAAGGGAAATGAAAATAAGGAGAATGAGAAAACGGAGAGACACACTTCACTGGTTAGTCAAAAGAAAAATGTAGAGAACTGGCAGAGATTCAAAGAATTAATACAAGTAACATGCATCTACTTATGATAAAATTAATAAAGAAATTTATAGGCTACTGGCTCAAAATCCGAAGAAAAGTTCAACTTGATAGGTATAATGGCCATCTAATTAAATGATTTATTACAGCTGCCTATATAATTTTATGGTCCCCAAAGGTATGGGATATTTCAACTTTACTATCATTTTTTTCAAAGTCAATTAAGTAATATGATACTTAATAAGTACTTTCATTTTTGATAAGCTGAAATTAATGGAAAGGACAGTTCAAATATGGATACTTGAGAACAGAGTGCTGTAGGAGTCATGAATATGGATACTCTTTGTGCACCCTTGGGCAGGGGAATGGGAAGAATTATGTGCTTACGAATGTAGCCAGTGGTTCCAATAGGGATTTGGCTTTACTGGGGAGGCCATATTGAAAACAAAGAGTGAAATCGAGTGAGTGAGATCATCTGTTATTTGTTCTTCTCCCCCAGACTTATTTTCCGTCACATGATGCCCTCCAGTTCCATTCACATTACAGAACACATTACCAAACAGTGAGGAAAGATGGGGGGAAAGAACAGAGTGGAAGAGATGTAGGGGTAGTGGGGGAGGGTCATGGACATTTTGGTTGTGGTGGATGGAGAAATTCTGAATGTCAATAACATAAAATTGACACTCATCTAATTTGCTTAAGCTATGAAACAGACAAACAGAAAAGGCTAAAACACAAATTGAGGTCACTATGCTCAAATTTAGATTGCTAACTATTATCTAGAATTTGGGAGATCTTAAGCACTTTTGAAAGGCCAGCCTTCACACTTCAGTTTTGGAAGAAACATCCTTGCAAAGATTTTTCTCCTTTTATTCTGGCTGCTGGTATTCATTGCCAGTACTTCTATAACCTGTCTAAAGACTTTGCGAACGTGAAAAGTAGAGCATAAAGTGAAAAGTAATGCCATTCTACCATTTTGTTAAATGAGGAAAAACTGAGAGGTGCAAGCAGAGACCTTATGTTCAGTTCCTCGCGCTGCCTGCCACCCTCCTCAACTCTGAGCATTCTGTGTCACTGGGCTTGGCCCTCACAGCATAATACAAACATTTTAAAATTAAATAACTAAAATGATATCTAAGTGAACAAAAAAAGTGATTGTCAGAAACCAAAGAGATAGCTCAAAGAGCGGGAGAGGCCTAGGGCTCTCGTGGGTGCTGCCGGCTCTCAGGGCTGCTGGACCTGACTGCACCAGAGCACTTTGCCAGCCCCGAGCCATACCCGAGGATTGCTAGCCCCGAGCACTAAACATTAAAATTAGAAATGCCGTTCGCTCTATATGCTGTTCGCTCTATATTCAGCTCCAACATGGAAGTTTGTTTGTCTTTTTGCAATAGAAAATAAATATTTGGGGCTGGAGTGATAGCACAGCGGGTAGGGCATTTGCCTTGCACGTGGCTAACCCGGGTTCGATTCCCAGCATCCCATATGGTCTCCTGAGCACCGCCAGGGGTAATTCCTGAGTATAGAACCAGGAGTAACCCCTGTGCATTTCCAGGTGTGACTCTTCCCCCCAAAAAAAGGAAAAGAAAAATTTAAAAATTCTTTAGATAGGTAACATTCTGCTGCATTTTAGTGCTTCTGGACAGAAATATATTCATTTATTTTAGAGCAATATAAGAAAAACTTGATCCATATTTTAATTATGTCAGCAGCATTATTCAAAAATTTTTGTTTTAAACAGGCTTACTGCTCACTCTTTTTCTTTAGCCAACATAACAACTCTAGTTTTACCTTAAGCAGTGGTCACTGTCACTGTCACTGTCATCCCATTGCTCATTGATTTGTTCGAGCAGGCACCAGTAACGTCTCTCATTGAGAGACTTATGTGAGCAGTGATCTCCAAAAAAATCGGGGATATAGTTTGTATAGTGACATTTTCAAAAAGGCATATTTACAAGCAAATATCCATCCACTATGAAAAATGTGCCCTCTGTACACAACTTATCCTAGAGCTTATAGCCATTGGTTTAGGAGATAATAAAACATATTAATAAATTTATATAATTAATATAAATTAGTCATAATGTTATAATAAAATAAAAAAGTTGTACGACTAGAATAATATTATCAGGCATTGAAATTGCTAGTATTACCTCTTCCATCCACAGTGATACCCACTCCACTGCTACAAAGACCATGGAATTCAGCTATGTGAACAAAAAAAAGAAAGATTAAAATTCTGAACTATATTTATTCTACACACAAGTGATATAATTTCAAAACTAAGGAAGCACTATTTGTATTGATTTTCAAATTTAAAAACATACATTTCCTAAAATATTATTTTAAGAATGTCAAAATCAGTTAAGTATAAGAATATAAATTAAAAAATCATTGTTGATTATCAACCTAAATACTGTTACTATGAATAACATATTATTTTTACATATGAAAAACTGTAAGTATCCCAATGGCATTATAGAGCTTACCTTTGGACTTTCATCCCTCTCAAAATAAATGACAACATTTGTAAGAGTAAGAACATCTACCAGGTGTCTACAATTGTTATAGAATTTTACATCTAATAATTTCTCTAATCTTCCAAATACACTAGAAACTTTCACTTCTTCTCTTCTGCAGTAAAGAAAATTGGGGCAGAAATTTAGTGACTTTCCCAGGAAAGAGAGGACCAAGTTTTGGTTTTCCATATTCTATCATGTAAGTTTCACGTTCTGGTCCCATTTAATTGATCTTTCATATTCTTTTATGTTGTTTGGCTGCACTTATTCTAGCAGTCTCAAGATAAAATTATGGTTTTCCAATTTGCAATAATGGTAGTATAGAATTCAATTTTATGATCAAGTTAATTTCTTGGAAGTAAAACTAACCATAGTTTACTTTCCTTTTGGTGTTTTTAATTGTTCTTCTCTCCCTGAATATTCCAGGTTACTCTTCTATTAGGAGAAGATGAAAGCATTTATTTTCGTATACATTTACCATCACTGAGGAAAACTGATTATCTCTTCTTTACCAATAAGCAAAAAAGAAAACTCATTTTAATTTTCTTGTAATTTTAGAAAGCTTGGGCATCTGGTTGCCTACCATTTGCATTTCTGTTCTATAAAATTCTGTTCATATTATGCTTCTTTTGAGAGGGTATCAACTTTCCTTATTGATTAATGTAAGATCGCAATAAATACAGGCAAATATTTTTCCAATTTACATGTATTTGTAAGTCTGGTGTCTCCTCTGAAAGTCCGTTACATTTCAAAATTTAAAGATTTTATATGTTGTGATAAAATTATTTTTGCAAAGTTTAATGTAGGAAACCTAGCATCCTATTCTCTCTGTTACATATCAACAATTTCTAATTAGCTTAATATATTTTCAGTGATGCAAATACTGTCTTAAATCATTTACTGCTTGACAATAAATAATACCATTTATTAGTTAATGTTTCTAGATTATTTTACTAATTTTTTATTTAGTCTTTTCAGTTTATGTATTTCTTTCATAACATACACGATTCATTTCAGTACTCTTTAGGACAAGATTTTCTTTATTAACTATTCTTAAAAATCACTCATTCTCAGTAATTCCCCAGAAGAACTCAACAATTTTGCTAAGATGAAGCCATCCATTTAAAATATGTAGGGGAATTACAAGACATTTTCTTTTCTGGAATTATTTTTTTCTATTTTCCACCAGGGAATTTCTTATTTAATTTTTTCAAAACCAAAACAAATGTGTCCTGTTAAGTGAAGCCTTTCCTAGTTTTCTCAGATGACTAACTGCTCCTTACTTTTTGAATAATTGTCTGCTTAAGTCTATTTTGTAGTATTAATCACACTAAACCGTAATTTCTATGTTTACCTACCTATATTCGCAACCCTTCTGCAACTGTCTCAACGTTAAAGAAATGAAGAAATTGTGTTTGTTTTTGCAATCTGCACTGTACTTATATACATTTACTAAAAATCTAGTCAAAATACAAATAAACAAGAATCAAATATATTGACCTGTGGTCTAGAATATTTTTTGTAGCTTGAGGCCCAAGACCATCTTGTATTAAGACAAAAAAATAAAATCAGTATCTCGTAAATTTATTATAACCTTGAAAGTGATAATTAAATTTGGTGTTGCTTATCTTCTCAATGACACCACAGATCAAGAATTAGGAGGATAATGAATTCAGGTATAAATTCTGTTGCAACAATTAGAACTGATTCAACAAAAAAATCTATTCACTAAATGTTCTCCCTGCCTAGAAATCATAAATAAATAAAAACTAACTCCTTATCCGATGGCTCACATACATACTTACAGATTTAGATTTATTTTCTTCCGTTGAAAATAGTCACAAAATACTGCAAAGCCAGTGCATTTTTGAGCCAAATATTGTTGACATTACTAGGTTCTTTATTAAGTGAGGAGGAGTCAAATGTCAGGAGGGTACCTGAGTTTTTAGCAGGGCACGGTTGGCAGGGCTCTCCAAAGCCATAGTCTGGGTTGGCACAGCAACATTCAGACTTGGTCACAGCACCAGGGAAAGGTCGTACACACACTCCTTTCTTGATTCCCCCATAGCATGTGCTGCGCATGTGAGTATCTAAGGAGATGGAAGAACAAGCTATGAGCCAAAGACAAAGATTTCAAAACTTATAGTTTCTGAGCAGCCTTGGAGATCTCGGCCCCTCGATGTTGCAGCCGCGCGACATCTAATAGCCTAGTTCTTCCTCTTGGAGAACCTGACAAGCTACCGAGAGCCTATTGCCTGCACAGAAAAGCCTGGCAACCTCCCTATGGCATATTCATATCACCATTACAGTAAAAGACATACACATACCTCTTGGAGAGACCGGCAAGCTACCGAGAGTATCCTACCCACACGGCAGAGCCTGCAAGCTACCCAGGGCATATTCGATATGCCAAAAACAGTAACGATAGGTCTCATTCCCCTGACTCTGAAAGAGCCTCCAATCGTTGGGAAAGATGAGTAAAGGAGGCTGCTAAAATCTCAGGGCTGAGTGTAATAGAAACGTTACTGGTGCCCGCTCAAGTAAATTGACGAACAATGGGATGACAATTATAGTTTCTTTTAATCCAAGTAGCCAATAGATTGACAGTTTTGAGAAGGCATCTGTTACTTTCCTTATTTTCACTTTACTAGGTAAGAGTGTTGGAAAGGCAATGAGTGTTGGCTGAGTGAGTGAGAGAATGACGCTTTATGAACAACTCATTTTCCTTCTCCACAAAGTTTCTGGTTCTGCACAAGCACCCATTACCCTGCTACTTCACAGGCCTCTCATTGAAGAAGGAATATTGCTACAGTTCTAAACACTCAGAGCACTAATCACCTGCTATCCTGTGCCCTAACAATGCATGATGATGACTCCTATTTTAGGAGTTCTCTTGAACAATAAAGAGCAGTAAGCTAACTATCTTGAGAGGACACTGCTTGGTCACAAGATTTCTTACTCTGACTTTCTGAGCTCAGAAGTTCTCTCTTTCAACCTCCAGTTTTTAAAAAATATTTTTAATTGAATCATCACAATTACACAGTTACAAGGTTGTTCATAATTGGGTTTCAGTTATATAATGCTCCAACACCCATCCCTTCACCAGTTTACATTTCCCATTACCAATATCCCCAGTTTCCCTCCTGCTCCCCCACCTGCCTCTGTAGCAGGCACCTCTCTCTCTCTCAATCTCTCTCTTTTTCTCACTATCTCTCCCCACTCTCTCTTTCCTTTTGTGTATTATGGGTTGCAATACAGAAATTAAAATCCCTTTAGTCCCTTTACCTTCTTTCAGCACTCAGTTCTTGTCCAGAGTGATCATTTCTAACTATTATTGTCATACTGGTTCCTTTTCTATCCTAACTGTCCTTCACCCTACACATTCTTGTGGACAGCTTCCAACCATTGACCAGTCCTCCTGACCCCCATTTTTCCTTGCCTTGGGTGTTAGTTTTATACTATTTTTTAATACACCACAAATGAGTGCAGTTGGTATATACCTGTCCCTCTCCTTCTGACTCATTTCATTCAGCATGATACTCTCCATGTCAATCCATTTATAAGGAAATTTCAAGTCTTCATTTATCTTAACAGCTCTGTAGTATTTCATTGTGTAGATCTACCATGGTTTCTTTATCCAGTCATATTCATCCTCCGGTTTCTGCTGAGACTGTTTTAATCTCAGACATTCAACAAACCTAACTGTAAAATTAATCACTACTACAATGTGTCTTAGTGTTATGCTGATTGTGCCACTTTCTGTGCAGACATTAGCTAATAGGATATCCACATCACCAACTCCGTAAGTGATGATCATGGTACACATTTATACATAAGGAAGGTGACGTTTGGGGGCATCACTTAAGTCCTGAAAGTCCAGGTTTATCCATGGTCTGTCTTGGACTTAACATTCAAGTGTGACCTTCTAGACTTTGCTTCTTCTACTATGTTATGTTGTTCCCAATGTGTATCCTGCTTCATACTCTCACTCTAAATTCTCATAAAATATACTTAAATTTTTTGATATAAAATGATAAACTATAAGTTCAATCATAAAGACTGGAGAATCTGACATGACAATTTCACCCAAAAGATGACCCATGTTATAAACATCTGCAATTGTTTGCAAGTTGTAGGGAATACTTTCATCTATTCAGTAAGCAAAGTGAGGAACCTAATAATTTTCTGTGATATGATGTTCTTTCTCATAAAAACAAGAAGTTTGGCTACACTGAAAAATGAGATGTATTCATGGTCACGTGGCAGAGTGCCATCAGATGCACACCCAACCAAGTGGTGGGGACTCGGAGTCCATTCTGCTTGGGTTATGGCCGAATGTAGCAGAGCCAAATCTAACTTACACACAGGCATATGATTCAATGCAAGGATGAGTTTTCATGGATTAAACATACTCTGTGATTTCTAGTAGGATTTCTGTGGATACTTAGGCTCTCACCAATGACTTTAGAAAGTATTATAGAAGAATCCAATCCTTTCTGTTTTCCTGTATGGACTGAAAGCCACACACAAGTTTCAGAAGTTTATAAAAATCTAATGATGCTTCGTGGAAGAATGTGATGCAATGCACACTCATTTGTGATAGGTAAATGGTGCTTCTGAGAGTACCCATCAACCAGGGCGTTAAAAGGAAACCCGAATGACTTCGCTCTGGGGGTTAGGGTATGAGCTGTCCTAGGTTCTGATTCCTAAGGGATAATCTTGCCTATGCTACTTTACATGTATTTCCTTCATGAGATGTAGATAGAGTTTATATCATTGTTTCTCAAAGTGGCAGCCCTGTCTCTTTGGTTTTTGAGAACGCTCGGGGGAAGTGGGGTTGGGAAGTAGTAGCCTGAGGTGTAAGTAAGCACTTTCTGTTTGTTCATCAAATGAAGGTAATTTTCTAGGGGGCTGTGAGTAATTTTTATTTTTAAATTCCTCAAAAGGGGCAGTAGGCCAAATAAGTTTGGAAAGCTCTGCTTCATATGACGGATGAGAGTGTTTCTTTGTTAAGCACAAGGCACAGTGTCTAAAACACACAGGAAATATTCAACAAAGGAGGCCCCTAATTTTTCTCTTTTATCTTTAATGAGAAAGTAAACTTATTCCTGTTCAAAGACCCCAAAATGGAACCCCAGTTCAGACACTATTCTTCAAATGTAAATACACCTCTGTTCACCTGTGTGACAAGGGCACAATATGGGGCACACTGGCAGGAAGCATCATATGAACTCACTGACATGGAAACTATCTTTTCTATGTGGCATTGCATTTAGCCAAGTCTTTCCTTTTTTTAAAACATGAGATTTTAAAATTTACTACATATTCATTTTTTTACCTTTTGGGGTAATACCAGAGATCAAACCCAGGAGGCAACATCAAACAAAGACTGCATTCTGATGCTGAGCCACCGCCCTGTCCCCAAACATATTTAATAAAGGATTTTCTCAGTAACTATCAGATTTTCTATACCACTGGAAAAGTATGTGTGGATACAAAATGTTAATTTTATTTCATTTTTCTTTCACAACTATCAATTTTCTTATTATTTAACTTGGCAGTTCTAAGATTATGACTTAGATATGATGCATTATTTTAATTTAATAAACTTAAGAACCGTGTCACTAATGTATCAAGAATGGTTTCTGCAACCAGCCACTGGTCAAATATTTGCACTGACAAATAGGATATTAACTTATTTAAACTGATGAAGAAAGCAGGCATAGAGATGTAATAATGCCCACGGCCACAGAGCTTGTTAATGGCAGAAACTTAATAAAGAAGAAAGTAAAATAAATTAACCGACAGAAATATCACTTTTATCATGTTCTTAAGCTAATGTAACAATGTTGAAAGTATATTTAAGCTAAAATCTCAGGTGTTAAAACCCCCACGATGCAGAATGACGTTCTGAGCCCCCCCATCCTGAAGGAAGAAGATATGGAAAATCAATTACTTGGTGTTTAAACCCACCCAACATCCAGAACGTGAGGAATTTATGAGAGTGGCAGTTGAGAACTTTTCGAAGAGTCCTTTTGAGCAAGAGTAAGTTTATGAGTTTGGGATGTGGGTAAGACAAAGAGCTCTGCAGAGAGTAACTGAGAAGTAATCACCCAGGGTCTCAAGAAGATGTGAATGGCCTTAATCACAGTGCCAGAGCAAAGGGGGCAGGCTTCCTACTGTCCTTGTGCCCATGGCTTGGGACAAAACACCTCCCTGGACTGAAAAAAGGGCAAGTTAAAACGAAACAAAACGAAACAAAAACCTTAGGGCCATCCTAAGCCACCTGCAAAGTGGTCTAATGTGCACTGCCAAAAGTCCAGAAGTTGGGCCAGAGTGATTGCTGAGAGAAAAGTGCAGTGGCAACACCTCTGGAAAGGGCAACTGAATGCTTCTGAGGGGCCCAGGAACTAGCCCGTGAGGAAGAAGTGGGCTACAAGGAAGTCCAGTTATGGAGCAGCTCAGCGCTGCCTCAGGAAGTGATACCCGCCTCGCTCCGCTCCCACCTGGTCACTTCTTCCCACACTGGGTCCTGACGGAGTCCAAGAACTTTCTTGCTCATGAAGGTCTGAGCTTGGGCAAGAAGATTTTATTTTATTCTATTTATTTATTTTTGCAGGTTTTAAACATATTTATTATTTTTTGGGGGAAGTTAACATGTGAATAGGAAATGGGAAAATGAAGCAAAGAACAGTTATACGCAATTACACGCAGTTATGTCTGACATGTCCTTCTAGGTCCTGTTTACCTACACAACTAAACATCCATTATGTTATTAATGGATGTTTATATATCATGCTTCTTCACATACCATGAATATTTACCATTTCAAAGTCCCAAAGTTATAGAGTATTTGGTAGACAAAAATACACAACACTAACTGGAAGGAAAAATTTTAATCCAGTTTTTCTTGGCAATGAAAATTTCTTAAAAGACAAAAATGGCAGCAAGGCCTCTAGATAAAGATATTGGCATAGTTACAATTAAAATACTGCATTCCCTATAATGTTTAAGTGAAAACGAGATAAAGTAACCCAGTAACAAAGTATAAGCTTCTAAGAGAATTTCCATTCATTCTAGTAAAATGTTAGTAAGGAAGCCTAGTGCTGATGAAGTACCGACACTGTGTTCCTGCACGCAGCCAGAGACACATCAAACCAACCAGCAACATCCAATGTGACCAGAACAGCCCCTTCCCCTGCAAGTCACTCTCCCCTGCGCTGCCAACCGCAGAAACAAGACTTGATGTTTTATTACTCAGAGGTGGTTTAACAAGGTCATGTCCCAGAAGCTCCCTTTCTATCAGTTACAACAGATCATATATATACAAATTGGCTTAATTCACTAAGTTCTACTTTTTATCATACATTGTCACCTCAGGACATCTAAAAGCTTAGATGCTGCAAAGTAATCAATGAACTTTGTCCACAATAAACACAGGTATACAAAAGTACACATCTAGACCTACAGTTATAACCTAGACTGTCTTCTAGCTGAGCTACTATCAGAGCCCTTCCCTTCACCCTTCCTCTCTTTCTTCACCATTTCAGTGGCCAAGTATAGGACACATCTTACTCCGAGAGGTGAATTAATAGACTTCCAGAAGACAGTCCTTCCAAAAAACTAAAAATAATATAGGAATTGTTTACTAATATTACTTTTTAAAATATACTATATTAGGACTTATAGCCATGTTAACTAAAATGCATATGTAAAACAAAAGATAATCTGAACGTGCCTATAAGACTCATGGGTACAGAACCCTTCCCTGCAAACCCCTCCCCAACAGTCAGCATTCCCTTCATCAGTTCCTTTCCCAGATACAACCATTCCTACAAATTCTTTTTTAAAAAGGTTCTTTTCTTTCTACTTTTAATGTTGTACTTTCAAACATCTATGATTAAATGTTTTAAACAAGGATTTGTTTTGTCCTTTGTCCACTACAATCTGAGTGCCTTCTACATAAAAACTTTATAACCTAGGATTCTTTTTTTAAGATTTTTTTTTGGGGGGGAGGGGTTTGGGCCACACCCAGCTGTGCTCAGGGCTTCCTCTAGGCAAGAAGATTTTAATTTAAAATCAAGTTCTACATTTTAAATATTATATGATGACAAACTTTTACATCTCTAGATTCAGGTGGTTTCATAACGCTCATAATGTTTTGTTATCTGAAAATAGTATTGTTACAAGGTGGCCTGAGTTTTCCTCCTTATTTGTTCTGAAACTTCACCCACTGAATATATTTAAAGATACGTTTTCAGAAGACAAAGGGAGACCAAAATAATTGGTTTGTTTTTATATCCTGCCTATGAGGTCATTCAAGCTTCTTCAATGTACTTATATTAATAAGTTTATTTTATGAAGTTAAGAGAAACATCACATCCCAGTATGTATGGAAACAAAATACTAAAAAGAAGTAAACACTGAAGTGTTAAGTATAGCAATAATTAATAATAATTTGTTCATAATTTCAACAATCAGTGGATCTCAAAGGGATCGGAGGCATAAGCCATGAAGGAAATACATCTAGTATGGTATGGAAAGAGTGATACACTGCAGAACAAACGGTGATTTTCTTTTAAAAATGTCTAAGTGACTGTAATTATGAAAAATTGGACAGGGCTTCTCACAATTTATGATGCTTTTCTATATGTGGACAACAGGATGTAAATTTTCTTTTCTTTTTTTTTTTTGGTTTGGACTAGATTATTCCTAACAAATAATCATAAGTTGGATGCTTCAAAGGAAACTATAATTTCTTCCTCCAAAAATGACTTTCCACTTACTGTAGGTCTTGAAAGAATCATTTAGATAAATGATTAAGTAAAGGAAAAAAAACGGCAACTAAGAATATTAAAACAACTTAAATATTTTAGTTCTTTAAGCAGGAAGGAGTTACATTCTGCGAGTTGCTGCATTTCAAATAGCCCTGAATGAAGTGCTGACAATCTTGTAAGCTGAAATAAATCCATGAGTGAACAGGGTGGATGAACTTAAGTGGACAGATTATTTCCATCTGCTGTTGCTTGTCTTCATTTTCCCTTTGGGATCCAAATGTTTTGGTTCCCACAGGTAGGAGTCAAGTATTAGCAACTATGTCTAAGAAAAAAATTCTTTTCTCTCAAATATAATTTTAAAAGCAATGAGGTTGTCTGCCTTTTATGGTATAACATGGAAAACAGAGTAAATGAATTTCCCAACAAACTGCCACTTCACCACAGGGGACAGGGCATTTTGGAGAGAAATGGCACGACATGCATTTTTACAATACATTCACTCGAGATTGCTCCTCAGAACATGCTGGATGGGGAATATGCCAACGGCTATCTTGTTTTGTCTGTTTCTTTAAAGATTATGTCTAGTAATGCTGATATAGCTCCATGGGACTAATTTGACAAAAGCATCCAAAAGGAATTTTGAAAGGATTATATATATATACACATATATCCGCTATCATATGTTCTTTCTACCATTAGGAAGGCAGTGATGAGGTACAACTATCTGAAAATGTCCATAATTTTTGATGAAAATCCAAGTTCTGCAGTATGTTATTGACATTTTGAACATTGCTTGGGTAAAACTAAAAGTTTGTGTAAATGTGAAAATCTCATCTTATTTGTTATTAATTTAAGAGTCTCTGTTAATTATATTTAGAAGTTTTAGCTGTTTAGCATTTTCAATGATGTTGATCTAGGACAATATTTTTGTATTCTTCAGCAGTTTTCATTTGCATGTCCTCAGAGACCTTTGAAGGGAATAGCTGGGCTACCTGCCATTTCAAAAATCCACTTTATTGGGATTTAATTCGTATACCATATAACGCGCCATTTAAAGTGTACAATTTAGGGCTCACAGATGTGGTTGAGTGGTAGAGGGCCTGTCCTGTAGATGTGGGGATGAGTTCAATCCCTGGCACCACCTTACACGATGATTATGATTCCAGCTGGATTTTGTTCGTAATCCTCACGAGACACAATCAAATACACAATTTCTGGTGCAGCGCACAAGTATGTGGGACACACCAACTGAGGTATGTGATCCCTGGCAAGCATTGTGATCAAGTATGATCTCAGGTCATCACAACAACAATGAAATGAGAGAAATGGCACGACATGCATTTTTACAATACATTCACCCGAGATTGCTCCTCAGAACATGCTGGATGGGGAATATGCCAACGGCATATTCATATGTGAGAAAAAATACACAAGTGCCATAGTACCATTTTTTTGTTTGTTTGTTTGGGGGCCATGTCTGGCAATGCTCAGCACTTACTCCTGGCTCTGCAATCAGGATCACTGCTGGCAGGGCTTGCAAGGCAAGTATACTACTGCTGTACTGCTGTACTATCACTCCACCCCACCCCCAGAAATAGTTCTTTTAAAAATCATTTTTTAAAATGTATTGAATCATGGAGAAAGATACAAAGTTACAAAGTTATTCATAACGAAGTCTCTGTCATACCATGTTCAAGCACCCATCCCTTTACCATTCCCTCCGCCAATGTCCCCAGTTTCCCTCAGGCTCCCCAGTTTGCCTCTATGGCAGACAAGTTTAATTATTTTATTTTAAGGCACTGTGGTTTGCAGTAGCATTACTGAAAGGGTAATGACATCGCTTTACCACCTTTTAGCATCCAGTTTCTTGTCCAGAATGATGACTTTCCAGTATCATTGTCATTGTGGTCCCTTCTCCGACCTGTACACCCTTGCCTCATTGTGGCAAGCTTCCTACTAAGGACCAGTCCTCCTGTTTTTTTTTTTTTTTTTTTTTTTTGCTTTTTGGGTCACACCCAGCGATGCTCAGGGGTTACTCCTGGCTTTGCACTCAGGAATTACTCCTGGCGGTGCTTGGGGGACCATATGGGATGCCGGGGATCGAACCCGGGTCGGCCGCGTGCAAGGCAAACGCCCTACCCGCTGTGCTATCGCTCCGGCCCCAGTCCTCCTGTTTTTTATTTCTATTGTCTTTTAAAAGTATACAACTCAACCATTTTTTTTTAGCATTTTAACAGATATACACTATCACTACTGCTGACTTTAGAACATTTCATCATTTCAAAAATGCCACTTTAGCCTTACCTCATTTTAAAACTCCTGTTATCTTTGAGCAAACACTA
Organism: Sorex araneus; assembly: GCF_027595985.1. Classification (NCBI taxonomy): domain Eukaryota; kingdom Metazoa; phylum Chordata; class Mammalia; order Eulipotyphla; family Soricidae; genus Sorex; species Sorex araneus. The sequence goes on along the minus strand of NC_073307.1, from coordinate 31,584,078 downwards.
ATACGCTTTATCTCTACAGACTTGCCTATTAGGAATATTTAATATGAATGGAACTATAAAAATGTGTTTTCTGTGAGTAGCTTCTTTCACGTAGTCACTCAGTATACTGTTTTCCTAAATGTCAGTACTAGAATCCTCTTTGTGGTTGTGTATTATTAATTGTAGAGATAAATCTGTCTCTTTTCAAAAATATGATTGGGAACAGAGATCACTGTAGAATGGCTTACTTACCTACACATACACGTCCATCCACACCCACAGCTAGGCCTGGGGGACAGTCACAGCGGAAAGAGCCTTCGTTGTTGATGCAGTGACCGTTCATGCAGATGCCTGGGGTCTGGCACTCGTCAACATCTGCCCAGAAGGAAGCAGAAGGCAAGGCAGGATTGGGGATGGCTGACTTTATTACAGTCTGTCTGCTGCTATCACTCTAGCGATCACCATTTTGCTTTTAATTTTATAATTTGCAGAAGAATGCACGGATATGGAAACAAATCTTGTATTTAAATGCAATCTTTCAAACATTCTAGAATATCTGAAAGTTGCCTAACTTTACTCATTAGGAAAAGAGTCTCATAAACAAACTGTTTGTTATTTATTTGGCATCCCTGTTTAATGGGAAATATTTAGTTCAAAATAAGTGAAACAAGTTCTTAAAATTAAAACCAAGAAAGCTTTTGGAATTTTACTTTCATATGCAAAATTTTCAGCTAAGTGCTGCTTTGATATTAATTTGATATGTCCACAATAACAAAATAACTTGGTATTTATTTTCTAATTTTTAATCTGCTGGAATTTATCAAATGTAACCCAATATTAAATGGTCATTCAAAAGGATAAGACACTCTTAAAATACAGGCAGCCAAATTACCAATATTTTAAGGTTTACAGATTAAATTTGCAATAAAATACTGATATAAATAATTTCAAGAAAGCATAAACTGGTGAAAGCTAGGTCATCGTTACAGGTGTACACAACACTTTTAATAAATGCTGAATTAAAGTTACATGCTATGAAATAATTCCATATACTAAAACATAACTCTTACCTGAAGTTACCTAAGTACATATAGGTCAGCTAAATATGAGATGATACCTCACTCACAAAAATTGAATCACCATAGTTATTATATTCCTACTTTATCCCGCACTTCTTTTTCTTGCAAGGTAGCGAAGCTATCTCTTCCAAAAACAGGAAGATAAGCTTTGATTTTCTGTCTCTAAAATGTTGTTGAAATCACAGGAATCAGTTATGAGTTATCCTTGGTATTGAAATAAGTTTGTGCCATTGAAAAAAGAAACAGTTCACAGAATTACTGTGTCTAAGAGGAGAAAACTGGAAAATAATTTGCTTCTAAGTGGGAACTGCAAAGTTTGTTATATCTTTACTGAATTACAATTGAGTACAGCCATAAAACAGTTTTATTTATATTCTCAATTCTCAGAGCCTACCATGAACATTTTAAAGTTATCAGTAGATAGTAGATCCTGGGTTTTAAGTATCTTCATAAACAGAACAACTAATAGAGCACTAAGCCTATTATTTCTTTGGTAAATAAATGTAAGACTCTTTACGGTAAAGATAAGCTCACAAGTGATCTATATACTAGATTTATAGAAAAAATGTACAAACCAATGATAAAGGATAGTTTGAAAATTTAGTTTCTGAAACCCTCCCTAAATGCAAACACTTCATACATTTTTGTAGCTTTAAACAAGGGAGGAAACAGATTCTACATGATTTATTCTACTAAGACCTCTCTGTCATCCCCTTCATTTTTCTTCCACTATCCTCACTATTATTGGGGGGAGGACTCTTCCACGAGGGCACGGGACACTCCCAGAGATATTTGGCCAACTCCATGAGAGAGGCCTGGAATGTGTTGCTTTCCTGTGGAGCTGGGAATATTAAGGGTCATCCTGGTAGTGATTGCACAATTCTTTTTTTTTTTCCATAAAGAAGTTATTTCTCCCTAAAGCACAATGTCCCTCCCCCCCCCCCCGCCCCCAGGAAGTTGTAGACACTTGCTTTAGTTGAATTAGCAAAAGAAATCAGAGATAAAATCCACATGAAGAGACTAGCAATTCTTGCAGGATTCACAAGCTGATTCAATAGACTCTCAAATGAACAGGATACCTTAAATCAGGTTTACTTTCTTTTCTGAAAGCCATACATACCAGTACAGTAACGCCCATTTGGAGCCAAGACAAATCCCGGTTTGCAGATGCACTTGAAACTGCCATCTTCATTAATGCACATCCCATTCAAACACATGTTGGTTGTAGTACATTCATCGTGATCTACGGTAGGGGAGTGAGTTACACGGTAGGCCTCAGGGACCCTGATTTCTGTCTGTTCACAATGGCCAGTCAAATTCCACTACACAAATGAACAAATAAACTATGTGCATATGGATTACCCACCCACTCCCTGAGGAATAGGAATGTCAACTGAGCAAATGCAAATAGTGCGAAGATTGTGAAGGGCCTTTAATGTAACACACCTAAAGGAAAATAATGAAATAACCTTTGTGCTGATTTGCTACTTCATTCTGAATACTGATACAAGTAATCTGATTTCGGGGGTGTTTCTTTGGTAAGAGAAAAGGAGAAAAAAGCACCATGCAAGTGAAATGATTTTGATTTTCACCAATGGGTGAAATTTCACTTGTGACTGTATGAACAGAGGATTTTTGTTGAGTCTTAGTATCTAACTACATGACATCATGGTTTGACATAATAAGGACCACAAATCTAGAGATGTGGTTGTCACATATGAGAATCATTTTTTATAGTTCAGCTTCAGGAACAAGAAAGAGGAGCGGGGAGGTATTTCTCGTTTGTCAGTGTGGCAATCTGAGCATGCAAAATGCATAGCTTTTCTTTTTTTTAATAAGAAATAATTGCTACTTTAAACATGCTACACAGAAAATTTTTAGAAGTAATAAATTAGTCATTGTTGTAAATTTGAAAAAAATTCTGTCCCTTCCCTTTAAATCTTATGTTTCAGGTTTTGTATTTTACTTAAATCATCTGAAGAACTCTCACATGTTGTGTATGTATGTGAGCTTTCCTGGAAATAGCATGCATGATTCTAAATAAAAATGCATATCCTTTAAAAAAATCTTTTGCAAGGGAGCAGGCAATTTCCATACCAACACAGTTTTTTCCATCTGTAGTTAGTTCAAAGCCAGCATTGCAAATGCACTGGAAACTTCCATCTGTGTTCACGCATCGACCATTTTTACAAAGAACTCCATTCTGGATGCACTCATCAATATCTGAGAAAATTAATAATGGCCAAAATATTATCATTTTACAATGCTACAGATAAAACAATAAGTCAAAAATGTAATTTAAAATTTCAAATATATATACATACATATATACACATACTCTAGTCATACTGTTTCTTTAACAAATATTTCTCTTACCTCATTTTTCACAAGTAGGTGGATATGAGCAATCTTGCCGCCCTGACTTAAGAGGAAAAAAAGCCTAATAGAGATAGATTGCAAGGATTCTTAAGAGAGGGTGGGTAGTGCAGCTGCTTTTGACATAGTAATGGAGATCTTAAAAGTCAGAGCAAGCCTGAGAAGGGCTAAAAATCAGTACAGAATTTAAGAAACCCTAGGAACAATATAATGAACATTTCTGGAGAAAGCTCATCCAAGTAACTACTCATGGATAAATAGGAAGGAAAATGAGTACAATGAAAGTCATTTGCTAAGGACTTCTGAGATGAGTCACTAGTGGGGTAGCGCATTTGAACTGCAGTGGTGAATAGAGCAATGAAACGGAATAGCAATGTTTGGTTTTAAGACTGTGTGAGGTTCAAAAAGAACAGTAGCTGAAAACAGCTATAAATCTTAAGTTCCATCAGTCAAAGAGCTGGACTCCTGGAAGGAGGAAGCTGGGACCTAGGCAAGGAAGACCAACTGAACTTTTGTGAAACCAGATACCACACTGCCAGGGTGAGAGATGCAAACAGTGTTTCATGTTTTAAGTATGGCTTAGGAGGGTAGCTAAAATGAATTTGTAACAATGTAAGAGCAGTTATTTTCATTCTATGTCTTATTTTAATACATTTACTTTTAACTTCAACAGCTTGGCTCATTGTATTTCATGAAACATTTTCATATGTGAAAGCAAAATGCCTTACCAATGCAGGCTTGCTTGGTAGGAGTCCTCTGGAATCCAGCATGACATTTACAATAATAGGATCCAGGTGTGTTAACACAATCTCCATTAGTGCAGGGATTTGATGTGCATTCATCAACATCTGTGAGCAGCAAAAGAAACCATTAGAGACTTCACTCCATTTCTAAAATGTCTGTTTAAAGTACATTTAGGCATCCCAAATTTGAGAGAAGGCCAGCAACGTAATAGTCTAAATAGCAGATTATTTATAAATGAATGAAAATCCCTCTCTACAAATAGAGGTCCATCTGGATTTATGAAAATATTGCCTATTGAAGAGTGCATGGGAAGTTGCTTTAATCAAAAATGTCTCTCAGTTTGAATAATGAACAGTGGTTCAAATCACAGATTGCATAAAGACACTATCATGAGTTATATTAGTCTATACCAATTATCATATAATAATCCGCACAAATTAACAGCCTCTCTAGGGCTTAATACAGTGTTAGGAGATCAGAGAAAGAGTTTTGAAGATATATATTAATGTTTTATTATGAAATTTCTGTACTTTTTTTACTAAACTCAATGAATATAACTTGCACTGAGACTTAGATAATATTTTGAAGTAGAAAACAGAGTGGGGGTAGAAATAGAACTAAACTAAGCTTACTGGGATGAATGTTGGAATATTGTAGGACTGAAACCCAGTCATGAACAGCTTTGTAACTGTGCATCTCTGGATGACTCAATAAAAAAAATTTTTTTAAAAAGCAGTAAACCTAAAACAATAAACCTAAATTTATTGTTTTAGGTTTAAAAACAATAAACCTAAATTTATTGTTTTTAGTGGTGTCAGGTTTCTTTAGGATCTTAAAACTGGCACAGATATTTTTGTATAAAGTCAAATTTAATGCAAATGCTGTCTGGATACTAAATGTGAAAAAAGACACTGCTTTTCATTCAAGTTCTCTCCTTAGGCTTAAGTGCAAACCCTTCAAAGATTTCAGAGATTATGTGATCAGATGAAATATGGACCATTTTGGACTCATCCAATTTTAGAGAATTTGAAAAATTATGTATGTGTTCCAGAGTTACAATAAGTTTCATCTTTACCTAGTAAATATTATTTTGAGTGCTGGCAAATTTAAAACACAGCTGGGGCTAGAGAAATAGTAGAGCCTGTAGGCTCTTGCCTTGAATGTAGCTGAGCTCTGTGCAATTTCTGGCACTGCACAGGGTCCCGGGAACCCCACCAAGAGTGACCCTTGAGTACCGAGTCAGGAATAAGCCCCGAGCACTGTCAGGTATGCTCCCCCAAAATTCAAAAAGCAAAAAACAAAAAACCTGGCTGGCCAGGGAGAAGATGATGACTTGCATCTCACAACTACCTAGAAGGCACTGACACACATTTTCAGCTGAATTGGAGAGCACAACAATAAGATCTGTTCACTGGTTTACCACTTAATAAACAGATTACTTCTTTCACAGATGTCCTTAAAAGAAAAACTGCACTCTGTCAGAGGCACCAACCTCACATATATAAACACTCAGACTGAAAGCAATTAAGCCCTCTTTAGGAAGAGGGGGGCTGGAATCTCACAGCAAATTAAAAAAAAAAAAACTGGCAACAAAGAATAACAGGATTAGATGCTTTTTCAATTCATCCCAAAATGCCCTTGGCCCATTAAGACTCACTTACTTACATTTAAACTTGGGGTTGATAACATCAATTCTACCAAGCCAAAGGAGTGAAGCGAAATGAAAGAAGAGAATAGAGCGTTAGGCAGCATCTAAAGTATGATTCATGGACTTTCCAGCATGAAAGATCACCTTCACAGTCTGCAGGGCTGTGGCTCCCTTGATTTCACAGCATGGAGTAATGTTGAAGTGAAGCCATTAAAAACGTTGTTGCCTCTGGAGAGCAGTCTCACAGACCATGTGCCCCAGCCCCCTGCCTGCAGGGCACCTCCCTGGGAAGCAGCAGGATTCTTCAGAGCACTGCCCGCCCCCTGAGAATTGCTCCCCAGGCCCCTCAAGTCTGTGGCAGCTCTGCCAGTTATACTGCCACTAGATTTGTTTCTGCTTCCACAGCCCTTGGGGGATGGACCTCCAAAGCATCTAGTAGACCAAGATGGTAAAGTAGTTTACTTATTCTTTTTCTTTTTCGAGTGAAAACAATCACCAAAAATACTAATCGGTGGCTTTCCAACTCAGGTCTTTAAACCCACATTGGTATTTTGTTCATTCGTTTCTGGGTTGTTTTCCGGAGCTACTGCAAGATTTTAAGTTTTTTAGGCGAATCACAGGGAATACTGTCATGTTCTGAGACACATATTCTGGGACTTGTGTAGTACCTCCAAGAGACAAGCTTTGCTTTCCCATTTTTTTTCTTTGAAGTAACAGATTTTATTTAGAGGTTTCTGAGGGAAGGAGGAAGGGATAAGTGGGAGGGAGAATAGTAAGAATAACGCGCTCAAGGGAGAACACAGGCTTCTCCAAGGGTGGAGGAAGCCCCTACACACATCCTAGCACTGGACACAAAAGTATGAGAGTACACATCTCAAGGGGGGAGATGCGGGCAACACATGTGCTCGGGCATCACATGTGCTCGGCCACGTGGGCACAAGCAGCACATGGGCTCAGGCAGCAAATGCGCTTTGCTTTCCCTTTTTGTAGGAGAGCATTTTCATCTTCTCTCATCTTTATATACTAAGTATTTTTAAGTGAATCATTTTAAAGTGCAGTTCACAGGATTTTAAACTTCTAAACTTCTAAAATAAATGAAGTAATTGAGGAATGCGTGGATTATCAAGGTGGTCAGATACCACTGGGATAAGCAATACTGACCCTGAAATGTACATAATTTAAAAATATGTTGGAGTCCCACTGCCTCCCAACCAGTGCTCACGAGGCACTGGGACTCCTGCAGAAAATGCTTGACAATCTGTCCAATGTGAGAGCCTGAGGATGCAGCACTGATTGGGTTTTACCGAGCCTTTGCCAAGGATCACCTGGCTGGGTCATGCTGGAGGTGTTGGGGGAAGGGGGAGTATAAGGGCAGCTCTAGAGTTGTGCTAGTGATGCTCTGGGGAACATGTGATGCTGGGAATCAAGTTGGAGTAGGCCACATGTGTGAGGCATGTACCTTAACCCCTGCATTCTCTCTCTCTCTCTCTAGACCTTAGAAAATATTTTCAAAATTGGTTAGCATTCTATGATTATTGATGAGCCAGCAGAAATAGAAATTATACTTCTCTTTGTTTCAAGATAGACTGACTTAATTAAAAAACCATTACTACCAACAGAGAGAGTCTCTTGCCCACGCACCTGGCTGTCTTCCCCTGGGCCCCTCGGAGGGATGGGCTCCAGCTTCCCTCCCCGCCCCGAGCAGCGCAACTGAGGCCGAAGACCTCCAGAGCCTAGCCACAGCCATGCTCAAGGCCCCTCTCCACACGTTCGGACAACCTCATGCATGAAGGTACCGGCAGAGGAACCCAGATCTATGGGACTCGGGTCTGAGACCTCTAAGCCTGCTCGGATCGGGACTGGGCCTCTTCCGCTTAGATTTCCCATTTTCCAGTAGCTAGGTGGTCACACCCAGGGACTGCCCCCGGCACTGTGTAATCCCACCAATGGCCCACATCCAGAGACTTAAAACCAAGCTCCCGGAAGGAAGTGCGCAGCTGCTTTGCAGCCGCACGACATCTTATATCCTGGTTCTCCCTCTGGGAGAACCTAGCTAGATACCTAGAGCTTCCTGCCCACATGGGAGAGTCTTACAAACTCCCCATGGTGTTTTCATATGCCCAAGCCAGTAACAATGCTGGGTCTCATTCCCCTGACCCAGAAAGAGCCCCCTATGTGGCATCCTTGGGAAGGACAAGTAAAGAGAGACTTCTAAAATCTCAGGGCTAGGTCAAATGGAGAGGTTACTGAGACTGCTCAAGACATTCCACGATCAACAGGATGATGATGATGATGATGATGATGATGATGATGATGATACTACCAACAGTTCCACTTACACAGATATAGTGTCTTAGAATTTCCTTTTAAAAAGGAATTCTCAGAAGCAGAGAAAAATGTGGTAACCGTTTTTAGGAATTAGGAGTAGTATGTTCTTAGTGGATCTAATTTGATTTTCCATATATTTGATCCTATGATATAGTTACAATCTTTCAGTTCTATAGGCATCTAATAAAAGACCCAAATAGCAATGGCAGTTTGTTATTTCTCAAAATATGAGTAAATTGAAATAGGACCACTCTTAATTTGGGCTCCTACAATTTAAAACTCTAACTAATTTATGTCTTCTTAACTTCTGTCAAACTGACTGCAAGTTGCCACTACACAAAGTATAAGATTATAAGTATTAAAAATTTGTATTTTGAAAACATGCTCCAATATTGATCTTTATCCCAATGAATTATAAACAATAAGACAGCCCTGGGTTTTTACTTCGCAGGGCTAGAAAGTGAGGTGAATATAAAAGAAAACTATATGAATGCTTGACCAAAACTCAATGAGTTTGATTATTACATTAAAGTGTTAGTGACGAAAGCAAGCTTCTCAATACTGCATTAGATAAGAGTCTATAAAATGGCTGGTAGAAGCCCTTCTCACTCAGTTCCAGGAAAAGTTGGGGCCAATTGGCCTGAGAGAATTACTGTAGATAGCATGCCTCTTATACATTACGACTCTTATCATGCGTCACCCTTGGGAGAACTTAGAAAGGAGTCATGGAAATTGCTTTCTTCCAGGCTTCATTTTCAAGCCCTGGGTTTCTCGGCTGTTTCCTAGAAGTGGCCCATTTCCAACGTTTCCCTCCTGGGGCCACCTGTCCTGTGGTTTGGTTCCCTAGCCTGATGTAGGGCTCTCTGATTTACATTATTTTCAGCTGTGGACCCCTTGGGATATCCTGGGGACTCACAGAGTGTCATATGGACCCCAGGTAAGAGGCATTGCTCTAGAGGAAGCTTGGCTGAAAGGGCTGACTTAGCAATATAAGTATAGATCCTTTTTGATCCTTTAAGATATTCCACTTACATCCAGACCATAAATATCAAATAAGTTAATATCTTATCAGCACATAAATACATTACTTTAGCTATAATAAATTTATTTTTAAAAATTGCGGGTTACTTAATTTTAATTCCAGTGTTCAAAAATAAAGTCCTTCTTAAGACTAGGTATTTTTTGGGGCTGGAGAGATAGCACAGCAGGTAGGGCGTTTGCCTTGCACGCGGTCGACCGGGGTTCAAATCCCAGCATCCCATATGGTCCCCTGAGCACAGCCAGGGGTAATTCCTGAGTGCAGAGCCAGAAGTAATCCCTGTGCATCGCCAGGTGTGACCCAAAAAGCCAAAAAAAAAAAAAAGAAAAAAAAAGACTAGGTATTTTAACTTGCTAGATTAAAGTGTTTGTGGGTGCTACGAGGAAGAAATTTGTGATCTTTGAATATATATACATATATATATATATGTATATATATTTGGTGGGGACACCCACATCTGACCAGGATCAAACCATGTAGTATGCAAGGCAAATACCTTAAACCTGCTTTACCTCTCCAGCTCCAGAAATATAACATTTTTGCCCCACATATGAATGAACAATGGTAACGAAAAAAGAAATTAAATTTCTATTTGATGTAACTGTGAAAATGTATGTAAGAGGCAATATCATACAATGCATAATTATAATTATATAGAATCAAATACCATTTACTTCATATAAAGGAAAAAGGTTAAGTTTTCCTGGTATTCCAAAATTATCTGTCTGTTCTGTCAAATAATCATTGGGCTAGGGTCAGGGAGTAAACAAAGTGGTTGGACCCCTGGCATAAATAGCTTCCAAACATTCCTGGGTGCGTTTATGGTAGCTGCAGAATACAGGGAGGGGGTGACAGGGGAGGAGGGGAGGTGAACGAGTGGTCCCCAGTATCTCAGGATCCAAGCAACATAACGTCCTTGAGTCCTCACATTCTACCTTCTGGCCTTGTTTGATGAGAATAGGAATCACTGAGAGGGGCCCCAGGTATCCTGAGCACTGCTGGGAGGCCCACCAAACAAAATTAAGAGCAGACACATACACAAACAAGCTTCAACTGCTATCAACTGAGCCAGGGTTTCCTGCATTTGGGTAGACAATGAGAAAGAGAATAATCTCAAAGTGGTTCAATTTCCATTGTCTTAAAAACTAATCTCGAAAGATATGAAAACCTTCTTCATTATCAAAGCTAACTGTTTAAATCCACATTGTATTTGATTTTGTTACTGCAATTAATACTTAAACTACTTTTCTTTTGTAAGTGTGCTCTGGCATCATTTCTGAGATACAATATTTTTAGACTCTTCACTCTCACCAAGTTTTTTTCAAGGGCCTATGTTGCTGTTGCATAGGGTTCCAGCCACATCCTACGGCTACCTTTTCACTCTTCCTGTGGAATTTAGTGTGGGAGACAATAGTCACCCTCAGAGTTCTAATGATCATCTTTTATTCCTAAACCTACAACTTGAGCCCTGGCTTACCACCCATTTGCACTTTAAACTTCTATAATTAAACATTCTGGACACCCCAAAAGTAACATGTTCAGCCTTTTCCTTTCAACATGTGCCTTCCACAGCATGTTAACGACACTAACATAAAGTCTGTGCTGCTCAGTTTTAGGAGAAGAGACAATGACGGACACTATAATACTTAGGGCCTGGGAAGATAGGGAATCTTGACGAGGTCTCGCTCTATGAAAGTTTAAGGGGGTATCTGGAAGAGCATGCCACCAGAGAAACAGCCTAGAAATTAATGTTAACTAAAAAAGAAAAACACTGACATTCAAGTAGTAGCACACCAGATTGGATGGAATGTAACACAGAAGTCAACCAATGTCAACTCACAGAAACAAAAACATTAACAAAAAAGCTTAACCTTCAACGGATTAGTAAACCTGCAGACAAAGACTTAATGTTCCAATGGGGAGATACAACAATTTTTACAAATTTTCTTCTACAGAAATACTTTTTGATAATCCCATTAGCCATGTACTGGTAACAAGCTGGTGATATAAATTATTGAGAGCCAGCTATAGGGACAGGCTTGAAGGCTGGTTAGGAAAACGAAGACAATGGTGAAGGGAAGGTGACATTGGTGGTAGGATTGGTGTTGGAATACTAAACGTCTAATATATCAACATGAATAACTTTGTAAACCATGGTGCTTAAATAAAGTGGGGAAAAAGATTCAGCAGGATTAAAGAATTAGGAGCTTACCTATGCAATCTCCATTTGCATCCTGTTTATAACCCATATTGCATTCACATCTGTAGCTAGAAACAGTAGGTATGCAGCGTCCATTTAAACAGAGATTAGCATGGTGCTTACAGATATCAATGGTCTGGTTTAGAATAGCTATGAAAATATAAAGCACAAGTGATAGTTCATCATGTCAGAACACATTACACTTCACAGAGCATATTTTTTTAAAAAAAGTATATAGCAAGGCTTATAAAGTTCACATTACTCTAATTTTATTAGATTAATAAAATTTTGTTCTACATTTATTTGGATTGAGAATACAAAAAAATTCTTTGACACAATGAATTTGCATTTGTTAAGTTCATGACTGGAAACTTTGACCATAGTGATGTCTTTTTAAAATTTCAGGAATGTTCTACTGTACATTTATGTGGTTTCCATTTCTATTTCTATAATCGTACCGAATACTGAGTGAGAGTAAATAGGAAATATGCCAAAAAGAATAAACGCAACACTGTGGGACATCATTAAATATTATTAGCAAGAGCACTTCTTTCAAATAGAATAAACTTAAATGTCAAGAGCACCAATGCCCACTCTGGCCTGAGGCCCACAGTTCTTGATTTCTTAAGTTATTCAACAAAAAAGGGCAAGGAAAAGAAAGATATTTCACTATAATATTTAGATAGGCACAGAGCAAGATTTATTCAGTTTATCTTAGTTGAGAAATAGCTCTGGAAAATAATTCAAGGGCTGTACGAACAGGGAAGTTGCTCAATGCCAAATGAACCAGTATGAAAGCAACAGTGAATTTTCTAACTGTGAGGTGAGGGAAGGGGAGTGGGGGAGAGAGAGGAGGGGAGGGGAGGGGAAGGAGAATGATGGTCTCACATCTCTATTTTCAACTCATTCTCTCCTCCAACTTAAAAAATTTATCCAGGAGAAAAATACTTCCCTGAGAATTTTGCATCACTGCATCCTTTTAAATTCTGCAATTGGTTTTACACACACACACACACACACACACACACACACACACACACACATACGCAAACTTCTTTGACAGTTACATAATATAAATATTATTTAAGGCAAAAAACCAAAGAGTCTAAGCATAAACTGAATACTCACTCAATCCAGTGATGATGGGCCCCTGTCCCCCGGCACCCACACCAGCTCCCCCGACACCAGGAGAAAACCCGTTGCCTCCAGGTATGGGGATGAAGCCCGTTCCTCCGGGGCCATAGCCGTTGCCATTCGCACTTGGGGCAAATCCATTTCCTCCAGGTCTGGAACCCGCACTCCCTGGAATTCCTCCTATTGGAAGTCCATCCATGCAAAGTCTGCGATATTCCTCTAGAAGGAAAGAACATTCTATTCAACATGAAGGGAAGTGTCTCTACATCATAAAAGCAATTTGTACACCATAATGACCATTTCAGTTGACCGGGTTATTATCTGGATAAGTGTTTTACACTAATAGTATCAGGGAAAGGCATAGGTGCTTTAGAAAAAAGTCAAACTTAAATGCCACATTTTAACTGTGTTGTTATAAAGGCAAAAAAATCATCTATAGGTGAATTTTTATTTTTTTTGCATGTTAGAGCAACTCATAAAATTCCAGATGTAAGTGTGAGTTCAAGAAATTTACTTAAATGGAAGAAAATTAAAGCTTGAAGTGTCTCATTCTGCATATTTGGCCTTACTTGAATCCTGACTCAGTGTTCCACTCAACACACTTTCCTCCCTTTTCTCCTCTTTAAGAGATAAATCAGGTTTCAGATTATTTTTTATAATGTGGATTTAAATCATATATAGATGGTATTTAATATGTTTTAAATCTGTTCCTTTATTTTTCCAAGTATAAAAGATGAGAGAAGAAACAAGAATATAACTATTGCTTTTATTTCTTTAATTAATTCCCAATTAGGGCACTATAGTAGAGGAGGCTGATGTTATTTAACCCAAGTAGGCGTTTCAGTATTGGTACTATGCTAATCATTATATAATTATAAATAGAACAAAGAAACTTCCCCTCCAAATTATATATTATGGATTAACTCTGCTTTTTAAAGACATTACAGCACTCATTTTGGGCATTTTTTTGGATGAGAAATTTAGAAAAAAATGCATCTTAATTTTTCTCCATTAACTACAGACATATATAAATCTTTAGAAGCTAATTACAAAAGTTTTCATAATTTTAAGCAAGTTTAATTTTTCATATTTATGATTTAACTTAAAAATAAATGAAACATTAATCTACATTCAAATAATAACATTAATTATGTTTATTACTCATATTATTTTAAAAGGGAAACTACTTTTTACTCATTCTAAAATAATTTACCAATAAAGCCTCAGTTACATGGTAAATTCAATAAGTACTTTCCAACCCTATGTCCTAAAATTTCAAATTAAAAGAGAAGAAATAATTTCAAAGACTGGGGTACTATGTACTGAGCATTCTCCTAAAACAAATGATAAATTCAGGCAAATGATTGTTTCACAATGATAACCAATCCTTAGCATATAAACTCAGGAGGTTTTTAGGCAGAATTATATTGAACTTACATATATACTTATATATACATATGCTTACGTATATACATACACACAGATATATTTGTACCAAGACAAGTTGAAATCAGTTTTCAGAAAATTTTCGGATATTAAAAAGCCAGAAATAAAAAATGTTCCCCCTACACAAAAGGCCACCTTACAAAAACACCCCTGCTTTATTGAGATTTTATTGAGATAGTAAGAGAATACGAAAAAAAAAAAAGTTTGATGTTAAGGAGACCAGCAAAGTAGAGTGTGTGGTTACTCATTTCCCGAGACTGTCTGTCCCAAGAAGACTAGTAGTCAGCTCTCACCAGAACCTCGGACGGGGCAAGCCTCCGGGATGCTTCCCACGCCCCAGCAGCGGCCAGGTTCACAGCAGCACTGCATTTTCGTCATTCTGCCCGGGAGCTCTTGTGCACAGCGACCATTTACCAGGCCTGAGAAGCAGGTGCCTGTTCTCTGATCTGAACATGGGATGAAATAAAAAAAAATTAGCGTTACCTTAGCTGTTGACATTGTTTTGTTCATATTTAAAAAATAAGAGGCCAAAGGATGTGAATTGTTTGACTTACTCTCTATTTTATTTATGCATTTTCTCAATACCTCTTAATTTCTATTACATCTCCTTGTTCTTTTCCTTTTTTTTTCTTTTGAACTGAATCTCCACCGAACATCACGCCATGCCATATTCGGGGATACAAAAATTGAGAAAGGCAGAGCAGTTAGGAAGCCGAGTCTAGAGAGCTGAAGCTTGAAGGAAAGCAACAATCCCATCCAGGGCTACTGATTACCAACAAGATTTTATGGCTCATGCAGGTGCTACTTTAGAAAGACAGATAGGAAGCAGCTCCTTGGACAAAGTGACCGTTGAGGCATAAATCAATTGAGACTGAAACACACTGAGGTTCCACACCACTCAGCTACCTGCAGGAAGAGTCCTAAGAACGAGAAAGGGATCTATCTGCCATCCGTAAAAAGCAAGGTGCCAAAGTGACGAAAGGAGAGCACATAAAAGGGAGGAAGAGTGTGGCTAGAGACTTGAGAAAAGGCAGGATCACATGCATATCTGTAGACCAACAGGAGGGAAGAAGTTTGGAAATCTATTTGGAATGTTATGAGAACAGTTGGAAGGCTTTAATGACCGAAAAGACAAGAGTTGAAATCTTTGGAAAGATCTCTTTGGCTGCTGCCTCTATTCAAAGAGCAAGAAAAAAGAAGATATGAAGGATGCCCAGGTGAGAGATGGTCTCCCTGAGGAGGGCGGTCACAGGGAGGGTGAGCAGAGGTCCAATGACAGGGATATGCTTTAGAATACTTCATTTTTTTGGGTTAGTGTATTTTTAAAATTTTATTGATTCACCATGAGAAATAGTCACAAACTTTTATGTCTGAGTTACAATCAAACAATTATCAAACACCCATCCCTCCACCAGTGCACATTTCCCACCACCAATATCCCCAGTATCCCGCCCTTTGCCACCCTCTCCCTTGTCTTCATGGCAGACAATATTCCCCATACTGTCTCTCTACTTTGGGGCATTATGGCTTGCAACACAGACACTGACAGGTCATCATGTTTGGTCTATTATCTAGTTTCAGCATGCATCTCCCATCACAGCTGATATTTTTAAAGTATTTCCATTTGTGTTGATATACATCAAGATAATTTTTTGTATTAGGAACAGACTTTATCCTTTCAATAATTTACAGATTAGACAGTGGAGAATCTATTATCTAAATGTTGAAGAAAGTAATTATGAATTATGTGCAGATTCATTTCCTTTAAACTCAAAAGATTATCCTTGTATTATATGAGTAATTAAAAGAAAATTGATGTGTTGTCACATGACACATTATCATATAAATGGGAATCCTGGTGAACAACATAGTGTAATACATAGAATTGGTTTATAACTATGTATTTTGGAAACATATATAATTATATAAACAAATTTTACTTCATTTTTTTAAAAATCAGGGGAAAAGGAATGAAGAACGTGAGTGAGAATTACCAGTTAGTCCAAAATAGGTTTTAAATTTATTAATCTGTTCTCTTTGAGATTTTGTGAAGGTGAAGGTTTAAGAAGCAGAGAACTCCTCAGAAATAGGCATCTGGAGCACCTGGGGGCTTGAGAGATGTTCAACCACATGGACGTTGTAAAAAATATAAACACGTGCGCCTGCAGAAGGGGGTGATGTGTGCGTTGTGTTCATGGGCTCTGAGGGTGGCTCTTTCTCTCTCTTCCCTGCCCTCTTTCTCTTTATCTCTCTCCCCTCACATCCGGTGCTTTAGAGCCACTGTGTATGGACCAGATCGGGATGGCTCCTCCTTGTGCTCTGCTTCTGTGTGTACCTCTGTGCTCTCTTCTGTCTGTCTCTTTATCTCTGTCTCTGTAATCTCTCCAATAGTCCTTCTGAACTCTCTCTGTCTCTACCATCTCTCCTGTAGTCTCTTCCAATCTCTCTTCTTCTGATCTCTCTCTATGGAGCCCTTATGCTTCAGTCTCTGTAGCCCCACTCGCTCTCACTTCTGACTCACGGGAGTATGTACTCACAGGAGTGTGTATTCACGGGAGTATGTACTTTTTTGTTACCCACTAAATTGGCCAATTTTCTTCAAGACTGGGGATGAAGAGTACAAACGGTACTATGTAAACACTCCCATGTGTACACACTCCCGTGTGTACTCACAGGAGTGTGTACTCACAGTTGGGTTTGATCATGGGAGTGTGTAGTCACGGGAGTGTTTGCTCACAGGAATGTGCACTCATGGGAGTAGTCACGGGAGTGTTTACTCACAGGAATGTGCACTCATGGGAGTGTGTGCTCAGGGGTGTGTGCACTCACGGGAGCATGCGCTCAGGGGTGTGTGCACTCACATGAGCATGCGCTCATGGGAGCGTACGCTCACGGGAGTGTGCATTCAGGAGTGTGCACTTACGCGACTGGAGTGTACGCTCATGAGATTGTGCACTCACGGGAGTGCTTGCTCACAGGAGTGTGCACTCACAGGAGTGCACAGGAGTGTGCGCTCACGGGAGTGTGTGCTCATGGGAGTGTTTACTCACGGGAGTGTGCACTCATGGGAGTGTTTACTCACAGGAGTGTGTACTCACGAGAGTGCTTGCTCACGGGAGTGTGTGCTCACGGGAATGTCTACTTAAAGGAGTGTCTACTCATGGGAGTGCTTGCTCACGTGAGTGTGTGCTCATGGGAGTATGTGATCATGGGAGTGATTGCTCATTCGAGTGTGTGCTCACGGGAGTGTCTACTCACGGGAGTGCTTGCTCACGGGAGTGTGTGCTCACGGGAGTGTCTACTCACGGGAGTGCTTGCTCACATGAGTGTGTGCTCATGGGAGTGTCTACTCACAGGAGTGTCTACTCACGGGAGTGCTTGCTCAGGTGAGTGTGCACTTACGGGAGTGTGTACTCATGGGAGTGCTTGCTCACCCGAGTGTACACTCATGGAAGTGTGCACTCACAGGAGTGTGCACTCACAGGAGTGTGTATTCACGAGTGTGTGTACTCACGGGAGTGCTCACTCATGTGAGTGTACACTCACGGAAGCGTGCACTTACGGGAGTGTACACTCATGGTACTGTACACTCACGGGAGTGTGCACTCACAGCAGTGTACACTCATGGGAGCGTGCACTCACAGGAGTTTGCACTCACACAAGTGTACCTTCCGTGAGTGCACGCTCATGTGCACATTCAAGGGAGTGTTTTTTTCCCAATTTTTTATTTTTAAATTTTTATTACTGAATCACCATGAGGTACAGGCACAAACTTATGAACCTTTATGTTTGCATCTAATTTACATCCCTCCACCAGTGCCCACTTCCCTCCACCAATGTTCCCAGCATCCCTCCCACCACCCCACCCTGCCTCTGGGCAGGGCATTCCCTTTTGTTCTCTCTCCTATTGGATGTTGTAGTTTGCAATAGAGGCATTGACTGGCCATCATGTTCTTCCACAATCTACTTTTGGTACGCAGCTTTCAACCCAAGTGGGTCCTCCCAACATCCTCTATTTGGTGTCCCCTTCTCTATCTCTGCTGCCAGGAGGTCTGCTCCACAGCTTGGCAACTGGCCTTACATGCTGGGGGAGAAGGCAGTAGAATACTTCTAAAGCACAGCCAATGGGAGCTTGCTTGAATATGAGGTATGAACAGGGAAACAATATTCTTGGAAAGTTCCTAAATTTCTTACTTATACTCTTCAGTCAGGGGCACAAGGGGAAAAATTCGGACTAGAGGAGATGGTACAGGATTAGTTTCAAAATGTGTTACATGTGAGACGTTGAACATATTAGATATTGGAATCCAGGAGAATAGTCAAGTTGGTACAGACCTGTGACTTACTAGTATATATATGGTGCTCCAAGTCAGGGAACTGGATAAGACATATTTAAGAACTAAGGGAAATTAATTATGCCAAGTAGTGGTGAGGCAAAAATGACAGAAGTAAGGAACCTAGACGTAATCGCTGGGCTAGCAAAGCTGCAATGTTAAGGAGTTTATGCATTATCTCCCAGGACTGGGGACAGAGCAGTGACAAGATAATATAACAGTGACATTGGGTTAGAGAATGTGCTGAAATGGCAAGTAAAGGCTAGAAGATGTTACAAAACTACATCACTGTATCACTGTATCACTGTCATCCCGTTGTTCATTCTTTTGCTCGAGTGGGCGTCAGTAATGTCTCCATTCATCCCTGTCGCATGCTAGTGTAGCCCGATGGGGTATTCAGGGTTCTTTCAGGATCAGGACTACATATAATACAAAATTTCACAGGGAGAGAATAATAATAGTAACAATAGCACATGTAAACTCTGCGGGTTTAATCACTCAAATTTCCTTTATTGCAATAATGGAAAAATGAGTCTAGTTTACCACATACTATTCAAATTTTATTATGGATGTTTTGAAAGATAAATCGTCTATGACTTCAATAAGAAAGGTATACCATAAATATTAGAATAATCCCAGCAACAATGTAGATAAAATTATTCACTGTCACTGTCACTGTCATCCTGTTGCTCATCGATTTGTTTGAGTGGGCACAGTAACGTCTCTCATTATGAGACTTATTGTTACTGTCTTTGGCTTATCCAATAAGCCAGGGGTAGCTTGCCAGGCTCTGCCGTGCAGGCTAGATACTCTCGGTAGCTTGCAGGGCTCTCTGAGAGGGGAGGAGGAATCTAACACAGGTCAGCCTCGTGAAAGGTGAACATCCTACCATGGTGCTATCGCTCCAGCCCAGATAAAATTATTAATTTAAAATAATTCTATTAATAGATAAAGGCTAAATTTTTTGCACCAGATAAAGATTTTAATATATTTTCTTAAATAGTCCATGGTACAACTCAGACTGCCTCTAAGGTAGCCTGAAAAAATGGATTGTTTTTTAGGAACTCCATGTAAGAATCAGAATATCCCCTTCTAAAAGAAACCCAGTATGTTTATGAGCAAAGTAGTGAATTTGATGCATGCCTACATATCGAAAGGCACTTTACATATTTTAAAAACTTCAGAAGTTGGATTTGGTAAAGATGTCACTGGATTTAACTCTGTAGGTAGGTTCTTCACTTTTAAAGAATGACTCAGGGAAATAATTCTTGGAATATTCATTCCAGAAACCCATCATGTCATATTCTTCAGAATTATTCCATCGCTATGCTCAAGTACAGGATGTCAAGTTAGACAATAAGGTCCTAACCTCTTAATAATCACTGTGATCAAACACACTCAGAGCTACACAGCAGGCTGAACTGATTTAATTCTTCAGTGCTTCTGCAAAGAGGAGGCTGTAACATAAAGTTTGAAAGAAACATGGCCAGAGGTAGGAGACCTAGCATTACATCAGCTTAATTTTTGCAACTCTAAGTATTTTTTTTCCCTGGTAGGACAGTGTTGCTGGGAAAGCGACATAAAACAATATATGTTTTGTTTTCAGCTGAATGGTGGACTAACTACTCTGCATACTTTCAAGGCTCTAAGGCATCTTAGATGTCTTTAAAAAAAAATCCTAGAAAATTACATAACTCAGCTGGCATGAAATAAAGGATAAAACAGGCCTCAAAAAGGAGTGGAGCAGGAATAGGAAGCAAAGGCCCAGCTTTAGGACTTCTGTAGAACTCTGGAGATTAAAATTCAACTTTAATAGTTTGACAGAGTTCAGAGCTAAAGATACAAGAAGCCCAGAATCTCCCCCCAGTACAAAACCTAGCAGGTGGGGCTCCCAGAGCAAGAGTCTGGCATAAGGGTCCTGTGCAAGAGGGCAGCAATGGACCCACTTCTACCCTGTATCTATTGGCTGCTGATGGGGTGTAGGGGTGGGGGTGGGACTTTTTCTAACAATCAGTAACCACAAGTCCTCTCCCCACTACACAGAGCTTTGATGTTCTTAATTCAACTGTGGGTGGGAAGTTGTCTGATAAAGTTCAAAGGAAAAGTATAATATAAAGAGCTTCTCCAGTAGAGATTATAAAGATCTTCTCAGATATAGATAGCCCAGGAACTGGTAAAAGTCAACATAATGAAGGATTTATTATTGACACAGGTGTAAAGAATTCTCAAGATAAAGTTCTAAGAGAAAGGAGTAGCGAACAGTGAAGTAAATAAATGTGTAATACAGAAAGATACAAGACTCAGTGAACAAAAGCTAGCTGAACAAACATCAGATTTTAGAGACTGGTCACCCTAGCCCTGATAATTATAGTAATTAACTGATTTAGTAAGTGTTAAAAACTAGATAATATTCAATATATTTTAGGTAATTAAGATCTTAGAATGTGAACAGGGGGAAATAGCCAATAAGTCAACAAGGAACAGATTTAAAATATTTCAAAACTTCCATAAAATTAATGATTTTTTTTTTTTTTTTTTTTTGCTTTTTGGGTCACACCCGGTGATGCACAGTGGTTACTCCTGGCTCTGCACTCAGGAATCATCCCTGGCGGTGCTCAGGGGACCATATGGGATGCTGGGAATCGAACCCGGGTAGGCCTCGGGCAAGGCAAATCCCTACCCGCTGTGAAAATTAATGATCTTAATGAAAATAAACTTAAATGCTGAGTGATTATATTAACTGCTTTGCATACAAAGGCAAAAAGAACTGCTTAGCTGAAAGATGTATCTGAATAAAATATATTCAGATTAATTTGGAGAAGCAAAGAGATGAACAATGTTAAAAAGAGGTTTAAAATGTGGACATGGAAGTGAGAAGGTGGGTCAAGAAATAGTACAGAAAACAAGGCACATGCCTTGCATGCAGCAAACCCCAGTTTGAATCCATGGCGCCACTGAGCACTGCCAGAAGTGATCCCTGAGCACAGATCCGGATGTAGCCCTGAATATTACAGGGTGTGGCCCCCCAAACCAAAACCAAAACAAACAAGGGTAAAAAGACAATGTACATCCAATCAGAGAACCAGAAAGAGGCCGTCAGCAGACACTATTCAACTGCTATGAACTCGAAAATTTCTAATGTTGTTAATAAACCCTCAAGTATATGAAAAGAAGGCTAATATAACAGAGTAGAAGGAGAAAAGCAGTAAAATACACCAATGTGAAACTGCAGATCAACAACGAAAAAGTGAAACCCTTTAAAACTGCTAGAAAGAAAAGGCAGATTATCTGGTAAGAAATGATACTTAAACCAATCACTGACTTCTTGATTGCATCAATGGATATGGGACATTACATTCCATATCTTAGGGCAAAATAGATGCCAAACTCACACTTTTCTCTGAGCTTTCCTACCAGAGGGAAAATTAAGGTCATTTTCAGAAACATAAAAACTAAATTTTGATTTAAAGATTTGGCTAAAGGAGATGTTTTAGAAGACATGTTTCAAATAAGAAGCAAATGATTCAAAATGGAAGTAACTATGAAGAAAAATACTGCTCCATGGGTCAATTTATACAAGCATCAAAATATCATGCAGTAATAATATATCATTGGGAGGAAAGAATAATAATTAAGTATAAATATTTAAAAGTTGGGATGGGAAGGGGTCAGAGTTACAATTCAGTGAGTAGGACACTTGCCTTGCACATGGCAGGCCCAGGTTTGATCCTCCACTTCACCTACCCCCCTGAGCACTGCCAGAAGTGATGCTTGACTGCAGAGCCAGGAATACAATATGAGCACTGCTGCACGGTGTGGCCCAAATCACCCCACCCCCAAAATAAATAAAAGTTGGAAGGGGGAGATCAAAGAGTAATCATTCTAGTAGCTTTTCATTATTTACGTGGGTGAAATACATAATGATTTTAAAGTTTAAGTTACATGTGTATCTTAAATAAACTAGCATAGCATATCTAAAACACAAGAAATAAAGTATATCTTCAAAATAACAGAGGAAAAAGAATGAATTGTGAAGAGGAGATAAACTGGAATAAATTCAAAAGAAATAGGGGCTGGAGAGATAGCACAGCGTGTAGGGCGTTTGCCTTGCACGCGGCCGACCCGGGTTCAAATCCCAGCATCCCATATGGTCCCCTGAGCACGGCCAGGGGTGATTCCTGAGTGCATACCCAGGAGTAACCCCTGTGCATCGCCAGGTGTGACCCAAAAAGCAAAAAAAAAAAAAAAATTCAAAAGAAATGAAGACAGGTAAAAGTAAAATACAAAAACAAGATCAAGAGCAAGCATAAAGAAAACAGAAATGAAGACACGCATATATTGCTGTAATAAATGCAAATGAACCTAAATCTCAATTTACAAGACAAACACTATTAGGTTGTCACTGTCACTGTCATCCCATTGCTTATCGATTTGTTTGAAAATAGAAAGAAAAGTTAACTTTTAACATTTAAAACGTGAGACATAAGAAAGACTGAAAGAAAAATATGTAACTGGCATGAATTTCAATCTTCCAATCCCACGTAAAAATGTGATAGAAAATAATATGAGATAAAGTAGATCAAGAATATCTTGAAATTGTCCAAGAAGAAAAAAAATTTTTAATTTGTGTTTGACAAAAGGTGCAGTTCACCAGGGAATTATACCTTTAACTGGTCATCACGTAATAGCATAGCAGCCAAAATATATAAAACATGAATTTTGCTTGTTGAAGAAACAGAAATTGCCATCAAAGAAGAAAAACTAAAGAAATGATACAGTAAGTGAAAAAGAAGACACTATTCAATTAGGAAAATTTAAAGAATATATTTGAACAGAACAGCATGATTGACGTTATCTATTTAAGAACTGGAGAAGCATCTTTTTCAAGCCCACATGGAGGACTTTGGAAGTAATTACACATCTTAACAATGCATGGGTCAAATGCATCATCACAGTGGGAAAAAGGTAATTAGTAGAGATAGTGTTAATCCTGTTAGAATTCTACAGAATCTCAGACTGCTGAGAAACTGCAAAGATATTAAGAGGTTCACAGATCTCTCTTTACAGTGATCAGTGAAATACAGGTGGAAAAATACCTCACCAGGAAGGCATTAGTGTGAGTTTCATTTAGAGAGATTATATTGTGACTAACAAAATACACTTTCATTTAAAATTATTACTAATTACCCTGCAGAGTTTTCACTGAATCTTTCTATTTTTCAAAGAGATTGGTTTACCACTATGAGTGAATTTGAAAACAATTTTGATGTCAAAAAGGGTCTAATATCTCAATATTTTAAAAAAATATCCTCTATTTAACAATTTGGACCCTTAGTTAATCCTGTACTACATATTAAGAGAAATGATGTGATTAGTAAAAGGGTAGATGGGCAAAAAAGGGAACAGGAAAATAAATCATATTTCACAAATTCTACAATTAGTCTCTTCTAGTAATATGGAGGCAAGCAATCAAATTCTCTTTATTTAAAAAAAAAATACAAGGATGAGATATGAAGTAGTATGGTGTTTCCTCAAAATAGATTTCAGAGCAAGTCAGTAACTAGGAATTAGGCTCTTTCCCAGAACTATATGCATCTGAAATTATGTGGCTCTTAGAAAGTAGTGTGTTGAAAATATACCATATGAAAGAATATCTGGAGTTTAAAAAATGAACCAATTAACAGCTGTCCAGACACACCATCCTTGAAGTTGGGAATTATTAAGCCAGATACAGATGAAGCCTATTTATTACACCATAAAGACAAATCCATTTAATCCATGGCACATATTTAACTGTAGGAGTGAGGTAAAAAATAATGAAACAAGCCTATTTCTCTAATAACCTTCTATCACATCCACAACATTCCCAGAACAAGGTTTATATGAAGTCTTATTTAAAGCCATGCCGAGAAAGAGGAAGCAATTCATCTTTTGTGATTAAAATATAAATCTATCTTGAAACAAAATAATGGTACTCTTATCAGAGTTTATTTCATGTCTTGACATTTAGTCTAAACTTGATTTAAGGGAACTAACAATTATATACTATGATGAAAACTTGGTAAAAGTCAGGGTCATACTTTGAAATGAATGTCTCTGGCTAAATAAGCTTAGCTCATTAAAAAGAAAAAAATGGAGAGAAAAAAGGTTTAGCTAGAGCACAACATGAGGTTAACTCCAGGCAGAATACAGTAAATGCTGGAATAATAGTTGTCATTGTTTCAGGCTGCATCCTGATACTGAAAGTCTGCACTCTACTTTGGATGGTCTGGCGCCAACCTAGGCTCCCCTTGATTAACACTGCAGATTTTTGTTATTCCTACAATACTTTCATGCTTTTATTCTACAAGAGCAAGCAGTACGGGGAACAATGAAAGAGAGAGAATGAAGATGGCTCTGAGGTTTACTTCCTATAAAGCAGTAAGATGTTACTTCCTATTTAGCCATCTTTTTCCAGGACATCCTTTCTCCTTTAAAATTGGTGGAGGGATGGGCTCTCGAACATGGCATGAGGGAAAAACAAGCACGAAAATATGTGAATCTGTAATTGTACCCTCACTGTGACTCACTAATTAATAAATAAATTTTTAAAAATAAAAAGAAAATTAAAAAAATAAAATTGGTAATCTTTCTCCAACAGAGCCCTTCATATGATTCTGAAGTCAACACCAGTCAGCTTTCATCCTTCTCTTCTCCCTCTTCTGGATAGACATTTTTAGGAGTTCTGGGTTACCCGGGAAGGGTTCTGTTGCAAGTGCCCTTGTGAATATTAATCAACACCTGCTTTGGGAGAAAGTGCAGATGAATGATTGCATATCTGAAGATCAACAGAGAGTACAGGTAGGAAAACTTTCTTAATTTCTCTTTTTCTTTGAGGGTGGGATCGGGGAGAACGGAACCACATCCAATGATGCTCAGGGCTTACTTCTGGCTCTGCACAGGGATCACTGATCACTCCTCCTGAGGATGCTTGGGCAAGTGGGGGACATAAGAAGTGCTGGAAGCCAACAGGGGATCGCTATGTGCAAAGCAAATGCCTTCCCACTCCTATAGCATCTCTCTAGCCCTTCCTCATTCCTCTTAAACTTATTTCTCCTCATTTCGTTTGCCTCTATCTCACTATTTAGCTCTGATAGCCCTCATTATCCTTTTGATAAACCTGAAACTCCTTAGCATGGCAGATAAGAATGTGGGCAGCAGTATGTTAGTCTCAATCTCTTTTTTCATTTTATTTCCAAATATTTTTTTACTCAGCTTTCTTTCCCAGATAAGCTCTTCTCACCATCTCTGGCAACCCCCCTGGCATGCTCCGAAGCTAAAGGTTTATGGTTTGCTCTACATTTCTTCTGTAGCTGCCCCATTTTCAAAATCGACATCAATGCTTATTTCCTCAAAAGCTATTAACTGATAGCAAGTATAGCCTAAAAACTATTTGGCAATTGACCACCCAATGTCTTCAAATTTGTCTTGTGTTAATTTTTTTTTCCACATTACATTTCAAGACCCATGACTGCTCTAGGGCAATATTTAGTTCTAATACTTCTGTAAACGTCAGAAAATGCACAGGATGTGCATTGTGGTGATCTCTTGTTACTGTTAGAAATTTATTAATGGGTATTCCTCCTTTTCAGATTTGGTATGCTGCTCATAGGAACTTTCTATCTCTTTTGTTTAGGGCCCCTGCTGGATCTATGTGTACAATAACAAGAGGCATATATTCTTACAAACAGAATTTGTTCACTTGCAGCTTCACTGCTGGCTTCTAGTCATTCTTGCTGCCTATATTACAGTGTGAAAATAAGTTATCAGTAATGGCATGTGAATTATAATTACACTTATCCCAAAATGACACAAGAAAGTCTTACAATTAAAAATTATGGCAAGAAGGCTGGACAGAGAGCTCAAAGAGTGGGTAGGTATCCTGTATCCAGTGTGGTCTGGTTGGTCTGGGTACCCAAACAGTAAGTTCCCACAACCAGGTCAAGTATCATCAGGAGAGTTTGCAGGGTCCTAAGCATCACTGCACCTTTAAAGAAACTATTCTAAGAAAATTATTCTTAGATATCTTTTAAACACTTTGAAACTGACATGTGAACCAAGAACTAATTTTGTTTTAAAAAAGATTTTTTTCTATATATTAAACATTCTTCCATGAAATGCACTAACAAAATTAAATGAGATTGACTCCTATGTTTCACATATGACAAAAAGGGAAACTGATCCTACTTTACAATTACAACACCCAGCTAAGCTCTCCTGCCACATCAAATTGTTTCCTACACTTAAAAGGACAATTCATTGCTGCTTTATAAAATGTGGCAGAGACTCATAATATTGTCTTTAACTAGAGCAAGGAATCAGGGCATTATCCATTATATGTCACTCTCAGAATAAAGCTGTAGATAACTATGCAGTTTCACTGTCAGAAAAAAAAACTGGGGTTCATCCAACTCATTACTGTTAACATTTATGTGGTTACCAAATAAACGATATGGAAATATCCATGCCTCAGGTAATTCAATCATAAATAAATTTAATCTAGAAAAATACAACTCGGATTTTTAAAAATCAAAGTCAGAGATCTCTAACACATTAAAATGTTAGATTTATTTTTTTCTCATATAGGGAAAACACATATTCCAAATGAAACAGAATTATTCAAACACTGTGTAAGTTGCTTACTTAATTTAACATTGGCTTTATAGAGTATCATTATTCCCCCTCTTCCCTTAGAAACTCATCTGATCCGGGGTCAGGATGTGGACACTTGCAAGGAGGACCCTGAATCTTAAGACACTGTGCCTCTGGATCTCTCCTCAGTACCCCAGACCAAATGTTATCAGGAGGCCAATAATGCAGGGCAGTTATGAACCAATATGCAGTTTCGATACTTATTGTCATCTCCTTCACTAATTGGTTTGTCTCTTCCTTCAAAAGGATTGACTGAGTTTCAACAGGCATGCAAGGCAAGTGGAGGCCCAGAGGACAGAAAGCTGCATAAGGCAGCACCACCGAGGGTTCAATATAAGGCCAACAAATGAATACCATTTATAACTTATGTCTTAAGTCATAAATGAAGAACATGAGCAATGTGATGGGGGGGATATTAATGGTTTCCAAGTATAGTGCGGGTTAGGCAGGGGTGGTTAAAAGGGAAAAACTGAAAACACTTCAGGATGAGGTGGTGAGGCGGTAAGTGGTTAGAAATGAGTCCTGCAAGGGGACTGGGTCAGTCTCTAAAGTTCTGTGAATATACAGGCAAAGATAGATGGTTTTATATAAAGGCAAGAGACAGAGAAAGTTTATAGTAATCAAATAGTGAACCAATACTGGGCATTGAAAGTAAAACACATCAGTAGATCATTATTCATCTTGATCCTGACTACCTGAATATAATGTAAATAAAATTTAGGATATGTTTTTAAATGCAGAAAAATTAAAAAAAAAAACTACTCGACTACAGAAAGATTTAAAGGGTTGGGATGTGGCTTAGTAAGAGATCACATACCTGTTTGTACAAGGCCCCACATTTAGCCTCAATTAAAAAAACAAAACAAATCAAAACAAAACCCTGCCTAATAAAAAGGAAGACTAGACTTAGGGTTGATTTTTAAAAATGACCCAAGTTGGAGCCCTGGTACCACATGGCCTTCTAAGAATCCCTTGTGAAACTCAGAAGATCCCCAGTATCACTGGACACAAATTACACTATGTCGCTGGACCTGAGCATTCAGTTCTTTTATCTGATTCATCAAGTATCACTGGGAGTGCTGGCTAGGTTCCCGAGCATGCACGGTACAGCAACTCCCAACCCATGGCCCTAGCAAATATCATCATTTGCTCTGGTATATTCTTCCTTCTAACTATTTTCTCTCTTTTTTCTTATTTGAACTGTCCCCTGTCCCCACCCCCCATTCCAATTCATTTTCCAAGGCTTTCAATTTTTCCACACTGTTTATTTGATTTTGTGTGCCATACATATTTTATTTGATATTTCTCAAACTTCAGGTCAAATAATTAAACTTGTCACACCTTACTTCTTTAGTCACTTTCATATATTTAGGATATAAACTGAGAATCTATAGCATCTGGAAAGGGTGTATCCAATGATTACAAAACTGAACTTTTTTCCTAGGAAGTTGAGCTCATGCCTTTTTTAAATCTGATAACTGAGTGTTATGTTACACAATTTGTTTATACACAGAAAATTAAGTCGCATATAGGCAATTCTACTGTTTTTTTTTTTTTGCTAATTCTACTAATTTCTACTAATTCAACTCTTACAGAGAGCTGTGATATCAATCACTTATCCTTATGCAATGAGTCAATTGGCAACACTCACCTTAAAAATATTTGTTACTCAGTTTAGTATATATAATATTTCCATATATTTAAAGCCTAATGTAAACTAGGGGCTGGAGTGATAGCACAGCCATTAGGCCATTTGCTTTGTACGAGGCCAACCTGGGTTTAATTCCTCCGTCCCTCGAGGAGAGCTCGGCAAGCTACCGAGAGTATCCTTCTCGCACGGCAGAGCCTGGCAAGCTACCCATGGCATATTTGATATGCCAAAAACAGTAACAACAAGTCTCACAATGAAGACGTTACTGGTGCCTGCTTGAGCAAATCGATGAGCAACAGGATGACAGTGACAGTAACAGTGTAAACCAGAAACTCTGATTTGGCACAAAGAATCCACAATTGTCATTAAAATCTCATTATGTGAAGACAGGGCAGGGAAGTTTCAGATGGACTTCTGGCTTTTCAAAGCAGATTCTGAGCATGGTGGGAATGAACCACAATATGGGAGAGATCTTGTCTCCATCGCCCTAAAATAGGGATAAAGTCAGTGCTGCACCACACTAATAGGGACACAGCAGTTGGAGAGACATGGATTAGAATCTGGGCCCTAACTAGTGGCCTTGAAATGTTAAGCATATCAGAAGTATTCAACCTTTTTATCCTTGTGGACCAGTGAAAATAGAAGAAACATTTGTGGACTGATGAAGCAATAAAAACAATTATTCATAATATAATATACTGTGTATCAGTTTTGTAATTTTTTTTATACAGGAGTCACTCCTGGTGGCGCACAGCAGTGGTCAGAACACCTGGATGTACCCAGGGGGGCTGTCAGGCCTGGGATAGAGCTGGGGACGCCCAACAAGTGCTCCACCACTGGAATGATCTTCCTGACTCATGTTTTAAATCTATTATTGCAAAATAAAATTCTATACTTCGAGAGCAGAAAACAAAATTCTCATTACAGAGTATCTTGAACTTTGAGGAAAGCAGTATATCGTTCAGATCATGTTAGGGTACGACCTGCAGCTGCTCCTTTCTGGTTCACATTATACTGGCGGCCGCAGCCACGTTTCACGCACACAGCACTGCCCTCACACCCACTCCAGTTCTCTATAGTTTCTATCACTGACAAGGCTTACAATTAAGCTATAGTAACTTTAAGAGGTGGCAATAGATGTCTGTGGGGTGATGGCTGAAAACCACTGGTATAAATCACTTAACCTCTCTGAGTTTCAATTCCTCCATCTGTAAATCTGCATAATTAAACCTGTCACATAAAATATCATACTAATCACACAAGATAATATTTGAGCTCCTCTAGGAACTCCTCTCCTTAACTTCTTCCTCTCTTCCTCACAATAACAACAACAACAACAACAAATATTTCATTGCACATTTGCTACAGGAACTGAAGTACCAGCGAGTTCGGTAGGTTGTCCAAGGTCCTACAGCTAGGAAAAAATGAGGAACAAGAAAGGTCCAGTATTTTACAGTTAGCATGTGCATCATGCATGGCAGCTTTCTTTTACTACTATTGTTTCTTCAATGTTGCACTGCTACTCTTCCACTCCTATTTAATATGACAATATACTGAAGACAGATTCTTCATCCCCACCCATGTTCACTACTGAATGACTATAGCCAAGACAGTGTCAGGCACATCAAATGAATCCAGGCCACAAACCAACTGTTGGTGGCCTTGGATTTATAACTACATCTTTGACTCTGCTTTTTCGACTGTGAATCCAGTACATTGAGCCCTGTCATTAGGATTATTGAGGCCCTAGTGGTTAGTTGCTAACATGCTCTTGTGGTGAAAATGACCACCCTCTTGTGAAGCTTGATTGGTTTGGTTTCCCTAATCTCTTTACTAAGTGAATCTTCTATGCTCCTGAAGTCAAATTCTTATTCAACAATGGACGACCTATAAGTGAAATGCATGTTTCATCATTTTAAACAAAGGAGAGAAAATTATATATATATTTATATATCATATATAAAATTATATATAGTTTTATGTTTTAAACTAAAGGTGTCTATTTCTTTTTTTGTAATAATTATTTTTGTGACAATAAACAAGACCTTAACTGCATTCATGTTTCAAAGCAACAAAAGAAACTCTTATTACTACACTCTGTTTCTCAAAGACAATTTTTAAAAATCATTCTCATGCCTTTGTGTCTAGTGCTAGGCAAAAGCAATGTCTTGAGGAAGTTTTTTCTCAATTCCAAAATGACCCAGACAACATGAAACATATGCAGATGCCTTCTGAAACTGAAATCTTTGCAAAGAACAT
The DNA here is from genome assembly GCF_027595985.1 of Sorex araneus. Lineage (NCBI taxonomy): Eukaryota > Metazoa > Chordata > Mammalia > Eulipotyphla > Soricidae > Sorex > Sorex araneus. The sequence continues at coordinate 31,553,170 of NC_073307.1, read as the reverse complement.
CTGGCTTATCAATCTTTATAGTGGCACCATTTACTTTGAACAATTCTCTCAACCATTCTCCCAATGGTTGAATAATTATTACCATCTTCATACCTGTTAGGATTTTCTGTCCTTATCAAGAAGCAGTGTACTGTGATTTCAAAAGTATGGGGCTTACCGATGCACCGAGAGCCATCTGTTGAAGTTATGTATCCACGTGGACAAATGCAAAAATAGCTTCCCACGGTGTTGGAACATTCGCCAGTTTCACATATCCCAGGAACGATGCTGCACTCATCAATGTCTAATCAAGGGAAGGAGAAGACAATTCAGGAAAGGCCTTCATTAAATAGCTTTTAGAGGAGATTAAAAAAAAAATAGAGTATGTGAGCACTCCTGGTTGATTAGGTCAGATCATATAACCCCAAAGATACTCTTATTACAGGCCCTAAAGAATTTCTCACACGTATCTATGGGAACTGAGATGAAAGTAAATTCCCATGGCAGTAATACAAGGCCAACTAAAGCAAAACTCTATATCCCTTTTTTTCCTCAGATGCAATTTAAATTGGAAATAAGTAAGATGTCAATGTTTTAGTTTCCATTCTACATCAATTAAGGAATTATCCTACTAGAACCTTAAACAAGCACAGAAATTACATTTTAAAATATGAATAACTACATTAAAATTTAGAGCAAATTTTTGGTCTAATTTTTGAACCAATAAAAGGTAGTAAATATTTCTTTTTTTTTCCCCGTTTGGCTTCAGGATGTGTTTTTGTATGTACATCTGAATGTGGATATACACGAAATTCTGGGAATTAAACTTTAAATCTCAGATAATATAGCAACATGGCAAAAGGCAAAGCTGGCAGGCTTTGAAAAGTGTCCAATTTTCCTATTGTACCTCCCTGCACTGATCCACTCAGCTTTCCCCGTGCTGGGACCAGTCTATTCCCTTTCACATTAATGAAAGGTCTGCTTTCTTTTAAATTTCCCTTAGCACCAAAAACCTGGGCAATTTATATAAGCTCTAATGTACTTTTCTTCTAGTTCAATAAGCAGAGAGGGGTGGAAAGTCAAACAAAGCTCCTGTTAGGTACACAGGAAACTAGTTGCTAATAGATTTTTAAAGGAAATGAGCCTCTCAGCAGACAATTCAGCCAGCCGCAGTCGCCTCAGTCAGCTGTCCATTTTAAGAATTGAGGTAGCAAAGATGAATGAACACAGAGAACAATGACAGAAGCCATAACCATACATTGTTACTGAAAAGTAAACCTGAGCTTTCTGTTTCTTTTCTGCTGCATGTATTTTTTGGACATTATCAATAAAAATTACAGGCAAAATGATATTGTAAATCAAGAAATGCTAAACCTCACAATTAAAAAAAAAACAGTTGGCAACATCTCTGGATTCCTCAATGGGTTTATTCATTCTGGTTTTCCCCATTTATTCTGACAGGTCAGTATTGCCTATGAGCTATATCACGAAATAGTTTTATGCTGTGTGTCTTCTTGGAATGCTCTCATAAAAATTGGTTCCCAGATTCAAACATTTTCTGAAATTATATGTTCATTTGAGGCTTAATAGTTAGCCACTGAAGGCACTGTGGTACCAATCAACATCAACCAGTTTCCCAAGACAGACCAAAATTCTAACATGAATTGACTACATAAAGAGCAAATACTTAATGTGGTGAAAGAGTTACCATCAGACTTAATCCAAGAAAATAAAACCATGTGTGCAAAATTAGGACCTGTTGCATCTTGTGTTGCTATCTTAGTGCAGTGCATCTTAATACAAGGGAACATGGAATCAGTAAAGAAAGGAAACTAGAATAATATGATTTTAATCATCAGATGTACTAACCAGTCCCTTACGACAATACCAAAACAGGATCACACATAGCAGAGCAGCAAGCAGTACAGAAGGGAAGGATAGACCCTTGCTTCATCCTCTTACATCTAAACATATACCTACAATCAGGGCACTGATGGAGGCAAAGATTGAGTCAAATTCTTAAAAATTAGAACATTAAGTTACTCATTGAAGCATTCTTTTTTTTCCCAGGCATCTTATTTCTAAATAAAGAACTTCTTTGTTTTCTAACTCCAAATACCCTCAATGAGGACAAAAGAAGTAGAAAATTGAAATGCTTGACATTTTTCTTTTTTTTTTTCCAGAAGGAAAAAAACTAGCAGAAAGAACATGTGAAGTGATATTAAATTTATGGGTTAACATTTGATATTTTGTTGTATTAAAAAGTCCCATTTCACAATTCCATTAGAATCCTAAAAGGTTAAATTTCAGATAATCAAAATAAAGTATTCAGGAAAGTACTTAAATAATCTGTACGAGAACTATAAAGTTTTTAAATTTATTTTTTGAGTAAGATCTCAGCCTCAAATTTTAAAAATTAAAAAGTTAGTACTTTCTTTTTTCTTTCTGATTAACACCCTGCATTTCAGTGCAGTCATTGTTCAATATTTATCTGTCAATTTAATTTAGCATTTGCAGTTATGTTAAGATGATTGTATATCTATAGATCTTCTATAATACTACCTCTTTAAGACTTTATGTCAAAATAAAAATTGGAAGCAGTTATAAAGTGTATATTGCCTAGGTTATAATTAAGTACTCCTAATGATATCAAGTTTATTCAAGAAAAAAGCCAAGTCAGGTTCTGAATTCCTATGGTGCTTCTGTTCACATCCTCTTAAACTTAAAAAAACAAGTTCGTCAATTTGGAGACTTTTGGTCTGAAAAATAAGAAAAACGAATCCAAACTGACATTAATTGGAAATGTTTTAGCACGCATATTTGGAAGTCTAGAAGGGGCATAGACTTCATGACTGGTTTACGTCATTGTTGTTTGCTCAATGACTCTAGTTGGAGTTCCACATTAGACCTTCAACTTGGACACCTGGCATAAAAAATGCCTCTTTCAGTGCTTCTCTCCTAGGAAGGGGAAAAGTTTTCCCCTTAGCACAGGGCACCTTTGTCCTATTGTATTGAACTGAGTCACAAGTGAATTTCTGAATGGCCTCCTTCCTCCTTCTAGGAGATTATGTTGATTAGCACAGGCTTGAGTGTCCTTAACAGATCACTAAGGCAAGGGGAATGCAATTAGCTTCAAACTACTAAAAACAAAAACAAAACCTAAAAAACAGCATGGATGAGTATAGTTGAGGCATGGCGAGCCTTTGAGAATGCAAGAGAAATGGACAGAAGAAAGCCTATATATAGTAGGGTTTATGCAAATTAAATGTAAAGATCTTCAGGAAAAAAGAAAAGTAAGAAAACCCTCACAGAATCTCCTGTCCCCCGCACCTGGCTGTCTTCACCAGGGCCCCTCAAAGGGGGTGGGTTGAGTTTCCCTCCCTGCCCTAAGCAGAGCCCCGGCAGCGGAAGACCTCTGGAACCCAGACATAGCCATGCTCAAGACCACTCTCCACATGCTCAGACGAGCTTCACCCATGAAGGAACCAACAGAGGAACCCAGGTGTGTGGGACCCGGGGCTGAGATTTCCAAGCCTGTTCGAATCAGGACTGGGCCTCCTCCACCCAGATTCCCCATTTTCCAGTAGCTAGGCAGTCACACCCACAAACTGCCCCCAGCGATATGTAATCCCATCAATGGCCAAGATCCAGAGACTATAAAACAAAGCTCTTATTGTCTAGTTCTCCCTCTCTGAGAACCTGGCAAGCTACCGAGAGTATCCTGCCTACACAGTAGAGTCTGGCAAGCTCCCCATAATATATTCGATATGCCAAAAACAGTAACAATGATTGGTCTCATTCCCCTGACCCTGAAAGAGCCTCCAATGTGGCACCGTTGGGAAGGATGAGTAAAGAAAGGCTGCTAAATCTCAGGGCTAAGATGAATGGAGACACTACTGGTGCCTGCTCGAGCAAATCAATGAACAACGGGATGACAGTGATACAGTGAAGAAAACCTTGCTAGTTAGCCATATGTCAAACTCTGGAGATTCTTCCTAAAGAATCTGAATTAACTAGTGGCATTATATAAGCAATAAATATTTCAGAAAGACAATTCTTTACTTAATGAGGAAAGATAATAAATAATAAATAAATAAATATCTAGAAACAAATAAAGAGAGCTTGAAGTAAAGTTTATGATGAGAAGAACACTTATGTTAAGAGCTATATAAAGGGAATCCCCAACACACATTACCAATGGATATATAGTCTAGCTTGATTGACAAGGAAGATGACGATAGTGCTATTAACAGAGAAAAGGACTAGGAGTCAGCCTAAGAGACTGAGAAGGAAGCTAAGACTCAGGAGCTAAGAGTAAGACTGTGAAGGGAGGTGAAGGAAGAACACTGTCCAAAAGGAGGCAGTTAAGTGTACTGTGGAAGGGTAAAGAGAATCAAGAACTGGAAAGTGTTTAGTAATTCAAAGAAGTTGAACACAGGTTTTCTGAAAAAGAAAACTTGATCTAAGCAAAACCATCTGACAGATTTCTGACTGCCAAACCACATAACCTCATATTTGTCAACCAACATTTACAACATTTACTGTAAATCTTACTCTATGCAGAATATAATGAATAATTTAGTAAGTAGTGCTAAGTGTGATCTCAGATATCACTGAACTCAAAGAACACTGCCCTAGAGTCTGTCAATTCCAATATGTACATGTCAGACATAAGCACAGTCCATTTAGTAATCGTGTTATCGAGAACTCAGAATAAATAAAACAAGAAATTTCTCTTTAAAAAGTGTTCTTAGAATATTTTATTTCCATCCATGCCAAAAACTATATGTTTTTAGTCTATTCTGCATTTTTTTGGTATAGGAAAAGTCACTGAAAGAATATATGTGTAGTCACTGAAAGCATATCAGTATACTATTTGAAATTATGAACATTTATGTCTAAATTTTATGTGTAATAAAATATTTTAAGCTCTTACAAGAAAAGATATTACTGAAATGATAAAAAATAAAAGATTATGGTTAACTTTCCCTTTATAATTTTGAAAGCATGTTGTGGGTCAACTAAGAATTTTATTGCATATTTCCAAATAGCTTAATTGAAACACAATTTAGTTGTATGGTGATACAATCTCTGAATATAAAATTCCAGGGCATTTAGTATTCATAAGGTTGTGAATTTACATTCTTCTAACTTAAAATCTACCCTGTTAGCATGTTAACAGTTATTCTATTCCCCCCAGCTTTTTTTTTTTCTTTTTGGGTCACACCAGGCGATGCACAGGGGTTAGTCCTTGCTTTTCACTCAGGAATTACTCCTGGCGGTGCTTGGGGAACCATATGGGATTCTGGGAATTAAATCCGGGTCGGCTGAGTGCAAGGCAAATGCACTACCCGCTGTACTATAGCTCCAGCCTATGTCACCACCCCCATTTTAAGCAGTAATTAATATATGATTAAGGAGAACTTACTAAATCCTGTATATTTTCCTGCTCTAGACATAGTTTTATTGCTTGAATAATAAAATATATATTCTTTTATGATAGGCTTCTTTTATTTAGCATGTTTTCAAAATGTATTTACTTACCACTTGATGTTTGGATAAAAAGGAATCACCTGTACAAAGATGGTCTGTATGTAAGTTATATATAGAAACACATATACATACAGGATCTTAGGTGTAGCAGCCGTACTATCTACGTGGCATGTGGTTTGTATACGTATCCTCTCTCATATTCTCACAGTGACTAAATTGCCTACAGACACACTTGTCACAACATATTCGTGATAGCAGCGCCTGGCTGTACTTATTTCTAACTGCTAAACAATATTCCAGAGCATGGATATACCACATTTTATTTATCCATTCATGAACTGATGGTAAAATGTGTTGTTTTTATTTTTTCAGTCATTATGAATATTTGAGCACAAGCTTTGTGAGGATTTTTAAAAAAAATCTCACTTATCTATAAGTGAAAATGCTAAGTCATATAGTAACTCTGTTTCTTATTAAGAATTTGTCAAATTTGTTTTCCAAAACAGCCTTACTATTTTACATTTCCCACTAGAAATGTATGAGGTTCAGATTTCTCCACATCCTTGCCAATACTCATTATCTTTTTTATTATAATGGTGTTAAATGTTCTCACATAACTTTGGTTTGTGTCTCCCTAATATGAGTAACAACACTGAGCACATTTTTATGTAGTTATTAGTCTTTTACCTATATTCTTTGTAAACATGTCTTCAATTATTTCAATTATACTCCATTATATTAATTTTATACGTAAACTTATTATAATTTTAAAAATAACCCAAAAGAATACTTTATATATGTCCCATAACTTCTATGTTGTTTACACATGAATTTCCATATGAACCATAGGATCAGATAATTCATTTCAGGAAAAAAAATGACAATTTGGGATTTTGATAGATGTTATTCCATCCATAGAAATGCACAGTTTTCAGAAAGAAAGGACAGACATACAATGACTGCACTCATTTGAGGAATATAAAATAACACAGTATGAGACTGACACCCAAGGACAGTAGACACAAGGGTCAGAAATATTGTTCCATAGTCAGAAGCCTCCTCATGAGCTGAAGGAAAAGGCAGTTGAAATAGAGAAGAGATCACTAAATCAATGATGGTTGGAGGAATGGGATGGGAGATGTGTGCTGAAAGTAGATAAAGGACCAAACGTGATAGCCTCTCAGTATCTATACTGCAAACCATAATGTCCAAAAGCAGAGAGAGTGTATGGGAGAAATTGTCTGCCATAGAGGCAGGGGGAGGGCTGAGATGGGGGGACGGGATACTGGGGACACTGGTGTGGAAAATATGCACTGGTGGAGGAATGGGTGTTCAATCATTGTATGACTGAAACTCAAATATGAAAGCTTTGTAACTATATCTCATGGTGATACAATAAATATATATATAATATATTTAGATTATTGTACTGTATCTTTTCGAATTTTCTGGACTTGATAATTATAGTATAGCTATATTAGATAGTAACATATTTTTAGAAAGAATATGCTTAAAAAGAGGGACAAAGACTATGTCAGCAGTTCTCTAAACAAAGCAATATAGACAATATACATATGCAATTTTTTGTGTCTGTATAAAAGATGTTTATATTTGTGAATTTTTGATTATTGTGCATAAGAATTTTTTACCCTCCTCTATCTTAACTACCCTCCACCCCAAGATAGAGGAGGGTCCATTATGACAATGATCAGTGAACAAGAACTAAAGGTTGAAAGTAGGTAAAGGGATATACATGATAACCTTTCAGCATCTTTATTACAAACCATAATGCCCAAAATGAGAGAGAGAAAGAGAAAGAGAAAGAAGTGCCTGTCATAGAGGCAGGCTGGGGTGGGGGGTGGTTTAGGGGTGGGAGGAGAGAAACTGTGGCCATTGATGCTGGAAAATTACATTAGTGGAGGGATGGGTGTTGGAACATTGCATCACTGCAATCCAATTATGAACAGCTTTGTGATGCTTTATTTTATGGTGATTCAACATAAAAATTAATATTAAAAAAATAAATGCAAAGTTTTATATCCATAGAAATGCAAAGTTTTATGTCTTCACAAAATGTGCTATTAAGTATTACAGTTTAAGTTAAAGTGTTATATTACTAAGCATTTTGTTTATTGTTGATTTTATTATAAATGAAATTATTTTATTAGCTTCTTTTCAGAATATTCCCTGCTAGTTTCTGAAAATATAATTTATTTTTACATAATGATTATCACCAATCCTGATGAATGAATTTACTGTATTTCACAGCTTTTCCTAACTTAGTAAATACCTCTTTCATTGTAGTTGATAACTTACCCATTAAAAGCTGTAACTTGCAAACAGTTTCTTTCCAACTTGGATTCTTTCTGGTTTTTTTTTTTTCTTGCTTAATTGTCCTGTCTGATAATAAATTGTTGAATAGAAATCCCGAAGTCCTGAGTGTGAACATGTGCTTTGTTCTGCTTATGGGAAATATTTATTCTGCTGCTGCTAAGGATAATGTTAGTTATAGTTTTTCTTCAAAAATGCCCTTTATTGGGTTGAGGGTGTTCTTTTTCATTCCTAATTTGCTGATAATTTTTATCATGAAGTATTTGAGCTGTTTTTCCAGATGTTTGCTACATCTGTTACTATGATCATGTGACTTCTGTTTTTCTTCTATTTGTCTGCTGTAGTACTTGATTTTATATTCATAATTGACCCTGCCTTCCTAGGATAAATCTTAACTGATATTGATACACAGAACTATTTATGTGAGGCTGGGTTCATTGTGCTTATGTTTGATGAAGGATAAATTCTTGTGAACATTTGCAATTATATCCATAAGAGCTATTCATCTGTAGTTTTCCTTTCTTGTGTTTTCTTTGGCTTTGGTATTTGGGTGATGATACCAAGCTCAGAGAATGAATTGACGCATTCCAACTTACTTTATTTGTGAAAAAAAAGTTTATGAATCAACACTTTTTGAATATTTCAAGGAATTTATCACTGAAGTCACCTGGAATTTTTGGTGGGAAATTTTATAACTACTAACTTGATTTCTTTACTTACTACATCACATTATTATAAAGGGAGAAGTTCTTCCAGAGTTGGAATCCAAACAAAAGAACTATTATGAACCAAAGTATAGAGTGACCAGCTCAAAGAAAGTAATAAAAAATTAACATTTCTGATGAGCTGAGACTATTTCTTAAAGGAGTATAAATACAGTACAGGTAAATTTATAAAGTTAGAAAGCATTCTAGGAAATACATTTCACTGCTCTCTTGCAATGATGAAGAAACCGAGCCATTAGGGAAAAAAATGGAGAATTTTGCCTTTAGTAAATGCCAATGTTGAAGAATGGGACTCAGTTTAGAACGAGGTCAAGGACAGGAGAGTTAATGACAAAGTCCAAGTTCCTATAAATATGGTTGCAGCAAAGAGAAAAGAATAATAAAAGGAGTATCCTGAAGCAAAATTAAGAACAGTAATGGGTGAACAAGACTTCATTTTAAGCTAATATTAATAGAATCAGTAAAATAAAGATATATGAAAAAGTGATGAGTTTTCAGTTAATAATGTCCACAAAACAGTCAAAAATTCAGGATAGGTTTTTAGAAAAGTTTTTGGCACTTACAGATATAGATAGTCAAAAGAAACAATGTGAATAAAAGCAGTAAAGAGAATATGAGAGAAAATCATTAAACATAGTTGCCTAGGAAAATACTTATTTAAAATAAGAGAAGCAGGCTAACAATAAAGAAAAAGGTCACCAGCATTACTGAAAAATTATTTATGGACAGAGCAATGGTACAGAGGGTAAAGCATTTGCTCTGCACACTCACGAGCTATGTTCTATCCTTGGGACCACATATGGCACAGAGCCAGGAGTAAACCCTGGGCACTGCTGGATGTGGCCCTGCCCCCGTCAAAAATAAAAAAGCTATTTAAAATTTTAAAGAAGTCAAAAATAGTGGACAGAATAAAAGCACGCATGTGCTATCAGAAATCCTAATCCCTACTAAGCCTAGAATGTTTGCCTATGTGACAAAGGGAAATAAAGATGGCTGATTAAGATCAGCTGATTTTGAGGTGGTGAATTCATCCTAGAGCATCCTTCCTACACCCAGTGTAAACAGGGGCCCCTAGAAGAGGGAAGAGGAGGCAAATGTATCATATTCTAGGGATATGAAGGTTCTGTACATCTAACTTTGAAGAGAAGGGAACTCAGGCCAAGGAACGAAGAGAGCTTCTAAAAGTTAGAAAATTCAAGATGATACTCCTATAGACATAGAAAAAAAATGCAATTCTGCCACATCTTAATTTCAGACTTGTGGGATCACAGGGTCCACAATTGAAAGATAATCAATCTATGTTGTGTTACATCACTAAGTTTAACATCAAACTTAAAAATGATCTACATTTTTTTCTCTTTCTTGAGAACTCAATGTAATCTAGGGAATATCCTTACCAGGTAGTAAAACTAATTTGACCAAGGTCACTGAGTGGCCTTTGCACATTACTTATACTAAATTTGTACATGTACAACTGACCCCTACCCCTACAAATGGAATGTAGTTATCTCTCCAGGGTTTCCTATCTCGGTGGTCAGCTGCCTATTAGTTATGCATACTTTAGATATCACAGTTATCTCAAGCTCACTAAGTTTACACTGCCTCTTTAATTCCAATGCTTCCACTCTACATGTACCTTCAGCATTTCTCAGATTCTTTATCTCTGCAGTTGGCCCAACCATCCATTCTCCTGCACAAGACATAAATCTGGGTACCGCTCTTCATACCTCCCTTCCTTGATACACCTCACAAAGTCATCTGGATGAATTCTATTTCCTAAGTATCTTTACTTGCACCCACACTTTCTGCATTCAACACCATTTTCTCTCCTCCTGGTTCTTAGGATAATTTTCATTAATATATACCTACTTTTAATTTGTTCCGCTTCAACTGTTTTTTTCACATTAGAGGCACAGTGATCCGCTGTTTGAATCCTTTGTCTTTCAGGATCAAATTCCTGCTAACCTCACATTTCTCTTTCAATTTTTTTTCTTTTTTCTTTCCTTCTTTCTTCCTTCCTTCCTTCCTTCCTTCCTTCCTTCTTTCTTTCTTTCTTTCTTTCTTTCTTTCTTTCTTTCTTTCTTTCTTTCTTTCTTTCTTTCTTTCTTTCTTTCTTTCTTTTCTTTGTTTTTTTTCCTTTTTGGGTCACACCTGGCGATGCACAGGGGTTACTCCTGGCTCTGCACTCAGGAATTACTCCTGGCGGTACTCAGGGGACCATATGGGATGCTGGGAATCGAACCCCAGTTGGCCCCGTGCAAGGCAAACGCCTTCCTACTGTACTATCACTCCAGTCCTCTCTACGTTTTCTGATTTGGACACATTTAGTTTCTCAAACAAATCATGGCTTCTCTGGCCTTTTCTGGTGTGTACTGTGTTCTTCCCTCTGTCTGGAGATCAATATTCTATCACATTTTTAGCTTGTTTTAGCTTATTTATGTTATGCTACAATGGTCATTTTCATGTGGAACTCCTCCAGACTTTTCTTCTCTATGCTCCCTTTCCACCCTATACTACTTATGCCTTAGGATTTATCACACCATATTGTAGCACTGTCGCCCTGTTGTCCTGTTATTTATCGATTTACTCCAGCGGGCACCAGTAACGTCTCCATTGTGAGACTTATTGTTACTGTTTTTGGCATATCGAATACAACATGGGTAGCTTGCTAGGCTCTGCCGTGCGGGTGGGATACTCTTGGTAGCATGCTGGGCTCTCCGAGAGGGACAGAGGAATAGAACCCGGGTCGGCTGCATGCAAGGCAAATGCCCTACCCACTGTGCTATCGCTCCAGTTCATCACACCATATTACCACTGCATAATTCTGACTTTCTGGCAAACTACTGGGGGAATAACTCCAGGAAAACCCTAGTTTCAGCACTACTCACTGCTCTGCAATTGTATTTCTGGCTCAAGGAAATGCCTGTCTTGTATTCTGAAAGCAGTTGGTCTTGAAGTTTTCCCTTATGTGCCATATGTTCTAGCTAGAAGTTCGGCACTGGACTACCAAACCATTGTGACCACAAATCACAATCTGCTTGTCTTGTAAGCTGTGTTTCAGGTGATTCTTACACAGGTTAAGGATTAAGGTTTGGTTACATCTGTATTTATTTCATCAGAAAAACTGAAGTTCTTTGACAGAAACTTAATTCATGACATTTTATGAACCAACACATCCTCACTTTACATCTTGCCTTTGAAGTGTTGTCTAAACTTTCTAGAGCAAAATGTTAAGCTGTCACTTAATTCCATCAGCTCTCTCATGTTCTCTTTTCTCTTGTTATTAACTGGTTCCGCTTCTAACTTTTCTCTTTTCTGATTTTTCCTTACATATCAAGTCTATCATAAAATAACTGATAACAAAACCTCTGTCCTCCTTTACTTTGAACACTCTTTACTCTCTTTTAAATGTTGCCTTTTATTTTCTATAGTTGAAATAACCAGATTATAATAATATCAATGTTTATTTTTTAGTGTAAATGTAGTAACATCACCAAGGTATATACAAACCCTTCTACTTCTCAAAGTTTAAATTGATATACTATTGATTTTTAAATAGCAGCATCAATATTACTGATATATACTTGCTGTTTTGTTACACCATGCCTTCTGGCAATGTCAGAATCCCTCCACCATTATCCCTACATTCCTTTTTTTTGCACACCACCCTCTCTGGCACAAGCCACAGTATCCACAGATCACAATTCTTCTGGCCATAGGTCAAGGTTTGTTTCACTGGAGACCACTAATGCCCTGCTTTGTTTTGTTATATTCTGCATATCAGCAAAATCATCTGGTATTAGTCTTTTTCCTTATGACTCACTTCACTTAGCTTGACACCCTCCAATTCCATCCAAGATGCAGCAAAGTGCAAGATTTCATCTTTTCTCATAGCTGTCATTCCATTTCTTTCTGATTTCCATCACTGTAAAGGTTCTTGAAAGCTTGGACTATATCAGCAATCTAATTTTTCATCACTTATTTATTACCTTTTTGTAAAAGAGCCTTTGTTCTTGAGTCTCTAATAGTCTTGACTATTCTTATTGGCTCTCTTTCTTAAAATATTGTTTCTTGATATATTCGTTTACTAACACCACAGTTACATATCACCACAAAACAAAAGGAGAGAGAGGGCAGTAGCTCAAAAAAATGTATAAGGGTAGATTTTTATAAAAGAGTGATCACAAATAGCAATTTTATATATATTTATAGTGGTATAATGTATAATAGAGGACAAAACCTGTTCTGTTCTGTAATATCAATATTCTATATTATTCCAGATTGCCACTGTAGCGTGACAACATATACTTTCTTGATTCTGCTTTTTTTCTGCTTCTGATCTAAGGAAATTCTATATCATAATTTCTCTGTATGATACATTAATTCTCTGTATGATACATTCTCTGTATGATACTACTAATAGGCAATAAAGGAACTTGTTAAGAGTTCTTTTTCTGTTGAGACTAAGTATTTTGCAAGGGGCTACATTTATATTCAAGTAATAAATATTGTCTTTTTTCTTAACACTAATTTTAACTAATTCAGGCACAAAGTGAAGATGTTAAAAGGCTATCCCACTACTGTGCTTTTTAACATTATGAGAATTATTGCACTGCACTGTCCACTGTCCTCCCATTGTTCATCGATTTGCTTGAGTGGGCACCAGTAATGTCTCCATCGCGAGACTCATTGTTACTGTTTTTTGGCATATTGAATATGCCACGGGTAGCTTGCCAGCCTCTGCCATGAGGAGAGATACTCTCAGTAGCTTGCTGGGCTCTCTAAGAGGGACAGAGGAATCGAACCTGGGACGGCCACATTCAAGGCAAATGCCCTACCTGCTGTGCTATCGCTCCACCCGATGACAATTATTGAGGCATTATTTACATTTCAAAATAAATTAAAGTTACTGATAACATAACCAAAACAAGCTTAAAATTTTGGCCTGATCCCTACACTTCTTGGAAAGCATAGCTGTTTACCAGCAGTCACTTTTTCTTTCTTTCCTTTCTTTTCCCCATCTCAACTCAGTGTGAAAACATTCTATCATGTTGCTTGTCCAAACTTAAAACTTGAAACAAGGCATTGAAACACTAAGAACAATGTCGGGGATATGGAAATAACCCTGATTTTTATAGAGAGATGAACAGATAAAGACGCTGTCATATATATACACAATGGAATATTTTGCAGCTCGAAGTAAAGATGAAATCAAGGGCAATTCACCCTGCCCTTAGGTGGAATTACAGGGCATAATGTTTACTGAGACAGAGGGAGAAGGATAAATACTGAATGACCTCACTCACCTGCGGTTTACATAAAAATATATAGGGTAATAGACAGAACTGAATGATAATGAAGTCTTGGCCTTCTATCACAAGACTGAGACTACCAAGCAAAGAATGAGGGCTGGAAAGGAATGAAGAGGTGAACTAGAAATAATATAAGAACAACACTGCAGGGCATCAGGGACTGGTGGTGATGAGGTGCAATCACTTTGTACACCAAAACCAAAAATGGTTAACACATTTTGTAACCTTGTTACCTAAGCCATAATAAAAATAACTTAGAAAATGAAATATCAAGAGAAGATGAAATTTTTTTACAAATCTTAAAATTCTGAAGACAAAAATAATACACAATTTCTTAGGAACATACATTTTAGGATTGAACGATGAGCTATCAAAACTATGCCCTTCAGAATCTGCCTTTTCATCCCCCATATCTTCAAGAACTGCCTAACATAGTAGTACAGAAAAATTAAACTGAAAGTCTCCCTTAATGCCGGGTAAAACCTACCATTTCAATAACACAAAAATCAGGAAATTCCAAAGTTAAATTTACTATAACCATTTAGACTTGGCAAAGATACAAGAATTTAGTATTTTTGATCCCATTTTTCTTGTTAAGCATCAGCAGTATATTAAGATGTAATCAAAAAACCCTCAGGATTTAAAAATGTATCCTGGCAAATGTAACAAGAACTCAATTTAAGAAATCTTGATCTTTCATCAATGCTTTAGTTATATAGTCACTGATTTTGTATCTTCTAAATAAATGGCAATAAGTAAAAAGGAAATGTCCTACATTCTATTATGGAATTATTATATAAATATTCATTAGCTTTTTCTTCTTTAAATACTTACTGCCATAAAAGGAAACAAACTAAAAAATAGTACTGCTCAATCATGAAAACACATAGTATGTACAATGTTTATAATGGGAGTTAATCTTTAATTGGTACCGCTGTACTACAATATTTGGTTTCTGGGGCTTGATTTGCTTGATTAATTGACCTGAGTTGATATATTCCATTGATATATATCGTTTAAATTCAATAAGGAACACATGGAACTACAATGTATTTGTGTCGGTACACATACACTTGAGTTGTGTGTGAGTACAGAGAGGCAGAGAGGTCATTCTTAAGCCTTTCATGTTCTCAGGCAGTGATGGAAGAGCACACACTTAACAACTAGCATTCTCTGAATGAAGTAACCAATCCAAAATAGCTGAGAGGGAAAACTCCAAAAACCGGGACTGGGCCTGACTGGGGTCACATTTTGGGCTAATAAAGCATGGATGTGTTCATACTACATGCTTACATAATTGCGTTATATTACAGGAAGAAATTGTTGCATATTCAAAAGAACCTATCTGGACAATTTTAAAGCACACCAAAATATCTCTGGGGTTTTCATTAGGACTTGGCAAGATCTCCAATGTTTGGCATTTACTTTTCCTTAAATTACTCAGAAACACCTGTTGGAATGATTTTTGCAAAAGTGAGCCTTTTGTCTACAGAATTAAACTTACACATTAGGAAGTTGGAAACATTTATAGTAGTTTCACATAAATAGATAGACTACAAGATATTATGCATTTAAATCACTGGCCTGCACACAGAAGGTAATGTGTAACCTCTCATTGCCATTTTACGTCGTTCTTGTAACCAGTTCTTTTTTTTTAATTAAAAAAATCTGTTTCTTGAACTTAGGAAATCTCACACTTTCTCATAGATAGATATGAGAATATCTACCTTTATAGATAGAAAAAATGTCCACCGAGATCCAATAGTCACATATCTCTTGCTTCAGGTTACTGCATTTGGTAGTTTCTGTTATGAATTCTCCACCCAGGGAGCCATAGCCTGTTCCCTCCCCTCTTCAGATTTATTCTGAAATATTACCATGTCAGTATGTTTCCTCAGCTACTAAAAATTTCATACAACTAGCATTTTATAGACTCTCTCCTGAATTTTGTATGGCTTTATATGCCAACAGTCTAGATTTACTTATTTATTTTTGATTCCTTGTTCCTATTATTAATACATCTGAAAGCAAGATTTTTTTTGTCTTGTTTACTACTCTATCCCTTGGATTTAGAAGAAAGACAGGAAATCAATTGATACTTTTCCTGAACGAATTATTCTTTGAGAGCATGTCCAAAGTCTAATGCTTTTACAGATATTTTTGGAATTTTTCAACACTGAATGCTGTCATCTCTCACTACTTGTACGAGGGATGATATCATCATTTTTCTAATTATAATTCCCCTAATCAGCCCCAAATTTATGATAGCCTTTATTCCCAAGCGGGGGAGTCTCTTGGATCCTGTGTGACTAGAACTCTTGCTGAGACCACCAATTTATGTCTTTTCTGCGCATCTTTTCCTTTTTAAACTCTGCAAAAAGAGATATGAGATTTTTCAGATGCAAACTGAGATCACCTTGCATTTCTCTCCTCCCATGTTCTTATTTAAAATACTTTCCCGCCAATTTTTTTTTTAATAGAAGATTCACATTGATCTTTGAGGGCATTGCCAGAAAACTTCAGGGAAAAAAATTCCTTAAGGCGCAACTAAAATTTCACTAAACATTTTGTGTTACTCCCATCTGTCTGTCAACAGAGGACATCAGATCAGTCAAGGCACCTGCAGTTTTTGAAGGTAGGTCATCAAAAGCCCCTGGTGTTAGTGGAACTAGGAGAGGGAGTTTTGTCAGTAGGGCCACAATTATAGCAAATAGGAGGGAAATGCTGGTGATGTAGTTTGTTATCTAAGCAGGGGAAGGGCCAAGAATTTGGAGACAACCGAAGTCTTCAGGAATTGGCTCCAGGGAATGTCTCCACAAAGGAGGTAAAGAAGCTAGATGCTGTGACTAGACACTGACCTGGAGTGCTTTTTCAGGAGGCATAGCATGGGTGAACCCTCCACTTTCCACACAAAAAAAAAATCAGGAAAGTTTATTTTTGGAACATACCACTACTTATTACAAATAATTATGATTGGGCCCTGACCAATTTCTGGGGCCAAAACCTTTTGTGATTAAACTGGGGAAAGATAAAACAAGGAGAATGGGTATAGTGAGGGAGTTTATATCTAATTTAGATTTTTATATCTAGGGTGCCGCCACCCCAGCAAAAAGCAAAAACGGTGACTGGGGAAACAATATGATTGTATCCATATACTGGAGAACAGAACTCCAACAAAATGAGAACTACAGAACCCCTTCCCGGAAAAATAAAGCAAATGTCAAAAATCACTGAGTTCTGTGATAGAATTAATAACAAATAAGAATCTTCAGAAATCAAGCCTTCCAACTGAAACATGAAAGCAATTTACCTTATAATTATGAGGGGAGTTGAAGAGAGAAAGAATAGAAGGGTTAAGTAATTTGACTTTCATCAGGTCAACCCCAGTCTGATTCTAGGTACCATGGTACCACCACCCAATATTGCGCCAAGTCCTCCCCTGAAAATGAAAATTGATGTGAAAGAATGATCAAGAATTATCACATGAATTGTGATAGAAAAAATTCTGAATAAAAAGAAACAGAAGGAATTCTTCAGGACAAATACATTTTTTACTTTCAGTTAAAAAGGTAATGAGTTTTTTTAAAAAATCGATGACAGACACTATGTAATGATAAAGGTAAGATCCCACCAAAAATATGTACCTATAATTCATGTAAATGTTTCTACCACAGGTGTGGACTGAATTTATAAAACAATTACTAACAGACATAAAGGGAAGAACAACAAATTATTAGTAGGAGTTTTCACTCCACCACTTATGTCACTGTCTAGATCATCCAGAAAAAAAGAAAAATAACAAATGGCTTTAAATTAAATAACTGATCACATGAACTTACTGTCATACACCGAAATTTACACCCTAATAGTAATGAATACAAATTCTTTCCTTTTTGCTGATTTGGCAACCCTCAAAGTAAATTCAAAAATCCCTCTAAATTTATTAAAGGAAAAAGCATATACTGATTAAAGCTGTCAGTCTGACAACCATATATAATATGTTTATATAGACATACATAATGTTTCTTGTTAATAGATCATTAAAATTATTAAGCATTTATAAGATTAAATAATAATGGATATGTCAAGTACATTGGAAATATCCTCAAAGATAAATCATATGCTAGTATACAAAATAAATGCCAATTAATATATAAAGGTTAAAATCACATCAAGCAATTTTTCTGACCACAGTAACATGGAGCTTAAATAAATAAAATGAAATAAACCCCAGAAAAGAAAATCAGAAAGATCTTAAGTATGTGAACACTTGATAACAAGTTTTTGAGCAACTACCGACTGAGAATTAAAATAAGAAAATTAATTAACCTAAGGCCAACACAAAAGAAGAACTTCTGAGATGTAATAAAGGCAGTACTACTTCATAACAGATTAGTACAACAACTATAAATATGGGAAGTAACATCAAAACCGACCTTACAGTTTAAAAGACTTGGTAAAAAAACATAAAACTAATGTTCAGAGGAAGTTACTTATCATTATATTACATAATGATAAATGTCAGAGCAGAAAAAATCAAATAGAAACCAAAAATACAATCCAAAAGATTTTTTAAAAATCGATTTAGTTCTTTGCAATGATAAACAAAATTGACAAAGCATTGCTAGGTTCACAATGGAATAAAAGAGAAAACTCATTTAAAAAGGAATTAAAAGAAAAATTATACTAAATACAACATAAATACAAAAGCTCCCAAAAGACTATTATAAATATCTATATTCAAACAAATTGGGTCAATGTATATTGTGTGTTTGTGTGTGAGGGGGTGAAGGGATGGGGACCATTCCACGACAATCTTCATCTAGAATCTACAAAAAAATTAAGCATAAAATAATATTTAAAAATGTAAAATCAAGTTTCAAATGAATGTGAGAATGCTCTACCCTCCAATTCTTTACTAGTCAATTATAAAAATATTTCTCTATGATGGTTAAAGAAAAATATTCCATGTGGGAGGAAAAACTATAATAATCTAATTTGTGAATTGCTGTATTCTGAGTTTATTAAGCTGAATTAATTTTCTAAGCCTACATCTAAAAATTCACAGTATGGTTTTACTAAAATATTGGACGAGAACTTCTTTTTAGCAAACTTCAAATGTTTCCTATTACAAAATTTCTTCAAGAGTCTCAAATATGTTGTGCTTAGAACCCAACAAAACAAGAAACCATCCTCTGATTGCTCCCACTCCAATCACTGAAAGTACTTTTCCTATGATTTGTGTTAAAATAAAATAAGTTTATGTCATAGATAGCAGTAGTTGAGAGCTTGCTTATATTTTTATTTGTCCTGGAAAGCAGCATTTAAAAAAATGAATTGAAAGACTGGCTGTGGTAGAATGAACATTCTTTCTCCTGCATGTACCTGCATCACATACAGGTAGAGGCATCAAAGCAGGACTGGGAATGATGTGAAAGATGCTGTGAAATTCCATTTCTATTAATTTCTGGAATGGTCACATTTCCCATTGCTGTGTATGTCTTAACTCCTTAAACCATGGATCACGAATGCAGTGCTCCTAAAATATTTATTATCTGCCCCTTTCCAGAAAAGTGGTGGGCGCAGACCTAGGAGAGTTCTGCACTTAACAGTGCTTCTCAAGTATCCTGAGGTGTGCACTTCAGTTTAAAGACATGAAACAAACAAAAATCATTAACATATGGGTGAAGTTTAATATAACAAAGTTTAGAATACTTTGAAGAAAGAAACATTAAAGCAATAACACAGCTCAAAAAGAAGTTCTATGCCCTCCTTCTAAAGAATTTTGGAAATTGAAGTTAAACTGAAATACCGAAGAATAGATAATTGGAAAAAAATTTAAGGCACGATGGTTTACAAAAAATTAAGGCACCATGGTTTAATAAGAGAGTTTCAGGTTTTCAATGTTCCAACTCCACACCCACCATCAGAGTCAGTTCTCTCCCCCACCCCCGCCAACCCCGCCAATCAATCTGCCTCCTTAGCAAACTCATTTTTAAACTATTTATTTATTAAAGCTTGGGTTACATGTTACTCTACTCTTGACTCTTATATTTCTCAATTACATAGTTACCTCATCTTTAACCCATCAAAACGTCCAGGACCCCTTAACCATGTCTTCATGTTGTCACCAGTTTACATCCTCATGGCCCACCCCGCCAAGCTCCAGAAAAATGATTTAAAAACCCATTTCTTTTATTAGGTTATTCTCTTGTAACTGCTTTTTCTAAGAAATAGTCCTTTACTATAATCCTTCATACAGCTGAGAACAACATGAAAAGCTGCTATGTGATATATTATGGAATTCAATCAGAAACGGGACAAGGAAAGTTTTGACTTCTTGTCACATAGTCCTGGTTAGCATTTCCAAGTATCTGGAAGAGGAAATGTAACGCTGAAGAATATGACTATGCTTTAGATGAACATCAGTTTTGGCCAGCCAAGGCCAACTGTACTGAAGATTTCATCTGATGACACACAGCTGTTGGTAAGTAGTGTCCAAATTGTCTCCTGTCACTCACCAGCATTTTAGTCATGCTCCATAATGCAAACCCACAATCCAGTCTGGCATGTGGGTATGTGTGCTGCTGCTGAATGCGGACAAAAATACCTTAGTTTCCATAATTAAACTCACATAAGAAACCACATCCCACTAGGAAAACCAAAGATTACAAAAAACACAGAAACCCATATAGTATCCGTATGATAATACCAAAAACAACTTGCTCATGCTATACATTTGTTTGCTCTTGTTTGTTTTAATTTTGTGTCCCATCAAATAAGGAATCTAGAGAACAGCTGCCCCCAGAAGTAAGTAAAATAACAGGTACTTGGAGATGGATTGACCGGGGCTATTGACCAACATAGCAGATGATTACAGCTAACATTTTCAAAATTATTTCTATTTTCCTAAAATAGAACTAATAGTTCTAACTATTAAAATAACTAGTAGTTCTAAAATCTGGAAAAGGCAATGTATAGATTAAAAAAAAACACTTGGCAATGAAAAAAAAGAATGACAGTAAGAGATTCCTAGCTTGGAACTAATAAAGACAATGAAGCACTATTTCAACACACACATATGTGTGTCTACATATACATATATATGTATATATGTATATGTATACATATACACATACATATGTATATATGAGTATACATATATGTATAATGCATATGCATATATATGTATACATGTATGTATATACATGTATATTTGTATATATACATATAAGCACAGCGGTTGGGCGTTCGCCTTTCATGCGGCCGACCCAAGTTCGATTCCTCCGCCCCTCTCGGAGAGCCTGGCAAGCTACCGAGAGTATCGAGCCCACGCGGCAGAGCCTGACAAGCTACCCGGGTGTATTGGATATGCCAAAAACATAACAATAAGTCTCTCAATGAGAAATGTTACTGGTGCTCGCTCGAACAAATTGATGAGCAACAGGATGACAGTGACAGTGACAGTGATATATTTTGAACTACACCTGGAGGCTGGAGGTCTCAGCACTTACTCCTGTCTCTGTGTTCCAGTGGTGTGGGGAGGGATTTCGGGTGTGTGTTAAGGGAGGTTGCATATGCAATGTCAGGCGTTAAACCAGCATTGGTTGTGTGTAAGGCAAGAGCCTTAATGACCTGTTTATATCTTTATAAATACTAAATAGAAGCATTCAAATAAATTTTCAGCTCATAAAAACGTTTACCTACATTACACAGTTTTTCAATGCCTGGGAAAGTGAATGAAGTAATTATACATGAGATCAATAAGTGACAACACTTGTGAGAACCGCAGCCCTGGATATAGGCTCTGGGTATTAGATTTCAATTTTTGTTAAATTTTTACTTGACTACTACAGTATGTTTCCTCAAGAGTGGACTAGTTTTCTTCCGGCGCTAAGCCTGGTTATTTGTGATGGTCTCTTCTGTCTCCCCATACACACTATAAAGATATATATCTAGAGTTTTTGTTTTAAAACTAAAATGATATCTTTTCAAATCTTTATTATTGCCTTTCTATTTCCATTCTGAAACAGCAACTACTTATTAAGCGAATAAGAAAGCATGTTTCTGTTGATTTTTTTTTCCTTTTGGCAAAATTCAAAACTTATATCTGACCCTTTCGTTACTAGGTAGAATAGATTTTTTTATCAGCACATTGAAATTGATGTCTATAAGAAAGGTGTTTTTGAGGCTCTTACTTTTTCCAGTGATTTTTTTCAGCAGATATTGAGAATTACAAGAATTATGTAAATTGCTTTACCATACCTTCTTATTTTTTTTTCAAATAAAAACATTTAAATATATAATGGCACTGGGGGAAACAACATGGTTCCCATCATTTGGGAAAAATGTCCCTAAATCCACTAAAATGTAATTTCCTGACTATTGTGTTATGCTAAATAAATCAAGTCCTTTGGGTCTCAAATGTGCATTTCTGCAATTTTGATGGAAGTGGGACTAGGAAAGTGAAAGCAAGCTGAGACCAGTCAGGAACTAATGGATAATCTGAATTCCCCTGATCCATGTTCCCCCATCAAGATGATGGATTTAGGTCCATTACATTGTCTGGTAATACTTCCATCACACTAGGCAAATATGTGCTCTATTAGGTCAATTTTTTATCTTTTTTAGGTTTGAGAGTTTTTATAATAGGAAATTCTGCTAAAATATAGTTTAATTATTACAGTATAAGTTCTTTATTAAGATCCCAAATCACATAACTTATTGAATTAAGTATTTTCTCGCAGAGAAAATACCATTATTTTCTCTATTATAAATGTGAAGGCACTAGTTTTTATCAGGCAAAACAGTTT
Source organism: Sorex araneus (assembly GCF_027595985.1). Taxonomy (NCBI): domain Eukaryota; kingdom Metazoa; phylum Chordata; class Mammalia; order Eulipotyphla; family Soricidae; genus Sorex; species Sorex araneus. The sequence continues at coordinate 31,530,517 of NC_073307.1, read as the reverse complement.
ACACAGGTACAGCTGGAACACAGACTGACAAGTGGCCCCCAAAACATGGGTCATTGGCCATCATTCTGAATTGTACTCAAAAACCAATTTTGTCTCTTTTTGTCTCTTGCTCTAGTATGAAAAAAGTTTTAAATATATAGATTTTTTAATGCATGAAAGTTAAAAAGAATCTTAATATTTCCAATTTTGACTCACAACCCAGGCTGAAGTCTTTCTTCACATACCAAAGACTATTTTCTTACTGAATGATGTTTTTTGCAAGATGTAATTTTTATGAATGTTCACAAATCATTTTGGCCACCAAGCCAAAAATAAAAAGCTCTAGCTCCTCTGGACTCTGATGTAACACGACATGTAAATCATTTTGTTTGGTTCAAATTAAGAAACCCGTGTCACTCCAATAAAATATTTAGGTAACCAGCACTGTCATAGTAGTACCCAAGTAAGCTGACACATATATATTTTTTCATAATGGAAATCATTCATGAGAAGAAATTAAACGACTTTAGATAGATAACACAATTAACATGATAAAAATGAAAGGAACTAATGAGTGTTCATTCTTGCCCCAGCCTGTAATTTGGCTGCTTTTGGTTTACCTACTTGGTTTTTTTCTTAGATGTGACATTTCCATTCACGAGACACATTTAGAAGGCTTCTTGAAAATCCCACTGGCCAGACACATGATCAGTGTGCCCTTCCCAAATGGTGACTAAAGCATAAAAGACTTCCATCATATTTCTGAGCTACTCAGTGATCTCTCTCCAAGGATAAATGCACATGAAAACCAGATTCCTGAGAGTAAAGAACTTATACTCTTAATTTATGTGAGTGCAAGCTATTGTCTGTTTTATGAGATGGGCATGCACTTCCTGTTCTGCAGTATGTAGCCTGCCAGAGACATACTCAGTGCTTTGGGGGACAAGCTTCTGACAGCCCATGACAGGGACTAATAGGACTATACTAACTGTCTCAGCCCCAGAGGAGACAGACTCGGCTCTGTTACAGGAATCTGTCAGTGCCTCAACAAAGAAAGTAACTAACTAATGTGCCCCTGCCCCCATTTTAATTTTTAAATAAATAGTACTTCATAAGGTTAAATAAAAGGAAGTTCAGTCCCTGGAATAAAGGTCTCCTTTCTATTCTTTTCTTCCTGCTAATTACCACTTTCTAGGATCCAGAATAACCAAGTTTTCTAATATTCTTTCAAGAAAATTCTATGCAAAAATAAAGCACTATGTGAATTTTATTTTTTTTCCAAAATGGAAAAAATTGCTTGTTTTTGTAATGTAACAATGAACAATTTTGTACCAGTATAGTGTCTCCTCCCTTTGGTCTGTTTGATTGGTTTTTAAGAGTGTAAATATTTATGTGATAAAGGGATCATATGTAAGAATACCACACCCATCACTGACATTCAATATCCTTCCACCCCTGTCCAGAGGATACTACAGTCCAACCCCACAACCTCAATTCTGTGGAGAGTGTTGAGATCCATACTTTGCTGCTTCCTTTTATTTTTTTAAATTGGATCACCCTGAGATACAGTTACGAACTTTCATCATTATGTCTCAGTCATACGATGATCTAGCATCTATTCTTCCACAAATGCACATTTTAAAAAAATTTATTGAATCACAGTGAGATAGTTACAAGCTTTCATGTTTGGGTTACTATCACACAATGATCAAACCCATTCCTCCACCAGTGCACATTCCCTACCACCAATATCTCCAGTATACCCTCTTTCCCACCTTCTCCCCGCCTCCATGGCAGACAATATTCCCCATATTCTCTCTCTACTTTTGGGCATTATGGCTTGCAACACAGACACTGAGAGATTATCATGTTTGGTCCATTGTCTACTTTCAGCACACATCTCCCATCCTGACTGATTCCTCCAGCCATCATTTTCTTAGAGATCCCTTCTCTATTCCATCTGCCTTCTCCCTTCCGCTCATGAAGCAGGCTTCCTGCTAGGGGGCAATCCTCCTGGCCCTTGTGTCTACTGTCATTGGATGTCAGCCGCATGTGATGTTATTCTATATTCCACAAATGAGTGCAGTACTTCTATGTCTGTCTTTCTCTTTCTGAATCATTTCAGTTAGCATGATACTCTCCATGTCTATTTATTTATAAGCAAATTTCATGACTTCATCTCTCCTAACAGCTGCATAGTATTCTATCGTGTAGATGTACCAAAGTTTCTTTAACCAGTCATCTGTTCTAGGGCACTTGGGCTGTTTCCAGATTTTGTCTATTGTGAACAGTGCTGCAATGAACATACAGGTACAGATGTCATTTCTACTGTGCTTTTTTCCATCCTCGGGATATATTCCCAGAAGTGGTATTGCGGGGTCAGGACACTTCATCCTCAAAAAGCTGAATACACACTCTTCTCAAGTGTGCATGGAACATTCTCCAAGATAGACCATATGCTGAGCCACAAAACATACCTCCATAAAATTAAGAAGATAGAGATTGTTATCAGCAATCTTCTCAGACCACGATGTGCTGAAATTAGAAATAAATCACACACAAACAAAAAACAAAATCAAACACCTGGAAATTAAACAGCTCACTATTGGACAATGAGTGGCTTAGAAAAGAAATCAAAGAGGAATCAAAAGATTCTTGGAAACGAATGAAAATGAGGACACAAGTTACCAAAACTTATGGGACACATCAAAAGCTGTGTTAAGAGGAAAGTTTATAGTTCTACAAGCATTCCTCATGAAGGAGGATCGAGCCCACATAAGTTTCCTAACCTGACAGCTTAAGAGCTTGGAGAATGACCAACAAAATGAGCCAAATCCAAACAGGAGGAAGGAAATAATAAAAGTCGGAGCAGAAATTAATGAGATGGAAACCCAAAAAACAATCTGAAAGATCAATGAAACCAAGAGCGGGTTATTTGAGAAAATAAACAAGATTAATAAACCTCTAGCAAGACTTACAATAAAAAGGGAGAGAGAAAACCCTAATAATCTGAATCAGAAATAAAAAGGGGGACATTACAATAGAAACTACAGAAATTTAAAGGATCCTCAGAGATTACTTTGAGAATCTTTATGCCACGGAACACGAAAACCTCAAGAAAATGGACAAATTCCTAGATTCCTATAGCCTCCCAAGGCTGAACCAAGAAAACCTGGAATACCTGAATGACCTATCACCATCAATGAAATTGAAATGGTAATAAAAAGTCTCCCCAAGCACAAAAGTCCTGGCCCAGATGGATTCACTAGTGAATTCTTCCAAACCTTTAAAGAGGACTTACTCCCAATCCTCTTTAAGCTTTTCCAGGAAATTGAAGTATCAAAAACACTTCCAAACAGTTTCTATGAAGCAAATATCACTCTGATACCAAAAGCAGACAGAGATACCACAAAGAAAGAGAATTACAGACCGATATCCCTGATGAACACAGATGCAAAGATCCTTAACAAAATGTTAGCAAATAAAATCCAAAGATTCATCAAAAAGATCACACACCATGACCAAGTAGGATTCATCCCAGGGATGAAAGGATGGTTTAACATTCGCAAGTCAATCAACATAATTCATCATATCAATAAAAGAAATAATAAAAACCATATGATCATATCAATAGATGCAGAGAAAGCATTTGACAAGATTCAGCACCCGTTTATGATGAAAACTCTCAGCAAAATGAGCACTGAAGGAACTTTCCTCAATATACACTTGTGTGCATTTTCTGCCACCATTGTTCCCAGTGTCCTTCCCACCACTCCCACCCCACCCCACCCCCTGCCTCTGTGGCAAATACACTCCTTCTTACTCTCTCTCTAATTTTGGGCATTTTGATTTGGCTGCTTCTTTATATAAAGAAAACCAGTGAAATTTTTTTTCTCCTTCTGACTTATTCTGCTTAGCATGATTTTCTCCAGTTCCGCTGATGTTTCCTCACAAAAGACAGGATTACAGCTTTTCTTAAAAGTGGGTGGTATTCCACTTCTTTTTTCATTGCAACTTTTTTACCTACTCATTTGTTCTTTAAAGAGTACATTATCCCTTTCTTTCTTCTCATCAGGAAAACAGGAAACTCCGATTACAGGACATTCAGGCTGACCTTGCTGCATATGAGGCAACTAGCAGTGTTTAGTCCCAGACCTCATGAATGCCCTACACCCTTCCTCAGCCACTGAGCCATCTTCCCTGTGCCAGAACTCCATTAGTATATGATTGTGGCTATGCCTCCAAGTACATGTGGACCTTGGTTTATTCCCTTGGATGTAAGCTAATGATACCGAAAAACTTTTGGAGCACTGAACTGATTTAATAAAGTAATTCATGAGAAGTGGTTTAAAAATTGATCAAGATCCACTAAAAATTCAGTAAATATCTCTTATCAGTACATTATTTCAATGCCTATACAAACTTAGCTGGAAAAGATAGAAAAAAAAATTAAAAGACAATGTAATAGCTCCCATGACTGAAGAATAACATTTGGTACAGGAGCAGAGGTAGGTTTCATTCATTTAGATGTTGGCTTCCTTATTAAATGACAGGGAAATAACATTATATAAGATGTCATAAATTTATTTTATAAAGAAGTGAAAAGATCATAGTAACATGTCTTTTAAATTGATAACCTAAAGGGGCTAAAGTTATAGCACAGCGGGTAGGGCATTTGCCTTGCATGTGGCCGACCTGGGTTCGATTCCCAGCATCCCATATGGTTCCCCGAGCACCGCCAGGAGTAATTCCTGAGTGAAGAGCCAGGAGTAACCCCAGTGCATCACCAGGTGTGATGCAAAAAGCAAATAAATAAATAAATTGATAACCTAAAAATGTTTATCTATTTCTAACATTTATAATGCCCATTCATTAATCTTCATTCAAACACAGTTTGCCTCTTGGGATACAGTCAATATTAATTTTAAAATTATTTTTCTTAAAGTAATACACTTTTGTAACATCAGTAAAAGCAAGTACTTTTCAGTTTAGTGCAAAGGTTTATTTTCCGTGCTTTATCAAAGCAGAGCAGCAGTTAAAAGTTCTATGCCAAAAATATCTTGATCATAAAAAATATATTTATTGTCCAAATCTCAACCAACAAAATGCTGTGGTAATAGACCAAAGCCCAACAATGCTTCATAACTGCAAACAACTATTTGATACAGAAAGATCAATTGAAGGGAAATGTCTTAACACAATGATGCTATTTTCCTACCTCCCATTTAAGCCAGGAAAGAATAACCAGGTCAGTAAATGTTAAAGAAGGTATAGTCTATAAGGGGGATAATGTAAGGACATCTGGCTTCTACTGGCACTTTATCCAAATATTTTATTTTGAAAAGGAAAGATGCTGGATAGATTTCTGATACACCATTTCATATTACATTAATGTATTCTATTTCCCTTCACTAAAGCGAATGTTTTAGCTTAACCAAATTTTAATAGAGTAAGTAACTAAAACAACCTTCCCCCTTGATGTGAAGAAATAGTTTTGTCCAACAGAGAACAATTTTACCCATTATATGACAGATGTAGGAATAGATTCTGTAGCCAAACTGGCCCAGAAAAATAAGACATGACTTCTGTAGGCATGAGAAGTTTTATTCAATCTGGACCTTAAGAAGAGAAAAATTATTGATTTTCAAAGTGAGAGAGGGAGGAGGAGTGGGTGAAAAAGAGGAAGACTCTTCTTTCTACTCTAGGTTCAGATTTATAACTTGGACAGAAGGCAAAATCCAAACGCAATGAAAGGGAACCTGATAGGAGAACCCGCCACATCAGTAATATAAAACACAGTGAGTTTCAATGGTGGATATAGAATGGGATTTTTCAACACTAAGTTAAGAGATAATGCCATTCCCACCTTCCCCCCATTTTAGTCAGACTAAGGAAAGAAGATTACAGTGAAAATCTCTGCCCTCTTTTTAATAGTTTTTATCTCTGGCCTCACGTTTTATCCTCATTTTGACATTCAAGCCAAAAAATCAGAAGATTTTTCTATATACACTCTACTCCCAATTAATCAACACACGTTTTCAGAGTGTATGATGAACAGTGCCTGTTCCAGATTCCAGGATATAGCAGGAAGCAAGAAAGCTTTTGTTTACAAATATATTACTCTAGTTTGAAGAGATAAAGAAGTACATCATTTAGTAGAGATAAGGAACGGGAGGATTGCTCCACAGCTTGGAAGTCGGCCTCACATTCTGGGGGAAAAGGCAGCTCAGATAGAGAAGGGAACACCAAGTAAAGGGTGCTCGGAGAGCCCAATTGGGATGGGAGATGTGTGCTGAAAGTAGACGATAGACCGAACACGATGGCCACTTAAATACCTGCATTGCAGACCACAACTCCCCAAAAGGGGGGGGGGAGAAAGAGAGAGAGAGAGAGAGAGAGAGAGAGAGAGAGAGAGAGCAAAAGGGAATGTGCCTGCCACAGAGGCGGGGAGTGGGGGCGGGGGAGGGATACTGGGATCATTGGTGGTGGAGAATGGGCACTGGTGGAGGGATGGGTACTCCATCATTGTATGACTGAAACGTAAGCACAAAAGTTTGTAAGTCTGTAACTGTACCACACGATGATACATTAAAAAATAAATAAAATAAAAATAAAAAAATAGAAATACATCATGGTATATTTGCACCTTTTTTCTATTGTGAAAAAAGTATCACAGCACAACAGAAAAAAAGGCAATAAGGTAATTTCACGATTCCTTATTGATGTTTCCACTATTATCCCAATAACAGATCCAAAATTTTGGATTATCTTTCTAACTTATGAACAAGTCTCGTAACTTTTAAACCAAAAATGACTTTTAAAGGAGAATTTCACTGCTATATAAACAGACACATGAAATGTACTGTAACAGAAACAGGAAGATCATCATTTTAAAATAAACTTTCCAATAGTACTATATTTTATATTCAATATGAAATCTACATACAAAAAAACAAAAATACCTAAACTTTGACAGTGATTAAGTCACTGTTGTGGTTAGGATTTTATGTGAGCAGATGCTAGCTTTAAGTTATGGCAAGATTTTTTTACAGTGACACTTTATAAACTATATATAAACTGACTATAATTCAAAACTTGTCACTAAGTGTAGTGAGAGTATACAGTTCTACCAGATACATTATGCCGACATTTACATCAAATTTATCTAAGTAAATAACATTTGATCTTTTATAAAAAGAAACAATATTACCCAAAGAAACTCAACTCTCATTTAAGACATATCCAAATAAAAATGACTAATGGACAAAGTAGTGGTTTCATAAAAACCTCTAGATTTTTTAATTCTAATCACCACTACTTTCAATTCTGCTGTTCCTCGCCAATCAAAATGATTAAATCACATAATTATTTTTGGGCAATGGTTAAACAGATTTGGCTGCCTGGACAGGAAGTAAGGAAAGAGAGGACTGGATTCAGGCCTCTGGGCACTACCCATTCCACATCAATAGATTCCTTTCCTCAAGAACAAATAAAGAGTTGCACTGTCTTTCTCCAAATTCTGCATTGGCTCTATATGTTGTTTGGATGAAATATAATATGGAAAAAGGCTCATTCTATTTTCGGCTAAAAAGAAATACAAGTTTGAGGATAAATGGAAATGTCATAACCATTCTATTTAGCAAGTAGCTATACCTTCTCACCTATAAGTAAACACTTTTGTTCCTAAGTTCACCACTTCAGGACCACGTTTGAATATAACTTCATAGGTAAAAAGTGAAAGGGAATGACCAAATGTTGAACAATAGAAAAAATTAAGAGGGAAAATATAAAATGCAGCAGAGAAATAGCTGCACAATCCAGACTTTCAGCAAATATCACACTTTCTGGTTTGATCCTTATACTAACTCAGGTAAGTTTTCTTATCTTCCAAATACGATTTTTCCCCAAATACTTTCTTTAATCTTTTCAATACAGATAGACTTTGGTTATCAGCAATGTATTTAAGAAGGCACATATTATTTGGACATTCTTGCCAACAGTTTAGAGATTATTTACTTAGTCCTTAAAATAAAGATTTTAATGGATTCTCTTGATTTTTTAAACAATAATGTAGAAAATTAATCAGTGAATTTATTCTCTGGAGGAAAGCTAATGGAACTTATATTTCAATATTCACTGTATCACAGTATCACTGTCATCCCGTTGCTCATTGATTTGCTCGAGTGGGAACCGGTAATGTCTCCATTGTGAGACTTGTTACTGTTTCTGGTATATCTAATATTCCATGGGTAGTTTGCCAGGCTCTGCCGTGAGGGCGAGCTACTCTTGGTAGCTTGCCGGGCTCTCTGAGAGGGCCTATGAAAACAAACCCGGGTAGGCTGTATGCAAGGCAAATGCCTTACCCACTGTGCTATTGTTCTGGCCATAGTTCAGTATTTCAATATTATAATACAAAACTTATATCCCAGAAAATTGTTTTTTATTATTCTTATTTGACTAAGCTATTCTTTCATAGAGCACCTCTCAAAATTTCCAAATCAGTTCCACTGGTTATTTTTGGTTTGCTTGTTTGGGGGGGCCATCCTGGCAGTGCACAGGGTTTATTCCTAGCTTTTTTCAGGATCACCCTGCTGGGGCTGTGAACAAAACCTGGTTTAGTCTTTTATTTATTTATTTATTCATTTATTCATTTCTTTATTTATATTTTGCTTTTTGGGTCACAACTGGAGATGCTCAGAGGTTACTCCAGGCTCTGCACTCAGGAATTACTCCTGGCGGTGCTCAGGGTACTACATGGGATGCTGGGAATCAAACTTGGGTCAGCTGCCTGCAAGGCAAATCCCTACCCGCTGTGCTATTGCTCCAGCCCCTGGGTTAGATTTTAAGGTCAGATTTTTTTTTTAATTTTATTGAATCACCGTGAGATAGTTGCAAGCTTTCATGTTTGGGTTACAATTTCACAATGATCAAACACCCATCCCTCCACCAGAGCACATTCCTCAGCACCGATATCCCGGGTATAACCCCCTCTCCCGCCCTACCCCTGCCTCCATGGCAGACAATATTCCCCATATTCTCTTTCTACTTTTGGGCATTATGGCTTGCAACACAGATACTGAGAGCTCATCATGTTTGGTCCATTTTCTACTTTAGGCACACATCTCCCATCCTGACTGATTCCTCCAGGCATCGTTTTCTTAGTGATCCCTTCTCTATTCCATCTGCCTTCTCCCCTCCACTCATGAAGCAGGCTTCCCGCTATGGCGCAATCCTCCTGGACCTTGTATTTATCTACTGTCCTTGGGTGTCAGCCTCATGTGATGTTCTATACTCCACAAATGAGTGCAGGACTTCTATGTCTGTCCCTCTCTTTCTGATTCATTTCACTTAGCATGATACTCTCCATGTCTATTAAGGTCAGCTTTTAAGATGCAAGGTGAACACCTGAAGCCCTATACTATTTCTCTCTTTTGGTCCTATATTTGTATTTTATTGTCGCTAGTAGAACAACAATATACAGTACTGAAATTAAATTACTTTCCAAATATGTCAATGGTGTCAACTTCTTACTTGTTCTACACATGAAACTATTTTATGTGAAGCTCTCTACCCAATTTTAATCTCTGACACAAATTTATAAGTGAAATTGGTAACTCCTTTATCACTTTCTCAGTATTACGCAGAAACAGAGATTTAAAAAATACCTGGAATATGTGCTCATTTTTTCAAATCAAGTCCATTAAGTAAACAAAGTAGAAATTATTTAGAAGTTATTAACTATAACATCAAAATAATTATATCATGTGATCAATATATTTCATAAGACAATACTTAGAGACATCAATCAGATGCTCACCTTCACATTTTTGAGTGGTCTCACTCTGCTTGTGACCAGCAGGGCATTTGCATTCAAAGGAGCCCACTGTATTGATGCAGTTTCCTCCTTGGCATATCCCAGGAATAGCCTGGCATTCATCAACGTCTGTAAAAAAAAAAGCCTTTTAAATATAGGTACCACCACATTTCAGAGTACATATAGATATTAACGTGTATAATAAATCTAGTTGTTTTCAACAAAATGGCCTGAAGGGAGTCAGGATCCCTTTGCACACATGTATTTTTCTTTATGAATTTTATTTTAAAATTCATCCATGTTGTTATGTGGACCACTAAACTATTACTGTAATCTTAAGCAGACTTTTTAGAGTTTTAAATCTCATGGTGATGGCCACTCAGCAAATTTCCAACTTCTCACCTTAGCTAAGAAGACAAGGACTGTCTATAATGCCTCTGTATGGAGGTGAACGACTAGAAATCCTGGAAACTTAGAGATCATTTTTTATTCTATAGACCCAGAGTAGAATGTCTAGACTAGAGTATATGAATATCCACCCCCAAAACTGAACAGAGTCACTGATTCTTCAGAATGCTTTCAGAAATCTTTGGTATATTATGTAGGGCTATTATTAGTTTATAAACAAAATGATTTGAAAATAGCAGCACGCATGGTAATGAAATGAAACATATACATATAACTTTGTATGGTGATGATTTTTTTTTTTGTGTGTGTGTGTGTGTATGGTGTTTGTACCAGACCCAGTCAGTGGTGCTCAAGGCTCATTCCTGGCTCTGCGATCAGGTATCACACCTGGCAGGATTTGGGTGCTGAAAACAGAACCCAGATCAGCCACTTGCAAGGCCAGCTGCCTTGCGTGCTATATTCTCTCCAGCCCCTGATGATGATGTTAACTAGATTTATTTTGACAAACAGTCAGCATTATATACAAATGTTGAATAATTATGCTTTATAACTGTAACTGGTATAGTATTAGGTGCTAATTGCATCTTAAGAAAAAACCTTCATATATTATATTAATAAAGGTGAGTAAAGGGGGAAAGCAATAAAATATATACAGATCAGCAGATAAGAAATAGATAGTTTAAGTTCAATAATATTTAATATCACATGAAATGTACAAATACTGAGGTAGTCTAATGTGAATTTAAAAAACACACACAATACAGGAGCTGGAGAGATAGTACAGTGTTTCAGGTGTTTGCCTTGCACAGAGCTGACAATAATTTGATCCCTATATGGTCTCCAGTGTGCCACCAGGAGTAATCTCTCAGTACTGAGCCAGAAGTTAGCCTTAAGTACAGCCGGTTGTGGCCCCCAAACCTCTCAACACCCCCCAAACAAGACATAATTATATACAATCTACAAGAAAATCACCTTTCATCAAGAGCTTAAAAAGAAAAAAAATGAGAGATGCATCAAATGGTCATTAATGGAAAGCAAGCTAGAGTGGCTTGGCCCCATACACATTGTTATCATAACAAGAACTATTACCATTGGCAAAGTGGGTATTTCATAAGACAAAGGGATCATTGATATAGAGAACATAATAAGGCTAAATGTGTATACATTATTAACATTAAGCAATAATAATAAAAGCCAGAAACAAACAGTTACAGATATGGGAAGAAAAATGTGCAAAACTGCAATTATAACTGGGATGGGAGATCACATTTGTCTCTAAATTACTAATAGAACAAGTAAAGTTAACAAGGACATATAAAAGTTTATACTTTCAACAGATTCATATTAAATGGTATTTATGAAGCTCTCCCCCCAATTTTAGGAGAATACAGGTTCTTTCCTTTTTTATTTTTAGTTGAAGTAGCATGGTTTATTTGCAACAGTTTCCATACTGTTGTTTTATACTTGTTTTATACACTACCCCCTTCCCCAACCCCAGTGTCTATCAACCTCCTCTACTGTCTCATGGTCCTTATCCCCTTTCCACTTTGTAGCCTCAGTTCACTACTCCATTGGCAATATCTTAGTTATATTTTCATTACTCTATTTATTTATTGAATTATTTTTTAATTGAATCACAAGGAGATACACAGTTATAAAGTTGTTCATGATTGGGTTTCAGCCATATAATGTTTCAGCACTTGTTCCTTCATACATTTACCACTATCAATGTTCTCAGCTTCCTTCGTGAACCCACCCGGCCTCTGTATAAGGTCTCAGTCTCTCTCTCTCTCTCTTTCTCTTTCTCTTTCTCTCTCTCTCTCTCATTCCTCTCTCTCACTCTTTCTCTCTGGGCATTATGGTTTACAACACAGATACTGAAAGGTTATCAGGCCTGTTTATTTTTAATACTCTTCATATAAACAAAATCATCAGTATTTATCTTTATCCTACAGGCTCATGTCATTTAGTTTGACACCCTCCAATTCTGTCCAATTAGTAGCAAAATTCATAATTAAATATTTTCTCACATATTATTAGCACTGTAGCACTGTTGTCCCGTTCATCGATTTGCTCAAGCGGGCACCAGTAACGTCTCTCATTGAGAGACTTTTTGTTACTGTTTTTGGCATATCCAATACGCACGGGTAGCTTGCCAGGCTCTGCCGTGCAGGCTCGATACTCTCCGTAGCTTGCCAGGCATGTACTGAGATATATAAAATGATTAATTAACCATAGATGGTTTGCAGCTATTTCTCTTTGGGGCATTTACTTTCAGGACATAAAAGCATTCATTTAAAAGGACATATGCACATCAATATTCATTGCTGTACTTAGTACAACAGCTAACATATGGAATCAAACCTAGGTGTCAATAACACATGAACGCATCATGAAGATATGTATCTTCACACAATGGAATATTCTGAAGCTTCAAGGAGTGATGAAATCATGCAATTTGCTGCATCCTGGTTGGAACTGGAAGATATTGTGTTGAGTGGAGTAAGTCAGAAGAAGAAAGATGAACAGGATGACTCTCTTTTTTGGGGGGGTTCACACCCGGTAATGCACAGGTTTCCTCGTGATTCATGCACTCAGGAATCACTCCTGGCGGTGCTTAGGGGACCATATGGGATGATGGGAATCGAGTACATGTCGGCCGCGTTCAAGGCAAATGCCTTACCCGCTGTGCTACCACTCCAGTCCCAGGATGATCTCTCTTATCTTTGGTATATAAAATAACTGAATGATGAAAAGCAATGTAAAGAGGTATACCTAAATCACCCTTGACCTCAGAGTTTAGGGAGAAGGGCAGAGAAGAAAAGAAGACAGAAGGGTAGGAAGAAGAGGAGGTAGGGAAGTAATGGGGGAATAGGAGTGGGGACTTCAATTATGCTGGTTATACTGGTGATTTGGGACAGTGTTATATCTATATAAAACACAGACTCAACAACACTGAGAACATGAGATCTAAGCTGCAACCACCAAACTTTATAATGTATCTGTCAAGATGGCAGGCTGGGGTGGGGAAATGAGTATGGGAACACTGGTGAAGGGAAGTTGACACTGGTGGTAGAATTGATGTTGAAATACTATATATATATATATAAATCAAATATTAATAACTTTGTAAATAAGTTCTTTAACTAAATTTAAAAAATTTTTAAAAGACAGATTGGTTACAATCATACAAAGCATACTCTCTAAATAGCATAAGTGAACTAGAAATTAATAACAAAAAATATAACCTCTACAATAGCTCCAAATGTTTGAAATTTAATATGCTTTGAAATAATTAATGTCTAATGAATAAATGTAATAAAAAATAAGAACCTATTATTAATCAAATGAACATAAATACACACCAATAATTGTGGAGTGCAGCTAAATCAGTCATTAAAGGTAGAAATTTAGCCATAAAATACTTATATTGAAAAAAGATGAAGTTGAACATTGTTCAGCTAAGTTGCCATATTCAGAAATTGAAGAAAAATTTAATTTGAGTAATTGTCACTGTGACTGTCATCCCATCGTTCATCGATTTGCTTAAGAAGGCACCAGTAAGGTCTACATTGTGAGACTTGTTACTGTTTTTGGTATATCTAATATGCCGTGAGGGCAAGATACTCTCGGTAGCTTGCCAGGCTCTCTAAGAGGGGCGGAGGACTAGAACCTGGGTCTGTTGCGTGTAGGGCAAATGCCCTATCCACTGTGCCATTGCTCCAGCCCATTAGGAAAAAATAATAATGACAAAATATAAACAATTACCAAACAGTAATATAGTAACTATAAAAACTAGATCTCTGAAAAATGTATTTGAAATGGGCAACTCTCTGTCAAGGCTGAAAAAGGAAAAGGATAAAATAAACCATAAATATATCAAGAGATTAGATACATCACTATGAATTCTACAAAGATCAAGAGAAATAATATGGACAACTTTTGAGCACTAAACTGCAAAAACTAAGATGGTATGTACTCATTTCTTGAAAACATAATTACCAAGTTTCACTCAAAATTAGAGATGAATAGAGCTACATCTATTAAAGTATATGAATCTATTAAAGATACTTGAACAAAGAAATTTCAGACCTAGCTGACTTTCCTCTGAATTCTTTCAGTTAATGAAGAAACCATACCAGTTGCATATAAATTCTTAAATAGAAGGAACACTGTCCTGGTTACTTTACTGGGCTAGCATCACAGCAAAGTCAAGCAAAGTCAAAGACATTATATGAAGGAAAACAATAAGATGTCTTTATGGAATAGGAATGCAAACATTCTTAGCAAGTCAATGTTATCATTACATAAAAAGGTTAATACATTATGATTGAGAAGGAGCTTCCCAGAAATTTAGGGATATTAGCAGATTAAGTAAACATTATCTTATAGATGTGGATAAGTAAGTGATCGAATTTATACTCATTAGTAACTTAAAAACCTCAGTAAAGAAGGAAGATGAGGACTTCCTCAATTTGATAAAGGGTTGTCAGAAAATAAAGTACAGATAACATTATAGGGAAAATTCCTTTCATTTTTAGTTTTAAAGTTTGTCAGCTTATATTCATGTCAATTTTCCTTAAATTTTCTCTGTACAAAATAATCATTTTTAATTTGGTTTATCACGGTGACAAACACTATCTAAAAAGAATTTATAAACTTATTAAATTTACATTATTCGAACAAAGAGTTCGACATAATGTATCATTAATTCTGTATCTGTACTTTTTGTTGTTACTGCTTATTGAAGTGCATGAAGGGCATACAGGTTTTGTGTATTCAAGTTATGTATGCTCTACCACTTGACCCACATCAGCAGTCTTTTATATTTCTTGTTTCTATAGAAAATGCTTGCACATGTTTCTAAATTTATGTTTCCTGCAATATCTCTTTAAATTTCCTTAATTATTAATTTTATCTACCTAAAATAAATTAATTCTGTATAGCTGTGTAGTCTAGGATACTTCATAAAGCTTTTATTTTTCCTTCTAGGAAAATACTTTTCAAGCAATTACAAAGTAAGCTCTCTAATGTCAGATTGTTTTTCTTCCCTTTGAAAAATTACTGAATCTACTAAATATGTAGTCAAAGATTTTATGAATAGTATTAAGGGATTTATAGGTTTGGACTCATTTTTCAGCTTATGCCATATTTTTTTCTCTGATTTATCTGCCAGGAAAAGAGGTTTCTAGGGATGTTTTTTACCACACTGTAATGAGAGTGGAAATGTAGTACATTTAAAAAATAATGCGGTTTGAAATGTTTTAAATTAAACTGCTCTGATATAAACTTCTTGCCATACAGATCATTCTACTTGCTTTTAGTGTGGATCAGATATCCTTTACTAAGACAATGAAATGTGCCTTCATTTCAGTATAAAAATACTTCGGACTGCTATAATCAGTTTGGGTTTTTTTTTTTTTGACAGACAGTTAAAGTGAGCTAAGCTTCCATGGATTTAAATTCTCTAATTTGCACAATGTGACACTTTAAACTTGTAGGCTCATTAAGAAATAGTGGAGTAATCCTTATATACTACTGTTGGTGTGTACCCACAACGTATTTACTAAAAGAGCATGCGACAGTACACATAGTGTGCTCTTCTTCTTATAAATAGATTACCATGTTGTATGTGCATATGCCTAAAAATAGAAACTCACAGAATAATTCTATCATGATTATCTTTTTAGTTTTCTGTTCTGTATCTTTAACCTTCATAGCATTAGCACATATTACTTTGTAATTAAAAATTTTATGGGCCAGGGATATGGCCCAAGTGGTAGAATGCACATGCCTTGAATATAATATAAAAGCCCTAGGTTCCATCCCAGAAATAAAATGTACCCCTAGAATCTAAGGAAGTAGCCCTGGTGACCCCAAAAGCACTGCCTGGATTGGCACAAGCCTCCCAGCACTGACACAATTTGCAACAGCAACAAAAGTAAAGATATGGGATTAATAAATCCATGTTGAACTGACCATTTGACTAGGTAATGTAAATTTTAATAAATTTATACCCAGGGTTCAATTCCTGGCACTGAATGCCTCTCCCTCTCCCTATATCAATGTACAGGCCCCACAATTAACAACAACAAGAGCAGGAGGAAACAAAATCTATGAAAAGCAAAGGTAAGACCTTCAAAGTAGGCAAGAACTTTTACATTTCCATAGCTCCACAAATATGGTTACTTCTGTCGGGCTAGTTCACCCCACTACTGACTACACAAGTAGGTTTCTGTTCATCCCTTCAACTCAGGCATATGTCTGTTCTTTCTTTAAATGCTGATTTATTTCAAATCAGATGTAGGTATTTTATAAAATAAACTAAATCTTCTGAAACTTAAACCTTATTTAATCACTGCAGTCCCTGTCTATTACGGTTATTAAAAAATGTAAGAAAGCAATAGTAATTTCAGTATCTGAACTCATTTCCTCCCAGACTTTTTCAAATAAACTTGCCCTAAAAGATTAAACTTTTTTCATTATGTACATTAGAATTAGGTGAAATATCATCTTAGCTGATGTTCAGATGTGGAAAAATATGCACAAGTAATATCAGTTTACAAAAGGGATAACTTATTTTGTGGGAACTAGAGGCTAATTCTTATTACTATAATAATATTGTGTGCTTTAAACTGTAAGCATAATCTGATAGGTAGGATTTATTTCAATCTCATTAGTCTTTATCTCAAAAAATTCTGTCCTTATTTATCACACTGTCAACATCAGAAGTCTGCAGGATATATGTGACATCTTCCTCTCAACTCCCTCATAACAAAAGCTTGCTTCTCAAGTTTTCTCAAGTTTTCCTTCTCCATTCACTCTGGTTTCAGCCTCCAAGATAATCACCTGTATCATTGTAGGAAACTTTTCACTGGTTTCTTATTTACAACCAAGCCCCTTTAATTTGCTCTCTAGTAATCTATTTAAATGTCAATCAAGTCAGGTACAGGTTTGACTTTTCCTCAGAAATTTTAGAAGTATATAGGGTGATTTTTCTGTTCTATGAGTTTCTCTACATAGGACAGAGGTATTCCTTTAGGGAGAAAACAAACACTTGTTTATTATGTTTCATGCAAAAAAGATGCATCTCTCCTTTTAGAATGCAGCTGTGTATCTTCCTATCTACAAAATGAAGCCTTTATCAGTTTTAGAATTTTCTATTTTATCCTTAATTTTTTTTTCAATTCTTTCACTCTATATTTAAAAGTTTGTATTCAGTCTAAATCAGATTCCATAAAAATGCTGCTTTTTTATATGTCTCTGACATTTTGATTTTGGAGTTTAGCCCAGCTTAATCTTTGTCACTGGTTTTATTTTTCAGTTTTGATTTGTCTGTATGTATAGATGTATGAATGTATGCATTATTTACCATTTGTTAGGAACAATCTTAAGTCCTTCTTTCATCTCTTTCTTGAGTTCTACAAAGTCACTTTAAAAAAAAATCTGTCATTCAGAACTCTTACAGCTTTCCTCTGGGCATTTTTCTGAAGAAGAACCATATTGATTTCATTTCCTTGAGATAAGAGAAGCGCATATGAACTGTGAATTTATTTGGGTGATTCTTCTTTGAAGCCCATTCATCTGCTTTCCCCTTGTTCTCTTTCCCTCCTTTTGTCAGTTTTTATATGCAGCTCTTCTCGCTTTATTTGTCATCTGTAAACGGGGTCATTTCTGCTGAGGCAAGAGTAGGCAGAGCCAAGAAGAAATGGATTGTTTGAAAACTTCTTTAGGGAACATTGCCTCAAACAGCCTCTCACCAAACCCACATACTTTTTTTTCTTTTCTGCGTGTGAATTTTCAGCTTTTCTGAGACAGTTGGCCTCTCATCTTCTGCTATTTAATATGATACAATTTCTTTGGGTTGCTCAATAGTAGGGTTACAATTTATTTTTCTTTCCCTCAGGGAAGTGTCTCTGTACTAGAGGATCAGGTATCTAGAATCTAACAGAGGTTCAAAAGCTTATTTGGCCTAGTGGTCCCTTTCAGAAAAAGAAAATCACTCTGCACTCTGCAGCACCCCTTCCCAGCATCCCCTCCTCCAGAAATCTTCCTTCTTTAGACCAAGAAAGAGAAAGCATCTTCCCATAGCACTGAAGCCAGTGCATCCCGCCTGATCATTCCAGTGCTCCCAGGCGGTGATATTTATTACAACTTTGGGAATCACTGATCTAGACCAGGCTCCTTAAACTTTCTTATCTCATAACTCATTTTCTCCTGAGAAATTTTTAAATGGTTCAAGGTTTACAAGCATACAAAATAGTAACACCGTTGCACTGTCGTTCTGTTGTTCATTGATTCGCTCAAGCAGGCACCAGTAACGTCTCCATTGTGAGACTTGTTACTTTTTTTTGACATATTGAATACGCCATGGGTAGCTAGCCAGGCTCTGCAGTGCGGGCGGGATACTCTCAGTAGCTTGCTGGGCTCTTTGAGAGGGATCGAGGAATCAAACCTGGGTTGGCCAGGTGCAACGAAAACGCCCTGCCCACTGTGCTACTGCTCCAGTCCATAAAATAGGTATACAAATGAAATAATTGCCAGTAATTGATCACAAAGAAATTCATTTACTTTGAGTTTTCAAGATTTTGCAACCCCACATTTACTTATGTGACTCTATATAAGAGTTTAAGAAGTTTAAGAAGCTGGGATGCTGAATACTAGAAATGGCTCGTCATAATAAATGCTTAGAATGTTCTTCTTGCCCAAGTAACTCCCCAACAACTTCAAGTGTTTATGACAACTTTTAATTAGAGATTTTATATTAAAATGCTTGTCTTGTCTGTTCTTCATTTTCTTAATACTTTCTGTGGATGTGGGAATACACTGACATCTTTCAATAAGAGTTGTTATAAATCAAGAATGTTTTAAGAACATATTTTGGATTGAATAGCAAAGGCTGTTTGCATGGCATGAATTAAACTTGGTGATGATCTGGCTAATACTTGGTCAATGTATACACCAAGATAAATTTGCTCTGGTTCTATTTTTAAGCAGTCATATGCATCAGATGAGCCAACTCCTTTACATTTAGCACTACAAAGGAAGGGTGAACATAACTTTCCACTATAGGCACCTTCTTCTCAATCTGTAACTAAAGAATTGGACCCATCTGCCCGATTAGCAGATACCCCTTCCCTATTATCTTTATGCGAGAGTAAAGGAATTACACATTTCTGAACACTAAGACTTTTTTATTTTATTATTATCATTATTATTATTTTTAATTTTATTGAATCACTGTGAGATAGTTACAAGCTTTCATGTTTGGGTTACAATCACACAATGAGCAAACACACATCCCTCCTCCAGTGCACATTCCCCACCACCAATATCCCCAGTATAATCCCCTTTCCCACCCTCCCCCTGCCTCCATGGCAGACAATATTCCCCATACTCTCTCTCTATTTTGGGGCATTATGGCTTGCAACACAGACACTGAGAGGTCATCATATTTGGTCCATATCTACTTTCGGCACACATCTCCCATCCCAACTGGTTCCTCCAGCCATCATTTTCTTAGTGACTCCTCTATTCCATCTGCCTTCTTCCCTCCGCTCATGCAGCAGGCTTCCAGCTATGGGGCAATCCTCCTGGCCCTTGTATCTACTGTCCTTGGGTGTCAGCCTCATGTGATGTTATTCTATATTCCATAAATGAGTGCAGTCCTTCTATGTCTGTCCCTCTCTTTCTGATTCATTTCACTTAGCACGATACTCTCCATGTCTATCCATTTATAAGCAAATTTCATGACTTCATCTTTCCTAACAGCTGCATAGTATTTCATTGTGTAGATGTACAAAAGTTTCTTTAACCAGTCATCTGTTCTAGGGCACTTGAGTTGTTTCCAGACTTTGGCTATTGTGAACAGTGCTGCAATGAACATATAGGTACAGATGACTAAGACTTTTTAAGTATTAAAAATGTATACTTCTTTATTTTAGTATTTTAGTAACTAAGTCCAGAGAGATATCTGCCAGAAGTTGCATCATTGCCAACTTGTACTTCTCAGTTACATTATATTCCACATATGAGTGCAACAAGAGGCCACTAAGTGTGGTCACACGACCTCATACCTCTTCATCCTCAGCAATGGAAAACAAATTATCTAATGCTTCCTTTTCAGCAAGTCTGACTTTAGGGGAGAGACTCTCCAAACAATAATAGTGAGTTTTGTTGAAATATTGAATGCAATCAAAGTGAAAGTAAAGTGAAATTTATTAGTTACACAGGCAGGGGGCGCTAAGGGTGGGGGGCTAGGGCCGTGGGGGGGTTAGGAGTGTGGGGATGCGGGGTGAAGCTATACTGGGATTCTTGGTGGTGGAATATGTGCACTGGTGAAGGGATGGGTATTTGAGCATTGTATAACTGAGATTTAAACCTGAAAACTTTGTAACTTTCCACATGGTGACTCAATAAAAAATTTTCTTAAAAAAAGTATACTTCTTGGAGCTGGAGTAATAGCACAGCGGGTAGGGCATTTGCCTTGCATGTGGCCAACCCTGGTTCGATTCCCAGCATCCAATATGGTCCTCCTGAGCACCACTAGGAGTAATTCTTGAGTGCAGAGCCAGGAATAATCCCTGTGCAATGCTAGGTGTGATCCAAAAAGAAAAAAAATAAACATATGTATACATATATATACATATATACATATATATATATATACAAATACATACTTCTTGCTTTTTTGGCCACATGCAGCAGTGCTGAGGGCTTACTTCTGGCTCTGTTCTCAGGAATCACTCCTAATGAGGCTTGGGTGACCATATGAAGTGCCTGAGATTAAACCCAAGTCAGCCATGTGTAAGGCAAGCATCCTACTTGCTGTGCTATCTCATCAGCTCGTAATGACCCTTTTAAAATACAAGAGCACTTGCATAGCAAGGGCTGATTTCAGATCTGTAGTTCCTTTATTTTGATGCTTGTCCTGTTAAAGGTTTTGCCTCTGTCTGGATTCCCATGACACTTGACTTTTCTGGATGGAGTTGAGGCTTAACACTAATCTATTGCTACTACTATTGATGATAAAACCCAAGACAGAATTTAATAAGAAAATTCACTGTCATATTTTCATTTTTGGGAAATGTTTACAAAGCATAATTCCCTAAATATCTTCTAAAAGACATGAATAGTTTTTGAGTTTTATTTTAATATAAAGGAGACTAAAACACCCTGATAAAGTATTAGATATCCCTTCCTTAGAGTGGATTCCACAGAATATAAATTTTTTTAAAGGAGAAGCTATCTGTAAGAAAATAATAGGGCATATGATGTTTATGAAAAGCTTGTGAGTGTTTTTGAAGGTGACCTAATGAAACTTTTTAAACCTTATTTCACCGTAGATCAAAATTCAAGGCATGCATATTTGACTTTGTTTCTTTGAATGTATAATAAAGGAAAGAACCATAGAACTAAATGTTGGTTATATTTAGACACCAGTTCTAGAAAGCAAATGTTTTTTGCTCAGAGTGAAAGGAATCAAGAGCCAGTACATTGTTGGACATTTGAGTTGTTTTCAAGTCCTGGCTACTGTTCTAAGTGCTGCAGTGAGCATAGTTATTTACATAATATTTTGAGTGCACATTTTTGTATTGGGGGGATAGTAGACACTAAAAAGTAGAATTATGCATCAAACGGGAGCTCTAGTTTTACCTTTTTGAGAATCTGCCATACTATTTGCAACAGGGGTTGAACCTGACCAAGCATTGAATGAGGAGGGTTTCTTTTCTACCGCATCCCTGCCAGCACAGGTTGTTTCTAGTCTCTCATTTATTTGTTTTTGTTTTCTAGTGCCACACCCCATCAGCTCTCAGAAATTAGTCCTGGCTTTGTGCTCAGGGATCCGTCCTGGTGGGGCTCAGGGATTGTGACACCTGGAATTGAACTTAGATGGGCCACCTGTGCAAAGCAAGTGCACCACCTGCTATACCACTATCCTAGCCCTCTATAGTCTTTTGACCAATGCCATATAATATCACTAGGGTTATATTATATATCACTGTTGTCTTGATTTGGACTTAATGATTATAAATGACAACAAACACTTTTTCATATGCCTACTGGACATCCATCTGTCTTATTCAGATAAGTGTCTGCTTAACTCACTTTTGATTTGTAATAAGGTTACTAGATTTTTGTTGTTGATCTTTGTATTTTGCATATCTTGGATATTGATTCTTTATTTTATATAATATGTGCAAGTGTCCAATAAAGATGAACAGACAATGAATGTATCGTATACATACACAATGGAATACTATGCAGCCATAAGCCATGATGAAATCATGCTATTTGCTGCAACTAATACGAGGGTATCATGCTAACTGGATTAAGTTAGAAGAAGAAAAAGAAGTATAGAATATAAATACTATCACTTACATGTGGTATATGGAATAACATGACAGGGGATGGAAGATATCAAAGGTGGGCAAAGTCTTGGTCCAAGATTATAGATTTGAATATACCAAGAAAGGAGAGAAATGGCGGAGGTAGGGAGAGGAGGCAGTCAGAGATAAAATAGAGGAAAAGTAAGGAGCCTTAGGCATAGCTGTGGTGTAGAACTAGGGTAACTGGGTACATCAAAATCACCAGAACTAGGGCTGGAGTGATAGCACAGCGGGTAGTACTTTTGCCTTGCACTCGGCCAACCCAGGTTCGATTCCCTGCATCCCATATGGTGCCCCAAGCACTGCTTGGAGTTATTCCTGAGTGTAGAGCCAGGAGTAAGTCCTGTGCATTGCCCGATATGACCCCAAAAAAACAACAACAAAAAAAATCACCAGAGCCAACAAAGAACCAAAACAACAAGAATTAGGCGAAAAATTGTCTGTTAGGAGATGGGCAGGAATCTGGGACCACCAGTGGAGAGATACTAATATTGGTGGTGGAATTTGAGCTGGAATATTAATCTCTAAAATATTATTGTTGCCAATTTTATAAATCGCGGTGCTTATATTAAAAACACACACAGACCACAGGCAGGGGGGGGGTTAGGGTGGGGGGGCTAGGGGCGTGGGGGGGGTTGGGGTATGAGGGGGCGGGGTGGAGCTATACTGGGATTCTTGGTGGTGGAATATGAGCACTGGTGAAGGGATGGGTATTCGAGCATTGTATAACTGAGATTTAAACCTGAAAACTTTGTAACTTTCCACATGGTGACTCAATAAAAAAAAAAAAAAAAGAAAACAAAAACACAGACACTCTATGACTGTTGCAGCAGCACTGTCCAAAGAAAGACCTTTCTGAAACTGCTCGTATAGGTTCAGAAACTCAGCATGGCAATAGTAGAAAATATTTTTTCTACTATTACTTTTCTGGAGGCCCTCACACTTCGATGATTATTATGAGATAACTTTTTATTCATTGTTAAGCATCCTCCCCACTCCAAGCAGAGCCCTAGTAGCTGAAAACGCCCAGAACCCAGCCACAGCATGCTCAAGACCACTTCCACACTCTCAGATGAGCCTCACCCATGAAGGAACGGACAGAGAAACCCAGGTATGTGGGACACATGGCTGAAATCTCCAATCCTGCTTGGATCAGGACTGGCCTCCTCCACCCAGATCCCCAGTTTTCCAGTAGCTTGGCAGTCCCTCCCCCCTGGCACAACTGCCCCCCACTTTGTCCACTATGTAATCTCAATGGTCAATATCCAGAGACTATAAAACAAAGCTCCTGGAAGAGAGCGATGCAGAATCTCGCATAGCAGAGCCTGGCAAGCTACCCGTGGCGTATTCGATATACCAAAATCAGTAACAATAATGGACCTCATTCCCCTGACCTTGAACGAGACAGGGACAGATGGAGATGTTACTAGTGCCTGCTCAAACAAGTCGATGAGCATGGAACAACTGTGATACAGTGATACAGTGAAGCATCAGATAGGGCAATTCACTCGTGGCATGAACTACATGATGACACTGTATTCGGAACTTCAGAAATATCCTCCTGTAGTTAATCTGAACCACATTTCAGAAGCTATATAAAGCTTTTTACTGTTGTGCTCTACACAGCTAAAATTTATTTTTAACTTTATAATTTTTCAATTATCCTATAAAATGATTAATGTTTATAAAAGAGGTGCGACATGTATGTATCATGTTTTACTATGTTTTATTTTATATTCTATACCTTCCAAGTTAATCTGGCAATAATTTTTGGGAAACAGTCTGAGACTCTACAAGAAAAAGTAAAATCGCTAAAAGATTTACTCTTAAAATAGCCTGAAATGAGGAACAGTATTTAATTGAGAAATTTCTGACTATGCCATGATTGTGAAATAAAACAGAACTTTTAAAACTTGCTTTTCCAGACATTTTAACCATGTGGCAAGTTTCATTTTGCTCCTGTTGCTATATCAATTCACACGATTTTTAGGCAAGCTGAGCCCAAAACTTACTTTTCTTACACAAACAAAAATCAAGCAAGCAAGCTCTCAGACATTGCTAAATCTCGAAGGACATCTTGAAAGTTTAAGATAAAATCACATATTTTTAGGAATGATATTTAGAAAAAAATAAGTGAGACAGAATATCAAGAAACTAAGTACAGATGTGAGTCAATAATGTAAGATGTACTGGATGGCCGTAGGGTTTTTCTCAGCCACAACTATTTTTATAAAATAATGGTTTGGGCAAGCCGACTCATTCTGATCTCAGTTTTTTAAATTCAGAAGATACTACCTGCTACATTCCAAGTACTATTCTAAATTCTTCAGATATATTAAGTAGAACAGATTTCTGTCCCACTACAATACCGGGCTCAAATAAACAAGCATATTAGCTTTTGTAAGGGCTACAAAACTACCAAAAAATATTAGGCTAGTAAACCCAGTCAGGTTTTAGGGGCTGGAGTGGTAGAATAGTGCATAGGGCAACTGCCTTGAGTTTAATCTCCTGCAGTCGATTTGCTCCCCAGATTAACCCAGGAGTAAACCCTAAGCACAGCCAGGTATAGCGCAATGCCCCAACCCCCATCAAAAACACCCAGTCCTTTCTAATCTAGTAGGATCACACATTATTTTATCTTCAGTGGCAATCTATATTATATAAATTGTTCGGTGATCTATATCTAATCTAAGAAATCTAGGAAGTGATTATATACGATCAATATAGATTTAAAAAAATGGTTGCTTTAACAGGAATTCTGTATAAATACATTGGCAATCAAACTGTAGCACAGTAGGACTGTCGTCCCATTGTTCATCAATTTGCTCGAGCGGGCACCAGTAACGTCTTCATTGTGAGACTTGTTTCTGTTTTTGGCATATCGAATATGCCACAGGTAGCTTGCCAGTCTCTGCTGTGCGGGTAGGGTACTCTCAGTAGCTTGCCCAGCTCTCTGAGAGGGACAGAGGAATTGAACCCAGGTCAGCTGCGTGCAAGGCAAACATCCTACTCGCTGTGCTATAGCTCTAGTCCCAATCAAAGATAAAAAATTCTTCCACCCACAATGAAAAAAAAAAAGCACATTGAAAAACCTTATGTATCTGAACAATAATATTTAGATCTGTGATAGTGATTCAAGAGATAACACACAAAACCAATCTAAGAACATAGCCGATGTGGCTTTTACATATAATTACATATAAAGTTGCCAATACATTGAATTACATGGTCATCCTGGGGTAGTTCGAGAATTTAGATGGGACTTAATTTTACAATATTACCTTTTATAAACCTACACAATGAAAATTTTTGAAAGCTACTATAAAGGAGACACTTACCTAAATACATAAAATTTTATTATTCCATGAATTGAAGAATCCTCAGAACTACACTTCACATTTGGGTTTCAGGATACTGGACTGAACGTCTGCTATGAACCATATATGTGAGCTGATAGAGAATTTCTGCCTCTGGCATTGTTACTAACATCAAGTGCAAAGTCGTCATTTTAATTATAACAAATAACCCTAACCACTCTTCCCTGTCTCAGATATAAATAATACCATTACTTTGAATAAACAATAATAACTTTCCATTTTGATGGGTTTCACATATCCAGTATCAGAAAAGTTGTCAAAAATGCTTAATAAAACATGGTGGCTGAAAATTAGCAAACACAGCTGTTTCGGGTCAGTCAGAGAGCTCAAGGGGCTCAGCACAAGCAAAGCACTGTCTGATTGCATGCAAGAGTTCAACATCATGGTCAGGGCAGTTCCCAGCACAGAGCTGGGAGAATCCCTGAAACACTGCTGGATGTACCATCAAAAAATCAAAACAACAACAACAAAAAGAATTTCTTTAAGAAAAACTATTACCGTTAGCTGCATGTGTTGGAGTACACTGTTACAGGATTCTTAGAGCCCCAAGCTAGTCCTGATTCAAAACCTATCTTACAGGATCTATAATTTGGCAGATCCAAGAAATTGCCTGGAAAGAAGACCAACCAAGCTGCAAATCTCATCATAGATAGAGATATTCCTTTCTTGAAAGACACAATTAGTTCTAAGAACCATACCAGAAAAGGGGAAGGTTTAAACTTCCATGTAACCTGGGTTCAGGTTCTTATAACTCAAAAGAGAGAATGTCATTATTCTTGGATATTTACTTGGGTATAGCACGTTGGGGCTAAGGTAGGCCGGCAGTGCCATCAGTTTAAGACCTGTGCTGTGCATCCCCTGATGGTACACAGTCTTCTAAACTGCATTTAAATATCTTTTTTCTTATTTTCTCCCCATTCTCCTTTCTCTCCGATTCTGTTAAGAGTTGTACTGCAATGATTAATTTGTCGCTTGAAGGTACCGCAACTCTAATCAGGCTTGTTCATGTGGTCCATCTGGGGAACAGCATTGAGATTCTGCAGCAGAGGCCCTCACTGTGTACAGCTGCAGGACCCTGGCCCCAGGGGTGACTCACCTTGACACGCTCCAGTGCGGATGTTGGGGATGAAGCCCCTTCGGCAGGGCTGAGGTTGGGCAGGACACATCTCGCAGGGGTGGCCCCATGCCCGCCCAATGGTGGCACAGCACAGAGTCTTGGTGCAGACGATGCCTGTCAGCTGCCCTTGGCACATCTGGTTGTTGACCTGAGTGAAGCAGGGGCCGGTTCTGTAATCTGGAATGTTAAAAAAAAAGGATGGGTAGACAGGCTTCATTATCGCACCCCAATCTTCTGTTAGTGCCCGCACAAGCATGAAACAAGACTATTTATTTCCTAGTGCCAGAAACAGAAAATGCTAGAGAGTTCCATTTTGAAGCTTCATCATTTTTCAATCATGACAAGTGTGTTAGAAGACATCAATACATTCTACATTAAACCTTTATTTTAAATGGGTGGCTCAAGGACTGTATCTGGAACACAGATGTGCTTTTTTGGCATGTCTAATATTCTAAAAAGATTTAGATTGGTAGCCAACACTAAATTTGTATTTCTGGCTTTATGTGAAAAGTCAGAAGTTCTGGCCTGCTGCATGGCAGAGATAGAGGGAACTGTGCCTTGTCTGGGACACTGTGGTCTCAGCCACCCATTTCCCCATACTCTCCTCTCAGTGATCTCCATGAGTATCCCTAAAGGTATGGACTCTTGTTCACCCAGCCAAAATTTCTTTCTCTAAGTAGGCTGCCAAGAACCCATAAAATCAAAACAGAACCAATAAGGATTTATTCCTTCCACAGTACACACAGAGCAGGGTTGTCTAGATTATCTATAAACATTCGGTTTGAACAGCTTGATAGTATGTTTCAGTTCCATTAGGAACATGAGGCTGCTCAATGCCTTAGGTAAGAATTCTTTCCTCTGCAGTAAATGTCTGTTCTCTAGAAGATGGCTGACTATCTGTTGTCTAGCTCTGTAACAAGAATAATGATAAAAACCTTAGCAAAAGCAGCCACATATAATCTACAGGGAGACTCTTTCACTAAGGGCAGCCCAACTTCAAATCCTGGCATCTCAAAGAGAACAACATGCCTCAGCTGGGAGTTGAGGGAGCTGGCTAGAAACGCAAACTCAGACACCACTCTAGAATCAGTGAATGAAAACTGCACTTTTCAAAGATATTCAAGAGATCTATACATATCCTCAAAATGTAGATGCCAAAGTCTGTACTTTGGAAGTAATTCTCTCTATCCCTCTTCCTGTTAAAGTTTAACCTTTTTTACATTATCAGTATAAAATCTTTTAAGCAGAACTCAAATCATTAGCTTTTGAGTTTTGCTACTAGAATTCTGAAAAAAGTCAGTTTTCTGAATTCATCATCTCTCATTTGTTACAAAATTGCAACGGAAATGTGGAGAAAAGTCCCCCCCCCCCCACACACACACATACATACACACACACCTCACAGAGCTTATATGGATGTAGTTTATTTATTAACTCTAGGAATGCAACAGGATTGTTAGGATTTGATTATCAGACCCAATGCAAATGACCCAATCCATTTGATCAGGGTAGTAAGAACTCTATATCAAGTTTTTGTAAGAATAAACCAATTTCACATCCAAAGAAGTATGAGTTGTTAATGATGGTGCATTTAATAAAATATGTACAAGGAAAAGAAATCAAATATGGATAAAAATGAGAAGTTATAGGGTAGGAGGAGATGGCTCAAAGGGCTCAGAGTAAGTTTTGAGGCCCAGGTTGGTTCTGTCATCACATTGTCCAAGTACCAGCACGAGGGACCCCCAGCACTATGTAGCCCTAAAATCTAGTAAAATCTAATAAAAAAATGAGACGCTAGAGAATTCTAGATGACAAAAAACACTTAAAATCTTATAAAACTTAAGAATGAGATTGTCATAAATGAAATTAAAAGTTAAATATAAAGAAATAAAGTAAAGTAACTTTTTTAGCAAGTTTATTTAACATTCTGTACTCTGAAACTAACTTCAACCAAAATAGTTTCTTCTAATCTCCTGCATAAGAGCAACAGATGTGCTGGCCTCAAATCACTATTTTTGAAAGAAACAAACAAAAAGAAAGAGAAAAACTTTGTAAATACATGTAGCTATGTCAACCACTTGCAGAGATACAAATAAGCATGCTTCCCACTCCATGAATGGACGGGCTATCAATTTTTAAACTAATCTATTTTCTTCATATAACACACCATCTTGTCATTTTTAATAACTATGACACAATAAATTATTTCAAGTTGTAGTCAAATAGAAGAAGGCACACTTTTCACCAAAATATAAACAACTTTTTTTTTAGATCTATACACATACAATGAAGTTCACATGTATAATTTTTCTGGCCGAAGCAACTATAAGCTACTTTCTATCACTTAAATTTGTCTTTTCTGGACAATTTATGTAAATAGAATCATACAATTTGATCTCTTCTGTCTGGTTCTTCTCTGCAATTAAATTTAGCTGCAGACTATCCATCTGTAGCACAAGTAACCTCAACCATTTTATTTTATTTTATTTTATTTTATTTTTTGCCTTTTGGGTCACACCTGGCGATGCACAGGGGTTACTCCTGGCTCTGCACTCAGGAATTACCCCTGGCCGTGCTCAGGGGACCATATGGGATGCTGGGAATCGAACCCGGGTTGGCCGCGTGCAAGGCAAACGCCCTACCCGCTGTGCTATTGCTCCAGCCCCAACCTCAACCATTTTAATGAATCAATAGTACTTTACTATGTGGATTACCACATCTGCTAATCAGTGTGCATTTGTGAAATTGTACAGGGAATACATGTGGGTGGGTGTGAGTGGAGGTTTAAACCCCCAGTTTAGGGATTACTCTTGACTCTAAACTCAGGGATCACTCCTGGTGGAGCTGGGAGGCGGTGGGGAGCCATAAGTGGTACCAGCAGTGAAATATGGGTTGTCTGCATGCAAGGCAAATGCTTTATCACTATGCTATCTCTCTAGTTCCGATAGGTGTAATATTTTAAGAAACTTCCAAACTCTTTTCCAAAACATTGTTACCATCTTATTTTCCTACCAACAATGAGAGCTACAATTCAGCCATATCCTTGTAATATTTTTTATGATTTCATTATTGCCCAAGCTACCATTTTACTTTAAAAGAATTCCACATATTTGGAAATTTTTAAATTACAAGTCCTGCTGATATAGCTAGAGATGATAAACACCACTTGAAAACCATGTTTAAAATGGAACTTTAGTGACAACCAGACCACCTCTGGAGAAGTTTCTGGAAAATAAAGATCAAAACAGATATGAAATTGAATTGGCACTGAAGGGGAAAGTTTTAAGAATTTTGTTACTGTTGTTTATTTTGTTTCTAAAATTTCTGTATTTTTTGTTTTGCTTCAAGGAAGATAGATTCCTTTTAGAAATACTTTATTAAAGCAAAGTTATTCAGAGTTGAGTTTTAGACATGCAATGTTCCAGCACTGATCCCTCCACCAATGTCAACTTCCTACCACCAGTGTTGCCAGGTTCTCTCCCACCCTGGTACCCCCACAACCTGCCATCTTGACAGGCACCTTTTTATGTTTGGTTATTAAAGTTTGGGTCTCATCATTTCAGTGTCCTTGACTCAGTGGTTTGAATATTTAGCTCTATCATTCCTTAATCCCACCAATGTACCTGAATCTCCTTGATCCCTGCCCCTATTGCTTCTCATCTGTCTCTGAGAGATTAATTCTAAGAGCCAGTGTGAATGACCCAGTTGGAAAAGAGGGTAAATGAGCACAAAGAGTATGATCTTGAGGAGTCAAACCAAAGTGAAAACAGAACTGTGTGGGGAAATTATTCTACTGAGGGAGAAGAAAGCACTTTTCCTGTAACCCAAGGGAAGAAAGGTGGCAGGCACAGAGCAGTGCCCATTGCAACCCCTTGGGCTCTCCTCATAAAAGGGGAGGTGTGATTACAAGTCTTTGAAGAAGTTCACTGGGATGTCAAATCCTTGAGGCTGACTTTAAGAAGGTCCTGAGGAGACTGGGAGAGGAAGCTGACCTGAGAAGCCAGTGGATTCTCAAATGACATTCAGGCCTCTCTCTGGAGGGAAAGAAGATGAGACCAAGCTGACCTCTGGCTTTTCTCAGCAGCTCTCCACAACTCAGAGGCTCAGTCTGAGTTTCAGTTCATCCACTGTTAGGAATTTGTCCATCACATGTGAAAAAGTATATTTAGAAAAGCAAAGTAGCTAGGGTACTAAGACGTTGTTTTGAAACTACAGACTATAGGATCTATGTGGGTTTTTTAAAAAAAAAAGTAGAGAGACTGAAGTGTGGGAGAATGTAGCTCAATACTTCTCTTCTGTATGTGAGGCTCTAGCCCTAATACTCAGCTCCATGAGAACAAAAAGTGGGAGAGAGAAGAATACAATGTACTGTGTGACCCCAAGAGACCCCTACAGCAGTAGACAACACCACTACAATGATATCAACAGATCATATGTCCAGGTGGCTGTAATATCATTTATTTTACTCTTGTGATAATGCAAAAGTTGAAAATATTTGCAGGAGAGACTGTCATTTACAGTACTATAGGAGAAATCACAGAGTATCAATGGTTTTTTTAAGTGGATTATAATTGCATAGACTGTACCCTGCATACACTGTACCTAAGAGGTACTATCTACATACACTGTACTATCCACTTACACTGTAAATGCCACCCCTTGGAATTAAATGGTAGGCCCTTAAGATATCCTGAATTCCATGTAGTCCTACATTGGCATACAGACAATTATTGGATCATAGAAAATACTACAACGAAGTAGAATTTCCCATCAAGCTTCATCATTTTTGACTTAGATAAGAATACAGCTCCATTTTCAGAAATCAAAATTCCAAAACAAAAATTATATGGGAAAAAGGCCAGAGTTCAGGATTTTCATGGAGAAGCCCCACCAGATGGTCCCCTTAGTACATCTAGGTGCAACCCCTGAATACCAGGTTGGGAGTAACCCCCAAGCACTGCTAGTTGTGTCCCCAAAACAAGCACAGACAAAAAAGAAACCTATAATCAAGTGATCACTTTGGGCAGGAACCGAGACATGAGTGAGTGCCATGAAAAGCTGTGAAATATGCGTGACTTGAGGCTAATGAGGCATTGAATATGTGTATTTGTTGGGCATAGAAATTATAAATGACATTTAGTGAATCCATTACAACTGTAACCGAGAACCCCAGGGTGTGTGCCATCTGAAATCTCTGATCACAGATATGACTGCAACATGTCTAGAAGAAATCCCCCAAACCATATGGGATGATAGAACTGTTTCCTTAGGTTTGAGCAAATGTTCACTTGGATGTTTTCAAATCCATACTTCAGCCTGGGTTTAAAAAGTCAAAGTTAAATAAACGCAAGTAAGATAGATGGTGATTAACTTCCTGAATGGAAAGACATCTGTCAAACTCAGAAAATTTTAGATTAAATACAGAATTGTCTAAGATAACAAAGTCATATTTTGCTTTAAGGAAGCTGTGCAAAAATAACATATCTGCAATGCTTAATCACATCTTGCCTATTCTATTAGACTGCTTTATAATTTAAAATAAATAAATGTTACTTTCTTAAAGTTGTGATTTTTAGTTTAAAATGTCTATGCTTAGCACAGAACTGAATTGTTTTATATGAACTTTAGGACCATACACATTTATGTTTCTAAGTTTTAAGTATTTAAATATATTGTATTTACTTAGACTTATGAGTTATTTAGTACTTCAAAAGGTTTTTTCCGCTAAACAATACAGGTACATAATGAAGATATTTGATGTGTTTTATATACAGAAGCAGTTTTAAAACTATGGAGGTATTCCATTAAATATGAAAATGGCAACAAATATGATTTTAAGACCTCTTAAAGCAACTACTATAATCTATAAAATTTATTAATAGATTAGTAATATTTTTCAGGTTGAATTTTAAAGTTCAAGGAAGGGCCAGCTCATGGGGCTGGAGCACATTTATTTCACGTGGGAGGTCTGGGTTTGAACCCCGCAAAGCATGGTGTCCCCAGCATAGCAAGGGTGACACTCACTAGCACAGAACTAGCAGAAGCCCCTGAGCACTGCTGGCTGTGATCTCAAAACTGAAATAAACAATAAATGTAATAAAATAAAGAAAATTTCAAGATTAATTCCTAAATTTGTGAAGCAGGGATTTGAAAAAATATCTGTCAAGCCAGGCATTAGTCACAATAGCCAAGATACGGATGCAACCCAAGCTGTCTTCACTGAAATATCAATGATCACACAAAATATATGCAATGTAAGATTATTCAATATTTCCAAGGAAGAAAACTTTCATACATGTTAAACTAGGAATGAAACTTAAAGACACTGTTTAGTGGAGCAAGGAAAGCCTCTTTAATAATTGGTGCTAGGAAAACTGGACAGATACATGAAAAGAAATGGACTCAGATCTAGACCTAACACCATGCACAAAAGTCAGACCAAAATGGATTGAAGATCTCCAAATCAGACCAGAATCCATCAGGTACATTGAAGACAAGGTTGGCAAAACCCTCCACGACACTGAACACTGATGCTAAAGGTATCTTCAAAGTGGAAACAGAGATAAACAAATGGGACTATCTTAAACTAAGAAGCTTCTGTACCTCAAAAGAAAAGTGACCAAAATACAAAGACAATCTACAGAATGGGAAAGGATATTCACCCAATACCCATCTGATAAGGGGTTGAGATCAAGGATATACAAGGCACTGTTTGAACTTTATAAGAAGAAAACATACAACCCCATCAGAAAATGAGGGGATGAAATAAACAGAAACTTTCTCAAAGAAGAAATCCAAATGGCCAAAAGGCATATGAAAAAATACTCTTCATCACTAATCAGCAGGGAGATGTAGATCAAAACAACAATGAGATATCATCTCACAGCACAGAGACTGGCCCACATCCAAAAGAACATAAGCAATCGGTGTTGGCACGGATGTGGGGAGAAGGGATTCTCCTTCACTGCTGGTGGGAATGCCAACTGGCTCAGCCCTTTTGAAAAACAGTATGGACCCTTCTCAAAAAAATCAGAATTGAGCTCCCATTTGACCCAACAATGCCACTGCTGGGAATATATCCCAGAGATGCAAAAAAAGTATAGTTGAAATGACAACTGCACTTGTATGTTCATTGCAACACTGTTTACAATAGCCAGAATCTGGAAAAAAAAACAGAGTGATCAAGAACAAATGACTGGTTAAAGAAATGTTGCTATAATGGAATACTACGCAGCTGTTAGAAAAGATGAAGTCATGAAATTTGGATATAAGTGAACCAACATGGAAAGTATCATGTTAAGTGAAATGAGTCAGAAAGAGATGGACAGACATAGAAAGATTGCATTCATATGTGGAATATAAAGCAACAGAATGAGAGACTAACACCCAAGGATAGTAGAGAAAAGGACCCGGAGGTTTGCTTCACGGCTTGGAAGCCAGCCTCACATATTGGGGGGAAAGACAGCTCAGATAGAGAAAGGACCACCAAGTAAAGGGTATTTAGAGGGCCCACTCAGGATGGGAGATGCCTATCGAAAGTAAACTATAGACCAAACATGATGGCCATTCAATACTTGCATTGGAGACCACAACACCCTAAAGGAAAGAGAGAGTAAAAAATAATGTGCTTGTCACAGAGGCTGGGTGGGGCAAGGGGTGTAGGCTGGGGGAAATAGGGGTGGGATGGGAGGGATACTGGGGACACTGGTGGTGGAGAACGGACACTAGTGGAGGGATGGGCACTCGATCATTGTATGACTGAAACGTAAGCACAAAAATTTGTAAGTCTGTAACTGTATCCCATGCTGATTCATTAAAAAATAAAAAAAATTAAAAAGAAATTAAAAATACTGTATAATTTCACTTTATTTAATGGGTACAGTTTCAGCTTTGCAAGATGAAAAGGGCACTGTGGACGAATAAAGCTGTGGTAGCAAATTAAACAAATAAAACGAACAAAATATTGCATCACACACTAGATTGTGCTATGCATATTATTTGTTTGTTTTCTTAAATATTTGGCTCACCTTTGGCGATGGAAAGGTTTTGTCTTCTAAGGCTTAATATTTATTTACTTAGTTTTCAAACAGAGAATGAAGATAACATTGTGAATATGAGACAACTGAGTTAAGCCAGAATC
The DNA here is from genome assembly GCF_027595985.1 of Sorex araneus. NCBI lineage: Eukaryota > Metazoa > Chordata > Mammalia > Eulipotyphla > Soricidae > Sorex > Sorex araneus. The sequence goes on along the minus strand of NC_073307.1, from coordinate 31,495,293 downwards.
CAAAACCCTGTCAACAGGACTTTCAGAGACCTCTTCCTACCACGGCTGCGTTCGCCCTTGCCTGTGTGGGAGTAAGAGTGAGCCCCCAGAGGGGAGGCATGGTGACAACTGTCAGCTCCCTACTTTTGAGAGCCACACCTGGCAGTGTTCAGATCATATGTGGTGATGGGGATAGAAAGCAAATCAACCACATTCAAAACAAATGCCTTACTCTGTACCATCTCTCCACTCCCTGTTTTTAATGGGGGGCACATCCAACCGTGCCCTGGGGTCACTCACAATGCAGTGTTGGAGTGGGATAGAGGGGTAGGGGTGGCACACAGGCACAAAGGCACATGCTCATGAGCCTCTGCCCTTTGGGCCATCTCCTTGGCTCGGCTCCTGCAAACGCCCTACCTGCTGTGCTATCGCTTCGGCCCCTCCTGCTTCTTTCTACTCAGTTAAACTCAACACCCCCAGCGGCAGAGGAGCTTGAGAGCACAAGAAAGATGGCTGAGTCAAGCCCTGGTTCCCAAAAGATGAGAGGGACCACACAGCACAAAGAGGTCCAGCATCAGAAACCTGGTTTTATGGCCCTGGGCAAGTGCCCTAACCTTTCAGCCTTAGTCTACCATCGGGCACAGAAAGGCTGGGCCCACTCATCAAACCCGCAGTCTCCAAAGGCAAATAAGGCTTTACACCAAAATGTACTCAGGATGATCTGGAGGGCTTAAGCACCCTCACTCCTAACTACCTGTATTTGTAATTTTGCCATTTGAAATTTCTATTGCACATAGGCAGAGAATCTCCAAATATAATGTGAACATATAAGCATGTGGAAGGCACTCCAAAATTAGCGCTCAGCGGGGCAGTCAAGTCTGGAGGGTGTTTCGTGCAGACACGCGCCCACTAAGCACTCGGAAGGAGTGCACAAGACGGCTGCCCGCAGTGAGTGACATCCTCCCCCTTCAGCCCCAAATTGAAGACAGCCTGTGGCGGAAAGGGAAGCTGGTGACTGAAATCTTTGTTTGTTTGCTTGTTATTTTTGTTTTGGAGCCACACATGTTGGTGCTCAGGCCTTACTCCTGCCTCTATGCTCAGGGTTTACTTCTGGTCCTGCGTTCAAGGATCACGCCTGGCGGGCTCGGGGGACCATATGGGGTGCTAGAGGTCGAACCCAGGTTGGCCATGTTCAACACAAGAGCTCTGTACAAAGGCTCTGGCCCCTGAAATCCTTTCTGACTGGATTGGATTCAAATCCCGCTCAGTCCCTCACTGGCTGGAGAACTTCAGACACTTCCCGTCAGCAGCCTGCTGGGAAAGGTCAGAGACTGAGAAGTATTTCAGCCAAGAGCCTGGAAGCCCTAAGTGCCTGCTGATTTCCCCTGCACTTTTCTGTCTCCACTCCCAATATTCTCTTACCCTCTCGGCAATTAAACACCCAAATCCTGGGTCAGAGTGATGCCCAACGCACCGAGCACTTGCTCTGCATGCAGGAAGCCTGAGTTCCATCGCTGGCACCCCTGGTCCCCACCAAGGCTCGGGCCCCTGGAGCAAGACCACTCAAGCAACACAAGGTGTGCCCCCCCCCCCGCAAACAAAACAAAAATGCCCAAACTAACCAAAAAATAACACCCAGTGGGAGAGCCCATTCTTGGACTTGAATAGGTATAGAAGCTATCCTCATAATATCACAGAGAACCGAAGCTCGGAGAGGTTTCTGGCCTGCTCCGGCCCAATCCCGACTGGTTTAATTTCTATTTTGTTCCATCTCGGCCTAACTGCTTCCCCAAGGATGGTCAGGAAATGTGCCCAGGGCTCCGCCAGGCCTCCCTGCACCAGGGGAGAATGTTCAGAATTAAAATATAAAGAGACCATTAAAATCCAAAGCTTTCTCTATGACAACACCCAGATTAACTTTTATGGTTGCAGAGAACTCTAGGCCAAGACAATTTGGAGAAATTGTTATAAATTTCCCCCAAACTTTCCCCTACCTTTCCATTCTGGAGAAGCCTGTATTTTCCCTTGAACACATATCTCTCTACTTTCCCCTCACAGTTCTCTAAGTCAAGTTTTTCAAAAAACTATTTTGTGTCGTTAGAACAATAAAAATAAAAATGGTTAAGATGGTACATTTTTCCAAGGCAAGTTTTTTTGAAGAAGCTCAATGAATGAGTGATGCTTAGAACTATATTTAAAGAAAGCAAATCTAAATTTTTAGCAGCCAAATAATCTTTTAAATGTTGTCATATATAAACTTGTTTCTAAGGGTAGGGAAACATTCCCTGCCACACCTGGCACATGTATTCTGAAATTTACGGTGTTTACAATTGGTTACAAATACACAGTGCTGCATGGTCATACTCACTGACTCCATCCTTCTTCCTTCAGCAAGTTTTTTTCTAAAAGGCAAATACCTAGTACTGTAACTGCTGAGTACAGAGTCCAGTGTGAAAAAATTGTAGAATCTTTCAGAACTGGTGCTACCAATTCACACCCTCAGCAGAATACTCTAGAGGAGGTGCATCTCATCCTCTCCAGTACTGAGTGGCTTACTTTTAATATAAATTAATATAAAGTAATTAAATAGGATCTCATCATTGCTATTAAGTTATAGTAGAATCTCACTGTTTTTTTGTTGAAAATCAAGAGAGAAAATTAACTGTATAGCAAGTACTTTACAATCACCATTTCTAGGAAGTCTTCTTTAATCATGAAGTAATCAAAAGGTATCTTCAACTGTTCTCAAATAAAAAGTTAAAAATCAGAGACAAAGTCCTATGTAGAGACTCAAAGAGATAGAAAAAAAATGATGCTGAGATTTGATTTGAAAACCCACCATATCCAAACCAAATTTCTTGTGATTATTCTATCCAAGATACAGATCATTCACAATCTCGGCTTTTCAGATCTTTGGCTTCTCAACAGACCGAGCTCTTTACAATTTAAAAGATAACTGTAAAACCCCTACAAATGCCTCCAACTAACACCAAGTCCAATTTTCTATTTCCCCAATTTAAAAAGCCAGTCTTGCTTTGCTTCTGGTTTCTTCCAGGGAGGAGTCTCCACCAAGCCATATTATATTCTGCAGAAATTCTATGTGCAGTGTGAGAATCATGAAAGAATGCTTCTACAAATAATAAGTAATTACTTTAATTGCCACAGTTGTGCTGCATTTAGTTTCTAATATAAAACCATTATTAAATATTTCAGCTGAATGTGGACTCAGCAAAGAAGGATGTCTTTCACCATTATTCTCTGTAGCCTTTCAAAGCACAAAGTTAATGCTGACATCAAAGGGCTCTTGAAGAATGAAGAGACAGGAAAGATAATTAGGCATTGGCCAATGATGCAAATAAAATGGCTATCTTTGATGTCAAATTTCATAAGCATGAAAGCCATCACAAATGTAGTAACAAAATTCATGGCCTACAAACTTTACAAACTTTAATATTTCAGCTGAATAAGTGCACTTTCAAGAACAATTCCAATGAATGAACTTAAAACCTGTTAATGTTTATTTAAGTAGAAGGGTACTGTTTCTTTTGAGCAAGTAATGTAATGAAACAAAATTTTTCATTATGAATTAGGGGATCCAATACATAAATGATTAACACAAAACATGGACCTCAACAAAGTGCTAAATTCTATGATCTGAGGAAAACCTAAAATAACAAGGCAAGAACAATTGCAAGAGTAAGTAATATATACTCACAAAACATCTATCCATTACTAATAAAGTCAGAAACAGAATTGCTTGCAACCAGTGCTTCAACAGATCTGACAGATCTCTTGATCCAAACATGAAGTTACAAGAGTAGATTACATTTGATGGTGAAAAAAAAAAATGTTAGACCCAATTTACTGGCAAAGCTCTTATATAAGAGCATGGATTCAATGTGCTATTTTTAATTGAAATTTTTATCAAGTAAATCCCTCCTAAACAGGGCATGGCACCAGGTTATGTCTGAGTTGTACTAGCAGTCTAATAAAAAACATCCCAGAAAACATTATGACCTCAATAATGCAAAAAAAAGATGTTTTCTTGTTACTCTGTGACAGTGGACTACTAATGTCTAACTGAGGAGCTGGAATTTCTCCTGAGGAGAGAGCAAAGGCTATCTAATTCGTTAGTAACGTTTAAAAATTATTTGGGAACTTTAAGGAATTGCTGAAGAACAAGGAAGATCACAGATCATATGGCTTCTCAAGGATGCAAGGGATATCTGTCAATGACCTAGCTGACTTACAAGAGGAAGCCCTCTTGTGCGTCAGAGAGCTGTAATAGTGGCACCGCATTTGCTAGTTACCAGTATTCTCAAGAGGGGAGTCTTGAAACAAACTCATAATATGGTAAAAAACAATTCAGTAACAGTTCAAAATAAAGTCATGAATTGGGGGTTAGGGAAGCATTTGCTAAAATTAGGAGTTGAGAAACAATTATTCCTAGTATCTCAACATGAAGGCTGGGAGACTGAATAAGTAAAGTATGGGGTGAGAGAAATATGTATTGCTTTGTTTAACTACTATAAAAAATTGTAAGAGAAGACTAGAGGCTTCAATATAATGGTAGAAGAGAGGAAATCACTAGTTTAATGTATTTAATTAAGGAAGAAGGGCAGCAGAAGTAAGGGTGTGAAAAAAATAGAAACAAAGGTGAAAACATAAAATGCCAGAAAGCAGAGTAACTATACACATGAAGCAAAAAAATGGAATACACATAATATATTGAAATCACAATATATATGAATATACTTAGTTTTTTTCCCCCTCTCTGAGAACCTGGCAAGCTACCCAGAGTTTCCTGCCCACATGGGAGAGCCTGGCAAGCTTCCCAAGGTGTACTTTTATCCCAAAACCAGTAACAATGATGGGTCTCATTCCCCTGACCCTAAAAAATCCTCCAATTCAGCACTGTTGGGAAGGATGAGTAAAGAGAAGCTTCTAAAATTTCAGGGCTAAGATCAATGGAGATGGTCCTAGCTCGAGAAAATCGACCGCTCGAGAAAATCAACGACGATGATGATGATGATGATGATGATACTTAGTTTTGATATCTAATGACTCATTTGCAAATCTGATCAACATAAGAAACTTGGATATTCATCTGTCCTTAAGGAAATAATCAAAATAGAATCACTAAAAAGCAGAAACTAGAGAACAATAACCAAAAAAAAGTCAAGTAATATCTAAAAGACAATACAGTAGCAGAATATTTTTTAAAATGAAAGAATGTTTGAAAGGAATATAAGTCTAAATCATTGAGACAAAAAAAGTAAAATAAAAAAATTATATTTCATTAAGAGGACAGGGATTGGCAGACGTCTCAAAGGACTAGAACACAAGTTCCCCAATCCTGTCACAGCAGGGAACAGCTACCGAGCTCCGCTGGGTGTGGATCATTTCCCTCTCCTTCCCATGAAACAAATAGGGTGTAAGAATTATAAACTAAAAACTACATAACCAAACACCAAGAGAAAAACTGCAAATTCAGAGAGTTACAGTTACAAAGAGATCTTCCCAAGTTTGACAGAGCCAAAAAGACCAGGCTCTCAACACCACTGGGTGTGACCTCCACAGGAAAAAAAGAAAGAAAATTCAAATACAGACTCAACAGAACTGAAAACATCCGATCTAAGTGGTAACCACTGGAACTTTGCATTGTGCCTGTCAAGTTGACAGGCAGGGGTGGAGTTGGGGTTGGGACAGGGAAGGAATCTAGGAATACTGTTGAAGGGAATTTGACACTGGTGGAGGGACTGGTGTTGAATCATTGTGTCCCTAATACTCAGCTATTAGTGATTTTGTAAACCATGGCCCTTTAATTTAAAAAAGCTTTCCTTAATAATTGACTATAATTTTGTGACATATAAAGTGAATGTCATTTATTTACTAAGAAGGTGATAAAAAAGGAAAACGGTGATAAAATACTTAGTCATGGATGTAACCAGTAAATTGACTCAGTGATATGTCATTAACTTGTGGAGTTTCTACATTTATTTTCTCTTCTACATTGTGAAAACCTGAAATTTTCCACAGTTCTTTGCACAGAATTTTAAAGAATACGGCTGACAGCACCCATCAGACAAGAACCTAGTGTTCTTATTATAGAGACCACAAGCAACTTTTGAATGATAGAAATTGTGACACGGAAAGAAATGTTAGCAGTTATAAAATCTTACATCCATGTGGTTTGTTATAATCTATGGCTGTGCTGTCCAAAACAGTAGCCACTAGCCACATGTGGCTTTCTAAATTTAAACTTAAAATTTAAATTGAATTAAATAAACATCCAGTTCCTCAATCATACCAGCCACATGTCAAGTGCTTAAGAGCCACATGTGGTTAGTGGCTACCATACTGGCAGCATAAAGAACATTTCCATCATTCCAGGAAGTTCTATGGATGAATACTGAAGTGGTGGTCCCAGATACCACAGGGAAATGAACACGGCAGGTGCTAAGGCCACAGTCCCTTAAAAGGTTACGCTAGGAACTGTGAGTCATGCCTAGCTCTTATCAGTCCCTACCATGAAGTCTGTACAGTGCATCCCCTCTGCCACTTATGTTATCTGTACCAGATTCTTATTTTATTGGTATAAGTGCTTTCTTTTTATGGACTAGAGTAGGCTTGCTACAAAAAAACTCAGAATTCCATGGAGGGGGGCAGTGGAGAGATAACATAGTGGGCAGGTGTTTGCATTGCACACAGCTGACCTAGGTTTAATTCCCAGCACACTATATGGTCCTTCAAATCTAGTAGGGGTGATCCCTGAGCCCAGACCAGGAAAAAGCCCTGAGCACCTCTGGGTGTGGCCCCCAAACAAAGTGCAAAATATCCCACAAAGGGTGTATAAGAGAGCCAGAATGTACCTCACCGCAGAACTCATGTTCCTTAACCATCATAGTTCTCGTGCAGGGGTTGGGGGGGCAGGGATGGCTCCTGTGTGTGAGCAATAGTTTCTGCTCTGCCTTCTTAGTGCTCTGTTCTATACAGGGGTGGATCACTCTATCCACTGGGGCGAAGTGCTGTTAAATCCCCAGAGCTGGCCTTACATCTCAAATAGTACTGGATCCAATGTTTACGATATTTTATCCTATTAATTTCCTATACATTCCAATGGTAAAGTTTAAATTATGAGTTATGACAATAACAAGCTATTTTAAAATATTAACTGTAAATAATAAAATAGAATTTATAATGATAGTATAATAAAAGTTATGAGAATATGGTCTTCTCTCTCTTGCAAAATATCTTACCACGGATAAGGAGGGGCAACTGCACATTCAGTCTTTCCTAAGTTTTAAGACTGTAACCCTTTTTTTTAAAGCTAATAAATGAAGTCTAACTCATTAAATGCTTCAGTGGCCACTTTGATTTGCCTCCAAAGCGATCCGGCATGTCTCAAATGCCTGAAATTGGCCTGGATTTCGACTCTGAGCTGCTCCTTGTGGTGAAGTATTTCTCAGGTGTGGAAATTTCATTTCATCATGGACATAGCAATGTAATGGGCCCAACCCACCTCAAATCTTATCAGCAGCTGAGTTTCTGTTCTCAGAGTGGGGAAACTACAAGTAATTCTGAGAGAGGCTGCAGTGCTAGGACGGACAATAGGCAACGCTAGTCAAGTGTCTAAAAAGTCAGACACAGTATCCATAGGAGGGAAAAAGTCTTTCACTCAGTAAACATCCAACATGAGCTGCAATATTAGGCTGGTATTGGGTTTTGTGTCTGCTTCCTCCAAAGTATCTGGGCCATTATAGATAAGTCATGAAAAATCACTTGAGAATTTTAAAGATACATTATAAATGTAAATTATTTTCCATAGCAATTTTTAGAGAAGCAATACCTTAAAGATCACCAATAGGGTCAGGTGATTAGCACATAATGAGTAAAAGTGCAGAATGGTTCATCACTGACCCCAAGTCAAAAGAAACCAATGCACCTGCTTAAGTATCCTGACACATTTCTCCTGGGGTAATCAATGTTAGATGGTAAATAGAAGCTAACAATGGGTAAAATCAGATATGTCAAAGGCTCAGCTTTTTTGGTGGGATATGGGAGAGACTGCTCCCAAGTGGATCTAAGTGAGCCAAAGGGCAATTCTTGGGGATATTGATAACCAGACCGGCGTTTCAGTGGTAGCGTCCATGCTACCAGGGATAACCAGGGAATCCTCAATGATGCTCAGGAGCCTCCAGGGTCACCCCAGGTGATGCCCCAGGATCCGAATACTATTCCTGGCTATGTTGGGAGGCAATACAGTATTGGGGACTGATACTGGGTTGGGCACATGCAAGTCAAACATCTCATCTCCTGTACTATATCTTCTGGCCCCATCAAGGACGTTTTATGACAAATACACCGGCAGCACTGAGATCCAGAAATATGATCTAACTAGGTATTTCTCAAAATATGATTATGGAATATTAATTCAATAGAACTTAAGGAGTGTTATGTCAATAAAAAAGATTGTGGCCAAATATTTGAACAAAGAAAAATATTTTTTCTGTATGTGTGTGTTGAAGGGAGCAATATTTAGGAGCTCTTAATGTATTTATATGCATTATTATTTTCCAAGAGGAGACTATGATAAGCAGTATTCAGAATTTATTTGCTTGTAAAATATTTTTATACAATAGCATTCTACAAGACAAGTGTGGGATGAAATACACTCTGGCAAACAGTTATCTAATTTGATCAGCACATGAGTCCCTTGTAAGATCCTCAAATATGGCTGCCTGGAGATTTAATTAAATTATATATTTTGGCTTTCATTCAAATGACATCACTACAATAAATATGAAGAACTTCAGAAATTTGCACCAAAACTTTCTGTGCTGTTGCCAAACTATTGCCTAAGCTGCTAATAGTACTGAAAATATTTTTAAGTGATTCAAAGTTCCATTTTCATATATGTTTACTTCTAATATTCTTCTATATACCAAAGAGTACCTACTCTTCTAGTGTCTAAATTCTGATTTCTTAGAATCAGTGATAAAAAACTACATGTACCATATTGTTGTCTAAAACTTTGACAGCAAGACCCTGCAGAAGAATCAGTGTCATAGAGGAAGAGAAAGAAACTGATTAATATTTTATCACTATTGTCTGTCTATTGTGTATTTTTATTTTTATGATCAAAACACAGCCTTGAGTTTAGCTACTAACATGCTTTTTTTAGAACTGAGACTGAGGCCCAGTGAAGTTAGGTAACATGCCAAGATCAAAAAGTAGTAATTGGCAGAAACAGGGGAAAATAATAAAAACAGACATAATTAGCTTTCTTTCAAAGCAACTAATGATAATGAGGTTAAATATTTGTTTACTCAAATGCTGTGGAGATTTTCCAACCATTTATCCTCCACCTTGAGACTTATATGTAAACTATCATATTTGGTGACTACAGCATTGTATGCACATAGAAACACTTTGTTCAGAGATTTAATGCACATGACTGCAGCCAGAGAGTTGTGTATTCACAATCAAAACCCTCACTTTTCAAACTATTCACCGATACTTTTTTATTTTTAAATTGACACATCTGATCTACAATACTTTTTCTTTGTTCATGCATACAGCGTTCCAACACCACTCTCACCGCCAAAATGTCTGTTCCCCTCCACCGATTGTCTCAAGGTCCTGTCCCACCCTTCTCCCTTCTGCTTGGTTTTGTGGACCAGTTTTTTTTTTCAGGTTTTGAGTTGATTTTTTAGACCAGTTTTTAGGTTCTATTGTCTTTGACAATGTGTATTCCTTCAGTATATTTCTTTCTATCCTGCGTATGAAGGACCTCATTCTGTATCTGTCCATGTCCTTTGATCGAACTTGACATAGCTTGTTCCCTGTAGTTACATCCTGTAGTGACAAACTGCATTATTTTTGCCTTCTCCTTATATATGAATAGTATGCCACTGTGTTTATATACTGGTTTCTTTATCCAGCCAACTCTTCATAGACACTTGGCTTGCTCCCATATCTTGGCTATTGTAAATAGTGCTGTAGTGAAAAGAGGAGCGCAAATATATTTTTGAAATAGTGTTTTGGGGACCTTGGAGCAGATGACAAGAAGTGAAACTCCTTTATCCATAGTCTTGAACAAACTTTATTTTTACTTTTTTTTTCCTTTTTGCTTCTGGTCCCACCCAGAAGTGCCTAGGGCTTACTCCTGGCTCTGCACTCAGTAATTACTCCTGGCAGTGCTTGGGGGACCATGTGGTATGCTGAAGATTGAATCCAGGTCAGCTGTGTGCAAGGTAAATGTCCAACCCACTGTACTATCACTCCAGCCTGAACAAACTTCTTAACTTAGTCAATTCATTGCTAAACATGTGTGATCTGAAAACTTTCCTTGTAGTTTTTGCTGGATTTACATGTCAGGAGAAAAGAATCACATGGTGGTTTAAACTTTTGAAAAAATCTAGAAACTAGACTTTAAAAAAATCACTTTTGTTTCGCAACCTGAGGTGCTCAGTAGTTACTCCTGACTTTGCAATTAAGAATACACACCTGGAAGTGCTCAGGGGACCATATGGAATGCCAAGGACAGAACCCGGGTCAGACTTATGCAAGGCAAGCACCGTACCTGCTGTATCTCTCTGGGTCCAAAACTGTATACCTTTTACGATGAACACAGTATAGGATATACAGATATTGATAAGTCTGTATACCTGAAATCTATATAATATTATAATAGAAACCTATATTATAAAACATAAAAAGAACATCCTGTTTATTCTACCTAAGTACTTAACTCACTGTATACCTTTTAATAACCATTGAGCACCTGGCGGCTGCTGTTGCTATCGTGGTCCCATGGCTATAGCTTAATATCTGCATCACTAGTTGAGAATATAATTTCTGGACTCTATTTCATTAAAGCCATTAGTGTGATGGTGCAGAACCAGAGCAAACAGTATAGGGGTTAAGGGACATGCACTATATGGTCCCAAGAGCATCACCAGGAACAGTCCTGCAGCCCTCAAGTGCTGCTGGTGTGGTCTGGGTAATCTCTGCATGGCAGGGTCAAGCAGCAACATATCCTCAGGTTCTCTCATTGAACTGCCACCTGGTTGGTCAAGTAGTGCAGAGTGGCCCCTGCGATCCCTGAGTACTGCTTGGGAACTTGACTTTTCCCCAAACTGAGTGGCATTGCAAGGTAAAAGATAAAGGGGTCAGAAAAGCCTGCATAAACCTCACTGTGCCCTTGCTCCTCATAATTATATATGGATACAATTTTTTTGGATGTGAAATCTGGAAGAAACCACTTAAATGGATAGCAGGCTCCTTCCAAGAAATAATATACTTCCTTATGGAGTTATTTTCTCTATTATTCAAGCTCCTTCTTCCCAAAGATCTGTTTGGAATCAAAGCCAGGTTTCACAGCCTGCGAATTAATACTGAGCAGCCAGAAATAAATTATTTTGCAAAGAGAAATACCAGACCCACATAATTTTTACTCAGTAAAAAAACTAAAAGAGTGAAAAAGAAAAAAATAGAACTCTTTTTTATAAAAATCTTGCCAGGAAGTAGAATGGACAAATATAAAAGCCCGGCGTTTATCCACTGATGGGGTCTATAAAAGCAAGCACCCTTCCTGATTCATGACTCTGCCTGTATTCCAACAGGAATGCTCTGACCTGGCAATGAATGCACCATCATCAATTTATGAGCAGTCATGACACGATCTGGTTTTCAGATTATCTATTCTGCCTGCAACATCCATCTCCAAGCCAAAAGACTATGCTTCGTGCCACCGAGTGTGGGGAGAGGGGACGGTGGCGCAGAACACAAGGAGAATAGCAGTGTCTGAGCTTACAGGAGAGGCTCTCAGTGCCTAACAACATCAAAGAAAAACCCAGTTAAGCGTCCACATGTTTCCAAACTTCACTAACATTCCAGATATAGAAAAATGTCTTAATGCTTAACTGAATTTTAAAATTTCCAACCAGATGTTTGCTAGGTTGAGTATGTGTCTCTGATTGCCTTCAAAAAAAAAATCAGAGGATTATGATTCTTAGTATTTTCTATTATTTACTTTTACCTCTGTGCCTAATTAGTAGAGGAAAGTAAGATGGAAATTTTCTACTGGAAAAACACATCTGCAAATTACTATAAATATGCACATATTTTATATTAACATGCATTATCTATGGGTTATGCCTAGCATATTGCTACTCAGTAAACAAGCTATACCATTTACTAGGTAACTACAAAATGCTTATCATAATATACAAACAGGAAATAGTAAATTCTGTAGGATTTCTTTGATTAATCATACATTTTGAGGCAAAGTTAAAATGTTGAGCTGGAGGCTAGCTGTATTTTAATTCCTAACTTTGATTGATTGGGATCCCAATACCATTAAGTATTGTTCCATTAGAAGACTAAATTTCTGCCAGAAATGAGTCTGTATAGTTCATAAAAATAATGACAAAAATATATAAGCCAAGAAAAAAATTGTGAATACACTGGGTACTTCGTGCTTCCTAAGCTGTATTCTATTTAAGAGAAAATTCCACTGAGTCTGGATGGGAGGAAGCGATGCAAAAATTTATCTTTAAGAGGTTTTTTCACAGTGTCGAGAAAGCAAGGGATCAACTAGGAACTGACCAGCCAACACCTCAGCTGATTGTTCTTTTCTTTTTCTTTTTTTTTTATAATTATGTCACTGTGTTAGACAAAGTTATTCAGAGTTGAGTTTCAGGCATACAACGTTCCACCACCAATCCCGCTACCACTGATAACTCCCCTCCATCACTGTCCCCAAGTTCTCTCCTAGCCTCTAGCTGGTGTCTCTTTTCAAGTTTGGTCTTTGTTCTAGTTTGGGTCTCGTGCTTTGAGTATTGTTGGCTCTGTGGTTTAGATTTACACATATCCCACACCTCTACACCACTAAGGCCCCTAAATCCTGCCTCATCTTTCTTCCCCCCTCAATCTCTTTCTTTCCCTGTCCTTCTCATTTTTATAATCTAGTGTAATCAAGGAATCCTTTCTATAATCTAGTGTAATCAAGGCATCATATTTCAGCTGGCAGTCTCTCCCCTATTCTCCAAGCCTGCTTCTCCAGTCAGCTTTAGAGCCTGAGCTACCCAATGTTTTCCCATTGCATTCCTTCCGTTGCTACTTGCAATTCGATGAGCCACATTTGACATTTTTTTTTAAATGCAGCTACATCTCCTAATTGATGAGAGAATCCTACCCCAATGGATGTTTAAAATACAGTTTGTAAATGTTGCTAAGATTTCAGGGCTCTAGGGCTCCTGGAATATGGCTCAGTGTAGAGAACAGGATAACAGGCATGAGTTCAATCCCAAGACTACACACACACACACACACACACACACACACACACACACACACACACACACACACACATATGCACATACACACATTATTTTTTAAATTTAAAGAATCCAGATTTTTACAAATCCATTTTTACTCATAAGTTGGGAATATATATGGAATGAGTAATCACATATGTGATTCTTTGCATGTGTGTCCAGGTTTTACTTAAAATTTCAGAACACCGACATATTAATAATATTTTGCACCAGAGTCCCAATTTTAAATCTTCTCTCTGTCATCTTCAAATATTAATAAAAATGTTTATGTTAGATGTAACTTTTACAGAAGTGCACATGCTTGGTTTCCATCATTATATGAAAACAAGCTCTTATCTAATTCATACTAAGTTGTCAATATGTGGCACCTGGCAATAAATGTATTAAAAATATGAACATGAATTCAAATGATCCTGTAGTGATTTATGGTTGACATGAATATAAGGCATCCTAGAAGATATGGATAGAATACATGCTGATAGGAGATGAGTCAACCCTATGGAGAGCTACTGGGTATCTTCTGACTCTTTAACCTTAACCTCATTTGATCTTGACAGTCACAAAGCAATACTGTATCTTGGAGAAGCATCAGGGGAGTTTACTCTTTCTCCATTGAAACTCTTAAGGAACTATATACTTAGTTTACCCTTCCTCTGTTGGAACTCTTAAGGAACAACTCAAGATAGTTAAATCTCTGGGATACATCAAATGAAATTACTTTGAACTACAGGAGTACTTCAGAAACTTGGGGGGAAAAGCTATATGGGGAAATTTTTAGTACTCTATTTGAATCAGTGCTGTTTGAATCAGAAGTTCTTAAAATTTTTTTCTTTGAGATAACAGGGGCCAGAACATATAGTGCATAATGTACTTGCCTTATACATGGCCAATCTGGGTTCAATCCTTGGCACACCCTCTCTTCCCCATGTCCATCAGGAATAATTTCTGAGTACAGAGCCAAGAGCATCTCTGAACACTGCTAGGTGTGACCCAAGAACCACCAAAAATAGAAAGAATAACTTGTAGAAAATTTTAAATACATATTAATTCTCTTTACAACTCTAAGGTAATTCACTTTGTAACTCTATAAAGACATAATCCTCTTTGTGGAATAGATGACTGCAAAAATTAAAAATTACCAGCGTGGCTATCCTGCTGTCATGTCTGGTCATTGCCAGGAAAGAACATTTATCAGCATGTATGTGATAGAAGCTGTGCCCAAGCAGGCTCTCTAATATACACAGAAGCTGAACTGCATGTGCAATGGGCAAGGCACAGGAGGGGGAACTAAATGAAAGATTCTATTCAATTTTACTGATAGATTTTCATACAACTCTAATTTTGTTATGTTTTCTGTACTTGAAGACACAGACAGCATGACATTAATTCTAACCTCTATCTCAATGCTGTTATGGGTCTCTTAAATTATTATCTCAGCATTAGGCAAATTAACAAAAATTCTTTAAAATACCTAGACATTAGGTATTTACTTTCAAGAAGAAACTGGGGAAAGGAATAGTAAAAGGAGATGAAAAGAAAAATGACAATAACAAAAATTTCAAGTGGAAGTGACTGCCTGACATGAGTGGGGAACCTTTTTCTACAAAGGGCCACTTAGACATCATCTGGGGGTCAAAAAGTACAGATATGGTACTTGAGAAGTCAACAAGAAGCATATGTATTTGTCATATCATGAGCCAGGGGAAGACTCCAGGATTTCACTGGCTTTACATGGCTACAAGTCAGATATTCGCCAGCCCTGGTCTAAAACTATCGCGCTAAGCCACAGAAACAATAAGTATCATAAACAAAAAAATGATGCCCAAAATATAAGGACATTGCTTGCAAATCAACAAATAAAAACACACCTCCCTCACAAAAAAACTAAAGGAAAGAAATCAAGTAATGAAAAACGTACACAGAAAATGAAAGCCAAATTATGAAAATATGAGCAAACATCCTCTGGGAAACAAAACTAAAACAGTAAAATATCTCATCAGAGATGCCAAAAGATGTGATATAAACACTGTTTTAAGCACCTTATAACATCAGGTTTCATGTCCTTCTGTGCTCTTGAAACACCATTATTATTGCCCTCATTTTATTGATGAGGAAAGTCAGGCATAGAGGGGCTAGGTAATATCCAAATGTTAATGAAATAGTGAGCCGTGATCCACACAGCCAATGTAGGAGCCATGAAGTGTTGGGAGAATATTGGATAAGACAAGAATGACTGGGGCTGGAGAGACAGTACAGCAGATAGGGTATTTTCCTTACATGTGAACAGCCAGGGTTCTATTTCTGGCAACCATAGTCTCCTAAGCCCTTCCAGGAGTTACCCCTAAGCACCAGGGCCAGGAGTAAGCTCTGAGCACTGCCCGCTATGGGTCCGAAACAAAAATGCAAACAACAACAAAAAAATGATGAAGAAATGATACACAGAAAGTATTTGACAAGATTCAATAAGCATTCTATTAAACTTTCAGTAAAATGGGGGTAGTGGGAACTTTTCTGCATATAGCTAAAGCTGTTTACAAGCACACAGTTAAATCATACTTAATTAAACTGATAACTTTCCCTAAATCAGTCATCACCTAAGTTTACACACTCTTATCAATATTATTCAATACAGTATTGGAAGTCCTTACCATAGTAACTAGGCAAGAAAGAGATACCAAAAACACTGAGATAGGATAATAATTCAAACTACCACTATTTGCGATTAACAAAATATTATACTTAGGAAGCCCCAAATGCTCTATTAAAAATCCTAGAAATATTAAACTTATTAATATTAAACTTCTATAGCAAGCTACAAAATCAGCATAAAGAAATCCATGGCATTTCTATATACAAATAATTAGAGAGCTAGTAATAAAAAATAAGAAGTATATATATATATACATGTGCATATGTATATATATATATATAAACAAAATTCCATTTACAACTAAACCGTGAGTATCTGGTAATCAGCTTATGAAAGATGTGAAGACTTACATAAAGAACAAAATTATGACTTTTTAAAATACACAATAAAATGAAAACATATTACCTGTTAGTGAATTTGAAGGATTAATATAGAACTTTGGGTGGAATTTGTAATAAGATTCAATCCTATATACAGATTTAATGCTGCTCACATAAAAATATTCACATATTTTTAAAAGGTATATATCTGCTGAATGCTATTAAAATTTTTAAGGAGCAAAAGGCAAAGAAATCCAAGGAAGAAGAAAGGAGGCTTCTGTTCCCCAAACTTTAAACTATATTGTAAAGCCATAGCAATTAAGACAGTAAGGTACTGGAATAATAAAAAACTCCCAGGCCAATGGAATAGAATTGAGAACCCAGAGATAGATCCTCAGGTATATGGAGAGCTAATCTCTATAAAAGGCCTAAACATATGAATCAGAACAAGGAAACCCTCTTCAACAAATGGTGCTGGGAAAACTGGTCAGTTGCATATAAAAAAATGAACTCAGATTCCTATCTCACACCATGCAAGTGAGTCAATTCAAATGGAGTAAAAGATACTGTTATCAGACCTGAATCTATAAAACATGTTGAAGAAAATAGGCAGAAACCTTTATGACACTAAATTTTCAGTCATTCAAAATCATTAGTCAAACAGTTGAAAGCAGAGATAAACAAATGGGACCACATAAAGTTAAGAAGCTTTTACACTACAAAAGAAATAGTGACCATAAGACAAAAATACACCACTATAGACTAGGGAAAAATATTTGCTCACCACACATCTACCAAAGAGTTAATATCCAAATTATTTAAAACACTTATAAGACTTAAGTGATCTTAAGTGACCTTAAGTGATTTAAGACTCCAAAGACCTCCGGAGCCTAGCCACAGACATGCTCAAGGCCTCTCTTCACATGTTTGGATGAGCCTTATGCATGAAGGAACCAGCAGAGGAACCCAGGTGGGTGTGTGGGACCCAGGGCTGAGACTTCCAAGACTGCTAGGATCAGGACTGGGCCTCTTCCACCCAGATTCCGAATTTTCCAGTAGCTAGGTGGTCACACCCAAGGACTGCCCCCGGCTCTGTGTAATCCCACCGACGGCCAACATCCAGAGACTATAAAACCAAGCTCCCAGAAGGGACATCTTTTAGGCTAGTTCTCCCTCTGAGAGAACCTGACAAGCTACCAAGAGCTTCCTGCCCACATGGGAGAGCCTCACAAGCTCCTCATGGCATATTCATATGCCAAAACCAGTTACAGTGATGGGTCTCATTCCCCTGACCCTGAAAGAGCCTCCAATGCGGCACCATTGGAAAGGACGAGTAAAGAGAAGCTTCTAAAATCTCAGGACTAGGATGAATGGAGACGTTACTGAGACTGCTTGAGAAATTCGACGATCAACAGGATGATGATGATGATGATGATGATGATGATAAGACTTGACAAGAAAAACAAATCCCATCAAAAAATGGAGAAATGAATAAAAATTTCCTCAAAAAAGAAACAAATATGGCCAATATGCGTGTGAAAAAAAATGCTCTGCATTCTTTATCACAAGGGGAATATAAGTAAAAACAACAATGAGATATAACCTCACAGGAGTGAGACCGGCACACATCATAAAGAACAAAACCAATAGTGCTGATATGGGTTTAGCCAAAGAGAAACCCTCATCTACTGCCGGAGGAAATGTCCTGATTCAACCATTTTGGAAAACAAAATAAACACTACACAAAAAGCTAGGAATTGAGCTTCCAAGACCCAGCAATTCCACTTCTTGGCACTTATTGCAAAGGTTCAAAAACTCTACTCAGAAAAGATATTTGCTCTCCTATGTCCACTGCAGCACTATTCACAATAGTCAAAATCTGGAAAAAATCTGAGTCCAAGAACATGACTAGATGAAGAAACTCTGGTATATATACACATTGGAATACTATTCGTCTATAAGAAATGATGCAATTATGGGATTTGCTGCTTCAAGGATGAATCTGGAGAGTATCATGCTGAATGAATTAAGTCAGAAGGAAAGGGACAAATACAGACTGATTTCTCTCATATGTGAGATATACAAATATGGGAATAATACAGAGCAAAAGACAACAGAACCTGAGAATTGGTCGACAGAACTGAGTTTACCATGGTGAGGGGTAGCTAGGGGGTAGATTGTGGAGGCATTCTGGTGGAGAGTGTGGTGCTGGTACACTGTATGACATTAAACTCTATTGTAACAGTATTGCAAATCAGAGTACCTAAAATTAAAAAAACTTTATTTATTCAACATAAAACTTGGTATATATGCTTAGGAAGGCTTTAAAAATGTTTAATGTAGCATTTTAAACAATTTTTATCTATTTTTTAAGAAACATATATTGTTGCTTTTGAACTTAAATGTCAAGCCCATCTCTATATAAATTCAGACAAAGTGAGTCTTTTAAAACAATTTAAATTTAATTAAAGAAACATGATTTATAAAGTTATTGACAGTTGAGGTTTAGGTGTGTATTTCGACACCAATCCCACAACAGATATCAATTTCTGTCCAGTGTTCCCATATTCCATCCCTACCTCCAAACGTTGCCCCACCTGTCAACTTGTCAGGCACATTACAAGTTCCAGTGGTTGCAGCTTAGATCTCATGTTTTCAGTGTTCCTGAGTCTCTGTTTTTGATATATGACTATACCCATCATCCATATCACCAGGATAACTGACCCCTGTTCACCCATTACTTCCTGTTCTCTTCTCCCCCTTCCCCCAGCCTTGATCTCTTTCCTTGTCTTTCTTCCTCTCTAAATACTGGGGTTAAGGGTGATCTAGGTATGCCCCCTTCACTACAATATACTTCCTCATCTAGTATTCTGTATACCATGGATAAGTGTGATCATCTTGTGTTAAGACAAAGTGAGTCTTATAGAGATAAGAAAAATTTGTCCATGTAATTCATCACCAATAGAAAAATTATGTCTACA
The DNA here is from genome assembly GCF_027595985.1 of Sorex araneus. Classification (NCBI taxonomy): domain Eukaryota; kingdom Metazoa; phylum Chordata; class Mammalia; order Eulipotyphla; family Soricidae; genus Sorex; species Sorex araneus. Next base: position 31,476,020 of record NC_073307.1, on the reverse strand, counting down.
TGATTATATCCAAAGCAGAGCCTCCAACAAAATCAATATTTACTTAATATGTAAATAACAATTAAATAACTAATTATGTTTTATTTGATATTAAAACAAATATGGAAGATCAGCTAGTATCGTAAAATCAATATTCTATGCAATTATTTAAGAAAAGAGTACAATGGAGATACAATGTAGAACCAAAACTGCCACCACTTATAAATAATTCTGTACTCAAATATTAAGATAGTGTATAAAATAATTTAGTATAAATAAGATTAAATAAGGCATGGGACACAAAGAACAATACAGTAATTATTTTTCCTCCTACTCTTGTAATAGGATTATTCTATTTAAAATGTTATGCTAATTCTTCATATATATCCTAGCATCATGTCAAACTTTTTATATCCATGTGTATACCCATCCATAACATTTACACATAAATCCATATTTATGTGCATAGAAAATATTTCTTTTTGCTTACATGAGACAGAAATATTTATCACAGAGGGCTGTTGTCCTGATGGCGAAATAGTTTACATTCATATTCAGTGTCCCTCACAAGACAACTAAATGGCAGGCATTATTTGAGAAAGCACACTGTTTTCCCAACTATCAAAATACAGGAGGTGAAGCCAGAGCAAGCTCTGGAACCCTGACTTTCACATAGAAAGCAATTTTATTTTGCTGCTTTTTTGGCCTCTTCTGACAATGCAGATTTTTTTTGTTGGGAATAAAGAGAATCTGAATATCTATCAGTAGAAAGAGTAGATTAGCCAACTGCCTTATATTTATGCATAAGATGCTGCCACAGTGGTTAAAATGAATAAACTAGTTACACATACCGATGTGGGGATCTAAAAACAATGCTGAAAGAAAACAGTAATTTGGAAAATGTAAGGAAACTGTATGTAATGACTACTTTACAAATATATGAATTTATTTACAAAATATTATGGACTGAACACAATATAACTCAAAATGGAGGGTCCTCTCTGGAAAAAGGGGGAAAAAGGGTGAATGAAAAGAACATAGAGGATTTTGATTTAATCTGTAAAGTTTTATGTCTTTTGTAAGAGAAAGAGAAAAGGCAAGAAGTGGTCTGAAATCATTTTTAAAAGGTTTTCTTTTATTTGGTGGTATGCACATGAAAGATTTCTTGAACTGTCATTTGTTATATCCCAGACTTTAAAAATTATTCAAAGCATTACACTTTAAAAGATCACTAATTAAGAACAGAGCATTCCTAAACAACTGAGGGATCAGAGGGAAGCCTGTCTTATTCCAGAACTAAATCAAACTTATCATTTAAGTATGAAATTTATTTTGAAACGTTTCTAAGAGTTCATTTAACTGCAAAAGATCAGACATATCTCACTCATGCCCATATATAAAAATAACTTCAAGGTTAGACTGTTATGTTAGCTACTCTATATTCTTTAACCTAATCTTTTAATTCTTAGGCTTCATTTTCTTCTATCAGAGGCTATCAGAGGGAAGTCATATCACAGAAGAAATAAAACAGTTGCATTTTATAAATCCAGAAGCCTTACACTAAAGAAAAGTACTTTAAGGAAAAATTAGTATATCATGACTTCTTATCCCATACCACTGCCCACCCATCATATGTGGAGTACAAAGAGGGAAATTTTATAATCTAAAGATAACTCCACTGACAACTAATTAAAAAAATAAGGTAAGAAGTGGTGAGCAATAGCATATCAGGTAGGGCATTTGCCTCGCATGCGACAGACCCGGGTTCAATTCCCAGCATCCCATATGGTCCCCTGAGCACCTCCATGAGTAATTCCTGAGATGCAGAGCCAGGAATAACTTCTGAGCATCAGTGAGTGTGACCCAAAAAGCAAAAAAAAAAAAAAAAAAAAGGAGTGGTGAGGACAGATAGTCCCATCACATTGTTCACTATTAGTACCTTAACATTTTAATTTACATACTTTTAAATTTTAACTTTTTTATTGAATCACCATGAGACAGGTACAAAGTTGTTCATGATTGGATTTCAGTGATACAATGGTCCAGCACTTGACCCTTCACCAGTGTACATTTCCACCATTAATGTCCCCATTCTCCCTTCCAATACTAACATTTTTAATGGACTAATGAATCAGTTAAAACAATGGCTCCTCTAACAAGTCATTCATTGCAATAAATTACAATTTCCTTCTTTTGGTAGGGATTGGGGCACATCCAGCAGGATCACACTCCTGAAAGAGCCCAGGGCACCCTATGAGATGCTGGGGATCTAAGCTGGGTCAGTCGCTTGCCTCCTTACCTCCCACAGTTCTATTTGATTTACAAAACGCATTTACCTCTTTTCTACCTCTCTGCTGCATTATAATTTTAGCCCTCCAATTCTTAACAGGTCCAGGTTCTAACTCACCCTTCAAGCCTGTTTTATCTTTAGGGATGCATACTCAAATTTCCTTTATAATTAAAACTGAATGTGCAGACCTGGCTAATATTAGATGTTGCCCCCATGTCATGTGACTTTTCATGACCAATCACAGAACAGAGTAGACTTTAGTGCCAGTTGGCAAACACCATAAGCACTTTCTTTACTTTGGGGACTGTGAAAACACCACATAATGAGACAGTTTCTAATACTCTAAGTCCAAGTGACTATGATAAACAAAGGTCCTCCAGCAACTCACACTAAACAGTTGGTTTCTTAGGATGAACAGAACATCACCTTTATTAACTCAACAAACCACAAAGGTTTTCATTGTCAATTGGCTTTTTGTTTCTTTTTTTCTTTTTGGTTTTGAACTACACTGATGATATTCAGGGGTTATTCCTGGTTCTGCACTGAGGAATTACTTATGTTGTTATCCAGGGGACCATATAAGATGCCAGAGATCGAACCTGGATGAGCCATGTGCAAGGCAAGTGTTCTATCCTCTGTACTATTTCTGCAGACGTTCTTGTTGCTATTTGTTAAGCAGCATAACCTAGACTACCCAGATCAATACAAAGTCTTAGATAAAATGGCATCTCCTCAAAGGGGAATTTGTCATACAATCATTTTGAATCCATTATCCTATAAATCTGTTTTTTAAATCATTTACTTATACATATGCATGTATTTACAGACATATTTAAATGTTTTGTTCCTTTATTTAAAATTTTCCAGACAGTAAGTGCCATACAAAGGGATTTCCACTCTTTTGGTCACAGCAGATTTTCTAGTACCTGCTACATTGATCAAAAATACTGTCTTATTCACTATTTTGAGGAAGCATGCTTCATTTTATTTCATTTTAAATAGCATCTTGGGTACCTAAAAAATTTTGATAAATAATTACATTCTGATGCAAAAAAATAATGATAATTAAATGCACAATGAAATTTCATAATACATGTAAAATGCTCAATTTTGAATATCTGCATGACATACAAACCATCAATTTTCCATTTGGGAGATAATTGCTTCAATTTAGAGAACAGAACATTATTTACAGGGATTCCTTGACTAGTAGTAAAAAAAAAATCTCAGATAAACTTAGGCACAGTTCTTGTAAACAGAATGTAGATTTAAATTTACCCAACATATAAAAATCTATAAGAATGGTATTTTACTGAAGTTGTAAAGAACACTTACACTAAGCTAGGGTCCTTACTTTTCTGCTAGCAATTTAATAAATGTTTCAGTTATATTTATGACTATTTCATTTTCCACATCTCTTTAGTTGCCAGGATAAAATCTTAGGAGTTTATGCTTCAATAAACCCAGACTCAAGAATCTATTAAAAATGATTTTTAAACTGGCATCCACTGGTAGCCTTAAATCTTCTTGTTCAACTGCCAAGGTGTAAAGCAAAAATGGTTGCTATACTAAGAGTCTCTGTCAGCTGCCATATTTTTGCCAATGGCTATATATCAACCACTGTCGGTGGGCTGCAATCGTGCAAACTCTCTGGTAGAGTTTAGCATGTTTGGAGGTCTCTGCTCAATAACAGTCTGATTACCTTTAGAAAAGGCAAAATGCCAGTTCTAGCAAGCAAATTTAAACTAAGGACATTAAAATGAATATTTCTATACAATCATACCTGAGAAAAGTCAATGATGTCAACACATGGTAATTTAGCTCAAATTCCGACCCATTAAGTATTTGGTCAAGAAAACCCATGAGACTTTACCATCAACTTACATGATCAGATTTTATTTGAAATATTCTTTATTTTCATAATATTTAGCTGTATTTTAACCCTCTGATTTGGATTTGCTTCTCTTTTACATTCTTTCAGTCCTTATTTTTGTGTTTTTCCACTTAAAATATTTGTTAATGCACTCAGGCAAAATATTTTTCTACAATGTAATAAAGTTAAATCCCCTAGATTTAATCAAACAATTGTAATTTATATTATCATTATAAAATAATTATAAGTACTTTTATGCATCAGGCATATCAAGCACTACTCTTAATTTCTTTGTGAATAACATTATTTCTATAGTAACGGAGACATAATATAGAAAATTGATAAATGATGAAACAGATTCTCAGAGACTAGATATTATGTACAGAGCAATACATCAGCTAAAAAAATTTAAGTGCTTGTGTGCATGCATGTCAGCAGTGGTAGTGGTAATTCCTTATAAGGCAAATAAGAGTGTAGAGAACAGATTAGAAGACTTCAGTTGAGTATTTTCTAAGACAGCTGTCTCAGTTCTATCATTTACTAGCTTCCTAACACTAACTTACAGAAATAATTCACTCAAGGAAGCTTGCTAAATAGCAGGTACTCATTATGAGAAAGATATTTATCATACTAATAATCATACATGACACAAAGGATTTCCTATTGGGACTAGAGTGACAGCACAGGGGTAAGGTGCTTGCTTTGCATGTTGTTAACTCTGATTCAAAGTCCAGTATCACCTATTGTCCACCAAGCACCACCAGGAGTGATCCCTGAGCACAAAGGCAGAAGTAACCCCTACCTAGATCTAATATGGCCCAATTCTTTCCAATAATTTTCTACTAATTATGGACATTTTCCAAGTATTTAAATAATAAACCAAACTTTTTATAAAAAGTCAAGTGAAAAAAGGAATTTTACTGTGTTGACCATTTGAGCCAAATCCAGGACCTGTTTGTTCAGAGGCAGAGTGCATACCTCGCATACGTAAAAACTTGGGTTTAATTCTTGGCACCACGAAAAATTAAAGAAGAGTCATATTCAGGTCAACTAATCAAAATACAAAATGGCCAGTTTTGTATCATTAATTTTAACCTGTTAACTATACTTATGGTGAGAAAGTTTTTAAAAAGAAATAGCACTCATGAGACTTCTTCCATTGGCATATCTAATTTTGGGATGACTCATGTAAACTGCAGCAAATACAGAATATGAGAGTAATATGAGAATATGAGAATAAAAATCTCCAACCAGTTTGTCACAATTTCATGACTTATTCTCTGAAATAGTAACTTAAATACAAGAGTTTATTCTGTCATACTTGAAAATATGTTATAGACTGAGAAGCATCTACCTGTGTTAATGTAGGAACATAGCATAAGTAATCACATGGGTACCCAGGGTCATATTTCATTTCTAAGTTCATCCACTTATATCCAGATATTCAACATACATATTGAGTATTAGAAGGAGCATACATATGAATAAATATAAAATGTTCTACTTCATAAATAGCTTACAAAAAGAAACAAACTAGATTATTCCTTAATTACTTAAACCTTGTGATACAGAAATTTTGGATATTTTAAAAACTCAAGAATGCTACTTAGTTTTTCCTAAGTTATTTCAGAAATTATTATTTTACCACTTCTCAGAAAAATCTTCACAATATACAGTTTTTTCAAATAGTTCAACCAGTGAGAATAATGCTATAGTTCAGAGAAGATGATAAAATGGGGTGAACGGAAACGATCTCATGTTACAAAATTTTAAATTAAGAAGACAGGGACAAAATTAACTTTCTAAAAGAGAAAAGACCTCTTTTTAAGTTACAATAAAGTTAGGTACATACAGTCTGTCCTAGTTCTTAACTTGCCTTTTACAAGTTTGAATAACCTTTAGAAAGGACAGTAGCTATTTAGTTTCTACAGTATAACTGGAATTTTCTTGATAACACACTAAACTTTTCTGCAGTGTAGTCAAATGTTAAGATATTACAAATTGTGCTCTCGGCAGCGACAGACCTTGAGATTCTGTGATTTACTGACAACACAAGCAGGGTGTTGGCAAAAACTGTGAGCATGTGTCCTTGCAAGATCAAGTGGTAACAGGGTTTAGAGAATAATCTCCTTCGCTACAGAGGTAGAAGCATCTACCTGTGTTAATGTAGGAGCCAAGGAAGACCATGTGTCTACCAGGTCAGCGTAACCGCCCGAGTGCCAGCACATTTGGTCAGCCAATGGCTCTACCAACACAGACCTTTGATTCCTACACAAACTCCTTTCTCTTCAACAGGAATAAAATCATCTTTTTCTCCCCAAAGTTCTTTCAATATCTGAAGTAGAAATTTAAAAATGTTGAATGGAGGCCGGGGATAAGGGGGGAGATGCCACAATCACACAGAAAAAGTTGGCTTTGATGGATAAGAAATTTGCCAGCTTTGAAAATAACAAGCCCATTTGAGAATGAGAATAGTTTTTTTTTTCTAAACCTAAGCCAAGCTCAGTCTTATCTTTTATCTTTTGCTTTTCTTGGGTCACACCCAGCGATGCTCAGGGGTTTCTCCTGGCTCTGCTACTCCTGGTGGTGCTCAGGGGAACATATGGGTGCTGGGGACTGAACTCAGGTCGGACGCGTGCAATGAAAACGCCTTACACGCTATATTATGGCTTTGGCCCCACCAAGGTCATTCTAAAATCAAAATTTTCTTGAGTCAATTAATGACGAAGGTAAGGGTTTTTTTTTATAATAAATCTTTTTTTTAATGCCCATTCTTTTTGCCACAACCTTTCTATTAAGCATCATGGTTTTGTTTTATAATTTTGATCTACAGCCAACAAATTCTCTGCAGCTATGTATTTCATAATTTGAAAAAGTTGTTCTTCGCCTAACATCAGTTAAAGGTATTAAGAGTTATTCCTAAATTATAGTAATGTTTTCCTTCCATCTCATTCTGTCAAAGACAAATGTTCAAATAAAACTGCAATTGCTTAGTGAAAATATTACTAAAATATGTTCATTCCATTTCATTTTTACCCAAAATGATTTCTTTTCCTTGAATATAATTTTATCATCCACAGTGACCCAACAATGTCCTCGTTGGTTAATTAAGTCAGAAGGAAAGGGACAGACACAGAATAATTTCTCTCATATGTGAGACTTAGAGATACACAGTGAGATGGCAACATGAGGGGGAAACTGACCCATATAATTGAGTTGGGTGGAAGTGAAAGGGAAGGGATCTGGGGTCTTTGGGGGAGAGAGAAAGGTTCGCTGTTGCGGTGTTGGAATTACGTCTATGAGAAAGCAGTATTAACAGTTATGTAAACCAAATAAAAAAAACTAAAAAAAAATCTAAATGTTTACTGAGAGACAAGAATCATTTTTTTTCCCATGGGGCTGGAGCGATAGCAAAGTGGGTAGGATGTTTGCTTTGCATGTGGCCAACCCAGGTTTGATTCCCAGCATCCCATATGGTCCTCTGAGCACTGCCAGGAGTAATTCCGGAGAGCATGAGCCAGGAGTAAACCCTGTGCATCGCTGGGTGTGACCCAAAAACCAAAAAAAAAAAAAAATCATTTTTTTTTTCCAGCCCAGAAACAGGCTCAGTGGCCAAAAGACCTACTTTACAAGACTGTAACCAGGACTCAGATCCTGGTGCTGCTCACATGTGCCAAGGTGAGTCCTGGTGTCTCTGCTATACAGGACTAAGAGTACCATAGCAGAGTGTGTGACCTACAGTGTACAATCAGCAAACTACACAATTAAATGGGTTCAACCCCCAGAGGACACATGTTCAAAGGACCACCAAAGATGTGAGACAGGGAATGTGAAGGTGTGACCGTGAATGGCACGTGCATGGCACAACTAAACATGTGAGACTCCCACCCTAGCTGAGTATGCAAGCACTGAAACATGATGTGAGACTCCTCAGTGAATACCACAAGCACACTGCCATAGTTTCAACCAAAGCAACAAAGGAAAAGAAAGAGGGGGAAAAAAAGTGAAAAAAAGTTTTTTCTTTCAATGTCTAACAGCTGATTGTCTCTAAAAGTGGAAAAGAAAATGATCCATTAGGTAAAAAATATAATCAAGAAGGCCTGAAAATTAGATAAAGTTGCTCTGCACTGTTATCTAACTACCTGCAACTTTTTCTTTAAATTTCAGAGACCTACGGACTACATTTAGTAAACAAGGTTAAAATGCATTAAAATATGCAAATATCAGAGCCAGTGAGATAGTGCAGTGGATGAAGCACTTGCCTTACATTTGGGCAACCCAGGTTTGATCTCCAGCATCCCATACAGTACTCAGAGCCCACTCGGAGTGATCCCTGAGCACAGAAACAGGAGCAAGCCCTGAGAAAAGTGTCTGTGCTAAAAAAACCAAATATATGTGTGTGTGTGAGCGCTAAAACATGGTGTGCAACCCCTCAACGAACACCACAACCACACCAGCATCATTTTAACCAAAGCAAAAGAGGGAAAGAAAGAGAAAAAAAGAGAGAAAAAGATTTTTTTCTTTCAATGTCGAATAGCTGATTGCTTCTAAAAGTCAGAACATATACATCCATATATGTTTAGTTTATATATATGTTTTGTTAAAGTATACATATTACTATGTGGGGAAATTAGAGAAGATAAAATTTTGTGTTGAACAAAAATTAAAGTGAAAAACATTACTAATAGGCAGTGCAAAATCACATAAAGAAAACGAGTACAAAAGCAACAACAATAATAAATTTACCAACATTTTTTAATAGTGCTACTTGTCTCTCACCATCTCAAGCACGAGGGATCTAAGATACAAAGATAAATAAAACATGAGCAGTGGTCTTTGTGCCCTCCCAGTCTAAGAAACACTAACAAACGGACATGGCAAATGCTAGATGTATACAGTCGGTGAGAAGGAACTGCTTTTAGTTTTCAACTCTAAACTCTAAACTGCTTTTAGTTTTAAACTCTAGTCATGACACACTGCAGAGGAACCCCAGGCAGAGATCATGTCAAGCACAAATGCACTGGGATGAAACTGGAGAAACATTTGGGAACAGAAAATTAGGTCACTGTGGCTTGAGTGGGGTGTAAGCTGGGAATTGGGATTCTGAGAAAGTACCCAGTTGTGAAGGAAAAAAATGGTAGTAATAGTAACAACTAACAACTTTTGAGCACTTAATAGACTTGAGACACTGTGTAAGCAGTTGAAAATGTATCATGACATTGACACTTCACAACTCCCCTAATGAGTATTATCATCACTTATGATCTAAGGTTTAGTACATTAATGAGATATGATCATACACAAAAGCACTTCTATGTCAAACTAAGAAATATGGGCTTTATCATATACTAAGAAGAAGCCAAAGAAAGTATTTGGCTAGGCTAATATTTTCCAAAATTCCTTAACTCAGAAAAATGAAGAAGAAAGTACAGCATCTGAAGGGCAAATAATAGCGAAGGAAGGATGTCTGATGAAGCAGAACACAGAAGGAGCCTGGGCTGTGGTAGCATTGTGAAAAGGAGGGTTTGGTTCTGGTGACATTTCATGGCATAATGAACTAGGCTTGATGGATGACAAGACAGGAATGGTGATAAGTGTAAAGATTTAACTGTGAGGAGGGCCAGATAGCCAGCTCAGGGTTAAGGGCTCAGGTACGGCATGCTCAAGGCCCCGACTTCAGTCCACAGCACCTCATGCTGATTGTGCACCATCAGGGGTGGCCCTGGTGGCCCCTAGCAGTTCTGGCATGAGAACCTCTGCATTTCAGAGTCCCACTCTCATTTGTTTAGCTAAGTATCTCCAGAAGTGACCCCCTGGGGCCACTCAGCACTGCTTGGGAAGAAGCTCCCCCAAATTACTGTGAGGTAGTTTGTTTTTTCAAACCTTATCTGGTTACACATATGATGATCTTACAAGGATAAAGAACAGGAAGAGAAAAACAGCCTTTTAGAGAATGACAGCAGGTTCAGGGCAAATGCACAATATTTGAGATGCTTATGAGACAGTCAATTAACTTCATCAGAAAAGAAGGGTAGATTCAGTCTGAAACTCAGGCATAATCTGTAAATGCTGAGATTCAAATAGGCTGAAAATTAAAGCCTAGGGATTTAGTGTGATTGCTGTGGAGAGAACAGTCTCAGGAAAAGAATCTGAGAGGAAACAACATGTAACAAAGAGTTTTGTTTTTGTAAGTGATTAGAGAGAAAGTTTAAAAAAAAAAGAAAAGAAAATATTAACCGAATAAATGTTAGAACATAAAAATAATAAACCAGAAGAGAATGGTAGCATAATGAGTTCCATTAATCTGGTCCCCAGAGAAATAATAATAACTGTTAAAAATATTTTAAAAACAAATAACCATCTTAAGTCTCTGATTATTGTCTTATGGGCGTGAAGTAAACAAAGACACCCTTATTCAAAAACATTTATGGAAAAATAAAAAACTCAATAGAGAACCAACAGTAGTAATTCTGAAGTTCTTATTGGTGCTGTGAATTACACTCTGAATTACATCCATTAAATCTGGGCTAAATCTGCAGAGCTGACCTATAACTCACTGTTTCCCTCCCCATCTCTCACTTGAAGTTTGGAAGCTTTCAATCCAGGTGAATAAAATAGGGCTCCTTCTCCCTCTCAAAAGCCACAGAATCTCCCCAGAGAGGGCAGTTTTTCCTTACGTCCTCTCCCCCACCTCACACAGCTTCACACAGAAGGGGTTTAATGCCTTCAAAGCTTAACAAGATTAGGCCCTTCTCTATCTTACCTGCCCTCCGCCCACACAAACTTGTGGTAGATTCAAATCAGTGACCAGTCCTCTGAGCCCCTGTTTTCCCTGGCCTTGGATATTATTCGTCTAACACACACACACACACACACACACACACACACACACACACACACATACACACACAAATGCACACACATACACATCACCTCTCCTCACTCATTTCACTCAGCATACTTTCCATTTATAGGCAAATTTTATGACTGCATTTTCTTCTAACAGCTGCAAGGAGGGTAGGTAAGACAGCAAAGGGACCAATATGACAATGGTTGGAAATGACCAAGCTGGATAAGAACTAAGTGTTCCAAGTAGGTAAAGGGATATTTCTGGTATCTGTATTTCAATATCTGTATTGCAAACCACAATGCCCAAAAGAGGAGAGAGAGAGAGAGAGAGAGAGAGAGAGAGAGAGATAGAGAGAGAGAGAGAGAGAGAGAGAGGAAGAAGAGCATACCATAGAGGCAGGTTGGGGGGAAGGGGAGTGATTGGAGGGAACCTGGGGACAGTGGTGCTGGGAAATAAACACTGGTGGAGGGATGAGTATTGGAATACTGTATGACTGAAACCTAATCATGAACAGTTTTGTAAGGGTCTATTCACCATGTAGATGTAGCACTTTCATCCTGTTGTTCATCCATTTGCTCAAGCGGGCACCAGTAATGTTTCCATTGTGAGACTTGTTACTGTTTTTGGCATATTCAATACACCATGGGTAGCTTGCCAGGCTCTGCCGTGTGAGCAGGATACTCTTGGTAGCTTGCCGGGCTCTCTGAAAGGGATGGAGGAATCGAACCCAGGTAGGCTGTGTGCAAGGCAAACACCCTACCCGCTGTGCTATCACTCCAGTCTTGAGTACCTGGGATTTCCCCCCCCAAATCTGGGCTATTGTGAATAGTACTATTCACTCACCGTGATTCCATAAAAATATGGAAACCCCTTTCTTCATTCTGGCCCAACTCACAAAGTGAAGAACGTCCACCAGATGCAGGAGGTCAGGGATTCTGGGAGTCCTGATTGTCATTAACCCGTGTGCTAATAGGCAGGATGTTCCGTACCAGCAGAGTAGGCCACAGTGACTGTGGAGGTGACTGTGCTGCCCACTAGCTTACTCAAAACACAGATGTCACTCTGAGACAGTCCTCTACTCCACCTTCAGGTGAGAGGAAAGATTCGGGAAACTGTGGCCTGGGAAAGCTGCAGGCTAAAAGTGGCCTCGGAAGCTCTCCTCAAAGGGAATGACTTTATTTGGAAGAGACGAAGTAGGAAAGTTAAAACCTGAGGGACTCTTGAAATAAAAAGTTCATCAAAGAGACTCCATAGTTAAGTGAGACCTTTCAAAAGGAAGAAGCAGCAAACTTGTTAAGGGATTTAAGCTGGAGGATAGGGAAAAGGTTGAGGAAACATACAAGAAGCTCAGAGCAATGGCATGGTACCACTAAATGCAACAGAGTACACAGAATGGAAGCATCAGAGGATAAAAGCAAAGAAATTTTTTTCAAAGGATAAATGACAGAAAATTTCCAAAGCTTGGTGGAAAATATGCAAGTATATACCTAAAAAAATTTATAACAAAGATGCAGAATGATCTTTCTGAAAGGTAGGACTTAAAGATATACAGCAAGGTAGCAACAAGGTCTAAAGGCAGCATAATGGAAGAACTGATCCACACAACTGAGATGCTGGAGTGGGGGCTGAAAGGTAGGAGCATTAGGGTTCTTGGAGGAGGAATAGGGGTATACTGGTGGTGGGTGCCGGGTTCGAATTATGTGAGAAACCATTTTTAACAATATTATAAACCACAGAATCTTAATCAGTTAAAACAAAATCTCTACAAGAAAACTCAGCGGTATAAGTACAACACAATTCATACTAAGGCATATAAGTAAAATTGTAAAGAGAACCCCATTTCGAGTCCCAGCATCCTATGCACCCCCGTCTGTACCCTAGAGGCCCCCAGGCACCATTGTGTTGTCTGGGCATCCCCAGCAGTACAGAACAAGAGCAGCACCACCTCCTTGGAACCTCATACTGAACTGTCAGCCCTGGTGGCCAAGAATCACGAGGAGGCTCCTGGGACTCCTAAGCACACTTGGAGGAGATAGGGGAGAAGGGAAGGAGGGAGGGAGGGGAGGAAGGAAGGAAGGAAGGAAGGAAGGAAGGAAGGAAGGAAGGAAGGAAGGAAGGAAGGAAGGGAGGGAGGGAGGGAGGGAGGGAGGGAGGGAGGGAGGGAGGGAGGGAGGGAGGGAGGGAGGGAGGGAGGGAGGGGGAAGGGAGGGAGGGAGGGAGGAATGGAGGGAGAGAGGGAATCAAAAAAATCACTTCCAGTTTGCTATTTTCTCTCTGGTTTGGAAGAAAGGTTAGTTTTATTTTAAGATCCTTTCAAAGCTATGTTTAAAATAAGTGATACAAAATGTCCTAGTAATTAAATATTGGAAAACAGTCGTTAGACATCCATATCAAGCAAGGCACCATATTATTTATGGTGTGCTTTAGGAAATAAATCACAATTCAGAGCCCTTACACCTAAATCAATTTCTCCTATCTGGCACATTCAGGTGACACAAAATTAACTTTGGGATTAGCATCAAAAGGAAGAAGATGGGACTAATGAGAGCACTGTTAGGGAGGTAGAGCAAAAGGAATGTCCGACCCCGCCAACCTCTAGGTTACTGTGAGAAACCAAGGAATCAGGGGAGGCACAGCATGAGAACCCCAGAGAGAAGACACTGTTTGCTACACTGAACACAGCATTTGGGATTCACCATTTGGAATTCCAGGAAGAGGTCGCCTCAAACATTCATACCAAATTTGTGGATGGCCACACTCAGTGGTCGTTGCATGGCTCCACAGGGACTGGGAAGTTACTGGAAAGTCTGATGAAGGCTTTTTACAAAATCCCATGTATTTTTCTCCTGATCATACATAATAGATAAGCCAAAAAAAAAAAAAAAGCCTCACTCAAATATCTCACCAGAGTTGTCAGTTTAATGGATGAATCTAATATTTTCCACTGGGATTCCCCCAGTACCTTCCCCGCCCCTTTCATCTTCTTTGCCTGATCTGCTCAGCAGCTCTTTGATCTTATCAGGTTCCTGCTCTAGATCTTTTTTCCTGAAGTGCCTCCTGTTTGAAAAATGTGGTTTGGTATTCACCAGCCCCAGCCAAGCCCTCCAAACTATTCTTTTTATCAAACAGCTTTTCAGATACCGCTTCTTTAAGAAATCACTCCTAAAATAATTGTGAGGTCAAGTTCTTCTGTTTTACTGAAGTGTAAGAAAATAAACTATATTTAGTTCTATAGATCCATAAACAATAGGGAATAAATAACTATGTAGGGAGAAGTAAATACTGGAAAATGCCAGTAATTATTCTTAAAAGAGTAAGTATAAGTTATAAAAATAAAATATTTAATGCTCTATCACACTTCACATTTAATTATAAACTATATTTATGTAATTTAACTATAATCTATATTTATGCAATCTCCCTACAATCTACAAAGCTGTTATCACTGAAAATCATAGGAGTTAACTTTAGCAATAAATGATGGTGCAAGGTTTCTTCAAAAACATGAGAGTTTTCTTCCAAAAAAAAGTACTTAAAAGCTTTGTTCTTTACATATGGTTTTTGAAGTTTATTTGGATGATTTCCTAGTTATCACACAGTCACAAAACTATGATTTGAAATCTTTATAAACATTGCTGGCTCAATTTTGCCCCCTGCAGGGAGCATGTCCTTACTGAGGTGAGTGGAAATTTTATGAGAAGTGATGTGGAGAAAAACCTTAAGATAAGACAATTTTCAAATCCAACTTTTTAGATAAGAGGGAAGCAAAGCCTATCCTAATAACAAGAATTTTAAAGCAGTATAAATTTGTTTAAAATAATTTAATAGTGAATCAATCCAGAGTGGCTTCATTTGGAGAACTTCATAGAAAAATTAAATTATTGGAGAAAACCTTGGAGACATTTTAATAAGTGATTTCTCAAAATTACCTGGTTATTTTTAAAAAATGGGGTTATTTTCTTGAGAGGACTTCATCTAAAGGTGTTTCACAAACTTCACTGAACAGAGGAATGTGGGTTGGGGAGAGCTCAAAGAGATGAAGTGTGCCTTGCATGTGAGAATTCCTCAGTTCAATTCTTGGCACCACACAGCCCCTTCCCAATACGGCCTGGGTGCCCCCCACCCCACCCCCAGTTTTTAAAAGAAAGAAAAATTTAAATGCTGATGCTTAGGTGTGGATCCCACAAGTCCAGAGAGTCTTAAATCAATACAGGTTTAACTGTGGGTGTGAGGCTTTTAAAAATCTTTCTGGTGAAAATATGAGGCAATGTTTGAAACTCATTGATTCAGTGTATCTTCAGAGAACAGGCATAGAAGTAGGTTTTTTTTTTAAACAAAGATTATCCTCAAGACCAAGAGACATAGTGATCCTGTCCAAGGTCCTCATTTTCAGACATGAAATTATAAATTGACTTCTCAGGAATACAGTTAATTTGTAAAATTCTAATTGTTTCTGTGACAATAAGAACCTAATTATTTTTTAAAGTTGAAACGATCCTTTTTATGATTTGGAATGTGTATTGCATGCTATTTCTAAATCAGATGAAAGTATTCTCAAACATTCAGTTTTATGCATGTGGAAGAATTTTGCATGCATTAAACCATGACATTTAGTACAGTCATGGGAAACATAGTCTCTAATCCATAGAAGATGAGACACCCATAGTTCTTAGCTTAATAATGTGCACTTAATAAACCTCTATAATATTGCTTGTAGATAACTGTGTATCCATAACTACATTATCTCCTATCAAAAAAATCCCTACACTTGGTTTCCTGTGTGACCATAGATTGATTTCAGGTTAAAACTTTTCAGTATATTATTATGATTTCTGGACAAAGATAAAAGTAGAGACTGAAGAGTAAGACACTATATAGGATATTGCTTTCCCAAGATTCTGACAAATAATAGCAACAAAAAATGCAAAAGCAAATGAAAATTCACTCTTGTTGTAAGAAAGAAAAAAAACACACACCTGCAGATATTTGGCGCTCATGATCCCTCTTCCCACAAATGAAATAGGGAAAGAGAAAGAATTGCCTAAATTTCAGAACGTTTCAGTGACACCCCCTTCAGAGAGTTCAGTTTATGTAGAAAGCAGGGGAGAGTCCTTACTTACTAATGTAGCATTTCATGTGAAAACAGAAAACAAAAAGAACCAGCCATACTGATCTCTACCAGATTGGGGTTGGAGGGAGGGGGCTGTGGGAAGGTGGGGAAGCCAGGACAGGAAGATTCTTCACACAGGGTCAATTATTCCCAGAATCCTACAGAAGAAGATTCAAGGAAAATAAGGCAAAGAGTTTTCAGGGAGCAGGGCCAAGATTAAGGTCTCCTACAATTACACAGAGAGGAGTAACTTTACTGGAGAATGATGGGGCCAATGCAGAAAACACTTAGCTTGATTCCCTTAAAAGCAAAGGTGCACCAGGAAGTGTTGCTAAATGAAAAAAATGCAAATTTCAAAGCTATCTTCTTTGAAAAGAGAATACTGTCATGGTCAAATGCAGTAAATCTGGTCCAGAGCAATAGTACAGCGGGCAGGGCGTTTGCCTTGTACACGGTCAACCCAGGTTCAATTCCTGAATGCCCATGTCCCCCAAGCACTGCCAGGAGTAACTCCTGAGTGCAGAGTCAGGAGGAACCCCTGAGTCTCCGGATGTGACCAAAAACAAAAAAGCGGAAAAAAAACCCACTCTTTTTGGGTGTTGTAGTTTGCAATAGAGGTACTGCATGGCCTTCATGTTCGGCCTATAGTCTACTTTCAGCTCGCATCTTTCAACCCAAATGGGTCTTCCCAACATCCTCTACTTGGTGTTCCCTTCTCTATCTGAGCTGCCTTTTCCCCCAGCATGTGAGGCCAGTTTCCAAGCTGTGGGCAGATCTCCTGGTCCTAATCTCTACTACTCTTGGGTGTTAGTCTCCCATTCTGTTATTTTATATTCCACAGAAGAATGCAACCTTTCTATGTCTGTCTCTCTCTTTCTGACTCATTTTACTTAACATGATACTTTCCATGTTCATCCACATATATGCAAATTTCATGACTTCATCTTTTCTAACAGCTGCATAGTATTCCACTGTGTAGATGTACCAAAGTTTCTTTAACCAGTCATCTGTTCTTGGGCACTCCGGTTTTTTCCAGATTCTGGCTATTGTAAAAAGTGCTGCAATGAACATACAAATGAAGATGTCATTTCTACTATTCCTTTTTGCCTCTTCAGGATATATTCCCAGGAGTGGTATTGCTGAGTCAAATGGGAGCTCAATTTCTAATTTTTTGAGGAGTGTCCATATTGTTTTCCGAAAGGGCTGAACCAGTCAACATTCCCACCAGCAGTGAAGGAGAGTCCCTTTCTCTCCACATCCGCACCAACACCAGTTGCTTTTGTTCTTTTGGATGTGGGCCAGTCACTGTGGTGTGCCCTGCAGAGGCAGGGTGGAGTGGTGGGGGATGGGGCGGGGGTGGTGAGAAGGATACTGGGATCATTGGTGGAGGAGAATGGGCACTGGTGGAGGGATGGGAAAACGATCACTGTATGAGTGAAACGCAAACACAAAGTTCATAAGTTTGTAACTGTATATCACAGTGATTCTCTAATAAAAATTAAAAATAAAATGTATTATCACAGAAAAAAAAGAAGAGGAGACGGAGAGGAAATAAAACATTTTAAAAGGAATTTTTTGTTTCAAAAAAAATGCAGTAAACCTGACACAAGTTATGCAAAGAACTATCTCAGGAAGTTTAGAGTTCAGATCTACTCAAAGCCTCTCAAATTCTACTCATGCTCTTCTGTCTTCTCTATGGCTTAAAACATATAATACCTGAGCCCTCTAGCTCTCTAAACATGAGCTATGGCAGTAACGTAATTCTTATTCAATTCTAGAGGAAGAAAACAAAGATTTTTCTATACAAAATTAGTGCAAACAGAAGATGGCCATCTTAGACACGCAGAAGACAGAGAAAAGAACCAGAAGTTATGTTACATTTTTTTTTTTAGTCAAGTAAATAAATTTCAATAAAATGGCTGAGAAAAAGAATGGCATGTTCAAGAGAGCAATGCAGACTTATCCAGAAAAAAGAAAGAGCCTCAGGAAGCAACATAAAAAAGAATTACACACCCCAAGCTGGGATGAGATGATTCCAAAACGGAATCTGCCAACTCTTTTTTTTTTTTTTTTTTGCTGTTGTTTTTTTGGGCCAATGCCAGCAGTGCTTAGGACTTACTCCTGGATCTGCATTATATATATTTTTTCTTAAGACACAAGGCAGTTTAAGAAAACATTATGTTTAAGTTTACCTTATGAGAGGAAAAAGACCATAATCAAGGAAACTGAAGAAAACTATTCGTGAATTCTCTATACTACAAAAATGTTAGGAACTATATCAGACTTCAATACTAAAAGTGTTCTATAATATTTTGTTGATAACACAAAAGGATCAAATAAAAAGAAAACTTCTAATTTAAAGAGAAAATAAGTAGTTAACACATAAGTATAAAATCAGAACTAGAAAAGACAGAACAAAACAACCCTTTTTTCCCTTGACATTATTAATTTCAAAGTAGGTAAACCACAAATAATATCATGAATCTACAAAAATTCAACATATTTGAAGTAAGGAATTTAGAAAATAAAGCAGAAAATAATCCCAAGGTATAACAGAAGAAGAAATTTTTATTAAAATTAAGGGGAAAACAAATGATCCAGATTGCTGATCACCCCACTTTTTATTAAAACCTGTATGGAATAAGGTTTTTCTCAAGCTTCTGAGAATTTCCTGCCCACATGGGACAGCCTTGCAAGCTTCCTATGGCATATTCATATGCTAAATCCAGTAACAAGCTGGATCTCATTCCTCTGACCCTGGAAGAGCCGCCACTGCAACATCTTTGGGAGGGCCAAGTTGAGATAGACTTCTAAGATCTCAGGGAAAGGACGAAATGAGAGGTTGCTGAGCCTGCTCAAGAAATCGATGATTAATGGGATTTCGTGATTGTGATCTGATCGTATAGAATAATGAATAAAAAGAAACATTTTCATATATCAGGATTAAAAGGCAGGATTTAGGACAGACCAGTAGGTCAATAATAGTTACAAATGATCACGCTGGATAAGAACTGAGTGCTGAAAGTAGGTAAAAGGATATACATGATAACCTTTCAGTATCTGTATTGCAAATCATAATGTCTAAAAGGAGAGAGAGAGAGGGAGGCAGTGAGAGAGAGAGAGAAAAAAAATGCCTGCCACTGAGGCAGGTGGGATGGGAGTTGGGGTGGGGGTGTGGGAAATGTACACTGGTGACGATGGATGGGTTTTGGAACATTATATGACTGAAATCCAATCATGAATAATCTTGTAACTATGTATCTCACTGTGACTCAAGGAAAAAAAAACTTTAAGGGAGTAATTCAATTCAATTTAAACTTTACTGCCCTCGATTCTTCAAAACAATGGAATAATGATATTTTAAAGTTACAAACAAAAATGCCAAAAACAGTAACAACAAGTCTCACAATGGAGACATTACTGGTGCCCGCTTGAGCAAATCGATGAGCTATGGGATGACAGTGATGACAGTGATGACAAATAAAAATAATAAAACTCTGATGATTCCTGATGCTAGTTAATACTCATCTAGTTGTTACACAATCTCATTACATTAAGAATGTTACAGTATAAATTAGTATTAGTAATAAAAGCCCCCAAAGAGCCGGAATAATGACTCAGGAAGTGTCCTTCATGTTCCTTTAACTGCAGCTGAGTGAGATTAAGTTTAGATTTAGCAGCTCGAGAAAGCATATCGAATCACTGTATAGCCTACTCGCAGGTATTTGATTTTGTTTTTAGGCCACACCTGGCAATTCTCAGGGCTTATTCCTGACTCTGCACCCAAGAATTTCTTTGAGTGGTGCTCAGGGACCCCGTGGGATGCTGGAGAAGGAATCTGGGTTGGCTGTGTTCGAGGTAAGCACCTTATCTACTGTCCTAATTTTCCAGCCCCTGGTGCCTGATGTTTTCAAGGAACAATGAATGGAAATTTTAAAAAATTCTCTCTACTCTATTTCATTGATATAATAGCACAGTGGGTAGGGGGTTTGCCTTGTACGCAGCCGACCTGAGTTCGATTCCTCTGTCCCTCTCGGAGAACACAGCAAGCTACCGAGAGTATCCCTCCCCCATGGCAGAGCCTGGCAAGCTACCCATGGCGTATTCGATATGCCAAAAACAAGTAACAACAAATCTCATAATGGAGATGTTACTGGTGCCCGCTCAAGTAAATTGATGAACAACAGGACGACAGTGCTACAGTGCTATATGTGTCATGAATTTCTGTGCATTGATTTTGTGGCCTGTCACATTACTGTACAATTTTACTGCTCTTAGGAGACTTTTTTGTAGAGTTGTTATGGTTTTCTTCTCTTCTCGTTTCTTTGGGAGAGGCACACCTGACAGTGTTCAGGGTTTTATGCTCAGGCATCACTCAAGGCTGGGGTGAGGGAACTGTGTGTGGTGCCAGGAACTGAACCTGGGTTAGTTACATGCAAGGAAGTGTCTTATCCCCTGTACTATATTTTTGGCCCCTATTTCAAAAGTTTTCTTAGTGTTATGTCATCTGTAAATAGTGATAGCTTGACTTTTTCTTTCTCAATCTAGATCCATTGAATACCTCTTTGCCTGATTGCCATGGCAAGGATTTTTAATTAAACAGCAGTGATAAGAGTGAACAATCCTGTGCCTGATAATAGAGATAAGACCTTCAGTTTTTCTCTGTTGAGAATGATGTTAGCTGGAGATTCATGGTAAATGGCCTTAACTATATTGAAGAAAATTCCTTTTATCATATTTGATTTAGTCTTAATCATGAATGGGTACTATATCCAGCCAAATACTTTCTACTGATTTGATCATGGTTACTGTTATTGATATGGTATGCTATGCTGATTACTTAAACCATCCTTGCATCCTTGGTCATGCTGTATTTTTTTTTGATGTATTGTTGGGTTTGGTTTGACTTTTTTTTTGTTGAAGAACTTTGCATATATTTTCATCAGAGATATAGGTCTATAGTTTTCTTTTCAGTCATGTCTCTGCCTTTTGGTATCAGGGAGACTAGAACACACAGACACAGAAGACACACAGACATACACACACACACACACACACACAGAACAGAAACAAACCAATACTATGAATGTGGGGGTAAAAGAACCCTCATCCACTACTGGAGGAAATGTCCAGTGTTTGAACCTCTTTGAAAAAATATGAACACTTCTCAAAAAACTACAAATTGAGCTTTTATGTGTCCCAGCAATTCCAGTTATTGGCATCTATCCCAAGAGCCCAAAAACTCTTAATTCAGAAAAGACTTTTATGCTCCTATGTTTACTGCAGCACGATTTACAAGAGCTAAACTTTGGAAACAACCCAAGTGTCCAAGGAAAGATGACTGGATAAATAAACCCTGGTAGATATACACAATAAAATACCACTTGACTATAAAAAAAACATGAAATAATGCAATGTGCCACTACATAGATAAGTTCCTAGGATGTCATGCTGACTGATAAGTCAGAAGAAGAGATAGAAACAGAATAATCCCTTCGTAAGTGGAATATGAATAAACATTGTAAAATAATAATGGTCAAAGGCAACAAAACTTGACAACTGGTCTACAGAACAGAGAGTACCATGGTGGGAATGGCGTGGGAGTGGCAGAGGTGAGGGGGATGGGGTGGAATGTCTAAGGGCTGAAGAGGAGACAATGGAGGAGGCTCAATTATTTTCTCACTTTTTCTGTTTTTCCGCCTGGAACTTATTTTGGCTATTTTTTTAAAGAAAAATTGTCTTTTACCCATTGAAATAACCGTGGATTACAGAGCATTGTATGTACATCATTATATATCAACATGTGAGAACCTGGGAGAGAGCTCAAAAGGCTGTAGCTTATGCCTGTATCCAGTGAAAGCTGACTTGGGGGCCCTAGAGGCCCCCAAGAACCACTGGGTCTGAGCAGCATTGTAATACTAGTCAGAGCATCAAACCCTCCAGCCTATTGGCCAGATATCATCTTGAGTGACCCCAGGACATTGCTTTTGGACCCCTCCCCCAAATCTTTGGTTTGTTTCTGGTGTGTGTGTGTGTGTGTGTGTCTGTGTGTGTGTGTGTAGATATGTGTATATTCTACATAAAGTTCACCACTGAAAGTCCAATTTTATCTTTCACAAACAATTGCCCCTCTAACTTTGGGTGGGGTTGAACTTCCCAGACAGTGCTCAAGGAGCCCAGGATCCACTCTGGTGACACTTGGCAAATGCTGGTCAGGCTCAGCAGTGCTTGGGACCTCTAAGGCTACTACAGCGATGTTCAGGAACCATGAAATGCCAGGGTTAGAACCTAAGGTCTTGGCAAGCCACGCGTGCATTTTAGTTCTTTAAGCTACCTTCCCCAGAAATGTTCCCTCTAATTTCTAAATGATATTGCTGCACAAAGTTTTGTATAGAGGCAGCACCATAGGCACTAAGGTTTTCCAAGGTTCAATTACTGCTAATTGAAGACTTTTCTAAATGACGCTGCTGATGTCATTGATTTGGGGGCTCTCTTCCCTAAATGTCGATTTTTAAATTTTTATTTATTTATTATTATGAGTTAGCATTATGTACAATTTCTAATGTTATGCCTTCACATTCATGAATCTTTTAATCTACTACATCTAATCCTCTCTACCTCTGAAATCTTTCTTAGATTCTGTAGTTTAAATGTCTAGAAATTCAATTTGGGGGTTCTAAATATCTACTTTACTTCTTTTTTTTTCTTTTTGGGTCACACCCAGCGATGCTTAGGAGTTATTCCTGGCTTTGTACTCAGAAATTACTCCTAGTGGAGCTCGGGGAGACCGTATGGAATGCTGGGAATCAAACCTGGGTTGGCCGAATGCAAGGCAAACGCCCTACCTGCTTTGCTATCACTCCAGTCCCCTACTTTACTTCTAAAATCTTTTCTCTAGCTTTCTCAAGAAATAGAATTCATCTAGAATAATTTTTAAACTTTCAGCATAGCTTCTGAGTGGACTTACTATTATAATTCAGTTCCTTGCTTATTTAAGTGGAAGGCTTTATTGAAAACACTGATCAGTATGTTCTGTTGTTATTTTCATAAGATGTCTTCTATTGATTTTCAGATTTGGATATATATAGCTTCTTCCTCACTGAGACATTCTATTCTAGAACTCTAGCCATGTTGCTTTTCCCAAAATATCACATCCATCTCTTCAACTTAAGGGGTCTGTCAAGTTATCTCTTCCTGTGGAATAACCTGGAAAAACCTCTTCTGAGCTGCTATCAAATTGATAAAAATATAACAGAGCCTGTCTCCCAGGAGTACTTCTTTGCTATCCAATGCCCCACATCTTGAAAACAGTTGTTTTTATATGTTTATGATCTTCTAGATTTTCTTCTCATAAAAATATCTCTGGGTATTTAAATTAGAAGTTTAAATATGAAATTTATGCAAGAATATTTTTCCCATACTAGATAACAAAAAATACAAAGACAGCAAGTGGTCCCTTTAATTTAATTGTCACAATGTAGGGTTTTAATTCTAAAACTGAACAATTAAAACAGTATGATCTCAAGATAGAAAGCATAGACTTTGTGTAATGTGCTTTATTTTTAAAAAGTTGTAGTTAAGTGCATAAGTTTTGAGGTTATGCCACTTGTATTCAAATTATATCTTATTATCTATTGATGAATGTGAGTAAATTTCTAATTTCAATTCCTCATTTATGTGACATTTAAAAATGTCAGTTGAGGATTAATTTTGTTAAACAATTTGTCAGAACAAAATTTTCAATAAGTGCTACTTTAATATTAGATAATTTTTATTTCAAATTAATACTAATAACCAAATTTATACATACAAGAAACATAATCCGAGTGAAAACATTATAAAACTTAGCAAGACCACTTCTTTTACTTAGCTGGCATGAAATGAGTTCTCTTGAGTGGTCTCTGCCCTCCATTCTCCACTCTACGTTCCTTTTAGTTTCTATATTCTACATTGTAAAGAACTTTCAAGTACAGACATCCTTCACAATTTTCTCCCCAAAGCAAACTGAATACAGAGGGCAGCCTCTTGCTTCTGGCATATTAGACTTCATATGTTAAGATCTATTTTTCCAACTTCACCATCTAATTTTCCCTTTCAAGAACTTTGCTTATGAGCTAAAAATCCAACCCATAGAAAGCAAGTTCATGTTAATAATGATATATACCATTTTTTAGTAGATTCGAAAATTTGATATTCCATAGCCACACCAGATGTCTGAGCTTCCATGAACATTCAAGGATATTTACTATAGCTGTACCATATTTCATCCTATTTCTTCTCCATAAAACCTCTAATTAATGTAGTCTTCCCTAAAAGGTATGGCAAGAAAAGGGAATGTGGGGGCAATTAAAAAGTTTAAACACACACACACACACACACACACACACACCACATCCTTTTGCTTTTCATAAGCTCATAGTCAAGCAAACGGAAAGACAACAAGAGAACAATTCTAGCAGAATAGTATTTATGATAGCAATTTTTGTTTGCAGTGTAAGGTGATGCAGGGCAGAGGGGTAGTCAAGAAAAGTTGCAGAGAGAAATTATTTTCTGAACTATCCCTGTCAATAGGCCCCCTTATAAAACTTAAGAATATGTCTGCTATTGATTATAAGAACTCTATAAGAACTCTGTGTGTTCTTATAATCAATAGCAGGGGGCGGGGGGTCAGAACTATGGTACAGTAAGTAAAGTAAGGCGCTTGTCTTGCAAGCAGCTGACCCAGGTTCAAACTTGGGTTTGCTCCATATGGTCCCCTGAGCTCTGCCAGGAGTGATCCCTGAGTGCAAATCCAGGAGTAAGCCCTGAGCTCTGCTGTATGTGTCCCCAAACAAACAAACAAAAAAATCCTGTGTGAAATAAAATCTACAGATATATTAATTACCATGTGAAAAAATGTGAGACAAAATCTTACGCCCACGCTAATAGGGAGACTAAGACTAAAGATACTAGTAAAATAACTATTGACAGCATTCTGGTATTGATAGTAGGAAGCAAAAAAGCAAAATAAGGTAAGTATGAGCTAAAAATCCAACCCATAGAAAGCAAGTTCATGTTAATAATGATATATACCATTTTTTAGTAGATTCGAAAATTTGATATTCCATTTTTACCGTTAAAATTCAAATAACCAGATACAATATCTATCTTTATGATAAATGAACAGGCCAGTTAAAAGAAATCAATACAAATGATTATTATATTTTTTATATTATAATGTCTTTTCATTCTCACAAAAATAATCCAAGGTTGGCTTGGATTATGGTAAACAGATCATGGTAAATCTGTATATGCAAACACAGAATGGAAGAAATTACCATACTTTCAAGATCATCTAGATCTTCATATTAAGTTTGATTCTGACTTCTCAATTGAAACAAATATCATCTAGTGGACAGATGCGATATACTAACTTCCCCATCCACAAGGCCGAGCCTGGCAAGCTACCCGTGGCATATTCGACATGCCAAAAACAGTAACAAGTCTCTCACAATGGATGTTACTGATGCCTGCTTGAACAAATCAATGAACAACAGGACGACAGTGCTACAGTGCTACACAGGAATAACATGTATGTATTTCCTTCACACAGTACATCTTATCATTAGTTAATGAATGAATCCTTATTTAAATTTAATTTTTGATGTCTCTTGTTAGCTCTGCCCAGTTTCCAGTTATAAGTTCTAAAAACTTCCTATGTAATGCTAAAATAGGAAATTTAAAATAGGAAATCAGGAAATATTTATGGACTTATAAAATATTAAATATTATTTTGTACTGTAAATTCCCCACCTGAAGGAAGTTAAATTAAAATAAAGAAATATATCTTGCCGCCACCCTCACGGCCAATCTTCACAGGTTCATCCTGGGCCCTCCCATGCAAGAGAATAAATCCCCTGAAAAACCCAGGTGTGAGGAACCAGTGACTGAAAATGCCAGGGGTCAGGACTGGGCTGCCCCTTCCCATTTCCCCACCCTTCCAGGGGTCCTGGCTGTCACTCCCACAAACTGACCTCTGGTGCCACTTAAGCACATTAATGGCCATGATCCAAAGACTGGCAAATGCATCTTGGAGCAACTCACAGAAGAGGTGTCTCTGGACTCCAATTATTTAAGATTTTAGAATTCTAGGAAAGCGTGGCTGCTTTTGCAGCCATGCGACAGCTCATGCATTTTTTTCTCTTTTACTTTTTTGTTGAATCACTGTGAGATAGACCCTTACAGAAAAAATTCATATCAAGCAATACAAAATAAATGATCTATCTTCTGCCTTTTGGGGCAGGCTTGAGTGGTGGTGGGAAAATTCAAAGTAATGGTGGTGGAAAGGTGTAATGTTGGTAAGATTGGTATTGAAATATTGAATACCATCAGTTATTGCGAACAACTTTATGAAAATGAAATTTATTTTTTTTTAAAAAAAGAAATGTAACAAAAAGCCCTTCGAGCTGGAAAGAATGAAAATGCTCACTGCTTTTATTTGGGAGTTATATAAGTCTCGGAATCTAACAATTGCCCACACATTCAATCTTACTGCACAGACCTAAACAGGAGAGATTTAAGGCTAAAGGCAAGTGGAAGCCATGACCTGTCCCAGATCAAATCTCTCAATGAAATGGTTTTCTCCCAAATTTAGTGCTTTCTTTAATACAAGCAGCCAGCTCTGCTTGCAGCATCACTGGGAGATGTAAATCTTTTATCTATCATTCTCCTCTTTTGCTTTTTTCACTTCCCTTCCTTCCACAGTCTGCTTTCCCTCTCTCTCATTGTCCCTCCCTTGTGTTCTTAATGGTTCTTTCAAGATAAGGATGTCATCTGAGCGGGTGCCAAAAAGTTAAGTTCCCGCAGATCTTTTGGTATTTCTCTGATGCCCATTTAAGGCTAAGTTTAGCTTAGAGAGCACCAAGCTATAAAATGTTCTAATGGGCTCAGAAGTGCAGAGATGTCTGTGTGCAAATGCAAAAGTACATGTCTGACCTGTATGGTCAGTAACATGCTCTCTCTGTTTCTTGTTACTTCATTCACACTAACTCTTTGAAGTGCAAGAAAAAGGGAAACACATTATAAGAGAACTCAGCCAAGTCTAGTAACTGCTAATGAACAATGGGCTTTAAATAGTGTTTATTTAGCCTAAGATTTCACCATGATGAATCTTACAATGGAATACAGGAATTAGTCTAGTATGGTTTTTCTAATAAAATAAGGAATTTTTAAAAATTCCTTTTTAGATTTAACTTAAATTTAGAAGTTAACTTCAGAAGTCTTGCAAATGTCCCTTACTCAGGAAGCATTTCTGAGTTCTATACAAATATACCTCTACTCCTATTATAGTATTTACTGTGTCATATTATGTTTCAGTGTTTAAAGTGATAACACGTTCTTTTCTTTAAATAGATAATTTGCTTCTCTTAACAGAGTATGAGTTGTTTATACATGTCACTTGAGTTTCAAGTAGTTAGCTTAATATTTAGTAACATAAGTACTCAACAGATACTTGATATATATTTAGAAATAAATTTACTTTAACTTTCTTTCTGTGCATTCTCATATATTGTTAAAAGGGTAAAAATAAAATTTCAGATTCACCAGAAAACTGTAAAATATGGAAATAGGGAGGGACAGACTTTAAGAAGACAATATCACGACCAGAGAGATAGTAGAGCGGGTAAGGTGCTTCCCTAGCATGCAGCCAAGCCTGACCCCATCCCTGGCACCACATGATGCCTCGTTTCTTGAGGACATCCAGGAGTAATCCCTGAGCATAGCTGGCATGACCCTAAAAAAAGCAAACAATAGCAACAACAAAAACATATCAAGTGAATTATAAAAGCTTTTTAGAGAATTAGAAAAAGTAAAGGCTCTTCCCAGAGGTACTGACATAGAATGACTGCACTCATTTGTGGAATATAAAATAATATAGTATGAGACTAACATCCAAGGACAGTAAATATAAGGGCCAGGAGGATTGCTCCACAGTTGGAAGCCTATCCAACATGTGCTGGGGGAGAAGGCAGTTGGGAGTGAGAAGCAACCACTAAGTCAATGATGGTTGGAAGAATCGCTCAGGATGGGAGATGTGTGCTGAAAGTAGACAGAGGACCAAACATGATGGCCTCTCAGTTTCTATATTGCAAACCATAATGCCCAAAAGTAGAGAGAGAGTAAGAAGGAAGGTTCCTGCCATAGAGGCAGGAGATGGGGTGATATGGAGGTGGTGGGAGGGAAAAAATAAAAGGCGCTTTCTCATTAAAAAAATATTTTTTAGGGGCTGGAGCGATAGCACAGTGGGTAGGGCGTTTGCCTTGCACACGGCCGACCCGAGTTCGAATCCCGGCATCCCATATGGTCCCCTGAGCACCGCCAGGGGTAATTCCTGAGTGCAGAGCCAGGAGTAACCCCTGTGCATCACCAGGTGTGACCCAAAAAGCAAAAAAAATATATATATATATTTTTCAAGCAGAAAAGAAACATCAAAAGCTAATAAACTTTCACAGGCCAGGAAATGTAGCTCAGCCTTACAATACTTGACTTGCATATGTAAGGCCCTGGGTTCAGTCCCCTGGATCCATAAAACACAAAAGCACAAAAGATTTAAACTTTCACATATTCAACAATTGAGCAATTACATCACTAAGAAATATCCTAAAAATAAAATTTTATATGTGTGTGCTACAGGTTTTTTTTTAACCAAACCAACTACATTTTAAAAGAAAAACATGGAAATGGTCCCAAAAGCAACTAATAAAGAAAATAAATATGGTTAGCAATTATCAGCAGCTATAAACAGAGTAACAGAGTTTAATATCTTAAATCACATTGCAAAATACATCTACTATATACCATAGTCTGACCTGGAAAAGTTTATCTTGAGATACAGAAAAAAATCTTCACAAACATCACATAGTTGTAAAGGATATAGACTCCTAATCTTCATTATTAATTATAATTTGCTGTGCAACAATTTTAATCTATTGCCAAATATATCTATTTCATAACACAAAAGGAAAGCAGATTAGCACATTTCGTATCATGATTCAGTAGATTACTGTAAATTCCCAACCTTATAAACACTTCATGTAGTTGAAAAAGAACCAAAGAAAAATCTCAAAAATGTTAAAAACAGGGCCACAGAGCTAGTCTAGAGTGTAAAGTACTACAGAGACCCATCCAAGCTCAGTTGATTCATGGCACTGCATATGGTCCCATGAGCCCACCCAGAACACAGAGCATACCAAATGTGGCCCAACCTGAAATGTTAAAAGCAATTTACACTGAACGGAGGAGTAATGAATGACTCCATTTTTTATCTTTTACTCTCATATTTTCTAAATTTTTATGCTAAATGATACTTTTATAAGAATGGAAGGAATTTTTTTTTCTAAATGCAACTGCATATTTCTTTCTTGGAACTATCAAATCCATTGTATATAGAATTCCGCATGACAGAAGCTGATCTCTCTCCAAGGGCCAAGGTGCTCCTGGTTATGCTATTAGTTTGCTGTTACTTATAAGTAACTGAACAAACCCACCCTGCACACGTTAACAAATTCCAATGGAATTAATATTGATGAATGAGTATATTGGTTATTCCTGAACAAATTTGGGTCCGGTCTACACGATTCCCAGAATTCAGGAAAACTCCAATTTGCCTGTCTTCACTCTTGCTCTTGAAAAGTTTGAATAAGGTCAAGATACGGTTATGGTTTAATAGCTGCCACAGTTACTTACCTCCTGAAATTTGAGTGGGCGAACAAAAATTTAGAAAATAACTCAAGAGCTTATAATCAGACTTCAAGTTGCCATCGTGCAACTTGAATGGTAGATTGTGGTTTGTGGTTGACTCCTTTTAGAGAAGTAGCCATGGAATGAAACAAGAGATGTGCTTTATACATCAGCTTGGGTGGGGGGCACAATTATGCAGGCCTAGATCACTGAACACTGTCTGAAGGTGGGCTAGTAAGAGCTCCTGCCTCAAGATATTCAAGCTGAGGTCAAGTGATTTCTTTTTGGCAAACATTTAGACAGTGATTTCATGCAGTAGCTCTGCATCTGGATGATTTTATGGAAATTATCCATTTTTCATTTTACATAAACATTTCAGAATTTAAATTTTATTAAAGTTTAACATATGAAATTTGATCTTACAATTTCTTTTTAAAGCAATTTTAAATCAACAAAAGGCATTTTTAAATGTAAATAGAAAAAAAGTTTAATCTTGAATCCTACTGATGTTACCATTTAATAAGAGATATACACTTTAAACAAAATGTCATTTAAGCATTAAGAGTATTTGAAATTTTACTAAAGTCCTTCACTTTTCTATGGAGGTCATATTTACACGATAAAAAAATCTGTAGTAACAATTTATGCATAATTTTAAATGATCTAGGATATATTTCTAACAGATGGTTCTTACATAATGTTCAAGGAAAATTCAATTACAAAGTAATTTGGCTTCAACAATCATTTAAGTCAAAGAAGTTGAATCGGGGACTCTGGGCAGTTCACATTTGTACTCAAGTAATCATTCTATTTTTCCAGAAACCCCTTAGATGAATTCATTCCTTGCCAGTTTACCCCTTCCAACTTTCTACTGAAAATCAGTAAGGTATATTTAAAGTGTTAAGGAAAAAATGTCATATATATAAATATATTTGCATTTAATATGTTACATATAAAATGCTGATTCAGTCTCCATGTAGTCTCAGGTGTATATTAAATGCAGTATGTATTTTTTATCAAATACCCTCTACTTGGAAAAGAAGCAAAAAGAATGGAATAGCTTCATGTGCCTGGATACACATGCTGACTGTAAAATGAGCTGTCCTCATTTTACAATCAATGTGTGGCCACAAGACCTCCTATTAAAAAAATATTTTTAATTGAGATTCTGGGCTGGAATGATAGCGCAGCGGGTAAGGCCTTGCACAAAGCCAACCCAGGTTCTAATCCTCTGCCCCTCTCGGAGAGCCGGCAAGCTACCAAGAGTATCTCACCAGCACGGCAGAGCCTGGCAAGCTATTTGTGGCATATTTGATATGCCAAAATACAGTAACAACAAGTTTCACAATGGAGACATTACTGGTGCCCGCTCGAGCAAGTCAATGAGCAATGGGATGACAGTGACAGTGACAGTGACAATTGAGATTCCATGGATTACAATACTATTAATAACTGTTCTCATGGACATAATGCCAACAACGTGCCCATCATCAGTATACCCCTTCCATCTCCCAAGGACCCCAAAATTCTTTTCCCCAAATCCCACACCCAACTCAATTGTGTGGATCAATTACCCCATTATATTGTCTTTGGCTCTTTGTTGATAACTTTCTGTGTATCTTTAAGTCCCATGTATAAGAGATGATTCTCTCCCTACACCTTTCCTTCTGACTGACTTCACTCAGCATGATATCCTCGAGTTCAATCCATGTTGCTGTAAATTGCATGATTTTGAAGAACTCCTTTTATTCAATGCTAAGATAACTGGACAGATCAGCAAGAATGAGAGTCCAATGATGTCCACTTTACCCCGCACCAACACACAAGCTAAAGTCATAACCATATCAACTCTTAGCAGCCTCTGTATCCAGTGTGGAAATCAGTTTTCCAGAAGCCCACATAGATGATAAGCTGTCATTTTTAACATTAATTGATCCCAGGAGATAAATTTAAAGATAAATTATATATATCCACACAAGGAGTAAGTATACCTAATTTTATGGAAAAACTTTAAAGAACAAAGAACATATATTTTGAGATTATATAAATGAAAAAAGATAACAGAAACTTTAAATGTCAACAAGGCACATGAACCTATTCACTGACATCAACATTAATAAATTAGTCTTTTACCTATGGTAGCAATTTTTTAATTATAGTTGATTTAGCCTGCTTACAATGTTAACATTTATGCTTTTGGTGTAGACAATGTTTCTTGAGAAAAGTTTTTTAGGATTAAAACCTAAACAAAATCCAAGTGAAATATATTTATAAGTGCTAAAGTTTATGATTGCAATTTAGAAGTGGAAATTACTAAAATCTTTGAAAGAAATGAAGCTTCAGAAGTTTTAATACCCTTCGAAGGGGAGTGATTTAAAAGTTTTTAAGAAATCCATGTTTCATAAAAATATTCTCAAAGCCAAACTGCTAGCTAATGAATTTTGCAATTTCTTCTGAAAACTTGCTACTGTAAATGTGAAATATATGTGTACTTTTATTGAATTCTCATAAACTTAATAAGAACTAACAAATCTAATGAATGAATAACTGTTGAGGAATAATGATGTAATACCTGGAAGATTCCGTTGAAACTACCCAATTCCTTTGCCAATAAGGCACTGAGCTTGAAATCTGCTTCAAGATAATAGAGTTCCAAAATTTACATGACTTGCAGAAAAAAAAAGCATGAGCTCCAGCAATTATGCTTTAAATCTAACTATTTTCCATTCTATCGTGTTTAAATAAACTGAACACCATCTAGGAAATTTGTGTTATTTCATTCTTAACAACTTATCTTTTTATGTTAACATTTCATAATTAATTTTCGTCCTAAAATAAAAGCATCTGGGAAAGACATTTAAATTTATTCTAAGTATAACTATAAACTGTCATTTGTGGAATGTTCTTCAGACTCAAGAAATCTGTTACCTTAGAAATAATATAAATATCTTGAGATATATACACACACAATATATGTTAAAAGGTGGTATGCATCTTACTTTTCAAACTTCACCATATAATTCTAATTTCTCAATTACTTGCCAAGATTTAACCAGAATACCAAGATGAAATTATGTCAGGGTAATGAGTATAATTTTTAAAATATAAAGTTTCTTTGTAATTCAAAGCCTTTGTGTATGTGTGCACATATATACATATATATACACACATGTATATATATACACATACATACACTCGCCACTATATATTTATAATATTTCAATGATAGTTTCATATGTTCTAAAATTTCAAAACAAAGAAAGTGCTATACAACTTCAGATGCAATAACAAAACAAGGAAAACAGAGGATATAAAATGATTGTATAGTACTGCTTTCCGTTTAAGCTTAGTTTTACTCTTACCATTCAGTTCTAAACAGTTGTCACATTTCTTAACCCCTATACTATGTCACTGACCCTCTTTTTCTATCAAACTTTAAAACTTAATGCATCAGTCCTGGGAACTTTCATTAGCTAATGCCAGGAGTTTAAGTGTTATTCAGATGATGGAAAATTGGTTTCATATCAACTCAACTGATCCTGTTAGACAATGTGGACAAAGGAAGTTGCCCCTCCAATATGCATCCTTCTGTCCAATAGAGCTGATGCAAACTGGACAGGTTGCCGAACTCTCCCTTCCAGGGGACTCTGAGGAAGCTTACTTTACCATTGCCATTTCCAAGGGCAGTTGCTGGTAAGTACACGTCAAACTTTTTGAAACCTCTCCCCCTTACTACAAACTACTTTAAAAACTCGGTAGTGCATAGAGTATCTCTGAAAACTGATTAGCACGTGGTTAGGGAAGACATTTTAGAGAGGAGATTTTCCCTCCCTAATTCTGAACAGTCTATTGCTGTAGTCAATAACTGCTGGCAGTCTTACAAAGAATTCCAAGGTGGGGCAAGACTGACACACAATGGAGGACATGGCAGAGGAGTGACATGACAGAATGGGAGCCTTGAGCACGTCCTATCTGAAGGCTGAAATTTCTGTTGTTTAATATATCATAGTTCCTTCTTGGTTAGATCGATGCATGCCAAATTTCTGTTGGCTTTGCAGCCAAGGCTAGCTGGACACTTTTGTAAAGACAGAGAACACCCTCAATAATGACTCCCAGTTTGAAGTAA
This sequence comes from Sorex araneus, assembly GCF_027595985.1. Taxonomy (NCBI): domain Eukaryota; kingdom Metazoa; phylum Chordata; class Mammalia; order Eulipotyphla; family Soricidae; genus Sorex; species Sorex araneus. The sequence goes on along the minus strand of NC_073307.1, from coordinate 31,442,073 downwards.
ACACATTACTAGAATTTGCAATTAGTGACTCATTAAATGCTACTCTTCAACCTACAGGCATAATCAAAGAAGAATAGGAATATCATTTCATGAGAAAAAGATTTTTCATGAGGAAAAGAAAAGTTACAGTCTTACCATAAATTATGTCCTTCAAAGGAAGATTTTCTTTCTACTTTCTTACCTCTTTCACACTGTGGACCAGTGAATCCATAAACACAAGCACAGCGATTGGGTCCAATACATCGTCCACCGTTCTGACATCCATTTTCACAGACAGCTGCACACAAACAGCAGGAAGCTCAGTATAGAGTAAATGTCAAAGGATCATCTAGTTAGTCTAGTGGAGATACAACCAGTAATGGGTCTTACTTCTAAAACCCAAGTTAGAGTTCACATTACTCTTTTCAGTAAATATACTTAAAGTGTATATAGATATACTTATTATGCTAGTAAGTATACTTCAGTGTACTATAGGAATTGATAAGAGATACAAATTACCTATCATGAAATAAATTATAGGACATAATGGCTATCACATAGACAAGGGTTAATTAATAATGTAATATTGTAATATATAAGAGTTGCTAAGAGAACAGATCATATAAAATAACACAGGAAAGAAACAATAAATGCTTCAAAAGCAACAGAAACTAGTAACTGGTCATTAATTGGAAGCATAACACTGTAGTAGTTACTGAAGATAGAAAGAAAGCAGATACCAGGACATGGTAAAGGGAAGCTGACACTCTAGTGGAGGGTGTAGTGTGGAAATATTTTTTTGCATGAAACTCTGCTAGTATTAATTAACTCTGCTAGTATTAACATAGTTCCAAATATAACATTTTTAAAAATTCTCCGTTATCAGAAAAAAATGTTTAAAACCTTGCCTAATGACAGATGCTTTCTAGACTTACTATAGTGATCATTTCACAATATATACTTATAAAACCCTACTGTATATCTGAAACTACCATAATGACATATGTCAACTCTACCTCAAAAGAAAATAGAAGTCTTTTGAAAGGACATCTTCAGAACCTTTGAAAAGCAATTATTACCGCAAACCACACTGATGACAACTAAATTCAAAAATGATATCTTCTTTAGGAGAAAATGTTGATTCTAAGGACCTGTAACCTATAAACACATACTGTCATCCCGTCACTCATCGATTTGTTCGAGCAAGCACCAGTAACATCTCTCATTGAGCGACTTATTGTTACTGTTTTTGGCATATACAATACGCACGGGTAGCTTGCCAGGCTCTGCCGCACAGGCTCGATACTCTCGGTAGCTTGCCGAGCTCTCCGAGAGGGACGAAGGAATTGAACTCGGGTCGGCCGCATGAAAGGCGAATGCCCAACCGCTGTGCTATTGCTCCTACTGAACACAAATACTATGTCCTCATAAGTGGAGAGGAAAACCAACTCTACCCTGTGCTCCTCAAATAGTGCTAAAAATGTTTCAGACAAATAAGCAGACAAAGCACAGCTGAGTTCTTCAAGCGAAGATAGTACCCAAACTGGGACATTCAACAAACATAATTGTCATCTATGAGAAAACAATGCAATTATTTTCTTACCAGGAATAATGAACCAGATCATCTATCATTATGTGCAATGTCATTTCTTTTTGCTAACAGCAGAAAGACCAAAACGTGTTTTGTTATATACTTTGGAACTAAAGATGTCCTTATTTTAATGCAACATTGTGCCAGTGGTCTGAAGAGACATTATCTAGAGCCAGGAGATAGTACCGCTATTCTAATGCATGTCTTCTGTGCACCTGATCTGTTTCAATCCTCAACACTACATAGCAGTCAGGGAAGAGGAGCATCAAAGTGGTCTGGGAATCCCTGGTACTTCAAAAGGTTCTAGTTGTACAGCGTCCTTGGGCTCTGGCATTAACCACTGCCAGTTGGCCAAGAATGACCCAGGAGGCTGCTGGGGCCTCCTGAGCACAATATGGGAAACAAAACAAAAGGCTCTGCTTGCAGCAAACTTGCTGAGGGGCAGGAGTCATGTGTGTTTGCTCAGGTTCATTCCCCTGAGGTCCACACTTTCCTGCTTCTTTCTGCTTGTCCCCAGGTGAACGCAACACAGCAAGTCTCATCATCACCTTGAAAGACAGCAGTAAATTAAATGAGCAAATATAAAGAACAACAACAACAAAAAGAGCCAAGATTCTGAAAAGCATGAGGAAGATGGGAAAAGGAATAAACAAGGAAAATAAAAACCTACTAAGAGCTCTTAATGGGGTGCACTTCACTGTAAAGTAAAACGCAACCCGGAGATTCTTCTTGCAGCGATTTATTAAAAAACCTTCTCATGCAAACGGAAAAGAGGACGAACGAAGGATGGACTAAGGACGAACGGAGGAAGAGGGGGGGGACCCAATAGCTAGGCAGCTTCCCTCCATATATATCTCTCGCTGCTTGTTTTCGCCCACGTGTCTCATCTGATAGGTTAGTTACAGCTTATGGGCGTGGCAAGAATCCTGTTTCCTTATTAGGAATTGTTTTCGAAGCACACAGGTGTTATTTACGAAGAACGGTGCAATTTACAAGCACAGTGCAACTGTTGTTACAAAGCACGGTCCGTGGAGGCTCTCCACACTTCACAGAAACAAGAGTCTGTAGTCAAAGATTCCCATTATGGAAAAGTTACATTGCCAAAGATTGACACTCACATCTCATGTGATAAATTCAGCTGTGGAAAGTTTCTTTAAATATGGTCAGCCTCAGACAGGGTCTCCCGTATTCAATGCTGACTTTTGAGATGCAAATGGGCAAAATATTAAAGACTGATATCCAGCAATGCTCCTTGGCTAAGCAGAGGAAGGACTTCTCTCAGGAACTTCAAAAACAGTTTTCAATCCCAATGAGGGAGCCAGAGAGATGATAAGTACAATACTGAAGGTGCTACCTTGCAGCTGACCTGAGCTCAATCCTCAGTATCACATATAGTCCCTCAGGCCCTATAATCACTGCAGGGCCAGGAGTGATCCTGGAGCACAGAGCCAGGAGTAAGCACTGAGCATAGCTGAGTGTAGCCCCCAAATCAAACAAAAGAAGTCGCAGGCAGAAGAGGGCCCAGTAAACTGGGAATGTCTTCCATAAAGAGCTCATTCAGTAAAGATAACTCTAGTCTAATCTGTCTAGGTCAGGTTAATTGTCTTCCTGCTCCACGTTTTTTTGGTTTGGAAGAGTTACTATTCATAAAACATTATGCTGGCATGCAACATGACTTTATTATTTTTCATCCAAATTTTGTTCTCAAATAAATTTTCTCAATTGTGATATTAATATGCAAAATGTCATTAAAGGCAAGTAAAGGGACTTTGGAATTTTCAGTAATTGTCAGGAATTGTCAAAGCCCAGCTGAACATAAAGAATCAACTACTAATCTATGCATATGAATTCTTCCAGGGCGGTGGCCAGAGTTTGCTTTGGGGAACATACATTCCCTAAATTAGCTTTTCCTCCTACTCTGAACACTTTTTACTCTAAAATTAAAATCACTGCATCAAGTCTGTCTTCATAGTCACTTCTGAGAGATCCCCAAGGAGAATTATAAGAGACTTTCTAATCCTGAGTCAGACTGTCTTCCCCTAATCTCCTTTGTCTAGAACTTTTCCTAACATTTTTTTTGTCATTTATTTTATCACTCACTAGCTCGTTTCCACATCAGAGTAGGATCTCAGGGTAGCAGCAAGTGGCATTAATTCTCTGATATCCTGTCAGTGCCTTGAATAGTATGGGCTGGAGCTATCAGTCAGAGAACACTTATGAAGGGCATGGGAGAGTTATCCTGACTCTTAAGGACGTTGGTTGGGTGAGACATAGGGGAAAAATATGAAAGTACCTCCCTGGGAAGGGAAACTGCTTTGTGTCTCCTGGCTTTTTATTTCTGTGAAAAGTGCAAAGAAGAGACATGCTGACTCTCATTCTTTGTATAGAACCTTCAGGAGAATCCAAACACACAAACAGCCTACAAGGACAACAGCTGAATCCAGGCTGAAAACTCATTTCAGAATGGATCTGAGTAAATTCTCTGAAAAATCTGTTGAAGCTCTTCTCACTGTGATTCTAAATTAATTATAAATGTTCTCCCTACCAAGAAAACATTGATTTTTTTGGTAAGAATCCTTCTTCTCTTCCTACTAAACTTTCAAAATTTGATAGGATTAGAACTAATGTTGTCTATATGTGTGAAAACGTACACAAACCTGCCTGTTTATTAATACTGTATTTATTATAATATTTTCTGATTTTAAACTTGAGTTGACTATACAAAAACCTAAATGGTTGTGTACAGAAATAAAATCAACCTTGCAAAAAGAAACTTTTTTGCTACAATTTCTATTACACTATTGTCCAGTTCTTTTATGTCTTTGCTTGGTCAACCTACTAGACTACAATGGCATGATTTTTTTCTCAAGAAAATAAGCCTCAATAGACAAGCAAGGTTAAGGGTTGCCAAACAATTATAACTTAATGACACTGACCTGTATAGTTAAGAATTTTTTCCCTGACATATAGGTATATATATATATACATACATACATATATCTCCATATATATTATGTAATTATGTATCCTTCATCACAACTAAGAACAAGCTTAAACTGCAACAAATATGAAACAAAAGCAAATTTTAAACATTAGATATTCTTGAACATGTAAGGCTTGGTTTTTCTTTTATGTTTTGTTTTGTTCGTTTTGGGTGCTATATGCAGCAGTACTCAGGACTTCTTCCTGGCTCTGTACTTCCGAATTACTCTTGGCAGTGCTTGGAGGATGATTATGGAGACCAGGAATGGAACTCAGGTCGACCACAAGTAAGGCAAATGCACAACCCCTGTACTATGGCTCCGACCCTAGGCTTGCTTTTTCTTTGTTTTTGTTTTTTTTTAATAAAAAAAACAATAAATTATTAAGGGGGAAATCTTGAAATCAGCAGCAAACCTAGACTCTATCAATGAAAAGCAAGTAAAGCAAAGAAAAGGGATTTTTTTTTAGTTTTTACGATTCAACTTTATTTAATGTCATATCCTTTCACCCACCCATAGCTAAAAATATGGGGATTCCCATAAAACCCACAATTTGGGAAACACTAACCTAAAGTATTCCCTCGTGGTGTGTCATATTCCAGGAGCTATAATCCCTACATCCTTGCCAAAAGTTATTTTGCGATTAATACAGGATATTCTCCAGTGAGTGAAGATAAGAACTTTTTGGACTGAAACTCCCCTCTTTCACAATGACTGCTATTTTGGGTGGATGGGGGGCTCCTAAGCAGTGCTCAGAGGGAACAGAGAGGGGGGCATTCCCAGAGATATTACGCCAACTGTGCTAGATTGTTCACACTGATGCCAGTGATGAGGTGCAGCCCAGCTGACAGTTTTGAGACCACAGCAACCTCAGTGGTACTCAGGGGCCTCCAGGGTCATACCTAGTGATACACTGCGCCAGGCTCAAACTCTGTTCCCTACACATGCCAGGCATGTCTTCTGACTACTCCTCAGCATGAAGCAGATGTACAAAAAATATTTATAGCAATACAAAATAAATTATTTAGGGACTGCTATTGGGGGCTGGAGCGATAGCACAGTGGTGGGGCTTTCGCCTTTCAGGAGCCACCTGGTGTTCGATTCCTCTGCACCTCTCGGAGAGCCCGGCAAGCTACCAAAAGTATCAAGCCCGCAAGGCAGAGCCTGGCAAGCTACCCGTGGTGTATTGGACATGCCAAAAACAGTAACAATAAGTCGCTCAATGAGAGTCGTTACTGGTGCCCACTTGAACAAATCGATGAGCAATGAGATGACAGTGCTATCCACAGCTTTCTATGATGAAATTAAATAATTAAATTTATCTGAGCAGTAGCGAGCAAAAGACTTGCTAAAGGCTGGGTTTCTAAGGGTAAGTGATGAGATAGCATAAAGAGAGAGGGAGAGAAAAAGAGAGAGGTCATGCAAGTTTAGTCCTTCTTTTTGTTCAAAAAGGTATATTTTGTGAAGTTAGATAAAAGGAAGACAGGTACTACTTACTGTCATATTTCAAAAGTAAGAAACCACATATGGTATTTAACATCAACATAAGATTCTAACATAATTTACAAAAATTCTAACATAATTTAAAAAATCTTGCATGACAAAATCTGGGCTGGAGTGATAGCACAGTGGGTAGGGCATTTGCTTTGCACGCGGCTGACCCGTGTTCGATTCCTCCACCCCTCTCAGAGAGCCTGGCAAGCTACCGAGGGTATCTCTCCCACACGGCAGAGCCTGGAAAGCTACCAGTGGCGTATTGGATATGCCTAAAACAGTAACAACAAGTTTTACATGGAGATGTTACTGGTGCCCGCTCAAGCAAATCGATGAGCAAATCGATGAGCAACGGGATGACAGTGACAGTGACAGTGATGACAAAATCTGGAAATTCAGTTGTGAGGCTTACAACATAAAATTTATTAAAAGCTGATGGGCTTATAAAGACCTCAAATTAATACTTAGTATAAAATGACAAAATAAAATTGCTTGTAATAAATTAAGTCCATTTAATATTTATTCCTTACGTTGTCCACAGTAAGTTCCAATATATCCCTTCTGGCACTGACAATGGTCTTCTGCACAGGTCCCACCATTCATGCATCGAACACTGCACTGCTGAACTGCAGAGAACCACACAGAGCACAGGACACTGATTGTATTAAGTATATTACAACCCAATTTACATCATGCCTAAGATTTAAAAATAATACTAAATACCCAAGCCAACTCCACACACTCTACAGAAGAAACTGTTTTGCCCCATAGCTATTACTTACTGTAATTACGTAGAGATCTGGCATATTTGTTACAACATATTGTCTTCATTCAATATAGTACAATTTGTGTTTTTGTGGGAATAAATCTAAGGTGACTAGCAGGGCAGCCACTGAGACGCAGCAAGTGCTCAGGCATCCATCTGGGATGCTGGGGCTGAGTGCCTGGCATGATGAGCTCCATGACCTGTTGTCAGGATGGACTCAGACTCCACCCTCCCCCCCACAGAGAGACAGACCAAACCAAGGGAACAATAAGGTTTCTGAAAGAAATTTTGCTGCAAAGAGCCACCTACATAAATGGGTCAAATAAGACCACTCTGATGTAACAATACCTAAGCTCATTTTTTGAAGGAAAAGCCAAGCTTGGGAGTATCAAGGAGAAATTTCACAGAACGAGGAAAACAACACATCAAATGACCATAGGACAGAAAAGACTTCGGAATCTGCAGAATTAAATGATTCACATGACTACAGAGGCTGATATTGAAGAGGAGATGCTGAAAAAACAAGCAGGCCCCAGCGAGGTGACATAAGGCCTCTCGGGCCATAGAGGTATGCAATGTATCACAAATGCTACATAAAGGGAGTCCGTGAAAGTATTTAGTCACAGAGATTAAAAGCATTATTTTTAATAGATTAACTGGTCTGCAGAGAACAGATATGAAGAGGTTAAGAGCAGGAGTTGCAGAATTAATTACTGCAATTACTTTCTATGATAGATAGAGCTTACAACACTGGTAGCAACAGAGAAACAAAGATGCATTTTTATAAAATATGGTAGCAACAGAGAAAAAAGCAAATAAAAAAGATAAATTTGAGATATATATATTTTTAGTACAACCTACAGATTTTGTTCAAAGAAGGGGAAAGAAAGAGAAAAGTAGTTGGCTTAGCACTAAATGATTGACATTGGCATTTGCTGAGGCAAAATAAACTGTGGAAGAAGTTGATTGTGGTCAGCAATGAATGGAGAGTTTCACAGTTTTGAATATGCTACCAAATTTGAGACACGACAGAGTCCAGCAGAGGTGTCCAATAGGAAATGGAACACCTGAATGTGAAACACAGTGGAAAGAACTACTATAGAGATAAGTTATCAACATACTGTTAGTCGGTGAAGACACATGTGTAAATAAGTTCACTTGGGCAGACAAAACTCATCAGGAATGTCAAACTCTGAGCAGAAGGCTAATAAAGAAATCACAGACAGATGACTATGAAAAATAATCTAATAGATACAGTGGTTAGGGCGCTTGCTTTGCACTGCATGTGACTGACCCAGATTTAATCCCAGGCACCCCATATGGTGCTTGCAAACTTGGGTACATCCAACCCAAGTTTGATTCCTGGCACCACTTTTAGTGCCAAGTCCCCCCAGGAGTAATACCTCAATGCACAGCCATAATTAAGCCCTGAGCACTGCCAGATGTGTCCCGGCTGATCTCCTCCCAACCACACACACACACACACACACACACACACACACACACACACACACACACACACACACACACACACACACACACACATACAAGGCCCTGAAGAATATAAGTCAGAATACATCCCATAAATAGATAACGAAATGGCTAGAAAAAGGACATTGCTTTCAAAGTGAAACTAGAGTTTTAATCAGAGGTTCTATCAGGAGACTGACCTGACATTCATTGAATAAATCTTGCATCCTGTACTGGGAATCAAACAAATTATTCTCTATTAGATGTCTTAGAGAAGATTTATAATGTTTAAAATATGATAATCTTACAATAGTTTGAGGAAGACTTAAAGCATGACTTAATTATTGTGAATTAAACAATACCCAGCGGTCAGCCCTTTGTTATAAAGCTATCTTCAACACTGTAACACTGTAGCACTATCTTCCCATTGTTCACCGATTTGCTAGAGAGGGCACCAGTAAGGTCTCATTGTGAGAATTGTTGTTACTATTTTTGGCATATCAAATACGCCCTGGGTAGCTTGCCAGGCTCTGCAGTGAGGGCGGGATACTCTCGGTAGCTTGCCAGGCTCTCTGAGAAGGATGGAGAAATCAAACCTGGGTCAGCTGTGCGCAAGGCAAATGCCCTACACCCTGTACTATAGCTCCAGTCCATCTGTAACATTAGGGTAAAATTTTAATCTTGAACCTTACAGATCCAATGTCTTTGAATTAGCTTATGAATAATCTTAGTCTGCTCTCAGATGAGAGTTTATATATGTATACAGATTAAGCTAATATATGTAAAGCTACCTGTTCAGTACATAACAACTATCATCTCAATCCTATTATCTTTTTTTTTCTAGGGTAAGGATAATACAGGATATAAGTCACAGGAGTTAAGCAAAACAGACATAGAACCTAAAATTTGAGTCTACAAGTTTTGGCATCAGAATAGTTGGATTCAGACTTAGGCAAGTAACCTTACTTGTGTGTCAATTGCCTTCTCTGCAAAATGTGGTAATAAAAATTCTACTTGTATTCAGTGATAATTAAATAAAGTAATAGAGTCAGACTTTTTAAATAGCACCAATACATTAAAACTTAGTAAGTTATAGCTATCATTCACAAAATGTTACTTTTCCATTGAATCCAAGCTCTTTTTTGTTTGTTTGGGGGCCACACTCTGTGGTGCTCACTATTGGATGGCTTGGGATGGGAAGGTGGGCAGGGAGGTACATGGGATGCTGAGAATTAAATCCAGGTCTGCTGCCTGCAAATCAAGCACCTACTCACTGTACTATCTCTCTGGTCCCTACAAGCTCTTTCACTGCAGAGGCACACAGTTCCTGGAGCAGAACCAAATCTTTTTTTTTTTTCCTCATTGGAAATCACTAGCCCCTGATCCCTCAGCAACTGGTGATAATAGCTAAGTCACTAATGAATTTTACCACAAAGTTTCATATAGACCTAGCTAGTGAAGAAAATCAACATGATTTATAGACTCCTTGAAAATAATATTTAGAAAACTAAATAAATAAATAAATAAAAGGGAAAAAAAGAAAGGAAATGATATTTAGAATATACTCAAACACTTAAGGATAATGAAATAAGTAAGGGCACATATAAGAAACATACTTGATTTTGACCCACAGGCTGGTGATATCTGGCCGCTGGAACAAGTACACATGTTAGGACGGGAACAGAATCCATCTCCACAACTATTTCTACAAATTGCTGAGAAAACACAACGGAAAAAAATGAACAATCAGGCAATTAACCATAATTACCAAATCAAAATCTGAAAAAGAAATATATAAAATGTTATCTAATGTCAGATGTGCAATGAAATTACCCCCAAAGACATGGGAATGAGAAATAAAAATCTCATAAGTATTATTTATATAATGTGCAAACAAATGCCCCATATCAAGTTCTGTAATTCTAATTCCTTAACTCTTCTATCTTTACAGAACTTCTTCATTCAAGGTAGAGTTCATATGCAACATTCACCACGAAATGATCTTCTCAGTTCTAGGGAGCTGAGCGTTTTGAGGCAACTCAGAGGTTTTGCATACACTCAAAAAGTTAGCTTATTCTATAAAGGACCTTCACAGGGGACAGAAAATATGAATTAGCTGGGCTGGATACTTCACGCCCCAACAACCTGGTCAAGCCTCAGGGTTCCTTGCACATTCCTCCCCTGCTGGTATATGACCTGCCCCATCATTAATCTTCATTCTGCTTAATAATTCCCTCTCTCCTTCCTCCAACCTTTCTTCTTCCATATTATCTCTGCAATATAGCATGTTCCTGCTGCTCAAAAAAGCTGCCACAACATTTTGATGGAAGGAGAGGCAATGCCTCCTGCAGTTGTGACCCTCAAGGTATGAGGGTCATCACAGCAAAGAATGTTCATTCACACCACACATACCATGGATCCGCAATGTCTTTAGCTGAATGCCATCAAATGGGAAATCTCCATCATCTTTAGAATCAGTGCATGCTGGAGCTGATATATCTCTGGACCCACAATGAATTCTATCTTTGAACTCAAAAGCTATGTGCTCTAACGCAACATGACCAAACATGAAGACAAGAGGAGAACTTCAGAAACCCTTAAACTAGAGGGAAACATGGATAGGAGAGTGAAAGCAATGGGCATGTTATATGAAAGTAAACTAAACCAGTAACTTTTTTCTTCCCTCAAAATGGCCTTTTGGCATCCATATAGTGTGAAAGCATTTACATCAGTACTCCCCATAAATTAAATGCAATAAATCATGGTAAGAACACAGATAATTTAGGCAAAAAATCTGCCCCTTGCCACAGAATTGCCTTTTGCTTAAAATGTACTAGAATCTGGAGCCTGAGAGATAGAAGAGTGGGTATGGTGCTTACCCTGCACGCAAATATGGTACCCTTGGTTCCCAGCAGGAATGAACCCTGAGCACAGAGGCAGAAGTTATCCCTGAACACCACCAGGTATGGCCCCCAAACACAAAAATACACCCTGGATTCTTGAGGCTGAGAAATAGTAAGTAGAACTCTTAGTGCCCAACCTGGGTATGATTCCTGACACCAAAGGGCTCTCTAAGCATCTCTGAGTGCAGCCCTGGAAGCCCCCAGAACTACCAAGGTGGCCCAGATAATCTCTGACACTGTAGGAACTGATCAGCATTGCACCATTAGGAACTTGCATTGACCCTCCTAGTTGGCTGGTCAAGAATCGGGGCTCCTGATCCTCCTGAATAGTGCTTGAGATGAGTCCCCCATAAAGTACTAGGTTCTTGATCATCTATAACTTTCCAATGACAACTGCTCACTCAAATACTGTTCTATTTCAACACCCCCCTTATCCCAAGAAGAAAAACATAAGTCTAGTCTTTGAAGATATTCAAAGCACCGCCACCCTAAAACCAAGAATGATAAAATGAGCTAAACACTGATCATTTTCAGTTAGATTCTGAGTGTGGCTCTAGGTGAGCATACTACATTTATAAGAAACCACACTGTTCTAGAACTTTCTCTTCACACTTCTCTGCAACAATGATATATGCCTTAGCAGCTACACATTTGTCTTTCCTGCAATCAAGAGAATCTTGACACTCAGATACAGCAAAGGGAGAAGGAATGGGGTCTGGGTATTGAGAATTCCAAATTGTGGGGTAAAGTTTCATGTCAAAGTAAGTTACATAGTATGCAAGGTTTAGACTTCTTACTCTGTCACTGACCCACACCAAATTGGGGGGGAATCCATAGCTTCTCTGGATTTAGCTCTCTCATTGGTAAAATCAAACAAAGAGGTTCTATTGGCTTCTTTCTGATGTTTCTTCTGGTCTGAAATGCTGATCCCAAGCCAACAACTTCCCATGGATATTCCAAGTGTGAAAACATTCTTTATAGCCTATCTGTTGTACCTTCACAACAAACACATCAACAAAAATTTTTTTCTACTGCTTCACAATCTAATAATATTAAAAAACACAAGTAGAAAGTGAAAAATTTAATTCCATTAGTTTAGAAACATTAGTTTGGAAATAGTTGGGAATTTCAGAGAATTTCAGTGACTTTTACAGACTACAATTAGAAACAATAACAAAATAGGAAGAGGCTCAAATGAAAATGTATCCAAATGAAATATGCATTCTATTCTCACATCTTCTCATATGAAGACTGGTTAAATCCAAGCAGCTTAATATTTTAGAATTTGATCAGTATCTAAAGAGAAAGAACACTGAGGTGTGAACATATGAGTAAATTGTTATTTGTTCTTCGTTTTTTATTTGTATTTTCCTTTTTCTTTAAAAGTTGTCACAGAGCTCTTCTTTTGTGAAATGGAAGAAATTCAATAAATATAATTAACTTCTCATCAGATTACCCTAAAATCAAAGTTCTGCTTTTGACTTTAAAATTGTTGTATTTGTTGTCTCCATAGATTCTAATTTTAAAATGTAAACTCAATGCAGAATCTACTGAGATCAAAACAAAAGAACAAAGAAGCATTGTATCTTCATCTATTTTGTACACTAGTCTACTTTTTCAGTGATTTGAACTACATATTGGAGGGGCGTCACCCCGTCATGCTCAGAGAGAGGACCATGCTTTGCAGGGGATCAAACATGGGGATTCTGATGCAAAGCACATACATCCTGTGCCTGGAGCTATCCCCAGTTCATCCTCGGAACTCCTTTTTAAAAGTAAAATATGTAGTTTATAGTTATTTCCTTACCAATGGCATAAATGTTTCTCAAGATATAAAGATCATTTAAAGTTAAGCTATGTTTTTATAGATTTATGAATCATGCACATTCCAACATCATTTAAAAACTTGCTAACACTTCAAGTAGTGGAAATGCAGGCTACAACATTCACTATTACTGAGACTTCCAAAGTTGAGGTTCTAAACAAGCACATGACAACAATTTTACTGGACTATTTTTTAAAATGACATTCACAGGGACATTTAAATCTGTATATATACATATGTGTGCATATAATATTCTGGAAGACTTCGTTCTCTGGAATTCCCATTCCACACTGATCCAATAAAATGTGACTTTACAGATTTTCAACACGTACCATAAACCAATCCCTTCTCCTCGGCTGCTCTCCAACTCAATAATGGCAGTCTCATTCATTACGTTTAGTGAGTCAGACTTTCCGTGGTGCCTAAGTCACTCCTGACTGGTATGGCAGGTGTGTAGTGAGTGACGTTAACCTTTCTGAATTCTATGAACCACATAAGTTTAAAACAGACAGGGTAATGCCCTACTGGCCTGAAAGTGTAATCGTACACCCCATAAAAGCCTCATCCGTATGACTTCTAGAGTGAAGGAAGATGCAAAGATTTTTCTTTTGCATAAAAGCAAATATTTTTTAGTCAGATGCTTTATTTCAAAGAGTTTCAGAAAGAACTGCTATTTTCCAATGTTTTTCTAACTACTATAGATGGTGGAACTTTGGGGGAAGAAAGAAAAATAACTAATCTTCATGACTCTTGAGATTTTCTTTTTCCCCCCAAATGACTGAAACAACATTTAAGTGTCTATCTCAAACCCACAAACCAATAAATATGGAGACAGAGATGCCACTACATCCTGATTATGCCTTGGTTAATGTGGCTTGTCCTTTTCCTCTATTCACAGTTGTATAATGATGTTTTTTTCTGGAGAACATTGAGGTCAATGTAAAGTCAAGACTGGCTGAAAATGAATGTGCTGTCTTTGATACCTGGCTCTTGTCCTGACAAGACAAATGTGGCTGGGCTATATAAACACACAAGGAGAAGGGCAGTCACACTTCAACTCGCAAAAATCACAGACATGTGAAACAAGACATTCCATCGTCCATCCCTGCAAGGCTGATAACTAATGACTTCTCCAATTAGAACCTGGGGAGCCAGGTATACAATTTGGACTGGAAAAGTCAAAAGATATGCAGAACTTTTCCATTTCTATAACATGCACTTTGGGAATGTACTGTCCATAATGAGATCTGGAAAATCCAGTCTTCCAAAATTAAAAATCAAATCATTTGGCTGACGTTTAACTTTCTGAAATGTTGTTAATCTGGATCAACATTCCAAATTCATGCAAATGCTCCTTTCACATCTGGGTTTTGTGGCTGCTGAAACAAAACCAGAGATAATAAGGCAGTTTTGTACAAAGGCCTAAAAAAGCTTGATCTTCCTATGGCCTCAACCTTGAGCACGTGCAAAAGCCAGATCATTTACATAATCATACTGTGCTCTTATCTCTTAAAAAAAATGTGCTTTTTTTTTAAAAAAAAAAAGTGTTTTTCCATTACCCAGAGATTTGCTGTATTACCTCTTTGGCGTGTATTAATAGGCAGAAAAAGAGAACAGATTCCCTTATCTTTCATACTCCTATCCAATGGAGTCCTGAAGTGAGGTCTTTAAACAGATGCTGGTTCCTTCCCATCATTCCAATGGGCTCCTGTCCTAATTAGCATGGCTATGTGCCACTGGAATCTAAAGGCAGCTGTGTGTTTATACCAGCCCTGTGTCCAAGTGTTTGGCCCTGACAGAGAGACATAGGCCGTGCCAAGCACTTACGGACAATGCACTGGTTTCCTCCAGGGAGCGTCTTCCATCCCGGACAGCAGTAGGAGTGGAACCTGGATCCGCACACGTTGGGCCTGCAATGGACAAGCGAGGTCACACATGCACTGAGTGATTTCCTTTAGCAAAGCCCAGCATGGTAGACTGCAGGGCAACCAACCCCCAAGTACACTTAAAATTCTGGGGGCCTGGGGGACAGACATGGAAATTATCTGCGAGACGGTGGGGTAGGGAGGGTCTGAAAAGTTTCAGCATTCTCTTTCATCAGCCCTCCCCTGCTGCCTTTATAAAAGGGAGAAGAGAGACATGGAAACATATAATTTGCTACTATTCTAGCCTCCGGATGCAGAGAACAAAAGGAAAGTCCCCGTTTCAAAAATCCTGGCCCAGGTTCTCAAATCCATCCCTCCTTGATCAGCAGACACTCGGTCCCCGACGTGTCGGGGAAGGCGCTTTGGAAGGTGGGACACTGGGGTGAATGATTAGAGTGAGTTCTAAGATCCGCACAATTCCTCAAACAAAAGGCTCAGGAGGGGCGCCCCCGACGGTGGGGAGCGGGCAAGCTCCGCCAGCCCCAGCGGTGCGAGGTGGACTCCAAGCCCGCCTTCAGCACGAAATGTAGAACCTGTTCCCGCACTGCTGACTCCTGCATAAACTCAGGATCTACATACCCCCGGCGGGGGTGGAGGGAGGGGGGTCTCGAACCCTCCCGCCGCCCAATGCCCCGAGGGAGGGTCTCTCTTGGGCTGAGAAGCGAGGGAAAGCGAGAGGAGCTCCAGGAGGTCTTTGGGGTTTCTAGCAAAGAGGCCAGCGGCTTGAGCCGCCTGCACTGGGTTCGGGGAGAAGGGAAGGGGACTGGAGGGAAAGCTGCCAGGCCAAGGTTCCCCCGTGCCGCCTGCCCACCTACCCTCGAAGCACGTCCTGCTGTCCTCGCCTGCGGACACGGCTGGCTACCACGGCGCCCTCCTCCCGGTACTCGGGCGCCGCGAACCCGCCTTCGGAGCCCGCCGCCGCCGCGGGCCGGACCTGCTGAGGCTGAGGCTGGGGTCGGGGTGGCTTGGGTGGCGGAGGTTGGGGCTGGCCCGCTGTGCCCTGCGCCCAGAGCGCCACACAGCCCAGCCACACGAAGTAGGGCTGGAGACACAGCCGCCTCCGTCTCCCCATCGCGGGCTCCGGATGCGCACGGACCGGGGTGCGAGGAGAGCGAGCTAGCAAAGACAGTTTGCACGGCCCCCCAATACGACGGGGGTCTCGCAAGCCCTTCCTCGGCTCTTGCAAGGGTCTCTGGGACTGGGGGGGTCTCGGCTCCAGCGGTGCGCGGATTCTAGCGCAGCGGGCGGTGAGGCGCGGCGGCGGTGCGGCCGGCAACCCCGCGCGGTCCACGTTGCATCCCCCGGGCCACGGCCCCGAGCGACTCCAGGACCGCCAGCGGGCGGGGGCGGGAAATTACAAAAGTAACCCGAGCAGCCGCGGCGTAAAGTTACAAAGAAAGCGGACCTCAAAAGAAAAAAAAAAAAAACCGGGGCGGTGGTGGGGGCTGGTGTGTGGGGGGGCGCTTGCAAGCAGCAGCGACTAGGATTCCCGTGCGCTCCGGGCACGGTTCGTGGAAAGCTGCAAAAAAAGGAAAAAGAAAAAAAGTCGCAAGAAGCCGGCGAGCAAACAAAAGTCGCCCCCCAAAGAAGGGTCTCCTCTGGCTGGCTCCGAGTCCGGGGGGCAGCGACGCGCAGGCGGCGGCCGAGAAGCGGGCGAAGGTGCGCGGGGCCGCGGCGGGAGGCGGGACGCCGGGGAGACGCGGCGGCCGCGGGCGCCGAGCGCGGGTTTTGAGGCCCGGCGGGGCGTGGGGACGGGGCGGGCCGGCGGCTGTCAGTGGGGGCTGGCGCGGCGCGGTCCACACGTGGGGCGCAGCGCGGACTCGGGGGCCGGCGCAGAGGGGGCGGGGACTGAGTTCGGGGGCGATCGGGTGGGGAGGCTGTCGGGGAGCCAGGGGCTGGGGGAGGGGACGCGGCAGGAAAGGGGGTAGGGCGAAGGGAGGAGAGAGAACGGAGACCCGGGCAAAGGGGGGCGAGCCGGAGAGGAAGGCCGGGGCTGCGAGGAGGACGGGGAAGGAGGGATTGGCGAGCCCGGGTGCGAGAGGAAATGAGCGGGGGATGGGGGAGAGGTGAGGGCGAGGAGAGAAGTGGGAAAGGGGAGTGAGGGCCGGGGCGGGGGGCCCGGGCGAGGGGCAGGGGGGCCGGCTGGAGGGGGCGAGGCGCTAGTCGGCTTTGCTTCCCGTCCCCCTCAATTGGCCGCTAGCTCTGTTTTGACTGCCTGTACAAAGTGAGCAGACGACGGGGGAGGGGGCGGTTAGGGACCGGATTTGGGAAAGGAGGCGGCAGTCCCGTCCCCTCCCCCCTCAGTTTGCCGGTCAGCGGACCCAGGACCAGGGGCTGCAGGCGCGCCTGGCTCGCTTCGACCGGCATCTGAACTCCCCCGCCAGGCAAGGTGGGGGATGAGAACCCGTGGTCCTGCAGGGACCTGCACCCGGACCCGGGGCGGCAGCCAGGCCGGGACTGAGACCCGCGCGGGAGATGGCTGCAATGGCTCCAGTCGCTGGAGGCCGGGTCCTGCCCCCGGCCCCCAGCCCCCCAGCGGCTTCAGACGGTGGGATGCACGGAAGGACTGGCCTTTCCAGACGGAAAACGCCCTCCACACCAACTGGGGCGCGCGCGGCCACTGGGGCGCACGGACACACGCAGGCGCCCAGGGTCCCAGGGAATACACCAAGGGGGTGTGCTTAGGGGACCCCTACTAGGGCTCTGCTGGGAAGCGGAGGAGCTGGAGTCAGCCCTTGAAGGGTCTAGGCTGAGGAAGAGTGGTGTAGGGGGGCTACGGGACACGGAGATGAGCCTTGAGCGTATCTGTGGTTTCTGGTTAATGATTAAACTCTGGCAATTGGTGCATCCGCACTGGTGACCTGCCCTCTGAACTCTCAGAGCTACCTCTGTGCCTTTGGGGTCCTTTTGTGGCAGCATTCTTGAGGACTTTGTGAAGTTCTAGTGTTCTCACAGTACATGGCATTTCGTAATTAAAATTCAAACACTCCCTTAAATTAGGATGGACTGAACATCCCTACCCCCCCCCAAAAAAAATAGAGGTATCTAGTATAGTCAGGCAAAGAGAACTTTATTTTAAAGAAAGGCAAATAGATCCTGGCCACCGCACCCCCTCGCACCCTCCATTCATTGCTCAGATGTGCTATTTGGCAGTCAGAAATCTCTTGGGAATTGGCACAACTTCCTCTTTTTTATTTTCCCAATATAGTCAGCCTTAAGGTTGTAACGCTCCTTACAGTATTCTCATAAAACAGAAGAAACAGAAACAGGAGTCATATAATCTCAGCAAAACATCAGTTTGTTCAGTTTGTTAATACTCAAAGACAGAAATAGAGATAATTGTCATATACTGTCCTTCAAGCAAAATTGTTTTCAGCAAAAGAGCTAAATAATCTGTCTTAAAATAGCGTTTTAATTGCTGTCTTTAAAACGTTCTGTCTAGGGGTTTTCACTTAATACTTAAATGTGTTCATGGTTCCTTCTGATTATTACAATAAAATGAAATGTAAATCACAAATGTATTTACCTTTGACTCAAACACTTTTAGAAATCTTTGTTAAAGATATAAGTAAAAATGTGAGGATATGAATAAATTGGGTCGTTTGCTGCAGTACAGTTTTTTGTTCTTGCTTTTGTTTTGTGCCACACCTGACTTTGCTCAGGGCTTACTCCTGGCTCTGTACTCAAGGATCACTCCTGGCAGAGTTTCTGGGACCATATTGGGTCTAGGGAATCAAACCTGGGTGGTCCACATGCAAGGCAAGAACCATACCCAATGCACAGATGCACTATCTCTCTGGCTTCTGCAGTACTGTTTTTAATGACAAAATGCAAAATTGAAACTTTCTTTCAGCTTTGATCTGGTTGGATATGGTTTAATCCATTAGGGAAATAATACACAGTTGAAAAAAATAGTAAGGATTTCTGTATACTCCCATGGAAAGACAGATAAATGAAAATGGGACAGAAAGAAGAATACAAGTCAAGTTTCCAGGAACTTTTCTACGAAGCAAAGTTTAGTTTAATGGATACAGAGTTTCCACTCAAGGTGATAAAAGTCTTGAAAATAATTTGCTATAATGGTTGCACAAATTTAATACTGTACTGAGCACTGTAGCACTGTCATCGCGTTGTTTATCGATTTGCTCCAGTGGGCAGCAGTAACGTCTCCATTGTGAGTTACTGTTTTTGGCATATCGAATACACCACAGGTAGCTTGCCAGGCTGTGCCCTGCGAGCGGGATACTCTTGGTAGCTTGCCGGGTTCTCCGAGAAAGAGGGAGGAATTGAACCCTGGTCGGCCACGTGTAAGGCAAATGTACTTAGGAACATTAAATATTACACTTAAAATTAGCTAAAATTCTAATTTTATGTTATGTAAATTTTATTGCACTAAAATTTTAATATAATGTTCAGATAATGTAAATTACATTTGGCATATATGTGTTATTCATATTTTTTAAAAACAGTCATATAAATCAAATCTAATAAAATGGTTATCTTGGGGAAAGAAAATAAGGAGGAAACAGTAATGGAAACCAGAGTTACAATATATGTCCCTTTTGATAGTTCTTTGGAACCATTTATACTTTATGAAATTAAAATAGAAAAAAACTGAAAAATTTAAAAATTTTAAATAAATTATTTGTTCTTCACATTGATGTCATGCAACAAAGAGAATGAGTACTTAAAGAGAACGAGTAGTTAAAGCAATGAGTATAAAAAAGATTTGACCTATGACCCCCTTCTCCAAATCCCAATCACTCAGTTATCCCTGGAAACCTACCTTTTTAAGGCCAACAAACAACACTACCCAAACCGCCCCCCCCACCACCACCACCAAACTTCATCAGAGGCTACTAAGCACCATCATTTCAGCATCTCAAGGGGGCAGTATTTCCCACTGTAGGAAACACTAGTCTACTCTAAGGTTCTTCGGAAGCACATTTGAAATTGTTAGAGCAATAAAGATAAAAGAGACAGTTACTTTCTAGTAATTTCTTTTTTTTTTTAGATTTTATTGAATCACTGTGAGATAGTTACAGGCTTTCATGTTTGGGTTGCAATCTCACAATGATCAAACACCCATCCCTCCACCAGTGCACATTCCCCACCACCAATATCCCAGGTATACCCTCCCCTTTCCCACCCTCCCCCTGCCTCTATGGCAGACAATATTCCCCATACTCTCTCTCTACTTTTGGGCATTATGGCTTGCAACACAGACACTGAGAGATCATCATGTTTGGTCCATTATCTAATTTCTATCATAATCTTAGCATAAGAAAATTAATATAAAGTAACAATAATATGAAGTAAAACTGGATAAAAATGCCAGTATGAAGTCATAATATCTTCTCTTTAAAAAATATGTACTTTCATTTCTTACACACTAAAAGGAGCTAGAAGCAGAGACAGCCCAACGGTGATAATCATCCTCTATGCCCAAATTATGGACTCAAAGTACCACCTCTTAGTAAAAGTAATGAGAATTTATTTTGTGCACACCTGATTTCAAGGTAAGTGGCTGATTTCAGGTCAGAGCTAGAAAATATTCAAGCTGAGTTTGAACGATATATCTTGCGTGAAAGGAATGAGAGTAGCACTAGGGTTAATTAAGTGAATTAGATAAATTAGGATTATGACCAAAGAAAACTGAAGCTAACTTGAAAAAGATCACACTGACCAAAGATAGAAAAACTTAAGCATTATAATGG
Source organism: Sorex araneus (assembly GCF_027595985.1). Lineage (NCBI taxonomy): Eukaryota > Metazoa > Chordata > Mammalia > Eulipotyphla > Soricidae > Sorex > Sorex araneus. The sequence continues at coordinate 31,421,422 of NC_073307.1, read as the reverse complement.
GGAGGGAGTGTCTGGAGAGAGAGTACAGAAGGGAGGGCTTGCCTTGCAAAGTTCTATCCCCAACATCCCACATCCTACCCTGAGCCAGGAACAATTCCTAAGAGCAAAACCAGGCGTAATCCCTGAGCATTGCCGGGGTGGTCCCCAAACCAATAAATAAATAAAGAGGAAGGAAGGAAGGGAGGGAGAGAGGAAGGAAAGAAGGGAGGGAGAAAGAAATGAAATAGAAAGAGGGAAAGAGAGGAAGGAAGGAAGGGAGGGAGGGAGGGAGGAAGGGAGGGAGGGAGGGAGGGAAGGAAGGAGACTGGATGTGGGATGTGGCTCAAACAGTAGAGCTCATAGCTGGGTTCAAGGCCTAGCTCCACATACCCACCCCACCCCACAATACTGCTTTTTGTGGCTGCACAACTATAAAAAGTGAGAGAAATCATTTTGAATGACTGAAACACATAAGTTGTTTAAGTATTTAAGATTTTTTTTTTTTTTATTTTTGGGTCACACCCGGCAATGCACAGGGGTTACTACTCCTGGCTCTGCGCTCAGCAATTACTCCTGGCGGTGCTCAGGGGACCATATGGGATGCTGGGAATCGAACCCGGGTTGGCCACGTGCAAGGCAAATGCCCTACCCGCTGTGCTATCACTACAGCCCCAAGTATTTAAGATTTTCAAATGATTAAAGAATAACTTTTACAGATATGATTTTTTAAAACATAATGAGTTTAAACACAGAAATGACAGTATTAGAAAAATTGTGACTTTGTACATCCTAATAAAATAAAGGACCTAGGTTACAGTTATCAATGACTACTAAAACCACTAAGTCAAGGATTCTCAACTATTCTTATCTGTTTCCTATCAAGACAGTTTTTTCTCACTGTACTTAAGACAAATGAAAAAACAAACAGATGAAATCGCAAAATGAAATTGTGTATCACTAGTTGGTTGAAGAGCACTTGAACCAATAACAATGGGATAATCTTTTTTTCTTAAGTGAGCAAGAATGTTCACCAAGATAGACCACAGTCTCAACCATAAAACAGACCTTAACAACTATTTGGCGGGTGGAGAGTGAGATTTGGGTCACAATTATTGGTGCTCAGGGGGCCACATCCAGTGCTGGGGATTGAACAGAGTCAGCAGCATGCAAGTCTTTAACAAAATTTAACAGACTAGCAATAATAGTTTGTTTTCAGACCTTAATGGTATTAAACTAGAAATGAATAACAAAGCAATACGCAGAAAATCCCCTAATGTTTGGACATGAGATAACATAATTATAAATAGCACAATTCAAAAAGAAAGGAAAAGGAGGACGGAAGGAGGGAAGGAAGGAAGGAAGGAAGGAAGGAAGGAAGGAAGGAAGGAAGGAAGGAAGGAAGGAAGGAAGGAAGGAAGGAAGGAAGGCGAAAAGAAAAAGATCAAGAGTGGGACCAGAGATTATGGAGTGACCTCATTTTGATCCCTGGCAGCACATGCCTTAGCATCTCAAAATGCAGCCCTGAGGTCCTCAGCACTATCAAGATTGGCTCTGGAGGTCCCCGAGCACCAAAAATATGGCCTGTTGGGCACGAGCAGCACCACATTATGGGGCTCTGGCATTGAACCATTGGCCTTATAGATGACATTCTCTGAGAAGGGACTTCAGAGCTCCTGAGCACTGCTTGGGAGGCCTCTCCACAAATAAATAAATCCAATAAGAGAAAAGAAAAGGAAAAAGAAGTAAAGAAATATCAAGTGAAATTCAAGGATACTGTGAACACACTGGAAATGAAAATATAACTTGGCAAAATGTAGTATGTTCTACATACTATGTATATAGTATACTTACATATAAGTAAGTAATACTTCTTACTTATATTTCTCTCACTATGTTGTGAGAGAAGACTAATTAGGGCTTCAACATTAGAAAAATAAAACTGAATGAAACCTCAAATAAAACAAAACACAAGACATTTACAAGTTGCTTTTAAGGAACTTCTGATTTTTGTTGGTTTGGCTTGGTTTGGGAGCCACACTCGTGATACTCAGGGCTTATCCTGGCTCTGCACACTGGGATAACTCCTGGAGAGCTAGGGAACCAGATAAGGTGTCAAGTATTGAACATGGGTCGGCTGCATGGAAGGCATATGCCCTATCTGTTGTGCCTTACACTCTAGCCCCAAAAAAATCTTCGTGAAAAGACAAAAGACTCATAATTCTTACCAAAATGTCATGGAAATAAAAGACAAAACTTACCAAAAAATACAGAACACAAAAATAACCCAGGAAAAATGATAAAAAATAACTTCACAGCTTAAGCTCATAGAAAATGACTCAAAAGGAGAACCCAAAATAAGTAGGAGGCAAATAATAAAACTTAGAGAAGATATCAGTGATATGGTAACCTAAAAATGTATTCAACAGATCAATGAAACTAAAAGTTTTTATTTGAGAAAATTAATCAGCTCAAAATACCATTAGCTAAACTAACAAAGAAAAAGAGAAAACCCTGAAAAATTGAATCATAATGAAAAGTGGAGGTGATACCCCCACAAATTCAGTGGATCGCCAGAGATTACAAAGAAAGACTTTATGCAATGAAATTGGAGCACCTAGAAGAAATGGATAAATTCCTGGACTTGTGTCACATTCCAAAACTGAATCAGACGGAAACAGACTCTGAACAGATCATTATTAACAAGTAAATTGAAATGTTAATAGTAGCCCAGATGGATTTAAAAGCAAGTTCTTCCAAACCATAAAAAAAGATCTACTTCCTTCCAATATTTCTCAGGTTTTTCCAGAAAGTTGAACAATCCTCCCAAATAACTCTTAGGAGTCAAACATTACCCTGATATCAAAAGCAGGATGAGACATCACTAAATGAAGAAAAAATTAGACCAATGTCACTGATAAACATTGATGTAAAGATACTCTAAGAAATATTAGTAAATTGTATCCAAACATATACACATATATATGTATTAAAGGGATTTTATAGCATGATCAAGTAGTATTTATCCCAGAGATTCAAGAATAGTTCAATCAATGTAAACCATAGGGATATAAATAAATAATTAGAAACATGATTTTATCAACAGATGCATAGAAAGTATCTGATGAAATCCTATACTAATTTATTATTTTTTAAAAATACTCTCAATAAAATAGAGATAGAAGGAACTATTTTCAAAAGTAATTTACTATTAGGGAAACAAAAGAATAGAAAAAAATGTAAGGTACTTACTGAACAAAGACAGGAAGAATAATCTCCAAATTCTAGCAATACCAAAAGGTGAAGAAAAAGAGAAAGTGGAAAAAAGAGTTGTGGTGAAGATAAGAGCTGAGAATTTCCCCATTCTCTGTAGGGAGGCAACTGCACAGATTCAAGAGTACCAAGAGCCAAAAGAATATGAAGCAAAATAGAATCAAACAGAACAACACAAAGATGTATAGTAATCAAACTGGCAAATAAGAAAGAGAGAATTTCTTAAAATAATAAGACAGGCAAAACCCTTAAATTAATAAGGGAAATAACATAAGAATCACAACAGATCTCCCATATAAAGTGGTACAGATGAGAAAATGAGTGGAATGACATATTCAAATTACTGAATGAAAGAAAATTTCAACCTAGAGTCCACTACCCAGTAAAATTCTCATTTTGATGGGAAGGAGGGATAAAAACATTCTCAAACAAAAGCGGGTGGCATTTGTGGTAACAAAACCCACTCTAAATGAACTACTAAAAAACCATTTATATAAAACTAAATAACCAATTATAGAAACCACAACCCTACACAGTAAAATGGCAACACAACCCTTTATATCTAATATATGTGAATGTCAATGGACTAAACTCTCCCATCAAAAGGCATAGAGGAAACACAATCTATTCATTTGCTATTTACAGAAAATATATCTAAAATCACAGAATAGATACAGGGTCAGACTGAAAGGATGGAAAACAATTATAGTAGCCAAAGGAAAACAAAAAAGCTGGGACTGCCATACTTAGAACAAATTGCATTCAATCTAAAGGAAGTAATTAAAGACAGGGATGGATATTACCTACTGATCAAAGGAACAATTAGAACAAGAAATAATAATTTTGATTAACATATGCACAAAATGTCAGGTCAACAAAAATTGTAAGGCTTTTGCTCACAAACCCAGAAAAACACATGGATGGAAACATAAAAGTAGTAGGAGACTTCAACACATAACTGTCACCACTGGATAGATCCACCAGACATGATATCAATAAGGACACAAGAGACCAAAATGAGGAACTAGAAGAGCTGGGACTAGTGGGCTTATAAAGGGTCTTCCATTCTCAAAAAACCAAACACACACTCTTCTTTAGTGCATAGATTCTCCAGGATAGATCACATTTTAGGACATAAGTATAATTTACATAAGTTCACAAACATAAGAATCATAACAAGCATCCTATCAGATCACAGTGCCACTTTGATAGAAATTAACCATAAAAAGAAGATGGGGAGAAACTGTAACACCTGAAGGATGAACAACATGCTGCTACATAACAACTGGACCAAAGAGGAAATCAAGGAAGATTTCTTGAGACTAATAATAATGAAGAAACAAGTTACCAAAATCTATGAGCCACAGCAAAAGCAGTACTTAAGGGCAAACTAATAGCAATAGAGGCATACATAAGGAAAGACGCACTGTAGCAATGTAGCACTGTTGTCCCATTGTTCATTGATTTGCTCAAACGAGTGCCAGTAACATCTCCATTGTGAGACTTGTTGCTATTGGTTTTGGCATATCAAATACGCCACGGGTAGCTTGCCAGGCTCTGCCATGCAGGCAGATACTCTCGGTAGCTTGCCAGGCTCTCTGAGAGGCACGGAGTAATTGAACCCGGGTCGGCTGTGTGCAAGGCAAACGCCCTATGCACTGTGCTATTGTTCCAGTTCAAGGAAAGAAGAAAAAGATAAAATCAACAACCCAAATGCATACCTTAAATGTCTGGAGTACCAACAACAAATCAATCCAAAGAATAGTAGAAGGCAATAATAGGAAATCAAAAGAATATAAATTGGAAAAGAGGAAGTAAATTATCTCTATTTTCAGATGACATAATGATATATATTGAAGATCCTAAAGAGTTTACACAAAAGCTCCTAGAAATAAAACACCAGTACAGCAAAGTGGTCAGCTACAAAGTCAATACAAAACAACCGCATTGGTCATATTCCTATATACAAAAAAGAAATTAATAGAGAAAGAGATCAAAGAGTCTATCCCATACAAAGTAGTGTCCAAAAACATCAGGAAACTAGGAATGAAATTAACAAAAGAGATAAGGAACTATACCATGAAAATTTCAAAACACTCAAAAAAGAAATTGAAGAGGGTCTTAGGAAATGGAAAGTCATTCCATGCTTATGGATTGGAAGAATTAATATTATCAAAATGGCCATCTTACCTAAATTACTATGTAGATTTAATGCATTCCCTGTTCAAATTCAAACAACATTCTTCAAGGACTTAGGTCAATTAGAAAGTTTATGTGGAATCATGAAAGACCTATGTAGCCAAAACTACCTAAAAACAAGAAACTAGGAGGCATCTCACTTCTTAACTTCAATCAATACTATAAAGCCATAGTAATAAAAACAGCATAGCACTGTAATAAAGAAAGGCTCTCTCACCAATGATCAGAATAAAATATTTAAGGATAAACCCTCTCTATATATATGGTCAGTGAATTTTTGACAAAGGATCTGAAAAGGAGCATGGAGTGGGATAAAGGCAGTATTTTCAACAAATGGTGTTCATGGCAGAGTCTGACAAGCTACCCGTGGTGTACTCGATTTGTCAAAAATAGTAACAACAAAGGGGAATGGTCCTCATTTCCCTGATCCTGAAAGAGGCCCCAATACGCCATCAGGCTAAACTAGCACGCGACAGGGATGAATGGAGACATAACTGGCGCCCGCTCGAGCAAAGCGATGAACAATGGGATGATAGTGACAGTGACAGGTGTTGATAGAATTGGATAACCACATGCAAGAAATTAAGACTGTATACATACCTACCTAACACCTTAGGCAAAAAGTTGACTCAAACAATGAAGAAAATATATGCATAATGTTCCAATCCCTAGACCTCAAACAAGTCTTTAAGGACTAAAGAATCAAAACTAATAAATGGAACTGCAATAAATTTTAAAGTTTCTGTTTGCCAAAAGAAACACAGACTAAAACTAAACAAAAGCTGAGTGGGAGAAAATACATTCAACACATCAGATAAAGGGTTGATATCCAGGATCTATACTCATAAAGATCAATCAAAGAAATCTAAAAGCCCCATCAAATATTGGGAGAGAAAATAAACAGACACTTCTCTGAAGAAGATAATTGGATGGCCAACAGGCACATAATAAAATGTTCATCATCACTAATTACTAGTGATATAAATCAAGACAACAATAAGACATCATCTTTCAACAGTGAGAAAGGCACATATCAAAAATACTGGGGGAAATATCTGTTGGCAGGGATGTGGTAAGAAAGGAATTTTCATCCATTGCTGGTGGGAATATTGTTCAGTCCAGTCTCCATGGAAAACAGTATGGAGGAAGGTACTCAATAAACCCAGAACTGAGCTCCCATAAAGACCCAGAAATTCCACTTTTAAGTATTATCCCCAGGAGAGAAAAATCATTCATTCAAAAGAACATATGCACACCATTATTTATTGCAGCACCTCAGTATAATAGCTAAGATTTAGAATCAATCTATGATCAATGGATAGTGAAGATGTGGTATGTATACACAATGGAATACTACACAATTGGAAGGAATTATGAAATCATACAGCTCACTGCAACATGGACGGAATTGAAAGACACGTTAAATGAAGTAAGCCAGAAGATGAAGGATAAACACAAACACATGATGATATCACTTATATATGGTATTTAGAACAACTGGAAAAGGGAATACAGTGCTTTAAAGGGGGGATTCCAGATCAACCTTGGCCTCAGAGTATAGGGAGAAGGAAAGAAAGAGTGGAGGGGGAGAGGAAGAAGAGACAGATGAGAAGCAATGGGGACCAGGTCGTGGGATTAAGGGACAAAGATGATGTTAAGGAATGATGGAGCTACATATCCAAACCACAGACAATCACACTGAGATCAAAAGATCCAAACTTTAACAACTGACCTATCAAAAAGGCAGGCAGGGGATGGGAAGGATAGGGAGGGAACAAGGGAACATTGGTGGAGGGAAGTTGACACTGGTGCGGGATCGGCACTGCAATATTGTCTAGAACTCAACTATGAATAACTTTGTAAATATGGTGAAATAGGTGGCTCCCAAGGCTGGCTTATGTGAGGCGGAGAAGGGAGAGATGGTCACTTTCAACTGATCTGCCTCTGCCACCCTGAGGCTGTCTGGGAAGGCTAGGACTGATAGTTGGCAACAAGCCCTCCATGGCATGGGCCAGCCCCTTGCCAGCACCTCGAGGAGGCCATCAAGCCACACCTTGGTAGTTGATCCCCGCTACCTGATTTCTTGGGGATCCACAGACTCAGGTTGGGGCAAAGCATTGCTCTTTTTCTCAAATTTGGGTTCCTTTATCATCTTTTACTTGCCTAACTCTTCTGGCATTTATTTCCAGAACTATGTGGAAAAATCTTGGTGAGAGTGAAGATTCTTCTCTAGTTCCAGATGTTAAGGGAAAAGTATCACTGTATCACTGTCATTGATTTGCTGGAGTGGGCACCAGTAACGTCTCCATTGTGAGACTTGTTACTGTTTTTGGCATATGTAATACACCACGGGTAGCTTGCCAGGCTCTGATGTGAGGGCGGAATACTCTCGGTAGCTTGCCGGGCTCTCCAAGAGGGATGGAGGAATTGAACCCAGGTTGGCTACATGCAAGGCAAATGCCCTACCCGCTATGCTATCGCTCCAGTCCCCAGTATGAGTAAGCCACAGAAATGTCATTAACTGTGCTGCAGTAAGCATGATAATGTGTGTATACTACATGTGTACACATGCACTATATGCCTGAGTGGACACTTACAAACAATCAAGTGTGTGTGTGTGTGTGTGTGTGTGTGTGTGTGTGTGTGTGTGTAGCATAATATATTTTTATAAAATAAATTTCAACTATTTTCAGGAAATTTTAAAAATTCTGATTCTGAGTATGTTTGCATTATGTAGATTTCTTATCCACAGATTATCTTTGCTATCCCCTATCTTCTAATAGGGGATGTTATCCTCTAATCTTTTTTTTCTAAATTTGAAATGGTTATCTCAAACCTTCTTTATTAATCATTAGATTATCAATTAAGTTTCAAATTATTAAATTTAGTTTGTTGGTTTAATTTGGTTTTGGGACTCAAATTTCTTTCTTACTTCTGAAATGTTCCTTGTCATTTAACTGGTTTATCATCTCTTATTTATGCTTTTAATGCTTTTTTTTTTTTTTGGTATTTTCATTATTTTCTTACATCTCAGAAAACCTTTCTAGGAGTTTCTTCTGTTTCTTTTATTTTTTTATTTTTCTACTGGTGACCATAAGATTGGCCACCATGTTATTTGGTGCTGACAGCCTTCTCAAGGTATATTCTTCCCTACTCGCTTATTTCCAAACCATTCATTTTATCAGAACGTTAATGCAGCCAGGTTAGAGGCACTATTTCTCAGACTTACAGCTAGTGGTGACAAATGTGTTTCTTTTTAGTTAACTAAGAGCATGGGGTGTTATATCAATAGCTTCTGTATTTTTCCTTGACCAAGTGCAAGTTTTGAGTGTTGATTCTCAGTTTTCTGTATTCGAAGGTATTAGTATAATATATTTATTTACAAACCCTCTTTCATTCACATTTCTTCCTAGAGAGTATATTGGAGGAAGCATGGGCTAGGAATTTCATTTTACAGCAAGCAATTAAAAAGTTTTTAAAACTCTTTAACATACATTGTTGGATGCCTGTATTAAATTGTATGTCATGAAGCACTGTTCTTCCCTCTGATTGGGTCTAATGTATTTGGCTGGTTTAGTTCTTTTATTATCCTACCATTAGAATTGAGGAAGAAGTGAAGTTTTTGATGTTTTCATTCTACCATCTTAACTTAGAAATCTGTACAAGTACTTTAAATAAATTTTAATCGAAGTTATACAAACAGTCACAAATTAAATCATGAAAAAATATTGTGATAAGAAACAAGTGAGATCAGCTTCACTGTGCTTCACTGTAGCTTAACCCAAAACCGCATTCCCAAGAGGTACTTTTTCCCTTTTCTTTCTAAGGGAGAAAAAAAATTTACATATTGTGAAAGCCATACATTTTAAGGGTAAAGTTTAATCAGCTATGATATACCTACCCCTGTGGCCCCATATATATTCCAATACGAATATTCTTATAATTTAGAGAGATTTCTTATGCAATTTTCCAGATAATTTCCACTCTGATCCTATTCCAGAGGAAATTACTATGTGATTTTCCTTCACCATCAATTAGTTAGAAAATGGATGACCAACGGGATGACAGTGCTACAATTATAGAATTTCATGTAAACTTAATCACAAAGTAGGTACTCTTTTATATCTGTTTTCTACCATTCAATCTAATTTCTTAAAACTCTTTTAATATTGTTGCATGTTTCAGTGATTTTTATCCTTTCCAGTCTGAAGTATATTCCATTTTCTGTTCTTATTACAAGTTTTTGTCCATTCTGCACATCACAGGCATTCAGAGTGTTTTCAGTTTGGAGCTATTCTGAAGAAAACTGCTCTGAATATTACTGTAAACACCTTTTTACGTATATGTTTGAATTTCTCTTAAGTACATAGATTAAAGTGGAATCTATATACTCGTAGCCCTAGTTTATCTTATCTGAAACAACCAGAAAAAATTCCAAATCAGGTATATCATTTACACTACCTTTAATAAAAAATCTTCATGGCTTTACATTCTTAAAAACATCTGATGGATCCATTTTTATATTTGCCATTCAAATTTTTCACTGTGATTTACATAACAGTGATTTTAATTTGCATTTCTTTGATGACTAATGATTGGTATTAAATACTTCTTCATGTGCTTTTTAATCATTATAACTTCCTTCATGAAATGACTCTTCAAGTTTTTTTGCTTATTTTTTGCATTTGGGTTCTTTCCTTTGTATTTTTGGGTTGTAGAAATTGTGTAAATATTCTGGATGTGTGTTTTATCAGATATAGATACAAAAATATTTTCTGCAGTGCAATGCTTACCTTTGTTCCTTATTTTTCTCATTTATTTGCTAATATTGCAATTTTCTGGTAAAGGTCTTATGTAAAAAACTAAAGCATGCCGAGGGGCGAGCACACTCGCAGGCTCTCCCAGCGGCTCTGTCTCACCGCCCACGTTCAGTGCCCTGGAACCACTGTGTGTGCTGTCGGTCAAGGGCAGGCGACGGAAGGAAGAAGGCCAAACTGGTTGCTCGATCAGTTTATTTCATTCTCTCTCTCTCTCTCTGCTTCTCTCCCAGGTCTCTATCTCTCTCAGGATCTCTGGATCTCTCCCCCAACCCACTCTTACAGCCTAGTTAAATCCCCCCAGCATGAGGGGTTTGGGGCATACACATAGGTGTGGTCACAATCAATAGGGTAAGGTTCCTTTCCCTCAGGGGATGCTTCTCCTAGGACTGACTCTCTTTCAGCAGGAGGACCCACCCAAGGGTGGAGTCCCATGAGTGTGTTTCTCCTCTCCTCATCCAGCAAACATAAAAGAATTCATAATATTAATCATTTTGTATGGACACAATAAGAAATGCATTAAAGCTTATAGAATTGCTCTCCTGGGCCATCTCGATCTCAGACTACAGTGCTCAGGCCGGATCAGTCTTTCCTATTGATGTCGGTGGGCCCCACGGGTGACTTATGTGAAGCGGGGAGAAGAAAGACGGTCACTTTCTCTCCAACCGCCTCTAACACCCGGGACCCAGGGTTACTGGGTTCTTGTCTCGCTCTCGGAAAAGAATTTCAGGAGTAGACAAGCAGTGAAGTAACAGATTTTATTTTAGAGGGTTTTAGGGAAGGAGGAAGGGATAAGTGGAAAAGAAAAAACAGCAGGAGTAACACGCTCAAGAAAGAACTCGGGCTCCTCCGAGGATGGAGAGAGCTCTACACACATCCTAGCACTGGACACGAAAATATGAGAGTACACATCTCAAGGGGGGAGATGCGGGCGACACATGTGCTCAGGCACTACATGTGCTCAGCCACGAGGGCACAAGCAGCACATGGGCTCAGGCAGCATATGTGCGCACTTCCTTTGTTCAAAGGTGGCCTTTATAGGGTTTCTTCAACCTGCCTATAGTAAACGAAGTGATTTCTGACCTCTTTTGAGGACACAGTGTAGAGTAGAGAGGGTAGGGTGATGAATCTACTTTAGCACTCCCAGGTCTTAACATCAAAATTCCTTCCTCCACATTAGTCCAAGAATTCTTGGCATATGAGTATTGTTGAGCAGGGACCTTTGATGGGGATCTATAACTATGTTGATAGGAACAGAAAACTATTGGAAATACATCCAATCCCTCAAAATCATAGATGAATTCAATTTTGCTGGGTGAGTCCTACTAAGTGGTACTCAGGGGGCACTCTGGCCATACTTGGTCAATCAGGCCTGATGGTTCAGTTTTAGGTCCAGGAAAGTACTGCTACTCAGGTCCTATGGTGTCAGGGCTCATCACAGACACCTGGGCTACACCCCCAGGTGCTTGAGTGGAGCCACAGGGGGCCAGAGATTGAATTAGTGCCCTGTGCATACAAAAGAATTTTTCTTATTATGATTCTCAGAGTTTTGGTAGGTATTGCATCAAGCTTCTGATACTGGGCTTCTTTTCCTTTGTTTCTTAAAATGACTGATTACACCTCCCCAGGGATTTCATGGTACCATTGATTAGGGTAAGTCTAGTTCTTTTTTTCCCATCATCTTTTGAGAAGAATTAAAAGTCATATCTTCATTGCCGTTTCCTAACCCACTTTTCCTCAAAGAGAGCTAATGGATGAGTCAGGAGGAGCAAGTGAAAGTAGAGTTATGCTGAGTTGTGGCAACTACAGTTGTCCCTTGTTTATTCTGAAACTAGGTCAGTGTGGATGTGATTCACATTTAATCATTTTATTTTAATGGATCCCAACTTTTGAAATAATTGATCACAGCCTCTTTATTGAAAAAGCCCTTTATTAGATTTGGGAAGAAGAAACTCACCTAAAACCTGCATTAGCCCTTTCTTCTCAACTTGCAGATACTAATTTCAGTCACATGGTGGCTATTCCTACTATATCAAATATACATAAATGAGAAACTCACAAAATTCCACAAGAAAACATGGTACCCAGTTTAAAAAAGAAAGGGGAGAAATGCGAAGAGACACTTTACCAGAGAAGAGTCACAGAAACAAGCATGTGAAGAAAAATTTATTATCACTTATTACAAGGGAATGCAAATCAAAACCACAATCAGGTGTCAGCTCACACCTGTGAGAATGGCTTCTAACATGAAGGCCAGATACAACAAGTGGTGGCATGGGTATGGAGGTGGTAGTAGTGGTAGGGAGATAACAACCCTTACACAAACCCTTCACTGGTGGAAATAAAAACTGGTTTAGACTCTGTGGAAAACAGTATGGTGATTTCTCAAACTATTTAAATAGATATGTGATCCAACAATTCCATGCTTAAGCATCTATCAAAGAACATAAAATCTCTAATTCAAAAAGACATATGCACATTTACATTCGTTGCAGCACTATTTATAACAACTTAGATCTGGAAACCACCCAAGTTCTCAAAGACAGATGAGTGGATAAAGGGAATGAGGTATATGGCATAGAAATCAGTCATGCACTGGATGAAATCTTATCTTTTGCAATAACATGGGTACAACCGCAGGGGGTCATAATAAGTGAATGAAGTCAGGAGAAAGATAAATATGGATGATCTCAGTTGTATGTGGGATACAGAGAAGAGAAGCAAAGAAACAAACAAAAGAAAATTAAAATAAACCCTTGGACTGAGACAGTAGAACAAAGTTTACCAGAGGGGCTTTAGATATGGAAAGGAAGAGATAGCCAATGGGGCTATGGTGAAGAGATACTGGTACTTTGGTGGTGAGTATGGTGGTAACATATTTTGAAGTGTGAACTTGTGCTTTAAAACAGTTACAGTCATATCAACTACTGTTACTTCATTGAAAAGAAATAGAAATAAAATTAGAAATAGCAAATATAGTAACTGGGAAGATAGCTCAAATGACTGAATGCATACTTTGTACATGGAGGCACAGACTCGATCCCCAATATTGCATGGTCACCCAGCACTGCATGGAGTAACCCCTAAATATAGCCAGGAGTAGCCCCTTAAAAGGAGAGGGTATGGCAAAAGAAAAAAGGATAAGTACAGCTCTCAAAAGTACATGTCTAAATTATTTAAATGTCACAAACTTGTAGAAACATTTTAGATATCACAGCTATGCTATTTAATTTACCTATGCAAAAGAGAAAAATAATTGCTGTTTTGAGGTATGGGTTTAAACTTAGTTAAAGATTTCCTTATAAGAGTATTAAAAAATGCAAAAACACTGAATTATATTACCCAATATAATTTAGAACTTTTTACTACAGCAATCAGAAAAGGAAAAGAAACCAGAGAGCAGAGCGATAGCGCAGTGAGTAGGATGCGTGCACTGCACATAGCCAGGCTGGGTGCAATTCTCAGCATCCCATAGTCCCCCTCGAGCCCACCATGAGTATCTTCTGGGCACAGAGCCAGGAACAAGCCTGAGCACTGTGAAGGGTGGGAGCCCCTCCCCCCAAATTGAAGCCAAAGACATTCAAATTGGAAAAGAAGAATTAAAATTACAATTATCTGCAAAAAAAGTAAATTTAATATATGTAGAAGACCCTAAAGCCTCCACTAAACAACTAACAAACATAAAAAAATAGCAAGCTACAAAGCCACTACACTATATATTGCATCTCTCGATGCAAACATGAATGAGAAGACGGGGGGAGGGGCCCCATTTAAAATAACTATCCAAAATCAAATATCAGGGAATCAATTAACAAAAGGTGTGAAAGATGTACATAAACACTATGTGAATTTTTAATGAAGTAAATAGGATGCTAAAAAATTTTAATCCTGTCAAAATGACCATTCTATACAAAGTGAAACTATACAGATTCAGTGCAATCCCCATCAAAATCCCCATAAACATCCTCAAGCCATTCTTCATGAACTATGAAGAGACACTACTAAAATTTGTATGGAACCATAAAACTCCTAGGATGGTCAAATAAATTCTGAGAAAAAGAAACATGAAACATTCCTTTCTCTGATTTTAAATTATATTAAAAGGTTTAGTAATCAAAACTCTGTGATACTGAAATAAAAATAGGCTTTCAAACTAATAGAATAAAACAGAGAGCCAGAAATTAAATCCTCAGGCCTAAGGATAGTTTACCTATGACAGATGAGTTTGGGGCATGCAATGAGAAAGAAAAATGTCTTCAACAAATGACACTGTGAAAACTACATAGCCATGAAATAAAGAAACAGAAAGAAAGAAGGAAAGAAAGAGATAAAGAGAGGGAGGGGGAAAGATGGAGGGAGAGAAAGGAAGGAAGAAAATAGAAAAAACGAAGGAAGGAAGGAAGGAAGGAAGGAAGGAAGGAAGGAAGGAAGGAAGGAAGGAAGGAAGGGAGGGAGGGAGGGAGGGAGGGAGGGAGGGAGGGAGAGAGGGAGGGAGGGAGGGAGGAAGGGAAAGAGGGAAAGAATGAAAGAGAGGAGGAAGGAAGGAAGGAAGGAAGGAAGGAAGGAAGGAAGGAAGGAAGGAAGGAAGGAAGGAAGGAAGGAAGGAAGGAAGGGAGGGAGGGAGGGAGGGAGGGAGGGAGGGAGGGAGGAAGGGAGGACAAATAAACAAAAATGGACCCCTTATTTCATACTCTCCACAAGAGTTAATTCAGAGTGGATTAATGACCTCAAGATATGGGCCAAAGAGGTAGGATGAAGGTAAAGTGCTTTCCTTGAATGTGGTTAGCTCTGGTTCATCCCTAACTCTCCACATGGTTTTTCCAAATATTGCCAAGATTGAACCTTGAACACAGAATCAAAAGTAATTCCTGAGCACCACTTGGTGTGGAATAAACTCCATCACTTCCTTCAAAAGAGACCTCGATAACAGACCAGAAGCCATAAATTACATTAAAGAGAACATAGGAAGACTTCTGCAGTTTATATACCATAGAGATATCTTCAGTGATTTGACTTCATAGGCAAAGACAAAATAAATGTTTTGTCTTACAGATAAAAAAACCCCAAATAAATGGAATTAAACAAACAACTAAATGGCACTACATAAAACTAAATAAACAAATAAATCGAACATAAAACTAAATAAACAAATAAGTTGGACATAAAACTAAATAAACCAACAAATCAATGTGACTCAAACTAAAGTTTAGCATGGCAAAGAAATGAGATGAATTTAAAAGATACCTCACAGAATGGGAAAAGAATATTGGCACACCACATGCCATATAAAGTTGCAATATCTAAGGTATATAACACTCATAATGGTCAAGGGAAAAATGAACCCCATCTGAAAGTGAGAAGTGATGAACACACTTTGCCAAAAAGATATGAATAGTGATTAGTTATATGAAAAAGTGTTTCTCCAAATATTGCCAAATATCTCCAAATATCCTCCAATAATATTCACTTATCAAAAAAATCAAAATGGCAATAAGATTATATTTTACATTAATAATAGCATATACCAAAATACTGGAAATAACCAATTTTGGTTGAGACGAGTCACAAAAAGAACACTAACTCCTGATGGGAATTCGATCTGTTTCAGCCTCTATGGAAAACAGCACAAGATTTCCTCAAAAAAAATCTAGATTTCCCATATGACCCTGTAATTCCACTTCTTGGTTTCTTCTTCCAAAACACCAAAGAAGATTAATTTGAAAAGATCTGTGCACAACTATGGTCATTGCAGTGCTTAGTAAAGCAATAAGGATATGTAAACAACCCAAATGATTAGCAACAGATGAATGAAAAAAGTTGATGCCCATAAAGATAAAGAAAAACTACTCAGCTATAAGAAAAGATGAAATCTTGTTGTTTTCTACAACTTGGGTGGAACTGGAGGGCATAATGTTAAACAAAATAAGTAAGGGGGAGGAAGATAAATGCTGGATGATCTCATTCATCTTCTATAGAGAAATGAAACAAGGGAATAGGCAGTATCAAATGAGGACAAATTCTTTGACATATGCTTACAAAACTAGGAATAGCAAGCATAGAAAGACAGAAGATGCAGACTAGCAGTGACATTTAGAAAATGGTGAAGGGTCTTGGGCATTTTGGAGGAGGTAAATGTAATCAAAGGCATAAAGGCATAAACATAATGCTATTGTAACCATATTCCCTAAATAAAATAGCACTGTCGTCCCGCTGTTCATGTATTTGCTCCAGCGAGTACCAGTAATGTCTCCATTGTGAGACTTGTTACTGTTTTTGGCATATCAAATACACCATGGATAGCTTGCCAGGCTCTGCCGCGCGGGAGGGATACTCTCAGTAGCTTGCCGGGCTCTCCGAGAGGGATGGAGGAATTGAACCTGGGTCAGCTGAGTGCAAGGCAAACGCCCTACCTGGGCTATAATAAAATATTTTGGAAAAAATTTAATTTTATCTATTTATATGATGAGGCTTATTGATATGGAATGACTCACCCAGATTTAAATTATTACATGCAATATATTACGCTAAATATTCTTATTATTAATACTCTAAATGCTGTCTGAGTTTTTTAACTTTTAAGGGAATGGATGAAAGTTTCCCCTCTTTGAGATTTTCCTTTATCTAATAAAAGCAAGATTTTAAAATAGGTACCACACATCGCAATACCTGGGGGCCTGGGACATACCTGGGTGGGTTGGGGGCCATCAGGGCTACTCCTGGAACTTCCGGTGACAGGATATGCAGTATCTGGTGATATGCCTTGCTTTTGCTCTACTATTGGAGTTCTCTCACTGGCTTAGAGAGGACAAGATTTTAAAGGGTACCTTAGTCACTTTTACAATGTTGGCACATAGTAAGGCTTTAACCTTTATATTACTAAAATATTACGTTTTATCTAATTTATTTGAAGAAGTTATGCATTTTAGCTTACAAAAATGTTAACCTACTAAGATAACATTCATATTATTTTACTTTAGTATGTCTTTTACAAACCAGTTTTTGGCTATGATACAGGAAATTGTTATCAGAAATCACATAAGCAGAATATATGAATAGCTAATTTATTCCTTTACACCCCACCAGGGATTTTCTCAGTTGATTCAATTGAATATTTCCTTATGAAAAGTTAAAAGATACAAAAATCAGTAAACCTTTATGTACATTTTCATGATCTCAAAATCTGAATTAATTATCAATTTGTTTGCATTTATTTTGCAGCACTCCCATTTTACTTTATGTCTGCCCACTACCCTTGATCCTGGTGGAATGTTGCAACTTTCTTAGGAAGTAAAGTGCTGTGGTTTCAAATTTCCCATCTTTAAACTACTATATTAGACAATTTATAGAGTTGAGTTTTGAAGCCAGCTGGAATAGTACATGTAAGATTCTGGATAAGGAAGTCCCTTATAAATAATATTTTCCTGTTAAAATAAAGAAATGTTTCAGCAAACATAAACAACGTAACCTAATAGGTTGAAGGTTATTCTCTTCTGAAGGTTGGGTTCCTGAGCTGTGCTCTGTATGCCAGGAAATTCTTGGCTATCTGGCCAGTGATTCACTCTTCAGGCAATATAGTACCAGCATGGCTACCCTAGCTGTGCTCAGGGGCTCCCGGGGTTGTACCCCATCTCAGGATGTCTCAGAAACCAGGTAGTGCTGGGATGGTGCCTCTGACTGTACAACTGCTATATGTAACTGAAGGACGATCTCCTGCCACCTAGGATGTTCATTTTTAAGGCACGTATATCTCAAATGCCTACTTTAAATTCCTTTCTCAAGATACAAAGCAGTTAAAGTTATTTTCTATAATTTTCCTTATCTTTGTATCAATACCTCTTTAATGACTTGATTGCTAAGCTGCTGTTTCTAAAGTTTTCCTTGACTTTCTTAAGTTTAATTCTCTATATTATAATAAATTTTAAAATATTATAGATAAGGTAATATGTTTAGCATAGTGGGTAGGGCGTTTGCCTTGCATGCAACTGGCCCGGGTTCAATTCCTCCGCCCCTCTGAGAGAGCCTGGCAAGCTACCGAGAGTATCCCTCCCGCACGGCAGAGCCTGGCAAGCCACCCGTGGCATATTCAATATGCCAAAAACAGTAACAACAAGTCTTACAAGGAGACATCACTGGTGCCCACTCAAGCAAATGAGTAATTTGATGACAGTGATACAGTGATACAGTGAATATGTTTACAATGTTGTTGCCAGCTATGGTTTTGATATACACAGTTACCTCATCTCAAATTCTCTGAGTTGTAAAAGAACAAAGTATACCTCCTGTCCTTAAGCAATCACTATACCTTTTGGTTGGTTTGTTTCAGGTCTTGTTCCTGGCTCTACACTCAGAAATCACTCCCGATGGTGCCTGGTACTGTATGTACCAGGGGAATTGAATCCTGGTAAGCAGTATGCAAGGCAAACACACTACCTATTCTACTACCATTCTGACTCCACTAGACATATTTTTTTCGTGAAAGAAGTGGTCTTGAACCATTTTGCTTTTCTTTCATCTAATAATTTTTAGATGACCCTAAAACTGATGTAAAAATATAGCATCATTGATTTCCCTAGAGTCACAGTCTGTTTCTCTTTCGCTCTATTCCACTGAAATTTTGAAGAATTTCCAGTTTAACCTTCCACACTTTCTGATCTTGTTTCAAGCTCACGTCTTCCCCAAACTAGATATTATACTTTTCCTCCCCATAAACTGCACACCATAATAAATATCCCTCTTTATACAGATGTAATGTTTTTAGAGAGAGGATCAGATCGAACCAGGCATCATCCCTATTCCAAAATTACAGATAATGCTGCCCATTTTACAGTTTCTGGAATGAAATCCCTACTTCTTTGGGAATATGTTCCAAAAGGGGAAAAAAATTCACCTTGTCTCATATATGGTGATTCCCTTAACCTAGATTTATACTCCCATGAAATAAATAAGATCTCTCTCCAGTCCTCCAAACTATCATCTAATCATTATCATCACAGGTCCTAACATAGATATTTATGGTCATACTCTTATTGTTCCTTCTCCAAACTTCTGCAACTGTCACCTTATGTAAACTACAACTTGTTTTTCTGTAACAAAATCAACTGAAATCATCTGAACCCCAGAAAAGGAACACTGAAATTCTGGAAGCTTCCTAGACCTGAAGAAAGAAGGTGACATTCATGAGAAGATGAACTCAGATATTCAGGTCAAGCTGGGACAGTGTGAAGAGAAGCTGTGCCTGCTGCCCTGGAGCCCAGACCCATGACACAAACTTCATTACAATTCCCGAGAACCTTCCTGACAGCAAGTCCAACCTAGCACACATTCACTGTCACTGTTCCGATCTCTTAATTTTGTTTTCTTCATGCTTGTGAACTTCAAAACCACACTTTGAATATACACCTTTAGAATTTGTTCCATAAAAGAAAAAATCACTCAAAAATATATCAACTCTATTTTTACTGGCCAATTTCTAGGGGACATATTTTCTAACCACTCTAAAGACTTACATATAAAATTCTTCCATAGGAATGTAACTAGTTTACACTGGCTTATAGCTCCTTGTATATGCTTACATAATTTTTTAATTGATGAAAGAGAACTCACCTCTCAATTTGAACCAAAAGTTTTGTATTGAATTTTTGAAAAAGCAACTTAGTGTTCTTTCCCAAGACTTCTGATGTCATGCACTGTATTCTATGTTTGCTTCTAACTTTTGTGAATTATACAGAAACATATAAAAGCTGCTCCAATAAATTGGAATTCTCTTTTTTGAAAAAGTGAAAACTCTAGGTAAACAAGTACATAAGAGTCAAAAACATTTGCACCGAGAGACTTCCCAGTGGAGACAAAAACAAAAAGACCTACAGTTTAGGATTGAATGTTTGATAGCATGATTAATGAAGCAAGTGTAATCTGTCTTGAATATATTTACACTTTTGTGAAATGTAAGCTTGGATCACGTAGAGTCCATAAATTAAACAGCAAAAGAAGATTCCAAAATGAAATTATTTTATTACATAGGAATGCTTAATTTGTCAACCTCAAAATTCCAGAATGCTGTCTTTTACTTTTTCAGAATCCATTTGCTTGTTTTGGTGTGTAGCCCAATAAAGGACATCTCAGGGGATCATATTTTATAAGTGAACGCAAACATACAGCCACTTTGATGTTTTAGAGTTTGCATTTAACAGGTTTGCATTATCCTGGTTTAATTATGTTACCCATGATGTAGACAACTCATATTTTTATTAAAGAAGGGGAAAAAAAAACCCTGATCTCAGACGCATAGAAACTGGAACTGGAGGGTCACATGAATCTATAGAATCAGCTCAGCTAATTCCATACAGATGTGCTAGTGCATTCCTGTAAATTTTCAGACTGAAAAGGAAATGTTAGTTACACCCTTCCCGTTTACAGCCTAGGGTAAAATATTTCACATATTGTACATATATTTTACTAACAGAAAAAAAAGAAAGAAGACAAAACTTAAGAAGTGGTCACTTTAGGCAGAGTAATTTAGTATCTCTATATCTCTTTATCTATACACATATTTATATATGTGAAAAATACATAAATTGAAATCCTTATATGCAATTATTTTCCAGACATTGATCCACATACTTAAATGTATAAAGTGCAATCTAAATTTAAACAGTGATTGAGGGGAGAAATCTATTGAGAAAAGTTCAGCCATTTGTAACATATAAACTAATAGAGTTTCCATGTAGGTAGGTTTCCCTTTTGAGGACTGTTATGATCATACTTCATATGTTATCGACAAGGATAACCAGCTCACCAGAACACTTATCCTCGGACTAAGACAGCGTTACCTGGGACCCTTTTCTAGTAGCTCCATATTTCTAGAGCAATGTTTTCAAAAGGGCTCTAAGCTGCCAGGCCTGTCCACAGATAGACTGTGGACAAGTGGCTCCTGATCAGTCATAAAACATTTCTTAATATTTGTCATCTTTTTTCACTTTTCAAGAGGGAGTTTAGAAATCATCTAGTCCAGGTGATAGAAATACTTAGCCAGAATGTTGGTCATGCTCCTTGCACGATATTATTTCCCACAAAGCCTGAACATGATTTCAGATTCTCACTACATTTTCTGAGTAGCAGTTACCATTCCAAAGAAATGGCACCCATGGCAAAGACTTTATCTTCCCTGGATTTTCCCCGTGCTCTAGTTTTTTGAAGAGTAAACTCAAGCTTAGAAAGACTGAAGGACTGGTCTCAAAGCACTTGACCAATAAGTGGTGGGAAATGTATTGGGGTCTCTGAATTAATCTTGAAGACTTACAGCTGTCTAGTAGAAAGATAAGGACGTTTCCTAACAATCACTCGTCAATCAGTGAAAAGGCAACTGAGCTGAGACATCCTCGGGGATTTCCTGCTGTGAGAAAAATCATCAAGCCAGCTTTCAAGTTATGCATAGAAGCCTCTGGATATCAGAATGTATAATGTTTCAAGGAATGTAATAACAAGGAACGCAGACGACTCTGAGTTGAGGTTAAAAAATTTGGGTACTGGGGCTGAAGAGATATTACCAAGGCAGGGTACTTGCTTTGCACATGGCCAGCCTAGGTTTGGCACCTTTTATGTTCCCTGGTCCCCTGCCAGTTGTGATCCCTGAGTGCAGAGCCAGGAGTAAGCCTTGAGTACTGCCGGGTATGGCCTCAAAACAAAACCTCAGAGTAAAATCACTTTGGGGACAGGTAGGTGCCAAGTTTGGGAAAAGGAGAAATGAAGGGAAGTTTACAAGTTCTGGCCCTGGAACCTGTATAAATATATGTGTTTGTACAAAAACATGTCTAAAGATAATACAGCAAGAGTTGAGAGACTGGATTCCTTTGTTTAGCTTGTAAGAGCTTGTCAACAGGAAGCAAGTATTTGCTCTGCACATCTGTTTAGATTTGAGAGACATTAGCAGCCAGCTCTGTAACAATATGCTGGGCAATACAGTTTCAAAAAGTGGGGTGATCGGCTGGATTGAAAGAGGGATTGAAATTTCAGGTAAAAGTGTGACAGCTGTAGGGCGAAGTGATAGTACAGTGGGTAGGGCATTTGCCTTGCATGCGACTGACCTGGGTTCGATCCCCAGCATCCCCTATGGTCCCCTGAGCACCTTCAGGAGTGATTTCTGGGTGCAGAGCCAGGAGTAACTCCTGAGCATTGCTCAGGTGTGACTCAAAAAAGCCAAAAATAGTGGGGTGAGTTACAGTAGGTTGGTGATGGACTACCTGGTAGATAAATGCTCTATAAACACCAGACAGACCTGGCCAGCTATCTGCAAGGCATATGGAAATGAGGAGCAAGATGGTAGCCAAACTTGAAAGTCTTCAGTTTCTCTGAGGTCTCATGGTCTCTGCCACAGACCACACTCCCTGATTTGGTATTCATGAACACCCTGGATGTTCATAAAGAAGATACAGCTAGGAGTGGGAGCCATCAACAGTTTAAGATATTTTTTTTTGCATGCGAAAAACTTGGGTTCAATCCCTAGCACTGCATGATCCCTTGTGGTGGGGGAGAAAGGAGGGAGGAAGGAAAATGACAGAGTGCATTGACCTTCAGTACTGCTTATAATGGGTTAAAAGAGGGATTGAAATTTCAGGTAAAAGTGTGACAAGAAACCAGACTCAAAACTGCTTTCCTTCCCTTCTGGATTTGGATGCTGATAAAGGTGGCAGGTCTGTGCTCACAACATTATTGTTTCAAAATGTTTGGCAAACCTGAGACTCTCTGCTCCTAAAGATTATGATCCAAGAGGTCTTCTAACCCATTTTGGCACCCAGAGTGGCTTCTTACAGAAATGCATCTAGACTGTGAGCTGTACTATGACTATGTGCCGCCCTGGGAGGGATTTTCCCTCTCCACCCTGTTTTTCTGCGCAGAAAATGGTGGTGGCAGCATCATCCACGTGGCGAGAGCCACCCCCTAAGACTTCCACCCAGAGGTAGGAACTTTGCAATGTTATGGCTCATAGGCGATCATGGGAAGGGGGCGGTACCGGCACATCCTCGGCCCAGATAAGATCCGGAGCTGCTGCTCTGGAAACAGACCCTCTGCTCCTAAAGACTATGATCCAAGAGGTCTTCTAACCCATTTTGGCACCCAGAGCAGCTTCTTACAGAAATGCATCTAGACTGTGAACTGAACTAAAATATCAGAAATCCAAAACCACGCGGCCCTGACAGGTGCACGAACTCATAGAATCTTCATTCTCAGCAATGAAAAGAAATTATTAAATGATGCCTTTTCAGCAGACCTAATTGTTGGGGGAAAATTCCAAACAATAATAGTGAGTTCTCTACTGAAATATTGAATGTATTCAAAGTATAGAGACCAAAATGAAGATCATTAGCTACCTAGGTGGGGGCTGGGTGGGAGGGAGGTATATTTGGGTTCTTGGTGGTGGAACATGTGCACAGGTGAAGGGATGGGGTTTCAATCATTATATGACTAAGACTTATACCTGAAAGCTTTGTATTTTTTCCCCACGGTGATTCAATATAATTAAATAAAATTTAAAAAAATAAAAAAAAAATTAAAAAAGAAAAATTCTATTCAGAATCAAGAAAAAAAATGTTTGGCAAACC
Source organism: Sorex araneus (assembly GCF_027595985.1). Taxonomy (NCBI): domain Eukaryota; kingdom Metazoa; phylum Chordata; class Mammalia; order Eulipotyphla; family Soricidae; genus Sorex; species Sorex araneus. The sequence continues at coordinate 31,397,559 of NC_073307.1, read as the reverse complement.
CAACCAACACGGCAAGATAGAGGACTAAAGAGAGATTCAGAAATAGCCCTATACTCCTCCCTGTGAGAGAATTGGAAATATTATTGGGCAAGTGGCTTAAGTGGGAGACACTCTAGGTAAACACTGTAGACTTCTTTCAACACTGGGTGGGATGTCGGGCTACACCTGACTCTGTTCAGAGGTCACTCCCAGTGCTTCATGTGTGGGACAATATGTAATGCTAGGGATAGCCTGGGTTAGCCCTGTACAACACAAGTGCCTTAACCCTTCTACTATATCTTAGTCACAACACTGCAACATTTTCATCAGAAGCTTTGTCTCTTAACAAGACTTGGGGGTGTCAATTGTATTCTGATTGTCTCTGGGGTTGGGGGAGGGGAGAAAAGAAGAATGAAAGGAAAAAAGGAAGGAATGAAGGAAGGAAATGTGGGAGGGAGGGAGGGAGGAGAGAGATGCATTTAATGACAATATGCTAATAAGCATCTTTTATCTTTCTAAATTTCTATATTATCATTGCTATTTACTGCACTGTAGCACTGCACTGTCATCCTGTTCATCGATTTGCTCAAGTGGGTACCAGTAATGTCTCCATTGTGAGACTTGTTGTTACTGTTTTTGGCATATTAAATACACCACAGGTAGCTCGCCAGGCTCTGCCATGTGGGAGGAATACTCTCGGTAGTTCACTAGGTTCTCTGAGAGAGGCAGAGGAATCGAACCCAGGTCAGCTGCATGCAAGGCAAATGCCCTACCCACTGTGGTATCACTCCAGTCCATTATTAATTATTATTATTAGGTGTACATAGGTCATAGGTGTACATAGTTTAGAAGTTAGCCTGTGGAGCACCATCATAGATAAGTATCAGAAAGGCTGAAAAAGTTTCAGAGGGATGTGACAAATTACCCAGGAGGTCTTTGGATGAAACTGGGATAATATATCAGTTATAGGTAACCACTGATACATTCAAGTAATTCAAAAACACTTTAATAAAGGGGTAATTAATCATGATGTCAACAGCAAATATGCAGGGAAATCCCAAAGACAGTGTACAATTTCCGCATCAGTGTAAGTAAAAAAGCAAAAATCCCCACCCAAACCATCATTATATTTTCTAGATCCAAAAGGAAATGATAACAGAAGTTGCAGGCAGTGAGTCCTGTAATCAGGACTAGATTAGTCAGCTAACACAGTTAAAGGTTTCTGTGAAGTGAGAGAAAGTCTTCCAAAAGAATCAGGACCAGGTAAGGACTAGGAAATCCAGTCCTTTATCTGCCTTAATGCTATATCTCTCTTTTCTGTTTTTCAATTAAAAATATTTTTGTTTTTTGTTTTACATTCTGCTTTTGGGTCACACCTGATGGCTGGCAGGATTTACTCCTGGTTATGTGCTCAGGGATCACTCCTGGGGCTACTCAGGTGACCATATGTGATGGCAGGGATCAAAGCCAAACTAGCCACATGCAAGGTAAGCACCCTACCCATTTTGCTATCTACTTTGTGTTGAATTACTGCTTTGGCTCCCTTCTGCTCTCATCTCTTGCTGGAATTTGCCAATGACCACTGGGCCAAGAATCCAGAGATGAAAGTCAACACACAGAATATGGTGGGAAAAGATTGAACTGGGATTTGAAGGAGAAACAGAAGACATTCAGTGCAGACCTTTGCAAAGGATGTTTAAAGTTTTGTTGTGTGATTAAAACTATGGTTCTATCTGTCTGTGACATTAATAAAAATCAACTTTTACCACGGCTTTTTGAAATTAGATGTGTATGTGTGTGCTTGATAAACTCTTAAAGAATTTAAATTTAAAGCAGGTGCCATATGGAGTTTACCAACAAAACTCAGTTGAATTGGGAGGCTTACTCCTGGTTTTGTGTTCAAGTATCTCTTCTGGTGGCGTCTGGGTGACCATATGTGGTAACAGGGATGAAAACTGGGTAGGGTCAATCGCATGCAAAGCAAGTACTTTACTATCTCTCTGGTTCCAAGATTTCTTTTAAGATTGCCCTTGCTTTTGATTTATTATTAAACAGATTGCCCTTGCTTTTGATTTATTATTAAAAATCAATATAATTTAAAAGGCTGTGGAACTATCTATCACTGGTAAAAATAAGACAAATTATTCAGTTGCATATGGGTGGCTCTTGGACTGTAGATTTTCTTGGGCTACAGTGCTTCCTCAGATGGCTACCAGCAATGAAAACAGTGTGTTTTACTGTGCAGGTACTCACTTTTTTGTATGAGTGACTAAATGGTGTAAACTATTATTGATTCGAGCCAGCATCTGCTTCTATCAAGGAAGCCAGGAGTAATGATGTCCCTCTCTCCCAAAGCAGAGTGCCTTTCTTTCCTTACCTGCATCTGATTGCTTACAGCACATATATGTGATGCTGTTACATCACATCACATCACATCACATATAGGTATGTGATGTAACATATATATTTGATATTATATATATATATGGAGAATGAGAGGGGGAGGAGGGGAACTGAGCTAACTTAGACCTTTAATGTGCCTCATGACAAGAACTTTGTCCAGAAACAAACCAGCCTGATACAAACATGAGACAGGTGGAAAATCTGGATATTTATAAGGTCAAGGAAATGTGCCTAATAATTAGGAAAGCTCTGCGGGTTAGCTTTCCAAGCTGCACACAGAGTCCATACCACCTCCAACAGAGATAAAACCTTGCCAGTACAATCATTTGAAGGACAGAGCCATTTCACTGGGCACCCGGGTGAATTACAAAGGGGAAGGCTTCATGAAGACTTTGTGTAAGTCTGTTTTTTATACTAGTCTTTGAAAATTTTGCAACATATATTCTGGATATATCCACTGTTTATCTTCACTTAGAAGTATTTCCAATAATGTTACATTTTCTTAAACATAGTCTTTGAGCATACATTGGCAACAGCCTTTCCACTCCACCAGTGTTTGTCCCTGCTGTTGCCTTTTCATCATCGATACAGATGTCTCTATTTTTTGCCAACTTATTTGATGGTGTGTTAAAAACTGATCTATACACTTAAGAATTCATTCTTCTGTTGTATTTACGTCGAACGTTTTATGAAGCAATAAATCAACCTAGGGAACATGTACTCTATAAACATCCTTACTCTTTTCCCCACAAACCACAAAGATTACACGTATCTCTTTCTAAGGGCTATTTTTTTCAACTATGTTCAGAGTTCACTCTCCCTGGACTGACTCATCAGATTATGAAATGATTGTACTTTTGTGGTAGCTCCTATACATGATGTCTTGGTAAAGCTTAGTGTTCATTTAGATCCTCCCTACAAGTATACTATTATATTCTTTCATGTGCAATGTTGCAACTTATTTCCACAGAACATAAAAATACATTATTAATGTTAGGGCAGTGGATAAGTCAAAATTGCATCTGTATAAATATTTTAAAATTTCATTAAGCTGCTCCACTTACATCAAAAGAAGTTGAGACCCTCATTAGTATGTTTTATTTTATTTCAGAATGATGTAACCTGGTAGAGACCATAAAATATTGTGTTTCTACAAACATACGATGTTCAAATTTAAACATTTTTAATGCCAGGAGGCACTCTATAATAGACATGTGTGTTTAATGTGGTAATGGTTCTTTTTTTTCCTGCAAATGTTGCTTTAAAATAAGTAGGTATGTTTTAGAATCAAGGAAATGTGTTATTCTCTAAATTTTGTTGCATAAGACATATTGGGTATCTGGGCATTCTAATTTTTGAGTAATTGTGCAAAGCTTGGATATGCTTTTCTTGTTTTTTGTTTTTTCATGTCAGGATGATAAATAATGTTTGAAGTTCAGAACATCTTTGGTAAGGGATGGTGCTCTTTATTATTTTGTCATTAAACTGACTGATACTCTCTCCTTTGGTTTCATTTTGCAGCTGCTTCTCTAAAATCCTAGGACACTGTTTCTTTCTGATACATCATATTATTTAGTCTCCTTTTCAGCGAGGAATCTTGAGTTTTACAAAGTCAGGCTCTAAGAACTACAAACTCAGAATTTTGGGTAAAATCTGCAAGGGGTAGGAGAGCCAGAGACAACGTAGTTGTGGCACTGATCTAAAGCTGTTTCTCAACCTTCTCCAAACTATGACCCCTTTCTGGCCTTGTTTCATTCCTGTGAACCTCTTGGTCTCATTTGGTGAGCTACTTATGTGATTTTCACCTGCAGCAATCTTGAAGCATAGTGGAAGCTCGCAGGGGGCAATACGACCCCTGGTTTAGAAACACTGATGGAGAATATTCCCTAACCTACAGTAGTTCTTTAATATGCTTTTCCAAGTCATTAATTTCCCCTCTCTTCCCCTCCATTTTCATAGATAAATCTTTTTGGTGTGTCTTGGGCACATTCACCTCCTATTTTCTCATTGAGGGCCAAGAAGACACTATGCAGGCAGAGACTGACATTATAGACTGCTTAGTGGAGATGAAGGCCCAATTCACTGCTTCTCAGGGTATCATTTCTCTTAGGAAAGTTCTTAGAGCACAGAAGGAGTAAGAATTCTTTAGAGCTCACCCTCTCAAGTGAAGATTGTCTCTGGAGAATAAAATTCTAGTTTTTTTTACTTACATCTATGCATTGAGTTTATTCAGAATTTATAAAATTTCTGTAAAGAATATGCTCAGACTCACCTGTCTGTGTGTGTGTGGGGGGGTCTTATCCCCCAAATGCTATCTTATATTTTCATCTTAGCCATTTTGTTTCTACTCAGTATAGAAAAGAAAAAATTCCACTAGGTGTCTCTAAGGCAGTCAACCCTTTAGAGGTCAGGTTTTGTACAACTCCTTGTAAAGAAAAAAAATCTTCATAAAACTGAGTCAGAGCCAGAGAGATAGCACAACGGGCAGGGTGCTTGCCTTGCATGAAGTTGACCCAGATTGTACCCCCAGCACCCCAAATGGTTTCCTGAGCCCACTGGGAGTGATTTCTGAACACAGAGTCAGAAGGAGTAAGTTCTGAACACTGCCAAGAATGGCTCCAAATCAAACAAAACAACAACAATAACGACAACAAAAATGCAAAATAAAACAAAATCCTGACCCAATAGCTGACTTGACTTTAAGTCACAGCAGCAGGATATTTCAACTCAAATGAACAAATCAGGGAAGCTGGTGCTCCCATCTTCAAAGAAAAAAAATGATGAACAAATTGAAACCGGAGACTTTTTTTTAGATCTATCAGAAAATCAAGATTGTGGGGTAAATCACTGTGAAAAAGAGATAAGGTGAATATAAAAAATGATAATCCTCCAACCCCACAAAAGAAAACAATTATCCAGATCATATTACCTGAAGCAAAAGTTAGTGGTAGAAAGAGGTAGGTGAGTAGGTGGTAATTCATCTACATCTGGTAGGTCACTTGTAGAAAGAAGTTATCGGTAGAAAGATATAGGTAGTATTTTTTTTGTTGTTGCTCATTTGGGGTCACACCTGGTGATACGCAGGGGTTACTCCTGGCTCTGCACTCAGGAATTACTCCTGGCGGTACTCAGGGGACCATATGGGATGCTAGGAATTGAACCTGGGTCGGCCACGTGCATGGCAAATGCCATACCCGCTGTGCTATTGCTCCAGCCCCAATGTAGGTAGTAATTTACAATCTGGTTGAAAGATGTAGATGGTGATTCACCTTGATCTAATTTGTACTTGTAGCACATATTAACAACAACTCCATCCAACAACTGCACAATAATAAATTTTATAAAGAACAGTGTGAATAATTTTCAGAGGATGAATATGAACTAACTTGAGAGGGAGAAATTTATAAGGACACAGTTGAAATGGGATCCCTCATTTTGTGGATTTTACTTCCAGGAACTTCATCTCATTCTCAAAATGAGCATCAAGAAAAATTCCCTCATGTTTTTAGTAGGAATAAGAAAAAGCAACCTTTCTGAAATATACCCGAAGGTTCCTCTACAGCAAATCTTACAGTGCGTGGAAAAGGTCTTTATTAGACCTTATTTGAGCTTGGGAAAGGCAATTAACCACTTAACACTGGAAGGTTATAGAACCCCAGGCACATCAAAAAGATTCACTGTTACTGTCACTGTCATCTCCTTGCTCATAGATTTGCTCAAGCGGGCACCAGTAACGTCTTCATTGTGAGAGTTGCTGTTACTGTTTCTGGCATATTGAATAAGTCATGGGTAGCTTGCCAGGCTCTGCCCAGCAGGCAAGATACTCTCGGTAGCTTGCCAGGTTCTCCGACAGGGGCGAAGGAATTGAAGCAGGGTCAGCCGCATGCAAGGCAAACGCCCTACCACTGTGCTATCTATCACTCCAGCCCATCAAAAAGATTTATCTGTGAAATTGTTGGGAAAAGAAATTAATTACTTGGAAAGGACTATCAAAGTATCTAGTCTACCACAGAGAAGAGGGAAAGTCTTGCCTTGTATAAACCTTTTTTATGATGGAAAATATAAAGATTAGACAAATTCAAAAAATAAAGTGTAATTAGAAGTTCCAGAATACTTTCCGCATATCTTGCCATCACATAATAGTATTTCAGTGAATCAAAATAAAAGAAGTAACTAATAGAAGTAAGTAAATATAGACAAATTCACAACTACAGTTGGAAATTTCAACATCCCTTCACTTTCTACTAACTAGAGAATCATTAAGGATATAGCTGAACTTAAAAGCATGTTCAAATAACATGTTTAGTGAAACTACATTTCTAGAAAATATCGCCCAACAGCCACACAATAAAAATTTTCACAAAGTTATAATTTTTTTGTATTAATAAAGATCATATTTTTGAGACATAAAGCTATCTTAGCACCTTTAGAAGAAGCTTCTGTACCGCAAAAGATACAGTGGCCAGAATAAAAAGACCATCTACAGAATGAGAAGGTATATTCACTCAATACCCATCAGATAAGGGGTTGATATCAAGGGTATATAAAACACTGTTTGAACTCTACAAGAAGAAAACATCCAACCCCATCAGAAAATGGGGCGAAGAAATGAACAGAAACTTTCCCAAGGAAGAGATACAAATGGCCAAAAGGCACATGAAAAAATGCTCTGCATCACTAATCATCAGGGAGATGCAGATCAAAACAACCATGAGATACCACCTTATACCACAGAGACTGGCACAGATTCAAAAGAACCAAAGCAACCGCTGTTAGAAAGGATGTGGGGAGAAAAGGACCCTCCTACACTGCTGGTGGGAATGCCAACTGGTTCAGCCCTTTTGTAAAACAATACGGACGCTTCTCAAAAAATTAGAAATTGAGCTTTCATTTGATCCAGCAATATCACTTCTGGGAATATACCCCGGAGAAGCAAAAAAATATAGTCAAAATGACATCTTCACCTATATGTTCATCGCAGCACTGTTTATAATAGCCAGAATCTGGAAAAAACCCAAGTGGCCAAGAACAGATGACTGGTTAAAGAAACTTTCTTACATCTACACAATGGAATACTATGCAGCTGTTAGAAAAGATGATGTCATGAACTTTGCATATTAGTGGATCAACATGGAAAGTATCATGCTAAGTGAAATGAGTCAGAAAGAGAGGAACAGACATAGAAAGATTGCACTCATCTGTGGCATATAAAATAGCAGAGTAGGAGACTAACACCCAAGAATAGTAGTATATAATATCAGGAGGTTGGTTCCATGGCTTGGAAACTGGCCTCACATGCTGTGGGAAAGGCAGCCCGGATAAAGAAGGGAACACCAAGTAAAATGTGATTGGAGATCCCGTGTGGGAAGGGAGATGCGTGCTGAAAGTAGACTAGAGACTGAAGACAATGGCCACTCGATACCCCTATTGCAGACCACAACACCCAAAAGGAGAGAGAGAACAAAATGGAATACCCTGCCACTCTGGCGGGGTGGGGTGAGGGGGATGGGATTGGAGGGTGGTAAGGATACTGGGTCCATTGGTGGTGGCGAATGGACACCGGTGGATGGATGGGCTCTCAAACATTGTATGAGGGAAACACAAGCACGAAAATGTGTAAACCTGTAACTGTACCCTCATGGTGACTCACTAATTAAAAAATAAACTAATTTAAATAAAAGAATAGAAATTAGCAAAATTTGTTCTGACCATACTGAATGTATCTTAGAAATCAGTAACATAATATATATTAGACCATTTTGTTTGTTTGTTTTTTGGGTCACACCGGCAATGCACAGGGGTTACTCCTGGCTCTTCACTCAGGAATTACCCCTGGCAGTGCTCAGGGGACCATATGGGATGCTGGGATTCGAACCCAGGTCGGCCACGTGCAAGGCAAACGCCCTACCCACTGTGCTATTGCTCCAGCCCCTAGACCATATATTTTTAAATAGCATATTAGTTGAAGAAATCTTAAGACAAATTTAAAAAGTGTTTAAATAAATAAAACAGAAAGTACAACTTACCAAAATTCATGCGATATAATAAAAGAAGTCCACAAAATGAAATATGCAGCAGTGAATTCACACACTAGACAAAGAGGAGACCATAGGATGCTAGAGGGGAAAAAAACAATTAAAGATAAATCAAGAGGAAGAAAATGTTAAAACTTGGAGAAGTCAATAAAACAAAACAAGGAAACCATAGAGACAGCAACAAAATCTAAAGTCTGAATCTTTGGGAAAAAATAGGTAAAACAGATTAACCTGCTCTTACAATAACCAAAGATAAATAAATAAACACAAGGTAATATAAATTCTAGGGATCATCCACTCTGATCAATGGTAAATAAAAGGACAATGAAATTATATTATGAATAACTTTACTTCACAAACCTGATCAGTTACATTAAATAGAATAATTACTAGCACAGCGGTTGGGCTTTCGCCTTTCACGTGGCAGACCCGAGTTCGATTCCTCTGCCCCTCTCGTAGAGCCCGGCAAGCTACTGAGAGTATGGAGCCCGCATGGCAGAGCCTGGCAAGCTACCTGTGCGTATTGGATATGCCAAAAACAGTAACAATAAGTCTCTCAACGAGAGACGTTACTGGTGCCCGCTCGAACAAATTGATGAGCAACGGGATGACAGTGACAGTGACAGTGACTTGGAAGAGACCAAAAAATAGAACATATATATGAAAAAATAATCTGAATAAGTCAATGTCTATTAAAGAATAGTGAACAACTTTAACAAACAGAGTCAGGTCATTTTCAAAATGGATTCACAGGTAAATATCAATAAATAGTTAATTAGGGTGATAATTTTCTATACTCATTCCCAGAAAGTCAAAGAAGTGAGATGGCTCAAAAATTCATTTTATAAGGCCAGCATTACTCTAATACAAAATAAAAAAGACATTATATGAAAGGAAATTTACAGTGAATGTAATCCATCATATCAACTGGTTAAAAAACAGATGTCATATGATTACTGACCCAGAAGATGCACTTAACAAAGTCCATACCCAATCATCACAAAAACTCTCAGATTCAAAAAAAAACCTCTCAAAATAAATTCAGAGGCAATTTTTCTAAACTAATAAAATGTGCAAAAATTGGGCAGGAAGACCCCAGTTCAATCAAGCACAACATGGTACCAGAGCAGCATCAGATGCAAACCTTGATCACAGAGCTGGGAGTTTCCCCTGAGGCTCAACTGCCTTCACTCTCCAGAAAACCTCAAACGATTTTTCAGAAATTAATGTAGCATAATATCATGCCATTAACTTGTGATAATCTTGTTTTCTCTCTTTGGGAAAAAGTGGGGGAAATGCAAGACATTGTCTTTCAACACTTTTATTCAATAGTGTACTAAAATAAAACAAAAGTAAATAAAAGGCATGCATGTTAGGAAAGAATAACAAAACTGTCTTTGTACACAGATGACATAATGGGCTAGATAATGTTTAAAATCAGTGCAAAGAGGTTTTAAAATGAATAACCAACAATAATGAGGTTGTAGGACTCAAGGTTAATTTAGAAGTCAATTATTTTCCTATAGTTTAGCAAAAACAGTTGGAGTTTGAAATAAAACCCACAATACTATTTCATTTGTATCGAAAAAAGGAAGTTAATTTTAATTATAAATGTTAATAGAATATTCACAGAATTTATGTGTATAAATTCAGAACACTGATAGAGGAAATCGCAACATAGCTAAATTAGTAGAAAGATACTACATGTTCATGAACTAACACAAAATTTCTAAGATGCCCATTTCCCTGAACTTAATCTACAGATTCAACAGGATAATACTCAAAATACTCAAAAGCTATTTATAGATATTGAGAAACTGATTATAAAGTTTCTCATAGAAAGACAAAAGATCCAGAATAGACAACATAATTCAAGAAATAAGTGAGTTGGAAGGCTCACCCACTGCAACATCAAGACTTACTATAAGCTTGAGTTATGAAGTCAATGTAGTATTGGAGAAAGAATTAATATAGACACATACATATGTATAATATAATTTATTATGCAATACATATAAATCATATTATACATATACACAGTGCACATATAGATATATTATGCACATACATATATGATATATATAATAGAAAAGAAAGTCCAACTATAGGCTTAGAGAAACATAGCCATGTATTCAACTAATCTTGGACAGATAAGTAAAGATAATAAAAAAGATAGCTGTCCAAAAAATGGTGTGGAACAATTGGGCACCCATGAATATAAAAGAAGTTGATTAGGAGTCTGTAAAAAATATGACTTTCTCCCAAGACCTAGAGTCACTCCCCAAAATAACTAAAAAAATTAGGCAATTCTGAGAGAGCTGGCAACAGTTGGCAGGACCATAGCTCCACATATTGTGCAATACGCACTTCTGTCTGACTATATTTAGCAGCAAATGAGAAAATATCTGGCAGTACTTTGGGGATTCCCCAATCTGATAATTGATCTGCCTGCATATGCAAAACTATGCATCTCCCAAGTGAGGGTGAAAGCCAATTCAAGTCCTCAGCAAACAAAAGCACAAAAGCAGCAATCAGGGTCCTGGGAGACACATTTTTTTTTTTAAAATGAATCACTGTGAGATAGTTACAAGCATTCATGCTTGGGTTATAATGATCAAACACTCATGCCTCCACCAGTGCACATTTCCCACCACCATTATCTCTGGTATACCTCTGCTTTCCCACCCTTCCCCTGCCTCCATGGCAGACAATATTCCCCATACTCTCTCTCTACTTTGGGGCATTATGGCTTGCAACACAGACACTGAGAGGTCATCATGTTTGGTCCATTATCTACTTTTGGCACGCATTTCCCATCCCGACTGATTCCTCCAGCCATCATTTTCTTAGTGATCCCTTCTCTATTCCATCTGCCTTATCCCCGCACCCCGCTCATGAAGCAGTCTTTCAGCTATGGGGCAATCCTCCTGGCCCTTGTATCTACTGTCCTTGGGTGGGGAGACACAAAATTGACAAGGAACTTACACCTTCAAAAGAAAAACTCACAAGTCACAGTTTGAAGACCACTTTCTTACAGATCCTTAAAATTTAAAAAGAAAGATAAGGAGGAGGGAGACAAAATGAAATTTAACCACCTGACAACCAGGAATTGAAGCTTGAAGGACCCAAAAGACCAAATGATAAAAAACTCTCATCACTTATCATTAGGAAAATCCAAATCAAGACAGCAGTGAGATGTATCATCTCACACCAGTGAGATTAGCACATAAGAAAAATAGTGAGAATAATCTGTGCTGACAGGGATGACAGGGTTATGGTGAGAAAGGAATTCTCATCCCTACTGGTGTGAGTGTTGTCTGCTTCAACCCCTGTGAAAAACAGTATGGAGAGATCTCAGTAAAACTTAAAATTGAGCTGTTATATGATCCAGCAATCCCACTTTTGAGTATCTCACCCCAGAATACAAAAAGAAATATTCATAAGGACATATGTACACCATTATTTATTGTAACACTTAGTAAATCACTAAGATATGGCATCAACCTGGGTGTTCAATGACAGATGAGTGGATTATGAAGATGTGGTCTATACATCACAATGGATAATTATGAATCTGCAAGGAATTATGAAATAATAGTTTTCTGCAGTCTAAATGTAACTAAGATATGTTGAGTGAAATAAGACGGAAGGAGAAAAAAAACAGGATGACCTCACTTATCTGTGGTATATAGAATGCAATGTTTGAAATTGTGGATACCTAGGTTACCCTTGACCCCAGAGTATAGGCAGAAGGACAGAGAACAAACAAAATTGTGTGTGTGTGTGGGGGGGGGGGTGTTAGAGGAGATGAGAAAGGGTAGTAACCAGAGAATAGGGTTTAGGGGCATCAATTGCCCTGGCACTGTAGGGGGTATGATATAGCTATATATCCAAAGTTATTGACAACAACACTGAAAACATAGGACTACAAAACTACAACAACAAACTTTAAAATGTGCCTGTCAAGATGGCAGGCTCTGGGAGTGGGTGATGGTGGTGGGGCAAGTGGAAATTTGGGAACACTGGTGGGGGGAGTTGACACTAGTGGTGGGACTAGAGCCACAACATTATATATCAACTATAGAACTCAACTCATCTATAACTTTGAAAGTTATTAGAATTTAAAAATTATTTAAAATTATTAAAAATATTTAATTTATTATTAAATTATTTAATTAAAACTTTAAAATTTTAAAAATTATTAAAACTCAACTATAACTTAAAAAATTATTATTAAAGAGCCATGATTTACAAAGTTACTGAGTTGCATTTTAGGTACACAATAATTAAGCATATAGCCCTCCACCAGTGCCAACTTCCCTCCACCAGTGTTTCCAGATTCCCTCTGCGTCCCAAACCCCACGCCACTCCTGCCTGTCAACTTGACAGGCACATGACAAAGTTTCGCTTGGATCTCATGTTTTCAGTTCTGTTCAATCCGTTCAAATGTATCTTTGTTTTGTTTTGGGACCACAGCCTGTGATGCTCAGGGGTTACTCCTGGCTCTGCATTCAGGCCTCACTCCTTGCAGCGCTGGGGGGACCATATGGGATGCGGAGCATTGAACCAAGGTTGGCCGAGTACAAGGCAAGTGCCTTACCCGCTGTACTATGAGTCCGGCCCCATCAACTGTAACTTTTAAAATCATGGTTCTTTACTTTTTAAAACTTTAATAGAAAAGGTTTCCAGCCCTCCCACACACCCTGGGTTTGGGCCCACGCCCAGTGGTGCTCATGGCAATACTCTTGGCCACACTGAGGATCCTGGAGGGCCTAATCATGAAGGATGCCTCAAATTGAACCCAGGTCCACCGCATATTGGGCGAGTGCGTTACCCACTGTACTAATCAGCCCCTAAATCAAGGGAGTGGTATAAAAAATAAAATTTATTTTTATTTAAAAAAATAAAATTTATTTATTATTATAATAATAAAGAAATTATTTTGAATTTATTTATTCAAAATAAATTCTCACTTTTTGCCAGCTTCTGCTGCAGTTGTCAGATGCGATCTGCAGGGCCTGGAGCAAGCAGCGAGTCCTCGTGAGTCTCATTCCGGGAACTTGGTTCCCTGTACCAGAGACGAGCCAGAACACCCTTCCCTCCGCCGTTTTTCTTTTCTCTTCTTTTAAAAATCGATCTCATCTTGCCTCCGTAATTCAAGGTGATTTGGAGCGAATGTAATCTACACATTCCACCCTCAAAATCGACACATTCAACCCAAGGCGACCCACCGGCAGCCTCACGTGACAGGCTGGTCCAGGTAAGACCGACCCAGTCCGTCCGCGAACCAGGTCCGGTGTCTCAGTTGGACCCAGAGCCGGGGGGCCCCCAAAGGTACGGTCTCTTAAATTGGGCTCGCAGGGTCGGGGTTCGAGGGTGCACCGGGACTCTGGCAGCATTGCCTCCAGGTGAGTGAGCAATGCCTACACTCGTTTGGGATTCGGGGCTGGTTCCTGGGCTGGTTCCAGAGGAAGCGAAGCTCCTGCGGGGGCCCGGCGCCTTGCACCCTGGAGGCGCTGGGGCAGAGATGGGTGAGACGCTTCCTCCTCCAGGCGAGCAGGTGCCGGGAGTGCAATGCGACGGGGACCCTTCCTGGCTCGAGGCTGGGCTGCACCTGCGGCCAACGACGGCGCGGGCGCTTCCTTCAGTTTCCTCAGCTCGAGGAGAGAACGTAGGAAAGAGGAACTGGGGTGGAGTTAAAAATATGAGTTCTTTTGCGGCTGGAGCGATAACATAGCGGGTAGGGCGTTTGCCTTGACCGCGGCCGACTCGGGTTCGAATCCCAGCACCCCATATGGACCCCGAGCACGGCCAGGGGTAATTCCTGAGTGCAGAGCCAGGAGTGACCCCTGTGCATCTCCGGGTGTGACCCAAAAAGAAAAAAAGTTAGTTCTTTTAAGGACTTTCAAGTTCAAGTTGAGTTGCACTAGCTAAGCAGATGGAAAAGGAGTTCCGAGGGAGTGGGAACAGGAAATGATACTCTTTTGTTTTTTTTTGCTTGTATTCAGGGGTTGCCTGGGGGAGAGGGTCACGGTGCAGGGGGGGGGGGGCGGGGGACGTAGTGTGGGGTAAGGATAGGGCTGCCATCACTTGCACTCTTAATTAAATATCCTCGGGCGACAATTACAGAGGGGTTGTTTTTTTTTTTTTTTTTTTTTTTTTGCTTTTTGGGTCACACCTGGCGATGCACAGTGGTTACTCCTGGCTCTGCACTCAGGAATTACCCCTGGCCGTGCTCAGGGGACCATATGGGATGCTGGGATTTGAACCCGGGTCGGCCGCGTGCAAGGCAAACGCCCTACCCGCTGTGCTATCTCTCCAGCCAAGAGGGGTTGGTTTTTAAGATTTCTTTCTGGGGCAGCAGAAACGGTTTGGGGCAGACTTGAGTGATGTGGCTTACCAGAAGCAGCTCCATCTGTTTGTTTGCTTGTTTCTTTGGGGGGCCACTTGGTTCAGGACTCATTCCTGGCCCAGTGCGTAGGGGTCACCCCTGATGGGGCTGACCTTAAGGGGTTTTGGGGATCGAACCCTGGTCAGAGATGTGCAGACACCCCGCTCGCTGAACTGTTTCTCCAGCCCCAGGAGACTTCACTGTGGACCTCTTACATTGGTTGGTTTTTTTGTTGGTTAGTTTGTTTTAACAAAACCGAAGCTGCCACAATGTCAGTCAAGTCCTTATTATAAGCAGGCCTTTCTCTAACAGAGGATTTGACCAAAAGTCTTTCACCCCCAACCTACACAAAGAAGCCTGAAGAAAGCTCTTTTCATGAACTTCTAAGTTATATATACAGACGTGAAATAGTCGGCTTACAAATTGTGGGTTTGGGAGTCCCAAACAGTGCTCAGGCCCGTCCAGGGCAGCACACAGCAGTGTTGGGATTGGGAGGCCATGGGGTGTCTGGAATAGATATCGGGGTTGAACACAAGTTCCTGCACTTCAAGGCATGAGCCCCTGGTCGTTCACTGAGATCTCTCAGGCCCCATATTGGGAACATTAAAATCTTTTTGGAGGACAGGGTCCAAAACGAGGAGAGGTTTTCCTAAGTGTGCTGGCTTGGTGAGACTTTCAGTGACCACACCCCAGATGCAAGCTCCCTGGCGCTCTCTCTCTCTCTCTCTCTCTCTCTCTCTCTCTCTGTTCAAGTTTACAGTCTCATAGCATTAGGGCAGTATTTTAGGGTTTTGTCACTTTCCGTGTGCAGAGACTGTATACTCACAATACAATCCAGGTCTAAAACTATCGGTGCTTGCTGATGATCTGTGCCTTCAGCTGTTACCACATAGACGTCTCTTATTTCACTTTTGTTCTAATATCTTTTTTGGCACGTAACAATCTCCTATTTTTTCTCTTTTGTATTTACTCTTATGATGTGTTTGGGTAGAGAGCTTTTGCAACACATGAACTTGAGCACCACCTGTCCTGAACCTTCAATTCGCATTTTCCACTAAAATTACCAATCATTAAAACTCTTTTCTCTTTGCTCTATTTACCAAGGATTTAACACGTATTTACTGATAATCTTTTTTTTTTAGATGAACAAGACCCTATACTAGACACAGGGCATACAAAAACAAATAAGGCAGAGTTCCTTTCTCTGAAGAACTTACAAAGGGATTAGTGATATAAACAACTAATTATAAGGAAATGTGATCAGTACTGGCATGGAAATATGATCATATGTTATGAGAACATACATGACAAAGTATTTATTTTTGCTAGAGGTGGGGCTAGAGGATAGTGACATATATCCTGAGAAGTGTAAAATGAGTGGGGTTTTCTTAAACTTTAAGGAGAAAAGTGAAGGCATTCAGAAGAAAGGGAGCAACATAATTGCTTGAAATTTTAATTGCTGAAAATTCATAAGATGTTCAAAAATCAGTAAATAGGGAAGTTCCTATAGTAGATGATGGGAATTGGGGAAATTATACCAAGCTGATAAGGTAAGCTGTATAAAACTTTAGAAATGGTGGCCTAGAAGGCAACTGGGAGGAGAGGGAGAAAGGGCCAACTCCATCTCCTCTGTTCAGTTAAAAAAATTTGTTTTGGTCTGTATACAGTCTAACCTTACATATCATTTTTGCTCTTTAAATGTATATTTTTTACCATAACAGTTCTTGAAAACTTATACCACATTTTAGACAATGACTCCTTTTTTTCCCAGTGTAATGACACTCCCCCCCTTAAGCCTATTCAATAAACATTCTATGCAAAGTTATATTTCAACATTATTGTTTCAAGCAAAGGCACACTTACAAATTTATTTTATACAATAGTTTCTAGTCAAAGACTATTACATGGAACAAATTTGAAATGCATGCTCGATTTGGATAAACTTGAATATTTTGCTTTGCCTATGGATGCCAAGCAAAAAAAAAATGTTCTCTTCAACACTGTTCACATATACAAGTCTCCTCCTCCTCATTCTCCTCCTCCTTTCCTTCTTCCTCCACCTCCTCCTGCACTTCCTCGTCCTCCTCTTTTTTATGAGTCTTCTGTAGTAAGGGACTAACTCCTGTTAGTCCTTAGAGCACCATATCAATGCCAGAGATAAAATCTTTGTTGTCTGCATATAACTTATATTTTTAAGACCTATAGTTCTACCAATCACTGTTTACAATTTATATCATCGACTGGAGTGATAGCACAGTGGGCAGGGTGTTTGCCTTGCATGTGGCTGACCTGGCTCTATTCTTCTGTCTCTCTCAGAGAGCCCGGCAAGCTACCAAGAGTATCCCACCTGCACAACAGAGCCTGGCAAGCTACCCATGGCATATTCGATATACCAAAAACAGTAGCAACAAGTGTTACAGTGGAGATGTTACTGGTGCCTGCTTGAGCAAATCAATGAACAACGGCATGGCAGTGCGACAGTGCTACATCATAGCCTTCCATATCAAGACTACCTGATATGGAAGGTTAAATCCCAACTAAAAGAGTCTATATGAATTCCAATTGCTCATGCCGTTGATCATCGAATTTCTTGAGTGGTCTCAGTAAAGTCTCCATTCATCCTAGCCCTGAGATTTTAGAAGCCTCTCTCTATGAGTCCTTCACAACGATGCCGCATTGGAGGCTCCTTCAGAGTTAGGGGAATGCGACCCAGCATAATAGTCTTAGCATATGCTAAGACTATATGAGTCAAATACAGTACAGGAAAACAAAAGATGCCCACCAGTTTTACCAGTACATAGGTGTACATGTGACACTCACATTTATATTTATATATATATATGTGCATGTATATATGTTTATATATATAATCCTAAATTAGTATATTGAATACATTTAAACATAAAATACTCTCACAACTATACAACAGAGTGACCAAATGATGACCAGTTAGTGCATTCAATTCTGGGATCTGGATTATGTATCATCGTGGTTTTTTATCTAGTCATAAAATCAAAAACCTTTAAGAAGTATGTGATTCTCTTGAATTCCTTTATCTTCCCTGCTACCATGTAGATACAGAGGTAACAGTGCTATTAAGAATGACAGATAGTTATAAAAGAAAGATCCTCGCTCTCTGAGCTACCATGTGGATTAATATCTGCATCCAGGAAAATCTATTCTCTTTTTCTTAATTTTAAATTTTATTTTACTTTTATAAACTTGTTCACAATAATTACAAGTAAATTCAATATTCCAACACCAATCTCACCACTATTACAGCTTACCACCACCATTGTTTCAAGTTTTCCAACCATCATCCAAGTCTGTCCCAAAAGCAGGCCTTAAAATCATTTATTTTGTATTGCTTGTTATAACTAATCCACTAAAAATGATCCCCAAAAGTTTCCTTAGAGGAAAGTGTGTGAAGATTGTTATATCTCAGCCTGGAGTCATTAAGCCCTTGTATAAGAGATTACTAACATGTTGTTACAGGTTGAGCCTTGTGTGCTAATATATATATATGTATATATATATACATATACGTGTGTGTATATATATATATATGATCAAGAAAAATGCTCTTCTTCTTCACACCCCATCTAATATGGTATGCTACTCTTGGTACATCAGTGGCATAGTGTATGAAATGTCATGGGCTCACTCCAGGAATTCTAAAATTTTAAGTAGGGTGATACAGCTGTGTAGGATAACATAGCCTCAGTAGTTTAGGTTTATTGGGTTACTCCCATTACAGTGCTCCTATTCCTCTTTGTTTATTTGTAGCTTCTTTCTTGGCGTTCTGTTGACTTGTAAATAATGTTTTTCTCTTCTCCTTGAGTCCTTTGCATAGTTTATTCAGAGCAAGTCCTTTTTGTATGGACACAGGAAGACTTAACAAATGTTATGCTTTTGTAACCTGGGAGTCATTTGACTCTACATGATATTTTCCTCCAGGGCATCTGTTCTCTTGACCTAAGCCTCAGCTGCCCTTACTTCCTAGCACCCCCAAAGCAAGGTCCCGACGTGGGACAAGAAGGACCCAGGGCAAGCGGTGAGTTGTGTGCTACCCTGGTATCGAGATGGGCCTGGCCAAAGTGCCTAATGCTTAACTATAAGTTAAGAGCTTGATCATGGATAAATGCTGTCATGATCCAAACAGTGATACTAGATTTGGACCCTGCTAGGGTGAGGAATGATTAATCTGGCCTGAGTGCTGTGGTCTGAGCCTGTGGCAAGATGTTGCCAGGAGAGCTGCCTTGCAAGCCTCAATGTATCCCTTGCTATGTCCATACAAAAATAACTAGTATTGAGATGTTAATAAGTTCCTGGACTAAGGAAAAGGAAAAAACCTTAAGAGTGAGGAAGGGCTTTGGAGTGCCCTGCCCTCAGGAAGGGCTTTCTTATGTTGATTTGGCTACCTGGCTGGTTGTAGCCTAGAGGGCAAGGTGGGAGAGACAAGTAGGAGGAGCGAGAGAAGCCAGAGAGAGGCAGCAGTTGAGCAGTAGATCCAGAGAGAGGACAGAGCTGGGAGTGCGGGAGATGAGAAAGTTTGAAGATTGAATAAATGGTAACTAATCAGCAACCAGCTTGGTCCTCGTTCTTCCTTCGCCTGTCCTTGACCACCGGCCGTCCCGATCCAGTCCACACACTGCGGTTCCAGAGCACCAAACGCGTGTGGTGAGACAGAGCCGCCCGGAGAGCCCGCGAGTGCATGCACCCCCTCGGCAAACCTTAGTTTTTTACACAGCTGGAGTTTAATTTTTAATTGGATGGTGACTTTGAGATCCAGAGGCATCTCTGCAGCTTGCTGCTCTCTTTTGATATTTGTAAGTCTTTCGATCATGGGCATTAATGAGCTCACATGGAGCCAGTGGCAATTTGTGGGCATTACTGCCAGACTCCCAGAAGATCAGGGAGATGGGGGGAGGTTGCCCATTTACAACTCTGTGAGAACCTGGAGATTTTAGTCACAAAACCCACATACCTGAATTTTTCAACAGATTCATTTATTTGTGAGACTAGTCCTGAGCCTGTGGAGATCAGCCATGAACATGGTGGTAATTGGGTTCTGGAGCTTTTCAGCTGCCAGGGTTCTGTTTGGGCAGGTGGTGGACTCACTCACCCCTCTCTTGGTGTCCTGGATGAGAACAGCCTGGTGCGGGGTCTAGAAGCCGAGAGATCATTCTTAACTGTCCCTCTAGTTTTGACTAACTTTCTCAAATATTTGGAGAAGATAAGTATTGCATGATAAAACTTTAAAGAGCTGCACAAATATACACAAGGAATACCAGTAAAGTGTGACTTTTCCAAGGTGGCCAATTTTTTTCTTGAAAATATTATATGAACCTAATGACCCAGAACTCTGTCATTTACCTTCACTGAATAAACTTTTATCATTTATATCCAGGTTATGAATTGGAGGCTTAGTAAGGAGCTCTTAAGGTCAATTTTTGTGCTTCTATATTTTTCAGTAAAGGATTTTATCATTTGATGAGAACTAGAGAGTGGAGGAAAGTGATGATCTTGAGGAGACTTAAAAATGATTGAAATCCTATCATGAGATTCGGGGAACTGGAAATGAAGAAGTGGTTGTGTAAATACCTACCAAATGCCAGTAGCCCACCTACTCTTACAGCTAAAAATATAATGATTTTGACTAGAATTGAAGCAAAATAACAGTGAGGGCTATGTGCCTTGTGCTGTACCATACTGTCTTCTGTGCATATATTTTGTAGCGACTTACATTATTCCAGAGGTACTTAGTCCGTGATCTGATACCTGCTCCAAGTATGAAGATGGGCTGCAATGGTGGAATCTGATTAAATCCTCTCTTTCATTGCTTGTCTTATGTTGAGTAATCAGTAAAAATGATGTAAGAGGCAGAAAGTGGTAGGTAATACCTAGTGGTGGTGTTGAAAGTAAAATGTAATAAAAGCCTTTCATAGAATTAAGAATGAATAGCATGCATTACCATAAAGTGAAAAAAATAGGTCCTCTTCATTCCCCTCCATGAAATCAGAATGTAAGAAATGGCATAACTTCATTAGAGGATAATAAAAAAGGATTTATTTTCCTCATAGTGAACAGGAAGTTTTTGTTATTATAATACCAGTGTTTTCAGTACCAGTTTTTCACTATCTTAGAACAAACACTGTGAAATCCTTGCATCTTATCATTGACGTGACAAGTTCATCAGTCTATGTGGGGATTTGAAATGTTCATAAAATATTTCTTCACACAAGATTCACAGCTCTCACATTTTAAGTGACAATGCTTGAGATAGAGAATCAACTACTATTTTTTCCCAGTTAAGCTGAACAGAATAGCAAAATCAGAAAGATGATCTTTTATTTTAGAAAGGGTGCATTCAAAGGGCCAAATATGGTGGAGGTTTTGAAAGCTCTCTTTTGATTCCGCATCAGGCAGCTTAGAGCTTTGATTAAAAACTCTAGCACTCACTGAGTCCCCTAAAAGTGATCAACCTAAGATATGTAGCATGAAACTTCTGTGTGAATTGTTAAATTCCCCACAGATGGAGCAAACCACAGTGTCTTCTAATATACTAATAGTATCAAAATGCATAAACATCAGATAGAACTGCATTCTCACACCTAATACTAATCTGGCACTATAATAAAGAAAGTATAACATACAGTACTAGGAAAATCATGGCACATCCTCTAATCCTGCTACGAGTCTTTGAAGATTATGTAAAGCTCTTAAAATCAAACCCCTCTTCATGGCTTTGAAAAATATGATAATAACATAGAGATAAAACAGAAATTAGAATTTAGTAGTCTTCAGTATTAGCAAATAATGAATTTCTCACTTTTCACTAAAATTTTAACCATTTCTCACTGGCTCACGGGGAATACAACTTTCCTTCTAGTCTCAAATGAAATATAAATAATATAAGTACTTTAGAAAACTTCTTTTCGGGATCTGCTCTTAACTCATATTAACACTCATGAAAAGTTATGCAACTACTAGACTTTGAAGGAAAATAGAGCTTTTAAATACCTTTATTAAAATTCAGAATTCCAACTAGGAGACTTGAACATAAAAATGTCTTCACAATATTATGATTCATACACTTTCATGAATAATGTCCTTTGCATTGTATGTTTCAAATTAAAATGTAAAAAGTAATATCCTATGCTTTTTTCTAATGTAAAATATCATTCTTGTTAAAAATTTTGCCAAATTAGCAGTTAAATATAAAAGAAGCACTGTCTTCTACAAAGTCAAACTTTTCACTTAATTGCTCATAGATTACAAAATGTGGAGGTAAGAAATTGTTTAAAATATATACTTAATAGTAGAATCTCTCTATTATATTTGTAGAGATATTCTAATGGAAACTTTACTCACTTTTCTGATGTCTTTAATAAATAACATTTATATCTGAAATTCTGATTCCAACACTTGTTGCATATTATAATTTCCACAAAACATATTTTAAAAATGAATTAATGCGGAGCTGGAGAGATAGCACAGCGGGTAGGGCGTTTGCCTTGCACGCGGCCGACCCGGGTTCAAATCCCAGCATCCCATATGGTCCCCTGAGCACGGCCAGGGGTAATTCCTGAGTGCAGAGCCAGGAGTAACCCCTGTGCATTGCCAGGTGTGACCCAAAAAGCAAAAAAAAAAAAAAAAATGAATTAATGCTATTTCTCTTCCACATCTTCTAAGCTAAAGTACAGAATAAAGCACTAAATAACTGGAAACTCTAACATACATTTTCCCAAATTAGATATATTGAGGAAGATATTCAGTTGTAAGGAATACTATTGGATCTGTCATCAAAAGTAGCTCTTTTCTGAATTTGAATTTGGTGAGGTTATAGCAATTGTTTCATATACTGTTTTGAGCAGTAATGGTCCTAATCATACTCAGATTGAAAACCCAGTAGCTACTACAACTTTTATTTCTACCTGAATTTCAGAAGAATCCTCAGAGACAGATTTGAGGGTTATGCATTTTGTCCTTCTCTTTTGAAGTAATGTGTGTTTTGGTATTAATTTAATGTAATTTATAATTACTGTCATATTGTCATACTGTCATCCCGTTGCTCATCAATTTGCTCTTGTGGGCACCAGTAACGTCTCCACTGTGAGACTTGTTACTGTTTTTGGCATATTGAATGCGCCACTACTGTGAGTTTGCTAGGCTCTGCCATGGGGGCGGGATACCCTCAGTAGCTTGCCAGGCTCTCCGAGTGGGACAGAGGAATTGAACCCGGGTCAGCCGCATGCTAGGCGAACGCTCTACCCGCTGTGCTATCGCTCCAGTCCAAATAATTAATCAGAACTTAATTTGTAATTGTTGTTTTTTTTAGTTTTGGGTCACACCCAGCAATGTTTAGGGGTTTCTCCTGCCTCTGCACTTAGGAACAATTCCTGGCTCAGAGGGCCATATGGGGATGGAACCCAGGCCAGCCACGTGCAAGGCAAACGCCCTACTTGCTATATTATCACTCCGGCTCCTAGGTCTTAATTTTAAATAAATAGCATTTAGAATTAAAAGTTGAAGTGTGTGATTAATTCGGGGGATGGCATATGTGAATTTTGGGTGTCTGTAAAACCAAGGCGGAGAAATTACAAATTGTCTTGGAAAAAAATAAAAACCAACAACTTAGACTGAATGGGCTTAAAATATACCACATATAACCCCTAGGTGTGGCAGGATGTCCTGCCAAGCAAGACTTGAGCCAAGCAAGCTCTAGTCTTTTTAAAGGTTATGAGCTAGTGTTTTCTTAGTATAATGTGACAAAATGCAATTTCAATATGTAATGTTCAACAATGTTTTTTCCTTATCTGCTTGGCAACTCCTGGCTTATGTAAAAAAAACAGGTTATAGTATAGAAATAAAATATAGTTTTAGTATAGAAATATGGGCTGGTGCGACAGCACATTGGGTAGGGCATTTGCCTTGCATGCGGCCGACCCGGGTTCGATTCCTCCTCCCTTTCGGATAGCCCGGCAAGCTACCGAGAGTATTCTGCCCACACGGCAGAGCCTTGCAAGCTACCCGTGGTGCATTTGATATGCCAAAAACAGTAACAAGTCTCACAATGGAGACTTACTGGTGCCCACTCGAAAAACAAACCTGAATAATTAATATCTGATTGCCTGCAGAGTGTATTTATTTATAGAAGGAAAAATAATAACAAAAAACACCCAAGTTTTGCCACTTATTTGTTCAGAGATCATGAAATCTTCCTGGGACTTAGAGAACCTTCTATTGAGAAGCACAGAGTCTGCTGTCTTGGAATACAGACAAACAAATTGATCTATCATAGGATCATTGCCTTTTAAGAGTTTTGTGCATAGTGGTAAAGTTTATGCTATTAGAGACTGGCTTCTGGCAAAGGCAACTTCTACTGTAGTCAGAAAAAGGACACCATTCATCTAGGGGACTAAGTGTAAGAAAGACATTTGTGTACTGTCTTCTCCCCTTCACCAGGCAAAGCATCCAGAAGAAAAAGATATTATAAAATAGTCAAGAATTGTTAAAAATGATACTTCTTTTTTTGTTTCCAATTTTTAAAATAAATTTTATTGAATCACTGTGAGATAGTTACAAGCTTTCATGTTTGGGTTACAATCACAGTGATTAAACACCCATTCCTCCACCAGTGCACATTCCCCACCATCAATATCCCTGGTATACCCCCCCTTTCCCACACTCTCCCTGCCTCCATGGCAGACAATATTCCCCATACTCTCTCTCTACTTTTGGGCATTATGGCTTGTAACACAGACACTGAGAGTTCATCATGTTTGGTCCATTATCTGCTTTTGGCACACATCTCCCATCTCGACTGATTCCTCCAGCCATCATTTTTTTTAAATTTATTTTATTGAGTCACCAAGTGGAAAGTTACAAAGTTCTCAGGCTTATATCTCAGTTATACAATGCTCAAACACCCATCCCTTCACCAGTGCCCATATTCCACCACCAATAAAAACAAAAAAAAAACCAAAAACAAATAAACAAAAAAACCAGTATACATCCCACACCTAACCCCCCAACCCCCCACCCCGTGCATGAGTGATAATTTCACTTCCTTTTCTCTTTACCTTGATTACATTCCAGATTTCAACACACAACTCACTATTGTTGTTAGAGTTTCAAAACAGACTCACTATTTTTCTTGGAATTTATCCCCCAAGAATACAGCTCTATTAACAAGGAAATATTTGATAATAAGTTTTCACTAATGAGAATGAAGAGATAAAATGTCCGCGGCCGTGCGGTTTACAATTTCTGTATTATAGTAATTAAGTCCGCGGAGATTTAAGTTGGAAAATGAATCATTTCCCTTCCTGGAACAGCATGTAGCAAAAGCTTAGTTCACAGTCTCCATACATGGGTGCAAGCACTTGCTGGAACCCCAAATCCTAAAGCTGTCTCTGGTTCCCGCTCGTTCCACATCCACTGGCTGTGCAGAGGCAAGGGCACCCAGGCCGAAACTCGGCTGGAGCCGAGCACCGGCCCCGACTAGCCATCATTTTCTTAGTGATCCCTTCTCTATTCTATCTGCCTTCTCTCCTCCGCTCATGAAGCAGTCTTCCAGCTATGGGGCAATCCTCCTGGTCATTGTATCTACTGTCCTTGGGTGTCAGCCTCATGTGATATTATTCTATACTCCACAAATGAGCACAGTCCTTCTATGTCTGTCCCTCTCTTTCTGACTCATTTCACTTAGCATGATACTCTCCGTGTCTGTCCATTTATAAGCAAATTTCATGACTTTATCTCTCCTAACAGCTGCATAGTATTCCATTGTGTAAATGTACCAAAGTTTCTTTAACCAGTCATCTGTTTTAGGGAACTCGGGTTGTTTCCAGATTTTGGCTATTGTGAACAGTGCTGCAGTGAACATATAGGTACAGATGTCATCAAAGGTCTAAATTCTTTATGCCTTTGAAGGTATGCTCAGCATTTAGATTTCCTTTTTTTTTTTTTTTTTGCTTTTTGGGTCACACCAGGTGATGCACAAGGGTTACTCCTGGCTCTGCACTCAGGAATTAATCCTGGCCGTGCTCAGGGGACCATAGGGGGTGCCGGGAACCAAATCCGGGTTGGTTATGTGCAAGGCAAATGCACTACCAGCTGTGCTATTGCTCCAGCCCCCTAGATTTTTTTTTTTTGCTTTTTTGGGTCACACCCAGCGATGCTCAGGGGTTACTCCTGGCTTTGCACTCAGGAATTACTCCTGGCGGTGCTTGGGGGACCATATGGGATGCCGGGGATCGAACCTGGGTCGGCCGCATGCAAGGCAAACGCCCTACCCGCTGTGCTATCGCTCTGGCCCCCCTAGATTTTTTTTTAAGACAGGTGGATCCTCTTGTGAAAACCACTGAATAGACTCTAACAGAACAAGCAAATTCTAGAATCAGTAGATCTTCCCACTATGGATGGGGCCCAGCTATTATCCACAGTGGGCAGCTTGAGGGGCTGTTACCTATCTTTCAAGAGTGTTAGAATGTAGATGTGCCCTAGGTAATGGAGTGAAAACAACTTTGAGAGGATTGATGTGAAGGGGAGAGGTAGGAATCGAAGACAATTTCACGTATTTGCCTTTGGGGACTGAACTGATTATACTGCCTCTTACTGAGAGAGGGCAATGGGGAGACAGACTGCAGGAGCTCTCCAAAAACTCCTGAAGTAGAGGTTGTATTAGGGTGTCAGGCTGTCTTGCTACATCTTCAAATGAATTCAGTTGAAACTGGCCAGGGAGGAATGACTGGCCCAGAACAAAGCTTTATTTCTGTTACTAGCTTTAGATTAAGAGAGGAAACCAATTATTGGCCTCCACGGAAGCCGCTGACTCCAGAGTTAAAATTCTCCCTTCAGCAACACTGGGCTTGAGTCCATTTGGAACCATAGAAGCTGGAAGAGGAAAAGAAAGAAACTTCATATGGATATTGTAAAAAGAAAAGGATATTTTAAAATGACTAAATTCAGAAGAGTTAATGCAAGTATCACACTCTATAGCAAAACTATTTCTGCATAGCTATTAAATTGTAAAGTAATGATATTTATGTAGAAAGCTTACATAGCTTTTTAAAATTTGTGCTTTAACTTGACAAAGCAAACTTTGCTAAATTTTTTCCCTATTTTCTCACTAAATGCATGGCGTACTTTTCTGTTACTGTGAAAAATTAGTTAGTGGTTTAGTTAGCTTTCCATAATTTGGAGATTTCACTAGTGGTAGCTTCCTTGAACTTGTATCTGTTGAATGACTGTTACGTAGCATGTATGCAGAAAGTGTTGTTTTGGGATTCATGAAACCATAAAATTATTTCTAAAGTGACAGGGAGTTGACACCCTTCTCAAATGGAGATCACTGAAGTTGGTGCTTGAGTTGGTCTTGGCCAGACTTTTCCTGGTTTCACTTGTTTATGTTGCCTTCCCTTGTACCTTTTTTCTCTGTGAATGACTGGGGATTCAGTATATCTGACTTTCTCACATACTCAGTTTCCGTTCCAGGCAGCAAGAGCCTCTTTTTAAGTCATGCACGTTTCCCTACTCTTTCATATGAATTAACCCCAACCAAGTGGCTTTCCTTTAGAGGAGTGAAAAATATCTCAGTTAGCAGTGGAAAACAAATCTATTTTAAGGAGAGGGAATTTTCTATTAAGAAGAAAGTATGGGGAGGCCAGAGGTGAGAACAGAGGCGAGGCTCACCCCTGAATGCTCCGGTTTGAATATTGCCATTAGTTCTATCTCTGTTGGTGATGGCTTCCTGATGGCAGTTTGGCTTTCAGCCCATCCCTGCCACTTCCCACTGTATTGGAAACTTTACCTTTGTGTCACTTGCTGAAGGCACATCAGGAAGAGCCTAATGGAAGGAGTAAGGCAAATGTCCTTGTCTTAGTTTAGCTTCTGGGTCCAGGAGGGCACACTTCTTTTAAGTTCTATATCAGGAGGTGACACAGTGCATCTTTCCAAGGTTCAGACAATCAGTGATCTTTACTGATAAGAAGGGACTGAGATAGTAAACAAATGACAACTGCTCATTGCTCAATGCAGTTTACCCATTTGACTAGTTTCATTTGATTCTGCACTTGTTTGAATTTACAGTACATCTCTCTGCAACTTAAAATGTTCATCTTCCATCCCCAACAGAAGGAAAACAGAAGTGAGTCAGTCAACTTCCAGATCTCTGGGGGATGCCCATTTGTTTTAGCTTTGCACAATCCCACTGAAGTGAAGGCAAGTATTACATCATTAATTATTACCAGTAGACCTTCCTAAAGAAAAGGAAAGTTAATTAAAATACGCAAATATACGCATGACTCAATATGAAAAAATTAGGTAGAGGCATCGGTCTTTGTTTCTGCTACTGGCCAGGAGGCTATAGCAGGTATTTATGACTTTCTTCCTCTACCAAGCATTTGTTTGCTTTGCCCTCTGCTAGCACCTCAGCTGGCTGGGATTCTTTACCCAGTGGGGTCACTCAAACCTTCATTCCTGAGGGATCTAAGCTTTTGGTAGTTCTGCCTGAATAGATTGCCAGAGTCTGATTAACTTTTAGCAGAGGACTGGGTAATATGAGAAGGTGTTTTGTTTGTTCTCCTCCCTGCTCCCATTGTATAACAGCAATCTTGTTTTTCTTTGAGAGTTAGAGTCAATCAAACCACACTAACATACACACAACACACACACGCACACACACTCTCTCTCTCACACACACACGTACTCACTCTTTTTGGACTCTCTTCAAAGTGTCATAAGGAGTCTGAAATAGTGAAATGGTCCTATGAAAGTTTCAGCTCCACTAAATGCTAAAATCTTCCTCCTTCCCTCCTTCCCTCCCCCCTCCCTTCCTCCCTGCCTCCCTTCCTTCTTGACTGCCTGCCTTCCTTCCCCCCTTCCTTCCCTCCCTCCTTCCCTCTCTCCTTCCCTCCTTCCCTCCCTTTCTCATACCCAGTGATGCTCAGTATTTACTCCTGGTTGACTCAGAAATTACTCCTGGTGGTTCTGGGGAAATCATGGGATGCTAGGGATTGACCAGAGTCAGCCATGTGCAAGGCAAGTGCTCTACCCATGGTGCTATTGCTCTGGCCCCTCCTCTTTTCTATAATGTCCACAGCAGTAGAGCCTAGAAATAATGAGATGGAAATCAAGATTTTGCAAGATGTAATTAATGATTAGGTAATTATGAATAGCACCATCTTTTGAGTTCATTGTTTCTGGACTAACAAAATTTAACTCCAGGTAAAAAACAGGATTACTTACTGTATGTTGGCTCAGAATAGTTATTGCATCTATAGAATTATATCTGATTTTTCAAGATATTTCTTCCACAAAATAAATGAAGTCATCTCTAGTCCACTCCATATTTCCTTGACTCCAGATAATGGGCACTGATAAAACCAATGGATCAATTGATTTTGGGGGGGAAAGGATTATTTGGGAGCCATACTCAGAAATGGCCTATGCTCAGAAATTATTCCTGGCTCTGCACTCTGGGCTCACTCCTGGCAGGACCCTATGAGCTGTCACAGGGCAAACTCGGGTTGGCTTCCTGCAAGGCCAGTTCAAAACCTAGTAAGTTTATCAGGAATTGGTGTTTGTGTGTGTTTCTCTAAATATTTGGATAGCTTTATTTCTGGACAACATAGTTAAAGTTGGTAACTATATATAACACAGTTTCTAAAAATATAGTTAAATTGGTAACTGTTAAAAGCTACATGGAAGTAAATGGTGGAGGCAAAATATAAATCCAGGAAGACTAACTCCTGTGTACAAGCTCTTATTAGTGCACACCTTACCTGGATCTGTTACTTATTATTTTATTATCTTTTGAAGTCATTAGGATCTTTTGTATTAAAAAGAACCTGTGGGTCTGTGAAATTATTTTGTTCTAGAAATTGGATGAGAGACAGTAATTTATTCTTTGTTTTTAATTAATTAATTAATTAGTTAATTAATTAATTATTATCTAATGACCGTGAGCTACAGTTACAAAACTTTCATGCTTCAGTGTCAGTCATACAGTGATCAAACACCCATCCCTCCATCAGTGTACATTTTCCACCGCCAATGAGGAGAGTAATTTAATTTCTATTTAGGGGTTAACTTTTTTCAGACATAAATGTTTTTTCAATTACTTTAGTTAAGACTTTTTTTAGTGAGTTGTCCTGTTTCCACACAAAATTCTATAGATGATTAAGCAGTGTAAAAAATAACTAAGTCTGAATATCTAGTTATTATGGAAGCCAGCTATGCCTTTTTCCCTTTAGAGGTTTTTTCCACATTATGGACACATCACTAAAACAATGGAAATTCATTGATTCCCACTAACATTCCTAAGGAAAAACACATGAAAACATGAAGATTCTGGTGAATTCTCAATAATGTCTATCATAAACCTTGGTGAAAGAGGTGAACCCTAAGCTTTTCCAGAGAACATGTTAGGATTTTCAAGGAATGTCTGATATCTCACTGGATAGGGTATAGAGAAAGAAATCTCCCTCATACTTGATATCATTATTCAATAAACAAAATAGAAAAAAATGTTTTAATTAAATTCTGACTAACATCAAAGGAAATGCAAATGCACACTTTTAAAAACCTGAGTAAGATGGACCAAAGACATAGCAATAAGGGCTGAGCATATGCTCTGGATGCCAGAAGCCTGGGTTTGAGCCCTCATATTACATGATCCTCAGAGTACTGCAGGTATGACCTAAAAATCCTCCCATCCAAAAAAAAAAAAAACACCTTACACCACAGAGAATGGCACACATCCAAAAGAACAAAAGCAACCACTGTTGGTGCAGATGTGGGGAAAAAGGGACACTCCTACACTGCTGGTGGAAATGCCAACTGGCTCAGCCCTTTGGAAAACAATATAGACACTTCTCAAAAATTACAAATTGAGTTCCCATTTGACCCAGTAATACCACTTCTGGGAATATATCCCGGAGAGGCAAAAAAGTATAATAGAAATGACATCTGCACTTGTATGTTTATTGCAGCACTGTTACAATAGCCAGAATCTGGAAAAAACCCGAGTGCCCGAGAACAGATGACTGGTTAAAGAAACTTTGGTACATCTATACAATGGAATACTATGCAGCTGTTAGAAAAGATGAAGTCATGAACTTTGCATATAAGTGGATCAACATGGAAAGTATCATGTTAAGTGAAATGAATCAGAAAGAGCCAGACAGAAAGATTGCGCTCATCTGTGGAATATAAAATAACAGAATGGGAGACTAACACCTAAAAATAGTAGAGATAAGTACCAGGAGGTTTGCTCCATGGCTTGGAAGCTGACTCACATGCTCAGGGAAGAGGCAGCTCAGATAGAGAAGGTAACACCAAGTAAAGTGTGGTTGGAAGACCTGCTTGGGATAGGAGATGCATGCTTAAAGTAGACTATAGATTGAACATGATGGCCACTGAATACCTCTATTGCAAACCACAACACCCAAAAGGAGAGAGAGAACAAAAGGCAATGCCTTTCTACAGAGGCGGGGTGGGGGGGAAGGAATGGGTGGTGGGTGGGAGGGCTTCTGGGATCATTGGTGGTAGAGAATGGTCACTGGTGGAGGGATGGGTACTCGGGCATTGTATGACTGAAATACAAGCACGAAAATATGTAAATTTGTAACTGTACCCTCATGGTGATTTACTAATAAAAATAATTTATAAAACCCATCTGGTAGAGTAAAATAACTCAAATTTCAAAAGCATTGTTTAGGTGTATACATTTGAAAAGGCCAAGGATGGGGCTGGAGAAACTAGTATAGGGATTAAGATGCTGGACTTGTGTATGACCCTGGCTTTGATCCCTGGCACTGCATAAGGTCCTCTAGCATCACCAGTTGTTATCCGTGAGCTCAGAGCCTGGAGTTATTCCGATATCTGCTGGGTGGCCCTACACATCCCTTGCCTCCACCAAAGGGCCAGAGAGATGGAGCCTGCTTTGCATACAGGAAGCCCTGCTTCTGTCCTCAACATAACACAGTCCCCTGGGTACCACTAGAAGCACCACCACTACGTCACAAACACACTCCCAACACCCCCAATATTGAGTCATAAGTAAGTTCTGACCACCACTAGTTACGGTTACAAAACAAAACAATCTAGGTAAGAGAACAAGTTTATAAGCAAAGCAAAGGGTTTGCTTAGTAGGACTGCCATCTGTTGGCTTCTGTTTCTGCTATATTGCTAAGTAATGTGCTTATTTAAATAAATCTGCACTTTCTTGATTTTCCAATTATATATATTAACTGTTTATATTTATGCTTATAATTTCCACTTCCAATACAATTGTAGCATGATTTCTGGTTTAACCAGTATTGAATAATTATACTAATGTTGCCAGGTGATAAACTTATATCATAGTAATATTTTGTTTCTTATAAATATTTTTGTTTTTCATGGATTTATTAATTTTATAAACAAAATTGCATAGTTCATATTTATTACTAATGATTCCCGCATGGCAGAGCCTGGCAAGCTACCTGTGGTGTATTCGATATGCCAGAAACAGTAATAAGTCTCACAATGGAGATGTTACTGGAGCTCGCTCGAGCAAATTGATGAACAATGGGATGAAAGTGCTACAGACAGACAGTACTACTAATGATTACCAAATTCTTATGATGTATGAAGATTCTTGTAGTAAAAACAAATCAATCTCAGAGGATACCTATCAATCACTTTTTTACACAGCAACACCCCTCTGTTCTGCAATGTTTGTTTCCTAGAGTTCTCATATCCTAAGACTTCTTGCCATATTAAAACTGAAATCTTTTTCCTTTAATCTCTTTCTTGAATATCTTGGGTTTTTTTTTTTTTTTGCTTTTTGGGTCATACCCAGCAATGCTCAGGGGGTTACTCCTGGCTTTGCACTCAGGAATTACTCCTGGCAGTGCTTGGGGGACCATATGGGATGCCGGGGATCGAACCCGGGTCAGTCGCGTGCAAGGCAAACGCCCTACCCGCTGTGCTATCACTCCAGCCCCTATCTTTCTCTTTCTTAATTCACATTTTTTTTTGTATTCATGGAGGATATCCTACTGACAAAAGATTCTTTAAAGATAAATTTTCTGAGAACCTTAATCTGAAAAAAATACTTATTCTAGATCAATGTCATTTTATTTCCTCTTTTTTTTATACCTGATCTTTTGCAATCTGTACATTTTAAAAAATCAATAGTCTTGGACTTTCTATGAAAAATGTTAACCATACAAAAAGCTGAAAACATTTTTATAGTAAAAACCAGGATACTATACCCTACATTCTACAATTAGCATGTTACTATACTTTTTATCACATAGTCATTCATCTTGTTCTTTCGATTAATCTAAATTAGTTGCAGAAATCCACATGCTTTTTTGCAGCTATTTCAGCATGAATGTTAATTAGAGCTCAATATTTGCTTATGCCTTATTTTGTGTAATTATTTCTTTCATGTGTTATGAAATTCACAAATCTTAAGCATATCATTCATTAGGAAAACTTAGGGCAATCTAAATCTGTTAAAATATAGAACATGCAATCACCATAGGAAGTTCTGTCATTTCTTTTCTCAGTGCACATCATTTCTTTTCTCTAACTCTAATCTCCTGATGCATTATTTTGATTTTGTTCTCATGATAATCTAGTATAAATTTGTACACATGGATTTAAATAGTGCTTTTCTGTGGAACCTGAATTTTTATACCTGTGCAATGCTCATTAGATTTATCCATGATGTATCACATTTCTTACTATTACAGAGCAATTGTGTAGTGTAGTGTCCTCAGAGAAGTTTGAAATTTGTATAGGAAAGATTTGGAGAGGGAAATCCTGACAAGAAAACTGGTAATGGAGTTAGAGGTGGAGAATGACTTCTGACAGCCATGTGAGTCTGATAACCTGGAAGGGAAGAGGGGTGGCAGAAGGAATGGGTAAAAGAACCTCTGACTACAAAATGGCTCTGAGAAAATTTTCAGGCAGGCTGATGGCGAACACCATTACCAGCATTGTTCATTAAAGGGACCTTCACAGTCCTATTGCCCTGTGTGAATAAGCACAATTTATTTATTCTTCTAGTGATAGAAACCTAAGCTGTTTGTATTTGGGGACCATAACATTTCTATATATATTTATACATATCTTATAGACATATATTTTTATTTACTTAATGTAAATACCTGGGGGTGAAATTGCTATATCATAGATATAGTTGTATATTTTCCTAAGACATTTCCAAAATTTTCCCCAAAGTGGCTATATAAATTTGCATCCCCACCAACAATATATGAAAATTCCAGTCTCTCTGTATATTGGTCAATATTTGTATTTTAAAGTACCGATTCTGGTGGGTATGTGGTTAGTTTTTACTGACATTTTAGCCAGATGTCTAATGCATTTCCCAGATGTCTAACGAATACTTTCCAGGTGCTTTTTAATCATTCACATATTTTATTTCTGAAGACCATTTGATTTTTTATTCTATTAAATAGAATCGTCCATGGACCACCCTTCTCAGCACGCATCACCTTAATTCTTATATATATGTATATAAATATATATATCACAAAATTAGTGTGAGTAGAAATTTTTTATGCATTAAATTAAAAATAATTGTATAAGATCCGACTCTAATCTCTAAGACAATCTCAACTTTTCAAAAATAGAGTTTTTTTTTAGTTGAAATATGGGATATGTCTGTGAGGGTCTTAATTTTCAAAGTTCAATATGTTATGAATTAGATCATTGTTTCCCACGGTGGGTGGTACCGCCCCCTTGGGGGCACTAAAGTAATGCAGAAGGTTGGTAGTAGCACTCTCCTGCAATTGTTGGTGGGGGCACTGTTGAAAGAAAGCAAATTTCTAAGCATGCACCAAGCGATTTCTTTTTGCAAATGGAGTTAGTAGGCCATATCAAGTTTGTGAACCTCTGGATTGGATTTTCCCGCCCTGAGGATATTGCTTATTTGGAAAAGTCAGGCTTTTCCCAGAGTTTGTCTGTGGAACTCTGAGATAGCTCCTTGGCCCACGCACAGGATAAAGGTATTTGTTTCTATACTTACATAATTTTAAAGACAGATATATTGTCTGTCATATTGCATTAAAAACATGAAACTTTAACTTTTCTATTTAAACATTATTTACTTTCTTAGGCCCAAAATATGGGGTCTAGGTGATACCTAATTTTGAATGCTGGTCTACAACTTACCCACTTTTAAATTTTCTAGATTAAAAACTGTAGCACTGTAGCACTGTAGTCCCATTGTTCATCGATTTGCTCAAGCGGGCACCAGTAACTTCTCCCTTGTGAGACTTCTTGTTACTGTTTTTGGCATGTTGAATATGCCACGGGTAGTTTGCCAGGCTCTGATGTACGGGCAGGATACTTTCAGTAGCTTGCCGGGCTCTCCGAGAGGGATGGAGGATATGTTTCTTTAAAGGTTCCTTAAAAATATAAGTTTACATTTAAAATGTTTATGTACAGAAGAATTCCTCAGGTAAGTTTCATAAAACATGCTTAGGTATTAAATCAAAATCAACAAAAAGAGGTAAGATAAAGATTAAAATCAAAAACAAAAATTCATCTTTTTCTGTAAAATAAACTATACCAAAACAAAGTAGCTTTATACAATAAAAATTTATTATTTCTCAAAAATGTGTGGTACAGGGCTGGAGAGATAGTAGAGTGGCTAGGATGCATATCTTGCATGGAATTGGTCCAGATTCAATCTCCAGCATCTCATATGATCCCCAGAGCGCTTCCAGGAATAATTTCTAAGTTTAGAGGCAGGAATAATCCCTGAGAATTGCTGGCATGACCCTCAAGCAATCAAACAAAATATTTGGTGTGATTGAGAGGTTCTTCTGTTTCATATTGAGTTAGCTGAAGCACTGGAATGATTAGAAGGTTCAAAGTGATTTAACTGACATTAGCACCAAAGGGTATTGGTTTCTGCCTGGAAATTTACCTAGAGTTTCATTCTATCCAGAGGCTGCCTTAAACAGCTCCTTGGACATCCCCAGAATTGGCATCCAGTTAGGAGCATTCCAAAAGGGCAAGTCCTAGTGTGCAATCACTTACCAATGCCGAAGTCCACGGGTAAGGCACCTGAAAGCTATGCTTCATGGTGGGTCATGGCTTTCCTTAGGTATTCCTTGCTCGCATTTTCTGCTTAGGATGCATACAGCACTTTATGTCAAAATAGAATTTACTGGATAGGTCCTGACCTCTATTCTCCTCCCGTTCCCCAAACAACACAAAACAAAATTGATTTAAATGTGTTCCTCATCAACCTAACAAAGTCGATAGTATTGAACTTAGATTAACAGTAAATAATATTTTAAAATGCTGGATAGAAGCTAATGACCAACTCAGGTCAGTATCAGTGATGTATTGTGAAACAGTCATAAAACATGTGTGAATTTTTAATTAGAGCCATACTCCTGTGCTGAGCTATTTATGAAAACCAACCAAACCACAGCATTTCTAAGGGATAGAGCATAATTCTTTTTTATTTTAGTTGTTGTGGGGGCTACACCCAACTCTGCTGTCTAGGACTGAACATAGGCCACTTGAGCCACCTGAACCACATCCGTAGCCCCAAACATAATTTTTAGGAACCTTATTCTTCTATCAGTCTTGGAATATCATTTGAAATTGGAAATCTCTAGCAGTTAAGAATATAGTTTTGACTTCCTACTTCTGGAAAAACTATTTGTGCCCCCAAAATATAAATATCTTAACCTCTGGGGTGGTCTGTTTTCTTTTTCTGTAAAAATACACACATGTACAGCACACACTCAAAACTGTCTAATCTTCAGCATCAGGAGGGATATTCTGCTTTGGGAAATTGGTTATAAAACCCTAAATGCACTGTAGTTAAATAACTGTGAGATAAATGTTAATCTCACTAGTCAAACTGTGGCTTGTCATTGATGCTATTGAAGTGATCTAAAGTGCCCTAGGTCCACCACAATGAAATGTTCATTGTTCCTGACTTCCACTGAAGTTTGAATTGTGAAAAAAAGTGTTTTCTTCTAAAACAATGATTGAGGTGAGACAGGACAAACTTACATGGTTTGGGGTCCATTTTGTGCAGGTGACTGTGACCTAATGCCTGTGACTTTCATTTTACAATGTCTCAGTGAGTGGGTGGTCATTTCAGATCCCCCCAGAATCTGAGTAGTATTTTTAGCATTTTTGCCCTGAAATTTTTTTGAGTTAAAGTAGAACCTAGTGTATTCCATCACTATTCACTGAGTTCACATGTCTTGCTTACAATACAACAAGATATATTTGGCTGATTTTGAACTGCAGGTCCAAGTCTTCTTGGCAATCTGAAATTAGGAGGAAAGTAACTTTTGAATCAGTTAACTAAACCAAAAATGAGCACTTTTATTTTTATTTTTAGTTTTTCATTTTTTTATTTATTTTTATTTATTTATTTATTTATTTATTTATTGAATCACCAAGTGGAGGGTTACAAAGTTCTCAGGATTATGTCAGTTATACAATACTCAAACACCCTTCCCTTCACCAGTGCCCATCTTCCATCACCAACCCCCCCAGTATATCTGCCGCCCCCTCCCACCTTCCCAGTCCCCACCCTTGTACGTGATAAGTTTCACTTCGTTTACGCTTATCTCGATTACATTCCATGTTTCAACACACAACTCACTACCGTTGCTGGGATTTCCCCCCAAAAAGAAAAAGACAGTCCTATTGCCAGGGAGGCATTTGATAGTTCTCCATTGCTAAGAATATAGAGATATTAAGTCCCGCTGTTTGTTACATAACTTTTCTTTTTCCCCCTTGCCCCGCGCCACCGAGTTCACGCCTGTTTAGTAATCACCACGCTGTCTGACAAAGGGAAAAAAAAATGAAGAGGATGGTTATTTCCCGTCATCAGCCGGCGTGGGGCTCTGGCTTAGTTGATAGTCTAGTACTCAGGTGCTGGCTCTCTGAGGTTGTGCCGGTGCTGGCTCTCTGAGGTTGCGCAGGGCTGGCTCTCTGAGGTTACTCAGGTGCTGGCTCTCGGAGGTTGCACAGGTGTTGGCTCTCGGAGGTTGCACAGGGTTGGCTCTCTGAGGTTACACAGGTGCTGGCTCTCTGAGGTTACACAGGGCTGGCTCTCGGAGGTTTGCACAGGTGCTGGCTCTCTGAGGTTACACAGGTGCTGGCTCTCAGAGGTTACACAGGGCTGACTCTTGGAGGTTGCAAAGGTGCTGGCTCTCTGAGAGAAAAGGTCGCGCGGCTGCGCTAGCCGCCGCGCGGCTCGGATCTGTCCCAGTCCCGAATCCTGGAGCCATGTTAGTTGCTGTTCAGTGTCGCCGGGGTTCCATCCGGAGAAGGTGTGCAGGCGGCACCTCCTCCCTCCGGCCCCCCGGTGTTGCTGGCCCCGATTCGGGTCCGGAGCATTGTCCCGGCCGCGTTGCTCACCAGAATGCCTGCCGCTTCTCTGTGGATTGTGGCATCAAGATCAGTTTTTCATTTTTAAGTTTTATTTTCATAAAGTTGTTCACAGTAATTGTTTACATTCAACATTTCTCTTTTTAAAAAAAATTTTATTGAATTACTATGAGATAGTTACAAGCTTTCATGTTTGGGTTATAATCACACAATGATCAAACACCCATCCCTCTACCCGTGCACATTCCCCACCACCAATATCCCCGATATACCCCCCCTTTCCCACCCACCCCCTGCCTCCATGGCAGACAATATTCCCCATACTCTCTCTCTACTTTTGGGCATTATGGCTTGCAACACAGGCACTGAGAGGTCATCATGTTTGGTCCATCATCTACTTTTTGTGCATATCTCCCATCCTGACTGATTCCTCCAGCAATTATTTTCTTAGTGATACCTCCTCTATTCCATCTACCTTTTCTCCTCCTCTCATGAAGCAGGCTTCCAGGAATGGGGCATCCTCCTGGCCCTTTTATTTACTGTCCTTGGGTGTCAGCCTCATGTGATGTTATTCTATACTCCACAAATGAGTGCAGTCCTTCTATGTCTGTCCCTCTATTTCTGACTCATTTCACTTAGCATGATACTGTCCATATCTATCCATTTATAAGCAAATTTCATGACCTCATCTCTCCTAACAGCTACATAGTATTCCATTGTGTAGATTTACCAAAGTTTCTTTAACCAGTCATCTGTTTTAGGGCACTCGGGTTGTTTCCAGATATTGGCTATTGTGAATATATAGGTACAGATGTCATTTCTACTGTGCTTTTTTGCATCCTCAGGATATATTCCCAGAAGTGGTATTGAGGGGTCATATGGAAGCTCGTTACATTCAAAAATCCAACACTAATCCCACCACCATTACATCTTCCTACTGCCATTATTCGAATTTTCCCACCACCACCCAAGCCTGCCCCATAGGCAGATGCTAAATAATTTATTTTGTGTTGCTTGTTATGAATAGTAGGGAATGTCAAGCAGCTGCAAAAGTGGCTTCACGCTCCTGAATTCCAAATTTTTTAAAAAATATTTGGGGGAAGTAGTAAACAAGGAATAATCCTTTATTCAAAATCATACTGTACTTTTAAAAGTAGTAACCACTCCTTGTAATCTTGAAAGTGTAGTACTTGTGGGCCACCAAGGTTATATACGACAGCACTGCTTGGGGGCAGTGCAAGGAATTGATCTCAGGGCTTTGCACCCATTAAGCATGTGTTCTGTTATTTGTGCTATCTTGCAGGCTCACATTAAAAAAAAAAGTTGGGGCGGGGGGTCGAATACATACTTTATAATCAAATTCATGATGTAGCTGGCAGTGAAAAACACCAGGACCTGGAGTTATAGACATAGCTTGTTGGTAGAATGATTATATGATTTGCATGTATGAAGCCCTATGAGTGTCCCATGGTACACACCCACCTCCGCTTCCAAATACAAATATGTAGACACTTGAAAAGTTTTTAACATATATGTACACACATTGGGGAGGGTCCTATCGCTCCAGCTGGGCTGGAGCGATAGCACAACGGGCGGGGTATTTGCCTTGCACGAGGCCAACCTGGGTTCGATTCCTCCACCCCTCTTGGGAAGCCTGGCAAGTTAATGAGTGTAACTCACCTGCACAGTAAAGCCTGGCAAGCTGCCCATGGCATATTCGATATGCCAAAAACGGTAACAGCAAGTCTCACAGTGGAGATGTTACTGGTGCCCGCTCAAGCAAATCGATAAACAATGGAATGACAGTGCTACAGTGCTTGGGGTCCAGAGGCAGAAAACTTGAGGAAATTTTTGAAAAAATATAGTAATTTAGACAATATTAATTGCATTGTACTACACAAGATCTTTTGGGATATGTAAATCAAGACTATCTTTAAGTAGATATATATATATATATGTATATATATATATGAGGCAGGATAATGTATTGAAATAATGTCTTGTTTTTTTTACTCTAGATGATTTTTCCATCTTACATTCCAAGATAATAGCCAAATTTTGTCCTTACTACAGGAGGCTAATAATGACTTAGATGTGGTAAGGCCAGAAGTCAAAGTTACTAGACAAGTAGAAAGCAGTACCCACTGAGAGCTTTTGTTAAATTTAGATTCATGGAACAATAGAGTCAGATGGAGAAGGAGAGGATGACCTACAGGAACTGGACTACATTTAGGAGAAGAAAGATGTTGAGATATTCATCTAAGTTGAATATGGAGATTGTGTCTGAGAACTGATCCCATCTCCTCCTGGAAAACCAGAGATTGTGAGGACTTTTAATGGCTGGATGGGTGGTATGTCTTTGAGGCTGGACACTATATTCTGCCTTGCTCTGAGTAGTAAACACTGGGCTCACATTAGGCATCCCAGCAGAAAAGCTCACAATTTAA
Source organism: Sorex araneus (assembly GCF_027595985.1). Taxonomy (NCBI): domain Eukaryota; kingdom Metazoa; phylum Chordata; class Mammalia; order Eulipotyphla; family Soricidae; genus Sorex; species Sorex araneus. The sequence continues at coordinate 31,356,907 of NC_073307.1, read as the reverse complement.
AGAATCTAGGTGTATCAGATGGTGGGTACTCCTCATGAATACATATCCAATGACTTATTTGCATGAGGCCGGAGAAAAAGGTAAATGTCTCCAAGTATCCTGGCCCATGTGTGTCTCTCGTTCTTAGTAAACCAAAAGAAGATAACCCTACAACTTTGACTCAAATTAAACTTCCCAACATTGAATTCAGTAGGTGTTTGGAGTAAATGCTGTGTTTTAGGGATATATTAATAATGAAATATTTTCAAGAAAATTTCCTAGCCAACCGCCCAGATTTACTCTGGGATTACACCCAGAATGGTTCATAACCTGTGTAACCATCATATTATTTGGTTCCCCAGTAGTGACTGGGATGGACTTCCCTTCTGTCTGAGCACTTGGAAAGCAAATTTGTTGAAAAGAGGAATGGAGGATATGAGTGATGGAAGGAGGGAGAGAGGGAAGAAGAGAGGGAAGGAAGGAAAGAAAGAAGAAGAAAGGAGGGAGGGAGGAAGGAAGGAAGGAAGGAAGGAAGGAAGGAAGGAAGGAAGGAAGGAAGGAAGGAAGGAAGGAAGGAAAGAAGGAAGGAAGGCAGGCAGACAGGCAAGGGTTTTAGTTCTTGAAACCTAGCACCTTATTTTTAGAGTGTAGACATTATGTTGTTGTATACGTTCAAATTGTGTTTCTTAGTCAGAGAGATAGTACATCAGATAGGGTGCTTGTCTTACATGCAGTTGACCTGGGTTTAATCTCTGGCACCACATATGTTCTCTGAACACTACCGAAATTATCCCGGAGAACAGAGCAGAAGTAAGCATGAAGAAGAACTTTGTGGTGTTCCCCTCAAATAAAACCTCAAATTGTGTATTGTGTTTTTGCAAATTGCACTGTACTTTGTTTTTATTGAAGTTCATTGTATTAAGCTTCAAATATACTATTTTTTTTCTTGCAAATTGAAGGTTAATTCTGTTTGTTTTGTAATGCCCCAGCCAAAGCCAAATAAGACAGAAAACTTAATTGATAAATGCCATATGAGTTTTGATTTGTTCATGGCCAGTTATTATTACTCTTCTCTCTCTGTTTCTCTCCTCTCTCTCTTTTTCTCTCTCTCTCTTTCCCCCTGCCCTGCACTGTGACACAAAAATGTTGAAATAGGAACAACTCGTAACCCCTCAGTGATTTTCGAGTGTTGAAGTGAAATAGTTGTACCTAACTCATTTTAAAATTAAAAGCTAGAAATAATTAAGTCTAATGAAAAAGAATGAAATCTAGGTTTCCTGTACCAGTTAGCCAAGTTTCCATTGTGAAGTTCTTTAAGGAAATTAAAAATTCTACACTAAGGGATTTTATATATTTTCAGTAATTAATGTCTCACTTATATTGGATGTTCTATGTCTAATGAGCTTTTTACATCCATATTTTTATAGCAATAGTTTAATTATTAGTAGACAAGGAGTATCTGTAATAGAATATTTTCTAATATGCAACCAGTATTCCCTTTCTTAGGCTAAAACACTTTATACTTTTATGGGCTTATTTAGATTTTATCCTAAGAAAGGGAATATTGTTTTTATATTCCCTTCACTCTTACTAAATCTTACATTTGCAGACCTTACATATTGCATGTAAACTCTAAAATATATTAGCACAGAATTTTTAAAAAAGACTTTATTTATGACAGAGAACAAATGATAATTGCCACAATAAATCCAAATACAAAATAAAATGAATGAAATATATTTAAGATGCCAGAGTTAGAGTTGAAACTTATTTATATAAATAAAGATGGGCATCTCATTATATATTAAATGATTTTGATTCTTTACTTACATAGATGAAAATCATATAAGAGTCAATCACAAATTGACTTTCAATGATGTATTTTTATATTAGCTACACTTGCAGTTTCTTTGTTTTATCAGAGCAAGTAGCATGAAATAAATGTTATTTGCCTGCCAAAAAGGCAGTCAGGGAGCTGGAACCAAGAGACATAGGTGCAGGGACAGTCATACTAATGCACCATTCCAGGTGACATTAAGTACACTCATGATTCATAAGAGGAAATAAGATTATCAATATTAACCCAAGCTTGGAAGAAATTGATTCCAAACTTTCTGGGTCACTGTGAAGGCCTCAAGATTTCAATGAAGAAAGAACCTTATTAATGAAATAAAATATAAGACTAAAATTAAAAGTGAAGCCTAGGGGCTAGAGCTATCGTAGTTAGGGTGTTTGCCTTGCACGCAGCCAACCTGGGTTGGATTGCCAGCATCCCATATGGTCCTCTGAGCACCGCCAGGATTAATTCTTGAGTGCAGAGCCAGGAGTAACCCCTGTGCATTGCCAGGTGTGACTCAAAAAGATAGATAGATAAATAAATAAATAAATAAATAAATAAATAAATAAATAAATAAATAAATGTGAAGCCTAGATATAGTGTTGAATTGCTGCAGTCTCCTGCTAAAATTATAATGGGGCAATGGATTCCTGAGGCCAGGTATGTAGCTCACGGGTAGAGCACATGTTTTTGGCATGGTCCTGAGTTCCTTTGATACTTGACACTCTGTGGCCCTCTGAGCATTGCTAGTAATGTTACAACAGTAACAAAAATAGACAACAACAAAAAGCCACATGGTGGCTTTTTAAAAATGGATGAGCACTAATATGATTTCTTAAGATATAGTCTTTCCATGATAAGTACACAAGACTGAAGCCATTTCTAGGTAGGTTGGTTTGGCTGTGTGCTGGATACCCCCTTATTTGGAAATTCCAGGTGTACCTCATCAGTTTCAGTATTGTACAATAAACAATATAACTACAGAGCACATTTTAGTACGGAACACTCAAGCCAGGAACACAGTCCCATTTATCACATTCCACTGTAGGCCAAATTTTTTTCACAAATATTTCTGAATTTAGTGCTATGGCATGAGAACAAAGATCAATTTCTCCAACTTCTCTGGCTCCATAATCTCTGTATGAATAACCAAAATTTGAAAACACAGGCCTAGTAGCAGTACAGTTTGTCAGGAAATATGAATATTAGGCAGGATCAAATAAGAAGATTTCACATTGAAATAAGCATTAAATTATACAAGGGGCTAATTATGAAGTGTGTGTATTGATCTAACTTGTGTGTGTGGGTACATGTGTGTATGAGTGTGTGTGTGTTTGTGTATTAGTGTAGGGGAAAAACAGGGAATAGTGCAGAAACCTGGAATAAGCAGAATCAAGCTTTTACAACCACTACCACCCCATCTTATAGCACAGAGGGTAGGGCGATTGCCTTGCATGCGGCCAACCTAGGTTCGATTCCTCCGTCCCTCTTGGAGAGCCTGGCAAGCTACCAAGAGTATCCCACCTGCACAGCAGAGCCTGGAAAGCTAACTGTGGTGTATTTGATATGCCAAAAACAGTAACAACAAGTCTAAAAATGGAGACATTACTGGTGCCTGCTTGAGCAAATTGATGAACAAACGGACAACAGTGCTACAGTGCTACCACCCCAACCTAGTCTAAGATATTATCAGAACCTCAAATAAAGAAGTGTTTCCTAGAATAGCCACCTAGAACTTAAAAATCACCATCTGTAATGGATTCAAGTTACCCAAGCTAAATTAACAGCATGGGAATTAAATAAAGAAGCAGTCTGCTCTCGATGTTCTCCCAGTTTTAATTTCTTGCTGGCCAAATCAAGCAAAAGCCAAAGGACTTGGAAATTCATTGATGTAATGCACATACAAGTCAGCTTTCCTAGGTAATGAGTGCAGTGACACTGTGGAAAAGGAATTAGGTGAAAGATTTTTGACCTATCAGAAGAACTGACCTAAATGATAGCCAATGATAACAACTACTTCTACTTATAAATCAGCTGAAATATCTAATACTTCTTATGTGCAGTCACCAGAAAAATTTTGACACTTATTTCAACAAGAATTTATCCAGTATGTCAATCATACTAATTTTCTTTCACATTTTTATAGTTCAGCCTTTCTAATTTCATCCACTTTGTTCTCTTTGGATGTTATTCTGATTATAGGTCTTCGAAAACTTTTCCAAAACATTCTAGTTTTCTAGGATCTCTGCCACTGGTCTATTTTTTTAATCCTCAGTAATTTTGAAGTGCCTTGGATAAAACCCATGTGGACAAAGTATTTATTGATATTGGGTTAGGATAACTCGTTTATCACTCTGTCGTATGACTCTGAACTCAGTATAATGGAGCAGGACACCAGTTCTGAAGATTTGTTAGGGCTTACCCTTTCCAGGAATTGTTCTGGGATAATTCTGTGGTGCCATACTTTGATGTGCTTTGGAAAATTTATATAGTAAGGTGATTCTTAGAACTTACAACATTGGACCATGTTGACTTCCCGATATAGAAATAATAATTTAAGTAAAATGGCGCCAATATATCATGTTTTGAGGAGAACTATGTAAAGAAAAGGCTCTAAGCACAAAATTAATTAATATTTTTAATCACTTTCTTTAGGCCAGTTGATAAACAAGGCATTCTACACACGATGTTTAGTTCAGTATCATAAACATTGCAAGCTACATTATCTAGACATACAGATAATTAGATCCTAGTGACATAATCTTTTCCACTGCTGTAACTTCTTCTCTATTTTTTATTTTTTTAAGTATCAGGGGTAATTTTTTATTTCTCCAGCCATAAACACAATTCTCTGTTGCTTGGTACATGTAAAGCTGTAACCTATACTTATGACACCATGTTTAAAGTAATCAAATCATGTCCACATGTAAATAAATTCTCTTTAACTCAATACCACAGTAAGAATATTTGGGGCTGTAGAGATAGTTCAAGGGGTAGAGCATATTCCTAGCATGTGTAAGGCCCTGAGTTTGATCCCTAACACTTTGTGCACTTTGAAGTGTGCCCTAGTGTTCCACTGCACCATTGGATATGACCCTTTTCAGAACTGTTTTGAAAATATTTGATTCCAGACAAATATTTGAAAGTCTTTACAACCAAAGTGAAGTATATCTTTCATTTAGGAGTCTTTCTGCCCACTGAACTCTAAACGAAATTCAGTTAATACTTGAAAAAAGTTCCATATGCCATGGGGCACTTGAGAATAGTTAGGCTTCTGAGCTGAAGCCTCCCCACTGGTCTTCCTGTTTTCCTGGATGATACTTCTAATGCATTTCTGTTCCATCTCCACACTGTCACTGTAGTGTTCCATTGGAAAATTCAGCTTAGCCACATTGATTCGTTACCTGAAACTTCAACTTCAATCATTCTAATGATAACTGAAGCTAAAATCCAGAATCCTGGACATGATGCTAAAGATCCTAATGACCTAATCTTTTCCACTGCTGTAACTTCTTTTTTATTTTTAAATTTTTTAAGTGTCAGGGGTGGTCTTTTATTTTGCCTGTCATAGACACAATTCTCTGTTGCTTAGTACATATTATCACTGTCTCACTGTCGTCCCGCTGTTCACCAATTGCTCGAGTGGGCACCAGTAACATTTCCATTGTGAGACTTGTTGTTACTGTTTTTTGCATATCAAATATGCAAAGGGTAGCTTGCCAGGATCTGCTGTGTGGGTGAGATACTCTCAGTAGCTTGTAGGGCTTTCCAAGAGGGGTGGAGAAATCGAACCCGTGTCAGCCCCATGCAAGGCAAATGCCCTACCCGCTGTGCTATTGCTCTAGCTCTTGTACATATTAAAGCTGTAATTTATACTCATGGTACTATGTTTAAAGTAATCAAATAATGTTCATATATAAATTCTCTTCATCTCAATACTCAAAATAAGAAGACTTGGGGCCTTGAAAGATAGTACAATAGGGTAGGGCATTTGCTTTGAACATAGCCAACTCCGATTCAGTCCCCTGAACCCCATATTCCCCACCCCTGCCCCAGCACCTCCAGGACTAATTCCTGAGAACACAGCCAGTGTGGCCTAAAATCCAAAAAACAACAATAATAACAAAGATGATCTCCTCAGTAGTAATGATACAACTGGTGTTGCTGCATCATTATTTCCAGTGTCTATTCCTGAAAAGTTCCTATTTGTCTTTAAGGTTTTTTATGAAGTATCACTTATTCAAGGCCATTCCTTGCTCTTCTACCTCAAAAAGGTCTCCTGGCATTCTCTCCTTTAGCATCTTCCATTTTCCTCCAGATTTCCTATTGCCCCTTTGTTTCTGTGATTGTTTTTCTATATGTATACCTTACCACAGTCTGTATGTTTCACAAAGATAGTTTTGTTTATGTTAGTATCTCCAAATGTAGCACAAATCCCTGCAGTAAGATGCACCAAGTAATCTGTACCAAATGAGTACAGTCCCTGTCCATGAGGCGTTTTGTGTAGGGTGACAATGTAACACTGTCAGTATCACTGAGGTTGATGTGGTACATGCTGGGATAAAGGTACATGCTGGGAGACACAGAATAAGTTAGGTGGCCCCACATGCCAACCATTCAGTCCTTTGTTCCCTTGGATAAAGAAATGGAATCTTTTCAGTGAATACTATATAGAGTTCAGAATAACTCAGCTGATAACAAGGAGCTGAATAGTTAAGTATGAATCTCAGAAATTATTAGCTAACTTCATGCATAGTTTAATAGAAAGATCTAGGGATTTTTAGCTGAGGCCTGTGTTCTGACATATGTTTAAGCATATGACTTTGTACAAGTTAGTTGTTTCTTCAAATCTATATCCTCCTGTGCAAAGCAAAAGGGGTTAGATTAATGAGTTATTGATTCCTCTTTAATCATTCCAATAATATGGTGACTTGAGAGCAGTACACAAAAATGAATCAGTGAGTGAAAAGGAGAGGGCCTTTTGAAACTCCAGGAAAAACTCTATCTTATTTTCGGGTTTGTGTACTCTATGTATTTGTGGTGGGGTGGGGTGGTGAGGGGAAGACTTGTCTAATACTTGTCTAATAACTACCTCTGTTATTATCCGTTGCGATTTCTTCACAGTTTTTATTTTGTGTTTTGGGACCACATCTGGTGATGTTCAGGACATATTCTGGGCTTTGTGCTCAAGTATTACTCCTGGCAGGCTTGGGGGATCATATGTGGTACCAGGAATTGAACCCAAGTCGGCTTCATAGAAGGCAGGTGTCCTAACCACTGTACTATCATTCCAGTGTAAGTAGACTAGTCTAGTGTTAGTTGGCATTAAACTTCACTGTCACTGTCACTGTCATCCCATTGCTCATCAATTTGCTTGAGCAGGCACCAGTAACATCTCCATTGTGAGACTTGTTGTTACTGTTTTTGGCATATCGAATACGCCATGGGTAGCTTGCAGGCTCTGCCATGGGGGCAGCATTAAACTTACTATAAAATATTTGGTTTCTGCACCTATTTATCTTGTTTTCATATGTTTCTCCTTTTTAGAGCAATTTTAATATCAATTTAGATTTAAGCATGTTTTAAATTTTCATTCAGTTGTAAGAAATAAGAATTTTCTTACTTGTTCACTGATCTTTATGAGTTCATTTACAAATAAGAGTTATTTGCACATAAGTCACTGTCACTGTCATCCTGTTGCTCATCGATTTGTTCAAGTGGGCACCAGTAACGTCTCTCATTGAGAGACTTATTGTTACTGTTTTTGGCATATCCAATACACATGGGTAGCTTGCCAGGCTCTGTAGCGTGGGCTAGATACACTCGGTAGCTTGCCAGGCTCTCCGAGAGGGGCGGAGGAATCGAACTCGGGTCGGCCACATGAAAGGCGAACGCCCAACCGCTGTGCTATTGCTCCAGCCCTGTAAGTACATAGAAAAAATGGTTTCCTTATCTTTAATATAAGATTGTTGAAAAAATAAAATACATGGTCTCAGAACTTCATACCAGATATTCCAGTCCTAGGCCCTCTGGGATAGTAACTAAAGAAATAAATTAGTTATAAAGAAATCCTCAAATTTCAGTGATATGCACATTACAAATTCATCTCTTACTCAAAGTCTAATTCTCAGTTCCTTGTCAGCACCACTCAGTAAACAAGTTGTATTATGTCATGTGATTAATCATTTCTTTTGTTAATTTTTTCTCTTGTTTTTGTGTTATACTTGGCAGTTCTAGCATGTACTCCTGGCTTTGTGCTCAGAGATCATTCTGACAGTGCTCAGGCAACCATATGGTGTGCGAGGGGATCAAACCTAGTTCAGCCATGTGCAAAGCAAGCACCCTCCCTGCTGTACTATCTCCAGCCCCGTGACTAAACATTTATTAGTGTGAGGAATCTGTTGGATTGTCTACACACACTCAGGAAACTGATGAAGAGACTGGGTATGGGAAATGGTACACAAGTTTTTAATGGACGAAGAGTGAAACTGTTAAATATTAATTCTACCCATGCTCCCTTACTATTCAATTTTTTCATGACATAAAACCGTGAAGGACTCTTAGTTTTGTTTTTGAATAAGCACATAGCAGCCTGTAGAACATGTCTCTCCATTGTTTGCAACAATTATTGACAAACTTACCCTATTTAGCAGGAAATTCAAGGAGATAAATGATATTTCTTCCTTCAGATTTCCCTTATTAATATAAAGACATAACATGAATTTTCTTATGATGTATTATAATGTATTCTGAATGTATATTACCAATGAGCAAGCAAATTCATTGATATCATATGCACTAAAGCTTTTCTTCCATTGTGTAATGCATATAGTTATGAAATATGGTTATTCTATAGGAATCCAAAGAAATGCTCAAATGTGATCTTTGTTCAAATAAGCCCTGCGCACCTGGCTGTCTTCCCCAGGGCCCCTCGAAGGTGGTGGGCTCCAGCTTCCCTCCTTGCACCGAGCAGAGCTACCTCGGTCGAAGACCTCCAGAACCTAGCCACAGCCATGCTCAAGACCCCTCTCCATATGTTCGGATGAGCCTCACGCATGAAGGAACTGGCAGAGGAACCCAGGTATGTGGGACCCAGGGCTGAGACCTCCAAGCCTGCTCGGATCGGGACTGGCCTCTTCCGCCAAGATTTCCCATTTTCCAGTAGCTAGGCGGTCACACCAAGGGACTGCCCCTGGCCTCCTGTAATCCCACCAACGGCCAACATCCAGAGACTTAAAACCAAGCTCCCGGAAGCCTATATATCTTATAGCCTACTTCTCCCTCTGAGAGAACCTGACAAGCTACTGAGAGTTTCTTGCCCACATGGGAGAGCCTCACAAACTCCCCATGTTGTATTCATATGCCAAAACCAGTAACAGTGTTGGCTGGGTTTCATTCCCCTGACCCTGAAAGAACCTCCAGTGCGGCATCGTTGGGAAGGATGAAGAAAGGCTTCTAAAATCTCAGGGTTAGGACGAATGGAGACATTACTGAGACCACTCGAGAAATTTGACGATCAACAGGATGATGATGATAATGATTATGATGATGATTAAAAATAACTTTTAAAGAAAATTTTATCCACATACTTAATTTGAATTTAAGTGATATAATTGGTTGATTGATTTTTAAAAACTAATAATGTACTTATTTATTATACAAAGATAATTACAAATTATAGATAAGTATAATCTATGCAACTTGTGAGTCTCAAAGATATGTAAAACTAAATGTGATAGGAAAATAAGGAATAATAATTTAAAATATGGACAATATTATTGAAAACTTGTTGGAATAAATGAAAGGGTATCCAAAAATCAAGCTAGAATTACACAAGTTAGAGCTATTAAAAAAACCTTCTAATTTATAATTTGGAAATTAAATAACCAAATCTAATTCATAGAAAATGATCAAAACATTAATTTTAAGATGTTTCACAAAAAATTCTTTACATGTCCCAAGGGAGAATTATATTTTAAACTGTAACCCAAAAAAACTTCATACTAAAAATAAAATATCTCAATTATAAATTTATGATATTTTAAACTGATTTTAACAATGTTTATAGGATTTATTGAAATACACACTATAATCTTTTTCATAGGAAGACAGTCTGCTCGTCTGTCTTCTTTGAATGACCTGTGAAGGTGAAAAATGATGCCTCCATAACTTCATTTTACAAATTAACTTTTGGGGATATGGGAATGTGGCTCAGTGGTGTTTGCCTTACAGAGATGGGACTCCAAATTTGATCCCCAAAACAGACCCACATGCTGAGTGCAATCCCAGTATCCCTGCCATTTGTGATCCCAATTTACAGAGTGTTTGATCCCCAGAACACCATAACCAAGTAAAAACAAACATGAGAATTCAAGTCTGGGATCCCTGGTGAGCAACCATAAATAAAGTTTATGAGCACCACAACCAAGTGATGAACACTACTACCAAGACTGTAACTCTTGGTCCCCCAGTCATCACAACAACTGTAACAGTCACCACTACCAACAATAAAGAGTAATGGGAAATAAAACAAACAATTTTTCAAAGTTAAACAAATTAGCAATACTTAATTTTCCTCATCTGTTTATTCATCCTATCCAAGAATAGCCTGTCATCTTTTAGAGCTAGAAAGTTACATGGTTGTAGTCTGATAGTTTTCTCTTTGGAACCGTTATCATCACTATTGGAATAATGATTTATTTGATTAGAAGGGCCAAAAAACAAACTGGAGAACAGAACAGAGTTCAAACAAAACAGTGTATTATTTGGTGAGATTTATTTTCAGCAATTTTTGATTACTTCCCTTTCATTAAGCTCCTTCTTTAAGGTTTTCATTGTGAGGCTTGACTGAGACATAACCTCAGATTGTGCACTACTGTTTGGACTTTCCTCTTGTTCTTTCATCTTGAATTCAATTTTCTCCTCATTCGTCTATCTGACATTTATCAGCTTAAGCAGCAAATCTTCAGTAATACATCAATTCACCTCAAGGCCTTGATACTTTTCCATTTATAACAATTAAAATTTAACAAAGCTCTTGAGGAGATAAGAATATTCATTCTCTTGGAAACTGATAAAATTCTGGGGGCATGGGGTAAGGGTACCACTCTATTGCCATCAAAAGCGAATTTTGTGTGTGTATCATATATGCAGCCAGCTCCTTCAAATTGAAGATGTTTTTCTTCCCAAATGTATAATAAAATAAGGGATTTGTAATGAAGAGAAACATCTCTTAATATTTATATACTTCATGTTATAGAGATTCTCCAAATATTTTTTAGACTATAATTATCTCCTTAAGGTGATGGTCACAATCTCAAGTGTAAGACATCTGTTATTGAGATGAATATATGAATTTGGTCGTACATACCTCTACTAGATGCACTTAAATTGAACCTTTTAAACATTATATTGGCTAAATTAAACATAAGTGAATGTTCCACTTTAAAGCTCATAATTTAAAAAAGCCATACCTCTATCAAAAAATATAGGAGACTTAATAGATGGATAAAATGATGTCTTGACCGTCTTGCTTTAGGATGTGAGGATCAAGCAAATGTGGATTAAAGAAAGGCCAAGCAATATGAATCTATAGATAATAGAAGAGCACTGACTACCAAACAAATAGTCCTTGTTTATAAAAAATGCCCCTATGTAAAAACAAGAGAAAGTGAGATCATGATTTTATTTAATTTTGGTTTTTGGACCACACCTGAGTGTGTTCAGGGCTTTATTGCTGGTTCTGTGCTCAGGGATCACTCCTGCTGGGGCTCAGGGGACAATATGCCATGTTGGGAATTGAACGCACATCAAGTTCATGCGAAGCAAACCTGCTGTACTCTCTCTTCAACCCTGATCATGTTATTTTTAAAATTTTCTTTCTTCCAATTTGATCACTTTCAAGAGTTATGTATAAGAAATAAAAACTGATTTTTAATCAGAAAAAAAGCAATAAATCCTTTGTTTAACTAACATGTGTACAAGACATAGTTTATACTAGTATGTTTATAGCACTAGATCTGCCCTCATAGTGCGCATAAGGGTAAATTACCATGACAGGGATTGGGACCACCCCTGTCCCAATAGGAAGTTCCTTAAGAACACTAGGGTTTTGCATGGTTTGCAGTCAGGATGCAAAGTGAATCACTCTATAGTGTATAGTTTAGAATTCTGTGCTTTGCAGACCAAAGTTGGTGAGCAGTTTATATCCTGTGTGTAGTTTCATTTTTCCCTGGTCAGTTTGAAACACTAACCAGTCAAAACTGATCATGAAAATAGAGAAAGGGCCCCTGTCCCCATATGTACAGAAGTTAAAGGCAAAGCAAACTTCTGAAGTCCGGGCATAACTAACACAAGACTCCTAGGAGGATGTTAACCGTTCTGAAAAACAGTGGACCCCGATTCTCCTTCCAAAGCCAGGCTGGAAGATTAGGATTTACATTTTTATGGGAGAAGACAGTATTCCCTAGACTTGGAAAAAATGAGTCATTTTCTCAGTGCCTTGATTTTTCAGTGCCTTGATTTTTTAATTTCTTTCATGGCTCATAGACATTCTTTCCTAAGAAAAGTGTGAGACACATACTTAAATAACTTCATCTCAAAGGATGGTAATGAATACAGAAGAAATAAAGAAAGTGAAAACTGGTATTCAGTAGGAAACATACCACCTAAGGGGTTTGGAGTATAGGACAGGAGGGGACAGCGACTATGGTGGAGGGAAGATCAACTGGAGGAGGAGATAGTATTGAAAGGTGGTAAATTGTCATGTGTGAAGCCCTATTGCCAACAGTACTGTAAATCGCAATACAAAAACTTACACGTACATAAACAGTTCCCCACTAGAGGCAGACTGGTGATTGGGAGGCAGATGGCAGGGGTGGAGGAAGGATAAATTTGTGGAGAGAGGTGGGCACTGGTGAAGGGATTGGTACTATGTATGCCTAAAGCTCAATCATGAATAACTGTAATTTCGTGGTGGCTAAAAAAGTAAAACAAACTAAAGTCAAGATATGAATTGACCTGTCTTTTATCTGGGGGACTCTGGCAGGAAGTCTTACAATGGAAATGGATCCACCTGGATAATCCAAGATGATCTCTATTTAAAATTCAGTTCATTAGTCACTACATTCTAATCTTGGGACATTTATTTATACTTAAATTGGCACTCTTCTTTGAGGGACTTGTCTTTATTGAAAAATTACTATTCAGAGAAAACTGGTATTTTGCATTAATTTTTCATTGGTTTACATGCTGTTTAGCAGAAAGTAATTTTTCTAATGACATATATAATGTTCTGTAGTAGAACAATTGATTCTTGATATAAGATATTCTGGTGGTGGCAGCCAGAATCTGTGAAATGGGGAAGGCTGACTTTGTTGCATTGAGGGTTCAACCTGCCCCAGGCATTGTTCATATGGTTTTGTGGAAGTACTGAACATCGGTGAATCCAAAACAGATTCCTTTCTATAATGTAAGGGAGTTTTAGTCAATCAGTTGAGAAAGCCTTAAGAGAAAAAAGCTTAGGTCCTTTGAGAAAGAAGAATCCCTGATTCTTGATTGTCTTTGTACTTGACTCTGAGTTTCCAGGCTGCCAACTTGCCTTGGAAATGTTGGATTTAGAAGACATCGTGATTGCTGTCTTTGTCTCTGCCTTTTCCCCTTTATGTCTTTTATTGTTTCTCTTTTTCTGAAGAACCCTGAAACACCCCCAAAGGAATTTTCCAAGTGAAAGCTGTCAGTCTTTAAAGACCTGAACCTGAAAAAGAATATAATCCCTGTTGTCAGATTCTACTAGAAACGTTGTTGTAATGTGCATACAGAGTTTATAGGAGGAGATACACACCCCACCTTCCAATACAAATTGTGATCCTCTTTGCCCCAAATAATTAATCTCAGACCTGATCATTTAAGACATAAATTCTAAGTATCCCTTATATTTTTTATTCTTGCCACAAATACAGGGAGATAGAGGGCAAACTCTTCAGAAATGTTTATCTGCTACTTGCATGTATTTATTAAAGACTTGGGGGAAATGTTCATCTACTATTGCATATATTTATTAAAGACTTGGGAAAATTTTTCTAAGGTTCTGCTGGACACCAGAGCACAGATATACAAACATCCAGCAGCTACATAAAAGGCAGGACTCTATTTATAAACAATAAATGATTCATATGGCAGCTACATCATTTCTTAGAGTTTGAATACATTTCATGAACTATTTATGTTATTCATACTTTGATTTTTGCTATTTAATTTTGCCGTATGGTATTTTTAGTAGTTGGCATACCAATAAAATAGTTGGTAGTTTAAACTGGCCTCTGGGAACAGTTAACATGACATGAAGTGACTGTATTAATGTAAATACTTAAAGGAGAGAGCTTAACGCTAGATGTAATATTTTATATACTTTCATCCACAATCACACAATAAAAGGGTAAGCAAGTTTAATATTCAGAGAGGAATTGAGACTTTCTTCAGACAAATCTATTGGAGAGAAGGTCTCATTTATTAGCACTAAGATTAAAAAAAGATCTTTTTGTGGGGCTGGAGCGATAGCACAGCGGGGAGGGCGTTTGCCTTGCATGCGGCTGACCCGGTTCAATTCCCAGCATCCCATACGGTCCCCCGAGCACCGCCAGGAGTAATTCCTGAGTGCTGAGCCAGGAATAATCCCTGTGCATCGCCGGGTGTGACCGAAAAAGCAAAAAAAAATATCTTTTTGTTTCTTTTTGTTGTTGTTGTTTTGGGCCACACCCAGCAATGCTCAGGGGTTACTCCTAATTTTTATGAAGGAATCACTCCAGGCAGTGTTTTGGGGAACCATATTAAATACCAGAGATTGAACCTCAGTTGGCTGAGTGCATGGTGAGCACCCTACCTGTTATAGTAGCTCTCTGGCCCTGAGCAACTATTTTTGAATTCCAATCTTGACTTTCTTATTGATGCAATAGTTTTCAGTAGCATCTATCTATTGACCACAGATTTGTGGGTTTTTCCTCTTTGTGGCCAATTTCTAGTCTCAGAATTGTGATCTTAACATGATTTCAGTAATCATTATTTTTAAGACTTGTGTTTGGAAATATGGTCTGTCTTTCAAATGTTTTACAAGAACTTGAAAAATGTATATTCAGGTATTTGGGAATGAATTATCTGTTAATATTTAGTTTATCCTTTCTAGTTTGACATTTAGGGCATTTCTTTCATTGATGATTTTTCTTTTTGAATGATTTGGTCAGTTTAACTGGGTTGTTAATTATACTATTGTGTTGAAGTCATGGTCTCTCTTTCACTCTGTTAATATTTATTTTCTTTACATATTTTGGTACTACTATATGTGAATATATTAATAGTTATGGCTTTGTGTTATATTGATCCCTCTCTATTATATAATTTCCTTCTTTGACTCTTCCTAACTTTGGTGAAAGTTTGTTTCATCTAAGTAGAAGTTCCTCTATTTTATACTTTCCATTGGCTAAGAGTACCAATTTCCATACTTTTATTTTAAAGTCTGTATTTTCTTTATATCATGTGAGACTCTTGTAAACAACACATAAGCAGATCTTGCACTTTAATCCATCTGACCACTCGGTATATTCTTTTTTTTTTTTTTTTTTTTTGCTTTTTGGGTCACACCCAGCAATGCTCAGGGGTTACTCCTGGATTTGCACTCAGGAATTACTCCTGGCAGTGCTTGGGGGACCATATGGGATGCCGGAGAATCGAACCCGGGTCGGCCGCGTGCAAGGCAAACGCCCTACCCGCTGTGCTATCGCTCCGGCCCCTCGGTATATTCTTTTAAGTGAGTTCAGTTAATTTATTTTGAGGCCATACTTGTATCCCTGGTGATTCTTGGGGACTACTCTAGGTGCTTAGGGTTACTCCCTGAGGTACTTGGGGAACCCTATGGTGGGGATCAAACATGCATCTCCTGCCTGCAAAACATGTACTCCAACACTTTGCACTACCTCTCTGTCCCTGTGTTGAACTCTTGATAGCTTTACCAGTATGTATCTTGGTACAGTCTCTTAGTACTTAAATACCAGGTGTTTTGTTAGATTCATGAACTTGTATGTCCATTTCCTTTTCAAAATCTGAGAGATATTTCAGTATTGCTTATTTGAGTAACTTTCTGTTTTCTTCTCTCTTCTGATTTTGGTATACCCATTATTTTTAGTTTACATTTCCAATTAGTAATGGATAGATCTTATATTCTTTGCTTTCTTTCACAGCTCATTTCTTTCCCTTCTTTACCTGAATGGGTAGTACATTACTCTATTTAAATGACTGATTTAATTATCCATTTGGCCTGTCCTGTTTACATAGATTTCTCTAGCACTGTTTATTTCACATATTGCACTATCTGCATTCTCTCATAGTAAATTGTGGCTCTTTATTTATTTATTAATTATTTAAAAAAATTTTCCCATAAGTTAGCCATAGAAGTTGTCTGTGTAATTCACAAATGATGAATTCTAGTACTTCAGCAGCTTTATATTTGAGCACATGAGCCACATCTTATTGACTTCTCATCAAATATATTTTTGTGTTTCTTTAGATGATTTTTTACCCCTTATTTTGAAAATCAGGAAATAAATTTTGGCTTCCTTTCTTCTTGATATAGTTGGGCTTTTATCTTGTAACTGACTCAGAACCAACATTTTGAATTGCTAGGGAGGAACCCAATGTACACTATTATCTTTATGAAGTAGACTGCAACCTCAATATTTTATAAAGTGAAGTATAAAATGTATAGAAAATAAAAGTACTATAAACGGGGATAGCGACTGGATCATCAGACATAAATTCTTATGAACCTGAAGGAGAGTCTGCAGGGGAAGGAAGGGATCTGGAAGCACATGCAGAGCATGGCGGGCAGGAAACTGGGGTCATTGGTGGTGGGAAGTGTACACTGGTGGAGGGAAGGGAGTTGCAACATTGTATGACTGAAACCTGATCCTGAACAGCCTGTAACTGTGTATCTCATGGGTAATTCAATTTTTTTAAAGAGTATTTTATTCTTCTCAAATAGGTTTCCCCAATCAAGAAAAATGTTTTATTTAAATTAATAATAGCTAGTGAATCTCTGGGGGAAAAAAAGCCTGGACCCTATTAAGGGGAGGGTTATGGCTTTTAGGAAAAAGTCATGGTAGAAAAAGGATAGAAAAATCCTTCATGATTTAGATATACAGATTACAGTTTTTGTGATTTATTTTTAAAAAACGTAAAATATTCAATGAGTGGTTATGACTTTAGGATTATTTTGACTATCATTAATTTTCATGTTATGAATAGAAGATTTATCATCTTGAAAGGAAGTGGGTCTTTTATGGCTCAGAGTAGAAGACTGTAAGTAAATATAATTTACTCTGGTAACCCCTCTAAGAAGCAGAATTTGCAAAAGAGAATACACTATTGACAGATAATTTTGAGGCAGTATGGTTTGATAGAAAGTACTTGGGATTGCTTTACCAAATATGGATGAAAATAGGAGCTGGATAATTTTTTGAGCTTTTGTATTTCAGGTGAAAATGAGACATTTCTTTAAATAATCCTTGATTTTTTTTTGCATTTGTAATTCAAGAAAATGTTTTTTTGAAGTCTTAGAAGAAAAGATTGTAGGTTTATATTAAATATATTTTCCAGCATTTATAAAATGTTCTGTTAGGATATAACATCATATTCTAAAGATATAAGGAACTTGGTTTTGTGGATACTAAAGATTAAACCCAGAGCCTCTTACATATTAGACATTTGCACTGCCACTCAGTTATATCCCCAAGCCAGTATGGAGATCATTCAAAGAATAAATGCACAATGGCACTGAAATGTAAATTTATTTAGATCATGTAAACAATTTATGCTTTACAGCTTATATCAGATGGAACATCAGTCATACCTGCAGTGCTAAACACCTATTGTGGTCACTTTGTAGTGACCACATTCATGAAATTAAATTATATTTAATTCATGAAAATAAATTATATTTATGGTGTTTTCTTCTCATTCAATGTGAATGAATTTGAGCTTAGCTCAAAATCATCTGTGAAACTTTCTGGGTTGAAAAGATTTAGTTATCCTTGACTCTAAGTTCTTGTGTATGTATGTGTCTATAAGTGTTTATTGAGGATGATCAGTAATTTACTATTTTATACCTATTAGAATAACTAAAATAAAAAATATGGATATTATCAAATGCTAAGGAGAGAATAGAACCAAGAAAACACTCATTAAATGGAGATGCAAAGTTATACAAATTTTTACAGATCTAAATATACTCTTGCAGTCAAGCTTCTCGATATTTACCTCAATGGGTTGAAAATGTAAGTCTATTTAAACACATCTATCTAGCAAGTCATTCTTCTAAATAATGATAGTATAGTTATCTCAGACTGGAGCAATAGCACAGTGGGTAGGGCATTTGCCTTGCATGCAGCAAACCTAGATTCGATTCCTCCGTCCCTCTCGGAGAGCCCGGCAAGCTACCAAGAGTATCCCACCAGCACAGCAGAGTATGGTAAGCTACACGTGGCATATTCGATAAGCAAAACAGTAATAAGCCTCACAATGTAGATGTTACTGGTGCCCACTTGAGCAAATTGATGAACAATGGAACCACAGTGCTACATGCTACAGTGCAAAGTTATCTCACTCAAGAAAACTATTGATTCACGAGAGAGAGAAAAAGAGAGAGAGAGAGAGCTAAAGGGAATGCCCTGCCACAGAGACAAGGTGGGATGGAGGGTACAGGGTGGGGGTGGTGGGAGGCATGCTGAGACCATTGGTGTTGGAAAATGGGCACTGGAGCAGGGATGGGCACTCTATCATTTTATGACTGAAATGCAAACACAAAAGTTTGTAAGTCTATAACTGTACCTCACAGTGATGCACTAAGTATCATGCTAAGTGAAATGAGTCAGAAAGAGACGGACAGACATAGAGGGACTGCATTCATTTGTGGAATATAAAATAACATCACACGAGGCTGACACCCAAGGACAATAGATACAAGGGCCAGGGGGATTGCCCCATAGCCGGAAGGGAGGAGGGGAGAAGACAGATGGAATAGAGAAGGGATCACTAAGAAAATGATGGCTGGAGGAATCGGTCGGGGTGGGAGATGTGTGCCGAAAGTAGATAATGGACTAAACATGATGACCTCTCACTGTCTGTGTTGCAAGCCCTAATGCCCCAAAGTAGAGAGAGAGTATGGGGAATATTGTCTGCCATGGAGGCAGGGGGAAGGTGGGAAAAGGGGGTATACCTGGGATATTGGTGGTGGGGAATGTGCACTGGTGGAGCAATGGGTGTTTGATCATTGTGACATTGTAACCGAAACATGAAAGCTTGTAACTATCTCACGGTGATTCAATAAAATTTAAAAAATTTAAAAAAATACATAAAAAAGAAAACTATTGATTCAATTCTATTCTATGATCTTAAATCCATATTTATTTAAGCATTTCAATAATAAGATTGTTTATTTTGAGGGGTGGAGTGTTACTCAGGAGGCTCTGCAGCCTCTTCCTGCAATCATAGGGACTCTAGGTCAACCAGGCCAACAATTCAACGCCTTTGGATGTAGCAGTGCTGCGAGTTCCCTGCAGTTCTGGAGATTAACCAGGTCCCAGGTCTGATAGCACTTGGGGGCCTACAGGGCTGCACCTAGTGATCTTGAGGTACCACATGGTACCAGGTGTTGAATTCGGGTTTGCTGCATAGAAGGGCCTTAATCCCTGTACTATGTCTCTGTCTCTGTTTTGTTTTTTCAGCCCAATATGTTAGAAACAATTACACATATATTTTATGTCTCTTCACTTGTCTTTAACAGTTACTTTTTGTCTTCATATTATTATTTTTGTTGGTTTGGTTTTGGACAACACTTGCCAGTTCTCAGCACTTCTGACTGTGCTCAGGGATCATTCCTGACAGTGCTCAGGGATCATTTCTGACAGTGCTCAGGAAACCATGTGGAGTTCCAGGGATTAAATCCAGGTCAATCGCATGCAGAGCAAGTGCCCTACCTACTTGCTATTTCTCCAGTCTGTTGTCATATTTTTTTAACAATTTTGAAGAATATTCATTAGTATAAGTTGTATATTTCTTCATAGCTAGAACCTTGTTGATAGCAGATAACATAGGTGGTACCTGTCTCTCAATATAGAACAGGTGATAATGCCTAACTTTTTGTTTTTTCCCCATTTTTTCTTTACTTTTAAAAAAAATCTCATTTCTTCTCCTGCATTGTAAACTTTACAACAGCTAGCATGTTTTCTCTTTTTTTTCACTTTTCCATCTCTGATTTCATATGAAAGTGGTAAATATTTGCCGAATGGGTAGATGAGCTTACACATCCTTATTTGTGCCCAACCGTACATAAAACAGCGGACTACTTCAGATTGCTGACAGACACTGCTGAGCAGGAGTCCCAACAGCCATGAACCTCACATCCTGAGAGGACTGAGGGGCTCTAGAATGTTGAGGCTATTCCCATTTGTGATATCCATTTAAACACGCACGGTTGGGCCAAAAAATTTATACAGATTTTCAGGCCCTTGCTTTACGTCCTGCCAATGCTGGTTTGAATCTGGATATTTTATCTGGTCCCCTGAGTATCACCAGGGTTCACACCTTAGCACAGAGCCAGGAACTTCCCAAGCACTCCCAGATATTGTCCATAAACAATAAAAAAGTAAGTGAATAAATTGCGTACTGTTGATTATATCTTTAGATACATGCATGTCTATCTGTTATATAACATGCTGATGTTCTAATCTATTAGGTACATTCTAAATCCATATATATTTTTAAAAGCGTGAAAAGGTAAATTTAGGCTGTAGTTGTCCACTTTCTTCTCTAGACTCCATTGGTTCGTTTCCCACTGCCTGGGAGATACAGAGGCTTCTTTGTTTTAGATCACTGTCTTAACCAATCCTTGAGAAGAAATATTTCAGTGGATTGAGGTTCTATTTGAGCCTTTTCCCTGATAGAATTTTGGGAGTGGTCCCAGAACTTTCTACTGATTTCTGCACAATCATGTTGTCTCGACACGACAAATCCAGCCCTGTCTTCTGAGAACTTCCTAGGAGACTCCAAAAAGTTGCTAGAAGTTGATAGTATTTAAGGTAAAGATACTCTAAATCTTAACTTTTGACTTTCTGATGTTCAGCCAGGAAATTAGTTCTTAGAAAAATGGTAAATTCTCAGAGGATAGCCCTTTCAAATCAGGTTTTAATGATGAAGCTCAGAATGTTACTAGGAATCTGAATCATCTAGCACGCCTTTGAAAATCAGTCCCATAATTATGTGAAGGGCTCCTTTAATTAAATCCATGTTTCAGGATGCTTAACCCAAACTGAAACATTCCAGAAGTGTACTTACTGAAAATAATATATTGTGGCTGTTTAAACCCTGGGTGCTTTAAATCAGTTACACTATACTGGGTCATCCTGTATCAGGGCCTTTGTTCTCAATTCAAAGTCTCATTTAAAGATAACTCCCCTAAGTGTGATATCAGTTCAAATTATTGCTTCTCTCCAAAAATCCCTTTGCATTGTGTGTCCATATGTACCTGCATTTCTTATAAACTGACATGAAATATGGTTTTCTGCTAGTCTTTAGTAATTTACATTTTCAGTGTGTTTCAAAGTTACCTTCATCACAGTTCTATGATTTAGGGGAGTTCTTAAAGAATAATCAGATTGTCTTTGAGGTATAATGATAACAACTTCCAAAAATGTGAAGCATTTTTTCCTAGTGAAACACAGAATAACTGAAAAAATAGGATTTTGCTTCATCTCCCAAATCATGTTACTCTTTATTCCCAAAGATGTGTATCATGGTTGGGTGCTTGGTAAAATACCATACCATTTGCTTAGATGAAAAAACAAGTTTCTTAATATTTTTCTTAATTATTATTATTATTATTTGGTTTGGGGACCATAGCCATTAGTGCTCAGGGTTTAATTCTAGCTTTGCATTCAGGAATAGTTCCTGGCAGGCTTGGGGGTCCATGTAGGGGGCCGAGGAATGAATCCAGGTCAGCTGCAGGCAAGACAAGTACTCAACTCGCTGTACTATTGCTCTGGTCTCTATTTCTGAATTTTACAAAAACATTATATCTTTTGAGATTTAAAAAAACATCATTGATATACTGTTTACTTCAAGATAGTGTGCAATCCTTAAAGGGAAGAGGTTTTAGTCAGTATTATAAATTATATTTGGCAAATATTATTGGAGAACATTTAAAATATTTTAGTAATCATTCCCGCTCAATCTTTTATTTGGGACAAGTTGTCATTTTTCTTGTGAGTCTGAGTGATTAATGAGCTTTTGGCTCATTTCATTAGACTGAAATTGTTGACCCTATAAACAAGATATTTTAAAAGTCAAATGTTCAGAGATTCATAAGCAAAAACATTTAAAAGGAGCCATGAAGTAAAACACACACACACACGCATACACTCACACATGCACACTTGCAGAAACATTCACATACACTTTTATATATAACCAGCAGCTGTAGTCATTGGCATTGACTCTGGATATGCAGCATTAAACTTTACTGTTCTCTAAGCATCTCAGGTACCATTTTATACCATTTGGTTCTATCCAGCTTTCCATTATAGTTGGCAGGACGTTCACTGGAATGTCTGCTGTACTCAGGGGATTATGATGTGGTGCCAACTTCTCATGGGTGAAGAGACAAAAAAGTATCTGTAATTTAATTTTTTAATGGTTCTTTTATAAAATTGGCAGGGAGGCAAATGTCCTTAAAATCTTCATATCCTGAACAGAATTCCATTTCAAAAGGGCACTGCTTTCCTCCAAACATTTAAAAGCTTGTGCTTAATGATAAAGATTCCCAGAGGAAGAACCTTTCCTTAGCCTCAGTTAAAAATTACTTGGATTACAAATCAGTAAAACATCCCAGAGACATCGAAACATCTACTTTTAAAAATTAAAAACTCACTTTGCTGAAAGATAACTGACACAAAAATGGGTCTTGGATCAATTTTTCGTAAAAGCACCTGCTTTGAGTACAGCCACACATAGACGGATTTTGGCCCAGTAAATTAGCTAACCTATACAAGGGATGATATTTTGTATACTATTCATAGCATTGTTAAAACACAGTTTTTAGAATTCTGTCTAGATTTATGTTCTTTGTTCATCTCACAGTCTCACAGTTGAGAAAATTCAAATGAAAGCCTCACCCTTTTGAGAAACAGTATGCCTCAGACTACCGAGCTTTTAGGGAGAGCACCATTGTAAGAGGATAAGTATGTCACTATGAGCCACAATGAGTTGCTTTTGTGGCTGTGATTTTCTTTTTTGCCTTAAAAATCCAGAGTTAACATTAGATGTGAATTATATCATCTTTGATAATGTAGGAGTGTACCTCTTATCACTTGAGAAACTTTTATCACAATTGATTTACTTGTTTGAGAAATAATTTATGTCTATTTCACAGCTGTATTTTTTAATCTGTCTATCTTTTGAGCAAATATTGTAAATAGCTTTGTAAAACACATGTCACTTTATGTGACAGTTCAAATACTGATGTTCATTATTGTCCTTCTGGGTCATGGTGGCCTTTCATTCGGTAACCTTGAGTGACCCCTAGAATGTTCTCCCCTTGTGCCCTATCTGAACAGGTGTAGCCATCACAGACTCTTCCTTTGTGTCCTGAGAAATTGTAAAGTTGAAGCTTGAGGTTCTTAACCCAAGTCTAACAGATTTGAACATAAAAAGCAACAACTACATAAAATTTTTATGCCATTAAGAACCAGTCTACTGAAGTTAATTCCCTGAGCTTTAAAAGAAACACTGACAGTCTAAATCAAAAGCAATGCCCATGAACTTTTATGTTTTATCTGATTTGATCCTTGCTCCAACTACATGTTGGAGTATGTTTAAACTAAGAGTTGTCAAGAAATTTGATCAAGAGAATACTGCTGCTAAGTGCTGAGTCCAGACTTGAACACGAATTGAACTCAATTTAAAATTCAGGCAACTGAAACATGCTGCTAGTTGCCAATCCTGTTTATTTTTTCTTGGACATGACCAGCAATACCCCCAAATCTTATATTGCTCTAAGTCAGGTACTTTATTGTCTAAAAACATGTGCATGACTTAGGACTATGAATACTTCACAGAACATGGAGCTTAATTTCCATCAGATTTTCCAGCGACCAACAAATGATTAAAACCCTAGTAAAGCAACATTTTTGTAATTAGTAAAGAGTTCCTCCACCACTATAAAGAATCACATACATAGTTAAGACTACTTTAAAAATACATAAGACACGTGAAAATTACATATTAGCATGGATATAAGAAAAATGCATGACTTGTTACTACTCATTTTTATACCAATTACACCTTATAAATTACTGTAATTATGGGGTTCTCCAAATGTTATATTTAAGATGCATGGCAGAAGAAAGCAGAAGGAAACTGTGTGCTCCACATTTGAAATGATGGAAATATCTAACTTATGTGAAGAATGACTTTTGAGAAACACGTTTCAAAAATTAGCATAAGAAATAAGAAAACATGATGATCTTGTGTGGAGAGGCATAGCGCTGTACAAAGTAGAAAGGGATAAAACTCTTGAGAAGGGATCACTAAGAAAATGATGCCTGGAGGAACCAGTTGGGATAGGAGATGCATGCCGACAGTTGATAATAGAACAAACATGATGACTTCTCAGTGTCTGTGTTGCAAGCCATAATGCCCCAAAGTAGAGAGAGAGTATGGGGTCTGCCATGGAGGCAGGGGAGGGTGGGATAAGGGGGTATATCCAGGATATCTGTGGTGGGGAATGTGCACTTGTGGAGGGATGGGTGTTGATCATTGTGAGAATGTAACCCAAACATGAAAGCTTGTAACTATCTCATGGTGATTCAATAAAATAAAAAAAAATTTAAAGAAGAAAATGATAAAGCTCAAACAAGCACCTTGTAAGTCATGAATGTTTCTATGATATATATACATATATATTCATACACATATATGTACAATTAGTATTTCTTCTACAAAGAAAATCAATAGTAATTTAAAGTTAAATCATGCTTCATTATATGTACAAGTAATACTAATGAAAGCATACTGAAGTAGTAATAAAATTCTGTTCTTATGAATGATGTCAATATCGGCATATTATATTTCTTGTCATCTTGTAAGTTCAAACTATCATCTCTTCTCATGAGATCAAGAGCCACTCTCTTTTGTGCCTTCAAATTCTCCTTTTGTTGTAGTATATAAAATATAGTATATATAAGCTCATCTTCGTCACAATATGTACTTTCCTCTTACTATAAATTCAAAGCATTTAAGCCTTTTCCCCCCAGTCATACCTATTTGAGTCTATCTCATTAACATTACTCTTACTAGTTATCAATAATCCCTTCCTCCCCCCAAAACTCAATTTCTCATTTAAGATCTGCCCATCATCCTCATATCTCACTCCAAAGCTTGGTTTAAACTAGTGTCTAAAGCATAAAATTTTATTTTAGACAAAGACGTTCATGAATTTAGATATAGATATTCTTAAAAGTATACTTAGTAGCATTTGAAATGTATAATGCACTCCGTATTGTACATTTTGCATTTACTCTAGAAAATACAGGATTTTTAGGTCTTTAACAGTCAATATAATCTACCATATAAAAACATTAAGGAGAAAATCATATGACCATATCAATAAATGTAACTTGAAAATATTCAATAACTATTTATGGTAAAACTAGAATACTGGAAATAATTCCCTGGGCTGAACTTTAGTTTGGAAGGTGACTGTTCTCGAAGGAAAGAGCCGCTTTGCCCTGAATGCTACAGCAATAGGACAGTAGCTATGAATTAGGTCGACCATGGGTACCTTGATACCTGTCAGACTCCATACAGGATCAAAGTACAACCAAGCACTATCCAATCATTTACAGGGACAAAATTTTCCTAAAAATGCTTAATTACTGGGGGTGAGAAGAAATGTTTTTAAGCTGCATTTAATTTTCATCAGTAGGATCATAATAAATCTGAAATAGAAACGCTGGAATAAAGGTACAAAATACAATTGTCATTAAGTACATGGTATTTCAAAAAACTCTCCCTTAGGAGAAATAACAAGCACCCCATCACAAGACAAAACAAAACCACAAGAATTAGGAAATAATAGAAGACGGTAAACAGATGAGATTATTTTTTAATTCTTTTATTGATTCACCATGTGGAAAGTTACAAAGCTTTCAGGTTAAAGTCTCAGTTATACAATGCTCAAACACCCATCCCTTCACCAGTGCACATATTCCACCACCAAGAATCACGATATACCTCCCCCTTTCCCCCACCTCCCCAGCCCCACACCCCGCATGTGTAACTGGTAAATTTCACTTTACTTTCACTTTACTTTGATTACATTCAATATTTAAACAAAAAAATTCACTATTATTGATTTGGAGTTTCTCCCCCCTAAAGTCGATCTGCTGAAAAGAAAGCATTTGGTAATTTGTTTTCCATTGCTGAGAATGAAGAGATATGAGGTCAGGAGGCCGCACTAGCAGCAGCATAGTTTTGGATTTCTGTATTTTAGTATTTTAGTAACTAAGTCCAGAGAAATGTCTGCCAGGAATCGCAACATTGTAAGCTTGTACCTCTTAGCTACTTTATATTCCATATATGAGTGCGATCTTTCTATGTCTGTCTCTTTCTTTCTGACTCATTTCACTCAGCATGATACTTTCCATGTTGATCCACTTATATGCAAATTTCATGACTTCATGTTTTCTGACAGCTACGTAGTATTCCATTGTGTAAATATACCAGAGTTTCTTTAGCCAATCATCTGTTTTCGGGCACTCTGGTTTTTTCCATATTGTGGCTATTGTAAACAGAGCAGCAATGAACATGGAAATGCAGATGTCATCTCTACTATACCTTTTTGCCTCTCCGGGATATATTCCCAGGAGTGGTATTGCTGGGTCAAATGGGAGCTCAATTTCTAACTTTTTGAGAATCGTCCATAATGTTTTCCAAAAGGGCTGAACCAGTCGGCATTCCCACCAGCAGTGAAGGAGAGTCCCTTTCTCCCCACATCCATGCCAGCACCGGTTGCTTTTGTTTTTTGGGATGTGGGCCAGTCTCTATGGTGTGAGATGATATCTCATTGTTGTTTTGATCTGCATCTCCCTGATAATTAGTGATGTTAAAGATTTTCTCATGTGCCTCTCAGCCATTTGGATTTCTTCTTTGGAAAAGTTTCTGTTCATTTCATCACCCCATTTTTTGATTGGGTTGGCAGTTTTCTTCTTGTGGAGTTCAACCAGTGCATTGTATATCCTTGTTATCAACCCTTTATCGGATGGGTACTGCATAAATATCCTTTCCCATTCTGTATATTGTCTTTGTATTTTGGTCACTGTTTCTTTTGAGTTGCAGAAGCTTCTTAGTTTGAGATAGTCCCATTTATTTATCTTTGTTTTCACTTGCTTGGCCAGTGGCGTGTCAGCTTTGAAGATACCTTTGGCTTCAATGTCGTGGAGGGTTTTGCCGACCTTATCTTCAATGTACCTTAGGGATTCTGGTCTGATGTTGAGGTCTTTAATCCATTTTGATCTGATTTTTATACATGGTGATAGATGGAGGTCTAAGCCCATTTTTTTGCATGTAGCTGTCCAGTTTTGCCAGCACAATTTGTTAAACATGCTTTCCTTGCTCCACTTCACATTTCTTGCTCCCTTATCAAAGATTAGATGATCATATATTTGGGGGTGTATGTCAGAGTATTCAACCCTATTCCATTGGTCTGCAGCTCTGCCTTTGTTCCAATACCATGCTGGTTTTTTTTAATTATTTATTTATTTATTTATTTATTTTTTTATTAGTTTATTTTTAATTAGAGAGTCATGGTGAAGGTACAGTTACAGATCCATACATCTTTGTGCTCATGTTTCCCCCATACAAAGTTCGATAACCCATCCCTTCACCAGTGCCCATTCTCCACCACCAGTAAACCCAACATCCCTTCCCCCATCCCCAGTCCCGTCTCCCCCCACCCCACCCTGCCACTATGGCAGGGAATTTCCTTTTGTTCTCTCTCTCTGATTAGGTGTTGTGGTTTGCAATAAAGGTGTTGAGTGGCCATTGTGTTCAGTCTCTAGTCTGTATTCGGCCCGCATCACCCTTCCCCCACATGACCTCCAACCACATTTTACTTGGTGGTCCCTTCCCTGAGTTACCCAGAATGAGAGACCAGCCTCCAAGCCATGGAAACACTCTCCTGGTACTTATTTCTACTATTCTTGGGCGTTAGTCTTATAGTCTATTATTCTATATTCCACAGATGAGTGCAATCTTTCTATGTCTGTCTCTCTCTTTCTGACTCATTTCACTTAGCATGATACTTTCCATGTTGATCCACTTATATGCAAACGTCATGACCTCATTTTTTCTAACAGCTGCATAGTATTCCATTGTATAGATGTACCAGAGTTTCTTCAACCAGTCATCTGTTCTAGGGCACTCGGGTTTTTTCCAGATTCTGGCTATTGTAAACAGTGCTGCGTAATACCATGCTGTTTTAATGACAACCACTTTGTAGTAGAGTTGGAAGTTGGGGAGGCTGATTCCTCCCATTTTCTTTTTCCCAAGGATTGCTTTAGCTATTCGTGGGGGCTTATTGTTCCATATGAATTTCAGGAGCGCTTGCTCCATTTCTTTGAAGAATGTCAAGGGTATTCCTATAGGGATCGCATTGAATTTGTACAATGCTTTGGGGACAATTGCCATTTTGACAATATTAATTCTTCCAATCCATGAGCAGGGGATGTCTTTCCATTTCCTTGTGTCCTCTTTTATTTCCTGAAGTAGTATTTTATAGTTTTCATTATACAAGTCCTTTACCTCCTTTGTTAAGCTGATTCTGAGGTACTTGATTTTTTGATGTTAATTGGACTATTCAAGTACTCCAGGTCTTCTTGGTTCAGCCTTGGGAGATTATAGGAGTCGAGGAATTTATCCATTTTTTCTAGGTTCTCTTGTTTCGTGGCATAGAGATTTTCAAAGTAGTCTCTGATGATCTTTTGAATTTCATTGGTTTCTGTTGTGATGTCTTTCTTTTCATTTCTGATTCGGCTTATAAGGGTTCTCGAGATGAGATCTTTTAAAATCAAAGGGAAGAGAGAAAAGTGAAGAAAAGAGAACATGGATAGAAAAAAGAACTGATGTCAAGCGCTCTGAATCTGCTTATATTCTGTGTATCTGGTGTGCAGCAAACCTCTGCCCACCTCACAAGGCCTCTCTGCAGGTCAAATAGTTAAATAGTATTATAGTGGCAACACTCTAAAAAGAGCAAAATACAGCATAAGATAATGGCATTATTATCAAGCAACTAAAACAAATTTTTTCCCCTGCCAATTAACATTATAGCTAGTCATTGTGGGCTCTTACAGGAAAGAAAAGGAAAAAAGGAAGAAAGAAAGGAAAGAAAGAAGGAAAGAAAGAGAGAGAGAGAGAAAGAGAGAAAGAAAGAGAGAAAGAAAGAAAGAAAGAAAGAAAGAAAGAAAGAAAGAAAGAAAGAAAGAAAGAAAGAAAGAAAGAAAGAAAGAAAGAGAAAGAAAGAGAGAAAGAGAGAGAGAGAGAGAGAAAGAAAGAATGAAAAGAAAGAAAGAGAAAGAAAGAAAGAAAGAAAGAAAGAAAGAAAGAAAGAAAGAAAGAAAGAAAGAAAGAAAGAAAGAAAGAAAGGAAGAAAGAAGAAAGAAGAAAAGAAAGAAGGAAGGAAGAAAGGAAGGAAGGAAGGAAGGAAGGAAGGAAGGAAGGAAGGAAGGAAGGAAGGAAGGAAGGAAGGAAGGAAGGAAAAGAAAGAAAGAAAGATAGAGGAAGAAAGAAAAAAAAATTGGCATAAAAATACTTAATCTTAGTTTTCTAAAGAGAAATTCCTTTACAATTTATTAATTTTTCTAATATTAAGAAAAGCAACCCAAAGGCTCTTATGATGACGACTGTCAACACCTCTATATGACTAGTATCAATACCAGTGAAAATCAGAATCAATCTGTTTCCTATTCTGTACCTCTGTGGCATTTGCCCCAATGTTGGATTCTAGTGAGCCTTTTTTTTTTGACTCCTCTGTATTCCGAGTACCACTGATGAGCCTTTTTCTGGTCCATCTTATCCCCATTAATCTCCTGCATATTTTTTTTTACTATTGTATGTCTAGGCTGGAGCAATAGCATAGCAGTAGGGCGTTTGCCTTTCAAGAAGCCAATTCGATTCCTCTGCCCCTCTCAGAGAGCCCAGCAAGCTAGCAAGAGTATTGTGCCCACATGGCAGAGCCTGGCAAGCTACCCATGGCGTATTGGATATGCCAAAAACAGTAACAATAAGGCTCACAATGAGAGACGTTACTGGTGCCCGCTTGAGCAAATTGATGAGCAATGGGATGACAGTGACAGTGACTATTGTGTGTGTGTGTGTGTGTGTATGTGTGTGAACTCAAACCTCACATAATGCTCCTTATAAAAGTATTGATTTTCATGTGCTAGATTCTGCTATTTTGGTGCAGGAAATTTCTAACTAGACTTTACATATCTTTTGTTTAGTTAGAACTTTTAGTTGCTAAAGCTATACAGTGTCTTAATTTCCCAGACTTTCTGTTAGGAAGTGCTAGAGGAAATACTCTTTTTTGTTTGTTTTGGTTTTTGTTGCCTACTGTCTGAACCTCATCAGATATGATGTGATAATTATGGAAAATGCGTAGGGAGTAGGCAACAAATCATAGAGGGAAATATATATATGTGTGTGTATACATATATATATATACATACATATATATATGTATACACACATGCCTCTCAGAGAACCTGGCACGCTACCGAGAGTATCCCACCTTCATGGCAGAGCCTGGCAAGCTCCCCCTGGTGTATTCTATATGCCAAAAACAGTAACAATAACAGGTCTCATTCCCCTGACCCTGAAAGAGCCTCCAATTGTTGGGAAAGACGAGTAAGGAGAGGCTGCTAAAATCTTAGGGCTGGGACTAATGGAGACGTTACAAGTGCCTGCTCTAGTAAATTGATGAACAACAGGATGACAGTGATACAGTGATTTGTGTTAAAAACTCTAAGTTAAAAATAGGAAGAAACCACGTAAAATGTTAATTAACTTAACCAATCACTTTGCTTTTTATTTGTCATATCATAATGTTGCATATGTAAAGATTCACATGTTTTATTTGAACTTATAAAGCCAAATACATATTAAGTAAATAGTAAGCAAGTATATCTCATTTTCATTTTTAAAATTAGGGTTTTACTTTGAGAGGGGAGCTCCCAAATGATGCTCAAATCACCCCTCTTGGGGATTTCTCAGCCTACCTAACTGTCAGATCTAGGTGATTGTACTGTGGGATCTGAGCCACCCCAGCAATGCTCAGATACCGACAAGACTATGCTAAGTGATGCATGTATTTATCATGCAGTGCTGAGGATCAAAGAATGGTTAGCCACATGCAAAGCATACACAATAACCACTGGACTATTTCTCCAGCCCCTTAAAATTTGTTACGGTGAACATATTGCATTTATCAATCACTTGCTTTTAAAAACTAAGATGCCTACATGTATATGTTGCCTTGCATTTTGAGTTATTTGACTTTGTCTTCTGCATTTATTAACCTTTTTATTTTTATAATTTATTTTATAAGGTAGTTCACAATATTTCATCGCATTTAATATTCAAACACCAAGCCCACCACCATTACACCTTCCCACCACCATATTTTGGGTGTTCCCATTCAGAACATCAACCCCTGCCCCAAAGCAAAACCGAAATAATATATTTTGTATTGTTTGTTATGCAAAGCTCTGAAAATGTTACCAAAAAGTATCCTTAAAGGAAAGAGGGTGAGGATTGTTGTATTCCACTCAAGGACCAATAAGTCCTTCTATAAGAGATCACTAACATGTTGTTAGAAATTGAGCCTTGTGTGCATATATATATACATACATATTATATATAAAATGTTATATATAAAAGTATAAAATATTTTTACAGATATATCCGTATCTGTTAAAAAATTATCTATTATTTCCTCTAAGATTTGTTGTTTCCTACTTTGAACTTCATCGAATGTGGTGGGGTACTCTTGGAGTGTGGGTGGGGTGTGGTATGACGTCTGTCCTCGTGGTTCAGTAATTGATTCACTCATGGGCAAGGCTTGGCCAGAGCCTGTGGAGAGCGACTGTGAACGAGGCAGCAGTTGAGTTCTGGAGGTTTTCGGCTGCCGGGGCTGAGTCCCTTGGGTCAGGGAGGTCTCTCTCCTGTGCCCCCTATTAAACTTTTTTATATATTAAAAATGTAAGGCCATTATATGTTCAGGGAAAGAAATTTTCTCATTCTAAGACAAAAGACACTTATAAGAAACTTAAAGCTGATACTAGAATTATTAGAAAAGATGAAATGTTTTCCCATTAGATCAGGAAATCCTAAATAGATTTATTCTATAAACTTCATTCAACATCATATTACATATCCTGGTCAATATAATAAAGCAGGATAAAGAATCAAAATTAATAGATTGAAAATAAATACTACATAAACTAAAGAATTTTTTTAAAAAATAAGGTGCTATAATTATTTTGTGCCCAGATAGCCAAAATGAAACCAATCTCCCAACAATTGAGAGCTGGATTCATAAATAAAAACTACTAATAGCAAGCTCTCCTGGATGGTCATGGTTGTTGAGAATGTGAATGTTGTCTGCCTTATTTTGTCCTTCTCCCAAAAGTCACATACGAAAGAAAATATGCTTGCTGAACCCCTATACCTTAGAGGACCATCCTGCAGGGAATTTGTTGACCATCTGCTACCCATCACTCTTCAAGCTGTCCTTTCTAAATGCATACTTCTTGGTTCTTTTCTTGTGTAAACTTCTTCTGATCATTCAGTCAAGATGGTTCTCTAGAGCTTGAGTTCACTATTTTCTAGCAAGCTGGCTTGTTGCTAATAAAGACCTCTCTACCTGTCACTTTATCTCTCTTTTGAATGGTCCATTCTAGCACCAGTGAGAACAAACTTTCTTGTTTATGAAACAGCTTTGAAAGTGAAGGACAAACTGGGAAGACTGATACAGCTTACTTTTGAGAATTATAAATCTACAATTATAAAAAATAGTATCATCAGTATTTTTAATACTCATATAGATGAATATGACAGAAGTTTCAGTCCCAAAAAGGGTCTGTCAATATGTGTTATTTAAAATTATCCAAATGTAATTCAGCAGGGAAAACAATGTTGGTTTCTATAGCAATGTACTTCAATATCCATTTGGGGAAAATAACTGTAAGCTTTACCTCAGCCCTTATGTTAAAAATAACTCAAATTATTCTACACCTAAAAGCATGTAGTGATTTTAAACATATCACAAAGTTAACCTCTATTCATAGTATTTATTTATTTGAATATAGACTGTCTTTGAATATGACTAACTTTTAGCAAGTTGCTCTTGAAAAGAAGAGCGGTAACTTAGTGGCTTCTGAGGCAGGTTGTAAGATGTATAAAATGTGTGGTGTCTTCATCTGTTTTTTTTTTTTTTGCTCAAAACTTTGTTTGAACTCAAACATCATATTATAAGTAGAGTAAGACCACATGTAAATGTTTTGGTCAAAAATAGCTATAACCCCAGCTGAGTGATGAAATCAATCACTGGACATGTGAAAGAAAGAGCATTCTACCGATCCCTAGCCTTCCAGCTCTCTAATTGACATTGAGTGGAGCAGACAAAAGCAACCTTCAGTAGGCTTGGCAGAATAGCAGATTCAAGAGCCAAATGAATATTGTTATTTCAAGCCATTAAATTAGGTATGCTTTGTAATATAGCAACAGGCAACTAGAACAATGTGAAGTCCAACTTTAAAACTTTTCAGAGATAACATAGGAAAAATATTCATGACTAGTGTTAGGAAAATATTTCTTAAAGCGATACCAAAACATATAACACAAAAGAATAATATTATCAAATCTGTCAGTGTGCCAGAGAGAACAGCAGGTAAGGGTTTTTCCTTCAATATGGCTGACCCTGGTTTAATCTCCAGTGCCAGTATGGTCCAGAAGCATCACCAGGACTGATCTCAGAGCACTGAGCCAGAAATAAGCCCTGGATATAGCCTATGTGGCCTCAAAGCAAACAATAAAAAATTGTTGTAAACAAAATTAAAAAACTGCTTTCTTGAAGACACTGTTAGAAAAATGTATACATTTTTCCAGGTATTGTATATTCAAGGGCTGGAGCGATAGCACAGCTGTTGGGCATTTGCCTTTCACGCAGCTGACCCGAGTTCGATTCCTCCGCCCCTCTAGGAGAGCCCGGCAAGCTAGCAAGAGTATCTAGCCTGCACGGCAGAGCCTGGCAAGCTACCCGTGCATATTGGATATGCCAAAAACAGTAACAATAAGTCTGTCAATGAGAGACGTTACTGGTGCCCGCTCGAACAAATCGATGAGCAATGGGATGACAGTGATACAGTGATACAGTGATTGTATATTCAACGTGTAATGAATTTGTGTATCTGAAACGATTAGAAAGCAAGCAATATATTTAAATACAGACAAAGCATTTGTACAGCTATTTTAACCAAGGGTATCTATCTATATAGAAGTCCAATGAACACATGAAAAGATGTGCAAATCATTATTCATTAGGTAAATACATATTCAAACTTAGTTACTATTACATATCTAAAATGTCTAAAGTAAAATAGACTTAAAAGAGCTGAGAGTTTGTTGGCATATGTAGCAACAGAAGTTTGGTTTGGGTTGGTTTTTTATTTGTTTGTGTTTGGGTTCGTATCTAGAGGAGCTCTGGGACCGTTCCCATAACCATATTGAGGCTCACTCAAGGAAGTACTCAGGACAATGCCAGAGTCGAATCCAGGCCTCCTGAATGCAAATAATGCACTTGAGCTCATTAGGCTACTTAGGTGGATCAATTCATATATTGTTAGTGGAAAAGTAAAATTGCCAAACCTCTTTGAAAGACTTTTTCCAGTCCCTTTAGAAAAATTAGGCAGTTCTTAAAAGTAAATTTTATATAATTTGACATATAATGACGGACTTAGCAATTTTATTCCTCAATATTTGCCCAAAGGAAAGAAAATCAGATATCCACACAAATACTTGAACAATTTGGTTCTCAGACAGCCACTAAGGGTGTTTTCTTGTAAATTTTTACTTACTAACATTTTTATTACAAATTTTAATTAGAATTTCTGATTTTTTCCTTTCTCAAAGGACACACCCAGTGGAGTCCAAGATCATAAGATCAGTGCTGCACCTTTCTTTGCTGCACAGCAAAAATGGTCCCCTCTGTCGTTGCTATGTTCCAAGAAAGTCCAAGGATCAAGCTTGTCAAAAGTCATTGGTACAGAAGCAGTTAATAAACATAATATACACATATAAATATATATATATATATGTATATACACACAAACTCACAAGGTCACATGATTATGGAGGCTGAGAAGTCTCATAATGTGCTGGGTATGTTAGTGACCCAGGTAAGTTATACAGTGTGAATATGAAGACTCTAAGAACCAGGAGAATGGATGCCGTAAATCCCTATCCAAAAGCCAGGGAAAGACTATGAGATTACTAACTTTAGTTATTAAGTGGAAAGGGGAAAAGATGAAACAGGTTCCTCTTTCCTCTGCCTTCCCTTCATTTCATAAATGGATTTCATGTTGCCCACTCACATTAGGAAGGTCAGTCTACTTTCCTGAGTCTGCCAGTTTGAATTCCAATATCTGGAAACACCTCATAGGCATACTCAGTTGAATCTGGGTATCCCGTGGTCATGGTCAGTCACTTTGGCATGTAAATGTAAACCACATCACCTTTATTCTTTAATATTTTAAATGAGTATTTACTCATCTCACCCACTCTTCCTTCCTAAAGATGATCTGACAAAGTTTGGACTTTAATAATAACAGAATTAAAAATTAATTAGCTTTGTTGGAATATTTGATACTTTATAAAACTATAATTTAAGAGACATTTTTTAAATGTCAGTGATGCAACATAATTTGAGACATGTTTTTTCTAAATGTTAAATATAATAAATTTTTATGTATAGCCTCCTACTAAACTTGTCTATACACATGTACAACTTCATAAATCATAAGGATATTCCTGAGTATACATAAATAATTCTTGAGAATAAAATAGAGAAGATTGGACCAGTAAAAACATCTTTTTTTAGTTCTGCTTTCTCAAATACAGAGACTATTTTTTATTGTCTGTAAGAAATTATATAAAACTATAAGAGAAATTATATAAAACTATAAGAGAAAGTAGTTGGTGTTTTCCAGAGACCATCACAATCACCATCACGATATCCCGTTAATCACCGATTTCTCAGGCGGGCTCAGTAACATCTCATTTTGTCCTTTCCCTGAGATCTTAGAAGTCTATCTTGACTCGGCCCTCCTAACAATGTTGCACTGGGGGCTCTTCAGGGTCAGGGGAATGAGATCCAGCTTGTTACTGGATTTTGCATATGAATATACCATGGGAAGCTTGCAAGGCTGTCCCATGTGGGCAGGAAACTCTCAGAGGATTGCCAGTTTCTCCCAGAGGGAGAAGTAGGCTAAAGATATCGCTTCTGAGAGCTTGCTTTTAAGTCTCTGGATGTTGGCCATTGATGGGATTACACACACCTGGGTTCCTCTGCCGGTACCTTCATGTCATGCATGAGGCCTGTTCGAACGTGTGGAGAGGGACCTCCAGCATGGCTGCAGCTAGGTTCTGGTGGTCTTCGGCCGCCGGGAGCTCTGCTCAAGGTGGGGAGGGAAGCTGGACCCCATCCCCTCCAGGGGCCCTGGGGAAGACAGCCAGGCATGCGGGCAAGAGAGTCTCCAGAGATCATATACATATTAATAAAACTTCTTATATGCTCTTGCAGTTAATGATCTGAAATTCTATTCCAGATGACAGCTAAATCTCTGGAGTATATCTTTCTGCTGTAAACTTAAATGAGTAAACTTACATAGTTTGTCGACCAGAATTTCTGTAGAGAATTATGAGAATCTCTTATAAAAGCTGTAAAAAATACAAATCAATTCTAAATGTTTCTTGTTTTCCTTAATATTTTTCTTGAAATTTTTATTCATTAGTGAGAATAATTGGCTCTGTATATTATAAAGGGTAGTTACTTAAGTGTCTATAAATTTTTTAATATATGTGTATTGTGACTGCTGACAGGCTAGTCTAATGGCATTTTGAGTTATATTTTTATTTAATACCATTAATAAGAACTTCTTGAGTTACTTTTCATTATTTTTTAGTTAAGCATTTCATATTAGCCACATGGCTGTGCTCAGAAATATCTCCTGGATTTGTTGTCAGGAACCATATATTGTTTGCAAAATAAAATTGGGCTTTGCTGCATTCAAAGCATGCACCTTAACCCCTGTGCTGTCACTGATTCCCTAAAGATGAACATTTTTACCTAGTTCTAGAAATTTTGGAGAATAGACTCAACTATGATCAGCTAAGAAGTCTTTTCATTGAAGGAGTTTATAGAATTTATCCCGACACACCAGAATCTTCAAAAGGGTCAGATTTAAAAAGATTATGCATATTGTTTCTGGGTTGATGACTTATAATAGCCTCTTATACCATAAGTCTAAAAATGTCTTCTCTAAGTTTTATTTTTCTGGGTATTCCAGAATTGACAATACATACTGGTGCATATAAGTCAATATGTACATTTATGGATTTTTATAAATCCTTTTAATCATCTGAACAAAATTTTCTTGTTATTTTTTTAATCTTGCCTCTGCAATCAGCATTGAATTCTGTTTCCTCAATACACAGAAGAGAATAAAAAGTTGTGATATTCAGTTTGAGTTTCAGAAAACAAAATAGCATGTAGCAGAGTTAATGAGAATTTTGCAGAGATCACAAAATGAAGCACAAGAATCACAGTGAAAGTGAGTGGAGGATGACTGTCAAGTTAAAACTTGCAGTATTTTAAGTTATCATTAAAGAAGATAATTGAAACAAACTATCAGACAAATAAAAATAAAGAGCTAGCTATATATCAATATTTACTAAAGAAATTCATAGGATATATTCAAGGAAGAAAAATAATCCCAAAATGAATGTTTCAGACTCCCAAAATGAACAGTGGATTTAAAGCATGTGGATAGATATTTTAAAAAAATCTATAGAACAACAAGCATACTATCTTTTGGGGGGATTATTTGAAAATTAAGTGGAAATAAGATAAAGGACAAAAGTAGTACAAGTTATGAGCTGTGTACTAAGGACTAAGGTATTCACAAGTCAATATTATATTCATTTTTTAAAATTTTATTGAGTTAATACTGTTAGAAAGAGTCACTTGTATCACATGTCATCCCGTTGCTCATCGATTTGCTAGAGTGGACTCCAGTAATGTCTCCATTCATCTCTGTCGCATGCTAGGGTAGCCCAATGGCGTCTGCTAGTTGCAGGAACATGAAGAGCCTCAAACCATTCGTTCAGGGACTTGACCAAGAAGTTCTGACCAGCTTGTAGATGGGCGGCCATGCGTTATTTTGACGTTCCATGGAATTCAATCAGTAACAGCTCTAGTCCAGCGGACATCTCCAAATCACATTATGTGTCTGGCACATCTAATTTTTGACACCTTGGCAAATGAGACAGCGTCCCTGTTTCTCAATCGTTGACGGAGGTCGGAACTCCAGATTCCTTCTCTCACTTGAGTGAAACATGATATTCCAAACATGGCTTCTTTCGATTCCTCTTTGGGAGACCTGAATAGCATTCTTACCCTGTTTTTGTAAGGCCCAGATCTCTGACACGTATGTTAGTGCAGGAATAACGGTGGAGTCAGTAAGATGTGTTCGGAGCTGGAGGTTCTTCATCCTCTTAACAACTCCTTTAACGCTATTGAAGGCGTTCCACGCCGCTCTCTTCCTCCTGCACAGCTCAGGTGCCAGGTTGTTCATCATGTTGAGTTCTTGACCTAGGTACACATAGCATCTGCATTTAGAGATGTTTGTTTTGTTGAGAGCAAATGGAACATCAAGATCTAGTCCGTTTCTCATGAACATTCTCTTCGTGAGATTCAGCTGTAGTCTGACCTTTCCAAACTCAGAGTCGAAGTTGGCCAGCATTCACAAAGCTTGGCTAAAGTTTGGTGTTATTAGAACGATGTCATCAGCAAAGCGAAGGTGGTTTAGTTGCCGACTGTCTATTTTCACTCCCATTCCTGTCATCACATGACATTCTCGAGGGTGGTACTCAAGTGTTTCGGTGAAATGGTGTTGCCCTGTGGAATCCCTCTCTTTATGTCGATGATCACTTCCTTGTAGAATGGTGAGATCCTGGTGGTGAATCCGTAATATAGCTCTCGGAGGATCCTGATGTAGAGTTTGAACGCCCTATTTGGCTAGGGCTTCAATGACCACTTCAGTCTCAATAGAATTAAAGGCCTTCTTTAAATCAATGAATGTAAGACAGAGTGGCATCTTGAACTCTCGCTAAACCTGATGAGCTTGGTAACCATGTGGATATGGTTGATCGTACTGAATTCTTTTTGGAACCTGGCTTGCTCATATGATTGTCCTTCGTCTAGTGTTCTGCTAATCCTATTCAGGATGACTCGAGTGAACAACTTGCAGATCGGGTGATAGTTGCTGATGTCATGTGTGTCTCCCTTCTTGTACAATAGAATGGTCCTGCTGGAATTCCACTGGCATGGAACCGTGCATTCAGACAGGTAGTGTATGAAAAGCCGAGCCAGTGTATTGACGAGTACTAGCAGCAGATTCTTCAGGTGTTTGGGTTTGACCTTGTCTGGACCGGGTGTTGTATGTTTCTTTACTGACGAAATGGCGTGTCGGACTTCAGAAAGAACCTGGGAACGACATATCCATCCTGCGGAATTTGGTATGTGGGCTGGTGGACGTGGCTATCCAAGTAGAAGTCATGGACAACCTTTCCAGTTGCCCTTATGGAAGATGTGATATATGCATCAGGACATCGGAGGACAGTCATCTTGGTCTTATAGTTGGCGAAGGACAGGAGGGCATTGTGAATACTTTTCCCAGCTTCTGCCACATTGTCCAGCACTGCTGCTTTTCTCTCTTTGAGGTCTTCCTTTATTGCTTCTCTGCACAGCTTTGCAAGATCAGACTTTAGCTTGTGATTGCCTGAGGCTTGAGCCAAACTACGTGGGTGAATGAGCTCGAGAGTTTCCGAAGACAGGCCTCTTTTTGTGGCTTTCTCTCTCTCGGTGTTCCTTGCACAATCGTGCAGGTGCTGAACCAGTTAATTGTATTCCTCGTCAATGTTGTGATTGATGGCATCTTCCCATGTTGCTGCAATAGTGCCAAAGAGCTTCCAGTTGGGGGTCGTTTTGGGAGTTCTCTTCTAAATCTTTGCAGCCCTTTCTTCCTGCTCCGTGAAGTAGAATTTCACATGAAGAAGATGGTGGTCTGATCCCGTTTGGAATTTGGGGACAACAGAGACATCGGTCAGGCAAAAACATTGATTGAATATGATGTGGTCAATTTCATTGTGGAACTGTTCGTCAGGAGACTCCCATGCCCAACGTTTAGATTCGGCCTTCTGGAACTGCGAATTACCATGGATGGTCTTGGTCAACATGATGAACTCAGACAGTCTCTCACCCTGTTCGTTCCATTCTAGGCCGTGGGTCCCTATGTGGAGTTTTTTGGGTGACCTTCTTGGTCGTATCTTGGCATTGAAATCACCAACAATGACCTTGT
The DNA here is from genome assembly GCF_027595985.1 of Sorex araneus. NCBI lineage: Eukaryota > Metazoa > Chordata > Mammalia > Eulipotyphla > Soricidae > Sorex > Sorex araneus. The sequence continues at coordinate 31,316,299 of NC_073307.1, read as the reverse complement.
AGAAGGTGTGGTCTTCTTTTTAGTTCTTCTCCAGTTCCGTGTAGAACTTCTCAATTTCTTCGTTGTAGTTGGATGTTGGTACATAGATAACAAAAACAGAAACTGTGGCAATGAGCCACATCTATTGTAATGTAAGCGTCCAATTCCAGTTGTTAGGTTAGAAAGAGTCAATACCTTAAAATTATAGAAAAATATAAATCTAAAAATTGTACTCACTTAATAGTATAGTGTGGGTGCTAATATTATATGTAGCTTATCTAGTTTATAATGTCCAGCTGCTTATTCCTTCTATAACTGATGTTGTGGGAGATTAGTTTAAATCTCTGATGTTGATACCTCTATATAGGTATTAGTTTTTATGTTATTCTTAGCTCCATCAGTGGAATATTGATTTAGCAGATTACCATCCACAATGTGAGTCTCTTCTAATCATTCGAAAAGTCCTTGGAACTAAAACTGAAGTGTACTAAAGAAAAAAAAAAAAAGAATTCTCAATACTTCCAAGTAGAAACTTAGTTTCCAGTTTATTGCCCTGGGAAATTTGTATTAATGATCTCTTACTTGAATTTCCACCATGAAGAGCTTTCTTGCAAATTTTAGATTTCTCACCCCAACAGTCATTTGAGTTTGTTTCTAAGTCTAATGTCTCTGATCTCATCAAAATGAGACTACTATCTTTTAAAATTTCAAGTATGAAACAGACCAAAATTAGTATGATTGTAGACAATTTGAGTAACATTTTATTAAGATCCTGAACCTAAAAATTAGGATAGATATATAAACAAAAAGTATTTTTCTTAAGTAAACGTAGAATATTTATAAAAAGTAACTACTATTTAGTTTTCTATGGTAGTTTTTCATAATATTAAGGAATTGATATCATAAAAGGTATCATATCAGGTATTACCTTTTGCCACAATACAATTTTTGAAATAAATAAATTGCCTAAAATACATTTTATCCAAGTAGTTTAAATATAGTTCAATTGACTCATGAGGAATAAAAAATGGAAAATATCTGAAACTAAGTAAAAATAAAAACTGTTTATGAAAACTAATAGAATATTGCCAAGAGTCTATAATTTATAACCTTTATATACACACATATGTAGTGGCAAAAGAAGAACTGGAAAATATGAGTTTACAATTAAAAGAAGCATGAGGAGGAATAATATAAGAAAAATATCATGAAGATGGCAAGAAATCGCACAAAAATAAAGAAATGTATATGAAATTGATATAACTTGGTCAAAAATAACTATTAGCAGTTTGCATTTTACCTAAACAGTAGTGATAATTATCAGAACATAACATTGATTATTTTGGCAACATGATTGAAAGAAAAAAATAATGATTATTGTAAAGAATGAAAAAATTCTGGAAAAAAATCTTTTTGTAGTTTAATATCTGTATGGAATTGAACAACTTGTCTTCTGACTCTCAGTTTCACTAATAACAGACTGAACAGTAATACTTATTTTCTAAACAGTATATAAGAATTTAATGAGACATGTAGTATGCTGTTAATACATTGCTTATGATTTTTTAGGTGTATTTAGCTTCATTTCCCTTTGCTTAAAATACAAGCCAGTTTTCCCTACACATCGATCTGTTCTTTCAAAAAGCAGAGACACCTGTTAAGTTTTACTTTCCATACTAATTAAGAAATGAAATTTTTAGAGCCATTTTCTGTAAAGAAACTCCGAAAAAAATGGAAATATACCTAATGTATCAATGCAGATAACATAGTTAAAATCTTTATATTTAACTAAATTATATTTCTAAAAGTTAAAGTTCAGTTAACCCCTTTGTAGCACTTTATATGGATTAATATGAAATAAGGGGGAGAATACATAGAAGGAAAAAGAATCACTTAAATATTGACTTAAATCAGAAGTCAGGGTCCAGTTGTGTTCCAACTGGAAAGGCTTCCTCCTGTCTTCATGGGTAGCTCTCCATATGTCTCCAATTTTAAACAAAGCCACTCCCAACTGGAGCTCTACCTCAAAGAAGCCTGAGAAATGGCTGGGTGTCGAAGTCTTCAGAGTACTTAACGTATTTGCTCTGACAGGATCTTGAACACCTGCAGTTATTTCAAAGGAATTTTGATCCAACAATAATTCACATAATTTATCATCTGGAGATGCCAAAAATACTTTGAAAAACTGTGCTGTACTTAGAAAAGGGGGGGGAAATAGTAATGGTGGGTGGCAGTATTTTCACATAGGATGATTCTAACAAGAATCTTTAAATTCTTACATTTTTTTCCTTTCCGATCTTTGTTTCCTCAGAGATGAAACATCAGCTGGTGTTTTATTTTTGGAAGTTTATTGTATGTTTTCAATTAACACTTGAAGTGATTATTTTTTTATTTCAAGGGATTTGGGTTTTCACTTTTGTCATCTCAAGTGAGAAAATATATGGAGTTTTTACCTTAATAATAATGATAAATTTTGGAGATTGTTTTCCTTTTAACAAAAGCATACAGAGCTTTGAAAATAGTTGAAGAATTATTGAGAAAACTTGTTTAATTCCTAGGAATACAGATTTGGATTCCTTTCAGTGGCATGATGACGTAAATGTCTTCCAAATTGAAGTCTGACCAAAAGGTTACTGGTTTGTGATTCTCTTTTTGAAGACAATCAGAAGCACTCAGGAGAACAAAAAAGAAAAACAACTGTGAGGAAGTAAGAATCCCTGGATATTGTGGTTTATAGAGAACTGACTTTGAAAGGAATTGGAAAATTATTTGATCCATTTATCATTCAGGATGAGTGAAAATTAACACATTCTTAAGGAGATGAATATAAACTGGACTTTGTCAGAACAAACCTATTAAAAAAACCCTCCAGTACTTCATTATGGAAATGTTGATCATGAAATGTACTTATAATGTATTTTTTTCTTGCGTTATTTTATGGGAATTTTTGTATTAAAGGTACTGGTATTAAAATGAAAAAGACACCTGCATGAGCAAATCTTAAAAGCAAAAAGGTATTAGTTCTATTAAAGTGAGATAAACTCCCACATACCCTTTATTGAGATAAATCTACTTTCTTCATTGAGTTGGTCCTCCACGAAAATCATACACAGCACAGGGTAGCTTTCAGAGTTAAAGTTGAATTTCTTGGATAAATAGCAATACCTGTACATTTTCCAATTCTTAGATTCTTTCTATTAATCAGTACTTACAGATTAGATAGTCTCCATAAGAGCAGAATTGCAAAAAAAAGTGTGTGTGTGTGTGTGTGTGTGTGTGTGTGTGTGTGTGTGTGTGTGTGTGTGTGTGTGTTGAGCCCAAAGACTCAAGCTTTTTTTTTTAATTGCAATTTGGGTTCTGGATTTCCATGACAAAGTGGTGAGGAGGCAACTCAGCCTACACAATAAGCTGAGGGTGTGCGCAGCCAAAAGTACCATTTTAATCATCAGATACCAGAGTAGTATTTCTAACTCTTCATCTTAAAGACAGTGTCTTTTTTTTTGATTTTTATGAATTAATCAGAATTCAGTAAAATTGATTAAAAGATGGGTTCATTCAGGATATATAGTGTATGCAAAAATAAAATGCCCATTTTCAGATAAACTTGCATAGTAATTATTGCCAATATTGCTTTTACTTAGCTCTTCCAAACCTAAGATACTGGCTTTGCTACCTGGAACAAAGTGTGGTTACATTGACTGTACTTTGGGAAACTTCACTTTGTACTTTAAAAACACAAGTCATACGCATAGTTTGAGTGAGCAGGGATGCTCTAAAGGGGTCTCTCTCTTCCAAATGGGTTAGGGCAGTCCGGCAGTGGCTCACTGAAGCAGCATATTGAACTAACCATTTCTGTTTCCTTCTTCTTTTAAAGCCAGATTGACCTAAAAGCAGAATTGAAGAATGCTGTGGTTTCACTTGGGAGGTGAGTTCAAAAGATTTTTGCTTCTCAAGAATATGGATATATTTTTATTTTATTTTTTGATGGAAAAAGACATTCTGAGTAACCCTCTTTGGAAAAACTCAGCCCAGCTTTTTAAATGGATACTAATGGATCAAGTGCTCTAGTTAATCTTCAGGTTTCTGGCTTCAGAAAAAAAAGTCTATTCTGAAACAGAACAAAGTTTAAACACAGCTTTCTCTTCTGCTCCTGGGTGGTTTGACACAGTTCTAAACTAAAGACTCATGCACTCACAGCATGACTGAGATTACCTCCCCTCTCTCCTGCTGTTTCTTTATGGTGGCCCTTGATTACAAACCTGCTATTACAGCCTTTTCGAATCCTTAAACCCTTCAAAGTAGTTTTTCTTACCCCCCTTTCTTAGTTTGCTTCATACTTCAGTAATGAGTCTTGTGTCAATTTAGAATTTGTGATTTTTGTCACATGACTAAAATGTTCATAGTTTCTATGGTACAAACTAGAGTTTGTTATGGTTTATAAAGTTAAATATTCTTACAAGAGCCTGCCTTTGAATTTATGAACAAAAAGTATTGGTTGATTGGACTTTGAGACCAGATAGTATTATTTGGTATAAATCAGAGCAATCTTCTCTAGTTACTTGACTTTTAGAACACTTTGACCTCTCAATGTATACAAAACATTGAGAACTGTGCTTGGCACTCATCAAATGTTAGCTCTTAATGACTCTTTAGATGTGGGAAAGAGTGAACTTCAAAGAATTTCAATAATTCTTGGAATACTATAAATGATTTGTTTAAACTATCTAGCCACATTGGTACAGACCATTAAAGACTAGGAAGCAAGGTAGTTCCATTCTTTTGTAAATGTGATATAAATATAACTTTAAAAATATGTTTTAGAAATAAAACAGACTTATTATGAAATAACTGACCAAAGGAAAGACTAAAAACAAATTATATATAAGTATAGAGTGGGAGTACTCGATCCTAAGAAAGTAAAATCCATTGAGAACCTAAGAAATGCAGGAAATAGCCTTGTGCTGCCCCATAGTGGTTGATGGTATCAATGCAGTCTCCCCCCTCCTGGGGGCCAGTGGGGTTCATGAGAACTTAATCAAGAGTGCTATAGAGGCAAACACTACATCTTGTGGTCTTAATGGTAAAGACCATGGGTGGGGGGGGTACATAGATGCTTAGGGAAAAAATCCCATCAGGAAAGAAACATACATTTCATAAAAAGCCATACTATGAAGTGTGTTTTCTCTAAGGTGCCATTAATCCACATGGCAGAGTATGATGTAGTACCTGAGTCTACATGCATAATTGTGCCAATTGATCTTGTAAAGGAATGCCAATGCTATTGTTGTCAATCTGTCTATCTTTCTCTCATTTACTTTTAAAGTCATAGCAATGTCACTGTCACTGTCGACCCGTTGTTCATCGATTTGCTCGAGGGGGCACCAGTAACATCTCCATTGTAAGACTTGTTGTTACTGTTTTTGGCATATCAAATACACCATGGGTAGCTTGCCAGGCTCTGCCCTGCAGGTGGGATACTCTCAGTAGCTTCCTAGGCTCTCTGAGAGGGACGGAATAATCGAACCTGGGTCAGCTGCACACAAGGCAAATGTCCTACCTGCTGTGCTATCGCTCTAGTACTTTAAAGTCATAACCAGAGAAAATGTACTTGGAAGATTGGTTACTCATGGAAACTTCATTATTTTACTTGGAAAAAAACTCATATTCTTTATTTAAAGGACTGGTGAAAGGACAGGTGTTGTAACATTGTATGGACTAAAACCCAATCATGAAAAACTTTGTAACTATGTATCTCATGGAGATTTGATTAAAAATTAAATTAATTAACAAAAAAAACCCACAAAATACTGAGATTATAGAACATGAACACTGAAAAAAAATAGCTGTCTTAATCTGTTATCTCCCTTCTGGAACAATCTTGTTCTACCTTCAAACTTGTGTTTTCATTTTAAAAGATATTTATTTATTTATTTTCCTCCTCTAAAGTTTATTTGTACAAATAGCATAGGAAAATCAGGCTGGAAACAGCCCAGAGGTTGCACCCGTCCTTCCACGCTGACGCGGGAGCCATGACAGGGGCCTGTGCACCTTTGGAAGCTTGAGCTAGTGTTGGAGCTGCAGACATCATCTGGGTTTGTCTTTGGGCCTTGGCTTCAGCCTTCATTTGAACCTTGGCTTTAGTCATGATTAGATCCTTGGTTTCAACCTTGGTTTTTGGCTGGCAGAGCCTGAGACCCTTGGCAATGTGGGCACCAGCATTTTTTCCAAGCCCGGGGTGAGTAATGTATGCAAGTCCCCTGAGCTTGCGACTGTTCTTCGTGATAACTGGCCTGGTCTGCTTGGGCTTCTCAATGGCCTTCACAGCCTCAGCACGGGCACTCATAGCCTAACAGTGTTAATCAGCATCTGCTGTAGGCCCTTCTTGTGCTTCTTGACCAAAAAAAGTGTTCCTTAGAAATTTGAAGCCCACCCCCTTAAGAGACTCATATCTCTGTGACCAAGGTTTCTTAATGCCATTTCTACGCCATTTTCAATACTGGTTGTGTGTGATGTGGTTCTTGAACTTGGTTATGTACCATGACTGCAGTTCCCCAAGTGCTAGAAACAGAAGAGAGAGGGTTTATTTATTTTTCCTATTTGAATCACAGTGAGATACACATTTACAAAATTGTTTATGATTGAATTTTAGTCATTCATATTCCAGCACCCATCTCTTCACCAGCGTACATTTACCACCTCTAGTGACCCAGTTTCCCTCCCGCCACCCTCTCAGCCCCTGCACCTAGAGGCATCTCTCTATTCTCTCTCTCTCCTTTCTCTCTTCTCTCCGCTTCTCTCTCCCTCTCTCTCCCTCTCTTTCCTCTCTCTTCTCTCTGCTACTCTCTCCCTCTCTCTCTCCCTCTCTTTTTCTTCCTACTACCCCTTCTCCTTTAGGGCACTATGATTTGCAATATAGATACTGAAGAGTTATCATGCATATTCCTTTACCTACTTTTAATACTCAGTTCTTGTTCAGAGTGATCATTTCCAACTATCACTGTCATACTGGTCCCTTTCCTATCCTAACTGCCCTCCATCCCATACCCACTTGTGGTAGCTTGCACCCATTGAATAATTGTCCTGCCCCTGTCTTTTTGACCTTGGATATTAGCCTCATATAATTTTCAATATCCCACAAGTGAATGCATGATTCCATATCTGTCCCTCTCCTCCTGACTCATTTAACTTTTCATTATACTCTTCAAGTCTATCCATTTCTAAGAAAATATCATTATTTTTCCAAACAGCTGCATAGTATTTCATTTCTAGATATACACAACACCCATCCCTCCACCAGTGTACATTTCTCAGCTCCAGTGTCCCCAGGTTCCCTCCCATCACCCCCACCCCCCACTGCCTCTATGGCAGGCGCTTTTCCTCTCTCTCTCTCTCTCTCTCTCTCTCTCTCTCTCCTATTGGGCATTGTGGTTTGCAATATCGATACTGAAAAGTTATCAGGAATATCCCTTACCTGCTTTTAACCCTCAGATCTTCTCCACCAGGATCATTCCCAGCTATTATTGTCATACTGGTCTCTTCTCTGACTTACCTACCCTCAGCCTCCCACAAACTTATGGTTAGTTTTAACCATTGACAAGTCCTCCTAACCTTGGTTCCCTGGCCATGGATATTAGTCTTCTACTATATATATTTATATACCACAAATGAATGCAGTCATTTTATATCTGTCCTTTTCCTCTGACTCATTTCACTCAGCGTGATACTCTCCATGTCCATCCATAGGCAAATTTCATGACTTCATTTTTTCTGACAGCTGCATAGTATTCCACTATGTAGATATGCAGTAGATTCTTTATTCATTTGTATTTTCTTGGTCTCTCAGGTTTTTCCAGATTCTGGTTATGGTGAATAGTGCTGCAATGAACATAGGAGTGCAGATGGTGATTCTGCTGTGTGTTTGGGGGCCCCCATGATATATTTACAGAAGTATGATGATTACTGGGTCAAATGGGAGCTCAATTTTTAGTTTTTTTTTTTGAGAAATCATATTGTTTTCCTTGTACTGGTCTGTTACATCCTTAGTTAAGCTGATTCTGAGGTACTTGATTTTCTGAGGCATGATTTTGAGCAGTATTTTTATTTTATATCACTTTATTCTCTCTTATTATTTGCATATAGGAAATCTATGGACTTTTGGGTATTGATTTTATAGCCTGCGACATTACTATACAAGTCTATTGTTTCTAGGAGCTTCTTGGAAGAGGCTTTAGGGTTCTCTAAGTATAGTATCATGCATCTGCAAATAGTGAGAGCTTGATTTCTTCCTTTACTATATGGATGTCCTTAATATCTTCTTCTCGCCTAATTGCTATGGCAAGTACTTCCAGTACTGTATTGAATAGAAGTGGTGAGAGTGGGCATCCTTGTCTTGTCCTTGATCTCAGAAGGAAGTCTTTTAGTTTTTCCCCATTGAGAATAATGTGGGTTTGTGGTAGATGGCTTTGACTACATTGAGGAAAGTCCTTCAGTTCCCATTTTGCTGAGAGTTTTCATCATAAACAGATGGTGGATCTTGTCAAGTGCTTTCTCTGTGTCTTTATATTATCATATGGTTTTTATCTTTTATTGACATAATGGATTGTATTGATTGACTTGAGAATGTTAAACTATCCTTGCACGCCCGAGATGGATCACACTTGGTCTTCTTTTTGATGAGTCATTGGATTCTATTTGCTAATATTTTGTTGAGGATCTTTGCATCTGTGTTCATCAAGGATATCAACCTGTAATTTGTGTGTGTGTGTGTGTGTGTGTGTGTGTGTGTGTGTGTGTGTGGTACCTCTGTCTGCTTTTGGTATTAGGGTGATATGTGCCTCATAGAAACTGGGGATGTTTTTGTTTCTTCAATTTCCTGAAAAAGCTTGAAAAGAACTGGCAACAAGTCCTCTTGAAATGTTTGGAAGAATTCCTTTGTGAATCCATCTTGACCTGCGCTTTTGTTTTGAGAAAGACTTTTCATTATGATTTCAATTTCCTTGATAGTAATAGGTCTATTCAGGTATTACAAATCTTCTTGGTTGAGCATTGGGAGTTATAGGAATCCAGGAATTTATTCATTTCTTCTAGGTTCTCTTGTTTTGTGGCATACAGACTTTCAAAGTAATCTCTGATGATCTTTTGAATTTCTTTGGTTTCTGTTGGGATGTCCCCCTTTTCATTCTGATTCAGTTTATTTGGGTTCTCTCTTTCTTTATGAATCTTGTAGTGGCTTATCATTCTTGTGTTTTTTTTAATCTTTATTTTTTTTTATTGAATCACCATGAAAAAAGTTACAAAGCTTTCAGGTTTAAATCTCAGACATACAATGATCAAACCCCCATCCCTTCACCAGTGCACATGTTCAACCACCAACAACCCCAGTATACCCCCCCCCCCGCTACCTGTGTGACTAATGATCTTCAGTTTATTCTCTCTATACTTTGAATACATGCAATATTTCAACAGAAAACTCACTGTTATTATTTGGAATTTTCCCCCAACAATTAAACCTGCTGAAAAGTCATCATTTGATAGTTTGTTTTCCATTGCTGAGAATGAAGAATATATAAGCTTGCGCAGCCTCAAGAGTGGCCGTGCAGTTTTGGATTTCTGATATTTTAGTAATTAAGTCCAGAGATATTTCTGCCAGAAGTTGCTGAAAGAAAAGGCTGAGAGAGAAAAACCTTTCCCCTCCCAGGGCTGGCATGGGGTTGTAGATCAGTTCACAGTCTAGATGCATTTCTGTAAGAAGCCACTGGGTGCCAAAAGTGGTTAGTAGGCCTCCGGGATCATAGTCTTTTAGGATCAGAGGAGCTGTTTTGTGTGCACAGCTGCTCTGGATCTCTTTTGGGCGGAGAGCCCATTCTTGTTTATTTTTTTCAAGGAACCAGCTTTAGGTTTCATTGATCTTTTGGATTTTTTTTTTTTTAAAGTCCAGCTCATTGATTTCTGCTTTAAGTTTTATTATTTCTTTTATTTTTTTCCTCCTGTCTGGTTTGGGCTTCTTTTGTTGGTCATTTTCTAAGATCTTAATGGTTTCAAGTTATTTGTCTGTGCCCTTTCTTCCTTCCTGATAAATGCTTGCAGAGCTATAAATTTACCCCTTAATACTGCTTTAGCTGTGTCTCAAATTCTGGTAGCTCATGTTTTCATTCTCATTAGTTTCCAGGAATCTTTTTTTTTTTTTTTTTTTTTAAATTTTATTGAATCACCATGTGGAGGGTTACATAGTTCTCAGGATTATGTCGGTTATACAGTTCTCAAACACCCTTCACTTCACCAGTGCCCATCTTCCATCACCAACCCCCCCAGTATACCTGCCGCCCCCTCCCACCTCCCCAGTCCCAACCCTTGCACATGATATGTTTCACTTCGTTTACGCCTTATTTCGATTACATTCCATGTTTCAACACACAACTCACTACCGTTGTTGGGGTTTCCCCCAAAAAAGAAAAGCAGTCCTATTGCCAAGGAGGCATTTGATAGTTCTCCATTGCTAAGAATATAGAGATATTAAGTCCCGCTGTTTGTTACATAGTTTTTCTTTTTCCCCCTTGCCCCGCGCCACCGAGTTCACGCCTGTTTTAGTAATCGCCACGCTGCCTGACAAGGGAAAAAAAAACCGAAAAGGATGGTTATTTCCCGTCATCAGCAGGCGTGGGGCTCTGGCTTAGTTGATAGACTTGTAGAGTATCTGCAAGCAGTCTCTGGAACCGACGGTCTTGCACTGGTGTCGGCTCCGGCTCGAGATTCCACCAGCGTCCCGCTGTTCCTTGTACATAATTTTTCCCCTTATATCCCATTCCCATGCCACCAGGTCTGTTTGCTTAATGGACATCACACTGTAGTTGATGACACACCGCGTTTCTTCCCGAGAAAGAAGAAAATTTCTTCTCAGCCGGCGTGGGGATATAGCTTAGTTCAGTCTAGTGAGATGGCTACCACTTTGATTGCCTTCAATATTTCAGCAACAGACTTACTATTAGGATCTCCCACAAAAGTCCGCCCCATTAGAAAGGAACCATTACATATTGCTCATACTAAGATGACATTAAGTCGCGCGGCCGCGGCAGCGGCCGCGCGGTTTTGGGTTTCTGTATAAAGTCCAGGGAAAGTACAACCAGAAATAACATCACTATAAACTTTTACCCTTTTATGGTGCTCATAAGATGGAGAAACCTAGAGAGAGGCTCGGCATCTCCGTTTTGCGCTCAGGAAAACCGCGGCCCCTGCGCTGTGCTCAGGAGGGAGGAGTTGAGAGAGAGACAGGTTAAAAGAATTGGGGGATGCCCGGGTCCCACAGCTTCAGCACGCCGTGGGGTCTCTGGTCCCATGCCGGAATTAGTTCAGTGGGCTGCTTGGGGTCCGAGGGCGCTCCCTCGGGCCCCTCCATCATGCTCCTTCCACAGCCGGGTCCAAAAGCGGAATCTTTTTATTTCTTCCTTGATTTCCTCTCTGGCCCACTGGTTGTTCAACATTGAGCTTTTAAAGTTCCAGGTGTTTGATTTGATTTTCTGTTTCTGTGTGTGACTAACTTATATCTCCAGTGCATTGCAGTCTGAAAAAGAGAATTGATACAGTTTCTATTGTCCTAATTCTATTGAGGTATGTTTTGTGGCCCAGCATATGGTCTATCCAGTGTATGGTCTATCTTGGAAAATGATCCATGTACATTGGAAAAGGATGTCTATTTGGGGGCTGGAGCTATAGCACAGCAGACAGGGTGTTTGCCTTGCACACGACCAACCTGGGTTTGAATCTCAGCATCCCATATGGTCCCCCAAGCACTGCCAGGAGTAATTCCTGAGTGCAGAGCCAGGAGTGCATTGCCAGGTTTGACCCAAAAAGAAAAAAAATAGAATGTGTATTTGGTTTTGGGGCCATGGAAAGCCCTGTATACATCTATTAGCCCTCTATCTTCCATTTCTTTCTTCAGGTCCAGTATTTCCTTGCTGGGTTTTAGTCTTGTCGATCTATCAAGAGGTGAAAGGCACTGTTGAAGTTGAAGGTGATATGGCAGTGTTGAAGTCCCCTACTACTATTGTGTTGCTACCAATGTCCTCCTTGAAGTCTATTAGTGGTTGTTTTAAGTATTGCTGGACCCTCATTGGGTGCATGTATGTTTAGGAGTATGATTTTTTTCTGATATACATATCCCTTGATTATTAAAAAAATGGTCTTAACTGCTCCTTCCAATCTTTTTCAGCCTAACATTTGTGTTGTCAGATACTAGTATGGCCATCCTGGCTTTTTTGAGGCAGTTGTTTGCTTGAGGGATTGTTTTCCATACTTTGACTTTAAGTATGTGTTTGTTCTGTTCTTGTAGGCAGCAGAATTTTGGATTCAGTTTTTTAATTCATTTTGCCACTCTGTGTCTCTTAATTGATGCATTTAGACCATTGACATTGAGAGAGATTGTTTTCACAGTGTTCTGTGCCATCTTTCTGTAGAGGTTTGTTATGCTCATGGGGTTTGTCTTGTCTTACAGTAGCCCCTTCAGTCCTTTTAAGGTTGGTTTTGAGTCTATGAAGTTCCTAAACTTTTGTTAATTCATGACATAGTGTATCATTCCTTTGAGCCTGGGTAAGGTATTCTTGGTGTGGCATTCATCTCATTGTATTTTTTCACTATATCCCACCTGTCTTCGGGCTCGGATGGCTTCCTCTGATAAATCTAGTGTAAATCTAAGGGATGCTCCTTTGAATGTGATTTTCTTCTTTGACCTTGCTGCCTCAGTATTGTGTCTCTATCTGTGGTATTCATTATTCTGATTACGATATGTCTTGGTGTCATTTTATTAGGGTCTCTTTTAGCTGGTACCCTTCGGGTTCCTTGGATCTGGATGCCTGCATTCTCCCGCTCTGAAAACTTCTCAACAATGATATCTTTAACTGATACTACTTCATTAGTATTTTTCTCCCTGCCCTTCTGGTATTCTGACAATTCTTATGTTGTTCCTCTTGAATTCATCCCCTAGGTCACTTATTCGTCCTTGAGCTATTTTGAGGTCTTTTTCCATTGTCTGTTGTTGTTTGCATGCTTTTTGCAACTCATCTTCAAGTTCACTGATTTTGTCTTGGACTGTTGACATTCTACTGTTGAGGGCACCCACTGAGTTTTAATTTCATCTACTGAACTCTTTATTAGTGACACTTTTACTTGTACCTTTCTTATTTCTGCTCTCATTTCTTTCTGTATTTTATTGGTTGTCCATTCCACTGTTTCTTTTATATTCTCCTTTAACTGACTGGATGTCTGTTCCACCATTTCTTTGAGCTCATTGAAAATCCTCAAAATTTCATCTCTAAATTCTTTATCAGAGAGGTTAAGTTTGTGGGTACTCCTTATTGAGGTTTTTGGGCTCTTTTCTTTATCCACTCCTTGTGGTGGTGACCTACGCTGTTTCTTCACATTGTTGTAGTAGTAGATAGGTGGATTCCTCCAGTTTACTATCAGTGTTTCCCTCTCATTGCGAGTGAGGCTTTTGGACAAGCTCAGTTGATGGTGGTCTCCTTTTTCCCTTTCAAGAACACTAACTTTCTCTTTAGTGCTCCTGTGTGACTTATGTGGGGCCTCTAGTGCAGCTTCAGAGGATGTGTTCTTGTACATTAGGCTTGTTTAGATTCTTGTGTTAACCATTATTTTGGTGAATTTTGGGAGTACTTTGATTGGAATAGGCCAGTGGACAATTGGCCTAGTGTGCTTAGGATAGCCTCACGGGATTAGGTAGTGGAGGTTGAGATATGAGTCCAAAGCCCTATGAAAGTGGAAAATAAACTGCAGTCACTGCCCCAGAGGCCACACCCCCACCCTCCACCGCAGTTGTAGTTGTACATGTGTGGGAGGGGATGTGCTGGTCCACTCCTGGATTAGAATTCTACTTCTGGAGCACTTCTAAAACTGCACAGATACCCTTTGGCCTGAGTGCTCATGTGGGTACCTTAGCAGAGGAGAGTTTCCAGTTCGTTATGTCACTTATGCTGACACTTCAGTCCTCAAATACATCCAAAATTTGCCACAGCTTTAAAACTCATCTTTCTCAGCCTTCATAAAGAAGCACTTTGGCAGTGTGGGGATAGTGTGCACTTTGAGTGAGAATAACCTTTGGTTTAAATTCCAGCTTTGCCATTTACTTTGCTGAGTAATTTTTGGCAGTTGATTCTAATATTCTACATCTTAAAATGGCAAAATAATAATCTCTCCAAAGAGCTTCTTATGTAAGAATTTAATATATTGTTGGGAACAGTTTTCATCCTGCCTGAAATGCATTTACCATTTTTTCTTCTCTGTGGAGCATTTAAGAGCCTGGCAGTGGAAGCCATTATAATAATAGTAATAAGAAAAAGTGCACTGAAAAGTATAGGCAGTTTAAAGTCAGCAACAAAAATCAGTAAGAGATTATTATTTATAACTGCAAACAATATCAGAAATAATATTTCTCTCCTAAACTAATTTTTTGATGGTATACTTTCTAAAGAATTGTTTTTGTTGCTGAATTTTAATAGTAGCTTCAAATGAAAGCAACTTCAATTAGCATGTTGGTGTTCTTTTAAAGTGCTGATTGTATTATATGTATAAAGTAGCACTGCACTGTAGCACTGTAGCACCGTTGTCCCATTGTTCATCAGTTTGCTTGAGCAGGCACATAGTCTGCTGTGACACATGCAGTCTATCTAAGCATATATTGTTCCATGAGAACCTTCTACAGAGGTTAGATGTTTTTAAGTATGCTAGGCATGTGGTTTGGGTTTCCCAAACATATGCCTAATACATATTCTCACATTTAAAAGATATATATGAAATAAAAAATGATAATTCAATATATGTAGTGTAGATATTTTAAAGTGAAAAGAATTTGCCTGGTTCCATTCTGCCAGTTAAGCGGGCATTTGGAGTTTAATGTTTAAATTATTTCAAGTTTTGGTAAAATAGGAATTTATGAATCTATGCAAAAATGACCCTTATCGTAGACTGTAAATGCCTGTAAATTTTAGGTTTCTTCAATTGAAAGCAAGTTTTCAAATTTAAAATTCTTGAGACATTTGGGCCAGAGGGATAGTATGATGGGTAGGGTTTCTTCCTTGCATGAGACCACCCTGGGTTTGTTCCCTGACATCCCATGTGGTCCCCTGAGAACTGTCAGGAGTAATTCCTGAGTGTAGAGCTCTGAGTAACTCCTGAGCATCACTAAGTGTGGCCCAATCTCCTTCATCAAATAATAATTTAAAAATACAATTCGTGAAACATGTTCTCCAGTCAACTCTGAATTAAGAGAAATGAACAAATCTAGTTATCTTTTCTATTGAAGAATATGCCATAATCTCAGTTTTATAAAGCATAGACATTAAAACTCTTAATAGAAATTTTAATGTATACTGTTTCATACCGATCCATATTATTCATATCTACATATATTCATAATACACACTCTTGTACAAACATACACATTCACCCTATTTTCCAAAAATCAGTTAAAACACCTTTAAAGTTTTATGTGTGGGGGACACTGGGGTGCAGAGATTAATAGCTGTGTTTTTAGGGACACATAAGCATTGTCATGACAGATGCCATACAGCCAGGGAACAGTCAAGGACCCAGAGCTGAAGGAGGAAATATCATAGACCTCTATGCTGGGGACATCTTAGAGCATAAGGTAATTATTGTCAGTTTGACAGTTGAGTTCCTTAGGTACAGGCAGTTGGAGTTTGAAACTGGGTGGGGATGATTGGAATTTATTAGGAACTGAAATGAGGTCAGTTGACAACTCTTATTTTGCTTTTCTGAGAAATCGTCATAAGGGTTGAACTAGACAAAC
Organism: Sorex araneus; assembly: GCF_027595985.1. NCBI lineage: Eukaryota > Metazoa > Chordata > Mammalia > Eulipotyphla > Soricidae > Sorex > Sorex araneus. The sequence continues at coordinate 31,300,506 of NC_073307.1, read as the reverse complement.
AATTCCACCAACAGAAGATGAGAATTTCTTTTTTAACCACATTCCTGTCAACACATATTGCTCCCAGCACATTTTTGATAAATGTCATTTTCACTGGTATCATATGATATCTCAGTGTCGTCTTCATTTGGATTTCCCCTATAATAAGCGATGATGAGCACTTTTTCATGTACCTAATGGACAGTCATCTGCCTTCTTCAGACAATTCCTTGGCCATTTCCTCTTCTAAAGTTTTGATGGAGTTTTGTTGTTGTTGTTGTTGATCTTTGTGAGTTCTTTGTTTTGAGAGCAAATATTTTCTCCCATTCAGTTGGATGCCTTTTAGTTTTGTATTGTGTTTCTTTTGCATACAAAAGCTCTTCAATTAGATATAGTCCACTTTGTTTATTTTTGTTTCTGTTACCTTTTCCAACAGAATCATATCATTGAAAATACCTTGAGATACAAAACTTGGAGTACACACAGAATGTTTTAAAGGACAGAAAATATTTTGGGACACAAAATAGCACTGAATGTATAAATTACCAAAAACTGTAAGGATCAAAATTATAGCAATTCTTGGGCTGGAGTGATAGCACAGCGGGTAGGGCGTTTGCCTTGTACACAGCCGACTAGGGTTCGATTCCCAGCATCCTATATGGTCTCCTAGCACTGCCAGGAGTAATTCCTGAGTGTAGAGCCAGGAGTGACCCCTGTGCATCGCCAGGTGTGACCCAAAAGGCAAAAAAAAAGTCAAATTCTTTGCTGGCACCTCCACTCGTGGACTTTGAACTAAACTACAGTCCCGTGCAGCCCTGGGAGGGAAAGGGTTTTTCCCTCCCAGGTCGCCATGGTGGCAGCATGGCGACCATCACCGTTTAGTGCCAATTGGACAGAGAGGTAGGAGCTTGCAATGATGGGACGCATGGGGAATCTCACAAGGGGGGGGAGCAGAACCGGCCCTACTTCCTGCCCTAATGAGACCCCAGCAGCCTCCAATGAACAGCTTCCCTGCTCCTGAACAGCCATAATCCCAGAGGCACACAAACCAATCTCGGAATGCAGCGGCCGCTGGCAGAAATACCTCTGGACTTATTACAGAATCCCAAAACTGGGAGGCCAATTTCAGGACCATGCAACATCATATGCTCATTGTTATCAACAATAGAAAACATACGATCTAATGATGCCATTCTGACAGGTCTGACTGTTGGGGGGAAAACTCCAAACAATGATAGTGAGTTTTCGGTCAAAAATTGAATGTTATCATAGTAATGAGAGAGTTAATTGAAAATAATCTGCCATGCAGGCAGAAGGGGAGAGGGAGGGAGGGTATCTGAGGTTCTTGGTGGTGGATCATGTGCACTGGTGAAGGGATGGGTGTTTGATATTTGTATGACTGAGACTCGATCTTGAAAACCCTGTAACTGTTCTCATGGTGTCTCAATTAAAAAACATAGGATAAAAAATAAAAATAATTAAAAAATTTAAAAAAATTATAGCAAGTCGTTTTTTTTTCTGATCACAATTCTATCATATTGTGAATTAATCATAAAAATAAAACCAGAAATACCATGTATAAACTTAATAACTTGTGCTCAATGGTATCTGGGTCAATGAGAAAAACTCAGTTTAAATTTAAAACATTTAGAGACAAGTGAAAGTGAAAATAAGTTACTAGGTCCTGTAGGATGCAGCATAAGCTGTACTAAATGGGAAGTTAATTGCAATACAAGCCTAAACACCTTTTTGAGGTGATACGTTAACAATTTAACTTTAAATCTAAAATAATTGGATAAAGAATTATAATCAAAAGTTAGCAGATAGAAGGAAATAGTCAAAATTGGAGCAGAATAAATAAAATAGAAACAAAGGAAGCTTAAAAACCCACAGCTTCAAAAAAGATTAAACAAACTAAGCTGGTTTGGGAAGTAGATAAACAAAACTGATAATAATCTTTAAGCTAGGTTTATAAAGAAAAGAAGAAAGAAAATTTTAATGAATAGAATCAGAAATGAAAGGAAAAATAAAAACAAATACTATTGAAATACAAAGGAAGAAAGCAATATAGTTGACTATAAGGTATATAAGGTCTATATGTCAGTTGAGTTTATTGACTTGATATTGATAAGCAAATTATTGATTATGTCAAGTCAATAATTTGAAATAGGGGCTGGAGAGATAGCACAGCGGGTGGGGCGTTTGCCTTGCACGCGGCCGACCCGGGTTCAAATCTCAGCATCCCATATGGTCCCCTGAGCACGGCCAGGGGTGATTCCTGAGTGCAGAGCCAGGAGTAACCCCTTTGCATCGCCAGGTGTGACCCAAAAAGCAAAAAAAAAAAAAAATTGAAATAATTTTGACCACATCAATATGAAGTCAATATACTTGATAATCTAGGAGAAAAGGATAATTTTAAGAAAAATCAGCCTACCAGATCAGAACCAGAAAAGGGAAAAACCTGAACAGACCTACTGGTACAGAATTCAAATGGTAATTAGAAATCTCCCAGACAGTGAAAATGCTGAGCCAAAAAGTTTTTTTTTTCCTGAAATCAAAGATTTATTTATTTATTTATTCTTTTATTGAATCACCATGTGGAAAGTTACAAAGATTTCAGGTTTAAGTCTCAGTTATACAATGTTCGAACACCCATTCCTTCGCCAGTGCACATATTCCACCACCAAGAATCACAGTATACCTCCCCGCCTCCTCCCCACCTCCCCAGCCCCCCACCCCGCATGTGTAACTGGTAAATTTCACCTTACTTTCACTTTACTTTGATTACATTCAATATTTCAACAAAAAACTCACTATTATTGATTTGGAGTTTCTCCCCCCTAAAGTCGACCTGCTGAAAAGAAAGCATTTGATAATTTTTTCCATTGCTGAGAATGAAGAGATATGAGGTCGAGAGGCCACACTAGCAGTGACACGGGTTTGGATTTCTGTATTTTAGTACTTAAGTAACTAAGTCCAGAGAAATATCTGCCAGAAATTGCATCATTGTAAGCTCGTACCTCTCAGCTACTTTATATTCCACATATGAGTGAAATCTTTCTATGTCTGTCTCTTTCTTTCTGACTCATTTCACTCAGCATGATACTTTCCATGTTGATCCACTATTATGCAAATTTCATGACTTCATGTTTTCTGACAGCTACATAGTATTCCATTGTATAGATATACCAGAGTTTCTTTAACCAGTCATCTGTTTTTGGGCACTCTGGTTTTTTCCATATTGTGGCTATTGTAAACAGTGTGTGAGCCAAAAAGTTTTATTAGTGAATTTTCCAACCTTCAAAAAATAATTTAAGATAATTTAAAAAATAATTTCAATAATTATTCTTGCAGGCTTTCCTGATATTATCAGGATAAAAGGACTTTTGCTGTTTTTCTGAATTCTTATAACTCTCCGGGCTTTCCCTCTTCAAAACCTTTTTGTCTCTCCTGGTATTTAAACATTTTTATTTTTCAACTATTTGCTTTCTTTTCCTTTTTCTTTCTTGGAGTGGAAACTCCCAGGGGCAAACTTCCTCTGTTATTTATCAAATTCAGAGAAACATTCAGACTGCCTCTCTGCTTTGAGTTTCTTTGTTCTGTTTGCCCCTAGAGTTTCTAGTTTGGGAATCATCACTTAGCCTAGAATTTGCATGAGGAAGCCCTGAGGCTGAACATGCAATTACTTGTTTATGTTTATTACTTATACTAAAGGAGCTGAACTCCAAGAATTCGAATGAACCATCATTTTGTCAAGCATGTTTGTGTACTGGAATTTTCTGCTCTTGAATAAAATTTTGAGAAGCATCAGAGCTGATTTTTTTCAAGCCACAGTTATAATCTCTATTAAATTTAAATTCCTGACAGTGTTATCACCTGTGCCATGTACTACTGGAAAACCCGGAGGGGTATGAAATTCTCCATTTGGTTTTCTGATAAATGGCTTTAAAAAATACTATATTATCATATAGGAATTGGCTAAGATAAATTGATAAATGGATTATGAATAAAATATACCCTATGATTAAAAAGACCAGACACAGATTCTGAAAATTCTTATTCTTTGCCTTCAAAAGGATTAGCTGATCCACAATCTCCACTGATCAGTAGAAACAAAATGCTCCAGGGCTCTAAGTTTTGACTCATTCTTATCCTAAGAGCCTAAGTCTTTTATAGCTTTTCATGAAGGTAGGGGGCTGGAGCGATAGCACAATGGTTGGGCTTTCGCCGACCCGAATTCGATTCCTCTGCCCCTCTCGGAGAACCCGAGACGCAGAGCCTGGCAAGCTACTGTGCGTATTGGATATGGATACGCATATTGGATATGCCAGAAACAGTAACAATAAGCCTCTCAATGAGAGACGTTACTGGTGCCCGCTCCAACAAATCGATGATCAATGGATGACAGTGGTGAAGGCAGGAAGTTTTCAGGAGCATTCTCTGACCTAGCATCCATCACACCACCTTTCACTTACTTTCACAACAAGTGCTTATCTATAGAATTTGTGCAATAACACACAAAACACTTTGTCTAAACTTGAGATGCATATAGATCTTATGGTTAGAGTATTCTTTCCTCTGAAGTAGTTCCTCTCATCCTGTTGAAGAACTCCTTCCCTCAACCTGCCATAATTCTTCTGAGTAATGTCATTTCTTACAAAATGTATATATATACATATATATGTATATATATATATGTATATCTTGGCATTCCATCATAATAATAAAAAGTGTGAACTCTTCTCAATTTAGAGCTTTCTTCTGCCCTAGCTTTAAGCAGTTGTAGAACAGGAAGTCTGATTGGTTTTGTTCTTTTCCTTATGTAATCCTTACTTTCTAGCTAAGTTTTTTGTCCCTTCACTGTTGACTGTGGGAGATAAGATTTATGGAAGGAACTTCAGCAGATATTAAAGCTTGGAACTGATAATCTCTGGACTTTTACTTTCTGCTACATTTATATATTTTTGTGGATGTCTTAAAAAGTTCTACCACTGAGAACATCCAGTGCCAGTTTTCCTTCCCCACTTGACCACCTCATCCCATGGGCCTCAAAAGGCCACCTTTATACTAAACTAGTTTACTTTTCTCCCTTGCTGATGTTCATATGGATGGGTTCTTTTTCAAAAGGACTCCAGTTAGTACGTCCAGTAGTGTTTTCTTAGGAGACATGCAGTTCTATTCCAGGTTACCTGCCTCTGTCCCTCTGTCCCGCTGCTCTGAGCCAAACAGTGTCTCTATTAAGTGATGAGAGAGACTCCAGCTTCTCACTTAATCTCCAAGTCTGCTGAGTGACCTCTTGCAGCCTTCTCACTTAGTTCCACCTCTTCTGAATTCCCCTTCCCGCACTTGTAGTGTTTAGGGAAATGCCTCAGTCCCATAAAACTCTCTGACTTGTGACAGATCCTTCCTTTCTCAAACCTCTGCTAGAACTTCAAGATACTTAATTCGCAAATGGTTTCAGAATTGGTTTTTGCAAACCCTGCCTAGGTGGCATGGGGTCTTAATTTGGAAAAAGTCTGCGACAATCACCTTTGAGCCTTTGCTTGAACTATGCAGGGAAAAACTTCTTAAATAAATTTAAGTATACTTCTATTTCCTTGGAGCAATATTCTCCAAATGGTCATCAGATTGTCGCAGACACAGTACTGAGCAAATGGCACTTGCTTTGCACATGGCTGACCCAGGTTTGACCCCCAGCACCACATGTGGTCCCCCAAGCACCACCAGGAGTGATCCCTGAGCCGAGAACTAAGAGTAAGTCCTGAGCATTACTGAATATTGCCCCCAAATGAATTAAAACAAAATGATCATCAGATTCTCTCAGTGGTCTCCACTCAAAAAAACAGTAATACCAATGAGTGGTACCAGAACTGGCCATTCACATTCACATTTCTTGCATTTAATGCATTTCTATTTATTGTTTGAGAGTTAAGAATGATAAGTCAGGTTTTCTTTGAAACCCCTCTATTGACTCATACAGAACAAATTCTTCCCAGGTGCTCTCAACAAACTTTATTCCATCTCTGGAAAACACATCATTTTATTTGTTTAGTGTGTTTGGTTTGGAGACCCTGTATGGTGCTGCCACTCTAAGCTCTGTATTTGTGAGTCTCAGCAGTGCTCCCAAGTCCATGTAATGCTGAGAATTGAACCAGACTTTCTGCATGCATAGCGTGTATTCAGCTCTCTGACAGTATCGTGTTGAGTGAATTTGTTAGTTCAACAGGTGATGAATGAATGGTTCAGAGATGCCTCAAGCTGTGACCTGAGCCATGAGTGGTATATAAGGTACCTGGTTCTGTGGTCACAGACCTTATGCAGCATCATTTCTCCTGCTATCTCAGGAGCTCTGGCAGGGAGAGCATTCTGTTTCTAAATGTTTATCCTCCTCCATGTGTGCTTTATGAGATGTGTGCAATATACTTCTCAAATAAATGAGTTCATGAGCCAATAGATAAAAATTCAAATATGTTTATTTTTATGATCCTGAAAATGACAAACAGTGTTAAAACCAGTGAGGTGGAACTTTGACTATCATTTAAGAAGAAGGAGAATAAATTGTTCATGAGCCCCGAGGAAGCTCATAAAACTAACTTTACATTGAAGGCTCAGAATCTGCTGACACAGCAGCTTTAGTGTTCCTGGAGTGGTTCTGCAATGGAATAGTGGGAGTAAGGCCCATACAAAGGTTTTTGTTTTTCTTAATTTTTTTTAAAGCATTGTGATTTACGAAGTTGCCCATGGTTGAGTTTCACCCATACAATGTTCCAACACCAATCCTATCACCAGGGTTAAAAAACTGTCCCTAGTTTCCCAGCGATCTCCCATCCTGCCTCTTGGCAGGCACATTTTTAAATTTGATTATTGTAGTTTGGGTCTCAAGCTTATAGTGTTGACTGACCTGTGGTTTACATTTATGATATATGACACCTCAAACCACTTTATCACAATCTTTAGCATTGAAAAGTATAGCACATGGTTAATAAAATTTTGAGATATAGATGTTATTCAAGTAATAATGTAGTATTTAAAACATAATTTTTTGTTTAATTATATTCTTTTACTAAGAAAAACATGGACTAGAGTGATAGCACAGCAAGTAGGGTGTTTGCCTTACACACAGCTGACCCAGGTTCGATTCCTCTGTCCCTCTCGGAGAGCCCAGCAAGCTACTGAGAGTATCCCACCACAGAGCCTAGCAAGATACCCATGGCATATTTGATATGCCAAAAATAGTAACAAGTCTCACAATGGAGATGTTACTGGTGCCTGCTCGAGCATATCAATGAACAACAGAACGACAGTGCTATAGTGCTACAGTGCTACTAAGAAAAACTTGGAGTCAGAGTGACATTACAGTGGGCATGGCTTTTGTATTGCATGTATTGACCCTGATTCAATCCCCAGTACCCATATGGTCTCCCCCCCACCCCCCAAGCACCGTTAGGATTAATTCCTGAGTGCAGAGCGAGGAGTGAACCCTGAGCACTTCCAGGTATGGCACAAAATTTAAGAAAGAAAGAAAGAAAGAAAGAAAGAAAGAAAGAAAGAAAGAAAGAAAGAAAGAAAGAAAGAAAGAAAGAAAGAGAGAGAGAGAGAGAGAGAGAGAAAGAAAGAAAGAAAGAAAGAAAGAAAGAAAGAAAGAAAGAAAGGAAGGAAGGAAGGAAGGAAGGAAGGAGGGAGGTAAGGAGGGAGGGAGGAAAAGATCTTTTGAAAAGATAAATTTGATAGTAATGAAAAAAATAACCCATTTTCTAATGCAAAGGGTTTAAAACTTGATTATTAAAATAGATGCAAAAAATAATTTGGATAGGGGTCTAGCTGATAGCTCTGGGGTCAGGGGTGCATGCTATACATGAACAGGAATCTGAGTTCTGTTCCTGGCACCCATGCCCTTCTTACCACGGGATGATCAGGTGTGGTCCACACGGCCCTCCGTCCTCAGTGAGGTGATCCTAGAGTCTCTGGCACTGCTATTAGTAGTAGTAGCAGAAGCCCTGTACTTCTACTGTGTAAGCTGTATGCATTAAGTCAGGAAATTAGATGCTTGCCTGCTTTATTTCTCTTATACTTTTGTTTGTCTCATTTTTGTATTTTGTGCCACACCTGGTGGTCTTGGGTGCTATTCCTGGGTCAGTACTTTGGAGTCACTCTCAGCAGTTTTCCAGGGACCATGTGATGCCTTGGGTAGAATCAGTCTTGGAGAGAAACACACACAGCCTTTTGAGATACCTCTCCAGCCCCTATTTCTCTTGGTTTTTAAAATCACCATCGATTGCTACTAAGCAGTAAACCCCATTAGACTATCTAATGCACACTGTTCATTTCATAGATCTCCATCATATAAATTCTTAAAAAAGATGATACTAGTCCATGTATAAGAAGCAGAGGTCCCAAAAGATAAGTTAATCACATAGGAAGGCTTGAGGCAGCATATTCAAAATGATGTTTGCCTGCATTTGAAGTTTCTTTTCTTTCTTTCTTCCTTTCTTTCTCTCTCTCTCTTTCTCTCTTCCTTCCTTCCTTCCTTCCTTCCTTCCTTCCTTCCTTCCTTCCTTCCTTTCTTTCTTTCTTTCTTTCTTTCTTTCTTTCTTTCTTTCTTTCTTTCTCTCTCTTTCTCTCTCTCTTTCTCTCTCTTCTTTCTTTCTTTCTTTCTTTCTTTCTTTCTTTCTTTCTTTCTTTCTTTCTTTCTTTCTTTCTTTCTTTCTTTCTTCCTTCCTTCCTTCCTTCCTTCCTTCCTTCCTTTCTTCCTTCCTTCCTTCCTTCCTTTCATGTTCCTGGAGCCTCAAGATAAATATTCAGGGCTGAAGCAATCGTGCAGAGGAAAGGGGCCCTTGCTTTGCACAGGATTGATCCAGATAGTCTTCTTTGGCTAGTTTATTGTTTGATTCCTGGCACCACATATGGTCCCGAGCCTGATCCTGGAGTTCAGCACCAGTAGTCTGCCCTGAGCACTGTTAGTTGTGGTTCCAAAATAAAAAAGGATGTGTAATTAGGTTGTATATTTAAATAATTTCATATAAATTTAAGATATTGGTAAATATTTATAAATAATATAAAATTAAATACTTTTTTAAAACAAAGTATTCTTTTGTTCAGACAGCAGCCATAAATGTTCTGTATAGATCATTTCCTCTTTTCATACACTTCATCTGTCAATATGCTCAAATAGCATAAATAATTAAATGTACCTTACAAATTACTTAAATCATAGGCTGAACTTAGAGACCCTTTCAATCTTACTCCCTCCTCTGCAGATTAGGAAACCAGGAAATGGGAAGACTATGAATTACTTTAGATTACACATATGTAAAGAGTGCTGCAAAAATGCATGATACTTAGGTGCAAAGCATGATAAAATGCATTCTTTTTAAATTTTTTTTTAAATTCATGAATCACCCTGAGGTAGTTACATACTTACAAACTTTCGTGTTTGTTTCAGTCTTACAATGATGGAGTACCCATCCCTCCACTGTAGGATTACATAGCTTCAGGTAGCTTAGGTTTATTGGGTTACTCCCGTCACAGTGCTCCCATTCTTCTGTGTTTATTTGTAGCTTCTTTTTTAGTGTTCTGTTGACTTGTAAATAATGTCTTTCTCTTCTCCTTGAGTTCTTTGCATAGCTTATTCAGAGCAAGTCCTTTTTGTATGGACAAAGAAAGACATTTATTAATATGCCTTTGCAATTGGGATTTAATTGACTTTGAATATTATTAATTGCCGGGCATCTGCTTTCTTGACTGTAGCCTTGGTTGCCCTCAGTTCCTAGCCCTCTAAAAGGCAGGGTCCCAACGGGGGACGAGACGGACCCAGGGCAAGCGGTAAGTTATGTGCTACCCTGGCATCGAGATGGGCCTGGCCAAAGTGCCTCATTCTTAACTATAAGTTAAGAGTCTGATCATGGACAAGTGCTGTCATGATCTTGAAGTAATGATGAGACTAGGACCCTGCTAGGGATAGGAAAGACTAATCTGGCCGGGGCACTGTAGTCTGAGATTGAGATGACCCCAGGAGAGCAATTCTAAAAGTTTAATACATCTCTTGCTATGCCCATACAAAACGATTAATATTATGAATGCTCATATGTTTGTTGGACAAGGAGAGGAAAAACACAACCATGGGATTTCATCATTGATGGGTCCTGCTGAAAAAGTATCTGTCCTAGAGAATAGGTGTTCTGCTATTGTTATTGAACCTTTTGTGCCTAGCATTCTATTTTCATAAACAACACCTGTTTCTTGTTAATTGCACCGTGCTTCGAAAACAACTCCTAATAAGGAAACAGGATGTCCTGTCACGCCCACGAGGTGTAAGTAGCCTATCAGCTGCAGACACTTGGGCGTAAACAAGCAGCGAGAGGTATATAAGGGGGGGAAGCCACCTAGCTAGAGGCTCCTCCTCATTTGTCCCTGTTCCTCCTTCTCGTTTCTCCTCTTTCCGTTTCCCCTCCTTCCCAATGGATGGATGAGAAGGTCTCTGAAGAAATCTCTGCAAGAAGAATCTCTGGGTTGTGTGTTTTTTACACTCCACCAGTGCCCATTCTCCACCACCAATGATCACAGGATCCCTCCCAGCACTCCCACCCTACACCCCTCAACCCTGCCTCTGTGGCAGGGTTCTCTCTCCCTTTTGTTCTCTCTCTCCTTTGGGGTGTTGTGGTTTACAATAGAGGTATTGAGTGGATATTGTGTTTGGTCTATAGTCTACTTTCAGCATGCATCTCCCATCCTGAGTGAGTCCTCCAAACACCTTTTTCTTGTTGTTCCCTTCTCTATCTGAGCTGCCTTTTTCCCCAGCATGTGAGATAGGCTTTCAAGCTGTGGGGCAAGCCTCCTGGTCCTTATTTCTACTATTCTTGGGTGTTAGTCTCCTATTCTGTTTCTTTATGTTGCACAAATGAGTGCAATGTTTCTATGTCTGTCCCTCTCTTTCTGACTCATTTCACAAAACATGATACTTTCCATGTTGATCCACTTATATGCAAATTTCATTACTTCATCTTTTCTAATAGCTGCATAGTATCCCGTTGTGTAGATGTACCACAGTTTCTTTAACCAGTCATCTGTTCTTGGACACTCCGTTTTTTTTCCAGATTTTGGCTATTGTAAACAGCGTAGCAATGAACATACAAGTGCAGATGTCATTTTTACTATTATTTTTTTCTTTTTGGGTCACACCCAGCAATGCACTCAGGAATTACTCCTGGTGGTGCTCAGGGGACCATATGGGATGCTGCGAATCGAACCAGCATCCCAAACTTTTGAGTATGATATGGGAAGTAGACTTTTCATATATGATCTTTATTATGTTGAGGTACATCCCTTTTATCTTTTGTTAGCTTTTTAATTATAAAGGAATGCTGAATTTTAAAAATTTTTAACAATCTATTGATATGTTCAGATTTTATCCTTTTTCTAATGTGCTAAATCATTGTTTTGTATATCTTGAATCTTCTTCGCATTCAAGGATCAATTCTACTTGCTTCTGACGTGTGATTATTTAAGGTGTGGTTCTTTAAGAAATTTATTGCCTAGTATTTTAATATATTTGTATGTATTTTTGTTGGGGATACTAAAATGTAGTTATCTTTTTTGTCTAACTTTGGTATCCGGATAATGATAGTTTCATAAAATAGATTTGAAAATATATGCATTGTTGTTGGGAATCTAAAATAGTTCTGCCACTATGGAAAACAGTGTGGATATACTGACTTTAAAAAATGAAGCAATTTTATGATCCAGAATTTTCCCCCTGGTTATATATACAAAAGAGATGAAATCAAAACATATGGGTGGATCTGGAAAACATTATGCTACATGAAATAATGAGTAACAGAGAGATAAATTCTGCACGATTCCACTTATATGAAGAATACAAGGTAGTAAAACTAAGAGAAGTAAAAAAAATCAAAATGATGATTGCCAGGACTTGGGAAGACACAGTGAGGAAGTTGTTCAACTGTAATAGTTCTAGTTACACACAATGAATAAGTTCAAGAAATATGTAGCGAGACTGGCACACATCAAAAAGAACAAGAACAGCCAGTGCTGGCAGGGATGTGGGGAGAAAGGGACTCTTCCATTGTTGGTGGGAATGCTGACTGGTCCAGGCTTTCTGTAAAGCAAAATGGGCATTCCTCAAAGAGCTAGAAATTGAGCTTCCATATGACCCAGTAATACCATTTCTGGAAATATATCCTGGGAGTGCAAAAAGGCACAGTAGAATTGACATCTGCACCTATATGTTCATTGCAGCACTGTTCACATAGCCAAAATCTGGAAACAACTCCAGTGCCGGGGAAACAGATGACTGGTTAAAGAAACTATGTTGCATCTACACAATGGAGTACTAGGCAGCTGTTAGGAAAGATGAAGTCATGAAATTTGCTCATAAGTGAATGGACATGAAGATTATTATACTAGGTGTAGTGAGTCAGAAAGAGAGGTACAGACATAAGAATGACTGCACTCATTTGCGGAATATAAAATAGCATGAGACTAACACCCAACGACAATCGAGACAGTACCAGGAAGATTGGTCCATGTTTGGAAGCCTGCCTCATGAGATGAGGGAGAAGGCAGTTGGGATAGAGAAATGATCACTAAGTCAATGATGGTTGGAGAGATCTCTCGGGATGGGAGATGTGTGCTGAAAGTAGACAAAGTACCAAACATGCTGACCTCTCAATATCTGTGTTGCAAACAATAATGCCCCAAAGTAGAGATAGTAAGAAGGAAATTTTCTGCCACAGAAGCTAAGGGTAGGATAGGGTGGGGGTACGGTAAGAATACTGGGTGTATTGGTGGTGGAAAATGTACATTGGTGGAGAGATGAGTATTAGATCATTGTATGACTGAAACTCAGTCATGAAAGCTTTGTAACTGTATCTCATGTTGATTCAGTATCACTGGACCACTGTCATCCTGTTGCTCATCTATTTGGTCAAGCGAGCACCAGTAAAGTCTCCATTGTGAGACTTGTTGTTACTGTTTTTGGCATATCGAATACAGTACGGGTAGCTTGCCAGGCTCTACTGTGCAGGTGAGATACTCTTGGTAGCTTGCCGGACTCTCTGAGAGGGGCAGAGGAATCAAATCCAGCTCGGCTGCATGCAAGGCAAACGTCCTACCTGCTGTGCTATTGCTCCAGCCTGTTGATTCAGTAAAAAAAAATTGTTTTTGGGTCACACCTGGCGATGCACAGGGGTTACTCCCGGTTCTGCACTCAGGAATTACTCCTGGCAGTGCTCAGGGGACTCTATGGGATGCTGGGAATTGAACCCGGGTTGGCCGCGTGCAAGGCAAGCACCCTACCCGCTGTGCTATCGCTCAAGCCCCCCAAAAATTATTAATAAAAATGGAATATGTAGCATAGTACCTATAGTTATTGCTACAGTGTTGAGGACAAAATTTTATTGAGAGTTGGTTGCATTTCTTTTGAAAGAAAATTCTTTTAAAAAAAATAAGAGGATTGAGGGAGATAGTTCAGTGAACTAGAGAACATGATTTGTGTTGAGGGGGCCCTGGTTTCTATCATCCCCACTTAGTCATTCCCAAACATTATCAGGAGCCACCCAAGTACCATGCTAAGAGTAGCCCCTGAACAAGACTGGGTGTGACCTTAAAACAAAACAAAAGACTCAATTCCGTACAATTCACTAATCTTTTAAATCATGCTATGTGTAGAATTTTCATTCTATTTACTTTTTAGCATCCACACTGTTCAATTGTTTCTGTACACACTAGAATCCAAGTTCAATTTCTGGTACTACATAGCTCTTTAAAACCACCTAGAGCAGCCTCAGTGGCTCGTGGGGACTGCCATGGGTAGCTCTGGTATTTAGGAGGTCCCTCCCTTAAAAGAACAAACATAATATCAGACTCATTTACGTTTGTTAACGTCCATCAAATATATTTAAGATGTTCTCCATCAATCCTCTGGGGAGTGATTACATTTGTGATACTAAGTAATTATTAGTTACCCTTTTGGAATTCCCCCAATACTTGATTGTTTAAATCTATGGTTTTGAGTCCCTTTCATTATATCCCAATATTTTGTCATTGTTATATATTCTGTCAATATCCAGATTTGTTTTAGGACTCATTTGATATATTATTGAAATAGTTTTGCTAAGATTTTGTTGATAATCTTTGCATCAGTGTTCATCAGGATTATCAGTGTGTAATTTTTAGGGTAATGTCTTTCTGCTTTGGGAACTAGTATATTGTTGGCTTCATGGAAGTTTACAGAATTCTTTTTTCTTTGATATACTTGAAGAGTTTGAGAACTATAGTAGGACTCACTTCTGAACTCATCTGAACCTAAGCTTTTGTTTTATGGGAGATTTTTTGTTTTCCTTTTGGGGCCACCCCCAGTGCCTTCAGGCCTTACTCCTGGCTCTGCACTTAGGGATCACTCCTCATGGGGCTCACGGTACTATAAGGGTACTGAGGACCAAACTCAGGTCTTTCTTATGCAAAGCATGTGCTCTGCGCACTGTTCCATCTCTCCAGCTTTGGAGATTTTTAATTGGTCCTTCAGTTTTCTTACTTATGATCAGTCTGTTCAGGCTTTCATACTTCCTCCTGATTCAGTCTCTGGAGGCTCTATGATTCAAATAATTCTACTATTAGGTTTTCTTATTATTTTCCAGTCTTTAACTCTGAGCCTTTCTTTATCATGAGTATTCAAGTATGGTTTTTGTTAGCAGAAGAAAGTTAAATTTTGTTTTATGATCCATCTAATGAGTGTGTGCTTTTTGACATTTAGAGAAATTGCCAATATGAAAGCATTTATTTAGTAGGGATTTTGGTTATTTTAGCAATTTTTTCCCATTTTCCATTAAAAAATAGGGGTCATTCAATATTCCTTGTGGAACAGGTTTGGATGTGACAAATATTTTTGCATATTATTTGCATATTGTTCTGCTGTTGTTCTTATCAGTCCCTCAAATCTGAGCGGCAACTTTACATGGTTTGTATTCTTGGTTGGAAGTTCTTTCCATTTGATAATTTGAACATAGTATTCCATTTTCTTCTTGTTTGTAGGAATGTTGTGTAAATTTTATGTTGTTTGTCTTGTTTGTGAGGTCTCTTTCTCTCTCTCTCTCTCTCTCTCTCTCTCTCTCTCTCTGTGTGTGTCTCTCTCTCTGATTTTTGCTATTTAGATTACAGTGTGTCTCAGAGGTGTTCTCTTTCAGTTTACTTTATCTGGCATTCTTTGGACTTCCTGGACCAGCCCATAAATCTCCCTGTTCACAATGTCAGGCCAATGCCTATGAGTCTGCTGATTCCTGGCAGCCATGAATGTCTTATGAGGATTTATTAAATGCTTGCAAGATAAAACTGGTTTCTGTGACTCTGAATTTTGCTCTCCTGGGTGGCAAGGGGGGATTCATGGTATTAGTGCTATTTGGGTGCTAAAGCACCAAGTTATAGCTGGCTGGACTCTGGACCAGTGATCAGAGTTGCTGTTGTCAGGTAGTTGGTATGGCATTGGTTTCTAACTGACTTGGGCAATGACAGGAGTTTGTGGCCATGTGTACCCACTGACAACTGATCAGCAAGTAGATCCTCATAGCTATGGAAAGACTTTTACATTGGTTTTTCCCAGTACCTGATGTGAGATCACTATTCCAAAGCACGATACAATAGACACGGCTTGCTTCTGAGGTTAATACTACCTGATGTGATGGCTTCCAGTGACTTTCTCAAAATTGGCTGCTTCCAGCTGTTGCCTGGAGACAATTCTGTGTGCCAGCATGAAATTAATTGCAGACCCATATGCCCGGCCCAAAAATACAACCTTGTGGATCCTCTGTGTTCAGTCTCCTTTTACTTCAGTTGAATATTATTAGCTGTGGTGTGCCCATTTGGGGGACGCCTCCTTTGTTTCTAACCAGATTTGTTAGATTATAAGGCTCAAACTGTTCTCTACAATTCAACCAATTGGTACTGTAGAGAAAAAGCCAGCTCAGGGTTAGGCTGAGGCCGTGAGCCTGTGCCTGTCAGGGTGGGACCCAGTGATAACTTGTTGGCGCCAGGCCAGTATTGTGACCTGTAAGCCTCTGGACAGAGCCAGAGCTGTGATCTTCATAGGCGGAGCTGAGCTGAGACCCTGCTGGGCGGTGTTCACTGCGGTGACAGCTTCTAGTCTGGGAAGTTGTGACCACATCACCCTTTGTGAGACTCAGTGGCCCAGGAGTTCAGTACAAAATGAATTCTGTAAAATACTAAACTTCAGCCAGCTGCTAGAGTGGACTGCATCAGCTTGAAGTGAGCCTGTCAGTGTGGGGGATGAGACCTGCACCCCATTGGGTGTGGCTCACTTCAGTCAAGGCTTCTCCCTGCTTGTACAGGGCTGTGTTGGACTCAGCTTAATCCAAGTCTTGTTTTTGTCTGCTGAAATAAGAATGATTTCCTGTAAGTCCTTTGCAGTCAGCTCCCTCATGTTGGCCTTTTTTCTACTGATAATGCTGAAAGTGCTGGTTCCTTTTCTCTTTTACTTTCTGCTTCTGTCCTCCCCATACCCCAGGGAGCACTCCTTAGCTCTGGACTTGTGGTCAGTTCTGCATTCCATGGAACAGAGTCTACTTGAGGTAATGGCTGTTTTCTCCAGTTATTTTACTCACTGAGCCCCCTGATGGGGTGCTGTGATCAGTTTTTAAGCCATTTTTACTGTTGATGCCACAGAAACAGTCATAGAACTGTTCCTTTTGCCCTTCTTGGCCCCACCTCCATCCAGTAGTATTTTATGAGAATGCTTTGACTGGATATGTTATCTTATTTAGAAATGAGCTTATCAAGCCTAAGTAGAATACTTAGAAAGCCTGTTCTTTCATATATTATTCTTTTGGTTAAAATTTACCTGAATTTTATGAGTTATCTAGAGTATTAGAATTAGGAAAAAATCATTGCACTTTCCAACCTGTCATAGCAAACACCACAGAAATAAAATTGGTTTCTTAGTCACATCATGTTAGATATCTGTCAGTAAGAAGAACACTTATTTTTAATTATTTTATCTTAAAATATAGAGTAGAGTAGAAATTTAGATATTTGTGATCTATACATATGTTACAGTATATTGCAAATCAAGATTCTAATAATGTCATCTTATTTTTTCTAACCTAAAAGATATTGCACCATATTTTATAATTAATTCACATTGTGTATAAGTAATAATTACTCAGATCTGTTTTCTTACTTGCCAAGAGTGTATAAATGTTGTTAATTTTTTCATGTTATTTCTCAGAGGCTTTTTCAATTTCAAAAATATCTGTTAGAACAAATGGAAGAAGATTTATAATAAACTAAATTCCTGGAACTACAATAAAATCACCAAAATATGAGAAGTGAATTTTGGATTCATGCCTACTGTTACTCAACCCTATCTTTTCTATTTTCACGATTATCTTTCAGAATATCTCATTGATTAGGGAATTAAGTAATTTTCCTCAGAAGACTTACAAAAAAGTTTAGTATCTAAACTGAAACTCAAATTGCACTTAGCTAGCAACTGTAATATACATTTTATTGGTATATTTTATTGGTGAGATGACATTAGAATAAACTGTTTTCATCTAAAATATGTATGAAGATTGACTTTAAAAAGGGTCTTTATGGGGCATTAAACATTTTAAATTCTAGAAATTCTAAAGGATGTAATATGCAATTTTCTGAAAACCCCCAAGTCTCAATATTTTGTTTAACTTCCAAACTTAGCACCAGAGTAACTATTCTGAAGAGAAGATGGTACAAGGTCCAAAGTTCAATCTTTGAAATGTTCTGAGCTGAGATTTTCAGTTTTTATCTTCAGAAGTTTTCAACCACAAGTTGAACGTTTAACAGTGACTGCTGAGTTATTGACAGAAATTTTAGATTCATGTTTCAAAAAATAAACACAGACTAATATTTTCATACTCATATTTCAAATACAAGTGGATCAGAACCCAGTTGATACATAGGGCAGATTTACTTTTTTAATTATTGGTATATTATTTTTGGATGAGGAGTCATGATTCAGAAGGTTTTCAGTTACAAGTGTAAGGAAAAAGTAGCACTCAAGTGGTATGATCTCAGGGATAACAGGGAGGCTGTCTCCTGCTCCTAGCTTACCCAAATTCCTCCCATCTGCTCTGTGATACTTGAAATTCCCTTAATAAAGAACTAGATTCAAATTCCACTCTTGAAGATAAGAGAAGTAGGGATTAAGACACAAATAGTGCCTTTGAAAGAGAACACATTGATTTTAATTCACACCAAAATATCTACTTATATCAGATCTTTGACTCAAAGCAGGTTTTGTTTACCAGGTAAGAGGAAAAGAAAGGGGAACTTCATAGAAGGAAATATGTGCTTGTTCAGTTTTTTTAGTGAAAACTGTTTCCACCTTTCCATCTTTATTAACAAAATTAATTTTAGTTACATTCAAGTATAGGTCCCTTTCATCTAGCAAATACAAAATTTATCATTTTCCATAATAGTTTGCACTGAAATATTGGATATCCTAAGTCAATATCCATCTCATAACTTAGAAAAATATGGATTAGAACACTGAGAATGAATATTTGACAATAATGGGAGTCCTTGCTTGGCAGTCTAAAAAGCATTACAAAGAAAATTACAGATATTTGAGGTTAAAGATTTTTTAAATTTGGAAGCAGATAAATTTTTAAAACTATGAACTGTTCTTAAGAAAGATGTCAAGATTGATAGTACAGTAGTCAAAGTGCGTGCATGCCTTACATGTGGTCATCTCTGATTAAATTCCTGGTACCTCATGGTTCAACAAACATTGTTGGATATTACCCTGGAGTGCCCAAACACCACCGAGTGTGGTCTTGGAGATTCCTCAAATTCTGCCAGGATGGCCTGGATAAATCCCCAGAGACTAAGCACAGCATCCTAGAACATTTACACTGAACTGAGGACCAGTTGCCTATAATTGCTACCATGGTCACAGGTCTCTTAGACATAGGATTAACCCCCAAAAAACAATTCTAGAATAGATTAATAGATTATTTAAAATGATGACTTATGAGCTAAAATAATTTAGTGGTATTCAGTAGGGTTATTAAAATACATGACTTATTTTTATTTTAACCCCTTTCTTGGTCTGTGAATCAGGTATATATATTATCATAGAACTTCCTAATATCTGTAAAGCATTTGATAAATATCCAAAGTCCTATTCAAGGATAAATATTCAAGGATAAATATTCAAGGTACTAATTTGAACTAAAAAGTAATGTAATTCACTGTACTTCTAGCATAACCATTGTACAATGGTTCGATATATGCAAATCAAGTAACATGATATATCACATCAGTAAAAGTAATGATAAAAATCATATTAACAATTGATGCAGATAAAATTTTTGACATTATCTGATGTCCATTCATGGCAAAAACCTTCAACAAGATGGAGGTGGAAGGAACCTTCCTCAAGATACTAATGGCTATCTATAAAATCCTCATAGCCAATCTTCCTCTTTTCCATCTCTCTCTCCTTCTCCCCCCTCCTCCTTCTTCGATTTTGGGTCACACCTGGTGATGCTCAGGACTTACACCTGACTCTGCACTCAGGAATCACTCTTGGCAGTGCTTGGGAGACCATATGGAGTGCCAGGGATTGTCCCCGGATCAGCTGTGTGCAAGGCAAAAACCCTACCCGTATATTATTGCTCTGGCCCTGCCAATATTATTCTCAATGGTGAAAAACTAAAAGCACTCCTTCTGAAATCAGGCACAAGGTAGGGATATCCACTGCCTCCATTCTTATTCAACACTGTATTAGAAGTCCTAGCAATAACAATCAGGAAGGTTGAATTGGAAAAGAGGAAGTCAAATTTTCTCTATTTGAAGATGACATTGAAATATACATTGAAGACCCTAAAGAGTCCACCAAAAACAGTTTCTAGAAGGAATAATTCAATACAGCAGAGTGGCTGGCTACAAAATCAACACACAGAAATTGGCTGAATTCTCTTCTTGTATGTAAATAATGAATGAGAAGAAAAAAGGAGTATATCCCATTTAAAATAGTGTGCAAAAACATTACATACTTAGGAATCAACTTAACAAAAGAGGTGGTAGATCTATACCATGAAAACTTCAAAACACTTAAGAAAGAAATTAATGATCTTAGGAAATAGTAAAACATTCCATTATCTTGGATTGGAATAATCAATATTGTCAAAATGGGCGCCCTGCCTAAACTACTATATAGATTCAGTAAAATCCTTATCCAAATTTAGACAACATTCTTCAAGGACATAGAGCAGTCAAAAATAAAGTTTATGTAATCATAAAAGA
This sequence comes from Sorex araneus, assembly GCF_027595985.1. Taxonomy (NCBI): domain Eukaryota; kingdom Metazoa; phylum Chordata; class Mammalia; order Eulipotyphla; family Soricidae; genus Sorex; species Sorex araneus. Next base: position 31,280,211 of record NC_073307.1, on the reverse strand, counting down.
CTAGAAATTACCAAAATCATACTGAAAAATAAGAAACTGCAAAACATCTCGTTATCTGACTGGAAACTATACTATAAAGCCATAGTGATTAAAATAGTACAGTACTGGAATAAGGACTGGCTCTCTGACTAATAGGTCAGAATAGATTATCCAAGGACAAACCCCTATATATAGGTCAGCTAATTTTTGACAAAGGGACTGAGAACATGGATTAAAGACAGATTCTTCAACAAATCGTGTTAGGAAAATTGGATTGTGTAAACACAAAAAAGGGGCAGTGGCGCTCTATCTTTCTCCTGCCGCCAGCGTTCGGTAGTCTCACACCGCTTCCCTCACCCCGAGGAAGTTGATGGCGATAGGCGGGCGAAGGAAGGAATGGGAGCCTGGCTAGTTGGTCTCAATTGCCGTTTATTCCAATCTCCTCTCTATTCACTCTTGTCTCTCTATCTGCTTCTCCCTCCCCCATACTACTTCATTCTCCTTCTCGATTTCTCATCAATCTCCTTCTGCCTCTCATTCTCCCCCTTCTTCTAGCTCTCAATCTGGAACTGGATCTGGATCCCCCAGCCCACTCTTACAGCCTAGTTAAAACCCAAAGCATAAGGTGTTGGGGCTTACACATAGGTATGGTCACAATCAATAGGGTTAAAGTTCTTTCCCTCATGGGATGCTGCTTCTAGAACAGATTCTCTTTCAGCAGGATGACCCATCCAAGGGTGGAATCCCATGGGTGTGTTTCTCCTCTCTGACAAACATATAAGCACTCATAATATTCATCATTTTGTATGGACACAGTAAGAGATACATTAAGCTTATAGAATTGCTCTCCTGGGGTCATCTCGATCTCAGACTACAGTGCTCAGGCCAGATTAGTCTTTCCTATCCCTAGCAGGGTCCTAGTCTTGTTGTTGCTTTTGGATCATGAAAGCATTTGTCCGTGATCAAGCTCTTAACTTATAGTTAAGAATTGTGGCGCCTTGGCCTGGCCCATATTGATGCCAGGGTAGCTCACAGCTTGCCCTAGGTCCTTTCAATCCCTTGTCAGGACCCTGCTTTTGGGGTGCTAGGAACTAAGGGCAACTGAGGCTTAAGTTGAGAAAGCAGATGCCTGGGAATGAATAATATTCGAGGTCAATTAAATCCCAACTTACAAAAGCATAATATTAACTGTCTTCCTTTGCCGATAGAACAAGGACATTTCTTTAAAGTAAACTATTCAAAAGACACAAGGAGAGGAGAAAGGCAATATTTCACTCATACATATAAAATCAAAGATTTCTGAGGACCTGATGTTATAAGTTAACAGAGTCTGATTAGGGGGAAGAGGTGATAGACCAGTTGGGGAAGAAAGCATAGAGAGAAATTTACAGATAAACACAGTGGAATGGAAGTGCCTCAGGAGCACTGTGATAAACCTAAGCTTCCTGTGGCAAGGGGAACATGACATACCAATGTTGTCCTAAAATGTTTAGAACTACATTCCAATAAACACAAGAATGGAGGTGCTTCAGGAGCACTGTGATGGGTATTAAACCAGATAAAATTAAATTCTTTGTGGCAAGGGAGAAAGGACAAACCAATGATATCCTTGATATCCAACATTGGATAACCTTCATAAAATATTTAAGCTAGATCCATATCTCACATCTTGCACAAAATTTAACTCAAAGGCATTAACAATCTGACCTGAATCTGTAAAGTATATTGAAGGAAATATAGGTAGAATGCTCCAAGACCTGACCTCAAAGGTATCTTCAAATGATACAGTGTCATTGGCAAGGGCTACAGAATGAAAAATAGACAAATGGGACTGCATGAAATTAAGGAATTTCAGCATATCAAAGGAAGCATGAGGAAAGATTAAAAGACATCTAATTGAATGGGAGAAAATATTTGCATTCAGCATATCAAAGGGTTGATATCTACAATATGTAAAATATCTACAAATATCAACAACAACAAAATATAAAAATACCATCAAAAATGAGGAGAGGAAATGATTAGGGGATTATCTGAGAAAGACCAATAGATGTCGAACAGGCACATGAAAAATGTTCATCATCACTTATTATTAGGGAAATTCAAATCAAGACCATAATGAGATTTCATTTTGCAGGAGTGAGAGTGGAACAAACTGGAAAAAGTCTCTGTTGGTGGGGATGTGCTGAAATAGGAACTCTCTTGGTTGGAATATCACTTGATCCCTGTACAAAATAGTATAAAGAGTTCTCAGTAAACTTAAAATTAAGTGCTATATGACCAAGTTATTCTACTTTTGGGTATCTATCCCCACAACAGAAAAATATTTGTTCAAAGGAGAATGTGCACACCATTATTCATTTCAGAACTGGGTACAATAGCTAAAACTGGGAAACAACGTAGATATCCAACAACAAATGAAAGTGTTGTATTTATGCACAGTGAATACTACATAGCTGTAGAGAATGAAGAAATCATGCAATTCATTGCAATGTGGATGGAACTTGATATTAAATGAAGTAAGCCAGAAGAAGGGCAAACTCAGGATTATAGGACTTATATGTGTATTTAATGTAACTGGAGGAGAGAATGCAATAATTTAAAGGGGCAATGTCTAGATTACCCTTGGCCAGAATACAGGGAGGGGGAGGGAAGAAATTAAGTGGAATGGAGAAAAAGAGAAGAGACAATTGAGTGGTAGTAGGTATCAAGGAATGATATAGCTAAATATCCAAACCACAAAGGCAACAACACTGAAATCATGACACCCAAACTTTAATTACCAAACTTTAAAAGGTGCCTGTCGAGATGCAGGTTGTGGGTGGAGAAGGAAACCTGGAAACATTGGTGGATAGAAGTTGGAACTTGTGGTGGTATTGGTGCTGAAACACTTTATGCATGTCTAAAACTGAATCATGGTGCTCTAATATAAACAAAACTAAATTTTTAAAAAACAGAGAGATATACAATAATCTCTGATGAAAATTGTGCTGTCCCTATATTCTTTGTATTATTCAATGTTTTCACTTCAGAGCTTAAGTTCTATAATGAAGTGAAACAGCAAGGTGATCAAATATATCAGATAATGGAATAAATGTTCAACATCAATCAACTGACAGTCTGTGCTGTCAAACTTGTAGTTAATAGGAGTAATTTAGAACCTTTAATGTCACTGCACCAAAGTAAGATGAATTACATATTGCTTAATACCAGCATGTGTGAAAAAGATTTATGGGTAGCAGTACCATATGTACAGCAAGCATGATGACAGACCCATTAAGGTTCATGCTGGTCAAATCATACAATGTTGTGTGTTCAAGACATGATGTCACATTTTAATTGGAAAGCAGATAAACTATTAAGTGTCCAAGAAGAGAGACTAAAGTTGTGAAGTAATCTTGTTTGTTTATATTGTGAACATTTTCTGTGTATAAATTTTGAATATGACTCTTTCATTCTCTGGCATGTGGAAGCCATCACCAGTTGAAAAAACACACAAATTTTCTGGAATGATTGGTCAGTGCTAGGAATAGTGATCATTTCTATTAGGAAAGGAGAATGACTTCTCTTCTTGATTGAGAAGAATGTGTGTGTTTGTTTATGGAGCATACCCAGCTGTGCTCAGGGCTTACTTCTAACTCAGAGCTCCGGAATCACTCTTGGCAGGCTGATATATGGTACTGGGGACCAAACCCAGTCAGCCACAATCAAAGCAAGCACCTAAACCATAAGATGCATTGTCTCTCCAGCCACTGAATACTGCTCTGACCACTTTGCCACTTTGAGAAGACATGCTTTTCTTTCCTAAAAATTATGAAAGAAGAAAGAGAATTAATAGATTTATTATATATCTGAAAACATTTGAGAAAGTAAAATTTTCAGGTTTATGTTGAATTTTAAGAGCTTTCATTGAATAATAGGAGGCAAAGATTTCTTCCTCTTCCTCCATCTCAGTAATGGAAATTTCCAATATCTTTTGTTACACATTATTTAATTATTAATCTAAAAGCTGAATGAATTCAGTAAATATTCACTAAGATATTTATTTGATTTTCCTTAAATTTATATCATAGATCCATCTATATATTATTTATAACACAAAGGAATTTAGTTTTTGAAAGAAAATCTGGAAAGCTTGAAGTTGCCTTTTTTGTAAATTACAAAACCAAATTCTGTTTAAAATATAAAAACAAAACATTTTGGCCTGGGTTTTTCTTTTACCTCTGTTAACTTAAAGGAATTCTATTTAGTGTGTTTGAAAACAACTACTAGCTGCTTCATAGTAGAAAAAATAATGAAACTGTGAAAAATAGCAGCAATTATAGAACTTATCATTTCAGAGTCTACAAGGTAAGGTAGTATTAGCAACCAGAAAGGATAAAATTACATGTCCTCTTGTTGCTAGCACACTAAGAAAAGAAAGAGAAACTTGGAAAATAAAAGAATAAAGTCTTCACACTTTTGTGGCTTGGGTTACTAACACTCACAGTAAATAAAACTTAAAACAGAAACAAATCATCTAAGAAAGCAATTTATTAAAAACCAAAAGAACCTTTAGAAATAAATAATTATTTTTCCAGAGACTGAAATAAACTAATTTTTAAGAATTTTTAGGAACTAAGTGTCTTGAATAACTTTATTATGCAAATCTTTCAAACCAGTCAATATTCTTTGATTTAGCATTAGTTTAGTTGGTTGATAGCACAAAATTAATATATTTAGTAGATGTCAGTTCAAAGTATACAGGTATTATTCATGTACTTTTTTATATTTAAGGGATTACCAAGGTCAAAATTATAATCATACTTGGTTTAATGGTGGAAAATTATAATCATTATTATAAATCAAAATCAAAATTATAAACATACATGGCTTAATTTTCGCACTTATTTGATGGGCTTCAAATGGGAACAACTGTAAGGGCGATTGGAGGCCACCCTAAAAGCTTCTATCCCTCTCAGAGAGCCTGGCAAGCTAAGGAGAGTATCCCATCCACACACCAGAGCCTGACAAGCCACCCATGGAGTATTTGATATGCCAAAAACAGTAATAACAATGGGCCTCATTCCCCTGACACTGAAAGAGCCCTCAATAATGCAGTGTTAAGAAGAATGAGCAAGGAGAGGCTGATAAAATGTCAGGGACAAACTAGACTGACAAAACGAAGAAGGACTAAGATGACTGTCTGTACTTTCAGCACACATAAGCAGGCATCGGAAGTATCAATCGAGGACCTGATGGTGTAAGCGCGAAAGAACAAGTACAACATCAATGGTCTGACCTAGATGAGAAGGCATCCATCACATCACACCATTTTCGACACTGGAGAAGAATTGTTCCTCAGAGCATGCGACAATAGAGGCGTTGGTGGTGTGGGTGTCCTTGACAATAAGGACTTGGCCATGAGTATTCATTCATTTGAATGCCTAACAACCTGAATCGAATGATTACGCTTGAATAGATGTGGCTCACTGCCGGCAGTTTCTATTTTCGTTGTCTATGCAACCACATCCAACTACGATGATGAAGAAATTGAGAAGTTCTACATGGAGCTGGAGAAGTTCTAAAAAGAAGACCACAATTTTACAAGATCATTGTCAGTGATTTTAATGCAAAGAAGAGACAGAGAAGGTTGCCCAAAGAATTCTACATCAAGACCAATGGCCTAGAATGAAAAAACCAGGGTGAGAGACTGTCTGAGTTCATCATGTCAACCAAGACAATCCATGGTAACTCACAGTTCCAGAAGGCCGAATTTAAATGGTAGACATGGGAGTATCCCAGTGGACAGTTCCACAATGAAATTGACCACATCATATTCAATGGACGGTTTTGCCTGACCGATGTCGCTGTTACCCCAAAATTCCAAATGGGATCAGACCACTGTCTCCTTCGTGCAAAATTCTACTTCACAGAGTGGGGAGAAAGGACTTCAAAGTTTAAGTTTAAGAAGAGAACTCCCAGAATGACTACCAACTGGGAGCTCTTTGGCACTATTGCAGCAATGTGGGAAGATGCCGTCGTTGATAACATCGGCGAGGAATATGATCGACTAGTTCAGCACCTCCATGACTGCGCAAGGAATGCTGAGTGGGAAAGCCACAGATGTCTGTCTTTGGAAACTATCGAGCTCATTCGCCAGTGTGGTTTGGCATGAGCCTCAGACAATCACAAGCTAATGTCCAAACTCAAAAAGCTGTGCAGAGATGTGATAAAGGAAGACCTCAAAGAGAGAAGAGCAGCAGTATTGGCCGATACAGCAGAAGCAGGGAAAAGTATTCTCAACACTCGCCTGTCCTTTGCCAACTACAAGACCAAAATGACTACCTTTTGACATCCTGATGGATCTATCACATCTTTCAGAAGGGAAATGTAGAAGATTATTCACGACTTCTACTCGGATCTCTTTGATAGCCACGTCGACCTGCCTACACACCAAATTCTGCAGGATGGATATGTCATTTCCAACATTCTCCCTTCCAAAGTCTAACATGCCATTTCATCGGTAAAGAATCGTACACAAACATGAAAGCTTGTAACTATCTCACAATGATTCAATTAAATTTAAATTAAAAAAAAAACAAAAAGAAGAAGCGTACAGCACCCAGTCCAGACAAGGTCAGACCTGAACACCTGAAAATCTGCCGCCAGTACTTCTCAATACACTGGCTCAGCTCTTCACATGCTCCCTGTGAACCATATGAAAGGTTCCGTCCCAATGGAAAACCAGCAGGATCGTTCTGCTGTACAAGAAGGGAGACATCCATGACATCGGCAACCATCGCCTGATCTGCCTATTGTCTGTCGTTTATAAGTTGTTCACTCTAGTCATTCTGAAGAATAGGCAGAACACTAGATGAAGGACAACCATGCAAGCAAGCCAGGTTCTGAAAAGGATTCAGCGTGATCGACCATACCACACAGTGACCAAGCTCATTGAAGTTTTGTGAGAGTTCAAGATGCCACTCTGTCTAATGTTTATCAATTCTCTATATATAGTATCATATCATCTGCGAATAGTGAGAATTTGATTTCTTCCTTTCCTATCTTGATGCCCTTAATATCTTTTTCTTGCCTAACCGCTATTGCAAGTACTTCCAGTACTATATTGAACAAAAGTGGTAAGAGTGGGCATTTTTTTCATGTCCTTGATCTTACAAGAAAGGCCCTTAGTTTTCCCCCATTAAGGGTAATGCTTGCTATGGGTTTGTGGTAGATGGCTTTGACTATCTTGAGGAAAGTTCCTTCTAAACCCATTTTGGTGAGAGTTTTCATCATAAATGGGTGTTGGATCTTGTCAAATGCTTTCTCTTCATCTATTAAAATGATCATATGGTTTTATCTTTACTTTTGTTGATATGATGAATTATGTTGATTGATTTCCGAATGTGAAACCATCCTTGCATCCCTGGGATGAATCCCACTTGGTCATGGTGTATGATCTTTTTTATGAGTTGTTGGATTCTATTTGTTAATATTTTTTTGAGGATCTCTGCATCAGTTTTCATCAGGGATATTGGTCTATAATTTTCTTTGTTAGTGGTGTCTTTGTTTGCTTTTCATATTAAGGAGTTATATGCCTCATAGAAACTGTTTGGGAGAGTTCCTGTTTCTTCAATTTCCTGGAAAAGCTTGAGAAGAACTGGCAGCATGTCCTCTTTAAATGTTTGGAAGAATTTGCTAGTGAATCCATCTAGACCTGTGCTTTTGTTTTGGGGAAGACTTTTGATTACAGTTTCAATTTCTTTGATGTTAATGGGTCTATGCAGGTATTCCAAATCTTCTTGGTTCAGTCTTAGGAGATTGTAGGAATCAAGGAATTTATCCATTTCTTTTAGGTTCTCTTGTTTCATGGCATACAGACTTTTAAAGTAGTCTCTGATGATGTTTTGAATTTGATTGGTTTCTGATGTGATGTCCCCCTTTTCATTTCTGATTCGGTTAGGGTACTCTCTCTCTTTCTTTGTGAGTCTTGCTAGTAGTTTATCAATCTTGTTTATTTTCTCAAAGAACCAGCTCTTGGCTTCATTGACCTTTCTAATTGTTTTTTTGGTTTCCATGTTGTTAATTTCTGCTCTAAGTTTTATTATTTATTTCCTTTGGATGGGTTTGGGTTCCTTTTGCTGGTCCTCTTCTAAGGTATTGAGTTGTGAAGTCACGCTATCTATGTAGGCTCTTTCTTCCTTCCTGAGGAACACTTGCAGAGCTATAAATTTTCCCCTTAACACGGCTTTAGCTGCGTCCCATAGTTTTTGGTAACTCATGCCTTCATTCTCATTTGTTTCAAGTTATCTTTTTATTTCTTTTTTGATTTCCTTCCCGACCCACTCATTGTTCAACACTGAGTTGTCTAATTTTCAGGTGTTTGATTTGGTTCTCCGTGTCTGTGTTTGATTAGCTTCTATCTTCAGTGCATCATTGTCTGAAAAGACAATTGATACAATTTCTATTTTCCCGATTCTATTGAGGTATGATTTGTGACCCAGAACATGGTCTGTTTTGGAAAATGTTCCATGTGCACTGGGAAAGAATGTGCATTCTTTCTTTGTGGGGTGTAAAACCCTGTATAGGTGTATTAGCCCTCTCTCTTCCATTTCTTCCTTGAGAGTCAGTGTTTCCTTGCTGAGTTTTGTTCTTGTCGATCTATACAGAGGTGATAAGGTGGTGTTGATGTCTCCAACTATTACTGTGCTGCTAGTGATATCCTCCTTAAAGTCTGTTAGCAGTTGTTTTAAGTATTTTGCTGGTCACTCATTAGGTGCATATGCTTTTTTTCATTTATTTTTTTAATTTTTAATCTTATTTTTATTTTTATTTTTTTATTAAACCACCTTGAAAAATGTTACAAACCTTTCAGGTTTAAGTCTCAGTCATACAATGATCAAAGCCCCATCCCTTCACTGGTGAACATGTTCCACCACCAAGAACCGCAGTATACCTCCCATCCCACCCACCACACACCTGTGTGGCTAATGATCTTCACTTTCCTCTCTCTATGTTTTGATTACATTCAATATTTAAACAGAAAACTCATTATTATTATTTGGAGTTTTCCCCCAACAATCAAACCTGCTGAAAAGGCATCATTTGAAAATTTGTTTTCCATTGCTGAGAATGAAGAGTATATGAGGTCGGCCATGTGGTTTTGGATTTCTGGTATTTTAGTAATAAAGTCCAGAGAAACTTTTGCCAGAAGTTGTGTCACTGCAAGCTTGTATTTTCAGTTAGTGGGCTCTATAAGATGGCGGTTGCCATGCGGCTGCTGCCACTGCCACCGCCGCCATGATGGAAAGGAAAAGCCAAGAGAGAAAAACCTTCCCCTCCCAGGGTGGCATGGGGTCGCAGCTCAGTTCACAGTCTAGAGGTATTTCTGTAAGAAGCCTCTGGGTGCCGAAAGTAGTTAGTAGGTCTCTGGGATCATGTCTTTTAGGAGCAGAGGAGCCATTCGTGTGCGGCTGCTCCAGGTCTCATCTGGGCGGAGAGCATGCTGGTAATGCCCCCCATCCCAATATCTCCCTCGCCCCAGTCCTAGGTGCGTATATGTTTAAGGGTGTGATTTCTTCCTGTTGTGCATATCCCTTGATAAATAGAAAATGATCTTCCTGTCCCTTCTAATCTTTTTCAACCTGAAATCTGTGTTGTCAGATACTAGTATGGTCACCCCAGTTTTTTTGAGGGAGTTGTTTGCTTGCAGGATCATTTTCCATCCTTTGACTTTGAGTCTGTGTTTGCTGTGACAGTTCAGGTGTGTTTCTTGTAGGCAGCAAAATGTTAGGTTTAGTTTCCGAATCCATTTTGCCACTCTGTGTCTCCTGATTGGTGCATTTAGGCCATTGACATTGAAAGAGATTATTGTTATGGGTTTTGTGTCATCTTTTTGTAGGATTTGGCATTCTTGTAGGGTTTTTCCTTGTCTTACAGTAGCCCCTTTAGCCCTTCTTTTAAGTTTGGTTTTGAGTCTATGAATATCCTCCCTGAATCCTGAGCTGTTGTTTATCCATGAAATAGTGTATTGTTCCTTCGAGTTTGAGTGAGAGTTTAGCTGGATAAAGTATTCTTGGTGAGGCGTTCATTTCATTGAGTTTTTTCACTATGTCCCACCATTGTCTTTGGGCTTAGAGGTTTTCCTCTGATAGGTCTGCTGTAAATCTAAGGGTGCTCCTTTGTATGTGATTTCCTTCTTTGACCTTACTGCTTGCAGTATTGTGTCTCTATCCACGACATTCATCATCCTGACTATGATATGCCTTGGTGTCTTTTTTTTCTTTTTTGGGCCACACCCGGTGATGCACAGGGGTCACTCCTGGCTCATGCACTCAGGAATTACCCCTGGCGGTGCTCAGGGGACCATATGGGATGCTGGGATTCGAACCTGCATTGGCCACGTGCAAGGCAGACGCCCTACCCGCTGTGCTATCACTCCAGCCCCGCCTTGGTGTCATTTTATTAGGATATCTTTTAACTGGCACCCTTTGGGCTCCTTGAAACTGGATGCTTGCATCCTCCAGCTCTGGGAATTTCTTAGCAATGATGTCTTTAACTTTTTTTTTTTTTTTTGGAATTACTTCCCTGTTCTTCTGGTACTCCAATGATTCTTATGTTGTTCCCCTTGAGGTAATCAAGATACCCTAGGAATCTGATTCATCCTAGAGCAATTTTGAAGTCTTTTGCCATTATTTTTTGTTGCCTGTAAGCTTTCTTCAGCTCATCTTCAAGCTCACTGATTCTGTCTTTGGTTGTAGCAATTCCTCTGAGTTTTTTATTTCATCTACTGATTCCTTTATTTGTGTCACTTCTGTTTGTAGCTTTAAAATTTCTGCTCTCATTTCTTCCCATATTTTCTTTTTTGTTTGTTTGTTTTTTGGGTCATACCTGGCAATGCACAGGGGTTACTCCTGGCTCTTCACTCAGGAATTACCCCTGGCGGTGCTCAGGAGACCATATGGGATGCTGGGATTAGAACCCGGGGGTGGCCGCGTGCAAGGCAAACGCCCCACCCGCTGTGCTATCGCTCCAGTCCCCCCATATTTTCTTAGTGGACTGTTCCATCATTTCTTTCATATCCTCTCTTAATTTATTGTATGTGTGTTCCATAGTTACTTTGAGTTTGTTGGCCATCTTCAACATTTCCTCTCTGAATTCTTTATCTGAGAGATTGTATTTCTGTGTTACCCCTGTTGAAGCTTCTGGAATCTTTTCTTCAACCTCACCTCATGGTGGCGATTTTCGCTGTTTCTTCATATTGTTATGGAACTATAAAGGTGAAACCTTCCCGTTCCCTTTCCCTATTCCCTCTTTCTGCCAGTGGGGATGCTGGATGAGCTAAGACGATAACAGTAGCTTTTTTCCCTTTCTAGAATACTTCCATACTCTCAGGCACTCCTCCTGGTTTATGTGGGGCCTCTAGTGAGGACTTGAGGCTATGCTCTCTTTATAAAGGGATTGTGTAGCTTATTGTGCTCACTCACAATTTTTGTGAAATTAGAATAGGCTAATGGACTATTGGCATCTAGTGATTGAGATGTTCTTCAAAGAAATAGGTTATAGATTGTGACCTAAATGCGCGTGCAGGGAAGGGGGAAAAATAACTGTGGCAGGAGGCCACACCCCTTTTGAGGCCATGCCCCCTGACATACAGGCCACTCCTCCAGCAACCTATTAAGGATCTGGGTCAGGGGGCTGCAGGGGCGCTGCACTGGTCCCCTGTCTGGCAGCGGGATGGCTCCGACGGGCCAGGTGGGGAAAAGAGGGTCACACACACCTGTCTGAGAAAGGGCAGAGCTAGGACGGCGAGCAGGGAACACTGGGGCCGGAACCCCGGGTGCTGGGGGGCTGTAAGCACGTTGCACCAGTCTGGTGGCGGGACAGCTCTGACAGCCCAGGCGGGGATGAGAGGATCGCACACCGGAAGTTCTCTTCTTAAACTTAAACTTTGCAGACCTTTCTTCCCCTTCTTTGAAGTAGAATTTTGCACAAAAAAGATGGTGCTCCAATCCCATTTGGAATTTTGGGACAACAGTGACATCAGTCAGGGGAAACCTTCGATTAAATATGATGTGGTCAATTTTGTTGTAAAACTCTCCACCGGGAGACTCCCATGTCTGATTCAGCCTTCTGGAACTGTGAGTTACCATGGATGGCCTTGGTCGATATGATAAACTCAGATACTCTCTCACCCTGTTCATTCCTTTCTAGGCCGTGGTCCATGTGTGTCTTTGGGCGACCTTCTAGGTCCTATCTTGGCATTAAAACCACCGACAATGATCTTGTAGAAGTTGTGGTCTTCTTTATAGAACTTCTCCAGTTCCATGTAGGACTTCTCAATTTCTTCTTCATCATAGTTGGATGTTGGTGCGTAGATTAAGATAGAAATTGCCAGCAGTGAGCCACATCTATTTAAGCGTAATCATCCAATGTAAGTTAAATTTGGGTGATCCAAAGAAATCCTAGGGCTTTATTCACTATTTTTTCCCTTTCAGAAATTTTTATTAATCCTTAGAAATAGATTTTTCCCAACTTTTCTGTAGCTGTTACAGCCTAGAAGAGATACTGTCCCACCAAAGTCTGACTCTATGACAGTTTATCGCATTTAACAATGAAAAGGAGAGAAGCAATTTATAACCCATCAGAATGTGGGTCAGATTGAATGAGAATTAAACTCCTGCCATTTTATTCTTTTTGTGAGCAGAAAATTGTCTAGGTAAGATAATGAAAGTTTTGCACAGTTTTAAGAACATTTAATTTGCCTAAAAGCCTTGACTGATTCTAAAATGTAGTGAGGTGGAGTAAGGGGTTAAAGTAAAAGAGAACTGGAGAGATAGACTGGAAAAGAAAGACATCAAATATCAAAACCTAAATTGTATAGGCACTGTTTGATAGATCTTTGAAAGCAGAGCTTAGGTTTCACTCCTGTACTTTAGAGTTGTTTGAGTGAATTGCATCTTTCCTAAAAGCAGGTTTCACCTCTAGTATAATGAGGATATAATCTAATCTCCTGCAAAGACTATATTAGGAAAATAAAGGTTGTATTATTCCACATGGTTTGAAAGTGAATGGAAATTCTACCCCCAGCTCCATCAAGATTGGCTTAACCACCAATGTAAATTACTCTTATTTGGTTATTGATGTCATATGCTAATGCTTTTTGAACCAAGAACAGACAACCAGTTCAGCTTTGTAGTGAAGCAGACGTGGGCCTCAGAGCTGTTACAAGCTGAATGATCATGGGAAAATTCCTTGTTCCTCAGCATCAGTATCTTCATGGTCATGTAGTCAATAATGCATAGGTTAAAGAATTGCAAGAATTATGTACAGAACCTCATATAATTTCTATAACACAGAGTACATTCAACAGAGCTAGCTAGCATTAGATTTTTCTAGTGTTCAGCTATGAATTATGGGTCAGAAAGAGGCTTTTGTAAAAGGAAATATTTCTACTATACCTAATATGATAGAAACTTTGTCTCTTATGTTTAACAGAGTTAAAGTAATAAAAGATTTTCACCCTCTCCCACTCTGAACTTGTTCATAATTCTGAATTAACTTCACCAAAGTTGTTCCTACTTGTTTGTATTTGTCAAGTCAGTAGCAGGTAAAGCAAGGTCAACCCTCCCTCCTGCCTCAGATATCCTTAATGTTGCAATGTAGCAAGCAACAGTGACTCGTACCAGGTTGGAAATTTTAGGGGAAGGCAAAACTATGAGACAAAAAGTTTTTCTGTTTGTGATCTTTATTTTGAAACTACGTTGAAAATTATAGAGCTTGCCTCTTCTATTCCGTTAGCCCCCTGGAGTTAATTGAAGCTAAATTACATAGTGCAAACTTAGACGAGGGCACTCCTAGGAAATGTTTCCCACTCTTCAGAATGTATTTTTCTACATGAAAACTTTGAGAATTGCAAAACTGAATAATTAAAGTTTAGCTGTGTTAGAAGTAAAGTAACGATATGATTAATTCTCTGTAATTTAAAACAGGTTGTTTTTCTTTGGAGTTCTTGCTTCATGTTCAATGAGTGAAGTTTAGGAATCTACAGGTTAGAATTGAAGAGAAAGCTGTGTGGAGAAGTCTAATTTTTTGCAAATAAAATGATTGTCTTTGTTCTAGTTTTTGTTCTATGCATGAAAGAAAGCAAGGCCAAGAGCCAATTTCATTATTTGATAGCACAACTAAAGTTCGTTGTCGGTGTTCTAATATTATTACTGTGTTTTTAATTTTTTTCTTAATGAAACTTTAGTCACTCTCACAAGAGGATTTTAATCACATTAAAATCAATTTTATCACCCATTTTTTTACCCCCTTCTCTCTAATCTCATGGTTGCTTGGAAAAAAAAAATGAATAAGTTCTTATGGGCCAAACTAAGGGCCTTTTGATGATACAGATGTTTCCCCTGCCCCTATGTCACATAAAGGTTTTAATGGATCTTGTTCCAGGCATAAAACTTCCTAAAAGATTGTTTCCTCCTGACCTTTTACAGGTAATATTAAATTAAGTTTCCACCTTTTGTTTCAAATAGCAGATGAAAAGCATAGCTTTCAGTGCTAGCTTGTTCTTCTTCAGTCCAGATTCTGTCTGTTCTGCCAAGTGCCTCTCTCAAGAGGATGTCACTTCACAGTGACCTATTGAAACCATTCATTTCTTTTAGGCATGTTCCTTTGTGTCTCTCTAGTCAAATAGAAACCTTGCTCTTCACACCATAGTTTTAGGAGAAGGAAATTTTAGAAGGAAGGAATCCACCTCAGAGGATGGTGTGTACATGGCAGGGCAGTGATGTTTGGCGTGACTAAATGTGTAGAAGTCATTTGTATCTTGGTTAATTTCATTTTTTCTTGTTTTCAGGCCACACGTGTTGGTGATCAGGCATGATGGGATTGTGCCACGGGTGGAACTCAGGCCTTTTAGGTGTTAGGCATGTGTTCTGCTGCTTGAACCACTTTCCTGACCTCTACATTGGCTAATTTTAGGAATTCATGTTTCAGTGTTGTAGTATATTGCTTTCTCCCTTTATTTATTCAACTTTAAAACATATATTTAATATTTATTCATGAACAGCGCTTCTGAAAGTAAGTGCATTCATAAACTCCACATGCATTTTAATAATTCTGCCCCACAAACTATTTCCTTACATCACCTTGCATCACAGGGAAATAGCTGAATCAACAAGTAGATCTGGAACATTAAACCAAATAACACAGGAAGTTTTAAAATGAGATTCTTATAACTATCTTCTTAGTAAAATACTCAGACACTTAACTGTAGAAAATCAAGGCCTATAAATTTAAAAAGAAGAATGAGCAAGCTCTAAGGAGTCCCGGGGGTGGGGACAGGGAGGGAAAGCATGTGGATTGGATAGAGAAATAATCCCTAAAGCAGGGTACTTGACATTGGCAGTGGAATTCCAACAGGAAAGTCAATAAAATATATTAGTTTAGTAACTGATTTCAGGAGACAAGCTATTCTAAACTCCTGTTTTATGGATGAATGAAATGCTGAAATCTGAGATAATGGTCTTCATGAATTTCAGGGCAGCAACTAGCAAATAAAATCACAGCTGGTACCTTTGCTTTTAGAAAAAACTAAAGTTGGGTTAATTTTTAGTGGGTTAGTAATGGTAACAATCTTCAGATAATTTTTTTCAGAAATGTAAGTTTGATTTAAATTTTATATGTTTGCCTAACAAACTATGGGAATTTAATATATAGTATTTATACTTATGGGGAGGGGGCGAGGTACGCCTAGCAAAGCTCAGGGGTTGCTCCTGGCTTTGCACTCAGAGTTATTCCTGGTGGTGTTGGAGGGATGGAACTCCGGGAAGCCACATGCATGGCAAAACCCCTATGTGCTGTATTATCATTCCAACCTTAATATATGGTGTTCCATTTGTAGGAAAAACAGAAAGAAGAAAAATTAAAAGAATGTATCAACTACCCAAGGTAAAATAAAATCTCTGTCCAAGTGTTTCTGAAAATATAGGTTACATTTGAAGAATAAAAGGTTTCAATTATTACTCTCTGACCCTGCCAAGAAAACAGACACACGCAGACAGTAGAATTTATGAGACTATCAGTGTCATTTTACCTAAAACAGAATTTCCCTCCCATATCTATTCTCACCCTCTGAGATATGGGATTAAGATGCTATTCGTTCATTGTGGAATAAGGAATTAATATTTCTCCAATGTTATTTCTCATTATTTATAACTATATTCTAATGTTCTATTGAGAATATAGTATTACATGTAAAACTATGGAGAAAGGCCACATAAAGAAGTTAAGGAACCAGAAGATTGAAGAAAACTGTGAACCGCAGAAAATATTTATGAGGTCTACATGTCGTTTACTTAAGTACTTGATATGATTAGACATAGTACAAGGAAGAGACTTCATAGAAAGTAGTTTTTGTACCAGACATGCCAATCCCAGGGAATCTGCCCAGGGTCCTTCTAGGAGTAAAACAAGGACACTAGAGATAAAGGCTGCTAATTCTCAGGTAGACACAGTCTACTACTTTGTCAGGCCTGAGAAACTCTGTCCAAATAGGAATAGTAGCAATTATCTAGACCTGTTTGATGTTCTTTCTCTCAAGAGTCTGATCTCCCAAATATGAAAATAATCAACTATATAGCAACAAAAAATAAAGTAATTCAATGCAAGAGAAAAAAGACAAAATCATGGGAAATGATTATCATGGGAAATTATAATTATCATGGGAAATGATAATGCTCCTCACTTGCTTAGAGCTACCTGGGGACCACATGGTCCCTTGAGTATTAAGCCAGGATTAGCCCCCAAGCACTTCTGGGTGTGGCTGGCAAATAAGTATAAAATTTAATTAAAAATTAATTTCTCGGGGCTGGAGTGATACTACAGCGGGGAGGGCGTTTGCCTTGCATACAGCTGACCCGGGTTCGATTCCTAGCATCCCATATGGTCCCTCGAGCACCGCCAGGAGTAATTCCTGAGTGCATGAGCCAGGAGTAACCCCTGTGCATCACCGGGTGTGACTCAAAAAGAAAAAAAAAATTCTCTTTATCTTTCAGGGCTTTGCTTGAATGTCTTCTCAGCGAAACCTCCCTGATGAAATAAGGTATTTAGGAGCCATCTCTCTATTCCCTACTTTGGATCTTTTGTTCCCTCCCTCCCACCCTTCCTCTCTTTTTCCTCCTTTCCTTCCTTCCCTTCTTTCCTTCCTTCCTTCCTTCCTTCCTTCCTTCCTTCCTTCCTTCCTTCCTTCCTTCCTTCCTTCCTTCCTTCCTTTCTTCCTTCCTTCTTTCCTCCCCTCTCCTTTCTTTTCTTCGTTTATATCTTTGCCTGTCTTTCATAATTGAGAAGCAAAGATCTTTGTTATAATCACTCTAAAAACAGTGCCTAGTATGTGGTATAATTTAGTATATATTTGTTTGACAGAGGGATGAATTATTACCCATGATGCAAATATCACTGGAAGTTAAAATAAGAATCTCTGGGAAATTTGAGCAGCTCTTCAACTTTAATTAAGCCATGTCTTCAAAAACATCTCAGTTGCACCCTTGGCCAAATCAGATGATAAATTTCTTCCTATTTTACCTTTAATGATGATTTGGAGACAATAATCAGAACAAAATCATCCAGATACATATATTCAGCAAAGATGACACCTTGTATGTTTAATTTTGATACATCTCTTTGGCTCTCCTTTTCTATTTGATAAATCCTTCAACTCACATTTAAAAAATTCTTGGAAAGGGATTCCTTTCCTTTAATGAGTAGTAATAATTTTAATTTGAGTTTGGATAGAAATTCAGTAGGAATTCACATTTCTAAAACATGCTCAGTATTCTTAGTGAAGTGCGTGCCCATGTCTACACAAACACCCACTTCCAAATTAGGTAAAATTTATATAAGTACTGAGAATTGGAAAATAAACTTAACATTTTTTCTTGATATTTGGGAAGAAGCATTTACCTCAAAGTTTTTTCATAGTTTTAAGAAATCCTTTACAGAATAATTGTTTTTTTAATTTATTTTTTTACTTTTTACTTAGTGAATCACCATGAGGGTACAGTAACAGATTTAGACATTTTCATACTTGTGTTTCCCTCATACAATGTTCAAGCACCCATCCCTTCACCAGTGTCCATTATCCAGCACCAGTGAACCAAGTATCCCTCCCACCCCCCAATCCCATCCCCCTCCCCACCCCCCTCACCTCTGTGGCAGGGCATTCCCTTTTGTTCTCTCTCTCCTTTTGGGTGTTGTGGTCTGTAATAAGGGTATTAAGTGGCCATCGTGTTCAATCTATAGTCTACTTTCAGCCTCTCCCCTCCCGAGCAGGTCCTCCAACCAGAGCTTACTTGATGTTCCCTTCTCTATCTGAACTGTACAGGATAATTGTTGATAAAAATAAGAAGGAAAAATATAGACACAGAAAAAAGTATAAATATATAAAAATTTTATTTCTACTAGTTGCAGATATGGAGAGAAATATATATTTTTTAAGCGGGTCTATTTTACTTATGCCCCACCTGACTAGTTAAATAGGGCAATGAATGGAAATGGGAACAGGGTGGAAATGGGGGCCCCTTTTAGTATAACCTGACCATTTCAATCTAATTTGGGTAAACGGACATGCATTTTAAAGGCCAGTATTTAGCCCATTATGCTCATCTCCTAATTTGAACCTTATGCAAGTATAGTATAATTATCAACTGAAAAAATAGCATTGGTACAATAAAATAAATTGCATACTTACTTAGATGTAACCAGTGTTTTTTTACTGTGTAGGGAAAAATTAATCCCCAGTCACGAGCTATTCAAATGACTACTCATTTGAATAGCTATTCAAATGACTATCTTATTCAAAAACTCAAACTTCTTTGAGTTTTTGAATAAGATAAATTTCTCTACCATAGTTATATTTCCCCTTTATAATTAATCAATATTGTTTTTTGAAAGGCAGGCTGCTTTGAGATGATGTGAATTTGCCTGATTTCAAGCATCTAATGTAAATTTAGAATGTATACTAATATATGGTATACTATATAATGTATAGCATGTATATATATATATATTAGCAGCTAATGTATATATTAAAAATCACAGTGCAAGCCCCACTGAAATTTGTCTCAGGGTTAATTTGATTCTGAGTCACCACTTTTATCCTCTAGATAAGGGCAAGAACAGAGGCACCAGGTAGGGTTAGACAGGAGCTCTCAAGTGCACTTGAGATAGGACCAACGTGGGCAGAGAAATAAGCTTTGGCTCAGTAGCCAGTGCATGCAACCCTAACTCCCGGGAAGATTTAGAGACTTCCCATAGGTGTGGAGAGGAGGCTTTAGCTAATGTGGGTGTATTTTCTGTGCCAGTAAGGTTTGACCTAGGAACTGTAGTGACACAGTATCAGATTCTCTACTGCTGGAGTTACCAACATTGTATCATTTTAAAATTCAAAGGTTCAAAGCTGCAGGGGGAGGAAATGAGGGGTGTGGAGGACAAGGTATGTCTTCATGCATGAGGCCCTAGCCTTAATTCTGGGCACTGTATGGTCGCCAAGCACTTTAGTATAGCCCCAATGACTCCCTGAGCACCAAACTCTAAGGCCCACATCATGGGCAATGACCTCAGAACCTCTCTGTACCTGACCCCTGAGCTATGGCTGCTAATGGCCCTTACAAGAAAAATAAAACCTAAAGGTGCACTCATTGAGATTCAAGTTGCCTTTTGAGCTGTCATTCTTCTTCAGATTTAGGCGCCTTTGATACCATGTATTCTTTGTATAAGGAGTTGTTCCTTGAATCACTCTTATGTGGGGAGGCACGTTGACTTCTAGGAATAGCTGGAAGTAGGAGTGAAGGAGCAGAGAAGACTAATTTAAATCTTGGCATAATTATAGAGGAAGTTTGTAGAAACGAGTAGTCAACATAAGGTTTTGATTTTCTGTTTCTTTTATTTGTGATAGACTGCCTTCCCTGTTATTATGAGTAATGAAGCATAATCCTGAAATTTCTGTTTTGTTAGTATAAAAGGTATTTAGTAACTTTAGGTCATAAAGATATGGTTTGATAAATAATTCAAAATGCAAATGATGGGGCTCCATAATGACTCTTTTTGATTTGGTTCTCCCCCTCCTTCCCCTCCCTTCGCCTCCCTTCCCCTTCCCTTCCCTGTTCTTCCCTTCCCTCCCCTTCCCTTGCCTCCCATCCCTGCCCTCCTCTTGCCTCCCCTCCCCTTCTCTCCCCTCCCCTCCCTTCCCCTCCTCTTCTCTTTTTTTTTTCCCCTGCTAGAGACCAAACCCAGAACCCAGTGGTCCTCAGGGTTTACTTCTGGCTAAGGGATCACTCCTGCAGTATGTAGGGAACTAAATATGGTGCTGGAGATCAAACCAAGGTCAGTAATATGCAAGGCAAGGCCCCTTTCACCTCATATCCTGAGCCTTTAATGTTTTTAACATCTCGGGATAGATTATTTCTCTTATTCCTCATTTCTTCATTTCTTCTTCTTTATTTATTTTATTTGATTCCCTTATTTTCCCCTTGCCCCATTTGTAATTATTCTTTGAAACAGAAAATTTCTCTGGTATTCAATCAAACCAAGATCTATTTTTTATCTTTAAGTGTGTTTGTCAAAACTTACTGTCCTTCAATTTATAGGGATTCTCAGCCTTTACAATAGGAAACTCCTCATGGCATAGGGAAAAAAAGAAATGAAGAAATAAGAGCACTTTTTTTCTAGTCAAGTTGTTACTTTCAGATGGTCAGATAAAAGAGGGGGCTCAATGATTAAAAATTTAAAAGGATTTTTTTGCCTTGGTTTTTATGTAACACACAATTTAATTCAAACCATAGATCACAAATATGATATTTATAGCCTTGTTATTTCTTTCATTAAGAAAATGATTACAAAATGCATGCTCTTCATCTCACTTTAATTTCTTTAGTGATAGCTTGGCAGACAAAGAGAATAATGTCATTTTGGATGCAAGTCAGCTATCTGATAAATGGTGACAAATCAAAATTTGTTTGATCTATTTCCTCTTGTTGACCTAACTGATAAGTTAATTCCAAGTGACTTCCATGAAGGCAAGCTTATCCTATTGTAAGAAGGCATGTTCTTGGCAAGAAAAGAAGCCACATCTGTGAAATTTATATACTCCTTTTTCTCTTTACTTCTGAGATTTCCCTTTTTAATTTTATGATATCATAGGACATATCCAGTTGGAATTAAATTCTTGTAGCCAAATATATGGATTTTGGTTGATGTGATATGATGAAACATGGGTTTGAAACTGTTATCTTTTTCCTTTATGATGCTCATGTTCTTTTAATCTACTTAGACTTCCCAAACAATGACCTGTTCAAACCCATATCTCAGTATCAGCACAAAGCCATTGAGCAAGGGGAGAACTTCTACTATTCTGTAGGATGGCTAAGTATCCCCTGTCCTTCTCAAATTCTAGACATTTCATATTTGGGTGAATTATTTCCATTTTCTTAAGTTTGAAAGTTTCAATGTAGCCTCTGGAAAGAGATTTAATACCATAACTTTCATTTGTAAAGTAAAAGAAATAGAATAAAATTAGATCTTTTCTAAAGTAGTTTTCTTTTTTTTTAAATTGCTTTTTGGGTCACACCCAGCAATGCACAGGGGTCACTCCTGGCTCATGCACTCAGGAATCACCCCTGGTGGTGCTCAGGGGACCATATGGGATGCTGGGATTTGAACTCGGATGGGCCGCATGCAAGGCAAACGCCCTACTCGCTGTGCTATCACTCCAGCCCCCTTTAAAATAATTTTCAGTTCCAAACCTTTTTGAATTGAGAGTTTTTAGTGTGTGTGCTTCAACTGTATTATCTTTATTTCATGTTAACTTTAAGTATTATACATTCAATATTAATGATGTTTTCACTCTTTCCACTAGCAAAGGCTGTGTGCTCTCTCAAGTTTCTCTCCCTTTATATTTCTGTAAGTAAATTTCTTTAAATAAAATTGAATTAACTAAAGAATTATTTTTAAAAGTAATAATCTCTTTGCAGCCACAATTACTTAAACTTGCTGCGAATGACTCATGAGTTGCTGCCTTTATAGATTTGGATTTTTCCCATTTAATCTTATTGTAAACTATGTTATCAGAAACTGTGCTTTGTGCTTCAAATGCTCTTGGAATTCAGAGAATGTTTAGTAATAATTGAAAAAATATGAGTACCTCTTGTGTCGCAACATATCTATTCTCTATTAAAATCCGTATCAGGCCAGACAGAATTATTTTCTAGTTTCTAAAATATTCTGCATATTTTCATTCACTTTTAAAACTCCAAAATAAGCTTCAAAGTATCAGAAAACTCACAAAAATTAAGGAGGGTCTGGGGAATAAAAGTCCTGTGATGTCTGTTTGCAATAAACTTTTAAAACCTAAGCATATATTTAGCTATTTGTTAAGAACCTTAGCATATATTTGTTAAGATGTTGGTAATATATAATAAGAATGATATGGAAAAGAAAGTAAAAAAAGATGGAGACATCCTGATGTATGAAGGTATTTTGATGGTGTTCTATCAACTGAATTAGTAGTAGGAAATCCTAGGAATCTGAATCAGTCAGATTTCTCCCTTTAGAAAGTGCACCTGGTAATTTCAGCTTTGGATTTAAAGCAGTTGCTAGAGGAATTGCGGGTACATTCCCATAGGATTTATTTCTAGACCTCATTATGGTCTTGCTTCTTGGTAAGTACCTTGCAAACACTAAGCAGATGACCTATATCCCTCTCATCCAGTGCAGTCATCTGATTCTCTTTCCAACTTTTGGTGCCCTTGTAGAACTGCCTTCTCCCACATTTTAAACTTGTCTTGTTAAACCATCTCAAATAGCTCCACTAAAGAAAATATTTTGCGGGACTAGAAAGATAGTAGAGCAGTTTAGTTACTTGCCTTAATGCAGCTGACTAGGTTCAATCACCAACTTTAACTCTGTGGTCCCCTGAGCTCTGCCAGGGGAGATCCTTGAGCACAGAGCCAGTAGTAAGCTCTGAGTACAGCCAGGTATACTCAGAAAACCAAATGAAAAAAAGAAGAAAAGAAAACATTTTGCTTCTATCTTCCATTTGAAGCTTCCACTTGTCCCTAAATACACCATCTGTGGGGAGAGGTCAGGTTTAGTGGTGCTAAGGATTGAACCCAGGGCCTCATACATACAAACCATGTTTCTTCCACTGAATTATATCTCTGGTCACTAAAGGGTGCCATTAAAATCCTGTAACTGTGTATCAGGATATTTAGAGATCATTTATTCTGATCTTTGCCGGATTCACCAGCTGCCCAGGATTTCAAACTGCTTCTTGAGGACAGGTATATGCATATTTACTTAAAATTAATGCTCTTAAATCAGTGATAAAGATTAGTCATTTGAGACCAGTCAAAATGTAAGTGGTATAAAATCTTGAAACTAATCACATTTTGTAGATTACTTTTTTTTTTGGTTGTGCTCCCAAGCAGAGCCAGACCCTTCTGGCTAGAGTTGGTTAACCAACCAGCAGTTCAGGTGAGGTGCTGCTTAGGCCCGTTGGTAAGGGACTAGTTACACAGATCACCCTGCAGTGCTCAAGGAACTTCCAGAGTGAGCCCAGCGGTGTTCAGAGGACCATGAGGTGCTGCAGAGCAAATGAAGGTTAGCCACATGCAAGACAGACGCCTTAACCCCTGTGCTCCTTGGTCCCTCGATTCCTTTTTATTATTTTTCTTTCTTTTCCCAGGATTACATGAGTTCTATGAGGGTAGAGCACTGTTTAGTTTGGGTTTGTTGGTTTAGTTCCATATCCTTCAGAGTGCCTGGTGTGTAGTTAAAACAGGAACTGATTGAATGCGTGTTTCTATTTACTGTTATTGATGGTGGCTTTCAACAGTTTTTAACATTCACTGACATTTCTAAGCATAATATAAATAAGAGTATTGGTGGATTATTAAAGGAAAACCACAATACATGACTTAACTGGAATAAAAATATTTATGAGGAGCTTTAGTCTCAAATCACATTCTTGCTTTTATTTATATGTTTTGTTTTTTTTTTTTTTTTTTTTTAGGATTCACACCCTGTGGGGCTTGGGTGGAGAGGTCATCTCAGTGTAAACCCGATGGCATGGTACTGTAGTGCATAGGCCTAGTGGGTTAGTAATTGTCCTCATGATACTTGTGATCCACTCAGGCTATACCCAGTAGTAATATGAGAGCCATGAAATGCAGGGGATCAAACCCAGGGTCTCACACATGCAAGACATATGCTTTAGCACTCAACCCTTATCCTTGGCCACATGTTCACTTTTTAAAGCCCAGAATGTTAGTTATAATTGGCCACATATGAGAGAATTGTGTAAGACAAAGCCTGGGTTAGAGCCAGACAATAGCTTAAATAAGAGAGTTCCACACACACACAAAAAAGCAGGTTCTCCGAAAGGTAACATCTTCACTGATTGATATCAGTTCCTCACAAGGAGGGAAAACTCAGGTCCAGAGAATTAGAAAGTGCTGAAGTTTCTACTAGAGGATAAAAGGAAAACAATTGCTTAGAAATTTTAATCCCATGTGTACATTCATTTCAATTTAAATTTATGTTGCCTGTATGGCTCAGGGGAGAGAGAGAGAGACAGAGAGAGACAGAGATAGAGAGAGATCTGAAAACTGGAAAACTGGAACTTATAGTCATTATTTAAAGTAGTCCTAGATCAACTTCCAGATGCCTGCCAGAAGCAAATGCTGGCCTTCTTTGAAGATAATAAATTTAAACCTAAGCTTCAAAGCAGACTACAGCTCAAAAGTAAGTTATCTCACCATTAAAAAAAAAGTTACAAATTCACAGGAAGCAAATCATTAAAAGTACAGGTCAAAGAAACAAAGCATATTTAAGATCTGCAAAGCTTGAGATATTAAACAGGATATCACAGTATTTAAGTGAATAAAGGAAGAAACTAAAACAGTGAATCAAGAAAGGAAGTAATATAAAATTAGTCATATTGAAAATGAGGCATGTAAAATTTCTAAAAGGAAAGCCATTCAAACCCAATAAATCTTTAAAGAGAGAAGTATATGTATGTGTGTATATGCCTAATTTGTATCAAATTGCCGAATGCCGAAGATAGTTTCAAAGTCAAAGAAAGGTAAAAGGAGGAAAATATCTAAGAGCAGGGACCATGAAGCCAGACAGCAGGGGTGAATGTACTACTTGAGATAATCATTTATTGGGTGACCCAAAGGTATGCCCTCTGTGGTTCATTAATTTCTAAAATAGGAATAATAGTTGCACTTTCTACCGCATACACCTAGGGATATTAAGAAGACTGGGCTAATACAGAGGCCCTGACAAGTAGCTCAGTGACATAGAACACCTTTCTTCCCAGTGTAAGTTTGAATTTAGTTTGTGGTGCTACCACACTGCTCCTGTTTCTTGGAAGCTCAGCTGTGTGTGCATCCCAGTGTAAATAACTTAGTCTCGTGGCAGATAGAAAAGAGAGAAAGCAGGATTATGAAAAATAATATCTTTTTTAAAACTTTGTTAAAGTTTTAAAGTGTCAAAGTTTTAATTACATCACATGAGATGCACAGTTATAATGTTGTTCAGAATTGGGTTTCAGCATACAGCACAGTTCAACACCTCTGCCTTCACCAGTGTACATTTTTCAGCACCCATGTCCACAGCTCCTCTTCCACCCATCTTAGCCTGCCTCAACAACAGATAATTTCTCTCTCTCTCTCTCTCTGTCTCTCTCTTCTCTCTCTCTCCCTCCCTCTGTCTGTCTCTCACTCTCTCTCTCTCTTTCCTTTTGGCCATTATGGTGTGTGATACAGGTACAGAAAGGTTATAATGCATACTCTGTTACCTCCTTTCAGCACTCAGTTCTAGTCCAAAGGGATCATTTTCAACTATCTTTGTCATAGTGGTCTCTTCTCTGTCCTAACTGTCTCCCCATCCACCCACTTGTGGCAAGCTTCCAACCATGAACCTATCCTCCTGACCCTCATTTCTACTTCCTTTAGATATTAGTCTCATGTTATGGATTTTTTTAATATATCCCCAAAATGAGTGCAATCAGTTTATGTCTGTTCCTCTCCCTCTGATTCATTTCACTCAACATGATACTCTTCATGTACATCCATTTATAAGCAAATTTCATGATTTCATTTTTTCCTGGCAGCTGCATAGTATTCCATCATGTAGATGTACCATAGTTTCTTTATCCAGTAATCTATTCTCGGGAACTCAGGATTGTTTCCAGATTCTGGCTATTGTAAATGATGCTACAATTAGCATACAAGTGCAGACAGCTTTCTTGCATTGGGTTTTTGGGTCCCTAGGATATATTTCAAGGAGTGGTATTGTTGGCTCATATGGAAGCTCGATTTGTAGTTTTTTAAAGGCATGCTCATTTTGTTTTCCAAAAAAGGCTGGACCAATCAGTATTCCCACCAACAATAAATGAGAATCCTTTTCTCCCAGCATCTGTGCATCTGTGTAAGTACTGGTTGTTTTCGTTTGTTTGTTTTTTTGTTTTGTTTTGTTTTTATGTATGCCAGTCTCTGTGGTGTGAGATGATATCTCATTGTTGTTTTGATTGGTATCTTCCTGATGATTAATGATATAGAGCATTTTTTCATGTGCCCTTTGGCCATTTGTATTTCTTCTTTTTTTTTTTCTTTTTGGGTCACACCTGGCGATGCACAGGGGTTACTCCTGGCTCTGCACTCAGGAATTACCCCTGGGGGTGCTCAGGGGACCATATGGGATGCTGGGATTCGAACTCGGATCGGCCGAGTGCAAGGCAAACGCACTACCCGCTGTGCTATCGCTCCAGTCCCTGTATTTCTTCTTTGAGGAAGTTTCTGTACAGTTTTTATCCCCATACATTTTGCTTGTAGTAGTCAGCAGTGACCATTACTAAAGAGCTCACATTTATGCTTGCTAGAGGGTCACACTCCTGAATCCAGTGTTCTCACATCCTTAGTTGTTCCCACATCCTTACACATACCTGGATGTGGCACCGAAGATCCCAAAGCTGCAGGGACTGTTCCTGGCACTTGTGGGCAGCACGAGGAATAAAACTCATGACTTCATGAATGCAAGGTACACGCCATTCACCATGAAGCCATTCTCTGAGCCCTAACCATTATGTCTTCTTGTCCCGTTTTGAAATTAAAATTTCCTCAAAGAGGCTGGTCTTTTAAACAATAAAAATGGAGATTAAAATTCATGTGCTACAAATACTCAATTGCTACTGCATCTACATTGTTTTTGGATGATCAGAGAGTTTATCCAATCATTAGAAAACGTTTAGAATTACATTTTAATTTTTATAATGCTTTTTATGATCAAAAGTTAAAACTGCATATGGATATATATGCAAGATGTCCTGCTTCTCTTCTTATTCCTTTTATTCTATTGACCTGCCCTTTACAGGTAACTGTATTGATTTCTTTATTCCCTGCTTATCCCTTTCCATCTTACCCTGTAAACTATCCTTAGAATCAAACAAGTTCAGTAGTTCTTTTCATTGTTTCCTTTGAAAACGCACATAAATATATTTCCTCTTATACCACAGTATAAGAACGTAGACACTTCTATATGCTTGCATTATTAGCTTATAAGACTACAGTCTGTCTACATCTGCACATAGTTCTCTTTTTAAAAACTACTTAATATTGAATTCAATACTGCAATATTGAATTTCTTCAACTGATGTTTATTGCTCAATGATTGCTTCATCCTCCCTCCCAAATCTTTTGCTGTTATGAATGTTGTTGCTATGAATGCCATGTGCACATGTGATTTTATACTTGCGTGCGTGTGTCTGTAGAATTCATTGTTGGAAACAAGGATTTTAGGGCAATGATGCATCTAAAATTTTGTCAGAAGTGATCAGATTATCTTGCTTGGACTAGTACTATTTAATTTTCCATCAGCAGTTTGAACTTTTGAATTTTAGCCAAGTTGATACGTAAGAAATGTGGCTTGGTCTATAATTTTGCTCTACATTTCCCTTAATATAAGTGAGATTGAACAACATTTCATACTTTTAAGGGAATTTTTCCCCTATGAACTCTGTTTTTATTTTATATAACTTGTCTTTAGTTATATCAGAATTGTGGGTCTTTTCTTAATTCTCAATTCCTAGTGGTTTCTCCTATATTAGGAACATTTGCCTTGACAAAAATAGTTACTGTATTTTTTTCCCTTAGTGTATTTGTCTTAGATTTTTTAATGGTGATCTTTTTTTATGGTGTCAGTATTTTTTTATGGTGTCAGTATTTCTTTCTCATGGTTTTTGGATTTTACATCATATATAGAAAGATCCTATCTAGTTGAAGGAAATAAAGAAATTCATCAGGGTTTCATATTATATTTTAGATGGTTTCCTAAAAAAAAGTAATTCCTGGGCTGGTAAGAGGGCTGAGTAGGTTGGAATGTATGCTCAGTGCACAGGAGGCCTGGGTTCAATCCCTGGCACCATAAGATCCCCCAGAACAGTTAAGAGTGACCCCAAGCACCAAGCCAGGAGTAACTCCTGAGCATTACTGGTTGTGATCCCTACACTAAAACACTTTATATCGCTTTTTGGAGTTTTTCTTGGAATATATAGTGAGGTATCAGTCCAACTTTAATTTTTTCCAAATTGCTGCCTAGTTGTTTCAATGAAAAAGAACATTAACAGTCCATTGATATAAAAATTCTATTCCCCACACACAGTTGAATCTATTTCTATAATGCCTACTCTATTCCATTATACTACATTCTTATTAAAACTCAATACAAACCATTTTTATTATTAATAACATAGTATTATTATTTGATTGGGTTATATCTACTTTGTTATTTTTCAGTTTTTCCAGATACTATTGGTTTATTTTTCTATATAAACTTTAAAAGATGCTCTTTCGAGTTCCAGGAAAAAATATCTTTTACTGGGAACTTGAATCCCTTTTTATTCTA
Organism: Sorex araneus; assembly: GCF_027595985.1. NCBI lineage: Eukaryota > Metazoa > Chordata > Mammalia > Eulipotyphla > Soricidae > Sorex > Sorex araneus. The sequence continues at coordinate 31,251,291 of NC_073307.1, read as the reverse complement.
ATATATTTAAACTACGATGATCAGAATTACTATCCACATCTCATTTCTTAAAGCTCCTAGCATCATAAAAATTGAGGGTTTTCTGATTGAAATACAAAACTAATAATCATATAAAAATGATTTTTACTTAAGGCACTGCATATTTCTAGAATTTAGGATTCTAGGTTTAGGACAACTTTCTGGAAACAGTCTGAGGTCATCACTTCCATGCAAAGGGTTTGCTTTGTAAGGTCACTTTGTCAGGACTTTGCCCCCAACACTCTACAGTTCCAAGATTTCAGCTTTTTAAAATAAAACTATTTCCCCCTCAACTGATTAAAAGTGCCCTAGGGAAGAACCACTGGTTTGGAGGTCTGTATACAGTTGTGTAATTTCTGGCTCAAATAATTTTAAGTTTGCTTGGAATTTTAACAATAGCCCTGAGATTTTGCACATGGAACAGACAGAAATTTTTGGCAGAGGATCCCGTGGTGATCCATTTGAATATTCCTAAGAGATCTCTACCTATGAAAAGTGGTGGAATAATGTATTTTTTCTCTCTATTGAAGATTCTATTCAAATATTTAAATTATTTTAGACAAGCCACTTGAAAATATATTGTACTAAAGTGCAGAAATATTGCCATCCAAGAATAATACAAAGTCCGGCAAAGCAATATGTGAGGTAGAAACCTCTTAATAGGTATATATATCCATACCATACATATATCATTTTTGTGAGTACTAGCTATACCATTAAATAGTCTGTCTAAGTAGCCTTTATATGTAATATGGGTGAATGTGAGATTATTTTAACAATTCTGTCATCTTTATTTCCTGGTATATATCATATTTTGTGCAGTTTGGTAAATCTTGGTTTCCTTTTGATGTTTTTTTAAAGGAACCAATATACTAAGGAAATATATTTTTTAAAAATGAGTAGTTTTTGAAATTTACTTCCTAAATTTATGTGCAAGAGGTTAATGGAAATTTCATCATTTGTATTGAGATCAGATGCTATAATAGTTATAAATTTGTTCAATCAGTACATTTGTTGGGAGTTTGCTCCATGTCAGGTAGGTGCCAGGATCAAAATCGGAAGATAATTCATAGAATAAAATAACTGAAATTCAAAATGTTGGAATTATTCAAGCATGGAATGGGAAAAATTATTTATTCAAATACCCATCAGATTAGGGGTTACACTGGTAGAACTTTATAAGAAAACACCTCCAACCCTATTAAAAACTGGAAATGAACAGAAACTTCCACAAAAAGAAAATACAAATGGCCAAAAGGTACATGAAAAAATGCTCCATATCAAGAAGTTGCAAATCAAGACAACTATGAGATACCACCTCACACCACAGAGACTGGCACACATCAAAAAGAACAAGAACAACCAGTGCTGGCATGGATGCCGGAAGAAAGGGAATCTCATTCACTGTTGGTGGGAATGCCAACTGGTCCATTCTTTTTGGAAAACAATATGGACATTTCTGAAAAAAACTAGAAATTGAGCTTCCATATAACCCACTTCTGAGAATATACCCCAGGAGTGCGAAAAAAACACAGTAGAAATGACATCTGTACTTACATATTCATTGCAGCACTGTTCATAATAGCCAGAATCTGGAAACAACATGAGTGCCCAAGAACAGACAACTTGTTAAAGAAACTTTGATATATCTGCACAGTAGAATGCTAGGCAGCTGTTAAATAAATGAAGTCATGAAATTTGTTTATAAGTGGATGGACATAGAGAGTATCATGCTAAGTGAAATGAGTCAGAGAGGGACAGACATAGAATGACTGCACTCATTTGTGAAATATAAAATAACATAGTATGGGAGCTGGAGTGATAGTACAGCAGGAAGGGCATTTACCTTGCACATGGCTGACTCAGGTTCAGTCTCGGCATGCCATATGGTCCCCCAAGCACTGCCAGGAGTAATTCCTGAGTGCAGAGTCAGGAGTAACCCCTGAGCATTGCTGGGTATGACCCAAAAAGAAAAAAAAAGATTAAAATAACATAGTATGAGACTAACATTCAAGGACTGTAGAGACAAGAGCCATGAGGATTGGTCCATATTTGGAACCCTGCCTCAAGTGTGTGGAAGAAGGCAGTTGGAATAGAGAAGGGAACCACTAAGTCAATGATGGTTGGAGGGATTGCTTGGGATGGCAGATGTGTGTTGAAAGGAGAAAAAGGACCAAACATGATGGCCTCTCAGTATCTGTATTATAAACCATAGTGTCCTGAAGTATAGAGAGAGTAAGAAGGAATCTACCTGCCATAGAGGCAATAAGTGGGGTGGAATGGGGGTGGCGGGAAGGAAACTGGGACATTAGTGGTGGGAAATATAAACAGGTCGAGGGATTGGTGTTCCATCATTGTATGATGGAAACTCAATCATGAAAGCTTTGTAACTATATCTCATGGTGATTCAATAAAAAATAATTCTGAAAAATCACTTGTATCACTTGTCATCCTGTTGATCTTTGATTTGCTCCAGCGGGCACCAGTAACGTCTCCATCCATTCCTGTCTCGTGCTAGTGTAGCCCAATGATATCTGCTTGCTCCAGGAACATGAAGAGTCTCAAACTGTTTGTTCAGGGTTTTGCTGAAGAAGTCTGACCATCTTGTAGGTGGGCGGCCACATGATTTTTTGACGTCCCGTGGAATCCAGTCCGTAACAGCTCTAGTCCAGCAGTCACCTCTAAATCGCATTACGTGTTCGGCCCATCTGATTTTCGATGCCTTGGCAAATGAGAAAGCGTCCCTGATTCTTGACTGTTGACAGACATCTGAACTCCGGATTTCTTCTCTCACATCAGTGAAACATGATACTCCAAGCATAGCTCTTTCGATTCCTCTTTGGGATATCTGAATAGCGTTCTCAACCTGTTTTCATAGGGCCCAGGTCTCTGAGGCATCTGTTAGTGCAGGAAGAACAGTGGAGTCGAAAAGATGTGCCCAGAACCAGAGTTTCTTTGTCCTCTTAACCACTTCTTTGATGTTCTTGAAGGTGTTCCACGCTGCTCTCTTCCTCCTGCGCAGTTCTGGCGCCAAGTCGTTCCTCATGTTGAGTTCTTGACCCAGATACACATAGCTGCTACATCCGATGTTCGTTCCATTGAGAGCAAATGGAACGTTAGGGACTAGTTCGTTTTTCATGAAAAATGTCTTGGTGAAATTCAGCTGCAGTCTGACCTTTCCACACTCACGGTCGAAGTCAGCCAGCACTTGTGCCGCTTGGCTAATGTTTGGTATTATTAGAACGAAGTCATCAGCGAAGTGGAGGTGGGATAGTTTCCGACCATCTATCTTCACTCCCATTCCTTCCCAAGCCAGTCGTCACATGACGTTCTCGAGGGTGACACTGAAGAGTTTTGGTGAAATGGAAAAGTAAAAGGAAATAATTATGGGACAGGATAATGAGAACTTTTTGAACACTATCTTATTTAACATTTAGAACAACCCAGTGACTTCAGTCATGTAATAATCTTATTTTGATGAAGACTCTGAGGAATTGATAAATTCATATATAATATTGAGGTTTGGCCAAAGCATGAACAAAACACATTGAAGGATGAGATCAGAAAGTGGGGTGGGGTGTAATGGTGAGATTAGGCTATAGTGAGCAATCTGATGGGCTCTAAAGAGTAGCTGCAGTAGAGAGAAAGAAATCAGATACAAATGTATAGTTAAACAACATTTTGTTTGACAGAAAAATTGTTGAATCATTAGTTATTTCTTTGTTTCTTGCTTAGGTAATTGGTTCATGGAGATCTTAACAATCAAAGGCAAAATACCTATGTAGAAGGAGGTAAGTTGCTTATGTACATTGTAATTTTAGGTTTTTCTTATTTTTTTTTAATGTACGAGTACTGCTATTTGTTCAGCTATTGATTAAGCTGATTGAATTGGGTATGAACTTCACATTACTATTTTTTTTATTGAGTCACTGTGAAATACAGTTACAAAGGTTTCATGTTCAAGATTCATCTGCACAATGATTGAACACCCATCCCTCCACCAGGGCACACCTTCCATCGCCAGTGCTCCAGTACACCCTCCCCCCACAATCCCAGGCCTCACTCTACCTCCATGATAGGCAATTTCCCCAGTAGTACTCTCTCTCTCTCTTTCTACTTTTGGGCATTATGTTTTGCTCGAATTTTCCCACCACCATTCAAGCCTGCCTGCCAGCGGCAGATGCTAGATCATTTATTGTCCATTGCTCATTTTGAATATCTTAGATGCTGCAGCCACATGCTTCTGGAACCCTAGATTATAAATGGTTGGGTTCCAGGGACTTTTCTTTAAGGCATTAATCTATTTGGGGTTTCAATTGGGCATCTCTGGATCGGGGCTTTTGGTTTGCTAAGATGGCTCCCCAGAGGCACAGTGTGGGTGTGACAGCCAGGCCAATGAGCAAGCAGGGAGCTCAGGAAGAACAGTCCAGTGCCTTTGCTGCCATGTAGCATAGAGATTTAGTCCTGGAAACTGCATGCCTGGGCCTTGCTCATGGAAGCTCTTGGTCACCTGGAGTCCATCTGGAGTAGGTGGGGAGAGTGAAGCTGCTGCATCTGGGGTGCCCTGGTGACATTGGCTTGGTATCAGGCCCTGAGAGATTTTTCTAATTTGTAATTCTTGAATGTCTTTTTTTTTTTTGCTTTATCTTTGTGTATTTTCTTCTTTCTAAGACCATTATAATATTTTGCAATTTTTGGGGGCTTTCAACCAAATTATGAAAAATATTCTAAACCATTTTCTAGAAAATGTGATTTCAAGAGGCAGAGTTGGAAAGACCTTTTAAGAGGCAGCTCTACCTCTGTGTGAGTCCACGTTTATTTTCCTGATCCAGAAACATTATTTGGCTTTACCATTTGACCTTATCCAGCAGTCTCAGTGTACTATAAATTCTGCTTCCTTCCCTCCTACTGCTGCCCATGCAGAGAGAGAACTCCTCAGTCTGCCAATTTGGGTAGGTAGGCTGGAGTGTGGCAGAGGTGGTAACAGTCACCCATGAAAAGCTTAGCTGTGTGAATAAATCTAGTAAGCAATCTGATGATGTTGTTGTTATCCAGGTTCAGGATGTGAATAGTGCATTGACTGCACTGATTTATTTGGTGCATATTTGCTGACATCCGGGGCATCAACTTCAAATTTACGTTATACTAGAAATGCCTTGCTCTCACTGTTGCTAAATAATTTTTAGTAGAAACACCAGAATGATTCCATGAAGCAGTGTATGCAGAGATTGTAGCATATATTTAATAAAAGATAGAGACTTGAGATCAGGAATATATGCCTTCCAGTTTACCAGCCTATTTCTTCTTCCTGGATAAATTGCCAATAATATATTACAAGTCCTCCTTTGCAAGGTACAGCCAAACAACAGGTTCTCAACAGTGGAAATTAAGGAAGAATGTGTATTATTTCAATAGGCATGCCTTGTCTAGGATCTCTTTGCCTATTAGCTTATGGAACATAAATGATCTTAAGACCCCAAGATGAGGTGGATATTTAAGGTGGTATGAGAACTTGTTCCTGAATTGTTGTTGAAGAGTCATCACCTGCCCACATAGAGTATCTATCTTTGTCTAAAAGAGAACATTTTGAGAAGCGGCAGGCATTCTGGTGAGCAACGCGGCCCGGAAAATGCTCCGGACCCGAATTGGGGCCAACAACACTGGGGAACCGGAAGGAGGAGGTGCAGCCTGCACACCTTCTCCAGATGGAGCCCTGGCGACACTGAGCAGCAACTAACACGGCTCTGGGATTCGGGACTGGGACACATCCGAGCCGCGGGGGGGCACTGGAGCAGGGCGGCGCCAGCCCAAAGCTCCAAGTGGTCCCGGTCGCCTGAAGTCACGCCCTCGACCCACCCTCGGCACCATCTTGCCACATTCAACAGAGAAGCGGCAGGCATTCTGGTGAGCAGCGCGGCCCGGAAAATGCTCCGGACCCGAATCGGGGCCAACAACACCGGGGGGCCGGAAGGAGGAGGTGCCGCCAGCACACCTTCTCCAGATGGAGCCCTGGCGACACTGAGCAGCAACTAACATGGCTCTAGGATTCGGGACTGGGAAAGATCCGAGCCACTTGGCCGCTTATGCAGCCGCGTGGCCTTTTTTAAAACCTGAAAACATACAATCTTTTAATGGAAAACTAATTATCAAATGCTTCCTTATTAGGGTTATCTTGTTTGGGGGTATAACTCCCACAACAATAGTGAGTTTTGTGTTGAAATATGGAACGTAATCAAGGTGAAGAGAAAATGAAGTGAAATTCATCAGTTATACAGTTGGGGCAGGGGGTATACCGGGGATTTTGGTGGTGGAATATGGCCACTGGTGAAGGGATGGTGTTTGAATACGGTATAACTGAGACATAAACCTGATAACTCTGTAACTTTCCACATGGTGATAAAATAAAAAAATAAGTAAATAAAATAAAAAAATTAAAAAAAAGAGATTCATATTCCTTGCTCAAATATTTAAATGAATCTGAATCCTTTGCATATTTGCAAATTCTTGTCATAATCTTAGCTAAATAAAAAAATACTTGTAGAACTGTTAGAAGATAGTCAAGATGGCCAGTTTAACAATCTCCCAAACTCTGAAGAGGTACAAAACTTTTCACGACCAAATAATTATCAGGAAGTGTTTATAGGATAACCATTGAGTATAGAAGTGAAACCTTATCCGTAAAAAAGGAGAGCTGCATCTGTTTTCCTCAAGAGTTTGATGAGATGTACAAACGCTTTAGAATGCAGTAAAAATGTGTTCTAAGTTCTACTGGCCCAAAGTTGTACTGGATTTTAGTGGGGAAAATTAAAATCTGGTTCAAAAATTTCTATCCTTTAGTCTCTCTCTATCTCTTTCTCTCTCTCTTTCTCTCTCTCTGTCCTTCCCTCTCTCTGTCTTTCTCTCTATGTCTCTATTTTTCTATATATGTTATACGTGTATGCAATATATACATACATATATGACAATACTTTTTATTAAAGAATGTGATTTTATTACTCTCAATAAATGACTATCAAAGTGATAATTATACTCTATTTTTATTATAAAGAGATTACAGCTAAGTAAGAAGAGTGCAATTTGTCAACACAATCAAGATCTTGGGCACTGAAGTTTGGTCAATAGCCTGATAAAGTTTCACTCATAAGTATCAGATTGAAGGAGACATATTTTACTTAGCAGTAGGATTATAATACAGGTAAATTTAACTCCAAAAGCCGTTGAGTTGAGGGCATTAAATGCTATCGGTACAATATCTGTCTGCATATTTTTTCCTTGTTATTTTCAAAAAGATAAAAATGTGCATTTTATATTGTTTTGTAACAGAAATATTCTCAATTATTAAATGTCCCATCACAATTTGTCATAAAGAAAGAGTTAAGGGAAAAATAAAATGTTCCAAATGAAAAAAAAAATAAAAGAGAACATTTACCCAGGAGATCCAGAAAAGTTCTCAGAGAAAATAATATTTAAATTGATACCTTTTATTGAGAAAAGATTGAATGTTCTATGTAAATTTTTTTATCATATTTGCGTTTATTTACCTAAAATGAAAAATGTTATGTTTTTATGTAAGGTATTTTCGATTCATTTGAGGATGGATTGTGATTTGAAGCCAATAGAGTTGATTACAAAAAAGTACTCTATAAAATTTTTCATGGAAATGGGATTTTTAAAAAAAAATAATTAAATGTGGCACTATGACTTACAATATTGTTATGGTTTCTCATGTACATAATTCTAACACCACACCTATCACACCATTTCCCTCCCCCAATGATCCCAGTGCCCCTCCCTTTCAGCCCTACCTCCTACAAACTTGGTTTTGTGGATCATTTCTCTCTTTGTGTTGCCTTGGCCCTTTGTTGCTGCTTTGATGAGTATCTTTAAGTATCTTTAAGTTCCACAACATCTAATGAATATATGAATGAGTTCATTCTATATCTATCCCTTTCCTCTGACTGGCTTCACTCAGCATGACGTACTATGGTTCCATCCATGTTGCAGCAAAATGCATGATTTTGTTCTTTCGTATAGCTTAATAGAATTCCATTATGTATATATTCACAACCTTTTGGTTCATTTGTGTGTAGTTGGGCATTTAGTTTTTCACCTTATATTGGATATTTTAGTGAGCATTGCAATGAACATAAGTGTGTTTATCACCTTTCAAATGAATGGTTTTTGTGTTTTGGGTATAGTTGCCACAAAGTGGTGTCGTTGGATTACATGGTAGTTCTAGTCCTGTTTTTTGAGAGATCTCCATATTGTTTTCTATATATGCTGTACAAGATGGGAAAGGGTATATTTTTAAATATGTGTGTTAGTAGTGTTCCCCCAATAGCCACAAATCTTTTCTATTTGTTTTGAAATATTTTATTATTTAAAAATATTTTAAATTAAATTCCAAGTACTGTATTATTTGGGGAATTAATTATAAGTGATAGACTCTCTGTCTTTATGAAGCCTAATGTCTGTTAACAGAAAGAATCACAAAAAATATAGCTGTCATCAAATTGAGATGAGTTTGAAGGTCAAGGACAGGAAGGCATGAGATCCAAAGAGGGTTTCTAATACAGCCTGGGAGATGGTTAGGAAGTACTTCACTGAGGGAAAGTGATACAGTATTCCCTGCTTTTCCAGTGTGTGTGTTATGTGTGCCACTTTCCTTTTACAGAAATCCTACAATAGTACACACTTGGAGGACACCATAGAGGGACAGGTGCCTGTTTCCTGGACCTGTTCTCCACCAGTGTGCATTCACCTTATCATTCCTATGTGCATTAATGGTAGGGGGTGTAAGCTTTATTGTGTTGTTTTGGCAGGATTTGGTAGGTTAATTGTGGGGCCTGGAAATGGTCAAAATATTTCCAAATAAATAAACAGCAAACTGTTTCTTTTTTGCGTTCAGCCATCTCAGTTTAGAAATGATTCTTCTTTAGGATCAGGAGAACATTCATGTTTAAATTGAAAGCTGGCAAATGAGAAAGAGCCAGTAATGGGAAAAGGCAGAGATTAGGTCTGTTCCTGAAAGTAAGGGAAATCTGAGGATGAGGGAGGAAGAAAGAGAAAGTCCAGTCTATAGATTGGATATTGATTTGAACACAGTGAGGAACGAGAGACTGAATGCAAGAGATAAGAATAAGTTGATCTGGAGCATTTTACTCTCTATAAATACATATATGTATATTTATAATATATTTATACCCAACTGCCGTCACGCTCCAGGCTGCTTTGTGGATGCTCGGGCCGAGCCTCACGCAAGAGTGAAGTCCTGCAGAACTAGGTAATACGAAACTTTGTGATCTTGGACTCTAGGCTCCAAGGGACCCTGAAACAGAGATCCTCTGCCTGCTTCCACCAATCTCCAGTGACCCAGGGGTCACACCCGTAAAAACCATCCAGCCAGTGCCAGATAAATTTCTCATCAGCCGACCCCCACTTCTCAACTGCTGCCACGCTCCAGGCCACTTTCTGGACCACGTGACACATCATAAACTCTTCCTATCCATTTTCCATCATTGCTGCACCATATTTAATGGGGTTCAAATATGGTGTGAACCATCAGAACACCTATAATGGCGATTGGAGGCCGCCCTAAAAGCCTCCATCTCTCTCGGAGAGCCCGGCAAACTACCTAGAGTATCCCACCCGCATGGCTGAGCCTGGCAAGCTACCCATGGCGTATTCGATATGTCAAAAACAGTAACAACAATGGGGCTCATTCCCCTGACCCTGGAAGAGAGCCTGAAATTTCCCACGAAGGAGATGGTGGTCTGATCCTGTTTGGAATTTTGGAACAACAGTCACATCGATTAAGCAAAACCATTGATTGAGGAGCGGGGAGAAAGGGCTGCAAAGTTTAAGAAAAGAACTCCCAGAATGACCAACAACTGGGACCTTTTTGGCACTATTGCAGCAATATGGGAAGATGCCTTCGTTGACAACATCAACAAGGAATATGATTGACTAGTTCAGCACCTCCATGATTGTTTGAGGAATGCAGAGAGAGAGAAAGCCACAAAAACTCACCTGTCTTCAGAAACTCTCAAGCCTGGCGCGAGCCTCAGGCAATCACAAGCTAATGTCTGAGCTCGCAAAGCTGTGCAGAGAAACAATAAAGGAGGACCTCAAATAGAGAGGAGCAGCAGTGCTGGCCAATGCGGCAGAAGCCGGGAAAAGTATTCGCAATGACCGCCTGTCCTTCACCAACTATAAGACCAAGATGACTGCTCTCTGACGTCCTGATGGATCCATCACATCATCCAGAAGGGCAATGGAAAAGGTTATCTACGACTTCTACTCGGATCTCTTTGATAGCCACATCACCTGCCCACAACCAAGTTCTGCAGGATGGATATGTCATTCCAAGCGTTCTCCCTTCCGAAATCTGACATGCCATTTCATCGGTAAAGAAGCATATAGCACCTGGTCCAGACAAGGTCAGACCCGAACACCTGAAGAATCTGCTGCCAGTACTTGTAAATACACTGGCTCAGCTCTTCACACACTACCTTTCTGACTGCAAGTTTCCATTCAAATGGAAAACCAGCAGGACCATCCTGTTGTACAAGAAGGAAGACATCCATGACATCAGCAACTATAGCCCAATCTGAATATTGTCCATAGTCTACAAGTTATTCACTCTAGTCATCCTGAATAGGATTGGCAGAACACTAGATGAAGGACAACCATGTGAGCAAGCCGGGTTCCAAAAAGGATTCAACATGATCGACCATATCCACACAGTGACCAACCTCATTGAGGTTTCGAGAGAGTTCAAGATGCCACTCTGTCTAACGTTCATTGATTTAAAGAAGGCCTTTGATTCTGTTGAGACTGAAGTAGTCATCGGAGCCCTAGCTAAACTGGGTGTTCAAACTCAATATATCAGGATCCTCCTTGAGTGTATTACAGATTTATCACCAGGACCTCACTATTCTACAAAGAAATCATCATCAAGGTAGAGAGAGGGGTTCAGCAAGGTGACACCATTTCACTGAAATCTTCAGTGCCACCCTTGAGAATGTCATGCGATGACTGGAATTGGAAGGAATGGGAGCGAAGATAGATGGTTGGCAACTATACCTCCTCTGCTTCATTGATGACATCGTTCTCATAGCACCAAATATCTGCCAAGCAGCATGAATGCTGGCTGACTTCAAACATGAGTGTGGAAAGGTCGGACTGCAGCTGAATCTCACCAAGACAATGTTCATAAGAAACAGACTAGTTCCTAAACTTTACCAAGGAAGAAATACGAATGGCCAAAAGGCATATGAAAAAGTGCTCTACATCACTAATCATCAGAGAGATGCAGATCAAAACAACCACAAGATACCACCTCACACCACAGAGACTAGCGCACATCCAAAAGAACAAAAGCAACCGCTGTTGGAGAGGATGTGGGGAGAAAGGGACCCTTCTTCACTGCTGGTGGGAATGCCGACTGGTTCAGCCCTTCTGGAAAACAATTTGGACGATTCTCAAAAAATTAGATATTGAATTCCCATTTGACCCAGCAATACCACTGCTGGGAATATATCCCAGAGAGGCAAAAAAGTACAATCGAAACAACATCTGCACATGTATTTTCATCGCAGCACTGTTTACAATAGCCAGAATCTGGAAAAAACCCGAATGCCCCAGAACGGATGACTGGTTGAGGAAACTTTGGTACATCTATACAATGGAATACTATGCAGCTGTTAGAAAAAAGGAAGTCAAGAATTTTGTAGTTAAGTGGATGGGCATGAAAAGTTTCATGCTGAGTGAAATGAGTCAGAAAGAGAGAGACAGACATAGAAAGATTGCACTCATCTATGGTATATAGAATAACAGAGTGGGAGACTAACACCCAAGAACTGTAGAAATAAGTACCAGGAGGTTGACTCCATGGCTTTGAGGCTGGCCTCACATTCCGGGGAAAGGGCAACTCAGAGAAGCAATCACCAACTACATTGTAGTCGAAGGCCATGTGGGGGAAGGGAGTTGTGGGCTGAATGAGGGCTAGAGACTGAGCACAGCGGCCACTCAACACCTTTATTGCAAACCACAACAGCTAATTAGAGAGAGAGAACAGAAGGGAATGCCCTGACACAGTGGCAGGGTGGGGTGGGGGGGAGATGGGATTGGGGAGGGTGGAAGGGACGCTGGGTTTACGGGTGGTGAAGAATGGGCACTGGTGAAGGGATGGGTTCCCGAACTTTGTATGAGGGAAGTATAAGCACAAAAGTGTATAAATCTGTAACTGTACCCTCACGGTGATTCTCTAATTAAAAATAAATAAATTTTAAAAAAAAGAAACAGATTAGTTCCTTATATTCCATTTGCCCTCAATGGAACGAATATCTTTGAATGCAGCAGTTGTGTGTACCTGGGTCAAGAACTCAACATGACAAACGACCTGGCACCTGAACTGTGCGTTAGGAAGAGAGTAGCGTGGAACATCTTCAAAAATGTCGAAGAAGTGGTTAAGAGGATGAAGAACCTCCAGCTCCAGGCACATCTTTTCGATTCCACTGTTTTTCCTGCACTAATATATGCCTCAGAGACCTGGGCCCTACGAAAACAGGATGAGAACACTATTCGGGTATCCCAGAGAGAGACTGAAAGAGCTCTGCTTGGAATATCACATTTCACTTATGTGAGAGAAGGAATCTGGAGTTCCAATCTCTGTTGACGATCTAGAATCAAGGACACTATCTCATTTGCCAATGCGTCAAAAATCAGATGGGCCAGATACGTAATGCAATTTAGAGATGACCACTGGACTAGAGCTGTTACCTACTGGATTCCATGGGACATCAAAAGAACACCTGGCCACTCACCTATGAGATGGTCAGACTTCTTCATCAAGACTCTGAATGAACGGTTTGAGGCCCTTCGTTGTCCTGGAGTGAGCAGACGCCATTGGGCTCCACTAGCACTCAATGAACAACGGGATAACAAGTGATAAAAGTGACACAAGTGATAGTATTTTAGAGAGTTCACTTCAGAATAAAATTTTAGGTAGCTTATTTCAAAAAACTGATTTAATTGCATATCACCATAAAATGATCTTGGTATTCCATCTGATTTGTTCACATTTTTTTAACTGTGCATACGTTGTAGCACTGTAGCACTGTTGTCCTGTTGTTCATCAATTTGCTCAAGCAGACACCAGTAACGTCTCCATTGTGAGACTTCTTACTGTTTTTGGCATATCGAATACCATGGGTAGCTTGCCAGGCTCTGCAGTGTGGGCGGGATACTTCCAGGAGCTTGCCAGATTCTCTGGAAGGGATGGAGGAATTGAACTCAGGTCAGCCACGTGCCAGGCAAACACCCTACCTGTTATGCTATTGCTCCAGCCCCTGTGTATACATTATTGCTGCATATATGTATCTGATATGCTTTATCAACTTTTTTCTTTTTTTTGCTTTTTGGATCTCACCCAATGATGTGCAGGGGTTACTCCTGGCTCTGCACTTAGGAATTACTGCTGGGGCAGCCATATGGGATGCCAGGAATTGAACCTGGGTCGGCCGTGTGCAAGGCAAATGTTCTACCAGCTGTACTATCGCTCTGGCCCCTGCTTTATAAACGTTTAACTTATTTTTCTTCATTTTTAAAAATTAGCTTCTCCAACTAACATCAAGCTATAGTTCTTTAAAATTCATTTAAAAATTTATAGTAGTTTTCTTAGCAGATATAGTTTAAATTTCAGAAAAGGATTTCTGGATTTAGTGTAGAAAAATCTTAGAATAATGGATTATAGATGAAAATAGATCTGAAAGTCAACTCTCCGAGAAGCATTCTCAGTTTCTTTTCAGTATTCCAACCTCCGGTCCTCCAATGGAATATCTAGAGAATTCCTCAGATTTCCAGGATTCTTTGTGTTATTTCTGTATTTTCTTAAGATTTCCAAATGAGATTTTTATCCTGCCATCATTTCCCCATTACTGAACTGGCACATATACATCTTTTGACAACTATCTTTTAAAAATTTACTGCCTGTGGGGTTGGAGAAATAGTACGGTGGGTAGGGCATTTACCTTGCATGTGACCAACCTATATGATTCTAAGTATGATCCCTTAGCAAGGAGTGAGGAATAAGCCTCAAGCTGAGTGTGGCCCAGAAACAAAAAACAAACAAAAAATGTACTTGCCGAAAATTCTGGATTCATGGCACACATTGTTATTTCTCTACCTATTTGTGCACATTATTTTCTGATCATTTGCAATTAATAAATTTCATTAAGTCTTTTTCATTGTCAAGAGTGTATGTTTACTTTTTCTTGGGGCCTGAGAACTGAGTCATGCATGAAAATAATTTTTTATTGTTTTCTAAAAGCCTAGGAAATGACTTGTCTCATAGTACAGTAGCTTGGAATGACATTGATTTAACCTCAACTCTATTAGAGAAATGTTAAGTCCAAAAGTTTCAGAAAGACCTTCTGAAGCTAACGTAGAATTAAGAAAATAATTATATTAATTTTAGAACATACATTACCTCAGTGTTATCTCCAGTAGTTTTTGATTTTTATAGTTTCATCAGATTCTACTGTGCAAGAACAAGCAATGCAAATCTGCTTCCAGGGAAAAGAAAACTTATGCTACCTCTTCATTTTATTGAAGCAGAAAATTGAACATGGGTAGATAGTGTGTACATATGTGAATAATGATTAAAATTCACCAATATGTAATGCTTTTGCCAAAATCCACTTCTAGTCAATATAAAATTGGAAGTTTGCATTTAACAATGGCAGTTGGTCTTAGATGGCCTGATTAAAACAGAAGTAACAGTGTAAAGCAGAACATTTTAAAGCTGTCTAGCTTGACTAAAATCAAGCCTGAGACAGCCCAATGCAGCTTTTTGTTGGGCTAAGAAATATTTTTTTCTGGGTGTTATTTTGATTTTTTTTTCCAAAAATTCCATTGTGAATTAGGTGTTCATTATTCAGAAAGCATTTCACCACAAACCATATGACAATTTAACATCTGCATATATGGTTCCAAGCATCTGGTGTGGGGGTGGACTCCCAAATTGTGGTCAGGAGGTCTGGGGGACAGAGGTCTATGTGGTGCCTGGGGCCCATGCCTTGTATGGGCCTTAACTGGTTCTATCTCTGGTGACTCTACAGTTTTTAGTTTTGAATCCATTTTAGCTTAATCTAGCTACTGGTGCAAATGTTTTTCATAGCAAGGCATTAAAATTTAAAAGAGTGTCTATCCTTTCTTGACGGGTAGCTTACAAGCACAGGGAGCAATGGCCAGTGTAGAGGTGAATGATGACATTGCTGTATAGGTC
Source organism: Sorex araneus (assembly GCF_027595985.1). Classification (NCBI taxonomy): domain Eukaryota; kingdom Metazoa; phylum Chordata; class Mammalia; order Eulipotyphla; family Soricidae; genus Sorex; species Sorex araneus. The sequence continues at coordinate 31,235,984 of NC_073307.1, read as the reverse complement.
GTGCAGGTGCCCATTTCTTCCCACTGCATAGTTGTCAGGATCATTAGTCCTGGACCTGGTGGTTGAAAATAAAATATTCAACTGGCCCAGTAAAAAGTTGAGGCTTCAGGATGGGGTTCCAGATACCTGAAATCTATTGATCTCTACTAACAGGAATAATTTAATCATTTTTAATGAAGAGGTAATCTTTTTTTTTAATTTACGCCAAAGTAAAAAACTCTTATTCAAGTAAGTCTTTGTGTAGCTGCTATAGAGTGAGGACTATTGTGGGGGAAAGAGCCCATCTACAAAGTAGACTGTTTGCAGAAGCAGAAAAGGAAGGAATATGGAGCAGTAGTTGTTTCTTGAATATTTAATAATATTAGTGATCTATCCTTGAGATTAAGAAAACCAGCAGATTAGTTGAGTCAGCTACAGTGTGAAGCAGACACATTTAAGAAATATTTTACACAATTACACAGGTGTGTGCACATGTGTACACACACACCAGCATAATATCTTGGTGTATAAAACTTGAAAATTCCTAATGCCAAAGCCATGCGTAAGATGGCCTCTGCCCACTGGCCACGCACTCTTGTAAGAATGTTGATGGGTTTCTCCATAGATGAGATAACATTTGGGGTAGACTTTGTTCTAAAGCTGTCCTCCAGATGTCCAATTTCTGATGCTATACTAACTTGTTTGCAGGACTTGAAATATATTACAATGACTATAATTTATATTGTTACAGTTTTGAAGGAAACCACTTATACAGCTTTCATTCTGTTACAATTTGGAAAAGTAGAAAGAAATAAGCAATTCATAAAACAACAGCAAAGTTTTGTTTTTGTTTTATGCAACAGTGTTTAGAAGAATGGATTTTAACACATGTCAACATTGATGTTTATATATTTCTAAATTATCTTAAACTAATAATATAATATTTACATGATGTTAATAGTTTTTTTATATAATAAGTATTCTGTAGTGTATAAATTTAGTTAATAATATTTTATGAAATATTTCATGCCAATTATAAAAAAACAAACTTTGTAAGGACATATTGATGCTGAGTTTATTTTTTGTACCTTTCACATTTTTAATTGGTAAATTATAAACTTATATTTGTGGAAGAGGTAATTTTATTTGTACACTAATACCTGGTTCCCTTTATGTGTTTGTATAATGGGTAACAGAAACATTTTATAGGTCTTATGCTCTCCAACAAGATAAGTAAATTAGAAATATTTAAGAAATTTACATCAACATTTTTCTCCTTAAAATTTTTATTGAGACAAAATCAGAAAATTTTCTATACTTTTGAATTAAGAATTTATTTTCAATCCAAACTCCTTATCATTTGACAAATAGATTTAATTTGATAAACAATTGTGAGCTATTACAAAGCAGCCTTTAACTTTATGTATTATAAAAACATATTCAAATTTATCCACATTTGAGTTAGCAAAGTATCTTCTTGATCTTTATCCTAAAGAAAACATAACCAGTCAAATGTGATTTACATTCATAATTTTGCCCCAAATCCAGCTGTTCTTCATCAGTATATGTAACTGCCAGATCCTACAGTAAACTTCCAGATAGAATAATTAACAACAACAAAAAATCAAAAAATTGGTCCTTTTTTGTCTTTAAAAAAAGATGATCTCAGACTTTATTGCAAAACTGATGCTCTTTCATCAAGTTTCTCATACACTTCTCCAAATGTGAATTTTTGAAATTGTGTAATCAATTTCAATCAACTTGAGCATCAAGTCAATAGCAATAATGTATGAGTTATCTTTACTTCAGATAGCATGTTTTAATGAACAGAGTCAGTCAGCTTATATTCATGTAGTATAAGAACTATGACATATTTGGGGCATGCAAACTTTTGAGAGATTTGTCTGCTAATGTTTCAGACATAAGACCAGAAGATTCTCTATATTAAATATTATCTATATTAAAGATATATTAAATATTCTTTATATTAAAACTTTGCTTCCTACCAAACTGCAAATAGTCCTAAAGGGTAGTGCTTGAAATACACAACTGTTTTAATTTTGGTGCGATAAAAGTAATTTTCAGATTATAAAAAGAAGGGACCCACAAATACTGAATGAAACTTACAGGTGTAAAGTATAGCATATAAGGATAAAATATACCTAGGAATTATGTTGCCAAGAATAATTGTCATAGATTTTATCTTATACTAGTTAAATTTATCAAGGACTAACAACCATGCTTATTCTAGTCACTACACTCTTTAGTAAGTTAATAAGTTTAATGGTTATCTTTTCTAGAAGTAACATAAAAGGTGCTTTTTATTTAAAATCCAAGAATTTAATGACAGAAAAGAAGAGGAATAAATGATGTCATTTTGGGTAGCACTGTAATACTGTCGTTCCGTTGTTCAACCATTTGCTTGAGTGGGCACCAGTAATGTCTACATTGTGAGACTTGTTAGTGTTTTTGGCATATCGAATATGCCACGGGTAGCTTCCCAGACTCTGCCATGAGGGTGGGATACTCTGGGTAGCTTGCCGGGCTCTCCGAGAGGGATGGAGGAATAGAATCCAGCTCAGCCACATGCAAGGCAAATACCCTACCCACTGTGCTATTGTTACAGTCATTTGGGGTAACCATGAAAAAGATTTGAAAGTGGAATATTAGTGCGTATTAATTATGTGCCATGAAAAATGGTTCTGAGGAACAATTCTTGTACAGTAATGGAAAGGGCATTGATGGAATATAATTCTATTGGGATAAAACTCAGGTACTGCAGGAACAAATGCCAATATTTTTTCCATACAGGGATTAATTACATGGTCAACAGCTGGAATTTACAAGGAGGCATATTAAATAAAATTGCAGGCAAGCTTGTGCTGCATTCCCACAAAAGCCATAAAATGGGAATACCAAGAGAACTGGCAAATGTAATCTTTCACCTATTATTTTAGGCACAGCTGTCCACATATAGGTTAGGGAGATGGAAATTTGTAAGTTGCAAACTGTGTGCCATATTGGAAAAATTTGATGTGAGCAATTTTAGTCACTAAAAAAAAAACCTCAACAATTGTGGCTAAAATCAGCATCGTCTCAAATTTGAGCTGAGACTATATATAGATAGATCTACCTATATATAGAGAGAGAGAAAAAGAGAGAGGGAGAGAGCCATTATTGCTACCTTTGTTCCGTAAAGGCAATTTATTCATTTTCTCTTTTGCCGTATGTATTTATCTTGTACTTGCTTTCTTCTAAAACCTTGGAGAGTCTGTCAGTTTTTCTGAAACTTGGCAAGTTTCATTTCATTTTAGAAATGAAAATGTATGGTGGGATTTTCAACAATTAAGGTGAAAGCACATTAGCTACATAACTTATTTGATCAAAATTCAGAAATCATCCAGAGTCTGTCCACTTTACATCACTTTCAAACTCTTTGGCCATGGAGATGGTTCAATCGACTAGTGCACATATTTTAATGCCGGAGGACTGGGATTGATCCCGACACTCATGACCACCTGAACACAACCCAAAAGGTGCCGATGAGCAACATGAGGGAAGTGCTCCATGAGCTCTGCTAGGTATAACATAAAACTTCTCTTTGTAGTTTTCTTATTTCTGCTCTCATTTCCTCCTGTATTTTATTGGATGTCCATTCCACAGTGCCTCTCAGCTCATTAAACATCCTCACCATTGTGTCTCTGATTTCTTTATCAGAGAGATTTTCACAGCACAAAGACTGACACACATCCCAAAAAAAAGAAAAGAAAAGAAAAGAAAAGAAAAGAAAAGAAAAGAAAAGAAAAGAAAAGAAAAGAAAGGCCAGTGTTGGTGAGGATGGGGGAAGAAAGGGACTCTTAATTCATTGCTAGTTGGAATACTGACTGGTCTAGCCATTTTGGGAAAAATTTGGACATTCCTCAAAAACCTAGAAATTGAGTTCCCATTTGATCCAGCAAGACCATTTCTGCGAATATACCCTGGGAGCCCAAAAACACACAGCAGAAACACCATCTGCACTCCTATGTTGATTGCAGCACTATTCACAATGGCCAGAATCTGGAAACAACCCGAGTGCCTGAGAACAGATATCTGGATAAAGAAACTTTGGTACATCTACACAATGGAATACTATGCAACTGTTAGGAAAAAATAAGTTATGAAGTTTGCCTATAAATGGATGGACATGGAGAGAGTATCATGCTGAGTGAAATGAGTCAGAAGGAGAGGGGCAGATACAGGATGACTGCATTCATGTGTGGTATATAAAAGAATATGTAGTAGAAGAATAAGTAGAAGTAGAAGAAGAAGCCTCTGTTTTTCCTGGCCTTTTTTCCAAGGCCAGGAAAAATAGGGGCTAGGAGGATGGGTCAGTAGTTGCAATCTACCACATATGTGTATGGGACGGAGGTAGGTAAGATAGAGGAGGGACCAGTATGACAACAATAGTTGGAAATGTGCTGGATAAGAACTGAGCTGTTAAAAGTAGAGAATGAGGAAGGTGCCTGCCAGAGAGGTGAAGGGGGGATGGGAGGGAAACTGGAGACACTAGTGCTGGGAAATGTATACTGTTGGAGGAATGGGTGTTGCAACACTATATGAATGAAACCTAATCATGAACAATTTTGTAAAGGTCTATTTCACAGGGATTCAGTTAAATCTTCAAAAAATACGCCTCTTTAGTATTGTCTACAAAGTCTTACATCCTGGGCTCACCTCCCACTTCAACCTTATTTCCTCGCTATCTCTCTTCTCTCACACAAGAAGACACCCTGGCCTCCTGCCAGGTCCTTCCAGCTTCTTAGATCGTGGTGGCCTTGTCATGGAATGCTGCTCCTGACTCTGGTATGTCTCTTTGGCTTCCTTTGAGTTTCAGTTTACTTCCCTCTTCAAGAGGTATTCTCTGACCACTTTTTCCAACTTGGATCTCTAAATTTTATCAGGGATTCCCATTTGGTTTCTTTCACAGAACAAATGCATGCATTATAATTACTGGTTTACTTACAGAATATTTCCTACTTGGTCTGAACACCAAAGTGAATGTCCAAGTGCACACATGTCTTCAGTGACTAATACTGAGTCCAGACATTGTACATCACTTTATAAACCGAAGACATGTGTTATGAGGCAGAATGGATATTAAAAATTTAAATAAATAATGTTAGGATGCATTTTCAGGTTAAGTACTTTTTTTGATTAAGATACTGTTTCTGAAGTTCAACTATATATGCATATATAGGTACTGAATCACAATATGGTATGTGGACCTTGGGAGTGGGGGAAGTAAAAGTTACAGCAAAAGGACACCAGATGTGTTAAATTAGTGACTATATTTAAATGGAAATGCCAGTCTACAAGTCTTCACCCACCTAAAACTATTTGAGGGTACGAAGATGCTGATGTGTTTTTTCCAATGGTACCAAAAAGTTTTTTTTTTCAAGAAAAGAAGAGCTTGCACGAACTGTCCATAAAAATTGTATAAAGCTTCACATGCTATAACTTTCCTTCACTTCTCATGTCAAAGTTTCTGTGACATGTAACACTTAAAGGCTCATTGACTAGCTATATAATAATATCCTTAAAATACTTTCCCAAAAGAAGGTTTTGCTGAGAGGAAAAATTGAGAGTTAATACATAATATTTCCTATCCCCATAACACTTGGAATGGGAATATCCAGTCAGCAGGAGTAATGTAGAAAGTACAACTTGATTTTTCTTGCTCCATGTCATTGTCTCTTTCACAGTTTGCAAAAGCAGAGACTTGATACTCCAGGTGGTGCACCATTAAGGTGAGTTGGAGGAAAAGAAAGAGAAGTGTGTGCTTTTTTGTTAGTTATTAAGGCTGATCTGCCTTGGTTCATGAGCTGTATTTGGCTAGGTCACTAACCTGTAATTCTTACATAGAAAATGCTCTCCACATATTGCAGTGATGATAAAACATATTGGAAAATTACAGTAGTACATCCACTTTTGAAACAAAGGCAACTAGACACTAACTTTGTCCTTTTCAATAGTGTGACTCACTTTGGAGACTTAAATATTCTTCCTATTCATGGTTTAATATAGGTAATCGTAAAAAAATTCCCAAATTCCCTTATTGATCAGGAAAAAACAAAAGAATAAGAAAATAATCAAAATGAAAGCATTGTTGCTGAATTGAGAGCTCAATATAATTCCTTTTTTTTTTTTTTGAGTTCAACATGCTGGAAGTCTTCATTCACATTCCACCCAAGCAACCATCATCCACACCCACTTTCCTTTTCAAGGAAAACATTTACTTTTGTGACTTGGTTATAATGCAATACAAAGAACTTCTTTGTGTGTGAAAATGAAACTGGGTGTGAGCCTTTTAAGGAAAAATTAAAGAAGGATGTGTATGTGGAGGGTGAAATTCCCAAGACTTGCTCAGCTGTTCTTGCCTACCTCCTACTTAGAAACCAGGCTGCCCTGCATAGCAAGGTCCAGATGTGTCTCAGGGAGCAAAATAGCATCTCTAATGGCTGCTTGCTGAGCTGTTCAAACAGCAGCAAGCTAAGGCTGGTCATAGAGCTTTATCACAGGGCCTGGGATAGAGCACATCTCCGCCAGACAATCTCTATCAGATATTTTTTACAGGCCTCATCTGTGTCTCCCAGAAATTATGGCATGTCATTTAACTTCCCAAGTAGCAAGTAAGCTTTAAACTAAAGGTAAAAGCATCTTGAGATAACCTAGTTGAGGTGACTTGCTTTGTCACCCAGGAGATATTTCAGTGACATTGGTGTCATTTGTGAATGCTGTACTCTTAGAGGAAAACATTGTAAAAATATAAAAGAAGCTAGACCTTTAAAGAAATTTCTAAAATTGACCAAGAGGTTCATGGAAGCTTAGACCCTAGCAGTTCCCCATTCCCTACCCTCACTATCTCTCTCCCAATCTTCTATTTCTTCCTGTCATTACTCCCAACACACTCTGTCCTTTTCCTCATTCTCTAGACACCTGTGGTCTAGTCTATTCTAAAACCAAGTGATCCACTCTCTTCTAATTTGTGATACTATTATTCCTGCCACTTGGAAATTTCTTAAGTCATCGTTCTATACCGATACATCAGTCTATTCAGAGGTCACTGTGATCCCACCATGGGATACTTACAGTGCCATGAGAAATTCATCAAATAACTCCTAAAAATTCAGTGGTCTTCTCTCAACTGTACACTGCTTGTCTTCCCTAAAACATTTTGACATGATTAGTTTTACTCTGATTTTTGAAAATCAACATTCTTTTTCTGTTTCTTTTGGTTTTTGCTCTGGGGCCATAACTACTGGTTCTCAGGGATTACTCTTAGTGTGGTGCCTGATAGTTACTCCTGGTGTGCTTGGGCAGGGTAATTAGGGGGCTGTATTGTGCCAGTGATTGAGCCTGAGCCTCCCAAATGCAGAACATCTGGTTCCCAACTTTTTGAACCATCTCACTAGCCCCCCAAATCAACTTTCCTATGCTATAATTTCTTTTTTCCCTATTACTCTCCTCTTTCCTCTTTTTATCACACACACTCTATTTCTTATACTGAGGAACATTTACCTCCTCTCTCTATAGTACCTGTTTATCTGTATCTTTCTTTCATCAAGGTTCATTCTGCAATCTCTCTGCAGGATCTCTTGTGATTTTTAGATTCATCTTTGACGATGCTACATTTCTTAATCCTTCTTGTACCACCTTCTCCCTTGGACCTTCATTCTTACCCTCAGTCATACCAGTTCTTTTTAAGCTTTTGATCATCTGATTTCAGCTGTTGGCTCAGAATCCTTCATCAGTTTTCTAGCTCACATAGTCAAAGCCAAATTCTTTTCAAATCCCAAGAGACCCTGTGTGATGGAGGCCAGACCATGTCCCTGAGCTGAGCCATCTGACAATCCCAAGCTTACTCTTCTTGCACGCACCCCTTCAAGGTCGGTCTCAGGGACGGACTGTGCATGCTTTCTCATGCCAGAGTGTTGCCTAACAAGCTCTGTACTCTGGCCACAACTTACATTAAATTCTTGTGCTCCATGGCCTCATTTCCTGCTTGATTTTCCCTAAAGGACTTATTTTACTTTTGTTATTATAGGGTTTTTTTTTCTCCCTCAATCAGAATGATGTCAAGAGAGATTTGCTTTTAAATTAGCTTTGTAAATGTAACATTCCCAATTCCTACCACTGGGATATAGTATATTCAGAATAACTGTGTAAAATTGGGCCAGTCATAGGTAAAATAGCTACTCTTCCAATATGATAGAAGAATGAGAAGAATCCAACACTATTCAAAATGGCAAACAAAAAATGATGTGCTTAACTTTTTCTGCATTCAGTGTAAGATTCTTAAAGTCCAGGTATCATACTTAATCATCTGAGATAGAGGAGGTCCACTAGAATTTCCCTGGAGGTCTCACCTCTGTCTAAGTGGTCCTGGATTTGTACTTATTAAGTGAAGGCATGGTAGGCAAGGCTCTCTGCTGATCTCTGTAGAATGAGACTTGTTCCAATCACTGGTTGTGCCAGCTGCTTACCTCATGAACACCATGAGAAAAATAACTGGACCAGAATATTGGAGTACTTAACAACATGAACAAGTCACAAAAGCAGTAAGATAAATAAAAGGAACTAGAAATAAATGACCATATATCATCACTTTATATGGAATATCCACAAAAGACAGATCTATAGACTGAGAGTAGATTAGTGTTTGCCTGGAGCAGAAAATAGAAATGGGACGAACAGTAAATGGAACTGAGGGATCTTATTGGAGTGCTGAAATATGCTACTATTAATTTATGAAGATGTCCACACAGTTTAATAAATTTATTCAAAAATCATTGGATTAGACTGAACCAAAGAGATACTACAGAGGTTGTGACACTTTCCTTGTCCATAGCCAATTACGATTCCATCCCCAACGTGGTAAATTGTCCCCTGAGTACCACCAGGAGTGATCCCTGAAAACTGAGTTAGGAACAAGCCCTGAGTATAGCCAGGTGTGGCATCCCCTCAAAAAAATTGATTGAATCATACACTTGAATGTCTAAATTTTATAATAATACACCACAATAAAATTAAAAATAAAAGTAAGTAAAAATAACCATAGCAGGTATAATATAACTACATACCACATGACAATTCTCTAAAATTCTAGAAATAGTTGAACTATAGTTATAGAAGTCTATCAAAATTCTCTACTAGAGAGACTCTTGGAATAAGATTGACTATAAAGGGCAATGGTTGTTGTTTCTGTTTTATATTGTGCTTTGTGTGATGGTTACAGTCTTGCATCTCTGAATTACCAAAATTCACTTGTGTGTTTAAATCAATGAACTTTGTTAATTCTAATTATATTTCATAAAGCTGAAAATATCTCAATGCTTATAATTAATTTTACAATGGAAGGGGTTGGACCACATGTGGTGATACTCAGGAGTTATTGCTGGCTCTGCACTCAGGATTTAGTCCTGGTGGTGCTGCAGACACCATATGGGATGCAGGGAATTGATCCCAGGCTGACCACATGCAAGGCAAATGCCTTACGTGCTATTAATTGTAATACCCTTATGACTAAGGTTATTGCAGTGTACCCTTACACTTACAATAGTAACACCCTTACTATTCATTGTTCCAGCCCCCTACAATGTTTTTTAAATCATTCTTAGTTTTAAAACTTTTTACTCCATTGAAAAAAAATTTTTTTGGCTTTTTGGGTCACCCGGAGATCCACAGGGGTTACTCCTGGCTCATGCACTCAGGAATTATTCCTGGAGGTGCTTGGGGGACCATATGAGATGTTGGGAATCAAATCCGGGTCGGCCGCGTGCAAGGCAAACACCCTACCTGCTGTGTGCTATCGTTCCAGTCCTTCATTAGAAAAATTTTTGTTTGGAATGGTGAGACAGTATAGAAGGTAAGTATAGAAGCTGCCTGGCATGCACCTGACTTGACTTTTTAATCAATCTAAGTTTCAAATTTAAACTTAATTTTTGAAATGTGAAAATGTCAGTGGCACTTTCACTTCTGAAATAAAAACAACTAGATACTAACTTTATTATTCATAGAGCACCTGGGAGAGATGCTTCTGTGTACATAAAAAGTACATTGAAATGCGCATAATTTATTATAAAACAAGTTAAAAATATTAATGTCCAAATGGTTTGATCATTGGCACCCCATATGGTCCCCTGAGCTCACCAAGAATGATCCCTAAGTACGGAACCAGGAGTAAGTCCTTAACACCACTGGGTGTGGCTCCAAAACCAAAGTAAATAAATAAGTCTAGTTTTTAAGTCCTTTAGTGCTTATTTAAAATATATTTACCAATATCACCTTATTTGCTCAGATGACAAAGCACAGGAATTTTCTAGGAAGTTAGAAAAATATGTGTATATATATATATATGAAAGAAAACTTTTCCTAAACAATAAGATTTAAAAATATTACAAAACTTAGTTGACCTTTCTACATATCTCCCTTCTAAGTGATGGAACAATTGTTCCAAAGAACAGTAAACTCTACTCTGCATCAAAAAGAATAAATTACTGATAAATAAATACACTATCAGTTGCTCTCTAATACATTATGTGAAAGAAATAATAGGAGTATACTTACAATAGAATTGTTTTCTGTCGCAGAAAAATGAGAGTGCAAGGGCAGAAATATGAGTAGTGCTTGCTTCTGATAAGAAAGGGATTGACTGCAGAGGGGCACTTGACAGTTTTCTAAACTGAACTAGGGTTTGTCCAACTGAGGTGCTGGTTTCAGAGATGTAATACATGAACTGTACTTCTGTTAAAACTGGATTTTACAGGGCTAGAGAGATATGTAGAGGCTAAGCTCTTGTCTTCCATGCAGTCATCTTTGGTTTGATCCCTAGCAGTGGTGTCTTCTGAGCATAACATAATGTCCCCTGAGCACAGATCCTGGAGGAAGCCCTAAGCACAGCAGATGTTGTCTAAAAACAGCAACAAACCAACCCTGTATTCTGCTATACATATGTTCACTCCAAATTTGTTTTTTGAAACTTTTGTTTTATTGATTGAGGTACTGTGATTTACAATACTGTAATGATGGTTTCCTGTGTATTTCAACATCACACCCACTAGCAGTGTACCTCTGCCAAGGTCCTCAATGCCCCTTCCTTTCAACACCCCCACACCCTTCAAATTCAGTTCTGTCGATCAGTTCTCCCATACTGTTGTCTTTGACCTTTGTTTACATTATGTCTTTCTTTAACACAGCATATGGAAGAAATTGTTCTGTATCGCATGGTACTGGAACAAAGGCAGAGCCGTAGACCAATGGAACAGGGTGGAATATCCCTACACACAACCCCAAATGTATGATCATCTAATCTTTGATAAGGGAGCAAGAGATGTGAAGTGGAGCAAGGAAAGCCTCTTTAACAAATGGTGCTGGCACAACTGGACAACCACATGCAAAAAAATGGGTTTAGACCTTGACCTGACACCATGCACAAAAGTCAGATCAAAATGGATTAAAGACCTCAACATTAGACCACAAACCATAAGGTACATTGAAGACAAGGTCGGCAAAACCCTCCACGATATTGAAGATAAAGGTATCTTCAAACGTGACATGGAACTAAGCAATCTAGTAAAAACAGAGATCAACAAATGGGACTACATTAAACTAAAAAGCTTCTGCACCGCAAGATATACAGTGACCAGAATACAAAGACTATCCACAGAATGGGAAAGGATATTTACACAATACCCATCAGATAAGGGGTTGATATCAATGGTATATAAAGCACTGGTTGAACTCTACAAAAAGAAAACATCCAACCCCATCAAAAAATGGGGCGAAGAAATGAACAGAAACTTTACCAAGGAAGAAATACGAATGGCCAAAAGGCACATGAAAAAGTGCTCTGCATCACTAATCATCAGAGAGATGCAGATCAAAACAACCATGAGATACCACCTCACACCACAGAGACTGGCACACATCCAAAAGAACAAAAGCAACCACTGTTGGAGAGGATGTGGGGAGAAAGGGACCCTTCTACACTGCTGGTGGGAATGCCGGCTAGTTCAGCCCTTTTGGAAAACAGTATGGACGATTCTCAGAAAACTAGAGGTTGAGCTCCCATTTGACCCAGCAATACCACTGCTGGGAATATATCCCAGAGAGGCAAAAAAGTACAATCGAAACAACATCTGCACATCTATGTTCATCGCAGCACTGTTTACAATAGCCAGAATCTGGAAAAAACCTGAATGCCCCAAAACAGATGACTGGTTGAGGAAACTTTGGTACATCTATACAATGGAATACTATGCAGCTGTTAGAAAAAAGGAAGTCAAGAATTTTGTAGTTAAGTGGATGGGCATGAAAAGTTTCATGCTGAGTGAAATGAGTCAGAAAGAGAGAGACAGACATAGAAAGACTGCACTCATCTATGGTATATAGAATATCAGAGTGGGAGACTAATACCCAAGAACTGTAGAAATAAGTACCAGGAGGTTGACCCCATGGCTTCGCGGCTGGCCTCACGTTCCGGGGAAAGGGCAACTCAGAGAAGCGATCACCAACTACATTGTAGTTGAAGGCCATGGGGGGAAGGGAGTTGCGGGCTGAATGAGGGCTAGAGACTGAGCACAGCGGCCACTCAACACCTTTATTGCAAACCACAACAGCTAATTAGAGAGAGAGAACAGAAGGGAATGCCCTGCCACAGTGGCAGGGTGGGGTGGGGGGGAGATGGGATTGGGGAGGGTGGGAGGGACGCCGGGTTTACGGGTGGTGGAGAATGGGCACTGGTGAAGGGATGGGTTCCCGAACTTTGTATGAGGGAAGTATAAGCACAAAAGTGTATAAATCTGTAACTGTAAAAAAAAAAAAAAGAAATTGTTCTGTATCTATCCCTTTTCACCACTCAGTCTAACATCCTCTTCTTCCATCCATATTGAGGCAAATTGACAAATGATTTTATTTCTTAGAGCTGCATAATATTCCATTTTGTTTAGGTAAATTTTAAACAAATGACTCTTGTGGACTGTCTCTAATGTTTAGAAAATTAAAAAATGTAAATAATTATGAGGAGGGGCTGGAACAATAGTACAGTGGGTAGGGTACTTGCCTTGCAGGTGGCCAACCCGGGTTCGATTCCCAGCATCCAATATGGTCCTCTAAGCACTGCCAGGGGTGATTCCTGAGTGCAGAGTCAGGAGTAACCCCTAGGAATTGCCAGGTGTGACCCAAAAAAGAAAACAAAACAATTATGAGGAAATCTATACAAATAAAATTGCACCAATCTTCAACAAAAATTATAGTGTTTTAATTTTTTTTTAGAGAAAAAGTATAACCAAGCTTTAACATACACTAAACATATTAGATACACTGTTTTTCTTGGTAGAGAGCTCCCAAACAATGCTCAAGATATCTGGGGCCCATTCCCAGCCACATTCAGCCAATATGGCCTGACAGTGCTGGGGTTCAAACTTGGGTCCAGTAAACTCAAATAACTGAGCACTAAGTTATTTATCATGACCATGTATATATACCAAGTTTCTAGGAGTTAATTGTTCACATCAATATTTAATGTGTATGCAGCTATCAAACAAGAAGTATTACTTTTTTATATTGGTCTTACAAAAACTTTTTTATTTGAAAAAGCATATATGTATTTAAAGATTGGCATTCAGATGTTTTCAAAGATTAAAAAATGGAAAGAGCTACATGTCCATCAATGGGTAAACCATTTAACTGATTTATCTATCTATCTATCTATTATAATAATGTCATTTAAAGGATTGAAGTAAATATTTGTAAAACATTATTATGTTCTGTTTAATCAATTATAAAATGTGACAGCTTTCAAAATATCTCGAGGGATTCTATACCTACTGAATCTAAGGGATTAAGAGAATTATTTGTGTCTTTTTAGTACAAATTAAATTTTTAAACTAAACTAACAGAAATTCTAAAATTTTTCATGGTTGGAAGAAGGGGAAGAATGCAGACGAAGGGGTGAAACTGACTCCAGTTCATTCCTCAGCACCCCATGGTTCTTAAGATAGCTGGAGGCTCTCCTCTGAGGACTTCTGGGAAATCATCAGCACCAAGTCATCCCTACCACTGCTTAGACAACCCCCAGCACTGCATTCTTGGGCCATAGCATTAACTGCTGGCCTGATTGGCTAAGAATCAGTAGGAAGGCCCCTGGGTCCTTTTCTCTCTCCAAATAATAATTTTTAAAAAGTTCTTATCAGAGGGAAGATATTCTGTGGACATGAATATGAAATAGATATCTTGTAGTAATTTGACAGATTGAAGGAACCAAGAGAGGAACCCAGGTGTGCAGGACCCATGGCTGAGATCTCCAAGCCTACTCAAAGGTGGACTGAGTCTCCTCCACCCAGATGCCCCGTTTTCCAATAACTTGGCTGTCACACTCACAAACTGCCCCCAGTGCCATGTAATCTCATCAACGGCCAAGATCCAGAGACTATAAAACAAATCTCCTGAACAAGAGCGATGCAGAATCTTGCACAGCAGAGCCTGGCAAGCTACCCATGGTGTATTACATATGCCAAAAGCAGTAACAATAATGGGCCTCATTCCTCTGAACATGACAGGGATGAATGGAGACGTTACTGGCGTCTGCTAGAAACAGATCGATGAGCAATGGGATGACAGTGATACAGTGATACAGTTATGTTACAGATTTGAAACTAATATATATCATTTAAAGCTCAGTAAAAATCTGAATGTCTTTTAAATGAATAAAGTCTTTCACTAAAGTATACATTTTTATTTAGTATGTACAAGAAGTATATGGTTTTTATATGGTAATTACTTCTGAAAATAACATTTAAAAATGAATACCATTTGGAAGATGATCTTAAAATGGAAAGTGGTAAATGAATATACAATAGTAAAGAAAATAACTTAGAAAAACGGGATAATGAATAAGGTAAAAATGACATCCATATAACATTAAACTGAAAGAGATGAGGAAATCATCATGAAACAAAAGACATTTATCTGAGGGAGTAACTTAGAAGCAAAAAGTTCAAGGAATATTTCCTTTTTAAAAAATACTCCAGAATTTTGAGAATTGTGTATCATATATAAAATCTTTATTTATGAGGGTATCAACTTTTAAT
The DNA here is from genome assembly GCF_027595985.1 of Sorex araneus. Lineage (NCBI taxonomy): Eukaryota > Metazoa > Chordata > Mammalia > Eulipotyphla > Soricidae > Sorex > Sorex araneus. The sequence continues at coordinate 31,220,874 of NC_073307.1, read as the reverse complement.
AGAGTAAATTAACTTGTGTATGCCAATTAAGATGATGACCTCTCATGATTTATACACTGATATATAGTCCATGTTTAAAAGAAATTCTAGAAAATGCCGAATAATTTAAAGAGGAGTCTTTCAAGCCCATTAGAGCCTGTGCTTGTGAACTGACTTATATTTATTTTTCCTTGTGGGTCTGGCTTACCTTGTATTTATTGATGACCTATCTAATTAAAATAAATGCAAGATTAATTCAGTTGTTGAAGAATGAGTGTTAATATATTTGCATCAATGGCTCTAGCTCTGTGGGGAAAGTGGATGGATCGTCGTGTGGGAGCAGAGAATGGAGTACAGAGTAATATAGATCCCACAGAAAATTTTAATGTTCTGTCTCCCCGCTAAACCTTCCTTAGCAATCTCAGCAAACAAATGTTGATGTTTCATGAAGGCAGATGTTATTTTTTGAGGTCTTTTGTTGATTATTATACCAGGTTATTTGATTATAATCAAATATATAATTATTATTTGTATATAAGATAAAATTATGTAGATATAATATATACATATATATTATATGTACATAATTATATATAATACAGTTCAAGTTTATAAATGATAGTAAAATCATTTAAGCAAAGGTTCTTAACTGTGGAATGTAAAATTACAGTATCTCTATAATTCAATAATATTAAGATTATTAATAGGTCTATTCTACTAACTTGGAAAAGAAGAATTTCATGGAAATTAAAGAGCGTGAAGGGAAGGTACATCTGTCCTAGCATCCAACAAACACTATAAATTCAGAGTTTCATACATAGGAGAAAATTATAACTGCTATTTTCTTGATACGAGGAGTTAGCTGTTTCATACAGAGTTTAAAGACTTGCCTGGGTGGGGAAAGGGTGGGAGATATAGTACAGCAGTTAGGACATGTGCCAGGCATGCTTCGACCCGACCCAAGTTCAATTCCTGACACCACATGATTCACCAAGCATTGTTGGGTGCTGCCCTGGAGAGCACCAACAGCACTTGGGTCACCTGATACTGCAGGGCTGGAGCAGTATCACATTTCCTGATTCTTGCACTGATCTGACAGTCTATTTGCTGAGAATCTCCAGCAAGGTCCCCAGACTTTCTGAGCCCCACTTGGAAGGCCAGGAAATCACTTAATCACACTATCACTGTCATCCCGTTGCTCATCTATTTGCTCAAACGGGCACCAGCAACGTCTCCATTTTGAGACTTGTGGTTGCTGTTTTTGGTATATCTGATATGCCACGGGTGGCTTGCCAGACTCTGCCATGCAGCTGAGATATTCTCTGTAGCTTGCTGGGTTCTCTGAGAGAGACGGAGGATTCAAACCCGGGTCGGCCTCATGCAAGGCAAATGCCCTACTCTCTGTGCTACCGTTTAAGGCCAGGAAAAGGGAAGGGGGAGACTTGCCTGGGAAATACTGTAGGGTGTGGCTCAGTGGCACAGTGCATGCCTTGCATTCTCTAGGTTTGATCCCGACATATCTGACACAGCCCGGGATGTTCCCGGAAGGAATCAGATCCCAGTTTGGCTCTAGAGACCCTGTGTTTAATCAGGGTGTTCTATTATTTCTTAAACAGGGATAGTGTTTATAATGAGACTAACCCAGAAATGAACAAAGAGAAGTGAAAAATACTGTGGAGAGGGTAGTGGGCCAAGAGCGTCATTCGTGCTTCACATCCATAAACATTCTTTGAAACAAATTGTGCATATGTTCTGACTCGTATATTGCCAATTTATTACCAGGTAGATTTAGTATAAGCAAATCATTTTTATGTTTTCCTCTTAGTGCTTCATTCGAGGATGTGGCACTAGGGAACTGTTATCGGGTGCTGTGGAGTTGCTTTCAGGTATGTAACTGCACAGAACTGTCTGTAGTAGTTAGAAAATGGCTCAGAGAATGGGGCAAAAATAACATGAGCACCAAAGGGCTATAAACACAATCCTGTGTGAGTTTATAAACAGATCCAAAGGACAAGCTACACATTTTGTAATTAATAAGAAAAAAGCTTAAAATTTTACTTTGTGGTATATCTCAGGCCCCATATGAGGCTCTGAATTTGATCCACAGCATCATGACTGTCGCCCCAAAACTGCACAGTTTTACAAATTTATACATCTATCTACCCATGTAGAGATGTAGTTTAATATTAAGTATTCCTAAGTTTTTTTAAGTTTTAAAAATGTAAAGTTTAATAACTTTTTCAATAGTCATTGTTTCTTATGACTAGATAGATCTTTGAGCAGTCTCTACAATGTAGTCTGCTCTGAAAGGAACATTTGGTGCAGTGCATTTTTGCAGGGTTTTGTAAATCTTTTTGCGGAAGCTGTCCCTTTGTTCATATTAAAAATTATATAGAGCAACAGAATCCATAAGTTACCTTGAAGATAAGGTTGGCAAAACTTTCCATGACATTGAAGCTAATGGTATATTCAAAGATGACATAAACTTAGAAGCTTCTGCACCACAAAAGATACAGTGACCAAAATACACAATCTACATAATGGGAAAGAATATTCACCCAGTACCCATCAGATAAGGGGGTTGATATCAAGGATATACAAGGCACTGATTGGAATCTGCAAGAAGAAAACATCTAACCACATCAAAAAATGGGGCAATGAAACGAACAGAAACTTTCTCAAGGAAGAAATACGAATGGCCAAAAGGAACATGAAAAAATGCTCTTCATCACTAACTATCAGAGAGATGCAGATCAAAATAACCATGAGATACCACCTCACACCACAGAGACTGGCACACATCCAAAAGAACAAAGGCAACCGCTGTTGGCATGGATGTGGGGAGAAAGGGACCCTCTTACACTGCTGGTGGGAATGCCAACTGGTTCAGCCTTTTTGGAAAACAGTATGGTCTCTTCTCAAAAAATTAGAAATTGAGCTCCCATTCGACCCAGCAGTACTACTCCTGGGAATATATCCCGGAGAGGCAAAAAAAAGTACAGTCGAAAGGACATCTGCACTTGAATGTTCATTGCAGCACTGGTCATTGCAGACCCAATGTATTTTCTACTACAATACTATTCTTGTTTTAATAATCTTAAATAACATATATTACCGGTAATTGATAAAATACATTCTAAAGCATGTATTTGTTACCTTTTTTATATGTTGCATATATAGATTCATTTTAAGAAAAGCATCACAGAAAAATATGAAAGTAAATATGTAATGGTATACAGTAGTGAGTTGAAGCTTTATCTTGAATTAATAAAAAAAATCTCCACTCACTTTGTTAGGAGCTGTATCTCCAAAACTTCTTGGGAATAAATGTGGAAGCACGAGTGCCCAAGAACAGGCAACTGCTTAAAGAAACTTTGGTACATCTACACAATGGAATACTATGCAACTGTTAGAAAGGTGAAGTCATGAAATTTGCTTATAAGTGGATGGTCATGTAGAGTATCCTACTAAGTGAAATTAGTCAGAAACAGAGGGACAGACAGAATAACTGCACTCATATGTGGAATATAAAGTAGCATAATATGAGACTGATGCCCAAGGACAGTAGACACAAGGGCCAGGAATATCGCACCATAGTTGGAAGACTTCCTCATGAGCTGGAGAGAAGGCAAACGGAATAGAGAAGGGATCACTATGTCAGTGATGGTTGGAGTGTTTGTTCAGGATAGGAGATGTTTGCTGAAAGTAGATAAAGGACCAAACATGATAGCCTCTCAGTATCCATATTGGAAACTATAATGGCCCAAAGTATAGAGAGTGAGTATGGGGAAATTGTCTGCAATAGAGGCAGAGTGTGTGGGGGATACTGGGGACATTGGTGGTGAAGAAAGTTCACTGGTAGAGGAATGGGTATTTGATCACTGTATGCCTGAAACTCAAACATGATAGGTTTGTAACTGTATCTCACAGTGATTCAGTTAAAAATCACTTCATTTCACTTGTCATCCCGTTGATTCTCGACTTGCTCAGGCAGGTGCCAGTAATGTCTCCATTCGTCCCTGTCACGTGCTAATGTAGCCCAATGGTATCTGCTCGCTCCAGGAACATGAAGAGCCTCAAACCGTTCGTTCAGGGTTTTGACAAAGAAGTGTGACCATCTTGTAGGTGGGCGACCATGCAGTCTTTTGACATCCCATGGAATCCAGTCAGTAACAGCTGTAGTCCAGCGGTTGTCTCTAAATCTCATTATGTTAGGCGTATGTAAGTGCAGGAAGAATGGTGGAGTCGAAAAGATGTGCCCGGAGCTGGAGGTTCTTCATCCTCTTAACAACTTCTTTGATGCTCTTAAAGGCGTTCCACGCTACTCTCTTCCTCCTGCGCAGTTCTGGCGCCAAGTCGTTCCTCGTGTTGAGTTCTTGACCCAGATTCACATAGCTGCTGCATTAGGAGATGTTCATTCCGTTGAGAGCAAATGAAACGTCAGGGACTAGTTCGTTTTTCATAAACATTGTCTTGGGGAGATTCAGCTGCAGTCTGACCTTTCCACACTTGTGGCTGAAGACGGCCAGCATTTGTGCCGCTTGGCTAATGTTTGGTGTTATTAGAACGATGTCATCAGCGAAGCAGAGGTAGTGTAGTTGCCGACCGTCTATCTTCACTCCCATTCCTTCCCTTTCTGGTCATGCATGACATTCTCGAGGGTGGCACAGAATTAAAAATAAATAAATAAATGTGGGATCAAGCCCTTGCACCCGAATTCTACCAGATCCTGACAGATTCCTTCTTTGTCAGTCTATGTAATTCTGTGACTCAGGCTAACAGAATAGTCCAAATCTCGTAACATTTCATTTAATAGGTTTAAAGCATTCAAAGACTATGTATATGCTTTGCATCTCATATATTCAACTTGAATAAGTTTAACAGCTCATTATCCTTATGCTGTAGTTATTTATTGAATGCATGAATGAAAGAGAGTTCTTTTCTTTGTGGGGAGAAAAAGGAATATAAAGCTTTCTTGGGGCTGGAGAGATACCTCAGTAGGCTGGAGTGCATGATTTTTTACAGGCTTGGGGGAAGTTCAGTTCATCAACCACATGGTTCCTGGAGGAATGCCGCTAGCAAGCCCCGGAACACATCCAGGTCTGGCTCTCAAGCAAACAAAACAACAACAAAAAGGATATTAAGTGTTCTCTTCCTAATCCCCTAAACTTTTTTAATTGTCATGTTAAAGTTTATTCAAAAATGATATAAAGTAAATAGTAATTTGGGGCACTTAGGGGAAAGACCAAAAAGGAAAAAGAAAGATACATAAAGTGTTTTTGCAGTGTTTGCACCAGAAACCAGGAGGCAATTCCTGCACAAACAGAGCATTTCATCCTCTGATACGGATCATTTTGGATAAATGTCACTCGAGGTGAGGGACAAGGCAGCCCAATGAGTGCAGAGCTGATGGTGGGCATCAGAACTCAAAGTGGTTCCAGAAAAGTGACATTTCATGGCCACCACTTTGTAGGAAGGTGGAGAAAAGAAATCTTGTGTGGTCTCAGCTACTCTGCTGTTGAGGTTCTGCCTTTGTCTATCTGGTTGTCTGTCTCGACAGGACTGTGTCATTCCTGACCCCCAGGAGTGAGATATTCCCTTGGCAAGGCAGTTTTCCATATACCAGTCTAGACCAATTTAAAAAGTGAAATACCCAGGGGGTGCCTTCAACTCATTTTCTTCTGCATCTCTGCAGCCTGGAAAAACTCCAAAGCACTCTCACAGTAAACACCGCCCCTAACCACAAATTTATTACGGATTTCATGAATTTTAGGTACATCGTGAACTTCAAGAATTAGAGTGGTTTCTTGCCTTCTGGAAAATGGCCATTGGAAATGACTTCTCGTTCAATATAACCCCCGAAAAAATTGTGTGTGAGAACACGGCATTCTCCGCTGTGAGTTTTGTTCCTGGCAAAGGAATAGATCATGTAGCTGGCCTGATCCTTGATCCCATCTGGAGGGAGTGGTAATGAAATGTATGTGCCTGAGTCTGTGCCTCCAGCACTGCTTGTTTTCTTTTCAAACATCCTATTTCTTTAAGGCGAACAAATGTTTTCTCCACAAAGGCGGCCTCTGCCTCCCTCCCAGCTACTCAGGTTTCTGCCCGCCTTTTGGTTACCTGTGGCGGGTGATTTCTCAGGGTCCCCAAGGAGGACTCCAGTGAGCTGTTAGGACTGAACAAACAATCCCGGCTGAAACCAGACCAGAATCGCAGCGCCCGGCTTTCACCAGCCTGGTCCTCAGCAGCTCCCTTTCTGTTTTTCCCTGCCAGAGGAGATAGAATATCAAACCCGGAGATGCTGCCAAACTCAGCAATAACATAGGCTTGCAATAATCTCTGCCTCTGGGTGCCAGGCCCTCTATGAGGCAGTTGACTCAGCCGACGACTCAGTGTCTATGCCTCACAACAATGCTCTGAGCTGTGCGTCAACCTGGCAATTCATATTCAAGAACTTGGAGGTATGGAGACCCAAAGAGCTGGAGAAAGCAGCACGTGGTCACAAGTCCCAAGAGACCATGTCCTGATGTTTCAGCATTGTCACTCTTCCTTTCTCTTTGCCTCGCCCTAAGAAAAACCTAGAAGTTGAGTGTGTTCCTCATCTAGACACTGCCTGTCACTCATGCCAGGTGGACAAATGTCTGTGTGGCTCCACGGATACTTGACAGACTTGGTGCAAGTCCTACAGGGAAGGAATAGGACAAAAAGGATGCGCCCCGCATGAGTGGAGCTATCTTTCCGGCATTGTCTGTTAACCCTCTTCACATGCAATAGAGGCTTTAGCTGTACATACGGTTGGAGTCTGCACCCCAGTGTACCCACACTTCTCTCCCCTCTGTTCCTGTGCTGTGCCCATGCCACTATGCCTCTGTCGTCCTTTGCTCTGCTAGTCCCTACTCTTCCAGACCTGGGACAGAGACCTCTGTACCACACAGCGAGAGCTCTTCACCCTTCAGATAGACTCTTTCTCTGCATCAGGGCTCCCAAAACATGCAGCCACTGCATAGATACCAGCTGCATGTTTGTCTGGGCTTTATCATGGGCTTTCTTCATGGTGCAGCAGTAAGAAAGGGATTGACAGACTCATTATGAAAAGGGCCACAGAGTGAGTATCTTAGATTTTGTGAGATGGTCACAAGGAAGTAAGGAGCACCCTGTCTATTCCTGAACACTGTCTTGTTCAACTAAACCTGAATTAGTGAATGGGATTTCTTAGTAGAGACTTTAGAAATCAGAAATCAGAAGTAGTATGAAGGGTTGGGGATGAGTTAGGTAATATTGGGGGAGCAGAGTACCACGTGAAAGGTCATATGATAATTTTATTGGTCACCATTTACAAGTGGTTTATTCTTATCCTTTATTTTATGAGGTCTTCTCTCTGTTTTAAACATAGTTTTAAATAAATTTGGAACTCAAAATAAATGCTTATGAATGTTCTTTATCTGCACACTAATCTGGCCACCTAAGAATCATTTAATGCGCATTGAACTATTTCTAAATTTTGTAGTGGAGAATAAGAACATAGCAATGACTAAGACCAATTCTTGTCCTCAGAAGACCTCTCAATAGAGTGGATTTTATGCACTTGTTAAAGCTGTCAAAAAATAGTTTTATATTTATCTGCTTATTTCCCAAATGCTTCCGTCTTTTAGTAAATTTTTAGTAAACAACCTCATTAAATCAGTTTTGTGTATCATTTTGTAAATTTGGATTATGTTCTCATTCAGCTTCTGCTTTTCTGATTTACAAACTTTAAATGTCCTAGTATGTGGTTGAACATTCAGTCCACCGAGCATCTCTGCTGTGGTCTCAGAGCCCCTTTAGTTTGTTAGAAAATACATCCTGCATAAGTTTTTGCTCATAAAAGCTCCTAAGACTTTAGTTTTGACTCATTAGTCTGAAAACTAGTTATTTACAAAATGTAGGAGGTGTTCATAATAATTGAGAGTATGCCAGGAAATTCCTCTTCTCAATAATCCATGAGCAGGAAATGACATGAATTTTAGTACGTGTCATGGAAGATAACTGTCATCCAGAGTATCTGGGTTTTTCATCCTCTGCTTCATAAATCAGTCTCCTCTTCTTGAAAAGCATCTCTAGCCTGTCTTGAATGCCACCCTCTTCTCTACATGGAACACTGACCAGGGAGCTTTATTCAAAGAATTCCACAAGGGGCTGATAGGCTCCTCCCACTGGGAACAGTCTCTTGCTTTGGATGTCTTAGGTGACAGGGAAATGTTTGCTCTACACCTCAAGAAGAAACAAAAGGACATGATTTTGGTGGAAATTGTTTTTGTTGAGTAATTTTCTTTCTTATCACATAGGAAAATAGCACCATTTAGTTCTCTCAGTTTTATAAAAGGACAGATTTTAACTCTCATGCCTATACCTTATTTCACTGAAAACAAAAAGTTATATTTTAGCTTCCTCTTTTATTTTCTCCTCTTTTATCACATTTTCTTCCCTAAAAATTTTTCATATATGAGAATTATTATATTCTATAACCTTAACTTTAAAAGTATGACAAAATGTTCTTTTTCAGTTTCTTTCCAACTCAGTGTAAAGTTTCATAAAAGTAATAAATCTTTTCAATCATAGCTCTTTTTGGAAAAAATTTCCTCAAATAAACAATGAAAATCTCTACATTATCTCTTTAGCTCCTGTCTCTTAGGAATGGTCATACATGCTTTATTAGGAGCAGGAGACTTGGGGGTCATCCCTGACAGTGCTCAGGGTTACTCCTGGCTCTGAACTCAGGAATTACAACCTAAGTTGGCAGCATGCAAGACAAATGCCCTACCCACTCTACTGTCTTGGAGTTGTCACACATTCTAATACCCAGGCACCAAAGTTTCCTGCTCCAGGAGGTTTTCTGTGATTTTTCTTGTCACTCTATGTTTTTATATCTGAATTGTTTTTTAAACACATTTAATTCTGTTTTAGATTTGTCTGCTTGCTATGTTCTAGGTTCTCAGCTTTTACTACTGAAAAAGACCTCAAGACTTCAAATTCCTTGTCTGCACTAAGCTTAAATCTCCTAAAGCAGTGTGTTACTTTGTGCTTATATTGGGTTGCCTGTGCAAGGACAAGGACTCCATCTCCCCAGATTTAATTCATGTTTTCCTTTCTGACATACAGTGACATTTGTTACTGTCCAACAAACGCTAAAAATACATTCGTTGGCAAATACAGAGTGGCCTCATGACAGAGCAATCAAGCATTAGTCTCAGGAATAGCCCTGTATGTGTTAGGATCCTGGTGTGACTATTTGACCTTTGTGACCTTGGCCAAGGTGCTTGGCTTCTCAGTAACTTAATTTCCTTCTAAGGAAAATGGTGTCAATAGCTGAACAACCCAGCCCCCTGGGTCACTGAGCATTAAATGAGTGAACGTGTTAAGTGCTTGAGATGATTCCTGACTGTAATAAGCCATTGCAGATCTGTTTGCTATTGTTATTTTTTTTATTAAATGAAGTCTTGCCTTTGGGAGCAGTTTTTGTGGAATTGCCAGTCTCCCTCCCCTTTGTACCTTTCTAAGGGCTCATCACGTGACTTCCAGAACTTTAAGTCTTCTATCTTTGCCCTGCCCAGGACAGAGCCCTAAGGAGTCTGTCAGTTCCCACTCTTTCAGCCGCCAGACCTGCCCTGCTTACTGACCTTTCCAGGCCTCAATCTTCAGCTCCCCACGGAGTTCAAGAACTACTTCATATCCTTGCAATAAAATCTCTGTTTTCCTAAGTTAGCCAGCATCTGTATCAGTTGCTTGCCACTGAAAAACTCGGAAGCTGACCGAATACAATGGTTCATTGTGGTCCTCCTCAGTGCAGTGGGTTGAATTTTCTTTACAGAATGAAGGATTCTTTTGCTTGATCTTAAACTTAAGGAATTAATTAGATTGCCAGAGTTATTGAAGTTATTGTAAATATATTCCAGTGCTCACCCCAAAATTAATAACTTCTCTTTATTTTTAATTTTTTAAATTGAATCACCATGAGATAGACCAGCAAAAGCTACTCATGACTGGGTTTCAGTCATAAAATGTTTCAACACACATCCCTCTACCGGTGTACATTTCCCACCTCCAGAGTTCCCAGTTTTCCTCCCACCACCCTGCTATCAACCCTCCCCCGCCTGCCTCTAAGGTAGGTACCTTTCTTCCATTTCTCTCTTTCTCCTTTTGTGCATTTTGCTTTGCAGTGCAGGTGCTAAGAGGTCATCATGTTTGTTCAGGACACTCGGTATCTTTATTTGGAAGGCAAAGATGGATTATCTTTTTTTATTTTAAACTGGATGGTTGCTTTGGAGTGTGGATGTGACTACCGGGGCTTCTGGTAATACAGGGAGGTGAGGGGAGGTAACCCATCCCAACCCTGAGAAATCCTGGAGATTTCAGTCACAAAATCCACATACTTGAATTTTCAGCAGATTAATATCTCAGTGAAGTCCATCCTGCAATGGTGGATTCTGGCCAGGAGCATGGCAGTAATTTAGGATTGTGGGATGAAGTGGCTGCCAGAGACTTTGTTTGGGTGGGCACCAGGCTAACCTGCCCACCCTCTCCAATTTACCCTGATCTATTCAGATTTGCACAGTTCGAAGATTAATTGTGGCATTTGATCTCCTTTGAGATTTATTTATGGGTTTCTGAAATGTGGTCATTAGAAGAGCTTACATGGTGGTGCGGTAGTTGGTTCAAGAGGGTGACTGCCAGTGCTTCCAGGAGTACAGGAAAGTGGGAGGGAGGTAGCCCATCCTGACACCAAGAAAACCTGGTGATTTTAGTCACAAAATTTCATTGTCATTGTCATTGTCATTGTCATTGTCATCCCATCGCTCATCAATTTGCTTGAGCAGGCACCAGTAACATCTCTAGTGTGAGACTTTTTGTTACTGTTTTTGGCATACTGAATACACTATGGGTAGCTTGTCAGGCTCTACCATGCAGGTGAGATACTCTCGGTAGTTTGCCAGGCTCTCCAAGAGGGTCGGAGGAATAAAGCCCGGGTCGGCCGTGTGGAAGGCGAACACCCTACCTGCTGTGCTATGGCTCCCGCCCAGTTACAAAACCTACATACCCAAATTTTCAGCAGGTTAATATTTTGGTGAGGTCTGTCCAGAGATGGTGGGATCCGACTGGTAGCATAACAGCAGTTCTGGGTTGTAGGAGCAAGCAACTTACCACCAGTGGCGCTGTTTGGGTGGGCACTGGACTAACCTGTCCCCCTCCAGTGTATTTTAAGATTTATTTATGGTTCTTGGACTGGAGCGATAGCACAGCAGGTAGGGCATTTGCCTTGCATGTGGCTGGCCCGGGTTTGATTCCTCCATCCCTCTTGGAGACCCTGGCAAGCTACCGAGAGTATCCTGCCCACACAGCAGAGTCTAGCAAGCTACCCATGGCATATTCAATATGCCAAAAACACTAACAACAAGTCTCACAATGGAGACATTACTGGTGCTCACTCGAGCAAATCGATGAACAATGGGATGACAGTGTTACAGTGCTATTTATGAGTCTCTGAAGCAAGACTGATAAATAAGCTTGTATCACTGAGCCAGAGGTTACTTGTGAGCATGGCTCCCACATACCTAACTTTTAATTAAACCTGGTGGTTTAATTAAATCTAATGGTTTAATTTCTCAAGAAAGTTGGTCCTGAGTTGTTAGAGTCTGGGCAGTGGCACAGCAGTGATTCTCAAGTATCAGGAAGCCTGACGGCACCATCAGGATACTGATGTACCCACCAGTAGGTCCTGGTTGACCTACTGGCAGCATCAGCCCCAACTGGGATCAGGACCAGGGCCAGGGCTGCTACCATTTGCAACTCAGGCACTTTGAGTGGGCCATAGCCACAGCCCAGTAGAGCCTAATCAAGGGCCACTTACTCCACTTACTCCTTAGTCTCCACACAGTGGGTGCGCAGGGAGATTTCCCTCCATAATATGCTACTTGCAGTGTGGGCTGGTTTGGGGAAGAAATGGTACCAGCAGTGAATTGCCAGGGCCCCCTGGATGGTGGGAATCCAGGATAACCCTGCAACTCCAGAACCACATTCCATGGTGGTGCCAAGTTGAACCCAAAGAACCCTATTCTGATACATTAAAATTCTGTACCATCCATAGTCCCAAAAGCTGTGGTAGCTCCACCAACTGGTAACTGCACTGCGATCATCCTTACAACCAACTCTGGGCTGGCACTCCACGGCGGGCTCCAAGGTGGGCTACCAGCCAATTTCATTTAATGGCGCCCTCCCAGAGACAGGATATCGAAGGGGCACCCACATTAACTCATGCAGAAATTTTACGACCCCATTTGCTGTTCAGAATGCCGAGAGCTGCCATCTTTCTGCCAGCTGTGGCACCTGCCACTGCATCATTGCCATCTTGACCAGGCAGTATTTTCTCTTGCTTTAAATATTTGAATCTTAGACTCTACCTAGTCATAAAGAGTTTAATCTATAGCACAACACTAAAATGATGTTTAAATGTGTGCCAGTATTTTTAAGAAAACTGTAATGTTTAATGCTGTCACTGTTTAGATGTGTTTTTCCTACTATGTGAAGAAGACGGAAGTCAGGGAGAGATGTGAGTATAGTTGGGTGGTTGCTCCTGCCATAGCCTGATCTGGTAATTCCACTATGTAACAGAATGCTTACTTCTGATGCTTCTTTCTTTCCTGAACTGACCTCTGGGAAAGAACATTTTCCCTAAGTTAAAATTACTTTTGCATTATTGATCTGAGGACCCAGAGAAAATCATTTTAAGGGAAATTTTAAGGCTTATCATCAAATTATTTACATTTGAGCACAGATCCCTTGAACTGGTGATAATGGTTTCACTGAATCTTTTAGGGGACTATTAAGAAAAACTGGAGGCTGACTCCTTGTTAGTTTTCTTTTGAGTTATATAGAATCACAGAAGCAATGTGGCTTGAAACAACACAAATATATAATACATTGACAATTATAAGCCCCCAAATCACAAGATAACTAGAGGAAAATCTGCTTCCTTGCCTTTTACAACTTCTTTAGGTCATTTGCACTAATTGGTGCATAACCCCTCCCTCCCATTTCAAAATTCAAAGCCAGCAAGAGAGTGTCTCCAGATGTCTTAGTCTCTTTCTGACCTCTGTTCCTGTGTCATCACCTCTCTGTCTCATATTCTGACTTCTGTACCTCCTTACTTTCCCTTATAAGCATTCTTCTGTTGCTATTTGACTCCCACAGATAGTCTAGGTCATGAGATAAAGATGCCTTGAGACAAGAACGTCTCAAGAGTCTTCATGAATCACATTTACAGAATCATTTTATCATAGAGGGTGGCCTAGTTACCTGAATTTCATTATGGGGTTATGATTATTCCTTTCATAGGTTCCATTCCTGTGGAAAGTCAGATAAACAGGTGTTCAGCTTAAGAATACAAAAGTGTTCCTAGGGGAAAAATGAACCCCAAATGATACGTCTAGCAACAACTCCACCCACCACAATTTCCTTCCTCAATTTATGATGCCTCCTGTTGATACAACTAGACCAAACCAAACATCTGTCTGTATAAAAGAGAGAGAGAAAGAGAGAGAGAGAGAGAGAGAGAGAGAGAGAGAGAGAGAGAGAGAGAGAGAGAGAGAGAGAGAGAGAGAGAGAGAGAGAGAGGTTTAATTTACTGGAATGCAGAACAGGAAGCATGTAAACCATTATGCACCATATAAAACATTTGACCTTTTTTTTTTTTTTGCTTTTTGGGTCACACCCCAGCGATACTCAGGGGTTAATCCTGGCTCTACTCTCAGGAATTCCTCTGGCGGTGCTTGGGGGACCATATGGGATGCTGGAGATCGAACTCAGGTTGGTAACATGTAAGGCAAATGGCCTACCCGCTATCCTATTGCTCTGGCCCCATTTGAACATTTTGCAGAGAGAGAGAGAACTTGAAGAATGTTCATCAATATTACAACATTGCTGTATGTTGATTAGTAGCATTTTATAATTTTATATATTTTTTGAATTATTTGCATAATATCTTTTTGCCACAACCAATATAAATTTGAACACAACAGAAAAAAATTAAAGTCAGAAAACAGAAGCATCTTTTGGTTCTTGGAAGCATGTAAAATTATTGATATTCTATAGATATGTATGCTTGCATTGGGTAAAGAAGTAGCAGGAGGACCCCAAGGTGAGAAAGGACTCGGGTCTGGGGAGGGTGAGTGAGCTGCAGGCACACCTCTGGGGAGCAGAGGCAGCCTTTACAAAGAGCAATGGAGCACGTTTTGACACGGACAGCTAGAAATCATACAAATTATACTAGATTAAAGCATGAGTGCGGGACCTCGGTCTAGATCAAAGTAATGCCAGAGTTTAAATGGGGAAAGAATAGAGGTTTGAGTTCGAAACGATTCAGCCAAGGTCAAGGAACAGTTTGCGCTCAATAAGAATTTACTTCAGGTCCTCAGAAATGAGGGCAAACAAGGCACTTAATGTTCTCTTTTTATAGTTCTTTCCTTCTGTCGATTGAGGTACAAGTCATTGGTCATTTGGAGGGAAAGTGGGAGGAAAAAAGTAATTGGGAAGTGAGTTTAGACAAAATAACATGTGTGGGATTATGAACCAAATAAGACTACCAAATCTTGGGAACCAATTTTTAGTGATATACTTTTTCCAGAGTCCACAGTAAGATCCTTGGCATGTCCAGGCCTGCCATTCAAGAGGAACAAGAAGATTGGTGGTTTAGTAGACTCTTATTTCTGCATTTCAGCTCAAGGAATACTTGTATGTATTATGGGTTATTGGCAAAGCGAAAATAACAGGATTTTGAGGTGTGGGTCTGTGAGTTAGATGGCAGAGCATTGTGTATCACATGTTCAAGACCTTGGATTTGATCTTTAACCTTGTGTAGCCTCCCAAAAATCTTCAGGTATGCCCCCCCAACCAAAGAATAAAGAAAATCATTTTACACAGATCATCTTCTTTTTTAACTATCTTTGGAGAGTACAGAACTGCAAAGAGAAACCACAAGTACGATTATGATGTAAGGTAATTCTAAGTTTTTATATACCAACTACAAATCACACAAAGGCTAGGAAAAACACCAACTAGCTATGGTGATCTAATTCATATTGCCATTGTTTCTAGATCCTCAAGTCTTTAGTGCTGCTATGTAACATGCTGGATGCACAGAGATGATATTTATAGTTACATGATGTCAGTGTGGGATGACACATGGCCACCTCTTTTCTCCGTGACTTATGACTAGACTTACCTCACACGTTGGTACTAATGGTAACACATTCAGCAGTTTCTGTATTTCTGTAGTTTAGAGTTTGTGATCCTGCACATAATCAGGAGACACAGGAAGCTTTGTGACTGACTGCCAAAGATCCTACACAAGCCATGGCACGATATTGTTTCCATTCCTTCTATCCCCAGCCAGCCCCACTCTCCTCTACAGGCAGAGGCTATGCCACCAGAGATAACTGAATGCCTCTCAGCTTCATGCTTTTCTTCTTCTGTTTATCAAATTTGTGACAACACATTTGTTTAGGTAGTCACTTATGTGATTATAACTCCCACACTAGATTATGGACTTCACAAGGCAAACACAAGAAATTGATCTGTGTATGATCATCACAGTCTGCATGGTACTTTACACACTTCCAGGTACATTGCAGAAACTCAATAAAAGCTTGTTGAGTAAATGAAAGGGATGTCAAGGCAAGATGTCTTCTCTATACAGTGTTATGGCCAAGACTGACTCATGGGGCTTTTCCTTCCCTGCTAGGGAGAGATTTGTTTAAGAAGTGTTGCAATTTCATGATAACTCAAGAAACCTCTTCATTTGACATATCAGAGACATCAGATCATATTTATCTACCTATTTAGTTTAATTACTGATCTAATGCACTCCTGCTAGGCCCGTTTAATCACAAATAGCAATGGAGTCAGTCAGATATGGACTTGGCATCAATCAGTCAAATCAGTTTGGCTTTGATGCCAGTAGTTCATTCATTAGATCCTGATGTTTCTGGCACAACATTAACCAAAAATAACATTGCAAGACTTATTTTCTGAATGCCTAAGCACAGAAATTAATCTTAACAGTTTGAGCAGATAATGAGTGGATGAATCCCAGTTGGAGAAGTTTATTAGGAAACGGTTGGCTGTGGATCAAATAGCCTCCTCCTTAATCCCTGCAACCAAGTGACCATCAAACTATATGTCCTGGGTGATTAAGCTATTGGAGCTGCAACTTATAAACCTTTCCCTCTGCCTTATGCTCTTGCTCTCTGAAATGTTTCATGTCTGTTAAAGATGCTGCTGCTAGGGGGAAAATGTGAGCCTTTCTGATGACAGTTCTTGCAATAAGACAAAAGCATTTTTAGAATTATTGCTATTATCTCATGTGAGATATGCTGACAGTCTCTCTCCATGTTGCCCCCATAATCCCATTAGATTTCACAGACTTTTCAAGGGCAGACTTGAGGCCAGGGCTAAGAAAAATTGCTTTTAGGAATGTTTCTGTAGCTAGAAGTATGATTCATGTTTCAAGGGATTTGTATAAGCAGATCCTTTCCACAATGGTAGAAATTTCTAGAGTTGCTTCATGGCAGCAAGGGACTCAAGAAGTCATCAGATTTTTTTCCCCTCCATATCAAATGCTGACAAGGAAATGTTTATGATCATAGATAGATAAAAAGAAAGAAATAAAGATAGATAGATAGATAGATAGATAGATAGATAGATAGATAATAAAGCTAGAGGTTTCTTTGGAAAAACTACTTTTGTTTTTCTAACAATTTTCAATTTGTCCCACTCATTTGGCAACACCATATATATAAAGTGTAAATAAATACAACATTATAATAGTGTTTTGTCCTTTAAGTAATTCACTGCTAGAACAAGTGACTAAAGTCTGAGAAAGAATTAGCTATGATTCTATTTAGCTTTTACTCTTATTTATTATAATTAGCTACTATTCTTGTTTAGATTATTTCTACTGGCTTTCAGTTAAGAGTATTTTTATGGAGGGTAGATATTTTTTTCAGTGAATTCAAATTCACAAAAATAAAAAAAGGGAAAATACCCACAAATTATATTAAATATGAATTCTTGGCTATTTAATGGTTGTATTATATAATTGTATCTTTAGTTTTCACTTCATTGTCCAATGTCTCATAATTTTATTGCTTTTATGCATTATAAAATTGGGTGGATAAGAAGAAAAACCTAGAGTGTTTTTTTTTCTATTATATTTCTATTGTATTCAATTTTGTCAACATATGGAGTGCCTATTATGGGTAAGAAAGTTATTACAGTATAGAAAGCTGGTGTGAATAAAAAGTATTCTAGAGTTTGTATTATAATAATATTAATGCCAAGAAGCTCATCATAATATAGATTATTTGGGCTGATACACATAGTAATGGAAAATAGAATTGGAGCTGGAAATTAGAAGCCCTCTGCATATCTTTAAAATAAAAAGAAAGGTAAAATCAAAATCTTGAGAAATGTTTGGTGGTAATGGTGGTAGAGAGGATGGCAGTGATAGTTGAAAGGATGTAAGTTTAGGTGGGTAGTGACGGTTCTGATGATATGAGGAGAGTGGGTGAGATTGGTGATATAGATGGTACTTGGGATTACTTTCGTGATGATTGTGGTGGAATGGGCTTGTGAAGTTATATCACAGTGGGATCATGATAATGTATTGGCATGTTGGTGACATGGGGAGGAGAGATGCAATGTGTTCTAGTAGTGGTGATGGTGACAGTTACGGGAGAATGTTGCAGATAGTAATAATGATGTTTGGTTAATCATCATGAGGATGGTAGATATGGTACTGAGGGGCATATTATTTGACATTTCAATTATCTATAATTATCTATGGAGTTTTCCCAACAAACATAAGAAAATAACTGCTATGTCTCCAAGAAAAAGTGGAAGAGGATCACTACTATCCCTCAGGGATAGCTATTGTGCTATCCCAGTACCCAATTTTATGGCATGGTCTCTCTTTGAGACAGATCTTGTATTATGAGTCAGACACATCATCATTCTTTAGTAAATGTTCTAAAATGCTGGTTTGTATTTCCAAATACCAGTAAATGGTTTCAACAGATGTTGAATGTTACACCTTAACAGCGTAAAGCAAGCTTCAACACCAAGGGCTTTCCAGGGATGTACAATATTGATTGTTCATGATTACCAAAAAAGGAGAGTTTTGAAGTACAATTAGCTTCATTGCCAGTATATTTTAAGTCCTTTTAAAAAGACATTGCCCAGGTTTTTTGTTAGTTAATAGAGAATAGTGTTTAATCCAAGAAGTGCAGACCAATGCCAAGGAAAATGTTCCCGATGAAGACTGGAACTTCATTGGCTCCATATCATTATTGAACTCAAATATGGCACATGGTATACTTTACTGTAGGAGGGGACAAAACAAATGTTCCTTAGGGATACGTGGTCTCTCTTTGCCTCATCCTATTCTAGCTTGATCAAGAGTTTACTGCTATTCATTATCTAATGCAGGTTACTCCAGGAAGAAAAGAAAGCCCCAAATGACAATATTTTCTAGCATGTGTCATTTGACTAACTGTAATAAAGGAATACAAGTTTGTCTGCCATCTAGTCTCTCCTCTGTAGACCCATGAGTGTGTGCATGAGGTGTTGCTGATGTATTTCCAACAGCAACATCTGGCTCCCTGGCAGCCTGCTCTGTTAACTGGGCTGACCCACTGATGGCTCTAGAACTTTTCAGGAAGCACTATATGGATGGCTAGAACATGTGGAGGCCATGGGTTTTTCTTGTTCATCCTCTAGGGTACTATTTATCTGTCAGTCACATTTCGTTCTGAGAAATTTATTGCACTTGCTGTGTCTTACTTGAAATGAATAGGGAAACTCTTTATTAAAGATTGGGATTTATAGAGCCCAAATGGGAGTATTCCCAGTACTGTATTTAGGATACTGGGGAGTTATGCTATTGGTTGGATTTATCCTTAAAAATGTAGACTTTCTCTGAGATAGTCTCAGAGAGCTATATATCCAATAGAAACCAAGATAAACGCATTTTATTTTTCAGGAATTTTATTTTTCAGGAACTTATGGGATGGGAGGATGTATGGAATGATTACTATCAGAAATTAAAGTTTTAGGGATTTATGTCAAAGTCTTTGGGAAAGAAGGTTCCTGGTGGAGAAGTAAAGTAGGGCTAAAATTCAGTGGAAAGAAGCCAGACACAAAAGAAAAAATAAAAAAGAGAGAGAAATGGAAAGGAAGTTGGTTGTTGGGCCAGATATGGAAAGTGAAGCTTGAAAAAAGAGAAAGATTATTATTATTGAATATGGATCTGTGGTTAATCAAGAGAAAAATGTAATGTTGATGGTTACAAAAAGTGGTGAGTTTTGAGGAGAAAAGCAGAAATATGAAATTTTGATTTAAAACTGTTAAAACATAAGGCATAAATGATTGGAAAATTGAAAAGGTATTTTAATATGAAAATTTCATAGGAGAAATATGGAAAGTAGATTTATCAGTATAAGATAGTCTAACTTAAATTAACATTAATATATACATTTAAATCAGATATTAAAACAATTTTTTTCCTAGAAGAAAAATTCACATTTTGGTTTTGGTAGGACTCTCTATACAAATACCTTAAGGATGTGCATTTATTTATTCGAGTGAATAAATTAAATTTATTTAATTGGTAAACTGAATATAGTATGTACCATGTTGGTTTTTAATGATGAAACACCTGAAAGTTATTACAGTGTTATGATACTATGTTACTTTAATTGAAAAAAGAATGTCCTCATATAAATAAAATGCTTTCTTAGAATGAGACCGAAACTACAATTTGATTTACTTCATATGCATATTTATGATATATTAAGTTATATATGTAGTATATGTAATTATACACATATATGTGTTGTGTTTCCCAGTCCTATTCTAATAAAATTTGATACAATTCTGATACAACTCATCCTACCAACAAACTTATGAAGTAGAGCAAGTTTTATTTCCAATTAATAGGTAGAAATATTCACAAGCAGTGAGAACAATACATTGATTTTAATGCAATTAACTTGCATTAAATTGGTAATGGGGTGATGCAATTATTAGACTATAGCTATATCTTTCCTATCCCTGTGGAGGTTATTCTGTCAGCTCTGAAAGTGAACGTGGCTTGAATGGTACCACATAGACAGATTTTGATGCAATAAACAAAGGAAATCTGGCTCTGTTAATAACTTGTGTGAAATCTTATATAATGCCTAGAAATGAATGGTTCTGCACTAGCCCTCTTGGTAAATGGGCATCAGTGCTTCTTTTGTCTGCCGATTAAGTGATTATTAGAACCCTCAAACGACTAATTTAGTATTGCTAATTACTCACTTCCAAAATAGTTGAAGTAGATACACAAGGAAATAGTGGTTTTTTAATGTAATTTGCAAAGTCCTTTAAGACTTTCAGATAACAGGTTTGGTAGACATGCAAAGCATTACTCTCATTTACAGCCCAGCCAGATTTAACAAAAGGCCCGAACATCATAAACCTGCAGACAGAAGGAGTTCCAGGGGGGATAATAGAGGCTTTCTCATAAGCCAGCTGTGCAGAGGGCTGGACTCCAGCTCCCCATCACTGGTGTGCAGCTCAAAGAATGTTGGCTGCCTCCAGGGCCAGCTGGCTTACACAGGGACTGTGCTCCTGGAAATCCTGAGATGTCTGTGTAGGACTCCAGCAAAGAGAACTTTGGTTAACAAAGAAGCAGTCTCATCTGCCAGCTTTGAGTCAAGATGCATTTCAAAAGCCTAACTTCAACACATGACTGAAGGGACCATCAAAGGAGGCTCATAGTATTTGCCTTTTAAGGTTATTGTGAGACCCTAGTTAAATCATTGATACAGGCATTTAATAGAAGAGCTTAGCCTAAGCTTAGAACTCAACAATTGGGTGGTTGTATGGTGGTTTTGAAGCCCCCCTTTTCCAATACCCTTTGCCTGTGTTGTCTCTTTCAGCTTCAGATCCATGTCATCTTCATGCATCATGATTGTATATGACATGAACAGCTCCATCCAGGGAGCTGACAGTGAATTATAGGAATATGGAACCCTTTGCTCATGCATTGCTTACTTGACTGCAGGTATGGTAGTTTATTGCCACAATCCCTCTATCCCAGAGCTCTAGACAGTCAGTAGGGCAAATGGCTTCCCCAGAAATCTCTATGGCTCATAGCAGCCACATTGGGTGACCAGAAGTCCTCATCTTTTAATAATTTTTCGAGTGATGTTTAATCCCATGACTGGACCCTTTACCGATGTCATGTGGCTGGTGTGGCTGATGGCCAGCTTCCCATTAGTTGATGACTGAAGTAGACATTACCGGATGTTCTTAATATTCATTCTGCCAGAGCTCAGGCCATCCCGGTTCAGAGGGCACACCAAGAGGAGTTAATGAAATCCAAGACTCATGAAATTGACCTGCCTGCTAATTTTATATTTAGTAATTCCACACTGTCCTCAATTTCTCTTTAGCTCAGTGTTCTAAAGAGACATTGCTGTTTCTTTCTATTTTCCCATTAAAATTTAACCAACTTTCAACTAGTTCTTCTGTAAGTGAGAAAAAGCTCCTTCAAACTCGAGTACCTTGCATGACTTCAAGTTTGCTATGTAACTTATGGTAAAATTGGGAGGCAAAACTTGAAGTAAAGCTGATTCTTTGGCAAAGGTCCAGAGACTGCCTTATAAAAGTGCTTGAAACTCCACCTTATATGCCTTCAGTCAGTAATTCTATTCTGGAAGTTTTCTTAATAGCCTGTACAAGAACGCTGCCTACTCCCTGTTAAAAATATTGGTTGTAGAGCTTAAAATAAAATATATATTATTATTTTACCAATAATGTGCTATGTCCTAGAATTACTCACCCAAAGATCTACTATTGATAAAAAGGAATTTGGTTTACTGTGTTAAGTAAAGATTAGAACCAAATTGTAGTAACAAAATGTAACAGGGCTGCATTTCAGCATCTCCAGAATGAAGCATCTGTCTATAAACCCATCTGGACAGGGACCAGAAGATTCTGGGAAGAATATTAACCTGAATTTGTTTCAGTTTTGTTTCCCAACCTGCTTCATAAACACTTCCCCATATGTGCTGCCCAAACCTTGCATTTAATGAATCATCCAAATCTTTTTGCCATATATCCTGTGTAGATATTGATGATGGAATACATGTTCCTAACATCTGACATGAAATGAGATCAATACCTGTGTTATTAGACAAAATTACCTCACAAAATAATCCTATTAGAGTGTCTATTTTGATTATTTTAAAGTACTTATTTATATAGGAAGTTATTCTAGATAAAATTGTCTGGTATTTTTCTTGGGCCTAGTCTATATTCTTAATACTTTGTTACTATTGTATTTAAACATAAACAAAGTGTAAGCAACTGCTTTAAAACATTCTAATTCTTCAAAATAATTTTGAATTCTTTGTTATATTTACTATATTTCATGAAGAGTTTAGCAATACAGAATATAGGTTAAGAGTATAAGTTTTAAAGGAGCCAGAGAGATAGTACAGCTTTCAAGGAACTTACCTTGCTGGCTGCCAACTGAGGTTGGATTCTTGGCATTGCATATGATCCCCTCAGCATCAGTCATCCCAGAGCACAGAACCAGGAGTAATACCTGAGCATTGCTGGATGAAACCACAAAATAGACAACAAAAAATGAGTACAATTTTTGGATTCATTATCGGAGCTATGCTTCTGAATAGTTTCATGCACAGAGATAATTACTGTCTCAATATCAGTTTTCTCATCTGAAGAACAAAAAGTAAGGATATACTGTACTTCCTTGGGTGTCATAAAATAAAGCCAAATGTAAAAATAATTTTCAGATTTATTCTTGATGCAAAATACATGTAAACTCTTGCTATTATCTTTCTCAATTATTAACTATTGGTTCTTTAAGTATTTGTCACAATTTTGTTATTTTTCCTATTTCCCTTCTTTTTTCAAATTTTATTTTATTGAATCACTGTGAGATACAGTTACAATCATATAGCGTTCAAACACCCATCCCTCCACCAGTGCACATTTTGCACCACCAATCTCCCCTGTATACCACCTTCTTTCTCTCCCTCCCCACCTCCCTGGCAGACAGTTCCCTCCATACTCTCTCTCTCCTTCTGGGCATTATGGTTTGCAACACAGATACTGAGAGGCCATCCCTTTTGGTTCTTTACATACTTTCAGCACACATCTCCCATTTCCTTCTGTTGTTGCTATCTAATTTCCATTTGTGACAGCTAAAGAAGATTGTTTGGCATCTTTCATTTAAAAATCTATTGACTTTTTTTTTGGGGGGGGGTCATATCTGACTGTGCTCAGAGCTTACTCGTGTCTCTCTGCTCAGGAATACCTCCTGATTGTGTTTGGGATACCATATGCCATGCTGGGAATCAAACCCAGTTTGTCTGCTTACAAGGCAAGTGCCTTGCCTGCTGCATTTCCTCTCTAGCCCTGAGACAAAAGTTTTGACCTAACACAAGGTTTATTCTTTAAATTTTGTTGTGTACTCAAGAGCTTATATTCTGTTAATATCAAAGAGTGTTTTGTATATACATTAGAGATTGTTTATTTTGTTGTCCAAGTGCGTTTTTTTGGTTTACTATCTCCTGATTTTTTAGTTCTTATTAAGAGTGAAAATTTAAAGCCTCCAACTACTATTATATAATTTTATGTCTCTTCCTTTCAATCTGCCTATGTTCCTTAATTTATTTTGATTGTTTGTTAAGTAAATGTTTTCAATCTCTTTATCTACTTGCTGTATTGAGACAGTCAATACATATACATATATAAATACATATATATATATAAATATACATATGTATATATTGTTTTGTTGCTTTTTTTTCAGGGGAGGTGGTGGTGTCGGTTTACATTGGCTGTTGGCTCTGCTCTGAGGTTACTCAGGGATCACTCCGAGTGGTGCTTGATGGATTGTGCTCGCTTGGCTGCATGCAAATTAAGAGCCTTACCCATTATATTATCTCTCAAACCCAAATTTTGTTAATGTAAAGTTTATTTTGTCTGCTGTTGATTTATCCACCCAAGTCTCTTTGGCTTACTTGCACTATCTTTTTTTATGCTTTCACATTCAACCTATTTGTTTTGTTTTTTTCTTTACATTCAACCTATTTGTATTTTTAGATCAAAGATGAGTCTCTGGTCAGTAGTATATCTTATATAGATGGATCCTGGTGGAGGTCTGTTTCATCCATATTTCCCATCTCCGTTGTTTTATTGAGACATTTAATTAATTTGTATTAGAGGTAGGGGACTTCTGGGACCAAAGAGATTATACAGCAGTTAAGACATATAGCCAACCTTGCTTCAATTCCTGGAACCACATGTGGTCTCCTGGGCACCATCAGGAGGGATCCCTGAGTACAGAGCCAGGAGTAATCCTTGACACTGCTGACTATGGACCAAAAACCCACTTCAGCCACTCCCCAGAAAGGGTAGGGGATTTAAGGATTACTCCAATCTGGAGCTCCATATATCACAATTTGTGGGTGCATCATTTATTTCTTTTTATGAAACACTCAACCTTCCCCCATCCCTCTTATATTTCCTCTTACACTTCTATAAAGAGATAGAAGAGGTGATATTTTGATTTTCCCCATTTGTTTTATACATTTTTGATATTTCATTCCTTCCATTATTACCTTCTGTTGTGTTTAATTTATTTTGTAGTGAAATATTTAAATACTTTAATCATTTCCATTTGTTTCTATTTTTTAGCTATTTTTTGTGATTACCATGATTTCATTTAACATCCTGGGGTTGAGTGTTTTTAATTTATACAAACTAAGTTCAATAACATCTGAAAAGTTTTATCTTTTATACCTATATCCAACTCATAGCAAAGTTTCATTTTTAAATATTGTGTGCCTCAAATTATTTTCATACTATGACTAATTTATATGACTAGAG
This sequence comes from Sorex araneus, assembly GCF_027595985.1. Classification (NCBI taxonomy): domain Eukaryota; kingdom Metazoa; phylum Chordata; class Mammalia; order Eulipotyphla; family Soricidae; genus Sorex; species Sorex araneus. The sequence continues at coordinate 31,195,899 of NC_073307.1, read as the reverse complement.
AGTTATTTAGCCATTTATTCACCGTTCCTTTTCTTGCACCTGATTTTTTTAAAGTTGTACTATATCATGTTCAAGCAATATTCTGATTCACTTCCACTTAATAACATATTAAGTAACTTTTAGCCTCAGTTATTTAATTTATAAGTGTATGTATGCTTATACATTAAGCCATACTAATTTTATTTAGCAGCTATGTAATTTTTCACAGAATGAACATATTATAATGTATTTACCTGTTTGTTCTATTGACTGATTTTTTTCTAGAGAACCATATATAAGACTTTTCAATCAGACTACTAACTTCCCTATGTGCATTTCTGCTTTTTCTCTGAAATTAGTCTGTATAGAAACAGGAGTCATCAGTTAAAGTTAACCGTTGGGGTTGAAGCAATAGTACAATGACTTTGTAGCCAATTTGGGTTTGATTCCTGGAACTCCATATAGTCCCTCAAGTCTGACAAAAGTGACCTCTGAGCACACAGCAAGGAATAATCCCATAAATGAGTGTGACACCCCCAACCAAAGAGAGAGAGAGAGAGAGAAAGAAAGAAAGAGAGAGAGAGAGAAAATAGAAAACAAACTGAATCCCTAGCTACTCAGCAGAACCTTTGAGTACATATTTGGGTCTGTTTGGGATTTTTCTTGTTCTCTACTGTTGAGCTATATCCCCAGCCCAACATAGATTTGTAATTGAGACATGGCTTATTCCTTAAACAATACCAATTTTCTTATTTAGGAAAATAATCACAATAAATGTAATGAATGCTATAGTGAAATTTTTCTCAAAAGACTATTTGAACCAAATGGATAAAAAAATTGCTTTTGCTTTGGTAGTCTTGAGAAGTTATTAGACAGAGAATTTTGTGTTATACTTAGTTGTTATAAGTGGAGTAGGATTAGATGAAGGGCCTTTGAGTATATTATTGGATACGAGGAATAAGAACCTGATTTTCTGATATTCACAATTTGAGCCATGCTTTAAGGATTTTGAGTCCATTCTGGCATGCCAAAAGTACATTTGGGCAAATGTCACAGAACAATGAAGGTAGAAAGCAGAGGAATAAAGACTGTGTTTATGTCCAAAATGGGGGTGAGGGACCTTAGAGGGTCCTTTCTGAGTTCAAGAGGAGAGTGAGCCAAGAGGACATGGGAGTTATCAGGGTACAGTAAGTGCCTGTACTGATTCATCATGAGTAGGCTCTTTCTAGACCAACAACCACACCAGTTTCCGTCTCTTCTATCCACTCTTCAATTGTCCCTTTTTTTTGAGTGGACAATCACACATATGCTGTATTTAATCTTCTATAGTTCAGCTTTTCCATAAGATCCCTTTCTAGCATCTTTTTGAAAACACTTTCCAACTGAAGGAAGTGACCAGGAAGAAGGGTGGGGCAAAGGGGCAGAGACAGCACTGTCACAGATATCAAGTATCTCTTTTCCATACATTTTCATTCTATCCTAGCAACATGCTTAAGCTTTGCAAACCAGGAAACTCATTTTGTGAGAAAGAATAATAAGGCCCAGTAAAGTTCTTTGTCTAAAGTCATTTGCTCCACCTATGACTATGTTTTGGCTACTGAAAGATTTTATGCACATTACAAAGACTGTCTTATTCATGCTACGTGTTTAAATATATCTTAGTAAAGAAGCTTTTTAGTAAAGGGAAAATTTAACACATGTGACTAAGATTGTGTCAGATTTGAGTTCAAAATTAGATTCTTCTTATATATAAGAAAGACCCCTGCACCTAACGAGGGACCAGCTAAATAATTAAAACAATTGCTAACAGATTTTAAGGAGGACATTACCAGCAATACAGTAGTAGTCAGAGACTTCAATACCACTTTGTCACCTCTGGATAGATCAACAAGAACAAAACTCAACAAGGAAACACTGGCTCTGAAGGAAGAAATAGAAGAGAGAGGGCTAACAGACCTATACAGGGCCTTACATCCCCAAAAAGAAAGAATACACATTCTTTTCCAGTGCACATGGAACGTTTTCTAAAATAGACCATGTGCTGGGTCACAAAACATACTTCAATAGAATCAAGAAGGTAGAAATTGTATCAACTATTTTATCAGACCACGATGCACTGAAGATAGAAGCTAATCACACACAGACGTGGAGAACCACATCAAACACCTGGAAATTAAACAACTCAATGTTGAACAATGAGTGGTTCAGGAAGGACGTCAAGGAAGAAATTAAAAGGTACCTGGAAACAAATGAGAATGAAGACACGAGCTACGAGAACTTGTGAGACACAGCTAAAGCTGTGTTAAGGGGAAAATTTATAGCTCTGCAAGCATATCTCAGGAAGGAAGAAAGGGCCCACAGAAATAATTTGACCTCATAGCTCAACACCTTAGAAAAGAATCAACAAGAGGAGCCCAAACCAGGCAGAAGGAAAGAAATAATTAAACTTAGAGCAGAAACCAATGACATGGAAACTCAGAAAACAATTAAAAAAATCAATGAAACCAAGAGCTGGTTCTTTGAGAAAACAAATAAGATTGATAAACCACTAGCAAGACTCACAAAGAAAGAGAGAACCCTAATAAATCAAATCATAAATGAAAAGGAGGCATCACAAAAGAAACCAAAGAAATTCAAAAGATCATCAGAGACTACTTTGAAAGTCTGTATGCCATGAAACAAGAGAACCTAGAAGAAATGGATAAATTCCTGGATTCCTATCATCTCCCATGACTGAACCAAAAAGACTTGGAATACCTGAATAGACCCATTAATATCAAGGAAATTGATACTGTAATCAAAAGTCTTCCCCAAACAAAAGCCCAGGCCCAGATGGATTCACTGGCAAATTTTTCCAAACATTTAAAGAGGACCTGTTGCCAGTGTCCTCAAGCTTTTCTAGGAAATTGAAGAAACAGGAACTCTTCCAAACGGTTTCTATGAGTCACATATCTCCCTAATACCAAAGGCAAAAAAAGACACCATTAATAAGGAAAACTACAGGCCAGTATCCCTGATGAACATGGGTGAGAAGATTCTCAACAAAATATTAACAAATAGAATCCAACAACTTCCATGAATAGCTAAAGCAATTCTTGGGAAAAAAGACAATGGGAGGCATCACCCTCTCCAACCTTCAACTCTACTACAAAGTGATAATAATCAAAACAGCATAATACTGGAACAAAGGCAGAGCTGCAGACCGATGGAACAGGGTGGAATATCCCTACACACAACCCCAAATATATGAACATTTAATTTTTGATAAGAGAGCAAGAAATGTGAAGTGGAGCCTCTTTAACAAATGGTGCTGGCATAACTGGACAACCACATGCAAAAAAAAATGGGCTTAGACCTCGACCTAACATCATGCATAAAAATCAGATCAAAATGGATTAAAGACCTCAACATCAGACCAGAATCTATAAGGTACATTGAAGACAAGGTTGGCAAAACTCTCCATGACATTGAAGCTAACGGTATCTTCAAAGATGACATGCCACTGACCAACCAAGAGGAAACAGAGATAAACAAATGGGACTATATTAAACTAAGAAGCTTCTGCACCGCAAAAGATACAGTGACCAAAATACACAGATAATCTATGGAATGGGAAAGAATATTCACCCAATACCCATCAGATAAGGGGTTGATATCAAGGATATATACAAGGCACTGGTTGGAATCTGCAAGAAGAAAACCTCTGACCACATCAAAAAATGGGGCAATGAAATAAAAAGAAACTTTCTTAAGGAAGAAATACGAATGACAAAAAGCACATAAAAATGCTCTTTATCACTAATCATCAGGGAGATGCAGATCAAAACAACTATGAGATACCACTTCACACCACGGAGACTGGCACACATCCAAAAAAACAAAAGCAACCGCTGTTGGCATGGATGGGGGTAAAAAGGGACCCTCCTACACTGCTGGTGGGAATGGTTACTGGTTCATTCCTTTTTGGAAAACAGTATGGACACTTCTCAAAAAATTAGAAATTGAGCTCCTGGAGAGGCAAAAAAAAGTATAGTCGAAATGACACCTGCACTCAAATGTTTATGCAGCACTGTTTACAATAGCCAGAATCTGGAAAAAACCCAAGTGCCTGAGAACAGATGACTGGTTAAAGAAACTTTGGTACATCTACACAATGGAGCACTATGCTGCTGTTAGAAAAGATGAAGTCAATAAATTTGCATTTAAGTGGATCAACATGGGAAGTATCATGCTATGTGAAATGAGTCAAAAAGAGAGAGAGACAGACAGAAAACTTGCACTCATTTGTGGAATATAAAGTAAGAGGATGGGAGACTAGCACCCAAGAATAGTAGAGATAAGTACCAGCAGGTTGACTCCATGCTTAAAAGCTGGCCCACATGCTGGAGGAAAAGGCAGCTCAGATAGAGAAGGGAACACCAGGTAAAGTGTGGTTGGAGGACTTGCTGGGGATGGGAGATGCATGCTGAAAGTAAACTCTAGACTCTAGACACTCAGGGCCTCTATTGCCACAGAAGTGGGGTGGGGTAAAGGGGATGGGGTGTGGGGAGGTGGGAGGGATACTGGGATCATCGGTGGTGGAGAATAGGCACTGGTGGAGGGATGGGTACTCAAACATTGTATGACTGAAATACAAGCATGAAAAGTTGTAAGTCTGTTAAAAAATTTTTTTTAAAAAGATCCTGGGAATTTACTTCTATGATCCCCAATTGCCTCATTTTTTCTGGAAGAACTTCAAATACCTTTTGAATAAGTGTGGCGAATACGATCTAAATTAATCTGGTATCTCTTATAATGTCTTATGTGAGTGTCACTGTTTTACTTGATATGAAAATCTCACATAGCCATCAAGAAAGGAAAGTCCTTTTCTTTGTACAAGAGTTTTTTTCAGTGTGGTCAGCACATTGATGGACATGATGCAGGAAGGAGATATGCACAAGAGTGTACACAGCAGTATGACAGCTGACATCTTCTAGGAGGAACTCAATCTCTCTCTGAATTTCTAAGTTCTGTCCACAGCCATTAAAAGGTAACTGTTGGAGTTCATATCTTCAGTGAATCAGGGATGAACTCTGGGTGTCAGGAGCCTTTCCAACTGCTGATAGCTAACTAAAAAGACAGAAAGGAGGAAATCTTTCATTCTGATAACAGAGAGAGAAAGATAGGAGGGGAGAGAGATCATCCTTTGTTTGCTTATTTGTTTCATTTAAGGAGGTTCCCCCAGTGGTTCTGGAGACCACCAGCACAAAACTCATCAGTGTTTGGGAGGGACTGAAGGTCCTGTGCCTACCACGCATGTGTCCCAGCCCTTTGAGTCATTTCCCTGCCCTGCCCAGGATAATATTTATAATGTAGCTGCATATCTTTTCATTAAATTGTATTCTAAAGATGTCACAATCCTAGCAAATGGTTTCATGATATATAAACATAGTAATATGAAATAAAAGCAAGAAATAAAAGTTTCCTAATTTCCCCAAAGATTAAATTCTGACAAATGTCTTTCACAGCACTTCCTCTTCCCACTCCCACCTTCCACTCTAAAGCAACGAATTCTTTCTTTTATTCCTGTGACCACCCAGAGAAAGATAATTATGAAATACTTTTCCTTGCAGATGGTTGAGTTAACAGAGTATAACTGTCCCATTGCCTTCTTATTTCAGATTATATCTAAGAGGGATTGTTTTAGCAAACTGCTTTGCTAACAATGAAACAAAAGGACAACTATAAAAAAATTCCATAAGTAGAGAGAAATTAATCAGTTATTACATCTCAAATAGTCTCATCTGTTAATTAAATAACTTGTTCATTGAATTCTGTTTTCAAAAGGTCACCCCAAAGCATTACACATGGGACCTCAGTACCACTCCTTGGCAATGTGGGCCTACGGGCTCACCAGTCAAGCCCAGCTATTCATTATTTATTGGGACTCTGGTCCTTGGGAGCTTCGTGGGCTATATTACAAGAGTTAGACAAGGAGATTTGTGGTTCTGAGTCAAACTCATGGCCTTAAACAGGGTTATCAATCACCATGAACCCTTTTGTATAATTTTTATTTATTTAAAAAATTGTTTTTGTATTTGGAGACACAACCTATAGTGCTCAGGATTATTCCTAGATCTGAGCTCAAGGATCGCTCCTTGCAGGCTAAGGGGACCTATGAGGTTTTAGGGATTGAACTCAGGTCAGCAGCATGCAAGGTCAGCATGCTTCCCACTGTATTATCACTCTAGTATCCCTTTTGTGCAGTTCCCAAGCCTACTATGTAATACTTTACTTTCTAAATTTCTTCCCAGATTGTGGTAATCATTACTAATTATATTTTCAAGACCTTTTTATTTTCTTTTACTAAGCAATGCAAAGAATATAAGTTAGAGAGACGATGGTTTAACAAGGGGAAAAAAAGAACAAGAAAGATCTATAGCTCATATAGCAGTATGAGAAGTTCTGAGTTAGAGTGTCTCTTCATGTTGGTATGTCCATAATTAGGACTCTAAGGAATCAAGAAACTTTTCATCTCTGACAAACCAGATTGTCTGGTCAACTTGAGGTCATTCCTGCACCTATCATTATTCATGAAAACTGAAACATTAGCAAAACAATAAATTTTATATAGATATTTACCAAAAGCCAACTACATAAGTTCCTCATAGGAATATCTTTTTAAGAGCAGTTTGAGGAAAGTAGGACTAATTTTCCTTCTGCTGTACAGAAAAGGAATCTAAAATTTAGGCAGATTGTGTATTTTTCCTCAAATCTTTCAGGTAATAATGGCTAAAAGTATTGAGCATCCTCGTTAGCAACTATCCAAGGTAACTGATTCTACCCACTTCACTAATCCCACTTTCTTCTCTGTTATAATGCCCCAACTGAAGAAAAGTAGTCACAAGAAATTACTAATATCTGTAGTCATATGAAATGTCACTTTAAAAAATTTATTAAAGCACTGTGATTTACAAAACTATTCATAGTTGAGCTTTAGATGTACAATATTGCAGCACCAATCCCACCACCACCACCGGTGTCAATGTCCTTCCTCCAGTATTCCCAGGTTTCCTCCCATACCCCCACACACACCTCCAGCCTACCTTCTTGACAGACACTTTTCTACATTCAGTTGTTAAAGTTTGGGTCTCTTGATTTCAGTGTCCTTGACTCTGTGGTTTTGATATTTATCTCTGCAATTCCTTAACACCTTTGTATCTGAATCCCTCAACTTGGCCCCTGATACTTCTCACCTGTCTCTAGTCAATTCAACCAAGTATGAGAGCTTGAACTCAAGGCCAGTGATCTAAACAGATCTTGGCTGAGAGTTCTCTGATAATGATTTCTGGTTTCCTTGCTTGTGTTCCTTTTCTTAGAGAGTGAACTGAGTGTATTCTCCTTTGCACTATAACAGATCTCAGTTAGATCAGACTAGAATCAGCACAGTTTACTCTAACAGTATCCCTAGCTTTCTTCACTGCCTCTCTAACAAGCTCAAATGAGCATTCCACACTCGCTGTGGTTTTGATTATTCTATTTATGTTTAGTCCCACTGACCCACATAGAGCTCTTGCAGTATCCACATCATATGGTTCATTATGTAATTGCATTTAGTGTTCATGATATTTGGAGCCTGGAAAACAACATTCCATGTGGCGAGCCAAATGAAGCCGTTCTTCTAGTATGAAGTAGGGAAGTTGAAGAGTCTGAAGACAGAACTTTTTAATTTTGATTAAGAGAGATTATTTGCTTCTTGGGGAACATGGCCTTGGGCCAGGAATCATTGTGAAACAGTCAAAGGGATGAAGACATTGGGATGAAGAATTAAACAATGTTCTCAATGTGTTTCTGCATACCACTGTTTAGAGAGTACAATTGACTCCAGGAGAGAAAACACATAATCCCTAAGCCCTAGGGGGGGTACGTTTGCCATGTGCAAAGTTACACGGGCTGGCACTTCTAGTTCTGTGTTCTTTGCACCATGGCATGTCAGGACCATTAGAAAGAGACATGGTAATGGTAACATGAGGGAAATGATAGGGCATATTTTTAGATTGGATTGGTGGGTCTCTAAGGAAAACTCAGCAAGTGGTTTACATAAATGCTAAATGGTAAGATCTTTTCTGTAAATAGAGCATCAGTGTAATGGCATTTGGTTTGTTCAAGCAGTAGTGCTAGGGATGACACTTAAATTACATTAAAGCAAGATGTGTTAGCTGTGCCGTGCTAAAAGTCATAAATTTTTTAAGTGGAGTCCCTGCTATAGACACAAATGAATGCATTGCAGTAGAATTGGATAGAACAGGGTGGCTTGAGGAGTATGATCCACTAAATGTAAAATTGAAAAAGATTTTGAAGGTTCAAAGAGTAGATAGTTTTTGAAGCTCTAAATCAAGCTGACAATTAAATTACTACTGGAAAATCTTCATGAAAGGAAAGTCAGCATGGGCCATGGTGAGCCAGGTGACCACTCACACCCCATATGTCATGTCACAGAAGAGTCATAAGGAGCAGTGTGAGTCCCCTGGGGAAACCACTTTTTATAAGAGCGGTGAATGACACTTTGATGGACAAAGAAAACATAAAATAAATTCCCTGGTTAAACTTCTTTAAACTAATAAACAGGATGTGTGGTGCATGGTACTGTGAATTCAGGCAGCTGTCCAGTGAAAATAGGAGGGAGGAAATGCTGCCCACATGAAAGGAAACTCAAGGATTTGGCTTTTTAGAAGTGAGGTGTTACTCACATTTGAACATAACTATAATTGCCAAGATTATTTTCTATAATTACATTCTCATTCCCTCATTTCATTTCATCATTACAATGAACATTTTCTACAATTGCACCAGTAACATTTTAAAACGAGGTAAATTGCATACTCAGAAAATAAGCAACATACCTGAAAGATTAAAAACTGACCAAGGCAGCAATATTACTGAAGGATAATTTATAATTTAGATGAAAATTTTGTGAGAGTTTGGATACAGTGACATATATAACAACACGCCAGCTGCAAAACTATTTTTGTGGTGCTGGGGATCAAACCCAGGACCTCATACTATCAAGGTATAAACTGAAGTACTGAGCCACATCTATGACCTCTAGCCCTCACAACACTTGAGCACTTGAATCACTTATTCTTTTTTAAAATCACGTTTATGAAAAATATTCACTTTAAAATAAATTGAATTACCATGAGATATACAGTTACAAAGTTATCCATGGTTGAGTTTCAGAGAACATTCACTTTTTAAATTATTATTATTTTATTGAATCACTGTGAGATACAGTTACAAGCTTTCATGTTTGAGTTACAATCATACAATGTTCAATCACCCGTCCCTCCACCAATGCACATTCCCCACCACCAATCTCTCCAGTATATCCCCCCTTCCTCACCCTCCCCCTGCCTCCCTGGAAGAAAATTTTCCCCAGCCTCTCTCTACTTTTGGACATTATGGTTTGCAACACAGATACTGAGAGGCCATCACTTTTGGTACTTTTGGTCCTTTATCTACTTTCAGCACACAACTCCCATACTGACCTATCCTTCCAACCATCATTTTCTTAGTGATGCCGTCTCCATTCTAGCTGCCTTCTCCCCCTACTCATATGGCAGGCTTCTAACTGTGAAGCAATCTTCCTGGCCCTTATGTCTACCATCTTTCGGTGTCAGTCTCATGTTATTCTATACTCCACAAATGAGTGCAATCCATTTATGTCTTTCCCTCTCTTCCTGACTCATTTCACTTAGCATGATACTCTCCATGTCTATACACTTATAAGAAAATTTCATGACTTTATCTCTCCTAACAGCTGCATAGTATTCCATTGTGTAGATGTAGAAAAGTTTTTTAAACCAGTGTCTGTTCTCGGGCATTTGGCTTTTTTCTAGATTCTGGCTATTGTGAACAGTGTTGAAATGAACATAAAGGCACAAATGTCAATTCTACTGTGTTTTCTTGCATCCTCGGGATATAGTCCCAGAAGTGGTATTGCAGAGTCATAAGGAAGTTCAATTTCTAGGTTTTGAAGGAATGTCCATATTGTTTTCCATAAAGGTTGGACAAGTGGGCATTCCCACCAACAGTGAAAGAACGTCCCTTTCCCCCCACATCCACGTCAGCATTGGTTTCTTTTGTTCTTTTGAATGTGTACCAGTCTCTGTGGTGTGAGATGATATCTCATTGTTATTTTGATCTGCATCTCCCTGATAATTATAGATATGGGTCATTTTTTTCGCACAGCAGTAGGGACTTCACGCAGCCAACCCGAGTTTGATTCCATTCCTCTCGGAGAGCCCAGCAAGCTACCGAGAGTATCCCGCCCACACGGCAGAGCCTGACAAGCTACCCGTGGTGTATTTGATATGCCAAAAACAGTAACAACAAGTCTCACAATGCAGATGTTACTGGTGCCTGCTCAAGCAAATCGATGAGCAATGGGATGACAGTAACAGTGACAGTGACAGCCTTTTGGCCATTTGTGTTTCTTTTTTTTAAGGAAGCTTCTAGAACATTCACTTTTAAGACGCATTCTTAATCCCAATGAATAAAATGAGCAGCTAGGGAAAATCTCTTAGAAGCTTAATTTAAAAATACTTATTTACAGGGATTGGAAAGATAGTACTTGTTTTTAGGGATTTCTCTTGCACATGGCTGATTCTGGTTAGTTACACAAGGAGTGAGCCCTGAGCACAAAGCCAGGAATAAGCCCTGAGCACTGCCAGAAATAACACAAAACCACACCTCTTCCCAAATTTGAATATTTTTAAAATATTTAAATATTTTTTTAAAATTTCACTGTTTAGATACTCGAAGAAAATAAGACTATTTTAAATTACAGAGTGATTTCAAACTTTAATTTGAGTGTCTAGACCAAAATCTTAAGACCAAAAAATAAAACCTTTCAGCATGTTTGAGTTTTCTAAGTTAAGGACTACCAGATACTTTATTTTTTATCTCACAGAATCTTTATGCTGAGGAGATACTTAGTGAGAAACTTTTTCAGAGGACCTAGTGTTCCAGTTTACAAGACCTAACAGTAAACTTAAGGAGACGTGACAAGCTTGGCAAACAATTTTGTCCACTCATTTGTTGGTGAAAAACTGAATCAGAAGTCACATCGTAAATATGGACCAAAGAAAATACTGAGAGAGATTTCCCTAGTGAAACAGATGTGCTTTTGAAAAGTCATCCCCCTTAACCGAAATTGATTTGTTCCTCCGACTTTGGTAACGGCATGTGGCAAGCACGAGATGGAAGTGAAATGGTGGGTTTAGATTCCTCCAGAGTTCAATTAGATCTTTGATCATTTCTTCTCTTGAAGGCTTATTTCTGCACAGGTGAAGTGGAGGTGGTGCTACTGAGCTTTCCCACAAATCGTGGTTTGTTGTCTAAGTTGCAAAACTGGCTGCTAAGGGGGGATCTGGTTTTGACTGGGGAGCAAGGGTGTATAGGATTATTTGGAAGTGTTCATTTTAGGCCTTACTGCGTATTCTCTTTTGGCGTGATTTTCTTACCTGCTTCTTTAGGTTTCCTTGTCTTGGTCTGCCTCCCTTCACTCTGCCCCAGGTTGTAGGTCATGGCTGAAGCAATAGAAGACTTTAAGATTGCATGTCTAGGATAGCATAGGAAGTATGTTTCCATTGTCAGGCTGAGTATCATCTCTTTATATTTTATAGTTAAAAAAAAACATTAGTGAGCCAAGAGAAAGTACCATGGTTAGGACGCATGCCTAGTATATCTGCAACCTGGCTGCTATTCCTGGCACCACATTCTCCTCCTGGCTTCACAGGGTGGCAACCCTGGTGACCCAAAACACTTCAGGGGTGACCCTGGTATACTGCAGGGCCCAACCAGCAATTGCATTCTCAGGCCCTTGCACTGAACACAGGCATGGTTGGTCAAGAGTAATCAGTGAAGCCCCTGGACCTCCTGAGCACCACTTGGGAGGCCACAAAGAAAGATCATTGTTATTCCAGACAAGTACTAATCTCCTACATATGTCTGGGGTTGAAGAGTTCCCAGGAATAGTCAGCAAGGCCTTTCAAGCTGTGCTAAAGGCCATACCCAACAATTATCCATCAATGAAATAGATATCACAGTGGGACCTTCTAAGAATTTAGTCATACTTAATTCTAGAGATTCAGGAAAGAGGAGTGGAGAGATAGTTTAAAGGACCAATGTGAATGCTTTACATGCTGAAGGCCCAGTTCAAATCCTGGCACTACATAACACCCCCTGCCCACCCCGAGATTTTTATTCCTATTTAGGAAACTGCCTTGATGGTGTTTCTGGGCTTCTAGGAGTGTCTGTAGGACATTATCTGGATAGAATAAAATTAGAAATAAAATGGCTTGACAATTAAAGTTGGAAAACATTTTAATTTTCAGAGGTTAGAAAACTGCAGTTTAGGGACTCAGAGAATTAGAGACATCCAGCATTGGATTGTTATCCTAAAAGTTACTCAGAAGGAAATCTGACCCATTAGAAATTCCAGTGCACATTATACAGAACAGTGAAAAGATCTTACTATTGAAACATGAAACTCACTATTCCAAATCAGGCCCAATTATAGTAATGCAACCTTCTCACGCATACTGATGTTGAGGAACAAAGTGAAATCAATTTTACTTAGGTATTTGAACATCTTTTCCCTCCCCCAATACATATGCCAGTTGCTTTCCACATTATTAGACAATTACTATGCTAGATATGGTTCAGCTGCATTTGAAAATGTGTGTCTCAACAACTTGGCACTAGCATGGCCCAGCTTTCATTTCTACTTGATTTTACTGGAGTATAGCACCTTCTTTTTAAGTATTTAAAGTATGTTAGGTAGCAATCTCAGTGCTTTTCAGAAATATATGCCTCTTTTTAAAAACATTTTTTATTTTATAAGGTGTTTCACAATATTTGATTACAGTTAATATTCAAACACCAATCCCACCACCATTACACCTTCCCACCACCAAATTTGGGATGTTTCCATCCCAAGCTCCAATCTCTGTCCCAAAGAACAACCAAAATGATATATTTTGTATTGTCTGTTATGGAAAACTGCTGAAAATGCGACACAAAAGTATCCAGAGAGGAGACAGTGTGAAGATTGTTCTATTGGGGCAGGGGCCATTAAGACATTCTTTAGAATATCACTAACATGTTGTTAAAGGTTGAGTGAGATGTGAGCTATGCATATGTACATAGCTGAAACTATGTACATATATATATATATATGTACATAGCTGAAACTGTATATATGCACACACACACACACACACACACACACACACATCTGCCCCTCTCGGAGAGCCCGGCAAGCTACCCTTGGTATATTCAATATGCCAAAAACAGTAACAAGTCTCAAAATGGAGATTTTACTGGTGCCTGCTCAAGCAAATTGATGAGCAATGGAATGACAGTGGTACATTGATATATAGATATGTATATATATTTATATATATCAAATATATGCCTCTTGGGAATAGAGAGAATTGGGTTTTACAGCTACTTGTCTTGCGTGCAGCCAAACCTGGTAGGATCCCCAGCACCACATGGTTCCTGAAGAACCATTACCCCCACTCCCTGCCCCAACCAAGCACAAGCACTGCTTTATATGGCCCTAACCTGCCAGGCTTTAGTCAAAAAGATTTGAAGGTGGAATAACTGGGTTTGGGTGACTCATTTCGGGAGAGTGAGGCAAGGAGGGGGGGAAATAACAACACTCATTTTTTAATAAGAATAATAGGATGAATCCTTAGAAAGCAAAAGCAAAAATTAAAATTTAGATATGTGAATATATATTTTTTATTTTAATTGTCCATTGTTACTGGGATAAGGAGCTTAAATCTTCAATTTTGCTTTACAGAAATTTACAAAATTTCTCTAATTAAAACCACAGAATCTTTACTGACCCCTGGTGTTAGTAACAATTTGTGATTTAAAAAAAAAAAAACACCTAACTCAGAATAAGTCAAGGGGAATTTTATTGTATTAGAGAGTTTTATTTTGGAAAGAGAAAATATATCGCTCTGCATTTCCAAGCCACACAGAAACTAAGGTAAATCCCATAGTGCTTAGAAAAGGGAGACCCTCCAAACAGGAACAAGAACAGATTTTTCTGAATCCTGTGGCTGTTTTTCAAACTTTTTTCAATATTATTTGTTATAATTTTATTCTTCTTTTAGCAGTAAATAGTTACACTCTTCCTGAACTACTTTTCTGTTCATGGTTTCTCTTCAGTTTCCCACAGCTATCTTTTTAAAATTTTTAAGTTTTATTATTATTGATATTATTGATATTTTATAGCCTACTTCTCCCTCTGGGAGAAACTGGCAAGCTACCGAGAGTTTCCTGCCCACATGGGAGAACCTCGCAAACTCCGCATGGTGTATTCATATGCCAAAACCAGTAACAAGCTGGGTCTCATTCCCCTGACCTTGAAAGAGCCTCCAATGCAGCATCCTTGGGAAGGATGAGTATATAGAGGCTTCTAAAATCTCAGGGCTAGGAAAAATGGAGACATTGCTGAGAACGCTCAAGAAATTTGATGATCAACGGGATGATGATGATGATGATGATGATGATGATGATGATGATGATGATGATGATGATGATGATGATTGAAGTAGCATGGTTTACAATACCGTTTTTATTTTTAGTGTGCAAAATTATTGCACCACCAACACTCTCAAAGTGCCCAAATCTCTCCAGCACTGTGCTCCTAGGTTGTTTCTACTGAGTTCCTATACGCACGAACTCTCTCGAGTTCCCAGTGCAATCCTGTAGCAGTCATAAGACAGCTATTGAATGAAGTTCTATTGCTAGGTTCCCTCACAAACTATTTGTCTGTAGGTTGGGTTCTTCTCAGTCCTTTGTCCTTTTAGGTCCAATAATTCCTTCCAGTGGATCATAAACAGATTCAGAACACTCCTAGTTTTATTAAAATTCAAATTTATAAAGTGCTTCTTTCAGCTGGCATTCCAGACGTGGCAGCTTTTTTTCCTCTAAATTATAAGTAAGGCAATCACTATAAGGATTGTTTTTGCTTCAGAAACTTTTCATTTAAAAAATGTATTTATTCAGGGGAGTTTTTTGGCCACACCTGGTGATGGTCAGGACTTACTCCTGGCTCTGCATTCAGGGATCACTCCCGGCAGGGGGCCGGGGCAGGAGGGATCAAACCTGGATCGGCCACATGGAAAATAAACACCCAGAAAATAAACACGCTGTTTTATATTTCTCCGGCCCCAGAATCTTTTCATGTTATGCACTCTTTTAAAAAATATTTTCTTTTCTTTTACATTTTATGATCATAAAGTTGTTCACAATAATTGATCACATTCAATATTTCAACACCAGTTCCACCATTACACCTTTTCACCACCAGAATTTCGGAGTGCTCCACCACCACTCAAGTCTGCCACACAGGCAGATGCTAGATAATTTATTCTGAATTGCTTATTATGAATAGTATAAGATGTCTGTGAGATGTCTATCTCACAGTGATTCAACAACAACAAAACAAAAGAGTATGATATATTGCATGACTGTGGAGGCTACCGCACGCTCCTGGGCATCTGGAGGCAGTTCGTGGACATGACAGCCAGAGCCCCAGAAGGGCGGGGAGATGGGAAAAGAAGACCCCCTTCCAGACCCCATGAGGCTTGGCACTTTGAGTCACTGGTCCCGCATACCTGGCTTTTTCAGTCGATTTCATCTCCTGCGTGGGAGGCCCAGGACAACTCTGTGAAGATCAGCCGTGGGGGTGTTGGGAATTGGGTTCTAGAGATTTGGGGCTGGCGGGGTTCATCTGGTGGAGGCAGAAAGAGGGGATGCCTCCTCCTGTCTGAGGTGCCCCGGTGGAGTCAGCCTGGCATAGTCTGGAGTCATTCCTGCAGCAAGCTGCTGCTTGATTCTGAGATTCATGTGAGTCTCTCCTGCTATGCACTTTCTCCTAAGTGGATTTTTGTTTTGGTTTGATGGCCATACCCAGTAGTGCCCAGGAGCTTTTCCAGATATACTGGTCTGACCCAAGCCTTCTGCATACGAAGCATGTGTTCCAGCTCTTTGGGGGCTATGTCTTCAACCTCATCTTAAGTTTTATATTCTTTTCTCTCAGAGGAATGTATCAAGAGATCCAGGCTGTTCATGATGAACACCTCACTTTGAAACACCAAAATATAAAAGAGTAGTTGATTAAGATTTAAGAAGCAAATGTAGATGCAAACAGTGCTGAGAATCTCTCCAAGGTGGCTGACACTGAAGTGCTACTTTGTGGTGTGTTCTAAGACACCACCCTCACCAGAGACCTCTTTCATATCTTAGTCACCTCAATTCATCATCACATTTCAGGAATTTTTAAAAAAAATGTTCTAGCAGTTATTTCCTACTTCTCTCTTTTGCTTTGAAAAGCATGAGGTGTCCTGGTGAGCTCAGCATACTCCAATGATGATGACAGAACTTCTCCCTAACAGTTAATAATTTCCAAAAAATGGCCTGTGTAGAGGCTGCAGTTATTACTGGTTGGAAGGCACACATTTCATTTATTTTAGCTTGAGCTTACCCCTCTCTTTCCCTTTTCCTTTTTGCTTTGGAAGCCCACAGCTTTTGAACATCCTGAGTCTTTGCATGTTAGTTTGCGTGGGTGGATGTGATGAGAAGCAGTTGAATAAACTTCCCTTAGAACCGCTAACGCTCTTGTAGAGGCTAACAGAAGACAGGAACTGCTTAAATGGTCCAGAGTTAGCAGCATAACCTAGAGTGCGATTTTAATTCACTAGATTCTCCTTCCCCCAAGTACAAATGGAAATGTTTTCTTTTTTAAAAAGAGAAGAGAAAAAGACCCTGGTTAAGTTTTTGAAGAATTCTGACCTTCTGCATGTCGTAACTGATGCATGAAATCATTACAATGTGTATTTACCCTTTTGCTACTTATAGTAAATAAAATTAGAAGCATTTAAGACATTTAAGGACACCTAAATTTATATTATGGAGACTCTCTTTATTTGGTTATATGGTTTTGTATCTGTTTTGAACTAATGCATTTGCATGTATTTGGGGCAATATGTTTTATGTCTTGGGACATGGTGAATACATCTCCTGGGTTGAAAGGATAAATCCTCTAAAAAGACAACAGGAAGAGATACAGTCAGAAAAGGGTGGATAGATAGAACTCAGTCTCTAAAGCAGCACAACAAATTGATGTTATCTCATTAATAACAGCTTTAAAAGGTACTTAACCTAAAAAGAAGTGGCACAAGTTGATAAGATTCTGTGAAAACCAAAAAGACAATATAAGGTATATTTATTTTAATTATGAAAATCAGTTTCTATGGCTTCTTAGGTATTCAAAAAACACATTGCTATTTGCCTTTTACCACTTTTTATTCATTCTCTTTCTTATGCTGGTACATAATTTCTAAGTATTTTTTACCCCATTAGCACCAAAAATATTCAATTTTTATACCTTAAATATATGTTTGTATCTGACCCTTAAAATGAAATGATGTTGATTACGTGTAATTCTTGTATTGGCATAATGTTTGTTTACTTAATTTTCTTCCTATGTAAATATACTGTAGTCTTCCTAACATAAATTTATGCCTAAGCTTTGAAGACCATGATGAAAATTTCACAGCAAGCTATTTTTATTCTCCAGGGCTGGAGCAATAGCACAGTGGTAGGGCCTTTCACACAGCCGACCCATGTTCGATTCCTCTGCCCTTCTCAGAGAGCCAGGCAAGCTACCGAGACTATTGTGCCTGCACGGCAGAGCCTGGCAAGCTACCCGTGGAATATTCGATATGCCAAAAACAGTAATGATAAGTCTCACAATGAGAGACGTTACTGATGCCCGCTCAAACAAATCAGTGAGCAATGGGATGACAGTGACAGTATAAAGAAAATAATATAAAAAATAAATTTCCTTTTGTAAATAGAAGTACAAATATACAATTATTTGGGCTCTGTGTTGTTGCATTAAATAATAAGTAGTTCTTTTTCTGAAGACCAGAATTTTATTTATTTTTTTACTTTTTACCTTTCTTTAAATTTTTAAATTTTTTATTTTTTTAATGAATTACCATAAGATACAGTTACAGACTTACAAACTTTCATGCTTATGTTTCAGTCATACAATGATCCATACTCACCCATCCTTCCACCAGTGCCCATTCACCACCACCAGTGTTCCCAGTATTCCTCCCACCACCCCCATCCCAACCCCCCACCCCACCCCCAGCCTCTATGGTGGGCAGATTCCCTTTTACTCTCTTTCTTCTTTAGGGTGTGGTGGTCTGCCATGTAGGTGTTGAGTGGCCATCATGTTCAATCTATAGCCTACTTTCATTATACATCTCCCATCCTGAGAGGGTCCTCTAAGCATCCTTTACTTGGTGATCTCTTTTCTAACTGAGCTGCCTTTTGCCTCAGCATGTTAGGCTGGCTTCCAAGCCGTGCAGCAATCCTCCTGGTCCTTATCTCCACTATTCTTAGGTGTTAGTCTCCTAATCTGTTATTTTATATTCCACAAATGAGTGCAATCTTCCTATGTCTGTCTCTCTCTTTATGACTCATTTTACTCAGCGTGATACTCTCCATGTGAATCCACTTGTGTGCAAATTTTATGATCTCATCTTTTCTAACAGCTGCATAGTATTCCATTGTATAGATGTACCAAAGTTTCTTTAGCCAGACATCTGATCTCAGGCACTCAGGTTTTTTCCAGATTCCGGCTATTGTAAATAGTGCTGCAATGAACATACAAGTACAGATGTCATTTCTACAATACTTTTTTGCATCCGGAAGTATATTCCCAGAAGTGGTATTGCTGGGTCCAAAGGGAGCTCAATTTCTAAATTTTTGAGAAACGTTCATACTGTTTTCCAAAAGTGCTGAACCAGTTGGCATTCCCACCAGCACTGAAGGAGAGTCCCTTTCTCCCCACATCCATGGCAGCACCGGTTGCTTTTGTTCTTTTGGATGTGGGCCAGTCTCTGTGGTGTGAGATGATATCTCATTGTTGTTTTGATCTGCATCTCCCTGATAATTAGTGATGTAGAGCATTTTCTCATGTGCCTTTTAGCAATTCGGATTTCTTCTTTGAGGAAGTTTCTGTTCATTTCATCGCCTCATTTTCTGATGGGGTTGGATGTTTTCTTCTTGTGGAGTTTAACCAGTGCCTCGTATATCCTTGATAGTAACCTTTTATCAGGTAGGTATTGGGTGAATATCCTTTCCTATTCTGTAGCTTGTCTCTGGTCACTGTTTCTTTAGACGTACAGAATCTTCTTATTTTAAGATAGTCCCATTTATTTATCTCTGTTTCCACTTGCCTGGTCAGTGGCGAGTCATCTTTGAAGATGCCTTTAGCTTCAGTGTCGTAGAGGATTTTGCCAACCTTGTCTTCAGTGTACTTTATGGATTCTGGTCTGATGTTGAGGTCTTTAATCCATTTTGATCTGCCTTTTGTGCATGGTGTTAATTAGAGATCTGAGCCCATTGTTTTGCATGTAGCTGTCCAGTTTTGCCAGCACCATTTGTTAAAGAGGCTTTCCTTGCTTCACTTCACATATCTTGTTCCCATATCAAAGATTAGATGATCATATATTTGAGGGTGTGTGTAAGGATATTCAACCCTGTCCCGTTGGTCTACTGTCCTGCCTTTGTTCCAGTACCATGCTGTTTTAATTATTACTGCTTTGTAGTAGAGTTTGAGGTTGGGGAATGTGATGCCTCCCATCTTCTTTCCCCAAGAATTGCTTTAGCTATTTGTGGGGGTTTGTTGTTCCATATGAATTTCAGGAGTGTTTGATCCACTTCTTTGAAGAATGTCCTGGATATCCTTATAGGGATGGCATTGAATCTGTGTAATGCTTTGGGAGTATTACCATTTTGACAATGTTACTTCTCCCAATCCATCAGCAGGGGATATGTTTCCATTTCCTGATATCTTCTTTTATTTCATGAAGTAATGTTTTGTAGTTTTCTTTGTACAGGTCCTTTATCTCCTTAGTTAAGCTGATTCTGAGGTACTTGTTTTTCTGTGGCATGATTGTGAACAGGATTGCTTTTTTCATATCACTTTCCTCTCTTTCATTATTTGCATATACGAAGGCCATGAACTTTTGGGTATTGATTTTATAGCCTGTGATTTTACTATGTAAGTCTACTGTTTCTAGGAGTTTTTTTGGTAAAGGTTTTAGGATTCTCAAGGTATAGTATCATATCATCTGCCAATAGTGAGAGCTTGATTTTTTCCTTTCCTATCTGAATGCCCTTAATGTCTTTTTCTTGCCTAATCACTATTGCAAGTATTTCCAGTACTATATTGAACAGAAGTGGTGAGAGTGGGCATCCTTTACTTGTGCCTGATCTTAAAGGGAATGCCCTTGGTTTTTCCCCATTGAGGATGACGCTTGCTATAGACTCGTGGGGGCTTTGACTTTGACTATATTGAGGAAGGTCCCTTCTATGCCTATTTTGGTGAGAGTTTTCATCATGAATGGGTGCTGGATCTTGTCAAATGCTTTCTCTGCATCTATTGATATGATCATATGATTTTTATTTTTTATTTTGTTGATGTGATGGATTATGTTGATTTACTTCTGAATTAAAACCAAGTTAAACCATCGTTTCATTACCGGAATGAATCCTACTTGGTTGTGGTGGTGGTGTATGTTCTTTTTGATGAGTTGTTGGATTCTATTTGCTAATATTTTTTTGAGAATTTTCGCATCTGTGTTCATCAGAGATATTGGCCTATAATTTTCTTTCTTTGTGGTGTCTCTGTTTGCTTTTGGTATTAGGGTGATATGTACCTCATAGAAACTGTTTGGGATTGTTTTTGTTTCCTGGAAAAGCTTGAAAAGAACTGGCAATAGGTCCTCTTTAAGTGTTTGGAAGAATTCGCTAGTGAATCCATATGGACCTGGACTTTTATTTCTGGGAAGACTTTTGATTACAGTTTCAATTTCCTTGATAGTAATAGGTCTATTCAGGTATTCGAAATCATATTGGTCAGCCTTGGGAGGTTATAGGAATCCAGAAATTTGTCTGTTTCTCCTATGTTCTCTTGTTTCATGGCATACAGATTCTCAAGGTAGTCTCTGATGATCTTTTGAATTTCTTTGGTTTCTTTTGTGATGCCTCCTTTTCATTTATGATTTGATTTATTAGGGTTCTCTCTCTCTTTCTTTGTGAATCTTGCTAGTGGTTTATCAATATTATTTATTTTCTCAAATAACCAGCTCTTAGTTTCATTGATCTTTTGAATTATTTTCTGGGTTTCCATATCATTGGTTTCTGCTCTAAGTTTTATTATTTCTTTCCTTCTGCCTGGTTTGGCCTCCTCTTGTTGGTCCTGTTGTAAGGTGTTGAGCTGTGAGGTCAAATTATTTCTGTAAGCCCTATTTTCCTTCCTGAGACATGCTTGTAGAGCTATAAATTTTCCCCTTAACGCAGCTTTAGCTGCATCCCACAGGTTCTGGTAGCTCATGTCTTCATTCTCATTTGTTTCCAGGTACCTTTTGATTTCTTCCTTGACGTCCTTCCTGAACCACTCATTGTTCAACATTCAGCTGTTTAATTTACAGGTGTTTGATTTGGTTCTTTGTGTCTGTGCATGGTTGATTTCTATCTTCAGTGCATCATGGTCTGAAAAGATAATTGATACAATTTCTATCTTCCTGATTCTATTGAGGTTGCTTTGTGGTACAACACGTGGTCTATTTTGGAAAATGTTTCATGTGCACTCGAAAAGAATCTGTATTCTTTTTTGTAGGGATGTAATGCCCTGTATAAATCTATTAGCTCTCTCTCTCTCTTCTATTTCTTGCTTCGAAGCCAGAATTTACTTGCTGAGTTTTGATCTTGTTGATCTATCCAGAGGTGATAAGGCAGTGTTGAATTTTCCATTCAATGTTGTGTTGCTAGCAATGTCTTCCTTAAAGGCTGTTAACGGTTGTTTTAATTATTTAGTTGGTCCTTCATTTGGTGCGCATACGTTTAGGAGAGTGATTTCTTTCTGCTTTACATATCGCTTGATATGTAAAAAATGGCCTTCGCTCTCCCTTCTAATAATTTTCAACCTGAAATCTATGTTGTTGGATACTAGTAAGGCCACCCAGCTTTTTAAAAAAATTTATTTATTTATTTTATTTTTTTAATAAATTATTTATTTTTAATTAGTGAATCAACGTGAGGGTACAGTTACAGATTTATACATTTTTGTGCTCATGTTTCCCCCATACAAAGTTCAAGAACCCATCCCTTCACCAGTGCCCATTCTCTACCACCAGTAAACCCAGCATCTCTCCCACCGTCCCCAGTCCCGTCTCCCCCCACCCCACACTGCCACTATGGCAGGGTATTCCCTTTTGATCTCTCTCTGATTAGCCACCCAGTTTTTTTGAGGGAGTTATTTGCTTGAAGGATTGTTTTCTATTGTTTAACTTTGAGTCTGTGTTTGCTCTGACTGTTCAGATGCGTTTCTTGTAGGCAGCAGAATGTTGGGTTCAATTTCTGAATCCATTTTGCCACTCTGTATCTCTTACTTGGTGCATTTAGACCATTGACATTGAGATAGATTATTTTCATGGGGGTTTTGTACCATCTTTTTGTAGAGGTTTGTTGTGTGTGTAGGGGTTTTCCTTGTGTTATAGTAGCACCTTTAGTTCTTCTTTTAAGGTTGGTTTTGAGTCTATGATGTTCCTGAGCTGTTTTTTGTCTATGAAACAGTTTATCATTCCTTCAAGTTTGAGAGAAGGGTTAACTGGATAAAATATTATTGGTGAGGCATTCATCTCATTGAGTTTTTTTCACTATATCCCACCATTGTCTTTCGTCTTGTAGTGTTTCCTCTGATAGGTCTGCTGCAAATCTGAGGGGTGCTCCTTTGTATGTGATTTTCTTTTTCAACCTTGCTGCTTGCAGTATTGTGTCCCTTTACATGGCATCCATCATTCTGATATATCTTGGGGTCTTTTTATTAGGGTCTCTTCTAGCTGGCACGCTTTGGGCTCCTAGAATCTGGACATCTGCATTCTCCAGCTCTTGAACACCAGATTTTCCCCCCCCCGATTCTTGGGTCACACCTGGCGATGCACAGGGGTTACTCTGTGCTCTTGCACTCAGGAATTTCTCCTGGTGGTGCTCAGGGGATGCTGGGAATTGAACCCGGGTCGGCTGCGTGCAAGGCAAATGCCCTACCCGCTGTGCTATCGCTCAGGTTCCCGAAGTCCAGAATTTTTAAAGAAAAAAGTGATGCAGAAAATTGAGCTCAGCAGGGGTGATGGAATTAAATAAAAAGTCAGATATATGAGACTGTATGAATTCCATGGAAATTGGTTTTAGTTTTTGAGAATGCTAAATTCAGAGTTTTCTGTTTTCACTTATTGAAGGTGGGGCAATTGCCTAAACATAGCATTCCTTTGATAAAAGAGAAGTAGCACAGGTTTCCTTGTGAAAAATTAAAAGTAAATGTCTTTCTGTTGAGATAGCATAAAGTGTGCAAAATTATATAATAAAAAGTCTTTTCCTTTCTTTCAGCTTTATTGTATATTAAATTTTTTAAATATAAATTCCTAATACTAAAATTGCCCTCAATAGAAAAAAGCAAGAGAAATTCTGGTGACTCAAATAACACTTATAACCCCAGATGGAATGGTTTCAATGGATTAAACATCTGTATTATATTGTGAAAGTATTTTATTTAGATTCTGATGTTATTAAAATTAGATTATTGATGTATTTTTAAAATTTCATTACAGATTAATTCTTTCTTACAGATTTCAGGATAATGATATCTATAATCTTATTTCATCTTATTTTAATAAGATTATTAAAATAAGTGAGTGAACAATTTTGATTTGCATATAGAACCAGAATCTGTCTTTCTCACTATATGTGTTCATTACTGCTAAGCACCTACTATAAAATATGTGATATGTACATTTATATGGATATTGTGGCTTTATTTATGATTTCTGTTTTGTGGTTACAGTGATATTTGTTGTGTACTGTGAAATCATGAAAGTTAAAAGTGACTCTATTCACTAGTATCTTCAGCCACATTATTTATAGCCATAACATAGAATGAATACTATAGGAGTGAAACAGACCTTATGATCTAGGATAAATCAGAACAATATTTTTATATAAAGTTTTTCATGCTTGCCATGACTGAGCTTATGATCATAATATCCTACTTTCACGTGTCATGCGTACCTTTCTTTTATACCTGGTAACTCAACATAGAAGGTAGAATAGAACTTCCTATTACATTTCTTTCCTTCTGTATCTGCGTCTTATCCTTGTTCTGTGCTAGCTGCAAGCACTTTAAATCAGGAGTGGTTTTTATTGTCAAGCAAGGGATGCAGGGAAGGAGAAATTTGAGATGAGAAGAGGAATTGGGTTATCTCTCTAATCTACTTCCTGCCAACTTTACTTAAATTTCCTGTTCTTGTTCTTAACTGCCTGCCCTTGACACACTAATGTCAACTTGGGACCAATAATTTGTCCTTTGAACAAACCTTCTTAATTCTTTAGACAGATCTTTGAACTGTCTGAAATCAGAACAGTGGCAGGAAGCAAATCGATCTTTTGAAGTAACCCTTTCTGTTGGTGGCTTATTCAGATGCCAAGAGAGCACAGCAGTACCCCATTACTCAACCCAAACAAGGGCAGGCACAGGTACCATATCAGCCAACAGGAAGTGCCATCCTTGTTTCCAAAACGATTAGCTTAAATTGGAGAATGTGACTCCAAGAAGCCATTGGATATCCCCTACAGATTTGTTATGTAGATGATAGCAATATAGAATGCCTTGTTTTCTGTGGTACTGGGAGTTAAAATAATTACATAAGCATGAGATGTACGTGTCCCTATTTTATTTCCAGGATTGTTCTTAAATGAGATCATTGTAATGAATAATGGACAGTTGTACATATCAAAGTAATCAACTTGCTTGTAATTCTTATGTAAATTGAGAGTCACTCGATGGTATTAAATAGAAGAGCAATATATCTGGAGTAGTTTGATTTATGTTACTCTCTTCATTCAGTTGTCAAAATGTCAGGAGCCAGGATAGCTCAGGTCTAGAGCATCTAGAGTATCAACCAGGGAAGATTTTAATAATTTCAGAAATGTGAAAATTAATAACTACAAAACAAAGCATGGAAAATGCTTTGAAATACATTTTGAACCAATAATATATAATTTATATATATGAAAAAATCCCATTTATACCAATTACTAGACATGTACTTGTGATTAAGATACTATATATCAGGAATTTTCTTTTTATTAATTCAAATTATTTATTCTTTTTAAAAAAATTTTTAGTAGTGAATCAGGAAGAGATGAGAGCAGAAATTTTAAAGCTACAAACAGAAGTATATAAAGAATAAAGAAATCGGTAGATGAAATAAATAACTCAGTAGGAATTTTCAATGTCAGCACTACCAGTATTTTTTTAGATTATGACCCATCTTTCCAATTGATGAAAAATACTTTGCTGTCAGAGGGAATAACCTACAAACAAAATCTGGATTGAAACTGTTTGGTTCCCTGGACCTACCATACTTTAATTAGCATACACCTGAATTTTTATTAGTAACTTCAAAACTAAATTAAAATTTCTGTGAAAACATTGTTTAAGAATATTTTTGTCATTTGTAAATAAAATTTGTCTACGTGTTTTTGTTACATTGTAACAAAAATCACACCTAAACATGCTTCTAGATCCATATACATACATTGATTTTACTGAACAGTAATTAGGATGATTGGTATAATCATTATTGCTTTATACACTCAATTCAAAGGTTTTAGCATTATTCATATCTAAACATAATTGACCCAGTTGCAAGAGAATTCAAACCATTGATTGCTTGGAGATCAAATTAGTCTTTTAAAGGAATGTTCATCTGCTTTTTATTATTTTGTCTAGGGATGGAGATGCTATTAATCTCTATGGATTGTATTTTATCATAAGATATTGTGCTTAAAAATGCTATACCAAGATTCTTTGAGCAATAATACAGAAGATAGTGCCTTGAGCAGCATATTATATGTCAATTAGTACACAGGCTGATATGAAAGGCTCTGGAGGTACAGTGATGAAAAAGAAGAAAAAGAAGCCATATTATTTACGAGGGCGAATTTAATCATTCTACTAATGACATAAACCATTTTCATTAAGTGTTAACTTTCCCATTTCCTTTAGCTTTCATCTTTTTCCCTAAATGGTTGTTAATAGTCATTGCATACCTTTACAGGAAAGTGACTTTGAAGATTGGCTAACCAGGGTTTCAGTTTTTGTTATAAGTATAGTTTTCCCAGAAAAGGAAACTGTCAAAAATTTTGACCTCACCGAATATAAACTAGTGTTTCTCTTTGTTACCTCTGAGCATTTTCAGAGCCCTTTCTATTACTAATGTACCATTGGGGCAGAGTACATAATGACTAATGGTCTGGAAGCGGCCCAAGAGACACCAGGAACTGGACGCCTTGGCCACAACCCGTTAGCCTGGAGCAGACGCCAAGGTTTATTGTCTTTGCAGTTTCCTGGCCTCAACCAGTAAGAGGAGTCATGGCTCTCACTAGGCTTTTTAGCTGTACTATTCATGAATTGCATATTTATTGGCATATCATAGCAAGAGTCTTTATTGTATATAAGTCAATGACCAAAGGAGAGTCCTTCATAATGCAATTCGGAAAGAGTCACATTATTTTATGGTTAGGTTATGCTGAAACAGAGTCCATGTGTCCTTCTGTTTATCATTATATTCTTACATATAAACATGCATGGTAATAGGGGAAGGTATTTATAAACTTTGTTGTGTGTCCTGGAGTTAGTGGCTTATAGGATGAGAATGCCAGGCAAGCAGAGGCCTGGGATCTACACAATAGTCTTGTGTTGGAGCCTGGTTAACTCAAGTCTTCCCTTTGGACTTTTGAGATTACTGAACAAGAGTTATTTCTAGGTAGAGGTGAGAAAAATTCCTCCTCTAATCCAGCTTCATCGTCTTTCACCACTACTGTGATGGAGAGGACTCTTGTTTTCCAAATTAATACCTGAGATAAACGTTGGAGCAGAATACTCAAGATATAAGGAAGTTTTTATGTCCATAACATGTATTTGGTTCCCACATCACAGAGTTTTTCCAGGATCATCTTCTCTTAACCTCCAAATTTGATAAGTCATAACCCCATTCAGCGTGATCAACATCATAAACAACTAACATAAATAAAAATGTTGAACAATTTAATTCTTATGAAAAACCAAATATTATAAAATTTTATGTCAAAAACATAAAATTTAATAAAATGAGAGAACTAAATGAATAGTAAGAGTACACAATCAAAAGTAAAAATTAATTCAATGTGCAATATAAAAATTAATTAATAAGATTAATAATTTTTCCTATAAAGTTAAAGTAAATAGATCTCTGGGGAAAATAAGGAAACCAACTATTAGTAGCATAATATGATATGGTCATGGGGTCCTCATATATACAAAAAGTTAAAAATGCAGGTTACATGATATTATAAAATGTGTTTAGGGGCTGGAGCAATAGCTCAGCGGGTAGGGCGTTTGCCTTGCATGTGGCCGACCCGGTTCAATTCCCAGCATCCCATATGGTCCCCCGAGCACCTCCAAGAGTAATTACTGAGTGCATGAGCCAGGAATAACCCCTGTGCATCGCCAAGTGTGACCCAAAAAGCAAAAAAAAAATGTGTTTATATGTTATGTAATGCATAATTGAATACCTATGTCTACCTCTAAATGAAAGAAACATAAAAACTGTAAGGTTTTGCAAATAAACAACTATGAAGCTAATAAAGTTAACAAGGTAGTTCAGATTAAATACTTGGAGAAGAAAGTACAGGTGGAAAATGGTAGACTCCTTATTATTTGGTAATTAGTTAATAATGAAGGATTTTAAAATCTGTAAGGAAAGCTTTGATACTTTATATGATATTTTATGAGAAGTTGACTCTGCTTTGTATATTATTAATTCCACCTTACTGTTCTCAGTTTCAAGTTTATTAGTGGTAATTGAGGGAAGCACTCAGTATCTGCTGAAATGAATAGTGTGGAGAGTGCCTAGTATTAGAGAAGAGAGTGGAACCTCATGCTATAATTGTAGTTTTGTCTGTGTTTTTGTTTTAAATCGTGCTATATATTTGCTTCATATATTTTTCTGTTGTCTGCTGCATATACCTCTGTGGACTTTTGCCATTTGGTTTTCTGTCCTACCAATTCTTTCTCTGATGAGTGATATTTTTTGAAACCTGGATAGTCTTGGTATTTTTTCTGAGACTTTGGATCTTACTTAAGACTTCTGTCTCAGCTGGCTTTTGAGACACAACCCCAGTAGGGAACAGGATGAGCACTCCCTCATAATTTCCAGATGAGCCAGCTTCCTCTGCCTCTGTTAACATGTGTCCTATTGGCCTCATCATAACTACTGGACAGCACTGTTTAGCAGACCTCCGTGAATATTTTCCTAGCTGGCAGGTGGAGATACCTCTTGAGATACTCCTGCTGTTACCAATGTGGCTGCCTCTGACATCACAGGGTAGGAGTATGAGTCCCAACTTCATTCTCAGCTGCTATGAACCTACCCTGGCACCAGGGTGAAGGGGACTGCTCAAGGGATACTTTGGATGCTTTTGGTGATGGTGAAATTGTGACTTCTCCATTAAGGCTTTGTCGGTCCAGAAGGATGTGACCAGAGTTTTTCCTGTGGTATTTGGCTTTAGTAGAGCAGTTATTATATAAAAATATTTTGTCTTGATAAGATACTATTTCTTCTAGAAACAAATACTTTCTATCTGAAAAAGCTTTTACAGGGACTTGTTTGTTTTTTGGGAGTAGGGGCGAGGTCTGTACCCATGTTGCTCTCTCCTTTAAATCCTAGTGTGGGGTATATGAGGATACTTTTTCCTTCTTTATTTTCTTTTTGGGGAAAGTAGTAAGGTTTATTGGAAAGTAGAAGAGGAAAAAAAGAAATAGTACTTAGTCCTATACTAAGTTCTTCTCCACCTGGGGAAGTCCCAAGCTGATCTGCATTTCAAGCTCCACCATTCAGAAATATCTTAGTATGCTCTCTATTTCATTCTCAGGATTTTTAGTTGTACTTAGTAGGAGGAACAGGAGGAAACAGCCTCTTAAGACGTCTGTCTCTATTGATGACATCAATGCAGGAAAAGGGGTCGGCTTTGACCTCTCCATGCTTAACTTCTCCACAAGATTCTTGCCACAACCACTCCACCCATGTCCAACTTAAAACAACCTGCTTAATCCCAAGCATTTTCTAGAAAGATTCTATCTATCATGCCAGAGTCCTTAGTGGTTTTGTGCATTGGCCAAATGCATGTAGAACAAATGTCTAGAGTTAGACCACCCAAGATATTTTCATGTCTGCGGTTGACCATCTTTGAATTCAGAGATATTTTCACTTCTGCGGTTGACCGTCTTTGAATTCAGATTTCTTGGGGTGGATAGGTTATTCATATTGTGAACTCATTAATATTTCCAGCTTTTGTGTTCTCACGCCACACTGATCTACAAACATTGGGTTCTGGCTGTGTGCACACTGAGAAATTTGTTCTCTAACAGTAGCATTTTAACTTTAAAGTGTAGCATCCAATCTGCCTCTTCTTACCAGAGTTGTTATTGTTTCTATTTTATATGTCTGTTGTGCTGAGTATCTTGTAGCCAGTGTATATCAAAGCACAGGAAAGGAGCTGATCAGAATGAGGGTGCAGCAAGGTGGAGACAGTCTTCTTCTTTCTATAATTTACATTGACTTAGAGAGCCTTTATACAGCTCCATTCCTGCTTGGTTCCAGATGGATTGTACTTTCCTGTGAACCGGGGGACAGACATCGTATAATTTATAGTCTGTTTTGGCTTGCTTTGATGAAGAAAATGTTATTATACTTCTTAAGAAAATACGGGCTGCGTAGCATGACGCAGTTGTTTATGGAGGCTATAAAGTTTGTTTCAGCTCTTACCTGGATAATCTATTGCCTTTCTGTATATGGAAACTGATGTTCTATTCAAAATGTCCTAAGCGGGACAGTAGCAGTGCTCTGGGAGAACAAAGCATCATGTTTATTTATTTATTTATTTAAAAGTCAAACAGCAAGTTCATCTTTTCCGCATTAAGTTAGATATAAAAGAAAAGAGGTAACTCTATGCTGTTTTGTGTTAACTGTAATGTTTGTTTTAATTCAGTTTTTAAAATATTACCTAATATCATTAGGTAATAAATGATCATACTTTTAAAGATTCAGTTATTATTATTAAGCTTATAGTAATAAAACTCTACCCCAAGTCCTACTCCCAGTGGCTTCTATTTCCAAACTTTTAATAAGAATCTCTAGAAATAATAGAATTATGATATTTTTCTCAAAATAGTTTAGCACCATACTTATTCAGTGAATTATCTTCCCCCTGTTGCCCCCAAATATGCCTCCTTGGTTCCAAAAAAATATACATTGTTTTGTCCTAAGAGAGCCCTTCCAACAAATTTACCAGATTTACACTGGTAAATCTGTCCTTTAATTATCATCTTTGTTCCTTGTCCTTGCACCCTGAATTTTTCTTTTTTAGTTTATGCCTTTCTTTGTGGAGATCCACATGATCCAGTAACTTCTTGAGTAAAAGGTCATAAGGGGTATGCTTATTACTACTTACGGTAGTTATATTTTAGGTTGGAATTTTCTTTTTTTTTTCAGAATTTACAAGGCATCTCTCCATTCTGAGTACCTAACGTAGTACCTTTGTAAATGAGGCACACTTCCTGTCTCTGTTCAGTGAGTCATTTTCTAACTTAAATGTTACTGTTTTGAAAAGTTCAGCACCTTATGGTATTCTAATGACCAAACCTTCCTACGTTACTCTGCTTTTTTGCCTGGAAACTTAACTATCCCCTGCAAAGATCACATACATCATAATAACGTGCCTTGGTATAGATTTTTAAAATTTATTCTCACGTGCAATTATCAAGTCTTTTCATAGGTAGACCTAGGATTTCTGAAATTATCACTATGGAAAAATTATTATATTTTATTACTTCTTTGATACTTTGATGGTTGTTTCATTTCTGTCTTATATTTTAAATAATATTTAATTGTGGGGGGGTGGTTTTGTTTTTAGGTCACGTGTGGCAGTGCTCACGCAGGAGCTATCCCTGGCTCAGTTCAGGGTTTCACCAGGCAGGGCTGTGGGACCATGCAGTGCTGTACGCCAAACCCAGTCCTGTGTGCAAAGCATGCATGCCTATCCGTTAAGCTATATCTTTAGCTCCAGTTGTTTTGTTTTTCTAATTAATATCTTGCACTCTGTCTTCTAGTCCTCTATAATATTTTAAAATTCTTCGATTGAATTTAGATTTTATCACCTCACATGTCTGGGGGGGGGGGAAAGATATAGTTAAAGCTACACAATGAGGAGGAAGGAGTTTGAGAGAGCTCTTTATCCTTTCTAAATAACAGAGATTCCAAATGGCATCACCCTCGGTGTAAAAGTAATCTGGGAAAAGCACATCCCTAATCATGGACCTAAAAAGGAAAACAACCCTCTCCAGTGGAGGTGCTGAATAGAAGGGAAGCCAAGCTGTTGAGAATTTATAACCACAAACCAATCCTCACATGCATTTGAAGCCTAAATACACAGTATGTGGGTGGTCAGAATACCTCAAGCTGAGAATTTAATTTAAAGTGATCCCAAATTGTTGGTATCCCAAAGACCACCTGGCAGAAGCAAATGTAAATCTCTGTAAGATCCCATCATCCTGCCAATCTTCAGTGAAATTCCATAATAAATTCTAAAGCAATCATAAAGCCCATAATCAAAAATTACTAAACAACTAACTAAGTAACTAAAATAACTAAACTAGCAGAAATGGACTTGTGAATTTTAAGAAAACTATCATTTGATAAGCCAATGATTCTGAAATTTCACTGTACTAAAAGAATGATCTAGAACCTCTGACCCCAAGTTCAGAATATACAGGTATAGTCTGGGACCTTTAATTTAGATAAATTAGAATATCTCAGGATGGTTATCTGGCATCCAAAATGTTTCCAATGTTTTTAAGAAAAGAATAACTTTTTTGTTTTATTTTTGGAAGAGGTACACCCAGATGTGCTTAAGACAATGAAATATTAAACACAATTTATAAATATATTTGATCTCTAATAAGTTATTACTTCTTTAAGTCAAATTCAAAGAGCAGCATTGAAAAATAACCAAATCAAATTTCCTAGGAAAAATAAATGGAATGAAAAGTAAAAGTACTTTTTAAATTCAAAATTTAAAGGATCTCAGTAAACTTAAAATTGAGCTACCATATGACCCAGAAATTCTGCTTTGGGGCATTACCCCCAGGACAGAAAAACATTCATTCAGAAGAACATGTACACACAACTATTCGTTGCAGCACTCAGTATGATAACTAAGATTTGTAATTAACCTATATTTCCAAGAGCAGATCAGTGAATCATGAAGATGTGGTATGTACACGAGGGAATATAATGCAGCTATAAGAAATGAGGAAATCATGCAATTCGCTGCAATGTGGATGAAATGGAAAGATACCGTGTTAAATGAAATAAGCCAAAAGAAAAACAAACACAGAATGGTGTTTAGAGTAACCAGATGAAAAAATGCAGTGGTTTAAAATGAGGGAGGAGGTGCCTTGGTCACCTGTGGCCCCAGAGTATAGGGAGGAGAAAGAAAGGAACAGAGTGAAGGGGAAGGAGATAAGAGATAGATGAGAAGCAATGGGAGCAGGCTCAGGGGAATTTGGTTACACCGGTGGTGTTAAGGAATGATGGGGCTAAATATCCAAACCACAGAGTCAACAACACTGAAATCACTAAACCCAAACTTTAATAACAAAACTTAAAAGGTACCTATTGTGATGGCAGGCTGGAGTGGAGGGGTAGGTGAGGCAACCTGGGAACATTGGTGGAGGAAAATTGACACTGGTTGCGGGATTGGTGATGGAACATTGCATGTCAAAAACCTAACTACAAATAACTTTGTAATTCATGATGCCTTAATAAAAGTGGATAATTGAAATAAATAAAAGTAGATAATTGAAAATTTAAAGAAAATTTCCATACAAATTAGAATTTCGTGAATTTAATAACATATCTAAAAAAAAGCCAGACTGTAGCATGATGCACAGAGATGAAAAATTTGAAAGACTGATTAAGAGGCATTGAGGAGCCAAGAAGAAGTCCATCACTTATCCAATTAGACAAGATGAGAACATAGAATCAATCTACCTTCCAGAATTGATCAAGGGAAGTTCTCACCCTTGGACTCACTACCAAACAGATTAAATGAGAAGTCCTCTGTTTATTCCAGTTTTCTGAATTCTCTTAATGCACTTTATGAATTCACATTTGTAGTTGAATCTCTAGATTTTAAGAAGAAAAACTATGGATAATGATAGAAAATTTTCAGTTGGCAATAGGACTGGAGTGATAGCACAGCGGGTAGGGCGTTTGCCTTGCACATGGCCAACCTGAGTCTGATTCCTCCATTCCTCTCAAAGAGCCCGGCAAGCTACCGAGAGTATTTTGCCCACACAGCAGAGCCTAGCAAACTACCCGTGGTGTATTCGATATGCTAAAAACAGTAACAAAAAAGTCTCATGATGGAAACGTTACTGGTGCCCTCTAGAGCAAGTCAATGAGCAACGGGATGACAGTGATACAGTGATCCAGTGAATGATAGAAAATGAATCAATACAAGGAAATTGAGTTTTGATACTTGGATGTAGTTTTTTAAAACATCATTTTTAATAAAATAAATATGGTATGTAAGGAAATGTCAAGCAAGAATGTGAGTGATCTGAATCTTAATTTCCTATTTAATCTTATAACTGAGTGATAACCAGTGAACACTCTCCACACTATTGAAGGGAAAGAAGATAAGTCTCTTCTTTCCTCTCGTTCAGAGTATCTAAAAACTGATAGATGAAGATGTATTCTGTGAACATCTACTCAAATGAAGCTTATGTCTCATCTACAATGTCTTTATTAAAACTTTTTTTTTTTGCTTATGTTCTGTGATTTACAATACTGATAATGATGGTTTCCCATACAGGTAGTCCCAACACCACAATCCTCCCCAGTGTACTTACCTCCCTCTCCCAAGGACCCCAAAGTCCTCCCTTTCAACCCTGCCCCATCAACTCAGTTCTGTGGATCAGTTCTCCCATTGTGTTGCCTTTGGCCCTTTGTTTCTGCCTTGCTGTGTATCTTTATACAGTAACTTTCTATTTTTTAAAATTATTCGTTTATTTTTTAGTTAAATTTTTAATTGAATCACCCTGAGATATATAGTGATGAACTTTTTCATGTTGAGTTTTAGTCGTACTTATACAATGTTCCAACCCCTATTCCCCTTTGACAGTGCCATTTCCAGCCACCAGTGTGCCCAGTTTTTCCTCCCACCCTTGCCGCACCCCTGCAGCCTTTCAGTCTGCCTCAACCCTAAGGCCAGAAAATTTAGGGAACTCTTCTCTTTATTTTAAAAGAATTTTCTTTAAAAAAAAAAGAATTGCCATGAGATGCACAATTACAGAGTTGTTTATGATTGGGTTTCAAGTCATACAATGTTCCAAAACCCATCTGTTCACCAGTGTAGATTTCCAGCTTCCCAGTTTCCCTCCCACAACCCCCAATCCTGTCTCTATGGCAGATACCTCTGTGTGTGTGTGTGTGTGTGTGTGTGTGTGTGTGTGTGTGGTTTTCTTTGGGCATTATGGTTTGCAATACAGGTACTGAAAGGTTATCATATATATCACTTGACCTCCAGCATTCAGATCCAGAGTGATCTTTGCCAACAATCATTATCATAATGGAGGGAACTCTTTTCTTTATCTTTCAAAAATATTCTCCAAGTGTTTGAAGGAAAAGCATTGTTGTGATAAATTTAATTAGGAACTTCCTGAGTTGGAATTTTGTTGGAATTTTGGACTATACTGTAAGTGAAAAAAATTCATACCACTTTTAAATGTTCCTTACTACCAATTTTATATAATTTTTTGTTTGGTAATCCCAGATAAATTCTAATTTAATTCTCATGGCGTATTTATGAAGTGAGACTATATCAGTTGCAACAGATATTCTACTTTATGGAATGGTAGGTTGATTCTTAGAACATTGAATGATTCCTCAGATCTTGGTCTTAGAGCAAGAAAAATTCAGTCACTTTATGTCAGGGGGCAAATTCTGACACGGAGCAAAAACCTGAAAAGATTTATTGCTTTGTATGATTTAATTTTACAATGAAACTGAATACACATTTTTAAAAAGAAGACATGGTTAATAGTA
This sequence comes from Sorex araneus, assembly GCF_027595985.1. NCBI lineage: Eukaryota > Metazoa > Chordata > Mammalia > Eulipotyphla > Soricidae > Sorex > Sorex araneus. The sequence goes on along the minus strand of NC_073307.1, from coordinate 31,160,569 downwards.
CATTGTTGGATTATAGTTCTAAGAATTTTTAGAAGTAACATTGGTTTTTCTTTGCTCCTCCCTCAGGGAACTTAGGTTATTGAGTTGCACCCATCCCATCACAGTGCTCTTGAGGCACACCCAATTCCATCAGGCACTCCTAATCCTCTGTGTTTATCTTCAACCTCTCCCTTGTGCTCTTCTTCCCCTAGCTGTTAATCACAAATATACCCCAAATCAGGCCCTGTAACCTGTAGGTCAAATCTTCTGAGGACTCTATATTTTGTGTACTTAAGTGAAATATTGCTTTTCTCTTTCCTTTATGTCTTTTGCATAGTTTATTTTAGAGCAATGTCCTTTTTATATAGACACAAGAAGACAGTTAATGCTATGCTTTTAGAAATTGGGAGTTAACTGACTCAAAATAATATTTAATCCTGGGCATCTTTCATATTTACTTTACTTAAGCCTCAGTTGCCCTTAGTTCCTAACACCCCAAAAGGAGGATCTTGGTGAGGGCTTGGATGGATCTAGGAAAAGCAGTAAGCTATCCTGGCATCAATAAGGGACAGGCTATGTGTCATTAGAAGTATAATAAGAGCATGGTCATGGAACAAAATCTGCCATAACTCAAAAAAAGAAGTAACTGAATAAGGATCGTGCTGGGGTTAGGAAAGACTAACCTGGCCTGAGGTCTACCGTCCGGAATATATAGCAACATGTCCCCAGGAAGAGCCACCCTTTAAGCTTAACATATCTCTTACTATATTCATATAAAATGACTAGAAATATTAGCAAGAAGTAAATTTAATATGATTGTTTAAATGAATTTCTGGTTAGGAGAAGGAGAAAGCAGTATGCCCTTAGATGGAATCCCATCCTTGGACAGATCGTCTAGTAACCTAAAGTGTTGAGCCCTTACATGAAATTTTGTCCTTGTGTAAATAAATCCCCTAGAAATTCCCCCAAAGGAAGGGCTTTTCTTTTCATTGTTATGATAATGTTCAACAACACCTATGTGTGATTGCTACCCCCAACCCTTCATGATTTCTCTATAACTAATGATTTAGACTTGAACAAATGGTCACTGATTATCATCCATCCAACCTTTGGCCCTCACTCGTCGACCACAGTGAGCCAAGCCAGGGGGCTGGTTGGCCAGCCAGGGGGCTGGTGTTTGGCCCTGAGCCAAGGGAACCCTGGGGCCACTAAGGCAAGCTAGTAACACCCAGGGATAGCAACAATACATAAAAAATACCCAATATCATCAGTCATTTGTGAAATGAAATCAAAACCAATGTTCAGGGAAAGAGTAAGAAACCCTTCAGACTTGTTAGGATTTATCAAAGAGAAGAGATGGAGCCAGTGGTAGAGCAAGTGCCTAGTTTGTGCAAAGTCTTGATTTGAATAACAGAATCTCATGTCCTGCACTCACCCCCAACACCACAAGGTGTGGGCCTGGTGTCCTCCAAGTATCATTGGGTGCAGCCCATATTGGTTTTAAAAGCGAAAAGAGAACAGGTATACTCTGTTCTGTCTAAGACTGGACATCTATCGGTAGCTTTATCAACCTTGTGATCATCACATGAAGACACAAGAAACTGTATTAAGTTTAGGCAAATATGAAGTCTTTGGGTTGTATTTCATCATTAGACAGTTTTCACATCTCTTATTTCTGTGTCAGTTACTCTCAAACTTATTGGAATAGCAATCATGACCTGATATCTTTTTAGAATTATGTACTCCAGTTCAGGTTGGCTAAATCATGATCTCTGGGTGGGACCCAGAGATTTGTGTTTTAATGAGTTTACTGGTTGATTCTGATGTATATTGGGATTATAGAAATATTGGTCTAAGTAGTAGAATAATTAGACAATTAAATTGTTGTTAATGTGTCTGGAATTTTGGTGTTTATATCATTGGAGTATTTGTCCTTCTTGGACCTTCCACCTCTCTCCACTCCCACTACTTGCTGACTTACTCTCTGGCATTTAAAAGAGTTTGAACCTAATTTAGACAAAAACGGCATGCTTTGTTTCTCTAAATTTGAGTACTCTAGGAACCTCCAACACTATTTGTTTTTCTGTAAATCTGCTTAACTTAGCTAAATGTCATCAAGGTTCATTTGTGTTATAAGAAGTGTCAGAAATTTCTTCCTCCTAGAAACTAAGATTCTCTTGTTCTACATTTTGTCACTTTTTCATCATTGATGAAAACTTGGGTGGCTTTCACCCTTAGTTTATTATGAATGATGCTAATATGGACATGGTTATGGTATGCAATAATGCTGATATGGATATATCTTGCAGACTGTGCTTTTATTTTTTTTAACATGTACCCCAAAATAGAGTTGCTAAATTACACAAAATAAGGCATATAGTAAAATTTTATCTTGAGGTTGAGATACAATACAGTAGGTAAGATTCTTGCCTTGCATATGACTGACCCTCGTTCAAATCTGACATGTGGTCCCCAAAACACCACCAGGAATGATCCCTAAGCAAAAAGCCAAAACTAAGCCCTGAGCACAACTGGGTGTGACCCTCACTCCAAATTGATCTTTACTTCACATATTTAAATTTTACATGAATTATTTAGACAGTCAAGTAAATGTATATCATAGCTGAGATTGTTGAGAATTTTAACATCTATCATCACAAGTTAGATGTCTTTATTTTTTCTCTCATTTTATTTTTGGTTCTGGTATTCCAGTAATATTTACCTCAAAATTAAAAACTTTCCTTTGTCTACTTTTGTTTAGGAGTAATTTGTAGTGAATTATTATTGCTGTTGTTTGGGGCCAAACCTATCAGTGTTCAAGGTTTACTCCTGGTTCTGTGCTCAGAGGTCACTCCTGATGGTTCTCAGGAGACCATATATAGTGCCCTGGATTGAACCCAGGTCTGGCGCATACAAAGCACGTGCCCTACCTGCTATACTATCTCTCTAATCCTGTAATTAATTATTTTTAATCATTCTAGAAATGCTTAATAACATTCACCAACAAAGCCATCTGGGACAGGACTTTTAGAAAGTTTCAAATACACTAATTCAATTTATTTAATCACTACTAATCTATTCCAAGTTTCTATTTCTTCTTGAATCAATATTTTTCCAGAAATCTGTCTCTTTCATCTAAGTTACCTCATTTTTCAGCATAAAGTTAGTTATTCTTAGAATTCTCTTACAGCTCTTTTTATTCCTGCATGGTTAATAGTAATATTTCCTCTAAAGATTAAACCATTTTCAGTGCACAATATTAATAACAATGAAAAGAAAAGAAACCCTAGACTCTGACCATAGAATTGAGGTTAGCAGTGCAGGGTTGTGGAAAGAAAGGGTTCTGTGACCAGTGTGGAGAGATGTGGCACTTTGGGGTGGTGTAACCTCATACCTTAAAATATACAAACATTTTATACTCTTGTAAACCATTGTTAAGTCAACGAACACAAATTATTTGCATAAAGAAATAATAAATGAAGATCACAGAAAAAACTTTGTAATTTTTGTGGTGGGGATTATACATTATAAGTTGGTGGGATCTATATTTCAGTGTAGTAGCAAATTTAACAGTACATGGTAGTAAGTTACATGTGTGTAGTAAGAAATAATTACTAACATCCCTGAGTTTTTGAGCGTGAGTGATAAGTGCACCACCTTTGTGTACATGGAAGAATATTAGGAGGGAAAATGTTTGAGATGAAATTAATAAATGTAATATGTATTATGTTTGATGGTCATACGAATTTTAGAGGCTTAAGTGGCCAGCTCAAAATTCAGAATTGTATTCTTTAGAAGAGAATTATCAGGAGCCCCTATGCTGACAATGGATTTTTGAACCTGCATGAACAGATGAAGAGCTTTGTTTTGTTTTTTGAGAAATGACTATGAGATGAAAGGGACTATGAGATGAAAATGACTATGAGAGGAAAAAAATGGTAGAAACTTGACCCATCCTTGCTATTAGTAAAGCTAGCAAAAGCAGTATAGACCAGCCACTGAGCAAGAACATTCCCAGATACAGAAGGAGAAATAGGGTAGTGTTGTAGAGAAACAAGAAGGAATGTAAAGGGAAGAGGGAACAAGAGCATCAGTTGGTCTATTTAGAATGAGTAGGGTGATGACATGGGAGGGATGTTGGACTGATGTAGAACATCAGGTTGGGCCTCTGAAACAATGGTTGGTCTGCTAGAATTTTCTTTTCAAAGTTATTTCAATTTGTATTCTATAGATGTTGACTAAGCAGAAATATTTTCATTGATTGTACAGCTCTTTTCAGTCCCCAGTACATAACCATCCTCACCTCTTGAAAACACAATTTCTATTAACTATATTCCCATGAAATAGAGGTTCATTTTTTTTTTGCAGTAGATCAAGGAAATTATTTTACAATTTACAAAAACATTTATATCTCCTGTTCAATGTTAGTAACTGCTACACACACACACACACAATGTATGAAAATACAATGAATCTTGAAAATAATGATAAAACATTTCCAACTAAGAGGTAACATTGGGGGCTAAGTTTTATTTCGGCATCAGTTTTATCCTGTGAATAGAGAAAACTAAGATCAGACTTCTATTCTCCTGTGAAAAATTTTAAAAGGCTGTATTATCCCCTGAATAGCAACTGTCTGGATGCCTGACCAGAATATATTCCAGCTGGTCCTTGGTTTAGGCCAGTAGAGATGTAATGTAAGTTGTAGCAAACTAGGAACATGAAGTCACATAAAAATGTCATTTGGAAACTGTTAGGACATTCTCAGAAACTTGTGACTCTGAAATATGATGTGGAAAGCACTTCCTTTGCCCTAGGGGAGAAGGGAGTCAGCTTCCTGCTCAGAAGGTGAGCTCACCACCTGAGGAGTCCTACAGCCCTCTGTCTCAGAACTGGATAGTCACCTGCAGGGAGGCATCTGCCTCTCAGCGACTTGCACACCTCAGGCTGCAAAGGCCAGGGCTGCAGCTCTCATGCAGCCCTAGGCTGAGCGGAACCTGCTGGCGAGGCAGAAATTCAATCCCAGTGATCCCAACAAAACACCGGGGTTATAGTGAGTAGCACTAGTCCTTGAGGTTGAACTGAACCTTGTGTTGCCATTATTACACACGGTATAATGTTTCCCCTTCAGCAAAGAATTGTTATTATTTTGGTAAATAGCAACAAATCACTTGGAGGGAGTGGGGTTCATTCTTTCTGTTTAAGAAATGTACACAAGAGATGAAATTGAAAAAGAGAGAGAATAAAGGGGCCTGGGAACAAAACCTTAGGAGACAAAACTCAGGTTACTGAAAAAGAGTCCACCAAAAGAAAAAGTGGGTCAGGTAGAGCATTAGAGCATTTTAAACTCTCTGTCCTACTGCACTGCAATGTAAGCTTTGTGCATGAGCTCACATCTCCTGGAAGGGGTCAGGGAAATGGGAGGAAACCTGGAGAGATTCTGTAGACACCCATGTGCTGTGTGGACCATAGGTGTTTTCTGCAGAGAAGATCATAGAGAAAGAAGGTTAACATTCATTTGATACTGTCTTACAAGAGTTTCACCCATAAATCTCATAACAGCCCATGTTCAACCACAGGTTGATATGATTATTCATTCCTTTCCACAAAGAAGGAAATTGAGGTAGTGACAGGCTTAAGAACTTGACCAACATGCCACAGGACTCCAGGCTATTTTCACTCGGGTGCCCCAGGGGGGATGGGTGAGAGCCCTCCCAGCCCAAAGGGACATAGTCCCTGCAGCCGACCTCCACAACCCAATCACCACCACGCTCCAGAGCACAACCCACACGCTCAGGCCAAGTCTCACATATGTATCACTGTATTGCTGTCACTCCGTTGATCATTGATTTGCTCGAGCGGGCCCAGTAACATCTCCATTTGTCCTAGCCCTGAAATTTTATTTTTTAAAATTTTTTATTTTTTTAAATTTTATTGAATCACCATGAGATAGTTACAAGCTTTCATGTTTGGGTTACAATCTCACATTGATCAAACACCCATCCCTCTACCAGTGCACATTCCCTGCCACCAATATCCTAGGTATACCCCCTTTCCCACCCTCCCCCTGCCTCTATGGCAGACAGTATTCCCCATAATCTCTCTCTCTACTTTTGTAGCCCTTTTGTAGAGATTTTAGCAGCCTCTCTTGACTCGTTCTTCCCAGCGGTGCCGCAGTGGAGGCTCTTTCAGGGTAAGAGGAATGAGACCCATCTTTGTTACTGTATTTGGCATATCAAATAAGCTACAGAGAGCTTGCCAGGCTCTCCTGTGCAGGCAGGATGCTCTCGGTACCTTGCCAGGTTCTCCAAGGGGGAGAACTAGGCTATAAAGCATCACATGGCCATGAACACAGAGATGATACTGCTGAATGAGCACAAGATTAGGTGGTATTTAAGAGGTATTTTATTTGAGGGCTGGGGAGTGAGAGCGATATACAGCATGCAGGGCACTTACCTTGTGTGTGGTCAACCTGGGTCTGAGCTGACCAGGAGTGATCGCTGAGTGCTGAGCCAGGAGTTCAGGTGTGGCCCAAAAAAATGAAAAAAGAAAAATATTTTTTGAACCCAAACCTGGTAGTGCTCAGGATTTACTTCTGGCTCAGTACTCACAGATCACTCCTGGCTCAGTGCTCAGGGGACCATATGAGGTGCCTGGGACTGAATCAGGGTGGCTCCAAGAAAGGAAAGTGTCTTAACCCTTTATTATCTCCCCACCCCAGTTTTTTTTTTTCTTAGATTTGGTTTGGTTCTCTGGCTCTGTGTTTTAAAGTGCAGGGGATCAAACCCAGGAACTTGCAGGCAAAGAAAGCCAGTGCTCAGGCCATGGAATTATCTCAGACCCCTGTACTTGTTACACATGCACACACACACACTCTGCTCGCACACTTAGTTTTGCGGGCTAACTCTTTAGCCGTCTCTAATCAAGTGAACGGGCTGCAGGCCAGCAGTGATCTTGCTAGAGAAATGAAAATATAGGTCCCTGTCCAAGTGTTCTGAGAAGCTTCCCTTGCAACAGCCCTACGCTGGAATGCGCCCAAATGTCCATCGACTGGAGGACAGCGTGAGTCCGTCTGTGTAATGGCCAGCTACTGGGCAGTGAGTGAAACGAGCTCCCGAGACATTCCACTGCACTGGAACATCTCAGAGAAGGCGGGCAGAGGGGTTGGGGGTGGATCTTGGTGGGGGAGTGCCCGTGTGACCTAGGATTCCAGCACCAGTAGTCCCCATCCCCCCAAAAAACGTCCAGCAGAGAGAAGTCTGGCGCAAGAAAGGTCAGGAGACAGACAACCGTTTCTGTACCCAACCCATCTTTATTGAGTTCCAGGCGTCGCAAGAGATTCAAATTCAAATCACAAAAGAGATTCACATATGAGTGAACATAATTTCTGGACCACTCAGCCATGAAAGCAGCTACACAACACATCATAAGACCCATTCTCTCTAAAACACAGAGTCAGAAAACCAAACCAAATCTTAAAAAATCCCTACCCATTCTCCAGAATTACCACACTATATTTGATGGGATTTAGAGAGTAGACAACAAAACATAGAGGTGAATATATATGTGCATATATACATATTTTCAGATATATATACCAAAGCTCACATCACCCAAACTTTAACAACATGTTAGTGATATCCTATAGAACACCTTAATGGCTCCTGCCAAAATAGAGCAATCTTCACACTGTTTCCTGTACAAACTCTTTTTTGCAAGTATGTTCAGCAGTTCTTCATAACAGACAATATAAAGTATATTCTTACAGTTTGCTTTGGGACAGGGATTAGGTTTTGGGATTGAAACATCCCAAATTTGGTGGTGGGAAGGTGTAATGGTGGTGGGATTGGTGTTAGAATGTAATCAAATATTGTGAACTAACTTATCACTGTATCACTGTCATCCTGTTGCTCATCGATTTGCTCGAGCAGGTACCAGTAACGTCTCCATTTGAGACTTGTTACTGTTTTTGGCATATCGAATACGCCACATATAGCTTGCTAGGCTCTGCTGTATAGACAAGATACTCTTAGTAGCTTGACAGGCTCTCTGAGAGGGACGGAGGAATCGAACCTGGGTCAGCCGAGTGCAAGGCAAACACCCTACCCACTGTGCTATCACTCCAGCCCACTTTCAGTATGCCAGAGATTGGTGCTGAGTGAGACATAAGACCAAAGTTTCAATTTAAGAGTGCAACAAGGGGGTCCCAGATAATACCACTAACAGTATAGGTCTGGCCCTGCATATTGCCAACTTAAGTTTGATCCCAGCCCTGTATGTAGTTTTGCTTTGGGGGTCACACTTGGTGATGCTCAAGGGTTAATCCTGTATGCGCACTCAGGAATTACATCTTGTAGTTTTGGCTTCATGAAAGGTAAGTGATCAAGCCCTGTTCGCTGTGAATAAGGAAACGCCCTCCCCACTTACTTTCTCGCACGCCAGAACCAAATGGAGTTTCTGAGCCCCTCCTGGAGTGATAAATGAGTGCACAGTCAGGACTAAACCCAAGCACCCAAGTGAGGACAAGGACAGCAAGCCCCCAATTTTATTTAAGCTAAAACCAAAGGGAACTATAAGATGGTGTAGGGAGATAGTATAGCAGATGGGGCAAAGGGCTTGCCCACAGTCAAACCAGGTTTGTTCCCCAATAATCACATGCTGTCCCCCACCAGCCAGCCATGATCCCAGAGTGCAGAACCCAGGAGCGAACCCTGAGTCCTGCTGGTTTGGCCCAAAACAAATTTTAAAATCCAGAACTAACTTATAAAGTAAAAAAAATTCAAAAATAAAAATAAATTAAAAATATAAAAAAACTTTATAAGCAAAAAAAATTTAAAAAGATCTTGGCCAAGTTGGTATGGTAAACATAAGATTGACTTGGGATTTGAAATGAGGCAACAGGTCCTGCTCATTACAGGCTGTGAGCTAAGCAGTGTAGCATGAGGCAGAGTGAAAAAAGAGAATTTAGACGAAAGTGGAGTTAGTAGTAAGAAGGGGAAATATGGGCCCTTAGAAATTCACAGAGGGTGCAGAGAGATAGTTCAGTGGGTTAGGTGTTTTCCCTTACACCTTCCTACGTCTTTCTATAGTAGTTCTTTTTCATTAAATAAATTATGTTAAATATCACTCTTATTCTAGTATCTGAGATATATAATATATAATATTGAATAGCATATAAATATTCAAATATCGATGAAGAAGAAATTGAGAAGTTCTACATGGAGCTGGAGAAGTTCTATAAAGAAGACCACTCCTTCTACAAGATCATTGTTGGTTCAAGATGAGAGTTCAAGATGCTGCTCTGTCTAATGTTCATCAATTTAAAGAAGGTCTTCAATTCTCCTGAGACTGAATCGGTCATCGAAGCCCTAGCCAAACAGAATGTTCAAACTCAGTACATCAAGATCCTCCTCAAGCTGTATTACAGATTCACCACCAGGATCTCACCATTCTACAAAGAAGTGATCATTGACGTAAAGAGGGTTCGGCAGGGTGATTGAAACCATTTCACCAAAACTCTTTAGTACCACCCTCGAGAATATCATGCGACGACTGGAATGGGAAGGAATGGGAGTGAAGATAGACAGTCGGCAACTACACTACCTCCGCTTCGCTGATGACATCGTTCTTATAATGCCAAACATTAGCCAAGTGGCACAAATGCTGACCAACTTTGACTGTGAGAGTGGAAAGGTCAGAATGCAGCTAAATCTCAACAAAATGATGTTTATGAAAAACATCTATTTTATGTGTATGAAAAACAACTAGTCCCTCATGTTCCATTTGCTCTCAATGGAATGACCATCTCCGAATGCAGCAGCTATGTGTACCTGGGTTGAGAACTCAACATGAGGAATGACTTGATGCCAGAACTGCGCAGGAGGAAGAGAGCAGCATGGAGAACCTTCAAGAACATCCAAGAAGTGGTTAAGAGGACCAAGAGCCTCTGGCTCTGGGCACATCTTTTCAACTCCACTGTTCTTCCTGCACTAACATACGCCTCAGAGACCTGGGCTCTACGAAAACAGGATGAGAACGCTATCCAGGTATCCCAAAGAGAAATCGAAAGAGCAATGCTAGGAGTATCACTCAAGTGAGAGAAGGAATTCGGAGTTCCGACCTCCATCAAAGATCAAGAATCAGGGACCCTGTCTCGTTTGCCAAGGCATCAAAAAATCAGATGGGCTGGATACGTATTGCGATTCAGAGATGACTGCTGGACTAGAGCTGTTACCGACTGGATTCCACGGGGTGTCAAAAGACCGCATGGCCGCCCTCCAACGAGATGGTCAGAAGACTTCTTCGTCAAAACCCTGAATGAATGGTTTGAGGCTCTCCTTGTTCCCGGAACAAGCAGATACTATTGGGCTACACTTGCATGTGACAGGGACAAATGGATACGTTACTGGTGCCCGCTCAAGCAAATCGAAGATCAACAGGATGACAAGTGATACAAGTGATAATATATAAGAGATATGTAATATATGTGATACAAGATATATATCTTATCTATATTAGATGGTTATCTAATATAGATGATCATAACAAATTATTATTATTAGCACTAATCATATCATATGATGAACACTATTTCCTTTGTTTCAAATATATTAACTTTCAACATAGCCCTGTGAAATAGGTATTATGATGTTTTCTATTTTACAGATGAAGAAATTTGGAGCAAAAAGGTAAATTAAGTTTCACAAAGTCACATGGTGTGAAAATTAGTGGAGTGAAGATTTAAACTCAAAGAATTTTGGCCTAGAGGGGCCGGAGCGATAGCACAGCGGGTAGGGCGTTTGCCTTGCACGCGGCCGACCCGGGTTCGATCCCCGGCATCCCATATGGTCCCCCAAGCACTGCCAGGAGTAATTCCTGAGTGCAAAGCCAGGAGTAACCCCTGAGCATCGCTGGGTGTGACCCAAAAAGCAAAAAAAAAAAAAAAAAAAAGAATTTTGGCCTAGAATATTTCCTCTTAATTGGTAGATTTATAATGATTCAATTTTATTTTTTTTTAAATTTATTTATTTTTAATTAGAGAATCACCGTGAGGGTACAGTTACAGATTTATACACTTTTGTGCTTATACTTCCCTCATACAAAGTTTGGGAACCCATCTCTTCACCAGTGCCCATTCTCTACCACCCGTAAACCCAGTGTCCCTCCCACCCTCCCCAATCCCATCTCCCCCCCACCCCACCCTGCCACTGTGGCAAGGCATTCCCTTCTGTTTTCTCTCTCTAATTAGCTGTTGTGGTTTGCAATAAAGGTGTTGAGTGGCCGCTGTGCTCAGTCTCTAGCCCTCATTCAGCCCGCAACTCCCTTCCCCCACATGGCCTTCGACTACAATGTAGTTGGTGATCGCTTCTCTGAGTTGACCTTTCCCCGGAACGTGAGGCCAGCCTCGAAGCCATGGAGTCAACCTCCTGGTACTTATTTCTACAGTTCTTGGGTGTTAGTCTCCCACTCTGTTATATGATTCAATTTTAAAGATAGATTTGATATTGTCCACTTTAGTCCTGTGATCTAGACACCAGGTCCTGGGAATAAAGCAGAATACCTCTTTTGTAGAACTTAAGCATGCTAAAATTGCCTTTAAAAAGTTAATAATAATGAGGAAGAGCTTGCCTCTTTGGAGAGGGGATAGTGAGAAGTTCAGAGGAAAGCAGAAACGAGTCAATTCTGGAAGATGGATTTTTATAGCGAAAGCCAATTTCCTTCAAGGACTCAGCAAAGACTTTGCAGGAGGTGAGACTTATGGAGGGAGTGGAAAGGAGGGGCAATTAACAGAGAATGAGACAGCAAAAGCAGCTGTATCCTTTAGTATCCATGAGCTATATGCAAAACTCTTACCCAGGTTTTATTAGGAGTCACTGAAGAATTTAACCATGATGGGAAAGTAAGAATTGACATTATCAGAATTAAGTCCACATGCACTGTAGCACTGTCATCCCATTGTTCATCAATTTGCTCGAGCGGGCAACAGTAACGTCTCCATTGTGAAACTTGTTACTGTTTTTGGCATATCGAATACGCCACGGGTAGCTTGCCAGGTTCTGCCATGCAGGTGGGATACTCTTGGTAGCTTGCCAGGCTCTCCGAGAGGGATGAAGGAATCAAACCTGGGTCAGCCGCGTGCAGGGCAAACACCCTACCCTCTGTGCTATCGCTCCAGTCTAAGTTACATATACCTCATTTATTTCAGATTCAGCCATTTTTTTAAATGAAGTAGAATGAAAAATTAATAATTTACTGATAAAACCAGGGAAAAGTCTGGGTTGGGACATAGCTGAGGCTAGAGAATCTTAAATAGGTGATTTCTTCTTATTCTGTAACAACCCCTAACAGATGCCACTGGATAAGAGAAGCCAAGCCAAATGTCTAGGAAAAGGTGGTGAAACAGAGACAGGGCAGATCTGCCACACAGAGCCACCACCCTTAAGTCTAATCCTCATTTTGAATTTGAATGAATCTCTTTTGGGGCTTCTCCTCCCCAATACCCTGATTGTAAAATCAGTCACTCCGACCCCTTCGATCTGTAAGATCCTGTAATTCTAATCTTAAACACAATGAAATTTGACAAAATGCTTTCATCGTACCCAGTGCAGACAATATTAATAGTCTCTGCTCCAGTGGGTTGAAGTCCTGTCATTCCTAAGAGTAACCCCAGGGAGTGGGTTATTGCTTTCCAAACACAATAAAGAGGCCATGAAACAAAAGTGTTTGAAATTCTACCAATAAAAACAGCGTGCTTCTTCTCCATTAATGCATTAAAACAATTCTATAAAAACTGAAAATTCCTTGCATCTGTAACTGCCAGATCTGTCCTGGCGTTCTAGTGAGTCCACGTCTCACAGGTCAGAGTCTAAATTTCAAAGATGCCTCAAATGAAGAGAAAAACCTCTCTGCTCTGGCCTGGGCCCAAGAATGTCATCCCTGGTGGCCTGTGAGCTTCTGCCTGTGAGCTATAGCCATCTCTACCCCACCGTCTCTCAGGCTGATGCAGCCTTAAGTTTGAAAAGTCTTAGTGTCAAATAATTGTTGAATATACACTTTTTATGTCACTAAAATGGTCAGTATAATAAGAGAGTAGGTAAAATCCATATTTCTGAATCTTCTTTTTAAAATACATACCTCCCAACATAAAACTAGTTGATACTAAGGGAAATCTAGAAAATAGATTAAAGTTTTTTTGTTTGGGAGCCATATCCAGTAGTGCTCAGAGCTTACTCCTGGCTCTGCACTCAAGGATCACCCATGGCCAGACTTGGGGGATTTGAGGTGTGGGGGGGATTGAACCAGGTCAGCTGCAAGCAAGGTAACTGCCCTACCTGCCGTACTATCTATCTCTCTGGCCCTGCAAATAGATGCTTTTTAAGAATGCACTTAGAGAACTATTCTAGACACCACACTGTTTCTATTGTCACTGTTTGTTTTTCCCAATGTTTGGGATAGTAAATATATTTCATTTTTTTTTTTGCATAGTCCAAATTGTAAGAGAGGAACAGTTTATGTGAGTTCAAAATTTTTCATTAAACTAAATATTGAGATGACTTCAAAAATGAATTTTAATCTCACAAATGCTATAAACCCATGAGACTGTCCACAAGGAAACCATTATAAAACCAGTATTATTTTTCAGCAGATTTAAAACAAAAACTATGTCTCCTAAGATAAAAATACCACCAAATAATCACTGTGCTTCTGTATACCAAACAAAGATATTCACTTTTAGTATTAAAAAAGTCAAATCACTCTAATTTGCAAATAGAGCACATAAAGTGACAAAAGTTTAGTAAGATTAAAATTGGTCAGGAAAATAACTCAAAGGGCTGGAGCACAGGTTCCCCTGTGGAGAGCCAGGTTCAATCCCTGCACACTCTGGGGGAGAAATAGTGCACGGGCATGGGAGGTTGTGATCTACTCACAAAAGAAGATTGAAATAGATTTTATTTATTTAATTAATTAATTAATTAATTAATTTTTGCTTTTTTTGTATCACACCCGGCGATGCACAGGGGTTACTCCTGGCTCTGCACTCAGGAATTACTCCTGGCGGTGCTCAGGGGACCGTATAGGATGCTGGGAATCGAACCTGGATCAACCACATGCAAGGCAAACGCCCTACCTGCTGTGCTATTGCTCCAGCCCCTAAAATAGGTTTTAGATAGAAGTTTTTGCAAGTAAGAAAGGAACAGAATGAGTACATTAAAGAAATAGGCATCTTATATCCAGAAGAGACTTGTCACTCCCTGAAATTTCTAAACACGAAGAGAGAAATAACAAAATAGAATAAATATAGCTACATTCACTGTCACTGTTATCCCATTGCTCATCGTTCGTTCTAGCGGGCACCAGTAGCGTCTCTCATTGTGAGAGTTATTGTTACTGTATTTGGCATATCCAATATGCCATGGGTAGCTTTCTAGGCTCTGCTGTGTGGTCAAAATACTCTTGGTAGCTTGCCAGGCTCTCGAGAGGAGCGGAGGAATCGAACATGGGTCGGCCTCGTAAAAGGCGAACGCCCAACCTCTGTGCTGTTGCTCCAGCCCATAGTTACATTATAAAGATTAAACAAGGGGAAGTAATTAACAGAAAATATATTATGTTTAATTCTTTCTACTCAAAAATATAGATAACATTAAAAAATAAACATAAAATACCTGCTTTTTGCAATAAATAAATTGAACAAAAAAAAATAGAGTAGTTAAAGAACAAAGCTCTCCACAAGAGAATAAGTGTCCCAGAAAACAGTGACACAGCATTAAATAGCTATTTGGAATACATTTTGTTTCAATTAGATGAGGTGATTGCATAGAATAATAGAACTATCACATCAATATGATGATTACATCAGCAAACACCAAGATATTCAAAGTAGTTATTTTATCAATTACGAAGACAGATACTCAATGATTGTATTCTGAATATCTGTGGGACATTTTAGAGGAGAGATCTATCAAGTGATGTGTATTTATTGGTCAGGTCCAGTTAATACAGTGGGGAAGAGTTTAAACTACTTTCTGGTTGCATGATCTTCAGCAGAGTGCTTTTTCTTAGCCTCATTTTCTCCCTCTGTAAAATGGCACCTACCTCATACAAAGGTTATCACAATTAAAGGAGATGAATCACTTAAAGGGCATAACTTGGCACTGATAAAAAAAATAAATCTAAAAATACTAGGAGCTGAAATGGTACAGGAGGAAGGGTGTATGAATTGGTTTTGATCACAGCACCACAAGGCCTCCTGAGCATCACTGGGAATGGCCTTGGAGGCCCCCAGGCATGGTGAGGATGACCATGGTGGGTTCTGGTACCACAGAACCTGAGCAGCACCCATCCTGAGGCCCTAGCACTGAACCACCAGCCCAGTTAGCTGAGAAACACTTGGAGGGGCCCTCAGATCCCCTAAGTACTGATTAAAAGGCAAATAAATAAATAAATAAAAATACAAATCTTTGCTCACTTTTTTCTCTCAAGTGCCTATGCGTTGAACAGATAATTAATTAAAAGCAAAGATGGAAAGTGTAATTCGTAAGAAGGTAGAGATTATCATGTATTTCTTAAAGGCCCAGTAATTTTAGTTATGAATATGATCTCATTCTCAACATAAAGGTAGTCAAATAAGTACTGCTTAAAAAAAAATAAGTACTGCTTAATCTCTAAACCAAAAGCTAAATAAAATTGTAAGGTGCAAATGTAATCATGTGGCTACGTGTTCATCCTTCATATGACTTGTTAATGGGTTTCTTGGAGTCTGGAGGAATGAAGGCAAGTTACCGGGTTTGATCCCATGTGGCTCAACTAACTACTTTAGTTCATGTTTACTTAAGTCAAACTTGGCTTGTCAGCTTGCAAACGTTTGATTTTGGAAGGAAGGGTGGTTAATTAGGGGATCAGCAGTTAGTAGAGTAAAAGAAGGGATTCAGTCAAAAAGATGGTGGGTTACTTCAGTGATAACATTAGTATATTTTTAAAAGAACAATAAAAAGTGATGTTTAAATATACATACCTTGTAAAGCACATTGGAAATATAAGGAACAGTTAAATTTTGATTTCTATGTGATCACCTTCACTCTCTCAAAAAAGGGGATAAAAGTAATATCTCAATCATTTTTAAAGTCCATTCTAACTTTTTGTTGCCATTGTTTTCTTTAGTTTGATTTCTTTAGATAAGACCTCATATTGGGCCTGCTTCGTAGTTCTGTAATCTTCACAGGAGGTAATGATCCCAGTCTCCTGCTATTATTCATGAGATAAGATCACATTTATCTTCTCACCTGGAGGGCTGTGACAAACTTTGGTGTGACCAAGAATTTCTTCTAATCTTTTCATTTGCCTGGACTAAAGATTCCTGCTAACACTTAATTTCTTTGATCTTATATTAAAATTTCCGATTTGATAAGTTGGTCTGTAACATCCTTAGCTCCTTACTTTTTCATTGCTCCTTTATTGAACCTAATCCTACCTCTTAGATTTGAGACAAAAAGAGCCCCTTTTGAGGAAAGGGCTGCAGGGTCTCTGGAATGTAATCTAATATGACCTTGCATTCTAAAACAAAATAGCTTATCCATCTCGGTTATGGATTGTGTGTAGAATATACACATATCATCTTCTCTCGCTTGCTGCGCTCACACTAGCGTAAATCATTATGATGTGAGATTTATGAAGCCCTCTCCCCTTCCTTTTAGTCTCCCCAGCTGATTTAAGCTTACTGTTCAGGCCTCAGACCTTTGACAGATACTATGGGACTGGT
The DNA here is from genome assembly GCF_027595985.1 of Sorex araneus. Taxonomy (NCBI): domain Eukaryota; kingdom Metazoa; phylum Chordata; class Mammalia; order Eulipotyphla; family Soricidae; genus Sorex; species Sorex araneus. The sequence goes on along the minus strand of NC_073307.1, from coordinate 31,143,834 downwards.
ACTGGTAGTCACTCCCAGTTGGGCCTGTCTTTGATGTTTTATTAAGTTGATGATTTATGAGTCCTTCTTTTGACTTACATAGCAACATTAAGAAATCAAAACTTTACATTGGTAACAAAATCCAAATGGTCATTTTCAAGTAACTGCTTTCAATGTGAGTGTTATCAGAAATGTGAGACCTCCACCAAGAGTATTTTCCTACCATCAAACTATTGTCCAGATTTGAAAATGGCACTATGATCTAACAGTACCACTCAAACAAAGTTTAAGTACTTTGCTAGGTAGGAAACATGATTATCCTGTGTGGTGTGTGAGGGTGTCTGTGTCCCTATCTTTGTCCATGTGCAGTCTGAGTAATTTAGCATATTCTCCTGTTTTTGTGTGTTGTTTTGTTTTTCTAAGTGATAATAGTGTCACTTTATCAAACTTCTTGCAAAAGAGCTAAAAACGGACCATTTTGGCAGGCCTTTCTTCATTCAACTGTAGGCCTAGGGATGGTAGTATCTAATCACTGGAAAACAGAATGCCAGATGTTTATCAGTACATAGACCTTCGAAGGACACTAGAAGGAATCTGACGTTTTGGAACTTGGGCCCTTGTTATGATTGAAGCTTAACTGGTGGAACATCAACATTCTTTTCTTTCTCTTTGCAAAATATTTGCTGTAAAGTGTAAATAAAGAAAGAGGAGTATTTCTTCACATTGCTTTGCTCAAACATCTGGCATCTGGGGTTGTGTTTATACCCTTCTGCACTGCAGGCTCGTCCTTCAAAGCAATCTGGATTCTTCTTTCACCTCCTTGAATGTCTAAAAAGTAACTTTAATGTTTTTCTTAGGAAGATGATTTTGTCCAAGCATATGGAGCATCTTAAAGAGGGGGGCCAAGATGCAAGTCACTAAAGGAAAGCCTCCAATTTATCTTTCCAGCACACCTGTTCATATCCCCAGGGCTCCGCGTCACCCAGCACTCTACCTCCATTCTCAAAATATGAGATCCAAAAACAACAGTGTTTTTTGGAACAAAACTTCCCTTTAAAATATATTTCCACCTCGCCTGTTCCAAACAATATGATTATAATGAATCATTTAATATGATAAGGCAAATAAATAAGAACTGAGGGAGGATATTTGATGGAAAATTTAATGGAAATTGAGCAGAAAATAAGAGACGGAAAACACGAATTAAATTTAATACACAATACATGTACTGTATACTCACTAGAGGGGAGACACAAATTTGCTTCTAAATTCCCTGGCAAACAAGCTATGAAGAGAAAGGATTAAATATGAGTTTCTTTTTCAAAGAAAAACCAGCTGCTCAGGAGTAATTATCCTCTTGCCTGGAACAGAAAACTGTGAGCATTTTTTTTCTGTGTTTTTCATAAAGAGGCATGTACAAGGAAAGAGCGGTATCTGTCATATGATTCTTGTTATGAATGAAGTGATGGTCTTCCTAAGTACAAAATAAAGATATTGATTAAAGTAGGTGCATAGCTTTCGCCCAAAGCCAACTTCCATAAAAGGAATTCTGCGGTGTCATTTGAGAGCACAGATCCCTGGTACTCTCACAGAACTCAAAGTTACACTTCAGCTTGCTGACTGCTTAGCTTTAAGAATTCCTTGTAAATAACCATTTATACATCTGCTTAACCACAACAAAAAATTAAGTATTGGATAGGAGCCAGCCATTGTTCCTGGTGCTGGAAATGTAGCAAAATTAGACACATTCTCAATTTTCATGGAGTTAAAATTCTAAGAAGGATGGGAGAAGCAGACAGTTGTAAAGTAAAGAGGATAATTTTGGAGAACGGTGACATGTTGTGACAAAAATTAAGCAGAGTAATGTTCTGTAAGCAGGGTCAGGAGATGACTATCAAGAGATCTGTCAGGAGAGGACTTTTTCAAATTGTGAATAATAAAAGGAGACAGTCAAACATCTGGATAATCCCAGAAATGCCTGAAAATTATCAGTAATGCAAATGTCTAGGAGTAGACTCATGCATGATGTGTTGGAGGAGCTTATGGAACTGGAATATTCTGAACCAGGCAGAGGGTAGTGGCAAGATTTTATTTTATTTTTTTATTTTTTATTTTTTTTGCTTTTTTGGGTCACACCCAGCGATGCTCAGGGGTTACTCCTGGCTCTGCACTCAGGAATTACTCCTGGCGGTGCTTGGGGGACCATATGGGATGCCGGGGATCGAACCCGGGTCGGCCGCGTGCAAGGCAAACACCCTACCCGCTGTGCTATCGCTCCGGCCCCAGTAGTGGGAAGATTTTAAAGTAAATTTTTTTACTTTAAAAAATTTACTGCATGTAAATTTACTGCATGTAAATTTTTAAAAGGCTCATCCACCTTAGAGAACTTGAAGGTCATCATCTGCTGTTTCTGGGCTCTATAGTTACGGTAGTTATTTGGGGGTCTTAATCTGTTAGAAGATGACCTTTGGCCTATATTGGGAAATTGTCACAGCAGCTACAGACTTCTATGATGTGCTGTGATTTGTATGATTTACTAGTATAAAAATAATTAGGGAATGTCATGGCCATTAAAGGACCATAGCTAGCAAGGCCTTGGTTATCAATCAATAGACCTTCAGTGTGTGGAGCTAGACTCACTAATCCCAGGGATATTAAATATTCTGATGTGACTCTTCACAGCTCTTAGGTGACTGCAGGATGCAGGATGTGAACTGGTCAGGGTTAGAGGTGCAGGAACTCTTTCAGGTGCAAAAGAGCCTCTTGAGGCATAGTATTACAGAGAGGTGGTTATTAAATCATCACTCAAGTTGCAAATCATCTCGATGAGTGTTTAAAAGTGAATAATCCCCTTTCTTTAGGAAACTATCCCAAGATATGGGAAGATCAACTAAAGTTTTTAAAGCTCTCTGGTCTAGTTAAAGAATAGTTTATGAGTGCTAAAAATATAGAGCACTATGATAGCAATGGAAATGAAATATGTAACAGAAGAAGGATGAAATCCATACCAGAGGTGTTAAGTGAGTCCCGCTGTTTAGAGATGTGTTCTTCTTCCATTAATTGTTATAAAGGAAGTTTAGAAATAGCAGTATTATTCAGGGAAATATTAAATGCAATTTTAAGTGACAGCTTATAGTATTTTCAAATATCTTGAAAACAGCTGTTACAATGGCTTTTTATAACAATTCCACCATATTTTCTTAACACCATTGTGATATCAGTGTATAAGAACCAAAAAACTATAATTAAGAATGAATCTATCCTATACTAGAAGATTCAAGAAAGGAAGGTTGTTTCTAACCTGGAAAAGAAAGTTATTTTTTATTTTATTTTGTTTATTTTTCATTTGGGGACACAACAAGCAGTGCTCCAGGGACCATGCTATGTAAGAGATTGAACCCTGGTCTCCCACATGCAAGCATGTGCTCTAGCCCTTTGAGCCATAATTATAAACATGCATCTAATTTTTTTATGATAAAGAATAAAACATATTTCAATAATAATTTGCACAAGATTATATTTTCCGAAGGAGTTAATTATTAAGTAATATTTACTAAATAATTACTAATAGAAGGGGAATTGTATATACTTGCTCTTAAAATATACTCCTACTTCCATGTACTTCTTTTAATTTAATATTTGACTTTAGTAAATATTTTAATATCTCCTTGGTATATGCCTTCTTTCCTCTAGATAATTCTGAAATGTGGACTAGAACCATACTTTCACGTATTCTTAGCTTTTTTTTTTTTTTTTTTTGGTCATTACAGACAAGGCCTCAGATTCCGAGACCCAGTCTTGTTTAGGCTTTCTTGAATTTTTAAAATTAAAATTTTGTCCTTTCAAGAATAGGTACACAAACCCCAGTCCATCTTCATTGCTCTTCCCTTCCTCTGTAAATATCAATTTAAGTTAAAGATTGATAGAATTGGTGTGAGGAAATAAAATATCAAGACATTTCAAAAATCTTTTTTTTTAACAAAGTATGTCGCTAGGTGGGATAAAGATTAGTTGCTCTGTAAGCAAAAAGTAACAGAAGCCCATTCATATTTGCCAGAATTTTCCAGACTAAAATGATCCCATCATGTTTATGTGCTTGTTGATTCACCCCTACCTTCCAGCAACTAGCTAAAAATTTCTTCCTTTGTCAGTATTAGGTGCATATTTTTAGGATGTGCAAACTTTGGTTCTCTGTCTGTGTTGCAGAAAGTTAAGCAGACATTTGGCAGTTGTTCAGTTCTTTGTGCCAATAGAGACAACCAGCTGTCCTGAATTATTCTATCAGATTTTGCCAACAAATCCTCACCTTACTTAATAGCTGTATAGACCTCACTAGCAGTGGGGCATTGGACGTAACACAAAACACCATAATTTGCTACACATTTGGTAAATGATCATTAATGTGTCTGGGAAATCACATTATGGCTATGATGTGATTTACCATAATCACATTGTCCATGTTTTTCTGGAACCGTACATAACAAGTTTTCAAGATTCCTGGTAAGTAGGAGTCACCTCCAAAACAAAATCAGGAACAATACATAAAATGATATTTTAGAGATAAAAGTTCCTGACAGTAATAGCTAGTATATCGGTAGACTCTCCTGGGCCAGGAGTCATGCTGAGCAACTTGTGTGCTTTATTTCATTCTTTCATCACAGAATCCCTGTGCACTATTTGTTATCATTACCACAATGATGGGGATACTGATGGTTGTTTCCTTTTATCCATTCCTCTCTTGTCTTCCCAACTTCACTCCAAACTTCTTCACCATGTTGACTTCCAAAGATTTATAACATTTTAAAATTCTATGGGTCCTGACTGACATAGGCCAACCTTCTGAGTTCAACCTGATTGTAGGTGACATGCAGATGACACAAACTAAGCCAGAGAGGACTGAAGGATCTTAGGCATTGTCATATTCCCCAGCAATAAACAAGAAAGGATTTCACTTCAAAAGTCTCAAGTAAATACCTCATGCCCTGAGCACTAAAGCAAGGAGTCACCAGTGACAAACCAGAGCTGATAGACTGGGGAGCAACAAGGAGTGGTGGTTTCACAGAGCCAACAATCAAAGCTGAAACCTATGAACTTTTCAATAAGATAGAGTGGAGAATTACCCACATTTAGAAAATATTCTGTTGAGTGTTAATTTTATTTTGATTTTTTAATTATTTATTTTTAAATATATTTTTATTGTGACTTAGATAACATGGCAGTGTTAATGTTTATGGTTTAAATGAACAAAGTTATTGCATCTTCACTTGCACAAATGTACCCAAAACTATGTTTGTGTTGTTTTTAGTCCAGCTCTTCTTACTCTCCTAAGACTTCTCCCCAACCACGACTTGGAAATCTCAATTTTATACTCTAAATTCAAGAGTTTGCCATTCTTTGATGCTGTCTGTTACTTTGTTTTGTTTCTCTGTATACCACAGTTGACTTTGATCATCCAACATTGCTCCCTCTGATTTACTTAATCTCCAGTTCTATCCAAGTTGCAACAAACTGCAAAATTTCATCTTATATTTGTGTATTATTTCATTGCATCTATATACTATATAACATCATTGGTCTTTTAGTTTATTTCCATATCTTGGCTACTATACTTAATGCTGTGATGAGTATAGGTATGCATATATATTTTAAATTAATTTTTTTATGTTCTTGAAGTAGTTGCTGAGCAGTAGAATTGCTGGATCATGTGGGGAATTGTTATTTCTTTTTTGAAATCCTATCAACGGCCAACATCCAGAGACTATAAAACCAGGCTCCCGGAAGAGAGCAACACAGTCTCTTGCCCCCGAGCGTGGCTGTCTTCACCAGGGCCCCTCGGAGGGGATGGGTTGCGGTTCCCTCCCACCCCTCCCCCGAGCAGAGCCTCGACAGTTGAGGACCTCCTGAACCCAGCCATGGCTGTGCTCAGGGCCACTCTCCACACATTCAGACAAGCCTCATGAATGGGGGAGCCGGCAAAGGAACCCAGGTGTGCGGGACCTGGGGCCAAGATCTCCAAGGCTGCTTGGCTCGGACTGGGCCTCTTCCAACCAGATCCCCCATTTTTCAGTAGTTAGGCAGTCACACCCAGAGACTGCCCCCAGGCGCCATGAAATCCCATCAACGGCCAACATCCAGAGACTATAAAACCAGGCTTTCAGAAGCATGCGGCCGGCCGTGTTGCAGCCACACGACATCTAATAGCTTAGTTCTCCCTCTTGGAGAACCTGACAAGCTACCGAGAGTCTATTTTCCTCTCGGAAGAGCCTGGGAAGCTCTCTGTGGTGTATTCATATCCCAGATACAGTAACAGATATATATCTACCTCTCGGAGAGCCCGTCAAGCTACTGAGAGTATCCTGCCCGCACCACAGAGCCTGGCAAGCTACACATGGCATATTCAATATGCCAAAAACAGTAACGATAAGTCTCATGCCCTTGACTCTGAGAGAGCCTCCAATCATTGTGAAAGACTCGTAAGGAGAGACTTGTAAAATGTCAGGGCTGAGTGTAATGGAGAAGTTACTGGTGCCTGCTCGAGTAAATCAACAAACAACGGGATGACAGTGATATAGTGATAGTTGTGTATTATTCCATTGCATCCATATACTGTGTTACATCATTGGTCTTTTAGTTTATTTCCATATCTTGGCTACTATACTTAGTGCTGAGATGAATATAGGTGCGCATATATATTTTAAATTAGTGTTTTGTGTTCTTGAAGTAGTTGCTGAGCAGTAGAATTGCTGGGTCATGTGGGAATTATGTTCTTTCTTTTTTGAGGATCTCCATATTGCTTTCTATAGAGACTGAACAAGACAACATTCCAACAAGAGTTCCTTTGTTGCCACAACACTGCCAACATTGGTTGTTTTCATTTTTTATATCATATGACATTTTTATTGATGAGGGATGATATCTCATTGTACAGGGTGCAAATATTCTCCCCATTCAATAGGTGTATTTATATTTTGACCTACATTTCTTTTGCCATACAAAATCTGTTTTAGTTTAATGTAGTTTCGTTTGTTTATTTTGATTTAATGTTACTTTTGATAAAAAAAAAAGTATGTGAAATATGCATATTTACTTTCTATCATTCAATACCATACTCATAGATTAGTGGAAATTTCATGAAGCACATGCCTTCAAACTTTAATCTGAGGGTTTTGTTGTTGTTGTTATTGTTGTTTTAAAATAATGCTTGTCTTGTGCTTTATCATTGACATTTAGGGATACGTGAGCCATTATTTTACATAAGGCCAGCTAGAGAATTATAACTTTCATTTTTTTAATTCAACATGTTTAAAATTAACTTACAAGTTCTTTATTTTCCCATAAATATAAATGGAAGGGGCAAGAATAGTAGGGCAGAGGGTTGGTATTGAACTTGTTGACCCAGATATGATCCTTGTCACCCCATATGGTTCACCAAACCCGACCAAGAGTGATCCTTGAGCTCGGCCTGAGGAATAAGCCCTGAGCACCACCAAGTGTGGTCCCAAAACAGAACAACAACAACAAAATAAGTGTGACGTACATTTATTTCCTTAATGCTTTATTTGTAACTATGAGGTTTCTTATGTTTGGATTGCTTTTGCAGTTACTCAAGTGAAACTTTAAAATATATCTTGACTGTGTATTTAACTTGAAAGCATTTCGATGAAGAATTTCAAATGTCTTTATGGTCATGTATCAAAATATTTTTAAAACACTATTATTGTATAAATGGATTTTTTTTTGCTTTCATAGCCCTCTTATTTAGTTAAATGATATAAGCATAAAAAACCCTAGCACTGTCTCCTAATTTTTTCATTCTCCACCTTTGAAGGAAAAATTGTTATATATATTACATATATTTTGTACAAGATATTAAAATATGTGAAGAATATATAAGGACAAGTCACATTATAAAGTGCTGCACATAATTCTACTCCTATATTCGGTTAAATCAAAGTTTCCTCTAGGAAGATAATTCCAATCTTTGCCAATCATTCTCAATTTTTGCTGCAGGTTTGAATAACTTAGGGAGGGAGGGGGAAAGAGAAATGGGGGGTAGAGAGAGAGACAGAGAGTGAGAGAGAGGGGGAGAGGGGGAGAAAAAGGGAGAGAGAGAGAGCACAAATGAGAATAGATACATTAATGCTTACAATCTCCATGGCAGTTTTGTTTTTTTGCTTTTTGGGTCACACCCAGCGATGCTCAGGGGTTACTCCTGGCTTTGCACTCAGGAATTGCTCCTGGCAGTGCTTGGGGGGACCATATGGGATGCTGGGGATCGAACCCGGGTCGGCCGCGTGCAAGGCAAATGCCCTACCCGCTGTGCTACCCCTCCATGGCAGTTTTTAAGGGAATCTTCCAAGTTATGCTCAGGAGACTGGAGACCGAGGGTTGGGGAAGGGGGTAGGGATAGTTGAGCAGTAGTCAACCAGGTTAGATAGTTCAATTCTTGAGTCCAGAAGTAGTCAGGGGCCTTGAGTGCTATTCCCAGAAGTTATGTGGGGCCATACTGTGTCAAATATTGAATTCAGGGATCTTGTACTTGCAATGCATGATCCTCTGACCTTTGAACCCTCCATGGTATTTTTATCATGCTAGAAGTCACCTTGTTGATGCCTTGTCAGCGTACTAGTTAAATTTGAGACAGGACTTTGTGACTTAGACCACAGTACCTTCCCAGATGCTTGGTCTTTAGAATAATTGTCTACTAATGAATCAGTCAACTTTTACTCTTATTCATGACTCCAGAGATATTATATCCTTACTAAAGCTAATACTTCTAATAGCTGTTCTGCCCAAATATAACTTGGATCACTGTATTAGAAAGTTTTTTACTTTGAGATGGTCAAGGAGAAGAAACTAATACCAACTGAATGCTGCCTTGATGTCAGAGGCTGTCACATACAATATTTCATTTCAGTCTTATAAAAAACACCTAGGAGCTAGATATTGTTTTCCATTTTAAGATGAGGAGGTAGACCTAATCTAAGTAAACTGTTACAACTAATAAGAAACCAAATGACAGGGCCAAAATGATAGCTCAAGGGTACATGGTCCTTCTGCACTTCCAGGAACATCCCCTAACACAGAGCTGAGAATAGTCCAAACATCAAAATGAAAAGCCTAAAGAATGACGATGGTGGTAGTGATGACGATTATGATGTAAATGGTTAATGGGAAGACAGAAATTAAATTCTTATGTCATTCACTGAACCAGTTCTTCTACTAACTTACCACCCGGATTTGCAAGACAATTATTGCTTCTCTGAACTTACCAAGGCCCACCCTAAGTGCTTTTCATCAATAATTTAGATAACTGATCTATGAAACCTAAAAGCTAGTATATATCATATAATATGTCCTTAAATCACAAATGCTTTGCCAGGCATTCAATTTTACATTATAAAACAGTTTATTGTCTTGTCCCTCAAGCCCTGTCCTCTCTTGAACATGTATTTCACTTTCTTTTTATTAATGTCTCCTTGCTTTTTTCACTCTGGAGAAGACCATGTTCTCTCTTCAACACATACTTCCTCTCTTTCTCTTCCCTCATACCTAGGTATAAGTTTTTTCAATAAAAACTATCTTTCTACACACAGATAGAGAAAGAGAGTTTATTGATATGTGTATCTTTAAAACTACGAAAGGAGCTGAGGATCATTTGATTCATTCCTTTCATTTTTCAAATAAGACAACTGACAATCTATGTTTATAATAACTGATCTTCAGAACCACCCTAATTGGAACCTAGCTCCCCTGTGTGTGTGTATATATTTTTTTCATACCCTTTATCAAACATCAAAAATAACTGATAATAAAGTATATTAAGAGGTGTTAGTAGTGGAGAAAAGGACTTATTGATGGAGAACTATAATGGCTAAGTTCAAAAAAGTTACTCAGATAACAATTTCTGAGTCAAGGAAAAATGAAATTTTTATTACTAAGAGGAAAAATAGATTTAATTCATTGTATGAAATATTACCATTTGCTACTCATATTGATAACGTAAACCTGGACTATGAAGGGATATATAGTGCGGAGGTAAAGCATATACTCTGCATCCAGCCAACTCCTGTTCCATCCCCAGCACCATATGATGCCCCCAGTGTCATTATGTGTAACCTCGGAGCCCAGGTACCAGTAGGAGAGGCCCTTGAATCTCCTGAGCACTGCTTGGAAGGCCACCCTGGAAAACAGAAACTAGAATAGAAGATAGGCCCATTTTTTATGATCACTTGTATCACTTGTAGTCCCATTGATCTTCGATTCGCTCGAGAGGGCGCCAGTAACATCTCCATTTGTCCCTGTCACAAGCTAGTGTAGCCCAATGATACCTGTTCCCTCCAGGAACAGAAAGAGCCTCAAATCATTCATTCAGAGATTTGATGAAGAAATCTGACCATCTAGTTGGAGGGCGGCCACGAGGTCTTCTGACACCCCGTGGAATCCAGTCTGTAACAGCTCTAGTCCAACAGTCATCTCAGAATCGCATTACATGATCGCCCCATCTGATTTTTGATACCTTGGCAAACGAGACAGCATCCCTGAGTTTTGACCGTCGACGGAGGTCAGAACTCCGATTCCTTCTCTCACATGAGTGAGACATGACATTCCCAGCATAGCTCTTTCGATTCCTCTTTGGGATACCCTAATAGCATTCTCATCCTGCTTGTGTAGGGCCCAGGTCTCCGAGGCATATGTTAGTGCAGGAAGAACGGTGGAATCGAAAAGATGTGCCCAGAGTCAGAGGTTCTTCGTTCTCTTAACCACCTCTTCGATGCTCTTGAATGCATTCCACGCTCCTCTCTTCCTCCTGCACAGTTCTGGCACCAAGTCGTTCCTAATGTTGATTTCTTGACCCAGGTACACATAGCTGCTGCATTCAGAGATGTTCATTCCATTGAGAGCAAATGAAGCTTCAGGGACCAGTTTGTTTTTCATGAACATCGTCTTGCTGAGATTCAGCTGCAATCTGACCTTTCCACATTTTTGGTTGAAGTCGGTCATCATTTGTTCTGCTTGGCTAATGTTTGGTGACATGAGAACGATGTCATCAGCGAAGCGGAGGTGGTGTAATTGCTGAACGTCTATCTTCACTCCCATTCCTTCCCATTCCAGTCTGAAATGGTATCACCCTGCCACACCCCTCTCTTCACATCAATGTTCACTTCCTTGTCAAATGGTGAGATCCTGGTAGTGAATCCACAATACAGCTCTCGGAGGATTTTGATATACTGAGTTTGAACGCCCTGTTTGGCCAGGGCTTTGATGACCGCCTCAGTCTCAACAGAATCGAAGGCCTTCTTTAAGTCGATGAACGTTAGACAGAGTAGCATCTTGAACTCTCGCAAAACTTCAATGAGTTTGGTCACTGTGTGGATATGGTCTATCATGCTGAATCCACTTCGGAACCAGCTTGCTCACATGGTTGTCCTTCGTCTAGTGTTCTGCCTATTCTTTTCAGGATGACAGGAGTGAACAGCTTGTAGACGACCGACAACAGGCAGATTGGGCGATAGTTGCCGATGTCATGGATGTCTCCCTTCTTGTACAACAGAATGGTCCTACTGGTTTTCCACTGGGACGGAACCTTGCATTCAGACAGGTAGCGTGTGAAGAGTCGGGCCAGTGTATTGATGAGTACTGGCAGCAGATTCTTCAGGTGTTCGGGTCTGACCTTGTCCGGACCAGGTGCTGTTCACGTCTTTACCAGCGAAATGGCGTGTCGGATTTCAGAAGGGAGAACGTTGGGAACGACATATCTATCCTGCGCAATTTGGTATGTGGACAGGTGGACATGGCTGTCAAAGAGATCCGAGTACAAGTCGTGAATAATTTTCTCCATTGCCTTTCTGGAGGATGTGATAGATCCATCGGGACATCAGAGGGCAGTCATCTTGGTCTTGTAGGTGGCGAAGGACAGACAAGCATTGTGAATACTTTTCCCAGGTTCTGCTGTACTGGCCAACACTGCTGCTCTTCTCTCTTTGAGGTCTTCCTTTATCACATCTCTGCACAGCTTTGTGAGCTCGGACCTTAGCTTGTAGTTGCCTGAGGCTCTCACCAAACCATGTTGATGAATGAGCTCGAGAGTTTCCGAAGACAGGCGTCTGTTTGTGGCTTTCTCACTCTCGGCATTCTTCACACAGACATGGAGGTGCTGAACCAGTCGATCGTATTCCTCGTCGATGTTGTCAAGGACGGCATCTTCCCACGTTGCTGCAATAGTGCCAAAGAGCGCCTATTCTGATGGTCATTCTGAGAGTTGTCTTCTTAGACTTAAGTTTTGCAGACTTTTCTCCCTGCTCTGTGAAGTAGAATTTCACACGAAGGAGACGGTGGTCCGATCCTGTTTGGAATTTAAAAGAATAGCAAGTAATACAAAAACATAAAACTATAAAGACCAAGTGAAGATATGATAGTATGTAAAAAAATAAATTTTTAAGTGATAAAGGAAAATGAAGAGAAAACCCAACTTTAATTGCTTCTGTATATCATGGGATTCATTTTTTAAAGCGAGTCTTGGCAACTAACAGACAATACTCATCTTTCATGGGCTAAGGTAAATGAACATAGCTGGAAATTATTCTGCACATGAATACAACCTTGAGTTTTGTTAATGGGAGCATGGTGTGTGGTCACATGTGGTGTGCATTGTACTACTCCAAAAGGCACCATTCACACAGATCATGATGGAATTAACTTGTCCTAGAGGTGAAAAATGCATGACCTACTCAATTGCATGTTGTGCCCCTGTCTCACAGAGGCGATTGGCTAATTTACTGTTGTTTACTAAAATAGTAGATGAGTGTCTTCCTCTATTTTCCAGGTGTAATTAGGAGGTAATAGATTTCTTATAAAAATATGAAACAAGATGGTCATGGGAAAGAGAATTTCCTTAATGACCAACAATGACATACATATGTCCTGAAGCTGGTTACCTGCTATGTGGATACACACAGACATGGAGATCCAGACAAATGGAGAGGAAGATTTATTTGGAGAGTATCTGTGTTACTTTAAACAAAGGGCACAAAATGCTTTCCTAAAAGGTCATCTTTTAAATATCTTATTGACACACTGTGAAATCCACTCACTGGTGACTAGCCCAGTTACTACACCTAAATAAATAGAGAGGAAGGGTAGCCCCGTGAAACACTTAGGGAAGAAATGGAGAAACTTGCGGTTTCTAACCTCAGCTCTGACCCTAACGTGGTGTGTGATCCTGAGAAAGCCATTTAACCTCTTGATGGCTCAGATTGCCTTTACAGTCTCGAATTTCAGGGGGTGAAGCGAGGATAGTTTTGGAATTATCTCTTTAAAACCCACGAATTCTACAAGAACAAATGGCTATTCTCTAGATGTAGAATAAAATTAAATTTTCAATAGGAAAATATTTAGGCTCTTTGTGGGGTGGATAAAGGAATTCGAGTGATTTAAAATTTTGATGTCAAATTCCTTTAATATTTTTCTCTCCTAGAGCACAATGTAACATATATATGGGTTAAGAAAAATATAATAAAAGGAAAATAGTTTCTATCACTTCTATAGCAATATTCCACGCATTATCATTTATACCCATTATTAAGAACTGCAATGTGATATAGTCACAATGGTATCTCATGTGGTTTATAAAAATGTACTAAAAATAGGATGTTTCTATATGGTAACAAATCAGTTTATATAAGAAGAGCAAAGAAAATGTTTCTATAGAGCTCATAGACAATTTTAACAATTCCAGACCAAATTGTTAATAATAATTTGTATCTATAATAATTCTATATAAGATACAGACATATTAGTATATACAAACACCACACCATATTAGTATATACAAAGCTTACTCTTTGGTTTTCTGTGCTATGCCTCCTTAAAATAGAATTGAAGTATAGCTCACATTAAACTTAGCTATTATTCATTAAGTACATAACAAATATTTAATAATGTAATGTTAAAACTAATTGCATACCCTTTAAGACTCAACCAGAAGGGGAAAGTGCAGGAAGTCTAATACAGGGATGTTTTAAAAATCAAGACAAAAGCAATTCCAGTGATCCAGAAGCAAGTGATTTTCATGTCCACTGACCCAAGATTCTATCTCCAGCACTGTATGGACCCCTGGTCACTTCCGGGATTGCTCTGATACCCCCAGAACTACTGGGCTAAGCACCGAATATCCTCCACCCTGTGACAGAGTATTGCCTAGCGTGTGCTTTCCTCCACTCTCCATCCCAACCACTTCTTAGGAGGCACTCAAAAAAAAAAAATCAAGAGCAGAAACTATGAGTTAAGCACTTCTGTTGCATTAGTTTTTGAAAGCATAGCAAGTGTTCATTCTCACTGGATAAATCAAAGTGGGAAAGTTAGAGCTTTGGGAAATTTGTTACACCAACCTAATTTGGAATTTGTTCTTTGAGTTAGTAACTAGGCAGTCCAAGTTAGGGTACATCAGTAATACTTGAGTAATTTAGACTGCTTTTGGTATTGCTCAGGAAGGACAGAAGGAAATCCACAATCTGTTACCATGGCTAGAAATGCATGTCTCATGATCACCTGCCTATTCTATTTTGTGAAATTTGTCTGAGTTGAGTATAAGACATAAATTAGAACTCAATATTATTGAAGAATTATTTATCTTTTCTCTGTTGAAAACTGTTCTGTCTGCTAAAAATTGTTTGAGGTATCAGGAACACAAATGTGACAACTAAGGAGTTTGCAGCTTGGCAAGGTGACTTAATATTTATACAAAGGACCAAAAGAAGAGTTTGCACAGACAAAAGGGCATGGGAGCCAAGAGAGAACCTTGATTATGGGGAGTGAGGTGATAGTGAATATTTGTGAAACAGAATGATAAGCAGGATAACATCATCCAGCATGAAGCTACACCTGAACACAGGCTACACATGAATGAATTCTCTGAACTTGATTCTGGATGTGACAAAATCTTAGTAATAATTATAAACTGAAACCAAAGAGAAGAACCACAAAATGAGATTAGGTGAGGGAGGGCTAGATTATGACAGTCATATTAAAGCATACTAACTGTGCTTCAGGTAACAGCCATTTAACAGTTGTTTTAAAATAGAGTTAAAGCGATATGATCTGACATCAATTTATAAAGATCAGCTTAAGAACTGGATAGGAGAAAATGGAAGTGGAGACTCAAGTTATGTTTGTCATGTAGCAAACAAGAAAAAAATGGAAAAAATCAAGAGTAGAGGAATCTATCAGTGATAAATTTACCAGTGACTGGACTCTGTGCCAGGATGTTTTCACTTGAGGCGGCCCAGAGGGGGGCAGGTGAGAACCCTCCCCGCTCCAAGGAACCCAGCCCCAGCAGCCGACCTCTCTCTCTCTCTCTCTCTCTCTCTCTCTCTCTCTCTCTCTCTCTCTCTCTCTCTGTATATATATATATGTATATATATATGCTTATTTATTTATTTATATATTCAGAGCCTGGCAAGCTACCCATGGCATATTTGAAATGCCAAAAACAGTAATGATAGGTCTCATTCCCCTGACCCTAAAAGAGCCTCCAATCGTTGGGAAAGACGAATAAGGAGAAGCTGCTAAAATCTCAGGGCTGGGAGGAATAGAGATGTTACTGGTGCCCACTTGAGTAAATCAACGAGCAAAGGTATGACAGTGATACAATGATACACTGATCAGTGACAAAATTTACAGGATTTTGTGAATGAGCAACCGGATGACAGTGATACAATGATACAGTGATTAATGACAAAATTTACAGGATTTTGTGAATCCTGTGATTTGTGGCACCAGAAGGATTGAGAACAGTGGACATCAAAGTTAACTCTGTGGTTTCTTATTTGTGAAGATGAGTCAGTGTTTATGATAGTGAAAAAAAAGAAAACAAATGAAAAATTTATTTGAAGCAGAGGACACATATGTACCATACTAACTATATTTGATTTAGAGGGGACCACAAAAATTATGAGCTAAAATGAGATGTTTAGGAGCCAGAGTGAGAGTTCAGCAAGTAGGGAGTATCTCTTGCATGCGGCTTATCTGGGTTCAATCTCTGATAGCATATAACATCCTTGAACACTGCCAGGAGTGATTCTTGAGCACACAGCCAGGAGCAATCACTGAACACTGACTCATGTGGCCCCCAAATCAGAAAAAAAAACAGTTAGATGTAAATAAGTGATAATAAGACTGAGTGGATAGTTTCAGAAATAGTGGGATTTGATAGGCCTTTATTTTTAGCTTTTGGGGTCATACCGGTCAATGCACAGGGGTTACTCCTGGCTCTGCACTCGGGAATTACTCCTGGTAGTGCTTGGGATACCATATGGGATGCTGGGAATCAAACCCAGGTCTGCTGTGTGCAAGGCACACACCCTACCCCATGTGCTATTGCTCCAGCCCCTTGATAAGCCTTTGATACAGAGTTTGGAAGGGCTGTTCTTCTACAGATAACAATGTATGAGAATATGTCACTTAAAAAAAACTAAAAGTACATCATCTGAACAAAGCATGTAAAAAGAATCAAACAGTTTCATTTTAATCACTGTGCACATACCCGAGACCAGATGTATTAGACTTGGTATTTATTATAAATGCTGATTGTCGGGCCCTGCCTAGATTTAATGACCAAAAAGCTTGAAGATGGAATTTAAACATCAATGTAACAAATACCCTGTTAAACTGTAGAGCTTGAAAGCTACTGATTTGTGAGAATAAAAAGAGTCATCAAATGAGCAATCAGAGAAGTAGGAGGTTGTCCAAAAGATGAATGTCACCAAGGTTTTCATGGAATTTCTGGCATAGTCATTGTCTTTCAGCGATTTCAATTATGGAAAGGATTGGTTAGTGGTCACTGTATTTTCACATTGCAAGTTTTGAGAGAGTAAGTGCACCAAAAATAGATTTTAGCCATTTAACCATCCAGTGTTGAAATAATGGAATGGCGGTACAGACGTATTCAAGAATTTTGCTAAAGAAGCAAAATGTTAATGTGTTAATCACATTTAGGGGATACAAGGCATCAAAGACAGCATTAGTTTTGAAGTGAAAAATTTTTATGTTGCATGAAATAAAGGTACTGTCGATGGAGAAGGTCCTGAGATGATAATTGATGGGATGGGAAACTCATAGTGTGGAGTGGGGGGTGGAAATGGTAAGAGTGTTCTCTCTAAGGACAATGGATTTAGTAAGCTTAGGTTAAATTTGTAGTGAGAATCAAGAGAACTTGAGGGAGTTCGTGCAGAGGAGTCTTTTCTCAGGGAAGCTATAGGCAGGGATGTTTTCTTTGAGAGTTGGCAAGAGTTGGAGAATTTGAGTAGTGATGGTTTGAGAAGGACCTGTGGGAAGGGGAGCAGTGGAGGAAGCCTGTGCATCAGACCTGTCAATGAGCTGTCAACTAGAAATGGCCTCGGTTTCCTCATCTCACTCTGTTCTTTACTAGGTTTTTGTCTGTTTCTTAAATTGCAGTATGTCAACGTATTCTTAATGCCCCACCTTGTGGTCTGGCAATGAGAAAGCTTCTTTTTCTTGAGAGGCTCCTGCAACTCAGACTCAGTTTGGAAATCAAACTCAGATGAGCAGCATGGATAACAGAGAAGCTCTTTACCCAGTTCAAATCATCCCAGAAAAATTCACTGAAGGGAATGTAGAGCATTGTTTGAGGACTTATAAAGATCTGTTTAGGTGGGGAGAAAGCATTAAGTTTTAGAATAAATATCCAAAAATGATGATAATAATACTAGAATTATTTAAAAAATAAAATACTAGTGAATGTTAGCATCTGTGTTTATCCTGCACATCAGCTTTATGGTGTGTTTGCATGCCCTGAAATGAATTAGGTGAATGCATTTTCCAGATCTTCACATTATTACACAGCATATAATGGCATTTCAATTTACATAGTCTAGACTTGTTATCTCATACTGCTATTAAGCCATCAAACTCACAGAATTTCCCAGGCTACAGATTTCCCTTATGGCCATTTTCACTCATCAGTTTTGTCCCACCAAAGTACACATTACTCATAGATTTCAGACCTAAGAGGAGAATGAAGTTAATATTACTGGATGAGTAGGCATACAGGAAAAAATTTTTCTGTTCCACTTATTTTTTCCTGTATAAGTAACCCAGGTTTTATTTGTAGATTCCCAAATAGCTATCTATTAGCTTTTGACCAGGGATCATTTAATTTTTGTAGAATTGCTGTTCGAGACTTATTATATACAGAACTCTGGAGAAACACACAATTTAGTTAGAAAAAGAAAATGTTCAAAAAGGATAAACTCCTTAATATTCACCATAATTCCAATCATTTGCTTTAAAGTCCCCAGCTTTAAAGCTCATGAATTGACTCTGGGAAGCAGAAAATATCAGATAAATAAATATAAGCCTTTTAGTTCACTGCCTAAAGTCTCATTAAAACCAAGAAGATCATGTGGAAGGGGTTAGCAGCATAACAATGGGATACAGAAAACATGTGTATTGACTTCACATCTTGGAATTTAGGCATTTTTAAGAATATCACATTATTCCTGGTGACATTCCTCTTTAATAGACCATTTAGAATGACCATTAAGTAACTTCTGTACATGAGCTTTAGTTACAAGTCTGTTCATTAGTTAAACTTTTCACTTTTAATCTAGTGACCAGTTTGTCATTAATTAGGAGAATTTTCTATTTCAGCTAATAAGTGTGTCCTAGGTTAGAAGCATTTTATGTAAAAATTAGTGGATGGTAAAAATTTCTTCTTTTTCTATTAAAAAACAGTTGTGGTGGGACCACACCTGGTAGTGAGGGGTGGGGGAGTGCCAAGGACTGAACCTAGTATTTCGCACATCGAAATCCTGTGTCTATCTCTTGAGACCCATCTCTAGGTCCTGAAAACCTCTACATAATAGAGACTTATCTTCAAAATGTAAAAGTGCCCAACAATCTAACTATACCAATAGCATATTTCTTTTAAAGCCAATCTTTACTTTGTTCTGTGTATATGCTATGTCTAAATGCAGTACCCATGGTTGTATATGAAATGTTACCCTATAGATAGCTTAACAAGCTCTTTGGAAAGAACAGAAAGCTATAACATTCTGCTTGAGTTGAAATGCAAGATGCCAACCAACACATCCAATACATGCTTGTCTTTGAAAGTGGGGGGCACACCTGGCAGTACTCAAGGGTTACTCCTGCCTTTGCACTAAGGGATCACTCATGGTCAGCTCAGGGGACTGTATGGGATGCTGGGAATCACACCTGGGTGAGCCACATGAAAGCAAGCACTCTATCACTCCAGTCCCCCAATACATATTTTTACTGGAAAACACACAAACAAATATGCAATGGAGAGTATATTCAAATTCAAACAAGAAATGTTTTTCCTTCATATTTCCTCAAACCTACTCCCTATCCTGAGATAGTCACTGCATCAACCAATGTGTATAACTTTATGCATGAGTTTGGTTTGTATTTGGGCAACAATTAGGATTTTCTCAGGGGTTACTCCAGGTGATGCTCAAAGGATTGAATGTGGTCTTTAAACTACCATTCTCTCCTGAATTTTCTTTGTTTTATAGTAGTACAAAGAGTCTTAGGTTTTCCTCTGAGTACCCAGAATATATGTGAGTATAAGAAAAGTCTATTTTTAGTGGATCAATGAAAAATGAGACCAGATAGATTTTTCTGAGGTCCAAATAGTCTGAAACTTTAAAATTTTATTACATGGCCTTATCAATGTCAGTTGTATGTCATAAATATTTTATACACTTGTCAACACTAATACCCAGGCTTGCCATATAAATGAAGAAAAATGACCAAAGTGCTCTTGGAATTTACTATCTATGTGAAAATTTATGTATGTTGTCTTCAGTTTCTGAATTAAACAGTTTTAAAAATAGAGAAAATGTTCTAAAGATTTTGCTTTTGTTGGGGGAGATGTTACAATTTTCTCAGTTTATTGAACTTTCAAATTTCGTAGGTGAAAACTGAATTAAAATTTGTAAAACACTGCCATCTAATGGATAAATATTTGTGTATTTTTCAAAAGGTTAAATTATTTGAATTATACCAAAAAATAAATAAATAAATAAACTACTTTTGGGGCCGGAGCGATAGCACAGTGGGTAGGGTGTTTGCCTTGCATGCGGCCGACCCGGGTTCGATCCCCGGCATCCCATATGGTCCCCCAAGCACCGCCAGGAGTAATTCCTGAGTGCAGAGCCAGGAGTAACCCCTGAGCATCGCTGGGTGTGACCCAAAAAGAAAAAAAAAACTACTTTCTTAATGCTTGCTTAGATCACAGTGTAATCTATGTTAAGCTACTCTTACAGTAAAGCAAAGGGAGATATTTTTAAGACCATTATAAGATAGTTTTTATTCAAGAGTCTGCAAGTTCTCTTTATACAGAGCAGAAGCACGTCTTAAGTAAGAATCTTGTACATGACTTCATGGGAACATAGTGTAACACTCAGTAAAACTACCAGAATACTTGTTTTGTTATAGACAGCCTTTTATGGATGATGTCATTTCAAACATGCCTGTTTCTCAAACTCAAGGCAAGTGTCAAAATGGCAGATAATATAATAATTGAACAGTATAAGATGTCTTTCTAACAGAGAAATGATTTAAGGTTGTGAGCTGCATAGTGAGTAACTATATACATCCAACCACAGAGTTTAGAACTATGATAAGTGCTATGTAAATATTTTTAAATGAGATAATTTAGTACACCAAATGCTTCAAATGCTTACCATAGGTATTCTGATATTTTCCCATGCTTGTACAATTCAGTTTTATTCTTATTTATTTTCTCTCCATTTTTTTCTAGGAAATCTAGAAAATATTGTTGAGCTTATGAAGAGCTTCTTAGAAACATATTACCAGTGGGCGGAAGCAAAGAAATAAAAGGTAAATTAAAGGGATGCAGAGTGAGATAAATGTTTAAACTTCAGCATATCAAGTAAAATATACTACCCATGTCCCACAAACCCCTAGAAAAGAGATTTTTCTCCTCCAGCTTCCCTGTCTTTACTTTACACATGAAACCATTTGTTCCTGGACAAATTAAGAAAAACTCGATTTACTCTTGTGGTGGTGATTACGAAGTCTCATAATCTCTTCATTTGTTCTTTGTTTTTGCAAGTGAAGCAATATTGGCCTTCTATTTTGTCCTATTAAAAGACATATTTGACCTTTTGGTAACCACTAAATTATGACTACAAACTTCTTAAGGACATGAAATGAGCAACCCATCATCCTACCCCAAGCTTAGTTCTATTTTCAGTGTGCAATAGCACATTGAAATTTTGGCAACTGAACTGAAATCTGAAATACAAAGTTCTCTTAATAAGGCTAAATAGTAGCTTGCCATTTTTAAAAAAACAAATTAATAAGAATTACGTATAAAAATTCTCCTTCCTCTAACTTCACCCTATCAGCCTTGAGTTGATAATCTTTAGAAGCTGAAACAAACAAAAAAAAAGAACTCAGAATTTCTTTTGCTTTGAGTCACATCTACCTCTTTGTTCAGGATGTAGATTTTCACTCTAAGCCATTTATTATGTGTTTTTGTTCCTGACCTTGGTTATACATTTCAGATGTGAAATTGCTCACAGATGGCTCAGTGATGGTCTTTTGGTACTAACTTTGGAAAAAAAAATATTTTTTTTATCTGTTCACTGATGTTTAATAAGAAAAACAACATCTAAATAGTGAAGAACAGAGATGGGTTAGAGCCCTATAAATATAATGAGTTTTTTTCTGACAGTAAGTCTGATCCAAAATATTTCATCAGCGAGACTATAATACCTTGATTTTTCAGCCAGTTTTAAGCAAATTCCAAGTCAAGATTATAAATTTTTAAACATTTTATAAGATAGCATTCAGTGAACCAAAAATCAGTTTCATAAGTATGTGTCATTAGAAAGGTTAATGTGTTCCCGATGATCAGGATATCAATTTAACACACATAAACTGTTTAAACAATCAAGGTAAAAATATCAGTGTGGTTCAATCTTTACTTATTTTTCTGTGCATGTACATCTAAATTAGGAAACCATTTTTCTATTCCTTTAAGTATTCAGTATTTTTCCTTTTCTATTCATCAAATATTACTCTTATAGAAAAATCTGGGGCACCATCTTGCCACATTTAACAGAGAATCAGCCAGGCGTTCTGGTGAGCAACGCGGCCAGAGAATGCTCCAGACCCAAAACCCGGCCAGCAACACCAGGGATCCAGACAGAGGAGGTGCAGCCACCACACCCTCTCCAGATGGAGCCCCAGCAACACTGAGCAGCAACTAACACGGCTCCGGGATGCGGGACTGGGACAACTCCTTTTCTAAAAACTGAAAACATACAATCTTTTAATGGAAAACTAAATATCAAATGCTTCCTTTGTAGTATGGCTGTCTTTCTTGGGGGGAATCTCCAACAATAATAGTGAGTTTTGTGTTGAAATATGGAACGTAATTAAGGTAAAGAGAAAATGAAGTGAAATTCATCAGTTATACAGTTGGGGGTGGGGTGCGGGGGCGGGGGGTATACTGGGGTTTTTGGTGGTGGAATAAGGGCACTGGTGAATGGATGGGTGTTTGAATATTGTATAATTGAGACATAAACCTGAGAATTTTGTAACTTTCCACATGGTGATTCAATAAAAATTTAAAAAGAAAAGAAAAAGAAAAATCTGATACTCACATACGTGTGTGCATGTAAATATTTTTATATGTGTATATGTATATATTTATATACATACATATGTTTGTATGTATATATTATGTTTTGTAAAAATTGAAATAGATACAAAGAAAAAAGAAAATACAACAGTGCAATTTTGTAAAAAATAACAAAAAGCAAAAAAAAAAAAAACCACAAACCTTACATACACTATCCTTTCTTATTCCATTTTGACTTTGCAAAGACACCGCCATTGGCTAATTCTTTTTAGGTTTGTCTGGTAGTTTCACTGGCAAACTCAAAAATAATGCTTGTTCCATTGTAATTTTTAAATTGAAAACAGTGTATATTTAGCACTTCTTCATCATAGATCTACATTTAATTCATTTTTGTTAAATGCCCATTTCTCTTTCTAAATTTTTAAGTGCAAATAAGTTCATTGTTATTTTTATTTTTTTTCTGTTTTACCTTCTTTTCTATCAATACTCTTGTTATCACTATTCTTCTTGTGCAAAGAAAATGGAAATGTTCCAAAATCAGTTCTTTTGCTGTTCACTTCCTGCTTCCATCTCCCAACTGTTTCCAGTTTTAAATTCATGTATTAGTTTGACAAGTGATTACATATTCATAAGCTGACTTCTGGAAAACAGAATCGATGTGCATACTACATATAAAAGTGGTTCAAGTCTTTCTCATACTGCAGTGTATTTCTTCAATAGAGACAGAATTATTCCTAGAAGAAACAGTATATGTTGAAAGCAATTGAGGTGATTAGGAATCATGTATTTACTAAAATGTCTCTATGGTTAATTTGTAGAAGTAGGTGGTCAAATAGTCAAATTAAGTTTAACTGGCACTGAAATGATAATTATTTTTCTAAAGAGTTGACTTGAGAAAATTAACCTCAATCTAAAGTTACATCTAGGCAATGAGACAATAACTTTAAACTAATGTTTTTGGAAAAATAAAGACTCCTTCACCAAAGACAAGGGAGACTCAACAGTGTGCTTTTCTTTTCTGTGTGTAGTTGATTGGCCCTTAGAAATTTGCATGCTAATCACACACTTCTAAACAGAATTGTATTGCTGGATCATTAGGAGACCTCAGTATTCAAAATAATTCCATGATGAATCATTTATAAAGCACCGAATTCTTTTATGGTGCAAATAATCATCCTCAGTTTATTTTTCAGTCAATCCAAATTTTCACATATTGAGTTTGCTTAACTCACAACGCAGCTGTGTTTATGGAGAAAACTGAACTCTTGTGGATGAGTAACATTATCATCATTCATTTTCTCCAGACTATGAGGGATAGGCAAAGATGACAGCTATGATCCTTCAGGCTTGCCAAGAGCTTACCAGAGTGATCTTCTATAAACATGCTATGGATATTTTCTCTAAGATACACACACTTTCAGTTCCTTGAAAAAACTTTCCATAGAGACTGAGCCAGGAAGAAAGATAGATAAGACTGTGCTGTCTGCCTCTATCTGCTGCCTGTCTTCCTTGCTTCCTTCACACAGACTTACTTAAAAAATCTCGGAGGGCACCTCTTCATTATTTCTAAGAGTACCCCAAATTAGAAGTGGTTTCTTTCCACACTCTCTTCAGTAGTCCCGATATGGTTCTTGTTCTTTTTTTTTTTCCATACCTGGGGTCATCTGTCTTAAAATAGTATATGACTCTGGATGAGACAGGTCAGATATATTTAACTTAATAAACACAGCAGTTATATCTAGTTCATTGAAGGTTGATCACAGGTTGGGGCAACTGAGATTTTAGGAGATGGCATAGAGAAAGCACTCCTGTTAGGAAACATTCTCAGTAATGCTATTATTATGAGTTTAAAAGATACTAATCTAATGTTATTTTTTAAAAGAATAAACATTAAACAATCAAAATAGTTAAGAGAGGGAAAAGGCAAAATTATATGCCCATGAGGTATATTACCCATTCATTGTAGTTACTGTAGTTTTGTGGCTACAAATAACATGGTTATAGTATATGTAGAAAAGAACACACTTGAGTTTTACTAATAAGGAACAGTACTGCAAGTAACATTTCTGTAATTTCCAAGTATTTTTAAGTGAGGTTTATGAGATTTATGATAAAATAAATAGCATGTTTTAAATAGGTTCTTATAATCTTTTAAAGGTGGGGAAGGAACAGCTTCTGAATTCTGAGAAGTGGTTTTTCTAAATTAATCACTTGTGCTGTCAGCTCAGTCCTTATATCTGAATGAAAATATGTTTGGGCAAATAATTTTCCCATTGATGAATTCTTGATAAGCAGTCTTTTAGAAAGCTTAGGACAAAAATGGGAAGGAAGCTCTTAGTGATCAATGAATAAATGGCCCTAGAATGGCAGGAATGAGTAGAAGAGAATAAAAATGAGTAGAAGGGAATAAGAGAGAAAAAGAGAAATAGTAATTAGTATTTATGAAGTACCCACTATTTTCTAGGTCCTTTTAACATGCATATGGAGCAGTACCAGTGCTAAGCCACAAAGAAAAGATAAATATGACTGTGCTTATCTATCCATTAGCCATTGCTATTATATATTAACTATATTATTATATATTTACCATATAACTATACTAGTATTTGTAACTTATTAATTACAGCAATTTCTGCGTTTATCACGATAAAATATGTGTACATACACTTTGATATGTTCTATAAATTCAGAATATTCACATCTTAAATTTTGTATTATTGATCACAGATGTATACATACCTCTCGGAGAGCCCAGCAAGCTATCGAGAGTATCCCGCCCGTACGGCAGAGCCTGGCAAGCTACCCATGGCATATTCGATATGCCAAAAACAGTAACAGTAGTTTTCATTCCCCTGACCCTGAAAAAGCCTCCAATCGTTGGGAAAGACAAATAAGGAGAAGCTGCTAAAATCTCAGGACTGAGTGTAATAGAGACATTACTGATGCCCGCTCAAGTAAATCAACAAACAACGAGATGACAATGATCATTGTTTATAATACTATGGAATATCAAGGGTATTACTGTACACCTCTATGTACTTAACGTCAGTGTGGTGGGGGTTGGGGGAGCTCCATACCTGACTGTGCTCAGGGCTTGCTCCTGGTGCTGTGCTCATTGATCACTCCTGGCAGGGCTCGAGGACTATATTGGTGCTGAAAATCAAACCCGAATCAGGTGCGTGCACGGCAGGCACTTTACCTGCTGTGTTTTCTTTTCAGCCCTCTATCTTTAATTTTCTTACATGCTTTTATTGAGATCACTTTATTCCTAAACATATTCCTTTTTCTTGATTTATCCTTCACCTTAAAGGTAAATGCCAAACCAACTTTCCCTGGATGGTATGATTTCTATGTAGATCAATGGAGCTTTCATCTTTATGGAATAGAGCCTGTGGCTCCCAAGAGCGTCCACATTCATATATGAGGAAAATAATAAAATAAGATAATCACTGTCATTCCATTGCTCATCGATTTGCTCGAGCAGCACCAGTAACATCTCCTTTGTGAAAATTGTTGTTACTGTTTTTGGCATATCGAATACACCACAGGTAGCTTGCCAGGCTCTGCAATGCAGGCAAGATACTCTCAATAGCTTGCTAGGCTCTCCGAGAGGGGCAGAGGAATCAGACCTGGGTCGGCCAGCATGTAAGGCAAACGCCCTACCCACTGTGCTAAAACATCTAAAAGAAAATGTAAGAGAAAACCTTGCAAAAGGAAGATAGTCAATATAATTTGAGGAGCCATGCTTTGTTTCCAATATAAGAACATACATGGTCTAAGATTGCAGCAACAGTTGTACAAATGGTACCTCATGGACAGTGAGTTCCAATGACATTTATACCAGCAGCACTTACAATGTTAAACTTTCATTTTCTCCTGATCTTCTCTTCTCTATGAATGGGACTTTAAATGTTGGAAGTAACAGGACATACTCTAAGAGAGGCATTCTAGATGAAGAGACAGGACAACTCTCAGCAATGTGTCGGATAAAGTTTGTTTTTTAGAGCATGTGCAGTTTTTGATAACTTTGGAGGCAGGGCTATACACTTAGTATATACTTGATTAATATATAAATTGAACTGAAGCGCTAGCACAGCAGGTAGGGCTTTTGCCTTGCACACGGCCAACCCGGGTTTGATTTCTCCATCCCTCTTGGAGAGCCTTGCAAGCTACCGAGAGTATCCCGCCCGCACAGCAGAGCCTGGCAAGCTCCTCGTGGCGTATTCGATATGCCAAAAACAGTAACAACAAGTCTCATAATGGAGCCATTACTAGTGCCTGATCAAGCAAATCAATGAACAATGGGATGACAGTGCAATATGTAAATTCTTTCATAATTGAAGCTGTTTTGAAAGTGACCAAAGAAAATTTTTATGGGGCTAATATAGATAGTATAGCAGTTAAAGCACTCACCTTGCATACAGCCAACCCAGGTTTGATCCCCCACACTGCATATGGTTCCTCAAGCACCACTAGAAGTGATCCCTCAGCACAGGGCCAGGAGTGAATTCTGGGCACCCGTGGGTATGACCTAAAGACAGACAAGAAAAAAGTTTAAATAGCGTCCATGCAGAATGACAGAGATCATAATGGGAAATATTGACCAGTAAACCATTTTTTGTTTGTTTTGTTTTTGAGCCATGCCTTTTGATGCATAGGGATTATGCCTGGCTCTGTGCTCAGGAATCACTCCTGTGTTTGAGAGTTCATAACCAATGCTGAGGATCAAACCCAGGTTGGCCATATACAAGGTAAATGCCCTACCTGCTATACTGTCTCTGCAGCCCCCTAGTAAATAAATTTTAAAGGAATAGTGGAAGAGAATAAATTTTATTTTGCTCTATTTCTACTCTTTATCTTATTAATAATCTTATGTGAGTACATGTATATGTACAACCTATATGTACATATCTAAAATATGTACAAGTATTAATGTACATTATGCATATAATTTAATAGATTGTTTGCCAAGATTATACTAGTTTCCTGGCATACATTATTTTATTTACTTATAATAACTCAATGATCTGCATGCTGTATTGCCACTAATAGATCAGCAAATTGAATCACAAAGTGAAGTGACTTACCTAAGGCAATGGGGCTCATAAGTCCTATTTTATTGACTTTTGCGTTTTTTGTTTTGTTTTTTTGGGCCATACCAAATAGTTCAGGGACTGCTCATGAACTCAGTGCTCAGAGGACTCTTCTGTTTGTACTAAAAGGAGCGTAAAGTCCTAGGGATTGAACTGGGGCTCATCAAACACCACCAGATATTACCCAAAGAACAAAACAAAACAGAAAAAATAAGTCCTTTTTTAAACCTAAGCAGTGTAAATTCAAAGTTCTGGTTTCCGGAACTTTGCAAATCACATTTGTTTGAACTAAACTTCATTCTTGACAAATCTGCCTCCCTTTGGAAAATAGATCAGTTTTATTCTCTATACCACTAATATTCCACAAAGAAGTCAGAGTGAACAGAATGAGAATGACCATAGAATGGTCACTCAAGCATTTTTGTATGAGAGCATAATCCATATATATATATATATATATATCACAAAATCTGTTGATCGTCGTGTCGCTCGAGCGGTCTCAGTAACCTCTACATTCGTCCTATCTCTAAGATTTTAAAAGCTTCTAAATGCTTCAGGGTCAGGGGAATGAGATTCAGCTGGTTACTGGCTTTGGTATATAGATACACCATGGGAAGCTTGCGAGGCTGTCCCATGTGGGCAGGAAACTCTCAGTAGCTTGCAAGTTTCTCCCAAAGGGAAAAGTAGGTTATAAAGTACACACACACACACACACACACACACACACACACACACACACACACACACACATATATATATATATATATACACACATGAATATATATACATGTTCACATTCATTTCCAGGCCATGAAATAATATTTAAGGGTTCACCTAATGTCACCTAAAAGGATAGTTTCTGGCTTTTCAGTGTTTATCACTGCAACTTTTCTTCTTAAGCTGAGAATGTCCTCGGAATGAAAAAAGCCAGTCTCTCTGTGCTCATTATACTACTTGTACCTTTACCCAAGACTTCATTCTAGTTTCTTGGGCTGTGAAAGGAAAGATAAATGAGCACTCTTACCCCTTGTGAGATCTTCTAGTAGCCAAACCGCCAACTTGGGATTCCATATTCCAGACCCAATGTATTCTGCATGAATGATACTTTGGCTGCACTTCAGTATCTCAAGCCAATCCCTCAATCATTTTATAATCCATTTTGTATTACTGTACCTGGATAATTTACTTTTTAATTTCCATATCAGCAGCCAATTATGTGGATTGCTTCACTTCAGCCAAAAGATTTAAGTCAATTTATAGCATTAAGGTCAACTGAAGCCATATCAAATCTCAATGTAAGCTTACTGGTTTCATTTAACATTTGAAGAGTTGCTTTTTTAAGAAATAAAATTCAAATAAGACAAGAACTAAAAATAGCAGAAAGTGTGTTAATGATGTCTTGTTTTCTTTTCAGTTGTCAGGGGAATATTTCTAAATTGAATGTTTTAAATAAATAGTTAAATAGAAAACAATACATTCACCTATGTGAATGAGTGAACATTCAGCAATGAATGTTGATAATTCCTTATCTTTCTCACTGATATTATATTGAGAAAACCATATAAATATTGTGTCTTCATGGGTAGCCTACTTTGTGAGCAGAGGGGAGAAGACAAGTGGAATAGAGAAGGGGTCACTAAGAAAATGATGGCTGGAGGAATCAGTCATGATGGGAGATGTGTGCCGAAAGTAGATAATGGACCAAACATGATGACCTCTCAGTGTCTGTGTTGCAAGCCATAATGCCCAAAAGTAGAGAGAGAGTATGGGGAATATTGTCTGCCATGGAGGCAGGGGGAAGGTGGGAAAGGGGGAGTATACCAGGGATATTGGTGGTGGGGAATGTGCTCTGGTGGAGAGATGGGTGTTTGATCATTATGTGATTGTAATCCAAACATGAAAGCTTGTAACTATCTCACGGTGATTCAATAAAATTTTTAAAAAATGGGTATCAACAAAGACTTCAAAGAAATTAGCATGAAACTTGATTTTGAAATCTGATTGTGTGGAACACTGAGTAGATAAGAGAGATGCAGTGTACTGTGGAATCTCTCTGCAGGCACAGGTTTTATGAGATAAAATAGTGGCAGTTGGACTTTGGCGACATTGAGATGAGAGGAAGGATTTAAGGGCAGGAGGTGACAGGATTAGTCAAATTGTGATGGTGCAAAACCTAGGACCCCACAGGGAAGTTGCTCCCATACACTCCAGGTAAAGAGAAAGAGTGAGCTCAACTCATAGAACCCACCTTGTGTCTCAATCAGAAAACCAGACTTTAAGACTCTTGCTCTTTGCTGACCACCTTAAGAGTTTATTTGAAAAAGGCTTATCTCAAAAAGTAAAATTGAAAATTGATACTCCAGATTTTATTAACTTTTTCTGATTCCTACCTGTACCATTACATTGGGGAGTAATATATTAAGTTTTACATAGAAGCTCAGGAACAATTATCTTGTTTACAGGGAAAAAACACAGAAGATAATGCTTAAATTTATATACTAAAGATGCATTAATTGCAATGAATTTGAAGATGCAATAGATTACAACTCTATCAGTAGTAAATGCATGTTGTATGGCAATACAGGGTTTGAATGAAGCAGAAATGTACCTTCAAGCAAACTGTGAAAGTACAGATAGAATTTATTATTTTTTTCCTCTGCTAGGGGTTTTGGACTGGAGCCATATCACAGCAGGTAGGGCATTTGCCTTGCACGCGGCCGACCCAGGTTTAATTTCTTTGTCCCTCTCGGAGAGCCCGCCAAGCTACCAAGAGTATCTGGCCCGCATGGCAGAGCCTGGCAAGCTACCCATGGCATATTCGATATGCCAAAAACAGTAACAACAAGTCTCACAATGGAGACGTTACTGGTGCTCTCTCGAACAAATCGATGAAAAACAGGATGACAGTGCTACAGTGCTAGGGGTTTAGGTACGGGTAGATTTATTTAAAAGTTGCTTCATGGAAAGCCAACTTGTGTTAGCTAGAGGAAATATTGTTCCTGCATTGTTCCATTCTCCACAGGCTCTCCAGTGACATCATCACAGAGCAACTGAGTGTCTATCACAAGGGGGCGGGGGGCGGGGGAATGTGTGTGCAAAAAAATAAATTCATATTACACTTTGTGTGAAATTCATTCCTTAAAATTCTTTTACCCCTATCTTTAATGTGGTTTTTATAAACAGTTTATACTGCAGGTCACATAATAACCTCCCAAAGAAGTCATGTCTCAATCCCTAAAATTTGTAAATATCTCACAGGTATGACAAAGAGACTCTGCTGTTGTGATTAAGAATCCTTTGAGAGATTGCTTACTGGACTGAGCACACGCTATATATATGGGAGGCTCCTGGGATTTGATCCTAATCGTTCCCGTATCCAACACCAGGAGAGATTCCTGAGTACCCATCAAAAAAGAATCATGAGTTATCAGAGTGGACCCACAGTAATCCTAAGGCCTTTTATGAGAGTCTAATAGAAATGTCAGAGTCAAAGGAAGACTCTAGGTAATACATTTATGACTTTGAAGTGGCAAAAGGGAACATGTTCCCAGAAAAGCTTGCAACATCTAGAAATGGGAAAAAAAGGAACACCTTTTCCCCTTGTATCTCTAAGGGGAAATGGAGCCTTGCTCCATCTTTATTTTGGATTGGGAAGCCCTTGTTTTGGTCTTCTGACATCCAGAATTATGAGAAAATAAATTAGTCATTTTAAGCCATTAAATTTCTGCTGGGCTGGAGAGATAGCACAGCGGGTAGTGTGTTTGCCTTGCATGCGGCTACCCGGGTTCAATTACTCCATCCCTCTTGGAGAGCCTGGCAAGCTATCGAGAGTATCTCGCCCTCACGAGAGCCTGGCAAGCTACCATGGCATATTCGATATGCCAAAAACAGTAACAACAAGTCTCACAATGGAGATGTTACTGGAGCAAATTGATGAGCAACAGGATGACTGTGATACAGTGATACAGTGAAATTTCTGCTATTTTATTGCAGTATCAATGAATAGGAATATAACATCCATAAGAATTGAAAATCTGGACAGAAGTTTGCATTAATACAAGCAAAAGTTGTGAAAATAGAAAGCTTGTGTGCTACTTGTATAAGTATGACCTGGTATATTTATTATTAAAAACAATTTGAAGTTTTAAGAAAATTGTGTTTTTGGTATGACATGGTTTTTATTACTGCATATATAGCACTGAGAAGTATTCTCAAGTATTTCCATAAGGATATCTTTTTTTCAAGAATATTTGTATAGAATAGTTGGTGCTACTCAGGAGTAAAGGAAAGCAAAGTGTTTCACTCTAAGATAAGGGATAAGGAAGCTAGTGATATTATGCATCATTTAGAAATGTCAAGCCAGATACTATGCTATCTAGTATCTTGGGAAATAAAATATTAAATGGAAAAGACAAGAAAAATGTTTCTTAGTAGTATCTAAGCACAAAATCTCAGCATCAGCTTTTTTATTCCATTGTTTATTTTTATTAGTTTGGTCTTGTTAATATTTACTAATTCTATAAGTTATAATCAAACTAATTTTTGTTAGTTTGGTCTTGTTAATATTTACTAATTATGTAAGTTACAATCACTTATTTATTTAGTCATTTATTTTCTTGCACAGATTATTTTATTTTGAACACTGAGGGCTCCTTTACATTGGTTCCCATACTAGTTTATCTGTAACTTAATTAATTTGTTTATATTTTGCCATAATTTTTTTCAGAAAATTTGCTTAGAGTTTGGTTAATTTACAGAGGAAGAGGAAGAGGAGGGTGGGAAAAAGAAGAGAAAGCAAAACACATTGAAGTAAAACATTTGAACTTAGCATATTTCAGAAGTAAGAATGTAATTCATTCATTATTAATTAAATTCAGATGCTTTCTCATAATCGTATCACATCCATGTCCTCTCTTCGTAAGTTTGATCTCTAGTATCTTAACAACTCCAACATTTATATTCTGGGTGAACTAACAGACAATCACCAGTGAAGAGACAATAGGGGCACCATGTGGTTATTATAGAACTTACTGTAAGCGTGAAAGGACAATCCCTGAGGATTCCCAGAAGTAATGTGTGTGTGTGTGTGTGTGTGTGTGTGTGTGTGTGTGTGTATGGTGGGGGGGCGGAGCTTGCATGTGCATGGGTGTGGACACACTGTGCTTGCTACACATGTACATGCATTTGTAGTAGGTGTACATTCAGGATGAAAGCAATTTTAAGCAACTCTAAGATATTTAAGTAACTTTAGGATATTTCATTTCCAATTATTAGCAGCGTCTCACAGCTACTATGTTGACTCCAAACATAATGAAGTGCCATTTTAGAAAGCTTAACAAGATCTAGGGGCAAGGAGTGTCTTGCCCCCTCGCCTGGCTGTCTTTCCCAGGGCCCTTTGGAGGGGGTGGGCTTCAGTTTCCACCACCACCACCCCCCCGCCCTAAGCAGAGCTCCTGAAGCTGAAGACCTCTGGAGCCCAGCCACAGGCACCTCTCCACACGTTTGGACGAGCCTCACACATGAAAGAACCAACAGAGGAACCCAGGTGTGTGGGACCCAGGGCTGATACCAGGAAGCCTGCTCTGATTGGGACTGGGTCTCTTCCGCCCAAATTCCCCAATTTCCAGTAGCTAGGTGGTCACACCCAGGGACTGCTCCCAGGTGCCATGTAATCCCATCAACAGCCAACATCCAAAGACTATAAAACCAAGCTCCCAAAAGCAATATCTTATAGCCTAGTTCTCCCTCCAGGAGAACCTGGCAAGCTACCGAGAGTTTCCTGCCCACATGGAAGAGCCTCGAAAACTCCCCATGGCATATTCATATGCCAAGACCAGTAATAATGATGGGTCTCATTCCCCTGACCCTGAAAGAGCCTCCAATGTGACACTGTTGGTAAGGACGAGTAAGGAGAGGCTTTTAAAAATCTCAGGGCCAGGACAAATGGAGACGTTACTGAGACCGCTTGAGAAATTCGGCGATCAATGGGATGATGATGATGATGATGGTGAACAAGATCTAGATACAGTGTTTTCTCACCTGCCACCCTTTCCCAAGATCACTGATTCCACAGATGTACACATTCCTTCTCTAGGCACTTTTCCCCTTGGTGTCCAGGATACCATGGGTTCCAGCTCTTGCTCCTGACCTGCAAGCTATTCATTCTTCTTCTTTCACTAATCCCTTCTCATTGCCCCAACTTCTAAATGGTGACGTGTCCTAAGACTGTA
Source organism: Sorex araneus (assembly GCF_027595985.1). NCBI lineage: Eukaryota > Metazoa > Chordata > Mammalia > Eulipotyphla > Soricidae > Sorex > Sorex araneus. The sequence goes on along the minus strand of NC_073307.1, from coordinate 31,109,875 downwards.
CTTTTGTCTTGGCTCTTCTTTATCTAAACTCTCTACTAAGATGCTTTTGCACTTAACAAAGACTCTAAGTTCAGCCTCTATATGGGTGATTTCCAGATTTATATTCCCCAACCTGGACCATTTCCCTAAGCTCTGTATGTGTCTACAAAATGGCCTCTATCTTACCTTTCCTTTTTGGTGGGGGGAGGGGAAGGGTGGCTAAAATATGTAGGAAAATTTGCAAGTCGTAAACAAAACTGTTGCTTTTATCTTACCACACCCCCCCAACTCCCTACTCAATTCACTGTCAGAAATGGCAGTATCGGTTCCTCAAGTCAAAACATTTTAAATTATTCTTGATTCATTTCTTTTCCTGTATTCCCTTATTATGTTTCTTTGTATCCCACATATGAGAGAGATTGTAACTTATCTTTCTCTCTCCTAACTTCACTCAGCATGGTACTCTCCGGATCCATTCTCATGGCAGCAAATTGTATGATTTTTGTCTATTCTGATAGCCAGCAATGATATCAATGCACAACAAAATACTGCTTGCCTGCATTTTTATCGCTCTGAGCGCTGTGCTATCCTACCATCCCCTCCTTAACCCTGGAGAAAGTTCTCAAAAGAATCATTGTTTAAACTTTGGTAAAACTATATCTCTTCTCTGCTGTAAATATTCCAAAGGTCTCCATCCTAAATGTCCATCTTTACAACAGCCTTAAGACCCTGGTTGTATGTTCCACTGCCCTCCCTTCTCTAGTCTGATTTTCTTCTCTCCAGCCATGCTGACTTCACTTTTCACTGGAAAGAATGAGGCACACATTCCTCAAAACATTTGCATTTGCCAGTTCCTCACCTAGAAGTATTTCTTCTTTTTTTAAAAAAAAAGTATTGAATCATTGTGTGATACAGTTATAAGCTTTTATGTTTGAGTTTCAATCATACAATGATCAAGCACCCATCCTTCCACCAGTGCACATTCACCACCACCAATGTCCCAAATATGCCCCCCCTTTCCAACCCTCCCCCTGCCTCCATGGCAGACAGTTTCCCCCATACTCTCTCTCTCTACTTTTGGGCATTATGGTCTGCAATACAGATAATGAGAGGTTATCATGTTTGGTCCTTTATCTACTTTCAGCACACATCTCCTATCCTTAACGAACCCTCCAACTATCATCCTCCAACTTAGTGATTCCTTCTTTATTCCACTATGCTAAATGAAATGAGCTAGAGGTATTTCTTGAACTGTGCATTATGCCGCTCTTTTCTGAATATTGTTCCTGTGGCACCAACTCAGAGCTACCTTCCACCATGTTTGGAGCTGCTTCCATACCAGGAACTTGCACTCTCTTTTCTTGATTTTATTTCCTTCCAGAGCACTCAATAGCATTTCCTTTTTTTCTTGGTCTTCTTCAGTTAGAAAAAAAAATACAGCACCCATGAAGTCAGGAACAGTCTACTCTTATTTCTCCTAGAACAGTATTTGGCACGTTCTGAGTGTTCCGTACATTGTTGATGGTTGAATGAGTTGAACGAAAGCACAAAAGTATTTCCTTGATACCGTACCAATCAAAACTGGGGCAGATATTGTTACCTCTCTGTTCAAAGAAGTTCAGTGTTTGTCACGGCTGAATTCATATTAAAAGGCAACTCTGGGGGTTTCCTCTCCAGGACTTTGGACCAGTCTCTGGCCAATGAGGGGAGTTTGTGCTTTATGGTCAGTGCCAAGGAAGGTTGAGGTCCAGAAAAGGGACAGAAAGTGGCAGAAAGAAGCAGTTGGCTAGCAAAAGAAAACTCGGCCAGTCTTCCGAATGTGCATACAGACAGTGCACTCCAAAGGCTACTGAGACAGCCTGGAAGCTCTTTCCAGAAGATCTTTATTTCAGCTGAGTAGTCAAGCATAATCTGAATAAAAGAAATAAGGCGAGTTATTCAGTTTCTAATTGCTATTTGCACAACTTTTCCTAATTGCATTTTCCATAGACCATTTGTGCCAAAACGAACATTCAAGTAATGATGCTGGCAAGACAGTTTGTCAAACACTGACACCTAGTGAATGTTACTATACAGACCTTGTTCTGGGCCCTGTTTCAGGTCCAAGAAATTCCACAGGCATTCAATTTTGGAGGCAGTCAAATCTCATTCACCTCCTTGCAGTATTAGACTTGGCAGAGGTGGACTCCAGAGCGGCGCTCCTACTCATTACGGGGCCCTTGTGCACGAGTGAGGGTGAGCCCTTGGAATGCCAGGGAAATTGCAATCAAAGAAAAACATCCAGAGGAGAAGAATGCCTGCAAAATGACCCAGAGAGTCTCACAAGCCAAGTACAAAAGATACGTTTTTGTCAACTACCTGGGTACGTGTTCAATACCCACCTCTGCTCCTTCGGTGACCCAGTGAGAAGATGTTGGCCAGGGGTGGAAGGGCAAGGGTCCCCCCTGAGTTCCTGCTGGGCCAATTCTGAGATAAGAATGACTTAAAGGCTGAGAAATGCTACTCAAGAGGTCCTCTGTGCGCGCTGGGCTTTTAGATACATAGGGAGAATAGGGATGATGGACTCAAGAACAAACAGTGGCTGTGCCTGAGGACGGCACTGCACTTAGGAAGATCTGTAGTTTTCCTTTCTAAGGTTGTTCGAAAGCAATCTCCAGGGACCTTGCTGTGAGGAGCAACAACCAAAGCAAGATCCTGCGTTTTTCTATCTGCTGTCTTGGAACCAAACAACACTGGGCTGGACCAAGCTGCAAACCGGGTGTGCCATTGAGGTCTGTGTTTTATCTCTCCCTGCCCGCCTATCCCCCTCCCCTCCCCCCCATCCCCGTCCATGGTCACAAGTGCAGGCTCTCAGATGGGAAAAGCAGGGAGGGGAGAGAATCTGCCATCGCCTCCCCTTCCCCTTTTCATTGCAACTCAGACTCAGAAAATCTACGTTGAAGCTGCCCAGAAAATGGAGAATGACCTTGGCTCCCAATCTGTTTCCCTGCTTGCTTACACAGAGCAGTATACTCTCATGCCCACCTCTCTGAAGTCTACAGACAGTCAAGATTCAGTTTTATAGATCAATGCTGAACCCAGCTGCACCTCTTAGCTGCTTGGGCTCAAAGAATTTCAGCTCTTCCCTGGTTAACCCATTTATAAAATGTGCGCACTTACTCCCTCAGTTGCTGTGAGAACTACATTGGTATGCGTATATCTTAACTAGTAATACTTATACTACCCTACGTAAATTTTAAAAAGCATCATGGTAGGGAACGTGTGGAGTGTTCCAGGAGTAAGCCCGCAGCTTCAGTGGGTGTGACTGGCCCAAAAAAGAAAAACAAAAAGGTGCACGCATGTGTGTTTTTTTGTGTGTGTTTTGTCGTGACAAGAAAGCTCATGCCAATAACCTGTGTTGATTACATTTACTCTAGCTGGTAGCCACAAGATTGAAATTTTGTTCATGTAATGTGAAATTGGAATTGCGGGGTCATATGGAAGCTCAATTTCTAGTTTTGAAGGTCTGACCGTATTGTTTTCCAGAAAGGCTGGACAAGTGGGCATTCCTAACCATGAAAGAGCGTCCCTTTCTCCCCACATTCGCACCAGCACTGGTTGCTTCTGTTCTTTTGAATATATACCAGCCTCTGTGGTGTGAGATGATATCTCATTGTTGTTTTGATTTGCATATCCCTGATGACTAGCAATGTGGAGCATTCTTTCATGTGCCTTTTGGCCATTATTATTTCTTTTTTGAGGAAACTTCTGTCCATTTCTTCTGCCCATTTTTTGATGGGGTTGGAGGTTTTTTTCTTATACAATTCTACTAGTGTCTTGGATATCCTGGATATTAATCCCTTATCAGATGGGTATTGGGTAAATATTCTTTCCAATTCTGTGAGCTCTTTCTGTATTTTGGTTACTATTTCTTTTGAAGTGCAGGAATAATTTACTTCTTAGTTTGATGTAGTCCTATTTGTTTATGGTTGCTTCCACTTGCATGGTCAGTGCTGTTTTATCCTTACAAGATAGATGCTGTTAGCTTCAATGTCATGGAGAGTTCTACCTACATTTTCCTCTATGTACCTTATAGATTCATGTCTGATATTGAGGTCTTTAATCCACTTCGATCTGACTTTTGTGCCTGGCATTAGACAGAGGTTGGGGTTCATTTTTTTGCATACCACTTCTGGGAATATATCCTGAGGATGCAAAAAAGCACAGTAGAAATGACATCTGTACCTATATGTTCATTGCAGCACTGTTCACAATAGCCAAAATCTGGAAACAACCCAAGTGCCCTAGAACAGATGATTGGTTAAAGAAACTTTGGTACATCTACACAATAGAATACTATGCAGCTCTTAGGAGAGATGAAGTCATGAAATTTGCTCATGAGTGGATAGACATAGAGAGTATCAGGCTAATTGAAATGAGTCAAAAAGAGAGAGACAGACATAGAAGAACTGCACTCATTTGTGGAGTATAGAATAACATCACATGAGGCTGACACCGAAGGACAGTAGATACAAGGGCCAGGAGGGTTTCCCCATAGCTGGAAGCCTGTTTCATGAGTGGAAGGGAGAAGGCAGATGGAATAAAGGATCACTAAAAAATGATGGCTAGAGGAATCAGTCTATTTGGGAGATGTGTGCCGAAAGTAGATAATGGACCAAAAATGATGACCTCTCAGTGTCTTTGTTGCAAGCCATAATGCCCAAAAGTAGAGAGTATGGGGAATATTGTCTGCCATGGAGGCAGGGGGAGGGTGAGAAGGGGGGGTATACCGGGGATATTGGTGGTGGGTAATGTGTACTGGTGGAGGGATGGTGTTTGATTATTGTGTAATTGTAACCCAAACATGAAAGCTTGTAACTATCTTGCAGTGAGTCAATAAAATTTTAAATAATTAAAAAAAATAAAATTGAAATGCCTATAAGAATAAAAAATAAACTGAATGGTTTGTTCCCTTTAGTCTTTGCAAAAAGTTACTTTTGGGTATCTTTTATTACTAATTTAATGTTTTACAGTCGACAGTTGTAATATATTACTGCATCGTTATATAAAAAGAGGGATTTCTAAGTCCTTATTGTACTAATTAGCTACAAGAGCTCTTTTAGGTGCATTAGTCTCCTCCTAACTCTGAATTTTGGTACATTCTTTTTGTCATCTTTGTTACTGTTAGGATATATTTCAGTCATAGCAAAACTTGGAATGAATTATGTACTTATCATCGGTCAGAAAACATGACAAATAAGACAGATACTCCTGTCTTAAAATTAGTTGTGAAGCTACTATGACTTGTATGCTTGTTAAGTATATCTGTTTCTTGCATAAATAAGCCAATAATTTATCTGAGTTATATTAGATTTTTTCCCTACTGTTATTCTTGTGTTTCCTTCAGATATGCTCATTTTGAGAAGCAGAGTGCACACCTGACAGTGTTCTGGGTTCCTCTGGACTCTGTGCTTGGGAAGCAATCCTAGCAGAGATTGGGGAACTGTATGGTGCCAGGGGCTGAACCCTGACCTCCCACACACAAAGCATACACTCAGCCTTGTAAATTCTCTACTGAGAATTCTTACTCATTTTCTATTTATTATTTTTTCCTTTAAAATGTTTATTTGGGTTGATCAAGATTTTATTTCTTTATGTTTTTACTATCCTTTACTGACTGGTTTGGGAACAACATATTTTATTTCTCTTTTATATGACTATTCTTAAAATTTTTACCTATTTATACAACATTAAGCAAGTCAGCTAATCATTATTCAAAGGTAAACCTTTACTGCTTCCAAATGATAACATTTAACAGTGAATATTTATAATTAATATTTTTACATTGACTATTATCTCCAGTAAGTTAATTCCTGAATCGACTTACCAATTTCTAATAGTTTTTGCAGTAATGGCATTTATCAAAAAAATTTAATAATTACTTCTGCATTCTGATTTTTTGTTCTTTTCTAGTCAGTTTGTCTTTTTTTACCTGCTTGATATTAAGATTTTATAGCAATAGAATTTAACATTTGGGTGTTACCTTGTTTGTGATTTGGTGGATTCCATGAATCTGTGGGCCTAGGACTCCTACATCTCTGGAAGATAGCAACCTATTATCTTTTAATATTACCTTCATTTCTCATCAGTTTATTCGAATTGAATAAGAGATATGTTTGCTTTTCTCCTTGTTTCCTTTACACTTACTAAATTTGGGGGGTATACTTCACTTTCTCTTTTATATGCTACATTATAGGCAACCACTTTACAACTATAACAGTTAATTATTTCTCTTCAAAATTGTTTCTGATATCTTATATTTCAATTCCAGTCATTGTTTTAATAGCAGTGGCTTTTTTTAATTTTGTAAAAGTAAATTATACTTGATTTTTGTTTACATCTGCATTTTAATGAGTCCTAATCCTATTTTTATTTTTTTAATAGTATAACATTTAAGTACTACTTACTGAGGTTTTTATAGTTTTCTTTGGAGTGTAAATATCCTGTTATGCTTAATGCTTTGTAATGATAGCTTACATGTTCTCATGTATTATGGTTTTGAACAACATACTATGTTGAAGCAACAAGAATGCTTTACTTAATGAAATGTTCTTGGACTTGATTGACAACAGGGTTCTCTGGAGCTAGTGTATGCTGTTTTCTGCTGCAAGACTTCTCAGATGGGTTATCTTGAGTCCTCTCAGGTGACATCTGTATTCAAAGACCATTCATGAATGTAGATTTGATTCAAAATAAATTTGAAAGCATACCTGTGGCTGCAGATTCTCAGAGATCTTTTTACACAATTGTATCTACTTTCTACCCCAATCCCACAGAGATCTGCTTTCTCTGCATAGTTCCATAAACTACTAGATGAATTTTACCTGTTAGCCTTTTCTTTTACTGGAAATTTCCCCTTTGATGGTCCTTGGATTAAAGCAAGCATTTCGATCACTTCCTCACCTTGCAAAATCTCCTTTCCTTCATGACGCCTGGGTGATCATTAAAAACGTTAGCTCCTTTCCATAGTCTGGGGTCACCTTGGCTTTCACCTTTCCTTGGCTTTCTTCTTACGTGTTCAAGTAAGGGTTTTAAGGTATGCTTGTCACATTTCCTAATTATATAGGGTGACAGAAATATTTTTCAAAGTAAGGGTCTTAAACCATAGTACACCAGGTAGAGTGCTTGCCTTACAAATGGCAGACCAGGGTTCTATCCCTGGCACCCAGTAGGACCCTCCTCTGCCAGGCGCAATTCCTGAATGTGAGCCAAAAAGTAAGCCGTGATCACCACCAGGTGTGATGCCCAAATTAAAAAAAAAATAAAAGAAGATGTTGGTAATGAGAGAGTGAAAAACTGGAACTCTTGTCCATTGCTGGTGGGAATCTAAAATGATAGAATTATTATGAAAAATAATATATTTCCTCAAAAAGTTAAATATAAAATTACATTATGAATTAACAATTCCACTTCTGGACATATACCCCAAATCAACTGAAAACAAATGCTTAGATAGTTACCTGTGTGGACATGTTCACAGCAGCATTATTCATGACAATCAGAAAGTAGACGAAATTCATATCCACTGAAGGAGTGGATCAACACAATGAGGAATGCACATACAATGGAATGTTGTTCTGTTTCCTAAAGTTAGGGAAATTTTTAAACACATATTAGAATGTACTTAAACCTTAAACATCCTGTACTAAGTGAAAAAATATCACAAACGGACAAATATTAAGTGAATTCAGGATGTATTTTAAGATATTCATATTGCGATTTTCCCAAGAACTGGCATTTTCCTAACAATTTTGTCTATTATTTTTGTTTGTTTCATTGAATGTGTTGCTGAGACAAGCAAGAGGGCAGATAAAGTCATTGGGTTCTTTTGTAGATAATTCTGGTTTTCTTCATTTGATTCCTAAGATAGTTGTATTGTATTAATATAATATAATAGAGGTATGACATGGCTCCAAAGATAAGAAACAAAGTGGAACGTATCCTCACAAAAATGTAACTGGGGCTCAAAAGATAACAGCAGTTAACGCATTTGTCCTGCAAGTAACTGACTTGAGTTTAATTCCTGGTACCCAATATGATTCTTCCTATCCCACTGGGAGTGATACCTTTGTGCAGACAGGAGTAAGCCTTGAGCACCTATCAAAAACAATCAAACAAGCAAACAAACAATGAAACAAGTGGAAATTCTATCAATGCAACTACCTACTTCCTTTTTAATGACTTTTTAAATTTCCTCTAACAATTATCCCATTATCTTCACTTTATTATGCTATCCACACACATTAGTTTGTTGTAACCCTTTCAAATGACCCAGTTTTTTCGCTCATGGAAATTCTTGAGCTGCCATTTTGGCTTATGCTCTTCTGGTAACCTCAGTAGGCTCTTGGCTTACCAAAGTACATCCTTAGCATTTCTTTAAATAAAATAATTTTATTGAGAGAGAGAGAGAGAGAGAGAGAGAGAATACATCTACAGTTGAAAAATAGGTGAATTCCCAAGATAGAAAATGCAACCGAGGGGCTGGAGCGATTGCACAGCGGGTAGGGCGTTTGCCTTGCACGCAGCCAACCCGGGTTTGAATCCCAGCATTCCATATGGTCCCCTGAGCACCGCCAGGGGTAATTCCTGAGTGAAGAGCCAGGAGTAACCCCTGTGCATCGCCGGGTGTGACCCAAAAAGCAAAAAAAAAAAAATGCAACCGAACTCCAAATTCTGAGAAGAGTCTTATTTGAGGATGATTTGCATTAAATTGTCTGAATTTATTATATTTTTTCCCAATAATGAGTATACAAGGAAGTTTCATTTCCAGCATGGAAAACTGTGAAGTCGTATAGCCCCACTCAATATCCACAAACACTAAGAAAAAATAGCTTTAAATTTTCAACCATTTATAAACAAATAATCAAATGTCAACCACTTACAGTTTATGGAAATGGTCCAAAGTGGACACAGTAAGTGAAAAAAAAAAATTCAAGGAAGTCTACTAGAAGTTGGTAAGAACAACAAAATATGTGACATTTTGACCACAACCTTCTTTGTTCACCATCCATACCAGTGTAATTCCAGAATGACTCAGCTAACAGTGTACTTTCTCTTCTTATAGTGCTCAGTTAGAGGTATAGCACCTTTTCTGTGGGAAAGAATTTTAGAATTTCTCCCAAGCACTAAATTTAGAAAAAAGAATGGATAGGGCCCTTTTCTTCAACCTACTCTCCACTGATGGGAAAGAACCTTCAGTTTAGGTACAGTAAAAATGATACTAACAACTCTTACTCTACTCATAGACAAAAGTTCAATGACCCATTTTGGCACCCAGAGACTTATAGAAATGCATCTAGACTGTGAGCTGAGTTACGACCCCATGCCTCCAGGGGAGGGGAAAGGATTTTCTCTCCCAATGCTTTCTTTCTACGGGAAGATAGCAGCGGCGGCAGCAGCAGCAGCGCCCACGTGGCATTAAACATTTTCTAGGACTCACAACCCAGAGGTACTAGCTTGTAGTGACGTGGTGCACAAGAGATCATGGGATGGGGGTGTTACCCGCATGCCCTCTGCCCAGATGAGATCTGGAGCAGCTGCGCACAACACAGCCATTCTGCTCTTTAAAAGCTATGATCTGGGAAGTCTACTAACCCATTTTGGCACCCAGAGACTTATAGAATGCATCTAGACTGTAAACTGAGCTAAAACAACAGAAATCCAAAACTGTGCGGCCGCAAGCTCCTATAATCTTCATTCTCAGCAACGGAAAACAAACTACCAAATAATTCCTTTTCAGCAGCTTTGATTGTTGGGGGAAAATTCCAAATAATAATAGTCAGTTCTCTGTTGAAATATTGAATATCCAAAGTATAGAGAGAATAAAGTGAAGATCATTGGCCACTCAGGTGTTGGGGGGTGTGGGGGGTGAGAGGGGGGTATATTGGAGTTCTTGGTGGGGGAACAGGTGCACTGGTGAAGGAATGGGGGTTTGATCATTATATGACTGAGACTTAAACCTGAAAGCTTTGTAACTTTTGTCACGGTGATTCAATAAAATAAAAAAAAACTTTTAAATTTCAATGATACGAATAGTAAGCTGAGTCTTGATCATACTGGTTCTGAACTCCTGCATCACCAAATGCCCTACATCCTAAAGCAAAGGTGTCAGAGAAATGGGTGTCACTTTCTCTACCCTGAGCTGTAGAGAGAAGTGGAAACTTCACCTATAGATTAAAGCTTCCCATAAATTAGATAATGAAAGAACTTTATAAAGAAATTGATTTCATTTGTGCCCTATGGGGAAGTTCAATGCTAAGGACTCAAATTAGGGTGCAGAGGCCAGAGAGAGTACAGCGGGTAGAACGCCTGCCTTATACATGGCCAACTTAGGTTTGATCATCAGCACCTCATATGATTTGCTGAGCACTGCAGGTGTGTTTCCTGAATACAGAGCCAGGAGTAAGCTCTGAAAACTGCTGGGTGTGACCCCAAAACAAAGACAAAAGATATGAAAAGAAATGGAGTTTGTGGTAAAAAGCAATTTCAAGAAAATTGAGTGATACAAACCAAATCATAAACCAGTTATATTACCAAAATTGAGAAATTTTTTTTAGATTTATGTATATTTCAGTTTTGATCCCACACCCAAAGGTGCTCAGGACTTATTCCTGACTCTATGATTCACTCCTTACAGGACTCAGGGGACCATGTGGTACCAGGGATCAAACCCAGGTCAATTGTATACAAGGCAAGTGCCCTGTCTACTGTACTACTTCTTTGGCAGGCCCCAAGAAATTTTTTTAGATAGATGTGGAATTTTATACCAAAATAAAAATGGTGAAAGTAGGAGCTAGAAGATATTTCCTGGGTAGGAGAAATAGCAAGAACACCAGGTAAGGTGCTTGCTTTGCATACCACTCAACCAGATCCAATCCCCGAAGCACTACCATGAGTAATTCTTGAGCACAGAGCTAGGAGTAGGCCCTGAGCACCACCAAGCATTCCTCTCCTTCAATACCACCCTCCCCCCAAAAAAAGCCTGACAGGTTAATTTTTTTTTTTGAAGAAAAGGTCAGCTGGCGTCAGGACAAATCTGAAACATTGATCTAAAATTAAAAGATCCCAAACCAAGGATTCTGAGTTTAAGTGGATAAGTTCATGAACATTTTATTTTCAGAGAATTATTAAAAGCAATATGGCATATACAACTGTGAATTAGTTGGACTTAAAGGCAAATTATGAGCAAAGAAAGAGACGCTCAAGAGGAGTCATTCAAGAATGGAAATGATGCTCCTTCTAGAAGTGACATCAGACGCTTCTGTGGGGAGAAAAGAGGAATGAAAAGAGGAAAGAGAAAGAAAAAATTCTATGGGGAGGGGGCTAGTGGAGAACACTTGCAAAAGCAATCAGATATCAAGGGCCATAAAGATGTATGGCAAATATGATTAAAAACACTATCAAAGGACACAATGTATAAAGATACATTGAAAGTGTCCAATAAAATAGAGAATATTGACAAAGTGCCTGAAACTCTGAAAAAATGGAAATTCTGGTATTTACTAAAAAATAATGAAACTATCAATTCACAAGATGGATTCAACAGCACATTTGAACTAAAAGAATTAAAAAAATGAATGAACTTGAGCATAGGTTAGTGGAACTTATGGAACCTGAATAACAGGGAAAAAAAGGAATAAATGAAAGATGAACAGGACTTTGGAGGATTATGGGAGACCTTTAAGTGCAACAATATACACGAAATGAGAGTACAAGTAGGAGAGGGCAGAAAGAAACAGAACTGGTTCAGTACTCCAAAAATGGGTAGAAAACTTCTATCTGTACATCCAATTAAGCTAAAAAAGATCTAATCAGCAGGAATTTTTTATTAGTGAGAATTCTGATGTCCTTGTATATTTTTGTTTCAATTTCATCTTACTATCATAAGTATGAGGTATATTGACTTAAATGTTATTGTAGAATATTAATTCAAATAAGGAGTATCTCTCAAAGAAACATTTTCTAAATTAACTTTTTACCCCTCTAGGAGAGAAGATGTGTTGTGTTAAAGCATTAAAGTTTGAGACTTTAATGTGCTTCTCCTCTGACATCATCCTTTTAGTTAAGCTTCTGCTTCCGGAACCAATGGAGGTGATGCCTTAAAAACTGAATCAACCTGTGGTGCTCACAAACCCAAAAAAGGTAGAATCCCTTTCCAAGGAAGCTCCAACAGGAACAAGAAAAGAAATTCAAAGAGGATCATGGACCACCCCAAATTCTACCTCCTTGGCCTACCAACAGACTTTTGCCTAGGTAGAAGCCCCACATGGGAGGAAGTTGGAGAAACCCTAGAGAAGCCACCTTGAACAAAGGAGGGGCGCACATATGCTGCCTGAGTCCATGCGCTCTTTGTATCCACATATTTGAGCATATGCGGTGCCCTAGTACCTGTCTCATTCACATCTCTCCTCTTGAGATGCGTACAGTGGTTCTCTCTGTCTCTAGAGAAGCCTGCGTTCTCTCTTGAGCATGTTACTCTCTTCCCTTCCCCCCCTTTCCTTCCTAAAAACTTCCAAATAAAATCTGCTGTGTTTCTTTTTCAAAAAAAAAAAAACTGAATCAACCTTTGACATGAATTTGAATGAGCCAATGTTGTGCTTTCATAGGGAAAGGTAGAGAGTTACCCAAGAATCACTGAAAATGGGTAGGGACACAATTTGTGCAGTGCCAGGGGACTGTGAGGCTCAAATTGAACAATTTTTAGAGCTTTTTTATTCCCTGATCATATGAGAAATTTTGAAAAGTAAATTTCTTTTGCTTTTTGGAAAAAGATTCCAAATTTGCTAAACTCATTTGCTTTTATATCAGTACTCAAATATTTTTGAATGACTACAATTTGCAGTAATAACAGAAAAATCTATAAATAAAGAAATGTTCTCTATAGTTAGCCATACATAGCGGAGATATGTTGTGGTTCTAGAACATATACTCTTTCTGAGTCTTAATCAAAAGGAGACCATAATAAGCATGTATTTAGAAAGAAGGCTAAGTGTTTAAAATACAGTGAGCGTTGTCATCCACATTCTCTTGGAAATCATAAAACTTAGAAGGAAGGAATGCCAAATAACGAAAACTAGTACTTTTTATAAACAAATCTGAATGTCAAGTGGCTTCGATTCTGATTTGATGTAAGACAGGCCACAAAATTCTATCCTCCAAATTTTATTAATAAAGTGCGGTATTAGCTCACTCCTTTGAGTCCATCTTAATGACCCTGACCACAGGGATGCAAAACATTTGGTCAAATAAAAAAATGCATATATTTTTCAGTAATTCATAAAATCTGTTAGAAAATATATTTTTCATCATAGCAAAACTTAAAAAATGTGTTGAAACAGTTTGCTTTTATGTGTTTTTAGTTTTCTTTGGGGTGAAAGAATGTATTGGACTCATCAGACTGCTGGTGGTGGTTGGAAGGGTCAGCAAGGCTGACCCCTAAGCCCAACCATGAAGAAGAGTAGACAATTCAGAGAAATCAGGGTCTTCTGGAGAGTAATCCAGACAAGAGAAGCAAAGTGCTCAAAGCTCCAGGGTAAACACACATGAGCCTGATATGTGTTGTAGCTGTCAATATGTCAACTTTGTTGAAGGAAAGTAGGGTTTGGGGGGATGGGGGGTGAGGGGGTAGTAAACCCGGCTGTCTGGAGATGGGGCTACAAAAATCAGGGAGAGACTCACCCCATAACGTAGCAGGAACTGAATGTGGCCTTAAATCAATGGGAATAATAACACGTGGAGGGATTCTAGAGATACTAAACATGAGATAAAGGGCAACAGAATATGTTGTCTTTTATGGACATCGAGGAAAGTGGAGGCAAGCATGTATGCCCTGGTGTCTGAAGCAATAGGAAACTAACATTTCCTTTCCTGAGCTCAAACGACAAGTAGAAGAAAGAGAATGTTTGGCAGGTGTGATCAAGGTGGTTGGAAGCAGAGATCAGTATTACTGGTAGCATTGTAGCACTGTTGTCCCATTCATTGATTTGTTCGAGCGGGCACCAGTGACGTTTCCATTGTGAGACTTGTTACTGTTTTGGGCATATCGAATATGCCACGGGTAGCTGGCCAGGCTCTGCCGTGTGGGTGGAATACTCTCGGTTACTTGCCAGGATCTCTGAGAGGGATGGAAGAATCGAACCCAGGTCGGTCATGTGCAAGGCAGATGTCTTGTCCGCTGTGCTATAGCCCCAGTTTTACTGGTAGTTCTACAAATTCCTCCTATTGTGAATAGTATTGCTGTTTTTGGCCTCTCTCGTTCAGAATTCAACTCTCTCTTACATGGAGTCAAAAAAGTAGAGCAGAAATATTAACCTTCACGGTTATGAGAGACACCTGTTCCATCTGATTAAGATATTCCCACAGCTGATGAATGCCCACAAGTGGTTCCGGTCAAAAGGAATTTTTTACCTGGATTTAAGACAAAGCCAGGGGATACCTTTTCCTGTTTTTCTGGGGATAATTTTCATTCTCTATTCCTTCTTTTGAAGCTTGTCGTCACGTCACAGTGAAACTTAAGTGCTTTTATAAGGGGAGGGAATGGATGTTTAAAATCATTCTCCTTTAATTTAAAATAAATAAAACTTGTTTTCCATAGTGACTATAGTTACAACATGTTTTAGATTTTTTAGTCATGTCCAGGAACATCTAAGAACACTGACCGGGATCCAGAAATGTTTTTCACATATTCTTGATGGTAAGTTAATTCGATCTTCATAAGCGCTGCCTTGGCTGTTGTCAGAGTGTGAGTAAAAATGTCTGAAGTTTGAGAGGAAACAGATCATCTTGGGAAGTCACTCCAGATGACCAGGGAGCTATAACTTTAGCATTCAAACCACATCAGCCATAAGGGTGGAGGACTACTGAGAAGCTCCATATGAAAATAGATGGGTTCTTTCCAAAGACAGAGGAGAAAAGTATATTGCAAGCACTGTGATGTTGAGTTTTAGGGGTGTGATTCTTTCTTTCAAAACATTGGAATCATTTTTAAAAGATACATTTCCTTATATGTTACGCTGACTGATCTAAAAACAATATAGCTAAGAGCAGCAGAAGGTTTTGGTTGCTAGAGTCGAGACTGATACTCTGAATATGACACATGTATATTTTCCCCGAAAATTATCGCCTGCTGGAATATTTCATATAAATTAATTTCTATAATTTGAAGATTTTTCTCAGGAAGGATAAACAATTTTGATGTTTATACATATGATAATAATATCTTTCATATGCTCTAGCTGGCAGAAGAAAATTAAGGAAGCTTATAACAAGGGAAGTGGTGGAGGTGAAACTAGAGATCACAGGACATCCTCGTTGAGGCATGAGACTGTAGGTAATGTTGATTGAAAGGGAGATGGGAATAACATATTTAAAAAATTGAAAGGTGGAAAGTATCATGTTAAGTGAAATGAGTCAGAAAGAGAGGGACAGACATAGAAAGATTGCACTCATTTGTGGAAGATAGAACTGCCTGGCCAACTCACTGTGTTGTCAGCACAAACGCTAAATCATCAAACTGACAGAGTTAAGAAAGTACCACTGGAAGTGGCCACTGAACTGTGAGTAATATTGAGGGGACCTTCTCAAAAACAGTGAGTAGAAATTTTTATGGTTCTCATAGGTAATCAAAGAAGAGAGAATTGGGCAATGACTTCATTTATGGTGGTATGTTAGTAGGGATGTGGAGTGAAGGAAAAATTGAGGGTGAAATGCTGGGAAGCAGGAGCAGGATAGATATGGCAGGAGGAAACAGGTACTTCAGTTCCTCAGTTGAGGAATGACAGCTGTAGAAAAGGAGAAAGAGTGACTCAAAATGATGAAGAAATAGAAAGGAATAGTTAAGGATAAAATTCGCAGAGCTTTAGGTCAAATTGAAGATAATTTTCTTTAAGAGGAATGTTAGTGGGTAAATTTGGTGCTGGGGAACGGGCCCACCCCCAGCAGTGCTCAGTGGACCATGCAGTGCCAGGGATCTAATCTGGGGATCTCACATATAAAACATGCACTCTGGTCTTTACAATCTTTACAACCATCACCCTAACCCTGATAAAAATATTGTAAGCAGGGGCTGAAGCGATAGCACAGGAGGTAGGGTGACCCGGGTACAATCTCCGGCATCCCAGATGGTCTCCGAAGCACTGCCAGAAGTAATTCCTGAGTGCAGAACCAGGAGTAACCCTATAGTGTCACTGGGTGTGGCAAAAAAGCAATAAATAGATATGTTTGTATGTATATATAGTAAGCAGATATCATATTAGCAAAATCATATTTATCGAAGTGTGAACAATGATTGAAAGCAAAAAAAGGGGAGAGGTGACGGAGAACAGCAGCAGATGCAAAGGAAAGA
The DNA here is from genome assembly GCF_027595985.1 of Sorex araneus. NCBI lineage: Eukaryota > Metazoa > Chordata > Mammalia > Eulipotyphla > Soricidae > Sorex > Sorex araneus. The sequence continues at coordinate 31,093,515 of NC_073307.1, read as the reverse complement.
TCATTGAGAATTTGTTTCAGGGCCAGATAGAGGGTACAATGGGTAGGGCACCTATCCCTAAGCTGCTGAGGGCCTAGTATCACCAGTAGTGCCCTCTGGGCCCCCTGAGGACTGCTTAGATGTCATCCTCCAAAATTAAAATAAAAAGAATATTACAAATTCCCACAGACTTGCCACTTGTCACTTGTCATCCCATTGATCTTCTATTTGCTTGAGTGGGTGCCATAACATCTCCATTTGTCCCTGTTGCGTGCTAGTGTAGCCCAATAATATCTGCTTGCTCCAGGAACACGAAGAGCCTCAAACCATTCATTCACGGTTTTGATGAAGAAGTCTGACCATCTCGTTGCGGGGCAGCCATGAAGCCTTTTGACGTCCTGTGGAATCCAGTAGGTAACAGCTGTAGTCTAGTAGTTGTCTCTAAATCGCATTACGTATTTGACCCAGCTGATTTTTGACGCCTTGGCAAACGAGACAGCATCCCTGATTTTTTAAAAATTTTTATTAGTAAATCACCGTGAGGTACAGTTACAAACTTATGAACTTTCATGTTTGTATTTGGTTTACATCCCTCCACCAGTGCTCATTCTCCACCAATGGTCCCAGTATCCCTTCCACCACCTCCACCCCAACCCCTACCACCCCTCCCTGCCTCTGTGGCAGGGCATTCCCTTTTGTTCTCTCTCCTGTTGGATGTTGTAGTTTGCAATAGAGGTATTGACTGACCATCGTGTTCGGTCTATAGTCCACTTTTGGTACGTGGCTTTCAATCCGAGTGGGTCCTCCCAACATTCTCTGCTATGTGTTCCCTTCTCTGTCTCTGCTGCCTTTTCCCCCAGCATGTGAGGCCAGTTTACAAGCCGTGGGGCAGACCTCCTGGTTCTAATCTCTACTACTCTTGGGCGTTAGTGTCTCATTCTGCTACTTTATATTCCTCATATGAATGCAATCTTTGTATGTCTGTCTCTTTCTTTCTGACTCATTTCACTCAACATGACATTCTCCATGTTGATCCACTTATAGGCAAATTTTATGACTTTATCTTTTCTAACCGCTGCATAGTATTCCATTGTTTAGCTGTACCAAATTTCTTTAACCAGTCATCTGTTTTTAGGCACTCCAGTTTTTTCCAGATTTTGGCTACTGTAAACAGTGCTGCAATGAACATACAAATGCAGATGTCATTTCTACTATACCTTTTTGCCTCTCCAGGATATATTCCCAGGAGTGGTATTTCTGGGTCAAATGGGAGCTCAATTTCTAATTTTTTGAGAATAGTCCATATTGTTTTCCAAAAGGGCTGAACCAGTCGGCATTCCCACCAGCAGTGAAGGAGAGTCCCTTTCTCCCCATATCCACGCCAACATCGGTTGCTTTTGTTTTTTTGGATGTGGGCCAGTCTCTGTGGTGTGAGATGATATCTCATTGTTGTTTTGATCTGCATCTCCCTAATGATTAGTGATGTTGAACATTTTCTCATGTGCCTCTCAGCCATTCAGCGTCCCTGATTCTTGATCGTCTACAGAGATGGGAACTCTGGATTCCTTCTCTCTCTTGAGTGAAACAAACGTGATACTCCAAGCATAGCTCTTTTGATTCCTCTTTGGGATACCCAAATAGTGCTCTCATCCTGTTTTCGTAGGTCCCAGGTCTCTGAGACGTATGTTAGTGCAGGAAGAATGGTGGAGTCAAAAAGATGTACCCGGAGCCAGAGGTTCTTTGTCCTCTTAACCACTTCTTCAACGCTCAACACACACTAAAATAAAAATAATATTTTATAAAAATGAGTATTTTTAAAATAAAAAGAATATTTCACTACACAACTACCACCATGCTCCAGCCACTTTTCCAGATGCTTGGACCGAGCTTCATGCATAAATGAAGTTCCACAGATCCAGGTAATACAGAACTTTGTGACCTTGGACTTTAGGCTCAATGGGACCCGGAAGCAGAGATGCTCTGCCTGCTTCCACCAATCTCCAGCTACCCAGGGCTCACAGCATAAGATTCACCTGTCGGCGCCAGATAAATTCCTCAGGGCCTGACCTCCACTACATAACTGCCACCACACTCCAGACCACTTTTCCGGACCACTTTGCGGCTGCGTGACACATCATAAACACTTCCTACCCATTTTCCATCATTAGAACACCATAATTGACTGGGTTCAAATATGGTGTGAACCATCAGAACACCTATAATGGCGACTGGGTTCAAATATGGTGTGAACCATCAGAACACCTATAATGGCGATTGGAAGCTGCCCTAAAAGACTCCATCCTTCTCGGAGAGCCCAGCACGCTACCGCGAGTATCCCGCCCGCACAGCAGAGCCTGGCAAGCTACCCATGACGTATTCAATATGCCAAAACCAGTAACAACAATGGGCCTCATTCCCCACAAACCAAAATAAAAAGAATATTACAGCTGGGCCAGGGATATAGCTCCATGGAAGAGCACCTTTCTTCCGAGTGTGAGGCCATTGATACAGTCCTTGGCACTGCAGATAAATAATTATCTATTATAGAAAAAGAAACCAAGCTAAAATGATAAGAAGAAACTGTCAATAGTAGTTAATGGAAATGGAGAAATGTGTTAAATTGGATGGCTATTTAGGTAGCAAATAGAACAGTGGTCAGTGATAAATTTTATATCATGACTTAAGAAGAATAATGTATCAGTAATGTTTGTGTAAAAAGATAGTTGAGATGACTTATCAAAAGAGGATTCAGTATAACAGAAAATATATTTTGCTTTTGGATATGTTTGAAAGCCCTTGAAATAGCAAAGAAAGAAAAGAATGTTAAGTGTCAAGAAGATATTTGGAGTTAGCTCAATGATTATGTTGGAATATCTGGAGCTCCTTAACACCTCTTGATCTGTTTGTAAGAAGAAAATGGTATGTTGAGCTTTGAGGCTCCCCTGTGCCAGAAAAAAATTTGCTTTCAGATCATGCAAAGACCAATTAATTCATGTATTTAATTTTATTTTGCAACCCCCTCACTTTATCATCTGAAAGCCTATATACTTTATTGAATAGCACATGTAATGAGTGACATGATTGACTTCCTTTTTTCTTACTTTTTTATTGAATCAACATGAGATAGACCACTATAAAGCTGTTCATCACTGAATTTCAGTCATACAGTCATATAGCCAACATCTATCACTCCACAAGTATACATTTTCCAGCACCAGTGTCCCCAGTTTCTGTCCCATCACTCCCCCCTCCCCGATTGCCTCTATGGCAGGAGCTTTTCTTCTCTCTCTCTTTCCCCCTCACTTTCTCTCTGTCTCTCCATTTCTACTTCTCTCTCCATCCCCCCTTTTGGGCATGTGGCTTGCAATATTGATATGTAAAGGTTGTCAAGAATATCCCTTTACCTACTTTTAACCCTCAGATCTTGTCCAGCATGACCATTGCCAGCTATTATTGTCATACTGGTCTCTTCTCTATCTTACCTACCCTCAGCCCCGCTTGCACTTGTGGTTAGTTCCAACCACTGACTAGTCCCCGTAACCCCTGTTTTCCCTGGCCATGAATATTATCTTCTACTATATATAAATATATATGTATATATGTTTATATAACAAGTTAATGCAGTCATTCTACATCTTTCCCTCTCCTTCTGACTCATTTCACTCAGCATAATACTCTCCATGTCCATCCATTTATAAGCAAATTTCATTACTTCACTTTTCCTTAACAGCTGCATAGTATTCCACTGTGTAGATGTACCATAGTTTCTTTATCCATCCATCTGCTCTTGGACACTCAGGTTATTTCCAGATTCTGGTTATGGTGAATAGTGCTGCAATGAACATGGAAGTGTAGATGGTGTTTCTACTGTGTGCTTTAGGGCCCCCAGGGTATATTTTCAGAAGTGGTATTGTTCTGTTTTAATATACTATATAGATAGCTTTTAAAGCAAACCACAATCTTTATAGTGATTTCACTAAGAAAAAAATGAGAACATTTTCCAATGATATAAAGAGAAAAAGCAAATTATTTTGTCAGCAATATTTTGGCTTCTGCTAAGGGCAAAATTCTCCTGAGATGTTGAAATTGAGAAATAAACAAACAAACGAAATCCTTTAAACTCAGAGCTTAGGATATAATGAGCTATTTTTTGTGAAATAATATAATTTTTATTGAAGAAAACTTACTTAGAAAGATGCAAGGGGAGAAGCGAAGAGCAATGCATGTTCAAGAAGAAACAAAAGCTTGAAAATAGAGCAAGCTGAGCTAAATTTTCTTTTGCACGATACATCATATACATAAAGCAAAAAGCATGTGTTTGATTTATATTATATTTATGATAAATATTTGAAAAGAAAATATCAAACAGGAATCCACAATGTCAACTACTTTACTTTTGAAAAATAAACTGCACACTTCTTTTTGATATCAAATAGTTGAGTGAAAGCCATTTAAGTTATTCTTAATATGAATTTAACTGATTTTCCCTTTAGAACCCCAGATGGCTTTATTGAACAAATAGCACTAATTAGCTATTTGCAAAGTTTTTCTTTTGCCAGTAGTGGACTCATTAACAGTATTGCTTCACTTTCATATGTTCTCAAGAAATCTGGGAATCAAAAACAAATGCAGTTCATTTAGAAAACAATCTTTTGATGTAAATGAAGATCATGCGTCACAGGCTGACATGTAAACACATTTTCTTTGATTGCAATTCCACATTGTTTCAGACACAGTATTATTGAGGTAGATCTGATGCTACTTTGTCAAATACGAGTCTTCTATTAATGGGTTCTTAGGGGTCTCACCAAGAAGTGCCTAGGGGGGCTGGAGCGATAGCACCGTGGGTAGGGCATTTGCCTTGCTCATGGCCTACCCGGGTTCAATTCCCAGCATCCCATATTGTCCCCTGAGTGATTCCTGCATGCAACGCCAGGAGCAACCCCTGTGCATTACTGGGTGTGACTCCAAAAGAAAAAAAAAAGAAGTGCCTAGGAACTACTCCTACCAGCATTCAAGGGATGATATGGAGTGCTGGCGATTGAACCCAGGTCTGCTGCATGTAAGGCAAGTGCCCTACCCAGTATACTTCAGCCCTGGCTCAGATGTGAGTCTTCTAGTTTCTATGTGTGACACACTACAGATAGCTTGATGACCAGGAAATTATGTCCATTCGGTACAGGTTACTTTTTACCATATTTCATCTTGAGAATTCATCAGGAGGGGATTTTTTGTGGTACATATTATTACAAATTCTAGAATAAATTCCTAGTTTACCTTCTGATTTAAAAGTATGACTTTCTTATGAGATATAAGCCATTCAGTTATGTCCCTTTGTTTTTACTTCTCCATACAACATTGTTTTTTGAATATTTTTTCAAAATATTGAATGTTTGTTGCCTTTCTTGAGTAGAAAAACTGCATAATTAACTATTACATATTTTAAGCTAAAGCTTAAGTTCTAGAGAGTGCTGACATATTTAGAATGTATGACTGGAATGTGTGAAGCCCTTGGTTTAATCAATTATACCACATGCTAAGACCAAAAGTTCATACTGAATAGAAATTAACTATTAAATTTTTATCTCTCCAATCCAAAATACAACTAATTTTTGTATGCTTATTTTGTATCTTATTGCTTTACTGCAGTGGTTTATTGTTTTTAATCATTTTTGGTGGAATCCTTAAGGATTTTCTCTGTATATCTTCATGCCATCTGCAAATAATGATAATTTTGTTTCTTCATTTCCGATGTAAATCTCTTTTCTTTGCCAAATTACTGTCATTAGAACTTCCAGTACTATGTTGAATAATAATGAGCTTCTTATTTAGTACCAGGTATCAGAAGGAAAACCTCAATTTCTCCCTATTGAGTATATGAGTATATTTAGCAAATTGTTTGTTGCTTATGGTCTTTACTATGTAATAGAAAGTTCATTCTGTCCACATTTAATTGATTAATTTCACAATAAATGGATATTTAATATCATCTAAAGTTTTCTCTGCATATATTGATTTTATCATATAGGTTTTATCTTTCCTTTTGTTGGTGTGCTTCTTAAATGAATTTATTTGCATATGTTGGATCAATCTTGCATCTCCGGAATAAATCCCATTTGATTATGATGTAGAATTCTTTTAGTATATTGTTGAACTTGGTTTGCTAAGGCTTTGAAGAAGTTTTTGCACATATTCTCATTAGGGATATTATTCTGTAATTGTAATAGACTTTTAGGAGTCTATTTTTTCTGTTTGTTTGTTTGGGGGGATAGAGATGCTGAGCATTTACTACTGGCTAACCTGGAGATGCTGAGTAGTTTACTCCTGGCTCTACACTCAGGAATTACTCCTGGTGGTGGTCAGGGAACCATATGGGTTGCCAGGTATTGAACCCAAGTTGGTCATGTGCATAGTAAGTGTCCTAAGCACTGTTCTATCTCTCCAGCCCCAGAGTCTATTTTTAATCTATGGCTTTTGTCTATTTGTTGTTATTTCTGGGCCACACCCAGCAGTGCTCAGGGGTTGCCCCTTGTTCCAGAACTTTTTCCATTTTAATTACATTCTGTCTTGATTTTCAACAGTTTAGGCTATTTTATTTGGAGTTCTAGGCCTCCTGAATCTGAGACTCTCCCTCAGTCCTTGGGTTAGGGGAGTTCTGGATTATTATTTCTTCAACTTAGAATTCTCTGTTCTCTCCTATCCTGGAATCTTTTTAATGTGAATTTTGTTGCTTTTGATGTTGTACCATAAATCTCTATGTTTTATTCTATACATATTTTTCTTTTTTTTTTTGGTTTTGTTTTGTTCTGTTTTTTGATGGTCTCCTTTACCACAAGCTCATGGATTCCACCTTTGACTTTTGCAAGAATCACTGCTTTTGAGCCGTGCTCTTGTGGTTTTTAGTTCAAATACTCTACTCTTCAGCTCAGTGATTTCTGTTCAGACGTTTCTTATACTTCCTCTGTCCTTATTCAGGTCCTTGTCCATTGATTTCCTCATTTTAGGAGAATCCTCAATACTGCTGCATTGATGATCATGTGGGAATTTAGGAAACTGATGTACTTGGACTCCTTCAGAGGCTTTTGTTTTTATCACTGCAGGTGAATTCCTTGATTTCTTCCTTGGGCCTAGGGTCTAGGAGTGAGGGTCTGTGTTTGAGAAGACCTGGCCGATGACCAAAGGTCCTCATTACCAATCCAGGCAGCAACTGTGACCCTGAGCAGACCTGTGTGATTGCGTTAGAACTTGTGTTTGCCAGTTCCTGGAAGCCCCTGTGATTCCACAGTAAAGCAGAGATTGGTGTCCTGTGGTATAAAGTAGCAAGAGTTTGGCAAGACCTGTGACGCCAAGTTTGAATGGACACGAGCTTCAACTGAACATTAAAAACACTCCCTTAATCTAAGGAATGAGAAAGATTCTCAGGTTCAGGAGGTTTAGAGCTTCAAACAAAATAAGCCCAACTGTTGAACATAGAGACATAGTGTAATTGGGGTTGGAGCAATAGTACAGCTGGGCGGGCATTTGCCTTACACATGGCCAACCCAGGTTAGATCTTGGGCATCTCATATGGTCCCCCAAGCACCTCCAGGTTACTGAGTGCAGAGCAAAGAGTAACCCCTGAGCATTGCTGGGTGTGACCCCAAAAGTGAAGAATAATAATAATAAAATAAAAGATATAATGAAATTAAAATGGCAATTAAATGGTGCAGCTGGGTGCCACATTTGAGCAAGCCTGGATGCTGACCAGAGAAGTTCACTGTCCTAGCGGCCCTGTGTGAATCTGCCAAGTTCACACAGGCCTGTATGACAACTTGGAGTACAAGATTAAGAGTGCCCTAGGTCACCTATGTGTCACGTTTGGTCCCAGCCAGTGGAAACCAGAAACTCAGGCTTTGAGTGTCCAGGTACAGCTTTGTGCCATGTTGGTATAATCGTGGAGGCTGTGGAAGAGCAAATCTCCTGAGGCACTGTGAAAAAAAAATGTAAAGGAGGCCTAAAATGCAGCCAGGGGGCCAGGGGTTCAAGATTGCCCAAGTCTACCACTACCTGGGACACAGAGGTATACACAGTCACATGGATCTGCACAGAGTGAGTAACCTGTGTGTGGGGGGGGGGGGGGTATGGGGAGGGATGACTCCTTCAGAGGAGGTGGGAGCCTCAGTTCTAGAACATTACTCCAGAGATGAACAGGAGTGCAACATGTGCCCTGGGAGTGGGCGGGGGTGGGGGCTGCAAACTGCCAGATATGGACTGGCTGGAACTCAACTGTTAATCTTTGGCTGGGTGAAGCTCTCCCCCCGGAGTCAGCCTCCTAATCTTCTGCACAGCAGAGAGATTTGAAATGAAATCTCTCAGCAAGGTTGTGCAGGCCCCTGAGATAGTGTCTGCCAGTGATCTTGACCCCAGTCTATGTCTGACAGAATTGTGGAATGGGAGTGTTGAGGGGGGTTGCATAAGCCCCCCACCCCATCCTTTCCCAGGGCATCTTTCTACGCCTTAGAATTCTCTTCCTGGTTGTGGCTTACTGTTCCAACCCTCACTCACTGTGCTTCCAGGGCAAAAGTTCAGTACCTTGGAATTCACTTTCTGATGGCAGCTCTCACTCAGCGATGGGGTTTCTTTCCTGGTATGAGTAGCCCTGACTCCAGTCTAGCTTGGGTGTTCCCTGCATCAGTTCCCTAGGTTCAGGATAGATTCTGGGATTAATCCAAGTTTGTAGTTACATAGTAGATGTCCACACTCCGCCCCTTTCCTTTTGTTGCTGGTGGTTTCACATGTGCACTCTTGCGATGCTTAATGAGGCTGCATGCTTCTGCTGCAGTGGTTGCACAGGGCATATGTGGTTTTTTGGGGGAAGAAGGGGTGCGGGGGGCCTTTCTCAGCTGTGGTGCATGCACACCTCCTAATGGGAGAGCTCGAAGGGCAATGCCGCGGTGCTCTCATGCATGCTCACCAGGGAACACATCCCTGGCCAATTTTTAAAAATTAATTAATTTATTTATTTATTAATAAGTGAGTCACCGTGAGGGTACAGTTACAAATTTACCTATCTTCGTGCTTGTGTTTCCCTCATACAATTTTCGAGAACCCATCCCTCCACAAGTGTTCGTTCTCCACCACCAATGAACCCAGTATCCCTCCCACCCTCCAATCCCCCACCCCCACCCCACCCCGCCTCTGTGGCAGGGTATTCCATTTTGTTCTCTCTCCTTTTGGGTGTTGTGGTTTGCGATAGGGGTATTGAATGGCCATTGTGTTCAGTCTCTAGTCTACTTTCAGCGTGCATCTCACTTCCCGAGCAGGATCTTCAACCACATTTTACTTGGTGTTCCCTTCTCTATCCAGGCTGCCTTTCCCCCAGCATGTGAGGCCAGCTTCCAAGCCATGGAGCCAATCTCTTTGTATTTTATACTACTATTCTTGGGTGTTAATCTCCTACTCTGTTATTTTATATTCCACAGATGAGTGCAATCTTTCTATGTCTGTCCCTCTCTTTCTGAATCATTTCACTTAGCATGATACTTTCCATGTTGATCCATTTATGTGCAAAGTTCATGGCTTCATCTTTTCTAACCGCTGCATAGTATTCCATTGTATAGATGTACCAAAGTTTCTTTAACCAGTCATCTGTTCTCGGGCACTCGGGTTTTTTCCAGATTCTGGCTATTGTATACAGTGCCCTGGCCATTTTTTACTCACACATCTTTGCTGGGTTTGTTGAAAGCTGCACCACAGCCATAGTCCTTGGAGATTGCACACATTGATATAATGCTGTGGGTACCACATAACCCAGCTGCAGAAATCATGTAGTGCATGTGGGTGACAGAAGGGATCAAATTTGTGACCACATGCTTACAGAGAAGGTGGGGTGTTTTGCTGGTTACCGAACTCCAAGGCCCTCTTATAGATTTTGCCACAATCATTATATTGTGTTGACACAGGTTCTACCTATTTCACCATCTCAATCCTGCCTTCACTATTGTTTGGGGGGTGGTGGTGCTGGGGGTGCACTCAACAGTGCTTTGGTGTTGTTCAGTGCTTAGGGATTGCTTCTGACAACTATGGTCCCCTGACTATGGACTATGTGGTGTCAGGAATTAGACCCGGTCCTTTTGCATGCAAAGCATTCCCTCAATCTGTGATGCTCTTTCCTGCCCCCACTGGCTGTTTTTTAAAATATTTCTGGATGCCAACACTTACTGCCTTCTCCTCTTGGACCAGAACTTAGGCAGTCAAGTCTGAAATGCTGGGAAGTGCTGTTTGCATTCTGCGCAACCTAGGGAGTAGATGAAAATTGACATTCCTGGTAAATGACAAGGTGGAAGGTAAGACTAGAGGATAACTAACCCATACAGTGCTGCATACAGTGAATTTGTTTAAACCTGGGTCCAAGGTTAAGTAATGGGAGTTATTGTTATAGAACTAAATCTAATGCCCTGTTGTATCTTGGCCATAGGGATTAGGGAGACAGTTCAGTGATTTAAACTGGCATACTAAAGTGGCATACTTTGCATGCACCAATTTTGCTTCCTAGCCCCACATGGCCTTCCTGAACTTCACCACTGAGTGTGACTGAAGAGGCCCTCGAGTGTCCGGAGGCCGACCTTCATGATTTCCACCACTGCAGAGCCTAAAGGACCCAGCCTAGTTGTTTGAATAGTCTAAGCAGTGCTTGGGAGATCACCCAAGATTTACAAAACAAAAGCAAAGAAATTTTAAAATACCTTCTGTAGTGGAAGCTAACATAGAATCTACAAATCCCATGAAGCTGCCAGCTTTTGTAGGAAAGAAAAGATGGCTTAGGGACCAGGTGTGAGCCTGGCCACAGTACCTGGGTGGACACATTCTTAGGTCTGTCTCTCGATACTACAATAAAGCAATCTCCCAAGCACCTTTGCTCTCAAGACAAATGAAGTACAGTAGCATCCTGTTGGTGATATACTGCATTCTTTAAATTTCTGGGAGACAGGGAGTTAGTCTTCAGGACAGATTAATTTGCCTTCTCCATCTGCTCTCCCACAGGAACCCTATTCTCCAAACACATTGCTCATAAATACCCAGGAAAATGATCTGTCCAAGTCACAGCGAAAAAGCATCAAAGTCATAGACACAAGGGGGAATGAAAATTACCTTACATAAATTGTGCAGCAATGCAGAAATGCAGAATCAGTTCATAAAAAAATTGGAAAACAAGGGACTATATACATTGTCTTGTGTGCATGCAGCTGACCCCAGATCAACCCCTGGCACTGAATATGGTTCCCAGAGTACATCCAAGAGTGATCCCTGAGCAAAGATCCAGAATTAAGTCCTAAGCACCACTAGGTATGTCATGGTGTCCCCCCAAGCCTTCTAAATTCCCTAAAATTGGAAAGCAGGGCTTAGGGGTAGACTTAGTAGTAGAGGATTTACTTTGCATGAGAGAGGTCCTGAATTCCTTTCCTGGTACCACATGGTTCCCTGAACATCCCAGGAATGAACCCCTGAGCTCCAAGGCAGGACTGGTCCCCAGGAACAATTGGCTGTGACCGAAGAGCAATCAAACAAACAAACAAATCAGAAGAAACACATGCTTCTGTGTAAAAAGGTTGGTTTGGGGATGACAGAATAATTAAATGTATCATAAAATTATAGACTTGTGTACTGAGAAGCAATTTTTATATATACAAAATAATTTACAGTGTAATTAATTAGGTTTTAGGGAAACTAATTAAATGTGTTTGGGGGAGTGTCGATGCCACATCCGGCTATACTCAGGACTTAATCTCAGCTCTGTGCTCAGGGATCACTCCTGGAATGACTTAAGGGATCAGATGGAGTACCGGGGATCAGATAGAATCCAGGTCAGTTGTGAACTGCCTTAGCCACTGTACCATCTCTCTTCATTGTCTTATTCAAAATTAACACTGTAGCACTGTCATACCATTGTTCATCAATTTCCTTGAGCGGGCACCAGTAACGTCTCCATTGTGAGACTTGTTGTTACTGTTTTTGGCATATTGAATACACACATGTAGCATGTCAGGCTCTGCCGTGCGGGCAGGATACTCTTGGTAGCTTGCCGGGCTCTCCGAGAGGGATGAAGGAATTGAACCCGGGTTGGCTGCGTGCAAGGATATAATAAGATGTCAAAACTGGCAATTATTCAACATTCATTGAATTTAAATGGATGTTGTCTCCTGTATCACTCAAGTCACACATTTGGTCAACGAAGTAGCATAAATTTGTTCACTTAATAACATTATTTTCATGAGCCACAAGATGGCAGCACATGCATCTCCAATATTAATTGTATTAGTACATGGTTGCTATGTTCTCAGGTTTTCTGAAATGTGAAAATTCAAGGAGTAGCCTCCATGTTTTAGAATGTAGCCAGCTTTCCTATTGCTTATTTTATCACTGTTAGCTCATGCTCTGGGTCTTAAAGGTTTATTTAATGGATAACAAAACCGTTTTGTATTCATTCCTAACATTGGTGTAAAACGTCAGATCATTTTGGTCTGTGAAGTGGATCTTACACTCCAGGAGTGCCCCTGCACCTCACACCTTCTCATTGTATTCACCAATTGTTCACATGTGTTCTCACAGGGTTCTCAAAGCTTATTATCGAAAAACAGCTGGAAATTTTATCTTTCTGATAATTCAGGTCAGACACTGGGTTTGTCATGCCTCCTTCTTTCTTTCTCACATCCTCCATGCACTGCCAGTTTTGTCATCTTATTATACCCATCTTATTATATCCTTGCACGTGGTCGACCCAGGTTCGATTCCTCTGTCCCTCTCACAATGGAGACATTACTCCAGCAAATCAATGAACAAAGGGACAACAGTGCGACAGTGCTATAGTGCGTTATATCCAAACTCTGACCACACATGCCCGTGTGTCAGGTGGAACCAAGTAGATGAATCCATCATCCCAAAGAGTTTTGTGCATTTAGGAAGTCCTAACTGGTCAAACAAGTCCGTCTGTTGTTTTTTAACTCAACACCCAGGGGTACCTGGACAAAATCTACATGTGAGTTTGTCACTCTTCTACTCTCAAATGCCATTGACACCCCACCTCATGCACAAAAGAGTTAAGTTTCATTTGGAGCTAAATTTTGTGAATAAAGTGGAAATTATTTAGAATTCAAAAATGTGTTGTGAGGATATTTTATGTTTCAGTTCATATAACCTAGAAACTGATTCTGACGATAGATATTAAAAGTGAATTTCAATGATAATGCTTGCATAATTGGGTGCTTCAAGAAAATCAAATGACCAAATAAACCAAAGTTATTTGGAAGTATGTCAAATGTAGTGTTTCCTTTGTTAATGGGAATTATATTTTGGGCATAATTTGAAGTGATAATGTTTTTCAAGGAATCAAAGTGAGATGATAGCAGGCCCTATCAGCGATTATGAACTATTTAAAAAGACATATTGAAAATGAAATATATTTGTAGAAGAAGTTTTATCAAAATCTTGAAATTCTAAAAGTTTATCTTGGCCTCATTTCCTGCTGGCATGCATAGTCTGAGACTGATATAGATGCGAAACCAGTTCCTAATATATATTATATATTTCTTGAATTTAGGAAACCAAGAGACCTAATACTACTTTTGATTTTACTAGATCACTGTGGTTGAACTAACTCTTTCTCTTTACCTCAAGTCTAAGTCTTTTGTTTTGATGATTATTTCTGTTGTGGTGGGAAGTACACCCAGTGGCTCTGGAGTGGAGGAGGACATGGTTCACTCCAGTGGTATTTGGGGGCCCACCAAGACTACTCTTCCAGTGATTCTGGGAGGGCAGGAAGGGGGACCATGCAGTGCTAGGATGCAGTACCCAGGCACTTCACTCATGCAAGCCATATCCTTGACCCATACATTTCCTCTCTCATCACTCTCTCAACGTACTTTTATTTTTTTGAGAAAAGGTCTGATGTCAGAAAAGACATCTTTCCAGATAGAAAGACACAAGCTCTCATAAACAGAAGTAATTATTGTTTAAATACCTAATTATAGAAACCTGATTGAGCTTTGAAATAATAATTAACAAGCGATGGAAGTAGATAATTAGATGTTAAAATAAGCAGGTGAGAAAATGTGTGTTAAAGAATCTGGATACAGGAGTGCTAAAGACATTTAGACATTTGTAAAACAAATTGGACTGGAGCTTGTATGCTTGACAGTGAGAAGAGGAAAGCAACATGAAAGGCATAGAGGGAGACCTGGCATTGGTAATGGGGACATTGGTGCTAAGTGTGCATGGAGATACGGTTGGGTCCTTAGCAGTAAGGTGGAGATAAGATAGCATATGTAGCCAAGATGGGGGTTCTGAGAACTGCCTTATAAGGTAAACTTGTCCTTATTAAGTTAGCGATTAATAGACGGTTGAATGATAAATTATCTAGAGGATATAAAAATTACATCTTCATATATATGCAAATGAATTCTAGTTTAAAAGCTATTGCTGAAATCATCAAAGTGCTTGTATGAGTCAACCAGGTCGAATCTCTCCAACTATGACCTGTGTGTTTAGACTTTGTCTCCTCATTACTCCAACCTATACAGGTGTTTTATGAACCTATATAAGTCACCTCTAGCAGAGGAAGCTTTTTAAAATGTGTGCATTCTGGTCATTTCTCTGAATTTTGGATTGATCTCATAGTTGCTCTTATGTACTTACTATTCACCTTGACAACTTATAGTGTATATTAAAAAAAGAACTCATTTCTGTTCCTTAACATAATTAAAAAGAGCTCATAGTGATGTTCATACAGTGAAACAGTGCCTTTATTTTTCAAAAAAATACATTCTAAGATTTTTAGGCTTACCATCACTTTCTTTTTTAATTTAATTTTATTTTTATAAAGTTGCTAATAATAATTTATTACACTTGATATTCCAACATCCATCCCACCACTACTAGACCTTACTTATCACCATTATTTTGAAATTTCCCAACTACCACCCAAGCCTGCCCCAATAGCAGGCCCTAAATAGTTTATTTTATATTGTTTGTTATGAATAATTCTCTAAAAATGATAAAAAAAAGATTCCTTAGAAGAAATTGTGTGAAGATTGTATCTCACCCTAGAGATATTGCCCTTATATAAGAGATTATTAACATGCTGTTACAGGCTGAGTCTTGTGTGCCAATATTTTTTAAATTGAGATTGGTTGCCTTCTACCTTGCATCTATGCAATATGTGCTACTCCTGGTACATTAGTGGTATGGAGTATGAGATGTCGCTCCAAGAATTCTAAAATTTTAAATAAGCTGATACAGCTGGAGTTAAATTTTTAATTGGATGATGTCTTTTAGGCCTGAGCATTTCTGCAACTTGTTGATATCTTTCAAGATTTATTTGTGAGTCTCTGGATCATGGCTGGTTAAGGAGTTTATATGGCACCAGAGGCAGCTTGTGGGCATGACTGTCAGGCTCTCAGAAGAACAGGGTGATGAGGAGAGGTCGCCTATCCCTGACTTCTGAAAGCCTGGAGATTTCAGTCACAGAGCCCAGGTACCTGAATTTTTCAACAGATCCATTCATGGATAAGGGTCGTCTGAGCCTGTGGAGATCAGCTGTGATTACCATTACTTCCTTGGTGCGAAATGTACGTATTATACATTACATTACTCATAAAACTTGAAGTTCATGATTCAGTTAAGATGATTTCTTTGTCAAGAAATAAAACTATCAAGGACAGGAAGTAGATCAATGCAGATTAGAATTTACCAGATATCATTAAAATGATAGCAATTTCTCTAAGTCACTGCTTGGGAGTGACCCACAAACAGTGAGCTGAGAATAACCTCCCCTCCACACTTCTGCTAAATGTCACTAAAAAATAAGCTATATAGAATGAGCCAATACAGTACTCAATGATATCAAAAATTCCATACACCATTGCTTTAAGGAAGATATTCTCATTCATTTGCAAAAGCATGTTATTAGAAAATATAAATACAGAAATTTGGCATTGAATAATTACTATGAAATTACAATGTTAAAAAAACACAATAGTTACAATTTCTCATCTGGAAGACTTTGAATTTTTAGCTGCACTAGTACTTTTTCTCTTTAGAGAGCTTTGAATTTGAGCCTCTTAAAAATTTACACTTAAGTTTAAAATTTAAACAGATTCTGAAACCAAAGTTGTATTCCTATGCTTCCGTCTCACTCATCAGTCCCTAAAGCATTCGCATTCCAGTTTCACCATTTTATCTTAAAACACATAATGAGTTATTTATTTTCAGTGATTCATTTTTGTTTGCTTGAGGTACATATCTGATGGTGTTTGGAGGCTATTCCCAGCTTGGTGCTCAGAGAGAGGAAAGCTCAGAGGCAGGAAATGGCAGGAAGCAAGTCTAGGAATCCAGCATGCGAGGCCTGTAATCCAGACCTCTGAGCTGTGCCTTAGCCCTCCCATAGATTCCACACATTTTATTCAAACTAAGCTTTGTACCAACTCAGTATAAAAATTGTATTCATGAGACTGGAAAATTAGTACATAGATTAAGGTGCTTGCCTCACATATGGGTGACCCTGGCTTGAACCCCAGCACCACATATGGTTCCCTAAACAGTGCCAATAGTGATTTTTGTATAGAGTACAGAGCCAGGAATAAGCCTGTGCACAGCTGGATATAGCCAAAACCCCCATCCCTGAAAGTTTTATTTACTGTGGCATGGTTATAGTGAGAATCTTACTTAATTGAACCTAACAAAAAAAGGGAACAATTAGAACAGAATCATCAAACATCATCATATAGCACTGGGATTTCTGATTGCTCATGCATAGAAAGATAATCATTTTAAGGCTTCAGAACTGTATCACTGTATCACTGTCATACCGTTGCTCATCGATTTGCTCGAGCAGGCACCAGTAATGTCTCCATTGTGAGCCTTGTTGTTACTGTTTTGGGCATATTGAATACGCCATGGGTAGCATGCCAGTTTTTGCTGTACAGTTGAGATACTTTCAATTGCTTGCAGGGCTCTCCTAGAGGGCTGGAGGAATCGAACCCGGTTCAGCCGCGTGCAAGGCAAACACCCTACCTGCTGTGCTATAGCTCCAACTATTTGGGGAAGCTGGAGCTGA
The DNA here is from genome assembly GCF_027595985.1 of Sorex araneus. NCBI lineage: Eukaryota > Metazoa > Chordata > Mammalia > Eulipotyphla > Soricidae > Sorex > Sorex araneus. The sequence continues at coordinate 31,076,447 of NC_073307.1, read as the reverse complement.
AGCGATAGGCTTCAGAACAATTGAATATAATTTTCAGAAGGAACATATAAGATGTTCCTATAGTCTATTTCTGAACATACTATCAGTGACAGACAGGAGCGAAAGCACAGTGGGTAGGACGTTTGCCTTGCATGCGGCTGACCTGGGTTCGATTCCTCCATCCCTCTAGGAGAGCCCAGCAAGCTACTGAGATACTGCTCGCACGGGAGAACCTGGCAAGCTACCTGTGGTGTATTTGCTATGCCCAAAACAGTAACAAAAAGTCTCACAATGCAAATGTTACTGGTTCCTGCACAAGCAAATCAATGAATAAGGGGACGACTGTGCTACAGTGCAGTGCTACTATCAGTGATTGAGACTCATCTCTGTCCATCTGCAGAAAATACATTACCTGGATACTCAGATATATTCATCTTGGACCATCTAGGGAAGAACCACAGAATTCTAACACTCCTTTCTTCACACAAATACATTGCATAGTAGTTGGGTTTTAGCGACCTTTTCATTGACGTAATCATCTAAGAAGTGGTTGCTTGGAATTCTTTTTTTTATTTTGCTTTTTGGATCACACCTGGCATTGCACAGGGATTACTCCTAGCTCATGCACTCCTGGTGGTGCTCGAGGGACCATATGGGATGCTAGGAATCAAACCCGGGTCAGCCGCGTGCAAAGCAAACACCCTACCTGCTATGCTATCGCTCCAGCCCCCAGTTGCTTGGAATTATTTAGGGTACATAAAAGCAAATTCTTCTGTGGGGTATAAGCAAGTAAAAATTCTGTTTACCCATGCATTCATTCATGATCTAAGTGCCTTCACACTAACATTTTGGAAATGCATTCCACTCCTTATTTGTGGGGGAATCACCACTGGTATTTATTGGTACTTAATGACAATTATTTAAATTGCACTAAAATGGAGGATGACAACTAGTCCAAGGTTAAACAACAGGATTGTCATTGACAGAAAACCAGTTAATTCATGTATCATGCAGCTTTAGTGCCACTTTATATAATCATTAAGTGTAGGCTTGTCAAAGAGGAACCATCTCCTCTTAAAAATAGCTCATCTTACTGCCAGAGCAATAGTACAGTGGGCCAGCACTTGCCTTGCATGCTGCCAACCCAGGTTCAATCCCTGGTACCCCATATGGACCCCTAAGCTCCATAAGTAGTGATCCCTGAGCAAGCAGAGCAAAAAGCCCTGAGCACCACTGGGTGTGGCCCCCAAACAAAAAGAAAATATTAAAATTTAAAAAAAAAGAAAAGAACTCATCTCCAAGCAGGTAGTTTTAGCAGGGTATGGGCATGGAGGTGGAAGCCATTCTAAAAGCAAGGACAATATTAATAGAAAATCTTACCACTCTCTGCTCATAACATTCAGGATACTAGGGAAAACTGATGAGTTTGGTAAAACTGATGAGTTTGAGACACTCTCATATTCAGGCTGGGTTGCCATCATAAAACTACTGTAAACTAGGTAACATAACCCAGAAATATTCATTTCTCACAGTTCTAGAGGTTTGAAGCCACTTTTTAAAGGTCTTCTTGTTTATAAATCACTAGTTTCTCACTTCCTCTTTCGTGGTAGGAGAGAGAGAAGCTAGTTCTCTTTTGTTTCTTTTTATAAGGGAACTAATCTTATTAACGATGGCTTCACCCTTGTGACCTAATTACTGCCTTCAGTCTTACCTCCTAATACCATCATATCTAGGATGAAGATTTCAAAATATGAATTTAGGAATGATAGAAACATCCAGACACTTGGCCATCTTTGCCAAACATTATAGAACATTTCAAGTTGTTGCGATTTGTTTAGTGAAAGTTGCATTCTAAATATATTTAATGTGGACATAAGCATTTTGTATATAACTTTACATCTTTTAACAAATGTGATTCATTCTGAGAAATACGTCCTTTAGTAAATTGACAAAAATTAGATGATATAACCCAGTGGTTTTCAGCCACCAGTCGACAGACATATGCTGCTCTGCAGAAGTTTCCTGATGATCTGCCAAAAAGGTATCGCTGCTTAATCCATGGTCTGCCTGGAGCACCTCATAGCACTATTACAATTATTGAAATATATAAGTGTTATTGTTATAAATGATAATATTTATAATTTTAATGAAAGATGTATCTTCTCTCTACCAAACATCAGGTATTAAAACACTGAATGTAAGCAAATAAGACCAGTGGTCAGGGCAATTTGCCTTGCATGCGACTGACCCAAGTTTGTTCCCTGGCATCCCACATGGTCTCCTGAGCACCACCAGGTGTGATGCCTGAAAGCAGAGCCAGAAGTAAGTCCTAAGCACAGCTTAAGGTGTGACCCAGAATTAACATCAACAAAAAAACAACCGCTGGGAATCTGCCACACACCTAGGTCACTACGCAGCCTTGACTGCACACACCTCCACCATTGAACAGCATCAGTGGCATGTGACTGTTCTGCATTTAATATTCTTACACACAATCATGTGTGCACGCATGCCTATATGTGGGTGCATCCTGAAGACAGACACACAAGTTGCACATAATCGTGTTTATTCTACATGTATCTATTTAAACGCACAATCTGGGAATGTATACTTTTTTTTTATGAAGGGCCTGATAGAGCACTGCCAGTAGCTCTTGGAAGGCCATGCAGTGCCAGAGCAGGAACCTGGGGTTCCCACTAATCAAACATGCACTCAACCCTTTGAACTCATTCCCTGTGTGTACTTTGGAGTACTCTGGAGTGTGTGTTGATTTCCAAGGGAGGAGGGGAGCTGTCAAATAGTATGACTTGGTGACTTGAGACCATAAAAATATATTCTCCCACCTTTCTAGTAGTCAGAGTGGTCAAAGTGAAGGTGTCAGGTCTTTATCTCTGTACAGATTCTAGTGGGGTGTGACTCCTTGCTGGCCCAGCTTCTGGGTAAAGGCCTCTTTCTGCTCACTCTGCCACTGTCTTTTCCGTGCCTGCTGATTGGGCCTCTGCGTACTCTTCTGTGTCTTTCATATGAAAGCCCTTGTCTCTGAATTTAGGGTACACCAGATAATCCAGGATAATCTTAAGAAACTGAGTTACATTTTCAAGACCCTTTTCCAAATAAGACAGCATTCACAGTTTCCAGGGGCTGGAGTATAGACCTTTGGGAGCTACTGTTCAGCCCAATTACAGTAAGGAACATACTTTACTTTCAGTTGCGTTTTGGTCTTGCTTAACTGGATATTAATGCTTTTACTGTATTTTAAGTGATAAGTCCATGTCATCATTGTCAAAATAATCCTACTGAATTATTTTTTTCCACTTCAGGCAATCAATAATGTTGTATTGAAAAGAATGTTGCTCTATACCAAATTTGATCTTACTCTAATCAACCATGATCATCTTCAAACTGTTCTTTCTTACTTTTATTTTTTTTATTCAATATTAAGAAGGTAAAAAGGACTGACAACTGGCTGTTTTAGCCAAGATGGAAGGAAGTCTGAACTAAGCTTCAAATTCCAGATGGGTCAGGAGACTCAGGCAGACTGTCTACACAAAAGCATGCAAACATTTATCTTAGAGAAAGCAGTGCCTTGGCCCAGAGATATTTGCATAGATGAAGACAAATACATTTTGCTCTGCACATCTATAAACGTCAGATGTTTTCATTGGACTAAACTATTGAAGAAACTCCTTAGAAGTCCCAGGTCTTCTGCCATTCCTCAGGGTCATATTTGCTGGGTGATTGCTTTTTCTACCAAAAAGGTTCCATTTGGCATTTTTCACATGGACTATAATCAGTGTGTGTGTGTGTGTGTGTGTGTGTGTGTGTGTTTATTTTGTTTTGTTTGTACAGTGTTAAGGAACATCTCTGAGGTTAAAATGCTAGTATCACTGTTCATCTGTATGGCTTTATAAAAAAAAGCTACAATATGCTTTCATTTCTATCATTAGATAATAAATGAAACCCTCAGGAATTTTGCTGACTTTTTTTAATGGCTTCCAGGGTCTGAAAATTCAAAGTACAATGAGTCTATTGCAGTCTCTTTCTCAGGATGAATTTTAAGTTAGCCTGTGTGTGTCTATGGTAAACAGAATACTTCATTTCTTATTTGTTCCTTCCTGTGGAGAACTCTGTCCCCTGGTGATAACCAAGGACAATCTGCGGATTGTCTCAGAACACTGTGACTTTGTCTCTATGTTGCTCTTAGATTTTGAAATGGGAATTTTAACAGTGGTGTCACATGGCCTTAAGATGGGCGATGCCATTCTTTAATACTCCTTAGCCCTTGCTGGGTAATTTGACTGAATCTACTCTTTCACAATTTACAGGAAGGCACATAATAAAGTCGTATGGATGATAATGGTTATAGTCAAGACATTATCTAGAACAGTTCTACAGCAGATATCTACTTGACTTGAAAAATGGAAATCAGTTCTAATTCTATGGCCTATCAACTAAACAAAATGCCTAGCTGCACAACTGAAGCTTCTTAATTTGAAATGTACACTGCATGACTTAGAGGAAGGCCTTCACTTTCAGTGCCTAAAAATAATTTAAAATCAAATTCCATTCATACTTCTTTCTTTCTTTTGATTAATTTTCTTTATTTTTATTTTGGGGGAGTGGGCCACACCCCGTGATGCTCAAGGATCACTCTTGGCTGGGCACTCAAGAATTACTCCTGGCAATGCTCAGGAGACCATATGGGATACCCGGAATCAAACCTCTACCTGCTGCTTCCAAAGAAAGGCCAGACCTGCTGGACTATCTATCACTCCCACTCCCTTTTGGTTAATTTTCTAACTTGAGCTTTCCTTTGAAGAAAAAAAATCACTAGAAACACTCTTAAATTTTCCTTGTTCTTCTCCTATATCAGGGTTCAGGAAAACATTTCCTTATTCTATCTGAGTTTTCTGAGACTGGACAGATTAGTAAGTGAAAAAGTCCCAGAACTAATAACATACACCGGGCTATGAATTTGAAATTCAGGATTGACCACAGATCTAGAACCTGTCTTAAGATATTTGGAGCAATAAAAGAGGAGAGAGAAGTGGGGCACTTTCCACAGCCAGTCATTTGCCTGTCCTCATCTCTTCTGAGAATACAGGGATGCACCTTGCAGGTAGAGAGGACTGATAAACCTAGACCCTCTTAAGTCCTCAAATGACTCCAGGTTATAAAGGACAGACTCTAAGTCATTCTGCTAAATCATGAAAAGGAAAGTGCCGACTGCTCCTCAATTAGGTAAAACTGCTTCTTCAGCTAGGAGAAGGTCAAAGGACAGAGGCAAGGACAGACCTACTCATGCCTGAAGGCCCTCACTGGACCTTACTCAACAGTCTGCAATCCTTTGAGAAGCTGTGACTTCCCAAGGCCACAGGCCTCCTATGACTTTGACTCTGCCCCGTGACTCTTCTGAGCTTATTGACCTGTTTTGCCTATTCCCTATTTATGACAGCTATTTGTTTTCTCATGATTAGTTAGATTTTGTCTCATGGTATCAAAAAAATACTCTGTAACAAAAAGTCAAGATTTTACATTTTTTACATATAAAATATTATTATGGAGATGATACTGAAAAAGTTGCACAAAACAAGACTTTTGTGTCTTTGCTATTATGCATAATTAGGGATGGTGTAGTGTACCTAGAAATAGGCACCAGTTAGAAAGGACAAATAGCTAAACTAAAAGTACCAGTTTCCAACTAAAATCAGAAAGCATTAAAGATCACTCAAAAGGATTTGAAATATCTTTCTTAATAGGAAGTCCCTTTTGGTTTTGTTTTTGCTTTGTTTTGTTTTGTGACCACACCTGGCAGTGCTTGGGGGTTACTCCTGGCTCTGTGCTCAGGGGTCACTTCAGGCAGTGGTAGAAGTCCTTGCAGTGCCTAGGATATAACCCAGGACTTCTGAGTTTATAGCATATATTCAGCTTCTTAGCTAGCTCTCTTGCTCATGGTTTATATTTTTTCTTTACAATCTATAAATGCTTAGCTAACTATTAAATATAAATAGGGGCCAAGAGATAGCACAACCATTAAGGCACAGACCTCACATGCTTCTGGCCCAGTTACAATCCCTGGCACCCCATGGTGCCCAAACATGACTGGGAACATCCTTGGAATCCCCTGAGCACTAACAGATGTGGTCCTAGAGGCTGCTGAGTGCTACCAGGGTGGGTTAGATAATCCCTGGCACTGTAGGGCATACGAAGCATGTCATCCTTGTGCCCTTACATTGAATCACTCCACAGTTGGCCAGAACCTCTGATGTGGTCTTTAGGCCTCTTGATCTTTGCTTAGTCAAGCATACATACATATATGCATACATATATACATATATATGTTCATGTATTTTATGTATATTGTTTTGCATGTGTATATATAGATAGAATATTTCTCTTAAATGTTGCACTAAATTTTTACTTGCTTTACGTTAAATGTAACACTATTTGATGGAGTAAATTGCAAAATGCATTTGACATACTTGTAGTAGTAAGAATTTGGGAAGAACGTCACTGTAATTTATAATGAAGACTTCCGATTACTTTTTATGAGAACTCATATTTGGGGATGATCTTTTGTTTGGGGGCCACATCCAGCAATATTCAGGGCTATTAACAACTTACTACTGGGGTGGCTACTGGAAGGCCATGCAGGGATCAAACCCAGGGCTCCAGCATGCAAATCATGTGCTCCAGCCTTTGAGCTCTCTCCCCAGCCAGAGTTTTTATTCTGTATTATTCAATTCCCTAGGTTCTTCTTTATGCTAATTTATCTTGTTATTCATATTGATTTAGAAATTAAAGCAAAAGATGACAGAGAGAAAGAGACCTTCTGTAACACCAGAAATCAATTGAAGGTGTCTCTGAAAAGCGAACATCCTCTCTGAAGTCTGTTATTAGACTGAAAAGAAAGAATCGCTCAGACCCAGGTGAGTTGAAAATGTACAAGTGAAAGCTAAAAATAACAGTATACTTTATTTTGCTTTTAGAATTTTAAATAAGCGGTTTCCATTAAATGGTTTGTAATGTTATATTAAAAAAAACCTGAGAACAGAACTGTTCTTAGTCACTTTTATTTAAATATGTTAAACATCATGTATATATGGATTCTTCCTGAGTTTATTTCGCATGTAATCAGTATACCCGGCTATTATACAGTTTTTTAAATTTCTTCAAACCTTTTTTTATACCAAACTGCAACCAAAAATCAACTGATAAATTATTTGTGTCAACTCTGTATATCCTCCATTATAAATGTTCATTTCAAGAGGTAGAATTTTAGAATTTTTTTCTTCATCTTACCAATTATTAAAAAAAATGAAAATAAGATCACTTTGGGATAAAATTCAAGTAAATGAATATGTCACTGTAATTATTCACACCAACAAATCACCACATTCTTACCACATTGTCCACACAGCTGAGATATTTCCACCCTTTTAGATACATAAGATGTGGTCAAGCCAAGGAAACCCAGACTGCTAAGAGTATTCTCAATGCTGCATCCCTAACTTGGCAGATAGAAGTGGGGGGGGGAAGCTGTCCTAGACAAATAACCATTAACTATAAACAAATTCCTTAAATGTCTGAAAATTCTAAACACTTGTCAAATTGAACAGTTTTATGACTAAGGAAAGAGATATTTATGAATCATTAACATCCATTCGGCAGAGAAAATTGGTGATATGTATGACAAAATTGGAAAATCATCCATTACAGCCTGTTGATAATAAAGCTAAAGGCAAGAAATGCCTTGAGGACTCACCTGGGCACAGGTAACGTTATCATAAATATTTCCCTTTTAAAACCAATATAAAATATCAGGAAATAGAGATAGAGAGGGAGAGAGAGAGAGAAGGAATAGAAAGAGAGAGGGAGAGAGAGAGAGAAAGACCTAGGGGGCTTGACTTAGATTTGGGGGGAGACAGAGAGCTTTACTTGGATTACTGAATTCAAATGATAAAAGATGAAATTTACAGTGAAGGAAGAGAGACCAAACGAGAAATTCAGTCTCAGCTGATGAATTATTTAGATACTTTCTCCAGTCATGTAACTATGGAGGTAGCAAACAAGTTTTAAAATCGGTTTTAAAATGCATTTATTTTTGTTTTCTTATCTGTAAATGTTTGGTTTGGACTTATTTTATATACCTATATACCAGGGCCATGTAAAAAATATCAGGCTAGAAAGGGTCACAGTGGAAAATACTTAAGAAGTCCTAGTCTAAATCAATGAAGATCTGTAAAACCTCAGTGGGTGGAGGTGGGGTGCTGGTCAGCTTTGGAGAACTCAGTGTCCATCCTTGAGCTTGGGTACCCATTGACAGGATGTCTGGACCATCAAAGAAAAGTCAACTCTGGGAGCATAAGGGCAATTGTTTACATTTTAGATTTTAACTGCAAGTAATGCACTGACATTAGTATTGGTTGGAGGAGTAAAAGCCATTCCTACACCCAATTAGTTGGCAATTAAGTTCCTCCGATTTTGTAAGTTGCATTTTCTAGAAGCGTGTGAATTATTAGTTGTGCAGGGCAGTCATAGGCCAGCAGAGATGCAGGGGAAATGTCATCAAGCTAGCAGGGATCTCGGGAGTCAGACTGGATCTGGCCCATGTCGAGAATTGATTACTATGTGTTTCTAAAACCTTTTTTCTCTTTGTTTGGTTAGTTATTTCTAAAAACTTGGGCAAACGGTTCAATTACTTTGAAAAACTTGTTGCTGGCACAAAGCATGGCATGGTGACCTGATATCACATATAGAGGGTCACAAGAAAAAGAAAATTTTTCCATGTGAAATCCCAGAATGCTCTGATAATTGATGAAGACAGTTACTGATTAGTAGCAGATGCCAGCCTTTGAGCAAAGTAGGTTCTTCCCTGTCTCCATTCAAACTTAGCAATTTAGGCAAGTTTGAAATGGGGGGGTTAGATCATTCCTTGTCGTGGATGATTTTTCTGTTCATTGTATTTTGTAGTTCCCGCAAGAAAAGATCTGGTCTTTCTGTTCATAGCTAACACTCTAGAACCAAGAATGGTGCTGAGCACAGAGTGGCCCAATCCATAAATAAATCTACGTTGTTATCAAGCATATTAGCATAAATATTTGGAAGAAACAAAGTTAAGAATAGTAAACTAACACTGACCATTTGGGAGGTTGCCCATGCTTTAAATCTACTATTTTGTTTAATCCTCAGAACTCTGGGAGGTGAGCAGTTGCTTTTTTGTTTGTTTGTTTGTTTGTTTTGTTGGTTGGTTGGTTAGTTGGTTTGTTGGCTTTGGTTTGGGGGACACATCTGGTAGCACTTGGGGTCTACTCACTGGCTCCAGCTGGGGTCAAACCTAGAACTTCAGCATGCAGAGTGTGCTCTCAGCCTTTTAAGCTATATCTCAAGTCAGTGATATTTTTTAATTTTTAGGATGGATCAGAGTTCACCCAGAGCTCTGTACCGGAGCAGGGTTCAAACTGACATGTTCTTACTACAGCGCGTGCCTTTATTCTTTGCCCTGTACCATTGCTGGTCAACAAGCTAGTACTCCTGGGGTTGAGTGTCAGGAAACGCTTCCAAAAGGAGGGCTATTTGTAATTGAATTTTGAACAGGAGGTGGTTGTGGTGATTTCTCCTGCAACATCTGGGGAGAGAATAGCACGGAAAGAGAATGAGAGGTTCGCGTTGGTGGGAGTCCAGAATGAGCTATATTGTAAAATTTGGAACTGAGGTAAAGATTATGATTTATTTATTCTCTAAATGTTTGTTGAAGAAATGACTGGGCTCAGCTTTTGCAGAGTATTTGTTTCACTTTTCTAGCCACACTTTAGATAACTAAAGGTCTTCCTTGCTTGTCCCGTCCCGTGGGACTTAGTCAATGTGGGTAGCCGGGAGAGGGTGCGCAAGTGAAAAGGAGACAGACACAAGAAGAAAGAGACAGACACAAGAATGGGAGAAAGCTCCAACTTTATTTTTCCTAAGCTAGTCTTTTATAATCGATGATATGAAGAAGTGGGCAGAATGGGAGAATAGCAAAGAATCCAAATGTTTAACAAAACTGGATGTGGGCCCTGGTGACAGTTTCCCTGGGCATTGTTCTGCAATCTTTTCCAAGAAGCAGTTGTTCCTTAGTTACAGGTCAGTTTGTACTGACATATTGGTTCCCGGGCATGGGTTTCTGGCTGTTCCCAGGCATTGGTTTCTGGCACTTGCTCTGCTTTCTCTATAGGATGTTATAAATAATTCTGATGCAGGAGTGCTTGCCAGGAAGATGACCATTTGGGCCTAATCCTGGCGCCAGGTTCATTTGACACAAATAACAAAGAATTAAAGCACAAATCAGTGAAATAAAGGATAGAAAATAATTTTTAAGGAATACTAAATAGTACGCACTCTAAGAGTCAGAGTGCGGTCTAGTCCAGAGACAGTAGCACTGTCTCTATATGTTTTAAATTCAGATGGATATAAGAAGAGGAAATTGGGGGTGAAATATTCATGATATTTCAGAAAAGAAGAAACCTGGGGTGTAGATTTTCTGGATTCAAGATACCACTCGGTTCTAACCATATTGGTCACTTCTAGGGATTGCCGAGCAGTTGTAAACTGTCATGGCATAAGTAGGTGCGGTTTTATTATGCAAATTAATTTTAGTATATGTGCTGCCAAAGCAAGCACTGCAGATAAATTTTAATAGGGGGAAGTTTTCCATTGCTCACCTAGATTCATCCCTGCGTCCTGAATTCTCTTGGCTTCAACTAGTATTACCCTAGTCTTGGTCCTCATTGTTCTCACTTCTTAGGTGTTTAACATCTGTAACATATTAACTCTTTTTACAAAACATTTTGTGGTTAATACACAGAATAGGTATTATTTCAAAGAACTTGCGAACTCTGTCATGGAACATTATTTTACCAACACTTAAGGTTTTTTTATTTTAGATGCCAAAAACAGTAACAAGTCTCACAATGGAGATGTTACTGGTACCCGCTCGAGCAAATCAATAAACAATGGGAGGACAGTGCTACAGTTTTACCAAACTTTTAAATTTTAATTAACATTTACATTTTAAATTTCTGTCACAATTTATCTTTCTTATTTTAAATTTAATTTTTTAATTTAATTTTTGTATTGAGAATCTGTGATTTTTAATACTATTATTGACGGTTTTTCACATATGCATCACCAGCATATCCACCTCCCTTTCCTAAGGACTCCAAGCCCATCTCTTTCAATGTCTCCTTCCCCAAAAAAAAATCCCAATTATGTTAATCAGTTCTCCCTTCATGTTGCCTTTGACCCTTTGTTGCTACTTTACTGTGTATCTTTTGGTATCACATATGAATGAGATCATTTTGAATTTCTTTATTTCTTTTTTTTTTTTGCTTTTTGGGTCACAGCTGGCCATGCACAGGGGATACTCCTGGCTCTGCACTCAGGAATCACCCCTGGCAGTGCTCAGGGAACCATATGGGATGCTGGGAATTGAACCCGGGTTGGCCGCGTACAAGGCAAACGCCCTACCCACTGTGCGATTGCTCCAGCCCCTGTATTTCTTTCTTTCTTTCTTTCTGACTGACTTCATTAAACATGATAGCCCCAAGTCCCATCCATGTTCCTGAAAATTGCATAGTTTTATTTTTCTTGGAGTTGCATAGTATTGCATTGTGTATATATAATGCAATTTCCTGGTCCCATTCATCTATAGGTGGGCATTTGGGTTGCTTCCATATCTTGACTATTGAACGTTGTACTAGGTATGGCAATAAACATATATGGGATACCCTCATTGAATTAATGTCTTGTATTTGAGGAATAGATACCAAGAAGTGGTATCACTGGGTTGTGTGGAAGTTCTATTCTTATTTTTTTTGAGATATCTCCATATTGCTTTCCACGGAGACTAAAACAGATAAAATTTCTACCAACAGTGGATGAGGGTTCCTTTCTTACTAACACTAGCTGTTTCCAGACTTTTTGATATTTGTCATTCTCACAGATATGAGATGATATCTCAGTGTTTTGGTTTGCACATCTCATCAAAAAAATTCACATGCCTGGTGCTATTCATATATCTTCTTTGGGGAAGTATCTGCTCATTTCTTTGTGAATGTGGTAATTGAATTTTTTGTTATTGGGTTTTATGAGTATCTTATAGATATTAAATATCAGCCCTTTATCTGTGTACAGATATTTTCGCCTATTCAGTAGGGTGTCTTTTTTATTAGAACGAAGTTTTCTCCATGAAGCAGGAGATTTTTTATTTGATGTAGTTCTATATGTTTATTTTTGCTTTTGTTGTCTTTGGTACTGTGGTCATCTCATTGAAGACTTGTCTGTGATTTGTGGTCATCTCATTGAAGACTTGTCTTGTGTTTACTGGAGAGTTCTAGCAGTGTTTCTTTCACTGTATTTTATAAAGTTGGGTCTAATGTGGGATCTTTAATGTACTTTTGAGAAGAGTGTGAAATAAGATTCAAATTTCTTTTTTTTCATTTTTGCATATGACTATCCAGTTTTTCCAGCACCATTTGTTGAAGAGATGTTCTTTGCTCCATTTCACACACTTAGCTCTTTTGTCATAGATTAGCTGTCCATAAATTTAGGAACTTAACTCAGCATGCTCAATTTTTTTCACAAAATTGGTCTGAAGATTTATCTTCTGTCTAATACCATGCAGTTTTGATTATTATAGTTTTGTATAACAGTTTAAAGTTGGGAAATTCAGTGCCTTCCATCTTCTTTTATTTCCCTTAGGATTGTTTCAGCTATTTGGTTAGTTTTATGGCTTTATATGAGTTTTAGTAGAGTTTATTCCATACCTTTAAAAAGTTATTGGAATTTTAATGGTAATTCCAGTTTGGATAGAACAATCATTTTGACAATGACGATTCCTATGAGCCATAAATAGGGAATATCTATTTATTTCCTGATGTTTTCTATTTCTCTTAGCAGTAATTTATAGTTTTCACTGTATAAGTCTTTCAGCTCTCATGTTAAGTTGGTTCCTAGTATTTGATATTTTCGGGCATTATTTTAAAAGAAGACAGTCTTTTTAATTTCTTTTTTTTCTAGCCCATTATTTGTGTACAGGAATGCCACAGTTATTTTTTATGAATTAATTTTGTATACTGAAATACAGTATGTAGGGCGTTTTCCCTTGTATGCGGCCGACCCAGTTTCGATTCATCCGTTCCTCTCAGAGAGTCCTGCAAGCTACTGAGAGTATCCCATCCACACGGCAGAGCCTGGCAAGCTCCCCATGGCGTATTCAATATGCCAAAAACAGTAACAACAAGTCTCATAATGGAGACGTTACTGGTGCCCACTTAAACAAATCAATGAACAATAGGATGGCAGTGCAGTGCAGTGCTACCTTATTTGGACTAGAGTGATAGCACAGCAGGTAGGGCGTTTGCCTTGCATGCAGCCGACCCAGGTTCAATTCCTTTATCCTTCTCAGAGAGCCCGGCAAGCTACCAAGAGTATACCGCCAGCACAGCAGAGCCTGACAAGCTACCCGTGGCATATTCGAAATATGCCAAAAACAGTAACAAGTCTCACAATGGAGACGTTTCTGGTGCCCGCTCGAGCAAATCAATGAACAATGGGATGACAGTGCTACAGTGCTACAGTGCTACCTTATTTATTGGTCTATTAAACTCTAAGATAATTTTTATGTAGTCTTTAGGGTTTTCTATGTTTATCATTTCGTCTGCAAAGAGTATAGTTTGACTTCTTTGTTTCCAATTTAGATCTTTTGAATTTTTTGTCTGACTACCTGTTTCTGAAGGCTTTTTTAAAGTCATAAATGGGTGTTTTATCTTGTTGAAAGAGGAGACTCCCTTTTTAATATAGCTTTATAACTCGGGTCACTTATACATTCCACTTAATATTGGCCATTTTCCTATCTTAATTCCAGCATAGCTAAGGTCTGGATGTGGGGTTTGAAAGTTAGTACATAGATTAAGGTGCTTTTCTTGCATCCTGCCAAGCTCTGTTCATATTCCTAGTACCACATGTAGTCCGCTGAGCAATGTCAGGGCTCACTCCTGAGCACAGAATCAGCAATGGCTCTGAGCACCACTGTGAGGCCCAAACTCCCTCATAATCCACCCTTCAAAAAAAATAAGAAAAGAAAACTGAGGATGTGCTTTTAGTATTCATATTTATTTATACCAATTAGCTTCCTAACTTGTTTAGAATCTCCCTGAAAGCAGGAATAATGGCACATTTGATTTGTCTGTGTTATTCAAATTCAGTATTCTGCAATAAAACAATCTCTAACGCTGGACTTAGATTAAAGTCACTGTCACTGTCATCCCGTTGCTCATCGATTTGTTCGAGCGGGCACCAGTAATGTCTCTCATTGAGAGACTTATTGTTACTGTTTTTGGAATATCCAGTACGCACAGGTAGCTTGCCAGGCTCTGCCACGCGGGCTTGATACTCTTGGTAGCTTGCAGGGCTCTCTGAGAGGGGTGGAGGAATCAAACTCAGGTCGGCCTCATGAAAGGCGAATGCCCAACTGCTGTGCTATCGCTCCAATCCAGATTAAATATTTAAATAATTCTATTCTCTAGAAAGCCTATAGAATTATTGACATGGGGAATCAGCTGTGTGCTACATGTAAATATGAAAGTTGTTTATGACAATTATTTGTTGTTGTTGTTGAAAAATGGAGGTTCCATTTGTATTTTCACTGAATGTTTGCTTAATGAAGACTATTCTTGTTGGAACATTAATCCACAGGGGACCAAAAGAGTGTGTGAGTTTAAGAATCTAACTATCAAATTGTGACAAGCAGGAGTACAACTGATATACAACCTACCGTGGGACTCCAGTAAGCAAAGTTGGTGTCAGATTATAAGTTAAAGCAAAGATTTCATGGAATAGATGACAAGTCAATTAGCCAGTGTGGCAGAAACTATCAGTGGTGTACCAGATGTCTCTGATCCCTGCTTTGTTTCTTAGTCCAGAATACTGAGTATATATATATTTTTAATTATATTAAAACACCGTGAGATAGTTACAAGCTTTCATGTTTGGGTTACAATCACATAATGACCAAACACCCATCCCTCCACCAGCGTACATTCCCCACCACCAATATCCCCGGTATACCCTCCCTTTCCCACCCTCCCCCTACCTCCATGGCAGACAATATTCCCCATACTCTCTCTCTACTTTTGGGCATTATGGTTTGCAATACAGACACTGAGAGGTCATCATGTTTGTTCCATTATCTACTTTCAGCACACATCTCCCATCCCAACCTATTTCTCCAGCCATCATTTTCTTAGTGATCCCTTGTCTATTCCAGCTGCCTTATCCCCTCCACTCATTAGGCAGGCTTCCAACTATGGAGCAGTCTTTCTGCCCCTTATATCTACTGTCCTTGGGTGTCAGCCTCATGTGATGTTATTTTATACTCCACAAATAAGTGCAGTCCTTCTATGTCTGTCCCTCTCTTTCTGACTCATTTCAATTTGCATGATACTCTCCATGTCTATGACTTATAAGCAAATTTCATTACTTCATCTCTCCTAACAGCTGCATAGTATTCCATTGTGTAGATGTACCAAAATTTATTTAATAAGTCATTTGTTCTAGGGTACTTGGATTTTTTCCAGATTTTGGCTATTGTGAACAGTGCTGCAATGAACATATAGGTATAGATGTCATTTCTACTGTGATTATTTGCATCCTCGGGATATATTCCCAGAAGTGATATTAGAGGGTCATATAGAAGCTCAATTTCTAGTTTTTGAAGGACAGAATCCTGAATTTTAATTGAATATGTTGATACATGGAAAGTCTTAATTTTTTTGCCTCATGACTTCTGGCTCACAACTTAGATACAGTGGATGGAGGATCGAATCACATGTGACTTGAGGATAGAAACCTTGTCCTTAAGCTGGTAGCTTCAAATGATAGCAGTCGTGGTTTCTGATAAAAAAAAAATCCCTTCGGCACACATCTCCCATCCTCATGTTATGTATACTCCACAAATGAGTGTAGTCCTTCTACGTCTGTCCCTCTCTCTCTCTTTCTGACTCATTTCAGGGAGATGTGTGTCAAAAGTAGATAATGGAACAAACATGATGACCTCTCAGTGTCTGTGTTGTAAACCATAATGCCCAAAAGTAGAGAGTATGGTTAATATTGTCTGCCATGGAGGTAGGGGGAGGGTGGGTAAGTGGGGGTATACCAGGGATATTGGTGGTGGGGAATGTCCGCTGGTGGAGGGATGGGTGTTTGGTCATTATGTGATTGTAGCCCAAACGTGAAACCTTGTAACTATCTCACAGAGTTTCAATAAAATAAATAAATAAATAAATTAAAAAGTTTAACATAAAAAAAACATAGGATAGATTTTCTACCTTAAGATTTCTTTTATGTGAGAACAAAAGAAAGTGCTAATTTATGTAAGCCCATGTTACTCAGTCCCATTCTGGTGTATACAGCTGAAAATGATTCTAAAACTAAACACTTTCAAGAGTTTATGTGAAGGAAGACAGAAGTTATGTGAACAAAAAAAATAGCATTTTTCTGAAGAATGGTTTCACTTTACCCTTATTCTCATTTTAAATGTTTGTAAAATGTCTCTGACAATATTCCTTGTGGTCTATTTTCCTTTCAACAGTAATTCAAAATCAAGAGAGGAAGTTGGGCTCATTATTACAGGTGTTGACTCTTGAGTCAGACTACATGGTTGGATCCCAACTTGGCAACTCATGAACCATGTGACTTTAAACAATTTAACATGCTCCATTTACTCATTTTCAAAAAAATAACAGTGAAAAATATCCAGTCCATGAAGTTATTGTGAAGATTAATTAGTAAAGCATGTGACAGACAATGTTGGGAAAAAGCAAGGGCATCACATTCAAGAATAATTTGTTGTTGAGTGTCACTTGTGCATAGAGCTCTATGTAACCAGGGACTCATCACATTTCTTCCTTCTAAAAGTATAATGTAATCAAACAAATGAGAAACTTCTTGCCATTCCAGACCCAAATTCTAACTTCTGTGGTTAGAAGAGAAAATTTAATGCTCAGTCTACCAATGGTTAGGTTCCTAAATTAGTTTTTAAGTTAAATAATATGGATTAAGACAATCATTTCAATTCCAAAAAAATGAAATGAAAGCATGTCTTGGGTATATGAGAGAAATGTGTCTGCATTCTTAGTGTTGGTATCCTTTGTATTTCAGTGGTATGAGAACCACACCACATTAAGCTAGTCTGAGCTACAGAGCAATGTTTGATCAGCAGAGAAACTATGCATCTCAGTCCATCTGTTGGTGCCAAGAAGAGGTGCCCTGAAATGGTTTACAGGAAAATTGATGTGATAGTATCATGTGGCTTTCCCTCCCACTTATGAAAATACCACTATGGCTCACAATAGCGTCATGTTAATGGCAATTCAATTTTATGGAGATCTGAAAATGAGTAATGACAGACTGTGACGATATTAAAAATGTCTAGTAGGGCCAGACGGAGACTCAAGAAACTGGATATTATATTTTGCATGTGGGAGTCTGAGATTTGATCCCCAGCACCTCATGGTCTCCTGAGTACTATGGGGAGTGACCCCCTCCTCCAAGTATCCCCCCATACAAATGTCTAATATTACTGAAATTTGCACAAATGCTAAATAAAACTTTTAAAATGTTTTTAGAAGAATGCTTGCACTATGAAAAAATGGTAAAGCTATTTCTATATAACTTTACCATCTGTTCATTTATTTGCAGAGAGAGATACTTCCTCTAGAGCCTACAGGTTTCATTTTAACATTCTACTGGATATAAAGGAAAGCATTACCAAATCATTAAAAAGTTTTGTTAGGTCTTTAGAAACAGAACGTATTTTCTATTGAAATAATGTAAGTATAGCCTACCTAATTCATGACTTGTTTAAATGGACTTGTAGATTCTATCATGGTACTTAAAGCTTTATTTGGGGAAAATTTATCATGAAATATACCTTCAGTAATAACAGGAGCCATGTCCTACTGTCATTGCCCTTTATAACACTCTTAAATAACTGGCAATGATCACTGATACACAGATAGAGTTTCAGCCATCTGGGGCTTAGGTAAAGGACAGTAGGGAGAGCACAAGAAGTTCTCAGAAGTCCTTAGTTCTTCATTGCCTCATAGGACCGTGTGGAACGCTTGATTAGTTCCAGTTTTTCAGTTCTGATCCCTGTCCTATTCTACTGACCACAGATCTCTCTTTTCCTAAGTTGCTGCTATGAAAACCTAGGTTTATTCTCCAGTTCTCTAAATCCCTGAATCAAAGTATACTGTTCTTAGCACTTTGTTTTTTACCATGAGTCACAGTAACAAAAGCATTTTGCATTGTAAATAAGCACATACCCCTATATTTACCTAATTGAAGCCAAAGTTTTTATGAAACAAAACTCACGATGTGATATAAAATGCACTTTTCTTATTCATTCTAATCTATTAAAAAATATTAGGCCAGGGGAGTTGTTCTAGAGTATAGCACTTTCCTTGCATATGTTTGATTTCTAGCACTGCAAAATAATTGTTTTAAAAGTTCTCCTATTGTTGAAAGCACCTGACTGTTTATAAACGATAATAAAAGTTAACAAATTAAATTAACAAGAGAAAGTTCACAAAATTTTAATTCGCTTGTTAAAAATTGTATTTTACTTTATTTTTTGGTTTTGGGGCCATACCTAGTGATGCTCAGGGCTTACTCCTGGCCTCTGGAATCAGGGATCATTCCTGTCATATCTGGGGGATCAAACTCTTGTTAGCTTCGTGCAAAGCAAGCATCCAATTCTCTGCATTATCTCTCAGATCTCTCAACTTACTTTTTTAAATGTCACTCTCCTAGATATTTGATTTACTTGGCTGTCTAATTGTTTAAGGTTTTTTTTTTCTATGCTCCAGAAGTTCTTTACCCCATTACACCCGGGGGGGGGGGGCTGGGGGGGAAGGGCCCGTGCCATTCTACATAACGTCCATTGTCCAAACACCCCTCTTACTCGTGCCTGGAAGTGAAGGATGCGTCCAACTGTTCAGGCTCTATTTCTGCAACAAAAATTCCCCCTGGCAGCAGTAGCTATACTGCAGCAGTGCTGAGCAGATCTGTGAGGCACGTGCTCTCAGTCCCCAGCAAGAAGAACTGGAGGTAGTGTCCACTATCCGCACAGTGTTTCAGATCTTTAGCTGTAGTTTCTGTACCCATCATCCTTTTATTCTTACTTGGCTGTGTCTAATTCTTCAACTTTTCTGAAAATTCTCTTTCTGTTAGAAGGAGTAACGTATAAGTTATTTTGTCTTGTTTGTAATCAGTTGCAATCTAAGCTTACCTAAGGTTTAATTAGACAGTAGAGGTTTCAGCTTTGCTTCATTCTGATAAAAAAAAATTACTTTGACAATTACTAGTAAAAATATGCATTGAAAGTCCTATGGAAAGAAAATGAGGAGTTCTGAGTTAGTCACACTGAGAGATTAAAATAAAAGCAAGCCATTATGGCTACCCCCAAGATAGTTTTTTATAGGCAAATGTCAATTCTGGGTATATATGAGTAGAGAATTATTTACAAAGCTAAAATATATTCACTATCCATGGGCAGTTATCTGAATTTAAATAATCTTATTGATTATTATTTTGGTCAGCAGATTGTGAAGTTCAGTTTATTTCTTCTAGTCAACATGTAGATAGCCCTGTGAATTCTCTTGGTTGATTCATCTGGTAGTGTCTCAATTTCAATAGAGTTTCAAGTCAGTTAAATTAGAACAAAGAGTACCCAAGTACCAAGTAACAGATTGTCAGAAAAAAACACTCAAATTCATCCCATCATTACTTTCCTCTTTGGAGCACAGTGTTATGATATTTAACCTTCCTTATTACATAGAAGATTTCATATTAAATTTTGGAATAAAAATTTAATGTTGATATTTTGACAAATTTAAATTATCCCCAAAATTTCACAAGCTTACAATTTGGATAGGATGAATGCACATGTGTAAATGTGGCAGCTTGCTGCCTGCATCTAAGCTCAGTGAAAAAAAATATGTAATTGTAGAAAATACACACTTGTGAAAAAATCTACTGACCCAAAGATGAAGTGAACAAAAAAGGCCAATAAAAATGCAGCAAATAATTTCATGTAAAATCTTGACAAATTTATCTTAAAAAGTGAACATTAAAATTATTATAAAATTAAATTATAAATTTTATAATTTATAATTATATAAAATTAATATAACTATTGTTCTAATATAAAAATTTCACATGAAAATCTTTTGAAAGATGTTTAATGGCATTGATTTCAAAAATTTTTCTTCTTCCCTTTGGTTTCTTTTGGGGAAGCACCTGGCGCTGCCCAAAGTCCACTCTGAGCCAAGACTTGATACTTAAGTATTGCTCCTTGGCAGTACTCAGGGACCTTGTGGTACCAAAGACTGAATCCACACAAAGCTTGTGCTCAGGTCCAATAAACGATCTCTCCAACTCACTGAGTTTTCATATTTAACATAGAGCCTTAGCACTGTAGCACTGTTGTTCATCGGTTTGCTAGATTAGGCACCAGTAACGTCTCCATTGTGAGACTTGTTATTGTTTTTGGTATATCGAATACACCACGGATAGCTTGCCAGGCTCTACTGTGCAGGTGAGATACTCTCAGTAGCTTGCCGGCTCACTAAGAGGGATGAAGGAATTGTACCCAGGTCAGCCACATGCAAGGCAAATGCCCAACCTGCTGTGCTATTGCTTCAGTCCAGTATATAGGCTTATTAGTATTTATTTCCTTTGAACTCTTCTCTATTTCATAATGATTATGATATGTACTTAGAGACCATCGGTCATCTTCCTGTAAATTTGTATATAATAGGTATTTAAGAGTATAAATAAAAGATATGACCAGGATATGAATCTGCCCAGTGCCAGGTTTCATCCTCTGACTATAATTCTAAGATGGAAAGGGAAAGAATCTTGGGGCCATCTTCTACTTTCTTTACTAAATTACTAATATGTTGGATGGGACGACAGTGACAGTGACAGTTTTGGACAATAATTCTTGCTCATGAACTAATTAATGTTAAAACTAACTCCTTGAAACTGTTCAATATACTTATCTTTAGACACATTCACATTATCAAGCATAAGAAAGGCGAACACTTGACATTTTTAGAATAAGATCAAAATGTTTTTATCTTTCATCCAAGTGATTAAAAAAAAACTTGGAAGGATTATCACAGTTACAACAATGTGAAGATTTTAAGACCTTGTTTCATCATAAATTCCTGAATGCTACTGTCTTTAGGCATGGTATGCTCAGATTTTTAAGCATATGTAGTCACAGAAAATCATATTGAAAGAAATTCTGTTTCCACAAGACTCAAATTATTTCAGGAGATTGTTTCTTGTGTGACTGTGGGTGATCAGTGTCTTTGCATCTGCTTGTCCTCATCTGTGAACCCAGAGTCAAGCAGTGTCTCCTTTATTACTGAAATGATTAAATAGCTTGTAGGAGATACTTTTAAAGATGGGTCCATTTTACTTCCCTGTACTACATTAGCGTATCTCAGCAGTCTCACTGTTTATGACTGTCCTCAGTGTTAATGACTAAAATAAAACAAAGAAACTGAGTAACTTTGCCACATCACCCAAAGCCCAGGTGAAAGACAGACCTTGACTTTTCTTGGTCAGAAGTTAAAAAATGGGGCACCCTATTTAACCCCCAAACTAGGGAGCTTACATGATTGTATTCTTTCTAGAGACTTTAGGAAGAAATCTGTTCCCTTATTTTTATCTTGTCTAAAAATCATTCAGTTCCTTGGGTCATGGTTCTTTCCTCCATAATTAAAATTTATGACATACAGTGGTCAGATGTGCTCTAATTTTGACTCTGGTATTGCTGTCATTTACAAAGAGGTCAATGTAATGACATTGGGCTCACCTGTGTATTCTAAGATAAGCTCCCCATCTTAAGGCCCTTACATTACTTACATCTGCAAAGTCCCTTTGTGGTTTGTTGTGTACAGGTATTTCCAGCTTTCGTTAGAATTAAAGAAGTATTTTTTCATGTTCTTAATGCTTCTATTGAGTATTTTCTAGGTCTTCAGTGCTGATTTTGTTGTTTTTCTAAAATATAGAATCAATTTTTGTTTCGTTTTTGAGTCACATCTAGGCTCCTCAGGACTTATACCTGGATCTGTGCTCAGGTATAGGGGACCATACTTGGTGCTGGGGATCCAACCCAGGTTGGCTGCAAGCACGACAAGTTCCCAACCCACTATACATTGGCTTGTCTCAGAGTCAGTTCCTGTATGCTAAACATGTACCCTGTAATTATTGCTGAATTCACTTTAGCAACTTACATCAATATTTTTGTATAGTCCATTAGAGTGACTATAAAGATCAACACTTCATCAATGAATACTGATTTAGTCCTTTCTTTCCGAATTTCAATGTCTATAGTTTTTAACTTTGACTTTGACCTGTTGTGCAGGCAGAACCTTCCAGGTAATGTTGGCTATAAGTGGTGAGAGAACCTCCATAGCTTCCTTCTCCTTCATTTCTTCTTTTTCTCTTTTTTTTCCTCCTTCCTCTTCTCATCTACCTCCTTCTGCTTCCCCTTTTTCTTCTTCTATTCTCTCTACTCTCCTTCCCTTTGCTGCTCACATATTTGAGTTGCTCTATAAGCCCAAGTGTTGACCCACTCAGTGGGGCTTATAACAGACCTTACTGAACTTACATGCAATAGAAAATCACTTACAGACCTTACATGCAGCAGAAATTCCTGGGAGTATTGTGGATCTCAGACACCATAGCTAACAGGATCATACCAAGCACAAGTGCTAACACTGGAATTTGAATTGGTGGTTGCACATTTGCAAAGCAGGTGTTCTGGTCACTGAGCTGCCCCTCGAGGCTCCTCTACCATTTTCTGATGTTAAAAATATAAAATTTGGTCTTTCACCAGTCAGTATGACTTTAACTGTAGATTTTTTTACTGGTACCCTGCAACAAGTTGTGAAAGTTATTTATCTAGTATGTCATGAATTCAGGAAGAATTGCTGGATGTTTTTTAAGGGTTTTCCCTGCATCTATTGAGATAATCATAAGGCAATTTTTTTTCACTATTTTTTCATGTGAAAATCAACCTGACTTTCCTGTAATAAATCTAACTTGGTTGGTATATATTTATTATTCTTTTTATATTCTTGCATTGAATTGGTTAATATTTTTGCATAAAACTTGAACTTCTTTTTCACTCTGCATAGAAGCAGTATTAGTCTTTATTCAAATGCCCTTGCATTGTCTCTGTTTGGTTTGGGTTTTAGGGAAATTCCTGCCTCATAGAATGAATTATTTCCTCTTTAATTTTCTGGGAGAGAACCAGTTTATTTTTCCTTAACTGGGTCTTCAGATGGACCCTGTGGTTTCTTTGTGAAAAGTTATAATGACACCCGCACAGCAGGCCCTGGCAAGCTACCCGTGGCATATTCAAATGCCAAAAACAATAACAATAAGTCACAATGGAGACATTACTGATGCTCATTCGAGCAAATCGATAAACAACGGGATGACAGTGCTACAGTGCACTGTAATATAAATGACATATCCAGTATCTTTTGTAGGTATAGACTTACTTAGATGATCTGGGGGAGAAGTGTGTTTTGAGGACATCTCCCAAGTAGTATTCAGGGATCCCAAAGGGTGTACTCCCGGTATACGCAGCCAACTGAGCTGAGCAGTTAAGAACCAGGGCTTTAGGATATGGTGCTAAACTCAGGACCTGCAGTGCCAAGGACCACCAGGGCCACACCCAGCAATGCTCAGGGTATATTGTAGTGCCAGAGATTGGATGAGCCCCTAGACCCATGCTAGTTTTTGGTCCCTTGGAGATCATTTTTTTCTTTTCAGTTTTTGGACCACACACAACAGTGCTCTGGGTTTGGTCCCCGTACAGCTTGGGAGATCAGATGGTGATCTCCGCCCTAGCCCAGATCTCCTCAAAATCTTTAGCCTGTTGAACTCTCTCAACTCCTTGTCTTTATGTATTTTTGTTTTTTAACAACTCAGTTTTAGTAGCCTTTTGGGGGGAGGCAGGTTTTTTTTAATTTATCCATGTCA
Organism: Sorex araneus; assembly: GCF_027595985.1. NCBI lineage: Eukaryota > Metazoa > Chordata > Mammalia > Eulipotyphla > Soricidae > Sorex > Sorex araneus. The sequence continues at coordinate 31,052,363 of NC_073307.1, read as the reverse complement.
TCTAATTTTGATAAAAAGAAAAGGTTGATCTAAATTTGTTTCTATTATTTCATTGTGAGGTAGGCATAATCATGGTCTCTAAAAGTGTCCAGGCAGCAATCTCCAGACCCTAAAGTAAGTAACTGCTATTCTTTAAAAGATGTTATTTTGATCTGGAGAGATAGTTTAGCTAGCAGGGAGCTTACTTTGCATGCAGTCAACCAGGCTTCAATCCCTGGCATCACATATGGTCCCCCAAACCTCGACAGGATGATTACTGAACATAGACTAAGCCCTGAGCACCACCAGGTATGGCCCCAAAACAAAACAAATCATAAAACACATTCTTTTGTTGTTGTGTTCCAGTGTTTTGGCTACACACAGCTGTGTTTAGGGGCTATTCCCAGCACTAGCCCTTTAAGCTATTTCCCCAGGCCCTAAAAGACATTAAGATAAAGCCTTTTTTAAAAATAAGCAAAGATTCGGACCCAATATTTGCAAGATCCAGGTCAGATCATTTTACGAAAATATATAAAAAGAATTTTCTGACTCAGAGAGATGCTCAGCAGGCTGCAGTGTGCTCTGCCTGCTGGAGGTCTTGGTTTGATCTTTGCTACTGTGTCCAGTGCTTAGTCCCCTAAGCACTGCCAGAAGAGACCCGTCAGGAGCACAGAGCTGGGAGTCTCTCCAGAGCACTGCCAGGGTGACTGAATTCATTTTCTTTTCAAAACTCAAGAGGAGAGCTGGAGTGATAGCACAGCGAGTAGGGCGTTCACTTGCACGTGGCTGACCCGGGTTCAATTCCCAGCATCTTATATGGTTCCCTGAGCATGACCAGGGGTAATTCCTGAGTGTAGAGCCAGGAGCACGACCCCTGTGCATCACTGGATGTGACCCAAAAAGAAAAAAAAAACCCTCAACAGGAAAACTAAATTCTAACACAAAAGTAGGCAAATCATTTAAATAGACACTTCACCAAGAAAGCTCTATGATGATAAAGATGAACTTGAAAAGTAGCTTATGTCAGTCATTACTTGGTAGAAGACTGGAACATAAAACTGCAATATCAACTGTTATTAGAATGTCTTAAATGAAAAGGTTTTATCTTACATATTGGTAAGACTGTGTAGCAGCAGAAACGTCGAGTCACTGCTAATGAGGATTTAAAAAAAAGTCCAAGCAGTTTGGGAAACATTTTCGCAACTTCTTTGAATGTTAAACAGATTCTTACCCCGTGATCTAGTTATTTATTCAAATAAATGAAAAGCAAATGTCCACACAAATATGTGTCCAGCAGTGTCCTTAGCAACCTTCTATGTGATGGCCTAAAACTGGAAAATGACCCAAATGCTCATCATAAGGTAAATGGAAAGCAAATTGTGGCATATCCATTCAATGCAATGCTACATAGCACTATAAAGAAATTATTTCTACATGCATCAATTGGGTTAATGTGAAAGTAATTATGCTGAGCTAAAGAAGGCAGGCTAAGCAAAGAAAAGTATGTTATATGATTCATTTACATGAAATTCTTAAAATGGCAAGCTAATCAGTAATGATGGCTAGTCCTTTCAGAATTACCTACATTGCTGTGAATTAAAACAAACAGATTAAAACAAATAAACTGTTATGATTGTCTCCGAAATACATTTCTGTACATGTGTGTATCTGTATTTTTGTCCACTGAAGAACATGATTGATTTTTCCTCAAAACTTTCTGCAGTCCAGGTGCACACAGAAGTCAAACAGTAAATGTGAGTATCCCAGGAAACAAACTACTAGCTTTGCTGAGTATATATGAGAAGCTGATGGGGGGAGGGGGCGGCGGGGCAGTGGGAGGGAGGAGAAAGAGAGAGAGAGAGAGACAGAGACAGAGACAGAGAGACACAGGAAGGGAGGGAGGGAGAGAGAGAGAGACTGGGGGTGCGAAGTGCTGAGAGGAAAACTAGAAACACTGGTGTTGGGAAATGTACACTGGTGGAGGGATGAGTTTTTGAACATTGTATGACTGGAACCTAATCATGAACAGCTTTGTAAAGATCTGTCTCACAGTGATTCAATAATAAAATCTTTAAAAAGATAGAGAAGGAGGGAGAGGGAGAAGCTGATGAAACAAGTGGGATAGTAAATGGGTGGATTAGTCCTACCTAGAGCTTTAAATAAATCCTTAGGCATAAAATATAAGTACTGGGGAGTGGGCAAACAGCTCTGAGATTACAGCATATGGGTTGCATGACTCCCCAGACATCACTAAGTACAGCCCCAAAGGCCCCCAAGCACCAGTGGGTATGGCCCTCGAGACCCCGAACACTGGTGAGATGTCTCAGATAATCCCGGCACAGCTATCCCTGCAGGGCAGTCCCCCACCCTCAGATCTTTGTATTGAACCAGCCTGGCTGACCAAGAATAGCCGGGAGAGGTTCCAGGCTTCAATTAAACATCAGTTGGGAGGGACCAACTGAAAAAGTGGAACCAGGGTAAAAAGTAAAGTCTGACAATGTAACAATTCCTTCTAAAGTTCATGAACCCATCATGTAACACTTATATGCAGCTTCAAATAATTAAGAGACTTCAATAGTTTTTTTTTAAAAAAAAACAGCAATAACGTATTAAGTCTTATCTGTTCATTCCTCATTCTAGTTCTGTAATCTTCATCTATCTGTAGATTTCTCATGCTTTTCCCAATCTGGTATATGGAAATACACAAAGCATCCTACTCAGGAAGAAACAATCTGGACTATTCAAAAAGTTTCCATGTTGTTAAATGAGGTCCCTGTCTCCTCCTGCATCTCTTGCCCTGAGGTCTATTCCAGTGACCACTGTCTTGTTTTATATTCAAAGGATAGATTGACTCTTAAATTCTCTGTTTATCAGTTGGGTTGTCCTTTCTTTGCTTCCCCTGGTCGTGTTGCTGCCGGGTTAATTGGGTTATGCACAATTCAGTATTTGTCTGGAAACCCCTGAAGGTATAAGACAAGCCTGAGGCATTGGTTGCAACAGAGAGAGTTGCTAAGGAAACACTAAAATATTAAAGAAATTCTTGATAGTTGGCACAAAGAAGTGGCTCAATAAGCACATGGCTTGTATGCAGGAGGCAGGGCTCAACACCCAATACTTCAGGGTTCCCCAAGCACTATTGAGACCAACTCCTGGTCACAGAGCCAGGAGCAGCCCCTGAGCAATGCCAAATATGGCCCCAAAACCAAAAGAAAAAAATTTAATATTCCAACAAATTATTTGGTGAATTAAATTTTGATGAATTTGTCACTCATCAAGCCAGTTTTTGCACATTGTTAAGGTAAGGATCAACCAAGCATGACTGTCAGCAGGAAATAAGCCAGCCGCAGAGGTGGAAAGATTGCAGTATGTCAGCCTGTCCATGCCAGAGCCTGCCGTACTTCTCTCTCAGAGGGAAGGGGTGCTTCAAGAATTAAACAGTCTTACTCCTCAATCAGCCAGGAGGTGCTGTCTGCTAAAGAAGGTCAGACTGGGTCCCTAAGGGGTTCTGCCAATTACACTGAACCTTATGATCATTTAAGTACTAGATTATCATACATTATATCCCAGTCCTTTTGCACTGAGATTGTGAAGAAACACATGCAACTAAGTAGGATCATGATGGTTGATGACATGGTTGAAGGCAGGATCCAAGTCAGTTTTCTTGAGTTATTAGCTTGGGCTCTGAGCACTGACCTAGAACATCTTTGTTTAATGAAAAGTAAAATGCAATCAAAGTAAAATGATTATGAAAACTATGATTTATGTCTACTAATGCCTTCTAATATGAATGGACCTTAAAAATGTGGAATTTTTTGGCTATGGTTAGAGTATGTCAATTTGGGCTTGTTTTAAAGAAATGAATGAAATAGATATAGATATATAACTTATACACTATATAAATAAGTATTATATAAATCTGTATTCTATAGATATTTTGTTTTTTTCTTTTTCGGTCATACCTGGCAATGCACAGGGGTTACTCCTGGCTTATGCACTCAGGAATTACTTCTGGTGGTGCTCAGGGGACCATATGGGATTCTGGGAATCAAACCCGGGTGGGCCACGTGCAAGGCAAATGCCCACCTGCTGTGCTATCGCTCCAGCCCCATAGGACACAGCGGTTGGGCTTTCGCTTTTTACGTGGCTGACCCATGTTCAATTCCTCCGCCCCTCTTGGAGAGCCCAGCAAGCTACCCAGAGTATGGAGCCCACACGGCAGAGCCTGGCAAGCTACCCGTGCATATTGGATATACCAAAAACAGTAACAATAAGTCTCTCAATGAGAGATGTTACTGGTGCCCACTCGAACAAATAGATGAGCAATGGGATGACAATAGATATGTATTATATAAGTACATATTATATAAACGTGTATTATTTAGATGTGTATTTATACACACATACCTATATATATAAAATGCAAGTCTCCTCCAGTACTATGTCACTGGAAGAGTTTTGTACTAGTTTCTGCATTTATTATTGTGTGGGAGTAGATACCAAAAAGCTATCTATAGGTACCTGGAAAGACTCCAGGTACCCTGTCTATAAGTACTGAAAAGGGTCCACCAAGAAAGGATTTGAGTCAGATTGTTTTTAAATTTTTATTAGTGAATCACCGTGAGGTACAGTTACAAACTTATGGACTTTCGTATTAGCATTTCAGTCATACAGTGATCATTTACCCATCCCTCCACCAGTGCCCATTCTCCTCCACCAATGTTCCCAGTATCCCTCCCACCACTGCCACCCCATCCCCCACCGCAGATATGGGGAGAAAGGGACTCTCCTTCACTGCTATTGGGAATGCCGACTGGTTCAGATTCTTTAATCTTGTATCACATGATTTTGGAAGCCAGAGGACAGAAAAACCTGAGTACGAGGGTCTGGTGATAATTCATATCAGGGAGGAAAACCTTGATAATATAAATATGAATATCAACATGCAGGTTCACTGAGATCAATCCCCAGGGTATTAGGCATCAGGGGCAGGTACAGAAAATGCTTTGATCCATGAACCGAGATGAAGATGTTCTGTGCACTGACGACCATTATCCCTTGTGGGTGTCACCAGATAGCACTGAAGTCCAGTTTGTGCTTTCTGTTGTTGGTCCTCTATCAGGACAGTTCCAGGGCACAGTGCCAGAGAGAAACTTGTCAGATGAAAGGCTACTTAACATTCCTTCTAGAGTCAAGGATAGATTGAGTTGCAGGAGGCCCTCCTGTGTCTAAGCTTAGCCCATTATGTGCCACATGATAGCATGGGTCTGGTTGAGCTCCTATCCTTCTACCAGTGAGTCTTCAAGCCCAAAGTTCTGCGGCACGTTTTTACTACAAGTCATGTTCTAAGCTTACATTCTGATTTTAAAGGATAAAAGTCACCTTGCGTGTTCTTTTTCTCGCTGTACTGCAGCAGAACCATAGAATCTGTTGTGGACTACTGGAAATTCAGAACTTTGCTAGAGAAACAGATCTTTCCATATGTTTAGGTATATCTCTCATTTACAAAAGAACTTATTCTCAAATTCTTGGTTCAATTCATGGAGTTTTCACATAGAGAAATGTCCAGATTAGGCCTTTTGGAGTCTCTCTAGGTTTCAAAGGTAATTTTTTTAAAAAAGTCAGTCTTATTTTGTTATTGGCAGGTGTCAGAAATTCCTTATCTGTAAACTTAGATTTTTATTTGCTACTGTATTATGCAGCTCATGGATATCATTAATTAAGCACAAGCCAAAATGTGTGTGACTCCTGTAATAAATCAGAACAAACATTTTATAATAATTTAGAGAACAATATCTCTTTGAAGCCTGTGGTCCAAATTTTGAGGCCCTGTTACTGCCATGTTTCTCTCTGAAAAGATCTGCTAATTCAATTTAGCTTTGGTTTTGACTTTTTTTTAAAATTTACTATAGAATATACACAAGAAATTTGGTACTGTACAAATCATAAGAACATGGAGTTTGAGTGAGATAGCTTCATATAAAATAAAGGAAAATTAACATTTGGGCATAAATTAAAATGAGCATAAAACACTTCAAAAGTGTTGTCAGAACCAAAATATTTACTCTATATAACATGAATGAACTTTTATGTATTTGTGGTAATTTCATGAAAACAGTCTTACTAGAGATTTTTTTTTACAATTCCCTATCCCTCCTTGCCTTGATGGTGGGTATGACATTGATACTACTAGCATAGAAGAAAAATTGACACTATCCAGAAAAATCACAAATATATTTAGTATTAGACTCAGTGATTCCATTTCTAAGAAGCTTAAAATTATACTTGCTACAGTGTTCCAGCTGTACAGAAAATATGATATTGCCTTATAATGGACTATATATGTAACCCTAAGAGAAAATGAGAAAAAAATCTCCACATGGTTAGGGCTTATGATTACCAGAATGCAGTAGGTGACATAAAGCAAAAGGCACATCAATTATACACAGAAAACTAAATTTTACCAATAGTTATAAGCTGTCAAATTCACAACTAGATGTTGTGTTTTTCTCTATCAAATACAACATAAAGTGCATGACATCTTTGAAGTATACTAGCCAAAAATATTTTAATTGAATCTCATCAAGAGTTTTTTTTGTGATTACCAGCTTATGGAAACTATGAAGATGTCAAAGGAACATAGTAAAGGGTGAGATGATAAATTTATGGGCTACAGAGCAGCAGATGAAAAGTCTATAAGGCACAGACCTTGGGGAAAAAGAAAGGGGTTGCTATTAAAAAACAAACAAAAACACCTTATTCTAAATTGGGGCTGGAGAGAGTACATTGTGTAGGGTCTTTGACTTGCACACAGCCAACCAAATTTGATCTCCAGCAAGCAATATAGTCCCCTAAGCCCATCAGGAATGATCCCTGAGTTCAGAGCCAGGAATAAACCCTGAGCAGCTCTTGGTGTTTCCCCTCCAAAATATATATACTCACCAAAAAATAAACAAAAATAACAAGAATCATTCAAATCTTTAAAAAATTAGGCTTGAAGTGCTTGAATTAATTATTTACCAGCCAACTCCTAAAGATATTTTGCAAGGAATTTGATATGGACTAAGTATTTGAGGAAACTATAAGACTAGCTCTAATTTGCTAGCTATAATCATGAGGAAATAGAGAACTATTCTTTTTCAAAATCACACCCAGAAGTATTTAGGGTAAAAATGCCATGGTGTTAAGAATAAAAATAGTTTAGAAAAAGATCATTCAAATGGATTGGTAGAATGTTAATTTGTTACTGTCACTGTCATTCCGTTGCTCATTGATTTGGTCGAACAGGCACCAGTAATGTCTCCCTTGTGAAACTTGTTACTGTTTTTGGCATATTGAATATGCCATGGGTAGCTTGCCAGGCTCTACCGTGAGGGCAAGATACTCTTGGTAGCTTGCCAGGATCTCTGAGAGGGGCAGAGGAATCAAACCCAGGTCAGCCACGTGCAAGGCTAATGCCCTACCCCTCCAGCCCTGGTAGAATGTTAACAATCTCGAAATGTAGATGCTGAATATATAGTGGGAGTATTGTTATTATTGTACTGTTTATCTTTTTGTAGGCTTGAGACTTTTCATTTAATGAAAAACTAAATAAATAAGTAAAACAAGAACATTGTATAACTTCCCTAGGTGTCCTGTTAACGATTGGCTGTGGGAAGAGCTGGAGCAGCTGCCTCATTCTATTCGAGGAAGCCATAGGTTTAAGGTGAACAAGTCCACCTGGAAAGCCCACTTCCTCACTCTAGGCTACCTGTCTACCTCAGCACAATGATCGCTATAATTAAGCTCTTGGGATGAAGAATTTTAATTGTAGTAAGTTTGCAGGGTATGTGGAGAAATGAGTCATGCACTCTGAACTGCAGATATGCCTCTCACAGATTCGATCTTAAAAGGCGTGCTCTCATGAGAGCCCACAGAATAACCTAACAATTCATTGATATTTTGCAATATTGTTAATTCCTAAAATAAATTGCCAGAAAAATAATTTCTTTGATCTATCTCACTCATAGTCTAATGACCTGGCTTCATATAGGTGGCTTATAAGATAGAAATCAAGCTGCCCTGAGGTTGGAAGATCAGCAATAAAACTTTACGTCAATATTTATTCCAAATCAAATACTGCACCAACACTGAGCAAATTAACATAGAAGTATCTGGGTACAAGAAAACTGGTTTTAAAAACTGACTTGAGATTCATGTGTAAAGCATTGCCGTGGCAGGATCCTGACTGGCACACATTTCTTTCTAGGTATCGTTTGTAGTCTGTGGCAAAAATGGTAGTTAAATATTTAATGGGTTTGGGAATTGTTCTCAAGACTATTATTAGAAGATCACTTGTTTGGTGCTATAAAAATTTTATATTTCAGGAAGTGTTTGATGTGTCCAGGACATGTAGTAATGCTCATGCCTCCCAACTCTGTAAGAGTGCTCCTCATCTTTAATGTCAAGTTTGTTTCACGAGTCCCAGTGAGGAATAGTACTCTGGGCAATGATTGTTCATTGATATAAACAAACAGATGGTAGGAAGAGTAAACTTCCCATTAAAAACAAAGCTATGATCAGAGACTAAAGCAGTAATTAAGAACCTGAGCAGGATCCTACTCCCGTTCAGAATTAGAAAATGGATGTGTCTTAACATTTCAGCATTCTCACCCTCAACTCTGGGACACTCTAACAACCTAACATTTTCCACTCCACCCTGTTCCTCTCCTCAAGCTCTAGCTGCAGTCTATGTGTGCAGAGCTCCAAGGCCCGTTGGGAACAGTTGTCAGGTAGTACTTTGGTATCAACATAACATCACTGGGGGGCTTTTTTTTCCCCCATGGTAGACAACAACGGTCTTTATTGGCTGTCATGCTCGGTGAAGGGGGCGGGGCTGGAGGGTTGGAACTCACAGGACAGCTCCTGCTCCTGGGGCCATGCAACCGCTCCCCAAAGTGGGACCTTTCTGAGACTCTCTCTTCTCCCCACACTCCAAATCTCCCATAATCCAAAATATTATTGATGATGGGAGATTTCATCCAAAGACTTCTGGAGACATGTAATTTAAATGCACAGTCAGAATTCTACATTACAGCCCTAAACTCCTATGGGTGTAAGATAGATATCGGTGTGCAAATCACAGTACTATTTACTCACTTTTACTTTGCTCTAAACACAGTTCATCTGTACTAGAACTGGATATGCATACGAGCTTCGGAATGGGTCAGACAAGAAAGTAAAATCAAAATTTACAAAGGGGTATAGAAGCACACAGAATATAAAGCAAGATTTTTGCTTCTTGAGTTACAATTGTTTTAAATAGCTATGTTCAAATGGTATCCAAGAAAAAAATTGAAATATTTTTTTCTGGTGGGAAACCTGAGAAATTTTGCACTAACCTTGAACAAAAGTGATGTTAACCAAGATGTCTAATTTATTTGCATATTTATTTCTCCTTATTTTAGTTAAATGATTAATTTTTCTGATTTGCAACTACTTCTCAATGTCTTTCCTCCATTTTTTAACAGTTGTATTGATGACTATACCTATTTACATGGCACTCTCTGGCACTATTTGAAGATAGTGCACAATTTCTGGAAAAAAATAGGAGTAAATGCATGGGCTGTTAGTTATGTGTATGATACTGCTAGGTGCCTCTAGATTGACTGTCTTTGATTCCTTCTTTCACAGTGAGATACCAAATACAAACTTGGCCATGACCAATATCAATTTTGGCAAAATATGCTTTGGCCAAATATGTAGTTCTCTAAAGAAATCAAACTCTAACATTTGTGATGCTAAATATATTCTAATATTAAAAATATTCTAATATTCTAAAATATGTGTCACCTATATCAGTTACTTAAAAATTAGATTTACTCCATGGAATGTATTAGCGGGTTTGTATAAGAAAAGCAACACAGTGCGTTTATCATGGTTAGCTCTATTTGTTTTTAGAAAACTGTCCTTTATCATTTTGATTCCCTTCTCCCATTTTTGTTGTTGAAATAAATCCTCTTCATGAAATAACAGTGGCAAAAATAGATGGTAATTGAGTGTGTATTCCATGTTTTTAACATAACAAAATTAACAGGTGTCAAACTTCAGGGGTTTTTTTACATTTTTTCCACTAAAAAGAAGGCAGATTCTACTTGCTATGAAAATCCAAAAGTTGAAGATCAGTTAGACCATGTTCTAATCTCTGCTTCAAATGTTGTTTTCTAGAAGGTGGCTGAATGCTCTGAGTCTAGACCTAAGAAGACAGAAGAGAATTTTACAGATACTTTTCGAGTTGTAAACTGCCTTTTGAATTTATAAACTGCTTGTTATTTTGTTATAATACCTTTTCCCTAACTGAAAAGTTGTCCCTGGATTGAAATTTCTGAATTTGCTTCCGATTTTTCCTTAATCTCCATAAAGAATTTTTAGAAGCCTGTTTGGTTTCTGGTCTCTTCACTGTGATTTCAGAGTAATCATTGGCACGTTAATAAATCAAAGTGTGTCTTGGGAACTATCAATTTGTTCTTTATTAGAAAATCTGAGGTTAGCTAGAACTCAGCTATAGAACAGAAAACAGAAAGATGAGGAAAGCTGGAGGATGTGAGGCAATGCTTAATGGGTTCAGTGTGTGTTCCTCCTCACCCTTCAGACCACTTCAAACTTCAAACGGCAGAGCCCTGCGTCCTGGTGTCTGCAAGAAAAACAAAATGAAATTCAATATTCCTCAATTTATCTTCAATAGAAATGTCTGAATTCTATAACATTTTGTTGGTGTTCTTTGCAGTTAGTTATTTCTTCCCCTCTTTCCCCGTCTACATTAGAATCCTTAGCTGAAGTCCTGATTACTCATTAAGTTATCTAACTAGGGGAAAAAAACTGTTTAAGTCTAGAGTAAATAAACATTTACTAGTAAATAAATTTATCTATTTACTATTTATGTATTATTTACTAGTAAATAAGTATATTTTTAGTAAATAAAACATTTACTAGCAAATAATCACCTAGTAAATGAATATTTACTACTGAGTCACGTCCCCAGCCCTAGCATCTTTTTTAAAAAAAAGTAGATAGGGACTTAAACTCATACATTTTGGCATAATTCGTAAGAACGGGCCTAGGCACTCTAGAGACTGAAATTCAACATAAGATGTCGATGCCAACCCATTTTAGTTTTCAAAAATGTTTTTTAAGTTATGTAACGAACCAATGTGTTTTGTGAAGAGTTCAACTGTTTCTTAATCTGTACAGTTGCAAACAACCAATGTTTTGTTCTCTTCTTCCTCCCTCCCTAACCCCACACCCAAAGGGGTGGTTGTTCTTTTTATCTTTTTCCCCCCAATCTGGAATCGTTCTCTGTCCACTCCCTACATTCACTCCCTTTACGTGTTGATCGCAGTAATGAATGCGCCCACCCCAGCACCTCGTTCCCCGCGTGCCGAGATCCCTCCCCTTCCCTCCTGGGCACTGTCCCTGCGCGCACCAGAGGCCCGGACGTGGCGCACGTGCCAAGCCCCGCCGCTGGGTGGTGGGTGCGACGAGGGCCCGGGCGGCGAGTGCGGATCGGGCTGTTCCCGGGCGGCGCGGTCGGAGCCGGGCTTGGCGCGTAGCCTGGAGGCGGGCGGGAGGCGGACTGCACCTCGGCGGGGCTGATGTGACGGCGATAGCCCGACGCGGGGACACAGGGGAGAGGAGCTTGGGCAGGCAGGCAGGAGGCAGCTGCCCCGAGCCCGCGAGGAGGCGCCCCGGGAGCGCTGCGCCGAGACCCGTGAGTTCCAGGCGGGATCCGGGACGCGGGGCTGGGGAACTGCGGGCGGCGTTCCGGGGCCGTGAGTACCAGGAGGAGCCACAGTGTGGCCCCTAGACCCCGCAAGGGTCGAGATGCCAAACGGCCGCGTTTCTCAACCCCACCTTTCCCTGGCTGGCATGCAGCTTGCAGGTTGCAGAGGCTGCTGAGACTAGCCCGAGGACCAGCGCAGCTGGCTCCAGACCTACTATGTGCCCCCAAGGAGATTGGTGGGGTGCGGGAGCCTGGGGCCGCCGAGGCGCAGGGACGGACCCCAGCCTGTCCGGAGAGGTCTGGAGAGCGCCCGGAGAGACGCAGACGGGGCGCGCACCGCCTGCCTTCGGGGTTTCCGAGAGGCGGCGAGGCTCCTAGATGCCGCGCTCCCGGGAGCGCTGAGTGGATTTCGCGCAGGATCCAGTCACTCTTCTACCGCCAGGGAACCCAGCCTTAGACCCCGCCAGGTGTCTGAGCACACCCCCCCCCCCGCCCCACCCCCCGGCCGCCTTGGGAGACCTTCTCCGTGCAGATTTTGGATTGTCTTTTACAGGATCACCCTCCAGGCTCCGGAAAGGTCGGCACGAACTGCAGGCGCCAGCCCTGGGCACCGAGCCACGCTGCTTCCCCGCCGCCAAGCGCCGCGCCTAGGAGACCAGGGTAGGGCCAGGGTCAGAGCTCCTCTGGCCCAGAGGCACCCATGTCTCTCTCATGGCTCGCAGGACTTGGCGCTGGAATGGTCTTTCTGCACTTTGTGCAGAAACTCGTCTTCCCTTACTTCTGGGACGACTTCTGTTACCTGCTGAAGGTGGTTCGCTATGGGATTCGGCTGCAAGTGTACAGCTACAAAGGGGAGCTGTTTACCGTCTTGGATAAATTCCTGAGCCACGCCAAGAAGCAACCCCAGAAACCGTTCATCATCCACGAGGGAGACATCTACACCTATCAGGACGTGGACAAAAGGAGTAGCAGAGTGGCTCACGCCTTGCTTAACCATTCCACGCTGAAGAGGGGGGACACCGTGGCCCTACTGATGAGTAATGAACCCGACTTCCTCCATGTGTGGTTCGGCTTGGCCAAGCTTGGCTGCGTGGTGGCCTTCCTCAACTCCAACGTTCGCTCCAACTCTCTGCTGCATTGCATCCGCTGCTGTGAGCCCAAGGCCGTCATTGTGGGCGCAGGTAGAGTATAGGGTGTGGTCTGCTTGTGCAGAGGGACATCTGTCTGTCCTCTCCCAACCCCCAAATCCCCACAACTTTTCATTTGAAAACTATTCTGTATATAAGGAATACTCTGGGTGTTTGATGTTGTATGGTGAGTATTCAAAACCGTTTTACAGTTCTGAGAATGGTGGTTGATATCTACCTCCAGTGCTCCTCACTATTATATTATAGATTAGTAATTATCAAAACTTTGCACACAAATATGGGTGTTGAGTTTTACTATCTTTGTCACCGTGGGGGGGGGCGCGCATAGGATTTGGGCCACACCTAGCAGTGCTTGGGGGCGACTCCAAATTCTGTGCTCAGAGATCTCTCCTGCCACGTGCCTTAACCCCTGCACAATCTCTCTCTCTGTTGATGCCTTTGGTAACTGAATGGAACACAAAGAGCTAGAAATTGCTCAGTCCTAAACTGAGTCAGATCTGACAAAAATATTCGATTGATAGGAAAGTTATTTTGACCTGATTAGAGAATGTGTATCTGCCTCTGATAGTTAACATTATCAAGACTGACAGCATTGGCAAAACACATGCTTACTCTGGAGTACATGCACAGATTTTGTTCTTCACTTGCACACCTCCACACTGCTAGCGGGCTAGGATTTGCCTGGTGAGGCAGGCTCCAACCTGTGGTCCACAGGAATGCTCTGGCAGGCTCCATGCCTCTTTCTCTCTCTTGCTTCACATCCTCTATGTGTATCATTTTTCTCTAGTAAGTTCTAGGCTACTTCATCCTCCTGCTAGAGTGTCTAAGGGTGAACATGTTGGTACTGAACTAATTAAAAAAAATACTTTTAAGTGCCTAATTAACAAAGAACATAAGAAGATGGGTTGTTTAACAAAATGGAATTAGAGATTGAAAAGTGATGCGTACTTGGCTTGACCCAAGTGGTTTGTGCACATTCATTTTACACGGAAGTTGAAAGAGGGAGAGTAGAGGAGGTGCCACAGCAAATACCTTCATGAAAACGGAAGCATTTTAGATGACTAGATAATTATTTACTAATATCTCATGTGGTGCTTTCAGGTTCACAGGCCATAATGAAAAACATAGTATGCAGGAGAATTTCTAAGATTAGAACTTTTCAGGTAACATCTATTGTATATTTAAATTACATAAGTCAATATATAAATTAAGCTTGATAATATTAAAAAAGAAAAGGTTAGTCGTTGAAGACTTTTCGCTTTGCTTCCTCCAGTTGTCCTTCCAGCTCATGTTGTGTGACCCGATAATGTAGGAAAATATTTATGCTCAAACACTGATATTCTCTTGTTTAAGCACAGGAGTGAAAGAGACAGAAAGTCTCTCTTATGTTTTTTTTTTTGGTTCATTTTTCCCTCAGTAATCCTAGCTCACAAGATTGAGATTTGGCCCCTCATTTTAGAAAGAAATGAAATCATGTGCTTTTTTTTTTCTTCTGAAAATGCCTCTCTAGACTATAGCAATGGTAGAACATGTGGATCTCAGAAGTTTGATAACATGGTGAACACTGTTTACCAGATTTGAGCTGGGATCAGAGCAATGTGATTTAGCAAGAAAAAAATATTGCTGTTCAGCAAAGGATACACTCTAACATTTCATTACACTCCCCATCTTACTGCTTCATCTGGATTCAATAGGAGCTTCTAAAGCAGGTGTGAAATTTTGCTTATGAATTGATAAAGACCGAGATTGAGAAGAACAGACTGAGAGTTCCACAGTAGCCCTGAAAAGATTTCTGTGAGCATGATGCTGAGGCCAATTGGATGGAGAAGCACCCAGTGGCGGGTCTCCTGAGGTCGCCCTCTTCTAGTGCACAGGGCTGGTTACCTCTCAAAATAGAGTGTTTTAACTTAGCTGTTGACTGAGTTGTTGCTTAATTAGGTCCAATTAATTTTGTGGCTTTATTTGTGCCAACTTTTGCTGTGCTTGCCAATAACTAATTGCATTGTTCCCTTGTTTTTGTTTTCAACACCTGCAGTCAGGTTCTGTATGTAAAAGTCACTTTGGGATGCTGGACTTCAAAACCGTTTCAGGGCAATCTTAACACTGACCAACAGTTTTTGTTAGTATTCCTCCAAAATATATGGTGCAGGTGTTTTCAAAAATGCTTGTTATGTTGAGTCTATCAAGTAAACATAATTCCCATTTAATTTTCAGAACTTTCATGTCATAAGTCTTAGATTCCCATCAATGTTTCTGAAGGAGATGCATTATTAAATCATTATATCTCCAAGGAGAGTGCCTTCAGGTGAAAGACAGGCTTAAAGGCTGAAAGAACTGAAGAGATGGTACAGAGCTTAAGGCATAATCCTTGCCTGTAGCTGATACTGGTTTGATCCCTGGAACCACAGTCTCTTGAACCCTGTGCATTCAACCACTGAACCATTGGCCTGAGAATCTCAAGTGGACTTGGGATGGGCCTGGATCTCTTGAGCACATCTTGGTAGTCCCTTCCCCTCAAAAAAAAATTAAGCAGGCCTGGGCCTTCAGCTAGACTTAGCAGTGTCTTCTCTCTGTAACTGAAGATCCTGGTTATCTTAAGTTTTACTTTATTTAGTTGTTAAGTGGTGATAATACCATCTATTCACAGTGCATTCTGAGGATTAAATGACCTAACTTTTGTAAAGTGGCTAGCTAAGTGTCTGGTATGTACTAACTAGATCCTTGGTGAATAGAAATAATTGCTTTTATTATAGAGTCATCCGAGACTTTTAATAAGGGGTCTCCTTTGGATTTTGCTGCTGTAGCCTAATTTGGCATGAGCTCTAAAAAAGACTAGTCAATAGTTTGTTTGCAGTGGACATTGCATACTTTTCTCTGGTATGATTTAATACTTTATTTTGCAGGCTGTACCAACTCCAGAAAGTCCTTCAGAAATTTCCCTGAAAATTTTCAGCACTTACATATAAGTGTTAGATGAGACTTGATCTCACCCCCACACCCAAGGGGTTAGTTGTGCCTCTAGCTTAGATGATTATTTATATATACATTTTTTTCTTAAACCAAACAGAAAGAGATTTGGATACCTTATTTAATTTTTTTAAATTTTATTTTAACCTTATAAAATTGCTCACAATAATTTATTACATCAATATTCCAACACCATGATTATACCCACCACCATTATACCTTACCCTCCACCATTATTTTGAATTTTCCCAACCATCATTCTAGCCTGCCCCAATGGCAGACCCTAAATAATTTATTTGTGTTGCTTGTTATGAATAATTCATTACAAATGATCAAAAAATGTTTCCTTGAAGAAAGTGTGTGAAGATTCTTGTATCTCATCCTGGAGCCATTGAGCCCTTATATGTGATTACTAACATGCTGTTACATGTTGAGCTTTGTGTGCTAATATTTTTTTTTTCAATTGAGATTGGTTGCTTTCTACCTTACATCCTATCCAATGTGTGCTACTCCTGGTAATCAGTAGTATAGAGTATGAGATGTCGCACAGCCACGAATGTGGACGTGTGCTCCTGGAATTCTAAAATTTTAAGTGAGATGGAGTTAAGTGGGCTACTTATAATTTAGATCAATGTATGTAACTATGGCCCTTGACATATTTAAGTAATATTAAAAGTAATGATAAAAGCAATGGTACTGGGGCTGGAGCAATAGCACATCGGGTAGGGCGTTTGCCTTGCACGCAGCCGACCCGGGTTCGATTCCCAGCATCCCATATGGTCCCTTGAGCACCACCAGGAGTGACTCCTAAGTGCAGAGCCAGGAGTAACCTCTGTGCATCGCCAGGTGTGACCCAAAAACCAAAAAAAAAAAAGCAATGATACTGTTAATCATAACTCATTAGAATCCCTTTCAAAGCCTTTTACCATAAGCACCTTTCACCTCCTAACCCCTCCTGATTGAGAATCACTGTGACTGTGCACTGTGACCCAAGGGAATAAGAATTCTCTCTGCCAGTTCACTGGTAGATGCTGTGTTTTTTGAGGTCAAGAACCTATAACCCCTGGGTCGAGAAACTTTATTTTATATTTACAACCAAATACTCAGAACTTAGCACAGAGGGGAGGTTCAATAAATATTTATTTCCAGGATAGATGAGTGAATAGCTAATGAGGAGTGAATAGCTAATGAGTGAATAGCTAATGAAAAAATGAGGAATTACATAGAATTCACTAACTCTAAACATTTATATATTTTTTAATTATTAAAAAAATTCTATTTCCCTTTCCTTCCCTATTGTTGTTATGATGAACTCAGAGACACTTGATTGTCAGGTTAAGAGCGGTGCACACTTTATCTACATATATGCACACATTGGCTGAGGTGTGCCAGAGATGGCACACATGTTGTGGCACCAAGGATCCCAAACAGCAGTTCCTGGGATCACATTCAGGCATGTGGGGTGGTGCCAGGGATACGATCTTGGAAGTGTTTTTTGCTTTTGAGCTATTCCAGAGCCCTCAGTAATTTAATTTTTTGTTTGCTTATTATGGCCAAAAAATTGTCCCTAAGTTGTTTTCCATTTCAGAGTAGTGACATCAGCAGAATTTCTTTGTTTTGTTATTTTTGTATCTGTGTTGCTAAGTTAGAATCACAATTCTTCAAAAGAACAGTTGCTTCCATACACTAAGCATTCACTAGGCTTCACACATTCACTTGCAGAAATAGATCTTTTACTCTTCTTTTCACATATAAATTGTTATACATGGAAACAAATTTTATGTACATATTTTTGTTTATATGCACACACTGTGTTGTGTGTGTTACACACTCATTCATGTTTTCCTGAATTGTCTCTTTAGATTGCATAGTATTTCTTGTTTTAACATATATGAAAGAGTCTTGTGAAGAGCCTTGTGTTTCCAGTCACAGAAGTAAACATCCTGTGTCAACTCTGTAAACTCACAACAATGCCACAACCTTGCCCTGTGCATTTTCATGAACTGCTGCATTCAGATTAGGCCTGATTAATGCTTCAATTAACAATTGAGCCATTGTGGTTCTTTGAATGACTTTCAACTATCAAGGCATCAGCTCTTTAAAGATCAAGAGAGTTAGGCCAAAAATAAAGACCCTCTAAGTCATACAGAGAGTGATGTGTATTCTCAAAGATGAGATGCAGGGCTCCTGGGAACTGTTTTATTTTCTCCATGTACTGGGATACCATTCTATTACAGCTATTTTATTTTATTAACTTTTTTTATCGAATCATTGTGAGATAGACCCTTACAAATATTACAGCTATTTTAATTAAGACATTTTTTATATTTTGTTTGATTCCTCTGTCCCTCTCAGAGAGCCCAGCAAGCTACTGAGAATATCCTGCCTGCACGGCAGAGCCTTATAAGCTACCTGTGACATATTCGATATGCCAAAACAGTAACAACAAGTCTCATAGTGGAGATGTTACTGGTGCCTGCTTGAGCAAATTGATGAATAATGGGACGACAGTGCTACAGTGCAGTAGAAAGAATGGTTGCTTGGATTTTTACTTTTTCTTTTTTTCCATTTTAGACCTATACTATTTATCCAGCCCCATTGTGTTTTATTCCTTTTGACTGACCTTTCTTTTCTTTGGCCCCTTGATATCATTCCATTTTACTATAAATGGCAACTTTTAATCATTTTTATAGCTGAATAGCATTCCATTGTAAAAATATACCCTATCTTCTTTTTTCATTGCCAGGGATCAAACCCATTGTTCATATACATGAATACCTGGTTTTGTTAAAATATCTGCTAAAACTTTTTTTTGTTTCCCTTTGTTCTTCATTCCAGGATCACTCCTGGTGGACTTGGGGGACCATTTGGGGTGCCAGATATGGAATCCTGGGGTCCACATGCAAGGCATGAGCCTTCCCCACTATGCTATCTCTCTGGTCCCATTTCACTACTTTGTGAGAAATAGTTAAGTCATCATATAACTGTTTTCATATATGATTAATAATTATTTGTTATCAACAGGTGATGTGTTAGAAATAACAGCAAATGAAGTTCTATATTATTGTTTTTCACAGTTTTCCAAACTATGGCTTATGCCTGCTCTCCCAAAGATAGAGTTGAGAGAGAACAAGTGAAGGTCTTGAGAAACTTATGTGGGATACTCAGGACAGTTATCAAGATGACTTCAGGAAGGATATGTTTCTCCAATTCAAAGATTTCTCCTACATCAACACTTTTTCTTATTCCTTGAGCGTCTCTAGGCATGAGAGCTCACAATTTTGACTGATTGTAAGTTTTATCTTAGAGTGGGGGAAATTTTTGAAGACACTGATAAATAATGGATGAGGCAAATTATTGCATGCATGACACATGGACTCCAGTCCCTGGCTCTGCATGGTTCCCAGCATGAGGGCCCCCAAGATCTCCCAGTTGGTTTTTGGGGGGTCCGTAGGTTGTATAAAGGCCAATAAAATTCTGTGGTCTGATCCTGGTGCATGCATGATGGGGCACACAGACATCACCACAAACTGGCTGTCTGCAGCCCCTCTTCCTTTATTGTTTGGCCCACCATTGATGTTATAAATATCTAAATGGCGCTTGGCAGAAATTATGTTGCCCACCTCTGCTTTAGGACTTTGAAGATCAACTGAGAATCAGACTTCCAAATGAATGCCTGCCTTGTACTTTTCTTTATTAAGCAATCACCATGGTCTGGTTTGGAAACAGTAGAGTGAAACTCCCTCCCCAGCCGCACTTCACCCACAGAGGAGTGTGGAAACTAAATCTCTTCCTCACACGAGGCCTCCTCTGCCCTCCATTGTTGGTGTTCTCTTCATTTCAGCTCTCAGCTCTCTGTTTAATA
Organism: Sorex araneus; assembly: GCF_027595985.1. Taxonomy (NCBI): domain Eukaryota; kingdom Metazoa; phylum Chordata; class Mammalia; order Eulipotyphla; family Soricidae; genus Sorex; species Sorex araneus. Next base: position 31,032,649 of record NC_073307.1, on the reverse strand, counting down.
CAATTGAGATGGTACTTGATCATCAGGATCATAATCCCAACAACAGTCATAGTTGTAATGCAGAACACCCAAATAGCTACCGTTTGCTATGGGCTAGTTCTGTGCCCCCGCATCATCAAGCATAGTTCACAGATATCATTTATTTGAGCCCGCAACTAGAAGAACTGCATGGAGTCATTTTTTTAGTTGAAGAAGTAGTGGCTCAAAGGAGTGAAAGGATTTGCCTATCGTCTCTAACTTGGCAAGTGGCAAAAGCAGTTTGAAAGACCCTTTTGGTTGAAAGGTCTGTAAGAAATTAACCTGGAATGTAATATTTTGCTGATAGTTGGTGTTTATTTTTATTTGGGGGTCACACCGAGCAATGCCCAGGGCTTACTCCTGGTTCTGCTTTCTGGGAACACTCCTGGTGGGGTTCGGGGAACGAGGGTCAGTCGCTTGGAAGGCAAGCACCTTCTTCACCCATACTCTGGCCCATGTGGTGTGATAGTTTCTTAAAGGCACAGGGCTGGAGCCCCAGAGTGCAAGTTGAATCCCATTCTTGGTGTTTCCCAGGTATGAACTTTTTCTAATCTTCAGTTCCTCCTCATAGACTTCAATTCCAACTCGTATAATCAGGAAAAACAAATCAAATCTTCTAATTTCCCGACTGCATCAGAACAGCGCATTTCATGGGACTGAGGGAAGGGACTACTCCCAGTGGTGTTTGGGGTCCCCTAGAGTTCTAGAGATCTAATCCCTCCCTCCTGCACAGAAAGCATGTGCTCCAGCCCTTTGAACTCTCTCCCCAGACCAGCAGTACAGTTTGTAATTGTAAATTTTATCTCGGAGGGGTAAAATAACAAGAATTTTTGAAGACCCTGATAAATAACTGAAAGGGATGAAGCACATGACTTACATGCATGATGCCTGAAGTCCAGTCCCTGGACCTGCTTGGCCCCAGCACTAGGGCTCCCAGAACTGCCAGTTGTTTTCTGGGGGTCCTCAGCACCTCCTGGCATCAGCAGCACCTCATCAGAATAAGGAGCACTGAAATTATGAGGCCTAACTACAGAGCCAATTACCATCAAGAGTGACTCCCAGACTCTCAAGAACTGCTGAGAAGACCCCCTCAAATGCAGAGATAAAGCTAAAATTAATAAATTTTTGAAATAATATTTTTAAAGCAACGGGTCAGCACAAAACAAGACAAAATTGATAGGTACAGATGACACACCTTAATTATGGAAAAGGGAAGAGTTTTTTTAAACCATATTAATCACCAACTTTGAAAATAGCTCTAATGATTCACAATGTACTACAGGGCTTAAAATCTAGAAAGCTGATTTGGGGACCCAGGGCATCTGCATTAAAATATGAGACTTATCATTTACTAACTTAATTAAGTTAATTTTTATGTCCCCTAATTTCCTTCCAATTCTCATGCTCAATTTCCATAAAATAGAAAATAATATTTGTAGCAATAGCTATTCCACAAATACTAGACTAATGCATTTATGATAGATAACATGATATGAAGTGTTAGTGTCAGTGTCATGTCATGAATCACTTTCAGACATTACATAAGCATTTGTTTTCTTAGAAACCATTGCCTAACCTAAACATGCATTTTATGAAAAACTAGTTGAGTTGACCTAAAGTGAATTTTATTAAATGTTTTAATTTATAAAATGTTTGTCAAGCAAAATTATAATTAGAAATATTTAGAAAGCACATGCTTTCTTAGCATGTGGTAAAGTCTATAATCCTATTTGGATTTTGTGTCAGTATTGCTTTGCTCTATGAAAATTTCATCATTTATTTGAATTTTATCATTTACTTGAATTTCACATGAGGTGTGCTCATGCATGCAATTTTAAAGCTCACGTGTGTACAAGTATAAGCTACAAGGTACTTTTGAAAATATTCATTTGTTTTATGTAAAATAAAGCTCTGTGGTGTGTGTGTGTGTCTGTTTGTCTATGTATCTGTGTGTCTGTGTGTCTGTGTGTGTGTATGCATGATCAAGCCCAGGTACTCTTGTGTAGGAGGTATGTGCTAAGCCACTAAGCACATCTCTACCCCCTTTGAGCATCTCTGAGACTGTCTGAATTGCATATTACCACAGGACATTGGCTCTAACTGGGCCCTGGAGCCTGTCTCTGTTGATGGATGATCAGCTCTCAGCAGTACTCTTGGCTGCCATGTCACACACTCCCCAGACCTCTGAAGCTTATTGTCTCTAGCACACATATTCTCTTCCTCCTTATGTTTGTTTTTTTGTTGTGGCTTTGTTTGGGGCCAACACCTGGAGGTGCTCAGGGTTTAAAACTGACTATGTTAGGGATCGCTTCTGGCATGATTAGGGACCATATGGTGCCAGGGGTCAAATCCAGGTTAACCACAAGCAAGGTAAGCAAGCACCCTACTGACTCTATTATCTCTCTAGTCCTGCTTTTAGAGACTTTTCACCTTTAATTTTCCTGATCCAGAGTCAAGGACATCTCAATCTCCTCACTTCACTTTTGGGTCTGACATCATTTGTAATCTTGATCACACCAGGTCTGAAGAGTCTCCCTGCTGTATAGTAGGACTATGTAGGAACTGAAACAGGTGGCTCTCTGGAATAATGAGCTACCAAGTTGTATTTCAAGGAAAATGTTAGGTGCAGAACCTTGAATCAATGTTTAAAAACAGAACATGAAAATAGAGTTGCAGGGGCCAGCAAGATAGTACAATGGCTAAGGCACTTGCCTTGCACATGGCTGGCCTATATTCAGTCATATAGTACTCCGTATGGTCGGTCCCCTGAGCCCTACCAGGAGTGATCCCCAAGCAGAGGAGCCAGGAGTAAGCCCTGAGCACTGCCAGGTATGGCCCAAGTCCCTCTCCCACAGAGTTTCATTTTAAAATTGGGGACATGGTGACATTTCCAGAATTCCATCTTAATCAGCTCATTTATATTAATTTAAGCAGGTGATAGATTTGCCTTTAAGTTGGTTCTGTAGGTGCATTATCCTGACTTAACTGTGATGCTGCTCTCCAATTTAAAAAGGAAATCAGCATTGCATTTACTTTTCATCCTTGTTCCAACGCACAAAATACAATAATAATAATGATAAAAGGTTTGAAAATTTGCTTTTGTTTTCCTATTCCTAAACTTTATTTAACAGATCTGCTTGGAACTATAGAGGAAATCCTTCCAGACATCCCAGAAGGAATCAGTGTTTGGGGGATGAAAGATTTGGTCCCAAAAGGAGTAATTTCACTCAAAGAAAAACTGAGCACTGCATCTGACAAGCCCGTACCACGAAGCTTCCATGTGGCTTCAAGCCTCAAGTCCCCTTGCCTGTACATCTTTACCTCAGGAACCACAGGTATGGTCCATTTTCTCTTAAAACTTAAGAAGGAAGTAATGAGGTTGCAAAGTAACAATCTTGACTAACTTCTGTCATGTGTGATCCTCAAACAGCTAAGAAAGCATACATCCAAGAACACTGTTGTTTTTCCTCCGATTTTAGAAGTCTCATGTATGTATGAAAGAGCTAATTGCTTTACCTTTAACTTGTCAAGCTCACGTGTTCACTCAATGTTGTCAAAGTTGTTTGAAATATGGTAGTACAAGGGGCACTTGAGTGTGAGTGTTAGTAGATTTTGACCTAGCACAGTGGAAATAGTGAAACATGCCCAGTCTCTTTGGTCAAATATTTGCTGGTGATCTCTGTCCCTTAGATTCCAAATATATAAAATGAATAGACCAAATATTTATTATTGTTTTTTGGTATTAAAAAATCTGTTTTTCCAATCTGAAGCTGTTCTATTCTTGCATAAAGTGTTGAATCATGAAAATAATATTACTATATCTGTAGTCTCCTGATTTTTTCCTAGGATGATTGGAACTTGTGGCAATCAGAAGTCCTGAAAGCTCTACCAGAAAACGCAAATTAGAATCAATTAATGAAAGTTTCCTTTTTAGAGGTCCCCAAGCCTATTTGGCCTATTCCCTCTTTTCAGGAAAGTCACTCCGTACCGCCCCCTTCCCAACCCCCCTAGAAATTTAGCTTCTTTAACCAAACAGAAAGAACCCCCTAAATTCCCACTTTCACCCAAGGCCACTGCTCTCTGTTCCAGAGCATTCCTGGACCACACAGTATAGCCACTTCAGAAAATCATTTCTACATAAACAACAAGGATTAATGAACAGTAAAATTGTACAGGAATTTAAAGGAATTGTTTTTAAAAATTGATTCTTAGGGAAAATGGAATGGCATTCATGGTAGGCTAAATTATAAATTAGCATATAGAACTAGTTTCAAGATGATGGGTATGAGGGAGATGAATTATACATATTAAATTATGTTGTTACTAATTTCTTGTGCATGACTAATATTGTAAGCCAAGTTACTATTCATTATATTAGTAGATATTTATTACTGTTTTCTTCTTTTTTTTAAATTCTCTTTTTGCTATGTGGAGCCTAGTAATGCTCTCTTTAAAATTGGAGAGTAGACTGTATTTTTGACCATGTTAAGAACAACTTTGATAAATTGCCTGGAAAAATACTAATATGTCAGCAAATTACCAGCATAAATTCAGTCTAGTCTTGGTCTCTGTTAGAGAGTATATGGTTTTGGAATTGCTCTGCTTTGAAATCTTCCTGCTAAGGTTCTTAAACAATTTATCTTTATAGTTTTTTCTTATGAAGTGACTCTGGGCTGTAAAACTGCCCTTCCTCTTCCACTCCCTTTTCCCCTTAAAGAGAACGACAGTGGACAGGCCAGAGCACGCTGTGAACAGCTTTTGTTGCTCGCAATAAAACCAAAGTGTTCTATAAAAATGCACAACATGAGAACAAATCCAGTATCTAGTACGGGCCTTTTCTCTATTTGTTACCTATTTGTGTTAGTGCTGTGTGGCATAGAGGTAAACAAATTTAAGAGCTTTAGAACTTTTAGAGAAAAGTGCTGTATTCATGCCCCTATTTTTTCATCCCCAAACCAACAACATTCAGTATTTTTGGATCTTTCTTTGTGCAATCTTCTCCATATCTCTAAATAGAATGGGTTTTCTTAATGCCTAATTGATACTGGACCCGAGGGAAAATTCCCCTAAACTCTCCCTTCCCAGGCTTCTGAAGCAAACAAATCAAGGTCACATAGATTAGTAGGACAGAAAGACCAAATCCAATGACACAGCTAATAAAAATTTACATAGCTGTAAATTCTAGAGAAAATGAGACCATCTTGGGGTTCTGTAATCAGAGGGGAGGGGGAGACAGGGCCTGGTGCATCAGTGTGAGAGGAGGGGACCTCAAAGTCGAAGGAGAGGGTGACAATATAACAAAATCCTGCCTTTGTCATAACCTTTATCAGAGTTTTCTTCTCTGAAAAGCCTCAACAAAATCTTCTTTGATGAAAAAGGAAATTTCTAGACATGGCCCCCAATCTGGGTCATCTTTATTCTTAAATAAGAGATGAAATTTATTATTAAAACTCAGAACGGCATCACAGTTGCTGTTACCGCCACACACCAGCCTGGTGGCTGGTGCTGAGAGAAGCCTGTCTCATCCCCCCAGGCTTGTCTGCCACGAAACCCTTCCTGAAGAGCATCATTGCTTTGTATCTGTACATAGGGAGTTCATCTCCTTGTGTTCTTTCAGCTCCAGCTTTCAGATTTTCCTCCTCTTCTCCTCTCTCTCTTTCTCTCTCTCTCTCTCTCCCTCTCTCTTTCTTTCTTTCTTTCTTTCTTTCTTTCTTTCTTTCTTTCTTTCTTTCTTTCTTTCTTTCTTTCTTTCTTTCTTTCTTTCTTTCTTTTCTTTCTTTCTTTCTTTCTCTCTCTCTCTCTCTCTCTCTCTTTCTTTCTTTCTTTCTTTCTTTCTTTCTTTCTTTCTTTCTTTCTTTCTTTCTCTTTCTTTCTTTCTTTCTTTCTTTCTTTCTTTCTTTCTTTCTTTCTTTCTTTTCTCCCTCCCCCCTCTCTCCCTCTCCCCCATAATGTTTTAGCAGGAATTTTAGCTTGACTGGGATGAATAGCATCAGTTAATAAATGCTGAGCCCTGGTATGACAAAATGATGTTTCTTTCCTTTCATGTAAAAGTCTCCCCAGTGTGAAACTGGTCATTGTTTTAATTACTTTGTTTGCTGGTTTGTCTATTCATCTGCAACTGGGGGTCAGTTTTAACCTCTTGTCAAAGGGCAGCCCACCTGTAGATAATGCGGTGTCTGTTTCCTTTTCTTTCTCCCTCCCTCCCTCCCTCTTTCTTTCTTTCTTTCTTTCTTTCTTTCTTTCTTTCTTTCTTCTTTCTTTCTTTCTTTCTTTCTTTCTTTCTTTCTTTCTTTCTTTCTTTCTTTCTTTCTTTCTTTCTTTCTTTCCTTCCTTCCTTCCTTCCTTCCTTCCTTCCTTCCTTCCTTCCTTCCTTCCTTCCTTCCTTCCTTCCTTCCTTCCTTCCTTCTTTCTTTCTTTCTTTCTTTCTTTCTTTCTTTCTTTCTTTCTTTCTTTCTTTCTTTCTTTCTTTCTTTCTTTCTTTTCTTTGTGAGGAGTGGGGGCTTCCTCCCAAATAGTATTCAGGACCACTACTGCAATGCACTATTAACTGAGTCTGAGGGTTTATACTGGGGTCCAGAGATGTGGTGTAGCTCAGCCTGGCAGATTTGGGAGTAGGGTGGCATGGCAGGACTATATCCAAGGCTGTGGATAAGCAGTGCCAGGACTCAAACTGGGATCTTTCGCATGCCTTGCACCCCTGACTGCGAGCTGTCTTTGCAGTCCAGCTCTCTAATTTCCTTAGCCTTGGAGTTCGCTGTCTCTTTGCTGCTTTCTCGCTCTTCTGGGTTCATTCTTCAGCATCGTCCTTGGGTTGACTTTCAACTCCTATTTTTTTTAGGGGTCTTACTTTTTTTTTTCTTTTTGGACCCACTCTTGGATGGTTTCTTGAAATAAGCCAACTTGTCCATAGTGTATGATTCTTTTCATGTATTGCTTAATGAGGTTTGTTAATGTTTTGTTGATCATGTTTGCCAGAGATATTGGTCTATTGTTTTCTGTTTTTTTGATATCTCTGGTTTCCAGGGTCTTCGGGACTATATTCAACAATGTTCAGGAGACCGTAAGGTCATCCCAAGATTTGAAGGGTCCCTCCCATCTCATGCAAGACAATTTCTCTGATTGCTGAACTATACCCTACCTGTATTTAGTTTTGTTTTAAATTATTATTTCAAATAACAAACACTTGGTTTCACTTATCTTTTTAATGGGGGAGGTCTCTATTTCTCTCTCTACCTCTCCTTTCTCTTATCCCTTTTCTCTTTCCCTGTGTTCCTCTGTGCACTGGCTTTTGACTTTATTTCTTCTTTTTATATTTTTCTTAAGGTAGTTGCTTGTATTTTAAACTTGTGATTTTTCTTGCTTTCTAAGGTATATATTTCTCTGAAAATATCCTTCTTCCTGTAACAATAAGAATGTGTATTGCTACAATTTATGTAGCTACAGATATTATCCATATTGCTATAGACATGCTTCTTAATACCACTTCTGCTGCATTTCATAGGGTCTGATAACTCATGCCTTCATTTTCATTTGTCTGCAGATGTTTTCAAGTTTCATCTTTTGATTTTCTCCTTGCCCCAATAGTAACCCAATACCATGATGTTCATTTTCTAAATACTAGTGTTTTTATTTTCTTTTGGTTAAGTTCTAGTTTCCTACCACTGTTATCTTGAAAGATGTTTGAGATGTTTTATATCAATTTTTGTGACTTTATTGAGACTTTATTTTTGTCCTGATATACAGCATTCTTGAGAACATTTCATTTGCACTTGAGAAGATTATGTATTCGGTTGTATTGGATTGCTCTGTAGGTACCTGTTACATCTGTCCTGTACGATTTGACTCTAAGCCCCTTATTTCCTTCATGATTTTCTGTCTGTCACTGATACAAGTGGAATGTAAAAGTGCCTTATTATTAGCATGTTGCTTATAAGTGCTCCCTATAAGTCTAATAACATATGTTTCAGTATTTTGGTGCTTCTATATTGAATGCATATATATTAATGTTATATCTTCCTGTTAAACTGATCTCTATCATATAATGTTCATCTTTGTCTCATGTTGAAATTTTTATCTGTAAATCATCTTGCCTGATAAAAATATAGTGGTCCCTAGTTTTGAATTTTTTAAATTTATTTGGGATATATCATTTATCCATCTGTTCACTCTGCTTAGCTCAATAGTTTAAGTGAGTTGTACAGTTGAATTTGATGCAGGAGGGACTGTGGTGGGTTGGACCCCCACCTGGGGGTACTCAGGAGCTACTCCTGGTTCTGGACTCTGGGGTCACTCCCAGGCATATTCAGGGGCCCATGTAGTGCCAGCAAATAAATAGAAAAAGCATGCGCTCTGCTCTTTGAGCTCTCTCTCCAACCCCTGGGTTGGGGTTCCTTATTTTATCTAGCCCCCTGTGCCTTTTGGATTGGTTAGTTCAGTTAATTTTTGCTCTGATTATTATTGATTTCTGAGGGTTTGCTCTGACATTTTGTCTTTGGTTTTTATTCTTTTAATTGCCTTCGTCAACATTTTGTGACCTTTCTTTGGTTTTATTTAGATAGACAAGAAACTTTTCAACATTTCTTAGAAGAAAGGTCTTGGGGTGGTGAACTCCTTCACTTTTATTTCTTTGCTGAGGAAAAGCTGTCATTTCTTCCTCTTCTGAACAAGAGCCTTGCCAAATATTGTATTCCTTGCTGGCTGTTTTCATCTTTAAGTATCGTGAAATGTCAATCGATTTCTAAGTCTGCTAGTTGTCTGATGGAAATAGCACCTGCTTTTTAGAACAGCTGCTTTTTTACCCCTAGTCACCTTTAATATTCTTGGGGTTTTTTAATTTGTACATTTTAATTGAAACAACATTGCATTTTAACTTTATAAAAGCTTGAGATGTATAAAAAAAGTCAAAGTACTACATAAAGTTTGCCACTAGAAGTCCAATTCTGTCCTTCATTTTGCACTTGACCCCTAAAAGGGTCAGGTTCATGACCATTTTCCCTCTTTGCATCTGACGTCTTGGTCTTTTTCTTTGTCTTTGTCAAAGAAAAAGTCACTGTCTTTTTCTTTGCCAGCAGGTGCTTTAATAATAATTATTATTTTTTGGTCACTGCTGTCTGCATTGGTGATGTGGGGTTGGACAGGACAGTGGGTAACTTCTGTGCTCTTGAGGTGAAAGGGAGTGTGGGGGACTGTCATTGTCATGAACATACTTTTCTGCCATCTGAGTCCCTCTTAGATTGGCACCTACAAATGTCTTTCTCTACCCATTTCCCATTGCACAGATGGATGAATTTCTCAGCGTCCCTTCTAATGCCATCTATGGTGGTCCCAGAGGTGAATGAAGTGCTATAGCCTTACCCCCAGGCTGTAGGATTCTCTCATAATTGTCCCATTTATAAATTATTGGTAATTGTTATTAGTGTGCAAGAGAAACACAAACAATAGCCTAGTTATCATCTTGTTGACATCATTTCTGGGAACTTTGGGATGTCATTAAATAAATCTGTTCACCTGGAGGAAAAAGTGATCCTGGATTCTGAGTGAGACTGCAGCCTGGTTGACCATTTAAGCACAAGCAGTTCTGGCTACGACAGATCACAGGATATATAATTAAACCAAAGCAAGTGAGCCAGAATTGGGATTTTGTTTGAGTGAATAGACAGAAGTTATCTGAGATATATATTGGAAGAGAGAAGGAGCAGCAAGAGTATGTCAAATGTCAGGTGGAGCAGCCTGTTAAGGAAGTCAAACAGTGACAGTTAAATACTCCATGACAAGGGTGTCTGGGAAGAAATAGCAACAACAGGGAATTGGCTGAGATCAGGTATATTCAAAAAAGCATGTAATAGGCAGTAGGGAACTTGGACTAAAAGAAATTGGAAACCAGAGACAGGAGTGTGTTTTAATGTTGGACTCAAGTTTTCCACAAGCAGACAGTAGTAAGGAGTTACCCTAGTCTGAAAACACACTATCATCTTCAGGATAGAATTTCTAGAATTTTGAGGTAAAGTCCAATCAGATGTAGCAACAAGTGTGTGCAGAGCCGCTGATGTTAGTAACTTATCCATCCTTTGGCGAATGACCAGTGGAGCTATTCCTGTATTCAGGGGAGAATGGAAGTCCAGTCAGTTTTCTGCCCTCCAGTCTTCATTCTGGACCCTGCCATTGGCTTCTGCCACTGTGTTCCACTGGCCTCTGAGACATCTCATGGTATTGCTTTGCACCACAGTTTTATATGAAGCCGAGACTCTATATTGATGAACTATCTTGGAGTGGAGTAATTCTCTGCATGAAGACATTATAAAAATATTAGGACTCTTGGAACTGACAGAGAGAAAAAGACCGTAATATCATTTAAACTATTAACTTCACACAAGATGATAGCTATTGTTTTGAAAACTCATATTTTTTAGTAAGGAAGTATAGGTTAAAACAAAATTTCTGATATTTAGCCATAAACATGGCGATTTATGTTAGTTGTGTATTAACTAGATAAATGATAGATTTAGCACTGCAGGTAGGGCATTTACCTTGCACGTGGCCGACTCGGGTTCGAATCCTCTGTCCCTCTCGGAGAGCTCGGCAAGCTACTGAGAGTATCTCGTTCGCATGACAGAGCTTGGCAAGCTACCTGTGGCATATCCGATATGCCAAAAACAGTAACAACAAGTCTCACAATGGAGACTTTACTGGTCCCCACTCGAGCAAATTGATGAACAGTTGGATGACAGTGCTACAGTGCTAATGTTAAACAAAATACCATATCAACATGGAAAATATTTAGTCTAAATGTGCCAAGTAACAAAAATAATAAGCAAAAACTTTTTTACTCTCATTGTTGTTTTTACTTGTAGGCTTTACCCAGTAGTGATCAGGGGTTACTACCAATCAGCTCAGTGCCAGAGTCACTTCTCAGTGCTCAGACAGCCATGTAGTGCCATAGGGGATGGAACCTCCTGCATGCAGAGCATGTATGCCAACCTACTGAGCTGTCTTTCTTGCCTGGAAAATTAATCATAACCATAAATTTTATAGGAACGGATGGTAAATGGAAGTCTGGAAGAAAAGGAAATTGATATTTTATAATAAGCACTTGACAGAATATATGAAACATGACAAAATGAATGATATCAGGGTAAAAGAAAGTAATAGCTCTATATATAATTAAATGACTTTTCAAGAGTCATGTGGACAAAGAGAAGCTCACGAGTTGAGGCTATAACATTCACAATGTCCTGATTAGGCTTAAGCATACTGGGTTGGATATTTATTTTCTGGATTTCTTTGCATGCCTCAAAAGTATTGAGATCCCCACAGTATTTAAGTGTAGTTATAGCTATTAATAGGCATTAAAATAGAACCTTCAATAAATACATTTTAGCATATTTATAATCATTTATACGTAAAATAATTAATTCCATTATATGTTTATGTGGTCATATTTGTAATTCTACACAACATAAATTTTCCAAAAATAAAACTAGAAAAATGAAATTCTTTTACAACTCTAATAACTCCTGTAAATGTTAACTGCTTCTGTATTCAATTTCTTGTGGTAATGGTGATACTTTAATCTCTGTAAAACAAGCCTACACTTGTAAAATAGTACAAATTTAAAAACTTAATATTAGCACAAAATGGATGACTTATGATTTAGACAGAATCACATTTAGAATTGGAGCTAGTCACTAGAAAAAAATTTTACTTTAAATAAAATTTAATTAAGATGTGACTCAGTGATAGAGCATTTGACTTGCATGTGTGCAATCCTGGGTTTGAGTTCCAGCACTGAATTTCCTTGCAGAAAAAAATGCTAGCAAGTGCTTCATGCCTGTGAGAAACCTCAAAGGGCTAGAGCACATGTTCTTTACATAAGAGGCCCAAGTTTGGGGCTGGAGCGATAGCACAGCGGGTAGGGCATTTGCCTTGCAAGCAGCTGACCCAGGTTCAATTCCCAGCATCCCATACAGTACCCCGAGCACTGCCAAGAGTAATTTCTGAGCACAGAGACAGGAGTAACCCCATTGCATTGTTGGGTATGACCCAAAAAGCAAAAAACAAGACAAAACAAAGAGGCCCAAGTTTGTTCCTCTGAGATCAGGCACAAGACAAGGATGCCCACTCTCACCACTCCTCTTCAATATAGTACTGGAAGTACTTGCGATAGCTATTAGACAAGAAAAAGAGATTAAGGGCATCCAGATAGGAAGGGAAGAAATCAAACTCTCACTATTTGCAGACGACATGATACTATATCTAGAGAAGCCTAAAACCTCTACTAAGAAACTCTTAGAAACAATAGACTTATACAGTAAAGTTGCAGGCTACAAAATCAATACCCAAAAATCCATGGCCTTCATATATGCAAACAATGAGGCAGAGGAAAGGGACATGAAAAAAGCAATCCCATTCACAATCGTGCCCCAGAAAATCAGGTACCTCGGAATCAGCTTAACCAAGGAAGTAAAAGACCTTTACAAAGAAAACTACATAACGCTACTCCATGAACTCAAAGAGGACATGAGGAAATGGAAACATATACCCTGCTCGTGGATAGGGAGAATCAATGTTGTCAAAATGGCAATACTCCCTAAAGCATTATACAGATTCAATGCGATCCCTATAAATATACCCATGACATTCTTCAAAGAAATGGATCAAGCAATCCTAAAATTCATATGGAATAACAAACGTCCAAGGATAGCTAAAACAATTCTTGGGAAAAAGATGATGGGAGGCATCACCATCCCCAACCTCAAACTTTACTACAAAGCAGTAACAATTAAAACAGCATGGTACTGGAACAAAGGCAGAGCCATAGACCAATGGAACAGGGTGGAATATCCCTACACACAACCCCAAATGTATGACCATCTAATCTTTGATAAGGGAGCAAGAGAAGTGAAGTGGAGCAAGGAAAGCCTCTTTAACAAATGGTGCTGGCACAACTGGACAACCACATGCAAAAAAATGGGTTTAGACCTTGACCTGACACCATGCACAAAAGTCAGATCAAAATGGATTAAAGACCTCAACATTAGACCACAAACCATAAGGTACATTGAAGACAAGGTCGGCGAAACCCTCCACGATATTGAAGATAAGGGTATCTTCAAAGGTGACACGGAACTAAGCAATCTAGTAAAAACAGAGATCAACAAATGGGACTACATTAAACTAAAAAGCTTCTGCACCGCAAGAGATACAGTGACCAGAATCCAAAGACTATCCACAGAATGGGAAAGGATATTTACACAATACCCATCAGATAAGGGGTTGATATCAATGGTATATAAAGCACTGGTTGAGCTCTACAAGAAGAAAACATCCAACCCCATCAAAAAATGGGGCAAAGAAATGAACAGAAACTTTACCAAGGAAGAAATACGAATGGCCAAAAGGCACATGAAAAAGTGTTCTACATCACTAATCATCAGAGAGATGCAGATCAAAACAACCATGAGATACCACCTCACACCACAGAGACTAGCACACATCCAAAAGAACAAAAGCAACCGCTGTTGGAGAGGATGTGGGGAGAAAGGGACCCTTCTTCACTGCTGGTGGGAATGCCGACTGGTTCAGCCCTTCTGGAAAACAATTTGGACGACTCTCAAAAAATTAGATATTGAATTCCCATTTGACCCAGCAATACCACTGCTGGGAATATATCCCAGAGAGGCAAAAAAGTACAATCGAAACAACATCTGCACATGTATGTTCATCGCAGCACTGTTTACAATAGCCAGAATCTGGAAAAAACCCGAATGCCCCAGAACGGATGACTGGTTGAGGAAACTTTGGTACATCTATACAATGGAATACTATGCAGCTGTTAGAAAAAAGGAGGTCAAGAATTTTGTAGTTAAGTGGATGGGCATGAAAAGTTTCATGCTGAGTGAAATGAGTCAGATAGAGAGAGACAGACATAGAAAGATTGCACTCATCTATGGTATATAGAATAACAGAGTGGGAGACTAACACCCAAGAACTGTAGAAATAAGTACCAGGAGGTTGACTCCATGGCTTCGAGGCTGGCCTCACGTTCCGGGGAAAGGTCAACTCAGAGAAGCGATCACCAACTACATTGTAGTCGAAGGCCATGTGGGGGAAGAGAGTTGCGGGCTGAATGAGGGCTAGAGACTGAGCACAGCGGCCACTCAACACCTTTATTGCAAACCACAACAGCTAATTAGAGAGAGAAAACAGAAGGGAATGCCTTGCCACAGTGGCAGGGTGGGGTGGGGGGGAGATGGGATTGGGGAGGGTGGGAGGGACACTGGGTTTACGGGTGGTGGAAAATGGGCACTGGTGAAGGGATGGGTTCCCGAACTTTGTATGAGGGAAATATAAGCAAAAAAAAAAAAAAAAAAAGAGGCCCAAGTTTGGGCCCCAGAAATACCTGATCCCCTCAGCACTGAGTCAGGATTAGCACCTGACCACCACTGGGTGCGAGTCATCCAAAAATAAATAAATATAAGCAAAAAATAGAGAAAATGTAGATTTAAATATGTTAGCCTTATTTTCAATTTACATTTTAAGACTGTAATCATTTTTGGCATTTTTACAGTAAGCATGACTGTTTTTTTTTTATTGAATCACCATGTGGAAAGTTACAAAGTTCTCAGGCTTATGTCTCAGTTATAATATCCAAACACCCATCCCTTCACTAGTGCCCATATTCCACCACCAAAAACCCCAGTATACCTCCCGCCCCCGCCCCCCCCAACTGCATAACGGATGAATTTCACTTCATTTTCTCTTTACCTTGATTACATTCCATATTTCAACACAAAACTCACTATTGTTGTTGGAGTTTCCCCCCAAGAAAGACAGCCCTACTACCAAGGAAGCATTTGATAATTAGTTTTCCATTGCTTAGAATGAAGAGATATGTAGTCCCACTGCTCCAAATACATAACTCTTTTTTTTCTTTTTCCTTTTCCTTTTTTTTCCCTCATCCCCCTTCCTGCGCCTCATAGTATGGTGGACCCCACATTTCTCCCCGAAAATGGGAAACAACTGGGAAAGAGGGATATTTCCTCTTCTCGGCCGACGTGGGGCTATTGCTTAGTTCACAGTCTAGAGAAATGGCTGCTACTTTGATTACCTTCAATATTTCAACAAAAAACTCACTGTTATTGTTTAGAGTTTCCCCACAAAGTCAGACCTGCTTAAAAGGAACCGTTTCACATTGCTGACAATTAAGAGATGTTAAGTCAGCGGCCACACGGTTTTGGATTTCTGTATAAAGTCCAGGGAAAATTCTGCCCGAAATTGCATAGCCCAGCTCACAATTGGGATTGTTGTAAGAAGCTGCTCTGGATGCCAAAATGGGTTAGAGGGCCTCTGGAATCAAAGTATTTAGGCGCAGAGGGTCCGTTTCACTCTCAGCAGCTCCGGATTTATCTGGGCCGAGGGCGTGCCGGTAACATCCACTTCCCATGATTGCCTATGAGCCCAAAGTATAAAAACTGTATACCTCTGGGTTAGGAGTCTTAGAAGGTGGCTCTCGCCACGTGGATATTGCTGCCGCCGCCATTTTCCATGCAGAAAAACAGGGTGGAGAGGAAAGATCCATCCCCGGGCAGCGCGGAGTTGTAGCCCAGCTCACAGTCCCAGTGCATTGCTGTAAGAAGCTGCTCTGGATGCCAAAATGGGTTAGAAGGCCTCTGGAATCAAAGTCTTTAGGAGCAGAGGGTCCAAGCATGACTCTTTGAAGCTTTAAAGTATCTCAAATTCTTTGTAATTTTATCACTATAACCCATTTGGTCTACCTAATATTTTAGAAGCTAATTACAAGAGTAACTTAAATTTGCATACCCTTCTTTTTAAGACTTGTTTTTAAAATACAGGATTTCAAGTTGCTCCTTGTTTGTCTTTGCAAATAGAAATTTGGTGCATTTTATTTTCTGGAACTACTGCAGTTAATGCCAACATAACCTTGCTTTCTATTATATATATATATTTTTTCTTTTCTTCTAGGTCTACCGAAAGCAGCTGTAATTACTCAGCTGCAGATTTTAAAAGGTTCTGCTGGATTGTGGGCTTTTGGTTGCTCTCCCGATGATATAATTTATATAACCCTGCCTTTGTATCACAGTTCAGGTTCTCTTCTGGGAATTGGTGGATGTATTGAATTAGGTAAGATTTAGTTTTTGTTTGATACATTAAGGGGCTTGGGGGCTTTCTGAGAGATGTACATGGGTTGGGTCGGTGGGGCCAGTGGGGCACCACATTCACCACCACATCCGCAGTTCTCATGACTGGCTTCTAGCTCTGCAGCCAGGAATCGCTCCTGGCCATGCTCAGGGGACCAAATGGGATGCCGGTCAATGATCAAACAGGGCTGGCTGCGTGCAAAGCTTGCACCTTACCCACTCCCTCTCTGGCTCTGTATGCTAGGTCTTTCAAATGTCTGCTGATTGGAACTGATGTTTGAAACTATAGCAGTAGAATTCAGAGTGGTTGTGTATATATGCTTAATTAGAATATTTTCTAAAAGAACATAATTTCATGCCCTGCTCAGTGTATTTCTGAAGTAGAAAGAGTAGTGCCCTGAGAATGTGGTCCTAGGGTGGGATCTCACTGCTGGCTGGGCTTCCCTCTATGTGGTCTCATTCTTCTGTGCCCCTCCCCCATTCCGCCCCTGCCTCTCTGGATGGTGGCAGGAGCCTTCCTGGGTCTGGGTGGAGGGACTGGAAGTGGCCTAGAAAAACCTAGGCCGGCTGTGTGCCAGGCAAATGCCCTGCCTGCCCTAATCTCTGTCTGGCGCTTTGTGAAGTTTCTTGTTGGTGTTCTCTTACTCAGTAGACCTTACTCTCACCCTCAAGATATATCGAAGAAGCTCTAAAGGTTTTTTTTAAAATAAATAATCTGTGTATATTCAGGGTTGGAGCGATAGCGCAGCAGGTAGGGTGTTTACCTTGAACTCGGCTGACCAGGTTCCATTCCTCCACCCCTCTGGGAGAGCCGGCAGGTAAGCTACAGCGGAGAGTATCTCGCCCGCAGGGCAGAGCCTGGCAAGCTACCCGTAGGGTATTTGACATACCAAAAACAGTAACAACACATCTCACAATGGAGACATTACTGGTGCCCACTCTGGCAAATTCATGAGCAATGGGATGACAGTGATACAGTGTATATTCAAGGTCAAACTAAACAAGTATTTCCAGTCTTTGTAAGGAAGGAAGTAGTCTTGTTTTGATACTTGTGAGTCTTCAACTTCTTTGAATGCTTCTTTCATTCCACATGCTGCAGAGGGGATATGTGCGGTGCAAATACAGAATTTTAGGGTGACTCCTTTCTAAAGCATTGTCAGACTGCAAGGTGGATGTTTTCAAATGAACCTGAGAATAATGGATAGTGATAGATTATAAAAACTTTGAAAGTGAGCAGAAGTACTTTAGAGTCATTTGTGTTTTACACTGAGTCTACCCCTGGATTTTTTTCCACCCCTGAGTGCCTCTATTGAATTTTGTTTTTTACAGGAGCTACTTGTGTGTTAAAGAAAAAGTTTTCTGCAAGTCAATTTTGGAATGATTGCAAGAAGTATAATGTGACCGTGTTTCAGTATATTGGAGAACTCTGTCGCTACCTTTGCAAACAACCTAAGGTAAAAGTAATTGTTGCTAGAGGAAAAAGTTATTTCAGATAGAAAAAGTAATGTTTATGGCTTTTTATTAAGCTTGTGTTCTCTTTTGAACATATATCTCTCTCTTTCTCTCCGTGGCTTTTTCCACTCCGGAGATGCCCGTGTCCTCTCTTGACACGTAATGCCTTCTCTTTCTCTGACTGTCTCTTACAATAAAAATTATTTTGCTTCACTATAAAAAAATTTTTAAGTAATGTTTCTGAGTATCTCACTTTCTGCAGAAGTAAGTTTAGCTGACTTTAAAAATATAAAATAAATTTTTATTTTATTTTATATTTTTATAAAGCAGAGAAACAAAGCAGAGAAAATATGAAGAACCTCCCAAAAAGGTGCCCGGGGACTTTCTTTTATGAGGGTAGAACAGACCCACATTTCCATCCATTTCAAACTTGGACTGATTAAAATTTCTATAAACCTAAAATGCATCTTATTATTAAGTTTGAGGCATGTTATCTTTCCATAAACCAGTTATTCCAAAATCTAACTGGATAGCATTTTTAAAAGTTACAAAATAGTTTGTCTTTTTTTTTTGGCACTGTGATTTATATTGTTGTTTACAATAGATTTTCAGGCATACAGTGTTCCCATCTCCATCCCGACCAGTCCCCACTCCATATCCCCATTCTTCCACTGTGTGCCCCAAATCCCCTGCCACCCCACAACCTCACTCCTTGATTGTTACTTTTTTAAGTGTAACTGTATTTAGGTCCCATTGTTAGTAGTGTTGGATGTAGTTGGATATATACAGATACTTTGCCTCTACACCAGAGAGGGGCCCAAGACCAGTGCCCTTCACCCCTATGTGACTTCCAACTAATAACACTGACCATTCTTCCATTTTTTCCCTTTAAGTAATTACATTAGAATATCTTTTCGTTTGTTTTTGCTTTAAATGTGAATTATAAGTTTTGTTTCCAGATGTACTCATCTCCCCCCCCAGCCATCTTTTCCACATGCTTTTGGCCAGTAGACTCTTCCATCTGCAAGTAGACAGGCAGAAAGAGTTTCAGGGGCTGAAGTTTGTCTATTACTTTGCTTGCTTTTCCACACCTCAGAAGTCATTTTCCTTTGCCTGGTCTCACTTATGTTTTTTAAAAATTGCTAATTTTCTCGACATTCTTGAAGCTCCATAGAAATTTCTCATCCTGCACTCAAATCAACGCCAACCCTTACAGAATGGTGAGAGTGGCTGCCTCACCAGACACGGGGTGGGAGCAACCCCCTGACCTGCCTTTGGCCTTGGAGAAGCACCAAGAGGTCCTTACTCAGCAGCCCCCCTGGCACCCCACCATCTGAAGGCGTGTGTGCTGTGCTGGGATTCTGCTCGGTGACTTCTGGTTACCACTTGGATGCAGAATCCCTCCTACACTTACCTGCAGCGTGGCTGATCCCACCGTAGGCACTGAAATAAGACTCTTCTAATGATCACAGATTGCACAGGGGCGACCACACAGAAAAGGGTGTGAAACTTAATCATTTAATTTGCAATATGCTTTTATTCACTTTCGGCTTCTGTTGCCCAAGGAGGAGAGCCCTCCTGAACTTCCTCCTTGTGGCATGACTCATCCTCTCATTCCTTGCTGGGAGAATATCCACAGCCATAAATGCCCACATTTCATCACTGAGACAGAAAGTCCCTTTTATTTCTGTTTTTTAAGATAGCGGTTCATTCTGGTTCGGGTAACATGGTTACAATAGTATTAGTTACTCCTTTGTTGCTCCCCATGCCGCCTCCCCACTGCTTGGTGCTGAGTTTTGTCATTCAAAGCCAAAGGTTTGTCATTGTTCGATAATCTTTTTCTTTGGGGAGACTGCTAGTATCAGGGTTGGAGACTTGCCTGAAAAGCCCTGAAAAAAAAAAAACAGTGATATTGCCAAAAGCTTATTGTTTTCTCTCCTAGTTTGCACTGTATTCTTTGGTGGTGTAACAATCTGAACTAGGGTACCTTAAGGAATCATTGCTCTCCAGTGACCTACAAGCCACTTTCAGTAAAAGACACAGTAGGTTGTACCTGGGACACTTCTTCATGGATTTTCTGAATCAGGCTTCCAGCCATTCCTGTTCTTCTGGGATAGCCGCATTAGCCCTGGAAAGCTTATTTTCTCATTTCTGGAGTTCTGCTCTCTGAAATCAAGCTGCAATTAGTGTCTTCAGGTATTTTAGCTTGTGCAGGGTCACACAGAAGTGAAGTTGGTGGAAAGATGTTGAATAGTTTTGTGATTTTTTTCTTTTATTGAATCACCATGTAGAAAGTTATAAAGCTTTTAGGTTTAAGTCTCAGTTATACAATGCTTGAACACCCATCCCTTCACCAGTGCACATATTCCACCACCAAGAATCACATATACATTTTCCCACCCCCTCACCTCCCCAGCCCCCCACCCCACCTATGTAGCTAATAAATTTCACTTTACTTTCACTTCTCTCAACTTAGTTACTAAATACTTAAATACAGAAATTCAAAACTGTGCGGCTGCTATTGTGGCCGCTCGACCTCATATCTCTTCATTCTCAGCAATGGAAAAATAAATTATCAAATGCTTCCTTTTCAGCAGGTCCAACTTTGGGGGGAGAAACTCCAAACAATAATAGTGAGTTTTTTGTTGAAATCTTGAATGTAATCAAAGTATAGTTTTGTGATTTTTATGAAGTGTCCCAGATTGCTGTTCGAAGTGATTGGCATGATTTTCATCTCATCAAGGATGTAGGCGTATGCTTATTCAAGACTTACCTGCATTGGGTGGTATGAAAAATAGTGTCGACTTTCACTTCTGCTTCCAGGGTAACAAGACACTCCTTCCAGCCCACTCAAAAGTCCCTTGAAGATGAATAACAGGAAAAGTAGGCCAATATTTAAATTATCCCCCTTTAAACACGGTGCCTAAAATCCAATTTTTTTTGCTTCTTCTTTTCAAATAATTTTTATCAAATTTTGTGTGCAATTAATTTTTTAAATTTTCCTTTACATGTGATTTTTTAAATTACTGTTAATAGTAATTTTCATGTGCACACTATTGCTATATCCTACCTACTGACAGTACTGACAGAGTGTCAGCCGTCCTCTTTCTCGGTCTGTCCTCCCCTCCACTTAGCAAAGAGTTCTGTAGGTCAACTCTCAAGATTTGTTTTCGTTGACGATTGTCTGTTCCCCTTACTGAGTTTCCTTACACTCCACTCACGAGAGATTTTTCCAGTCAGCATTTGTCCTTCTATTTTTGTTACACTTTTCCAGTAACACCTCTAGTTCCATCCATGGAGCAGCAAAAATTTCATCTTTCTTTATAGCTGAATAGTATTCCAGTGTGTTTATAAGTCACAGGTTTTTTTTTTACCCACTTGTTTGTTCTCCAGCACACAGGTTGTTTCCAGATGTTGGCTATTGTGAGTAGTGCTGCAATGAACACAGAAATGAATAGCTTTTTGAATAATCGTTTTTGTACCTTGAGTGTAGTATTTTGAGTGTACTTTGACAAGAAGTTGAATCTCTGATCTTCTTAATAATACTTTGTTTGATCCATGGACACATGTGTTTTGAAATGGGAAACTATATCAATTTTTTGCAATTTTGTAGACTAGACACAAACAGTTTTACTTCCAAAACTTTTATTTCTCATTTAAAATGTCTCTTCTGAATATTCTATTCATTTATCTGTTTGACACATGCTTTTATCTATTTTAACTTTTATTTCACCTAATGAAGATATTAATAATTTGTTTTATTTACTATAAGGTGTGTGCCTTCACAATTTTTAAAAAATCTTTTAACTTATTTTTTAATCTTTTAACTTCTGAATAGAAGGAAAATATCATAGCCTCAGAGTATTTGAGAGAGAGAACTTAAAATTGAGAATAGGATTCCTGACTACTCTTAGTTTAAGTAAATATTTTAATTTTTAATAAAAGTTCTTTGAATATAAGATTGTGTTTGTGAAAAAAAAAACCAAAAAAACAAAAAACCGCTAAACCTTTACCTGACTGTAGACTGGAGAGGAGAGAAGCAAGTAGAGCTCTCCCCCAAGGAAAACCATAATTATTTAAAGCAGAGATGCATCACATTGCCTAATCCCCTTCACTGATTTTGTAGAAAACAGTACAAGCAGTTCTTGGCATTAAAAATTTTTTTTAAAAAAGATGACTCTGATTTAGCATCTGACTCTTAAGGAGACAAAGAGAGCTTGCTCTTCCGTCCATTGTCTCTATATTTGCCCCTGAAAAGGTGGGCAACAACATAGCCACTGTCAGGAGGGCAAGAGAGTGAGCAGGTGGGATGTCCTCTCCCTTGAAATGTTAAATATATGACTCTGAAGCTGTGACTGGGAGTCCTACAGACACTTACTTAAAATAAATCCTCATGTGAAAGAAAACAAAACCACATGCTCACTAAATCCATCCAGACCTGTTTTCAATATTAGGGTAAGAATTTATTCCAGACGATCTCTAAAGGCAAAAGTTTGCGTGTTCATAGAGCATTGCATGAAAGTCCCAGGGGTGCCTTCAGAAGGATTCAGCAATCACCCACACCTTAACACACCCAGCCTCACCCTTATTTTCCTTTTTAAAGCCTCAGTTACAAATGCTCCTTTGTCGGGTTCTTTTTTTTTTTTATCTTGAGTGACAGTAGTTACAAAGTTATTTATGATTGGGTTTCAGTCGCCCAATGTTTCAACACCCATTCCTTAATCAGTGTACAACAAATATTCCTTTGGTACAAACATCGGGTGAGCCCCTTTAAAGTGATGGAGCAGAGCCAGAGAGATAGCACAGTGGGTAAGGCAGTTGACTGTGGACTCGGGTTCAGTCCCAAGCATTGCATGTAGTCCCCTGAGCTCTGCCAGAAGTGATTCCTGAGCAGAGTCAGGGATAAACCTTGAGCACAGCCAAGTATAGCCTAAAATACAAACAAAAAATTTAAATAATAAATAATAATTTAAAAACGAAAAGTAAGGGAACGGTTAATATCATGAACAATGGAGTTATCATTCTCTAGCCTTAAGATGAAAAAATAGCTCATCCTCACCTCTAGTTTTTCCAGCTTTTCATTACTTAAACACCAACATCCTACAAACTGCATCTACAGGTTCTAGTTTTTATGCTTTTTAATACCAATGTCTCACTTATCACTGATAAGTGAGGAATTCGGGGGCATCAGTGAGTCTCTAGAGGACCCCTACCTTAGATTCATCTTATATCAGGAACTTGACAGACCAATTGGCAATTGACCATATTAGGGATCGATTTGGTTTCTAGGGGTAGAATCATATGTTTCACTCACTCACACACTCACTCATCCACTCACTCACTCACCCACTCATTCTCTCATTCATTTATGCAAATAACGCTGTCGAATGGAACATACAGGAACACACAATGAGGTTATGGGGACCCTCTTTCTCATGGCATTTACACGTTAGTATGAGGAGAAAGAAAATACATCAACAGATACATGAAGAACAACTGTGAACAATAATAAGATGCTGAGGAAACAAAATAGGGTAAAGTGATGGGAAGGAGGACAGTGAATTGGGGTGTGCTCCTTTCATTGGGCAGTCAGGAACCCCAGGAAATGAGAAAGATGCAGTAGACTAGGAGAATGAAGGTCCTATGTGGGATTGTGGGGGAGGGGCAAAGTGGTGCTGACTTCATCTAGATCTTTGGAACTTGCAAACTGGATTGCTTCACCAATGATGCACTGAAAGAGTATAAAGACAGTTGCAGTCTGAATGTTTTACATTTCCTTGTCCCTGGTTAAATCCTTAGTGCTTTACTGTTTTTTTCTTTCCTGTTAAAAACAAATGTATAAAAGTAATAGTTCTTTTACCATGTTCTCACTTTCTTAGCTTCTACCTAATTCCCAGTGTTTTATCACCATGTTTCCTTCCACTTCACATCTTGTAAAAGGTGTCATTATTAAAACACTTGGCTTTGGAAACTTTTCTTCACACATAGTAACCTGAAAAATGACATTTTAAAACTAATTCAGGCGTGGTTGTTGAGGTAGTGATTTGTTTCACTACCAGTTTTCTTCTCTGCAGCCCTCAAAACAATGTTCTTTCCAAAATCCTACTTTTTTAAAAGATATTTGAAAACTGTAAGTTATTTTTCCACAAGTAATTTAAGTGTATTTACTATGTTAGAGAAAATAATCTAGCCTTTAAAAACGTGGTTTCCTTAAATCAGAGCTGTATTTAGTAATTTAGTATTTTTATACTTCATATGAAATCACTTAGAAAAGTTAGCAAAGTGGCAAAACCTTCTTTTCTGCTTAGAAACTACAAATATTATAATATGGAAAATGATAAGAAAAAGCAATTAGCAGCCTAGATTCTAGTGAAATTATAAAGAAATTCATTAATTTTGTGAAATGTTTTAAACCGTAAATTTAGCCTTTTATTATTGCTAACATTAATATTTAATTATTCATATTTTATAGATAGTGGCACTACAAAACATAAATGTAGTTGACTGTTAATTTAATTAATTTTTTGTTTTGAAACCATAAGCAGTGGTACTCAAGGACTACTCCTATTTCGCTTCTCAGGAATCACTCCAGGAAGTGTTCAGGGAACCATGTAGTGCCAGGGATCAAACCCACTCCTTTTGCACACAAAGCATACACTCTACCCTGATGAGTTATCTCTCCTGCTCCTTTTAGTCAACTTTTATAATTGTGCTGTCATTTCCGCTCAGATTACACATATTTCGAATTTAACCTTATGTAGAAAATCAGCAGAGCATCTTTCTTTTCTTTTTTCTTTTCTTTTCTTTTTTTCTTTTCTTTTCTTTTCTTTTCTTTTCTTTTCTTTTCTTTTCTTTTCTTTCTCTCATTTCTTTCTTTTTCTCTTCTCCTTCCTTCCTTCCTTCCTTCCTTCCTTCCTTCCTTCCTTCCTTCCTTCCTTCCTTCCTTCCTTCCTTCCTTCCTTCCTTCCTTCCTTCCTTCCTTCCTTCCTTCCTTTCTTTCTTTCTTTCTTTCTTTCTTTCTTTCTTTCTTTCTTTCTTTCTTTCTTTCTTTCTTTCTTTCTTTCTTCCTCTCTCCCCTCCTTTCTTTTTCTCTCTGGGCCACACCCAGCAGTACTCAGGGGTTCACTCCTGGCTCTGCACTCAAGAATCACTCCCAGCAGCTCAGAGGAACACATGAGATGCTAAGGATCAAATCTGGGTCAGCTGCATGCAAGGCAAGTGCCTTATTTGCTGTACTATCACTCTGGAACCCTCAGGGCTATTTTAATTCTACAGCCCCTTCTGATGACTTATGATTTTCCTATGACATTTCCTCTTCTCTTGCATAGTTTGCTGTAAGTATAGCATACATAATACACATAAAATTCAAAATGTGTGTTTTTTATGTTATTGTCAAGTTATTATAGTTATTTTTGGGGGGAGTCATTTTTTAAAATTTGTTTGTTTTATGGGGTTTTCCCAATGGTGCTCAGGACTTACTCCTGGCTCTGAGCTCAGGAATCACTTCGGGTGGTGCTTGAGAGATCTTATACGTTCCCAGGGATAGAACCCAAGTTGGCTGCGTGCCAACCTGCATACAGCAGGTGTCTTACCTGCTGTACTATTCTCAGGCCCCTGTGTAGTCAAGAGTTTTTATACACAGAGTTTCAGCTCTACTGACTTGGTGCCCAGCCCTGTGCTGTTCAAGGGCAACTGTATTTCTCAGTCTTTTCTACAAAGCGGGTCCCCACTTACCACTCCCTCTCCCCAATACCACCACATCTTTCCTGCTCCAGGACAAAAAGGCAGCTTATCTCTCTGCCTGCCTTTCTATCCTAGGCTGCTCTTATCTGTGGGCTTCTAAATTGGCACTTGGCTGCGGACTACATTCTTCTGCTGTTGAATGCTGAGTGTCTGTGAAGGAAGCCAGCTGTTGAAATGCACGTCATTCTGAGTTTTACCTAAGGTGTGTTGGTGTGGAGTAGAAAAGCAGATCTCCAGAGGTTTTTAGGAAAAACAGGCCCTATCTTAAATAGAATCAGAATGGAAGAAGTCATTTTCCCTCAGGTGGGTGATTTCATACTTAGGTGCCCCATAAGGATTTAGACAGATCTTTTGTTTTCTACATCAAGCAATGAGCAGGCTGAGGCACAAGTGGTTGAACCCCTGTTCTCAGTGTGAATTTATGTTTCTTTTCTGTTTTTCACTTTATCAACAGATATTCTTTGTTTTCTGAGTAATCAAGGTTGACACAAAATTACCTGCATTTTAACTTGAGACCCAGAGGTTCGCTTTTCATTGCCATATAAAGAAGCTATTCAGTCCCGGATGTTAGGGATTTTCTGAGTAGGATTAAGCACTTTTTTCTGGAAGAATGAGACTTTGTTTCTGAGAGAGTATTGTTAGAAGCCTGTGTTTCAGCCCAGAACAAATAAATCTGTGACCTGAGAGGAGGTAACTATAGTTCAACCACTAACTTTGCCACCAGTACTGGGAAATAGCCCCCAAAGAAGGTTCTGTGGAAAGAGCCGTGGTTCAAGTTGCAGTCACTCCCCTATTAATCTCATGGCACTTTGATGCCTCCTGCTTGAAAGTGTTTTTTAGTGAAACTCAAGACCCTGGACTCCCTAGATTAAAAGTTCTGTCCTGTTCAGCAAATACTCTTTAACCTTTTGAATGGGATTCCAAATTAATGGATATACAAACATTTAAGCCACAAGGCCTGAATTAGAAACTTGATTTGGATTGATTATTGTTGAAGTCATGGGATAAGGCTTGACAAAGTGGAGCATGGGTTTGGGGACCTGCTGGGTTGCACGAGACACACACTCAATGATGCTCTGGAGCTATTTCTGACTCAGGAATGACCTCTGGGGTTGCTCAGG
Organism: Sorex araneus; assembly: GCF_027595985.1. Classification (NCBI taxonomy): domain Eukaryota; kingdom Metazoa; phylum Chordata; class Mammalia; order Eulipotyphla; family Soricidae; genus Sorex; species Sorex araneus. Next base: position 31,006,158 of record NC_073307.1, on the reverse strand, counting down.
GGACCATACGGGGTGCCAGGGATCAAACCAGGCCCAGCTGTGTGCAAGGAAGTTGACGTAACCACTGTACTACCTATCTAGCCTGGGTGTAGGTACCTTTTAAAATCTGGTTTTATCCCTTCTCCCCTTCTTCTCTCTCCCTCTCTCCTTTCTTCCTCAACTTGCCTTCTCTCTCTCCCTTCCTTCCACAGGAAGGTTGTGAACCTGTCTTATACTCCTGGCACTGTCCTGGGCAATGGGGGACAGCAGAGGACCCAGCAGGTAACAATCCCTACACACATAGTCCTGACCTTTCCATGAATTCAAATTCTCTCTTGTCAACTGGCATGTGACCTTTGATCTGAACTTTAAATACGCTAAGTGTAAAGAATGCTTTTGATTTTACAAGATTATCATGATGAAAATGCAATAATGCAATAGATGTGGTGGCCAAACATATTCACTCACTTTACTTCTTCTGACTTCACTGCAGATCTAACTGTTGCTGTACTGCACTGTCGTTTCGGTATTGCCAACTTTCTCTCCTCCTCACTACTTCAGAGTCTGCATAGTTTCCTGGGAGTCCCTCCGAGTTTCAGTGTCTTCCACTCCTCCTTTGTATGACTCTATGTGGTGCCTCTTTCTCAAAGCTTGCAGTAAGTTTCTCCATCTTTTCTACTTCCTATCTCTCATGCACACCCTATGACTGCATCTCTTTGTTATGGTTTGCATCTTAGTCACTGGTGCACTCTCTCTCTCTCTCTCTCTCTCTCTCTCTCTCTCTCTCTCACTCACTCACTCATACGTGAGTGATCGCTTTGCAAATCTGGACAATTTTTTTTCTTCCTTGTGTCAGTCTATTCATCCTCCATTTCAATGTCCCCTTTTACTTATAAAGAGTATTCATAATTTTATCTTTTTAAAATCTGTTCTTTCCAATTTTCTGTGGTATGCATGAAGATATCAGAAGAAATATACATTCTGTTTCCATGGCAGCAGTAAATAATGACTCCTTTCATCTTTCTTTATAAGCCTCAATGTAGAGTCCTCTGGGTTTTCTTTCAGAGGAGAGTAAAATAGAATAAAGCTATTTTGAGTGTTAAATAAATGAATTAGGTTATTCTGAACAAGTATCTTATCCTGATTATGATCATTTGCTTCGTTATGTTAATTAACTTTTTGGGGATTGAATTCTTGTTCTTATTTAGTAAGCTATCCACACAAGTTAAAGTCCACGGAATTTGGTATAAACCACTTTCTTACTGGTTTCCAGAGTATGCCAACATGTTTTATAAACAATGGTCCTTATTAAAATTAATTTGTGACCTGAGAAGTGTTTGAGTTATGCCATATAAAAGATTGTTGATTTGCAATGCTACTGTTTTATGCAGGAAAGTGGTGGTGGAAATTTGAGAGCTAGTTCCTTGCAAGATAAGCAATATCTGACATCCTCATAGGAGGTGGGAAACAGGACAGAACAACTCAAGATTCTAGTGAGTGGTAGAAAAGGTTCATCTGGCTTGGAAATGGCTCTGAGTGAGTTCTTCTCTCTCTGCAGAATATTTAACTTTACCAGCTGATGTAGGCCTGTAGGCCTAAGAGACTAGCAGGCTAGATATTCAATATATCCTCAACCTTGGCTGACTCATGTTATATTTTTAAATTTGATGTCTATTTCATCAAATTAGTACACTCGTGCTTGAAAACAGCAGCAGCAAAAAAGTTCCTGCAGGAGAAACAGTGAGCCCTACTGCCATATTCAGTCTCTGAGGGAAATAGTATAGTATTTTAATATATTTTTGTTAACTCTCCTTTTTCATCATAAAGTATGTTATGTAACTGTTTTCTGACTTTTTTATTCACTTTTATTTTTTTATTTTTTGCTTTTTGGGTCACACCTGGCGATGCTCAGGGGTTACTCCTGGTTCATGCACTCAGGAATTACTCCAGTTAGTGCTCGGGGGGCCATATGGGATGCTGGGAATCGAACCTGGGTTGGCTGCATGTAAGGCAAACGCCCTACCAGCTATACTATCTCTCCAGCCCTTGTTCACTTTTAACTACTACCTGACCACCTTGTAATTTATCATTTATTTGTCTTCCTACTTACATAACACCCACACACATACACATACATACACACACACACTTATGCCAATATACTTATGACATGTTAAATATATATATATTGATATGGGGATGGAGAAATAGTAGAGCAGGTAAGGCATTTGCCTGGCAAATGGCCAACTGAAGTTTGACACTGGCTTCACATATGGTCCCTTTAGCATCTCTAGGACTGATCCGAGTACAGAAGAGCCAGGAATGATCGGAGCTCTATTAGCCATGGCCCCCTAAGCCCCAAATATATATGTGTTTGTGTGTAATGCTAACCAGTTGTTTAAATTATTATAGAGGACAACATCTTATTGCCTATCACTTATAATAAATGCCTTGTTCATTTTTGTTTAACCTTATAAAAGCCTGGCACTAATTCATCTTAAGCTGTGCATCATACAGTTAATAATGCTTCAAGTTTGTTTTCTTTAAATTTCTGTTTGTCCTTAAGAACCAGTCATTTTCCTTCTAAATGTGAGCCATGTTCTGATGTCACTGTAGACGATTCTTCTGGGATCAGAATAGAAATGTTTTGTGAGCTCACCCTGGAGTGCTCAGAATTTCATCGGACACTGCTCTTCTCATGACATTCCTCAACCCAAAACAGTGTCTATTTAATTCGACTTTTCCCAAGAGTGAGCTTCCGGGACTTAGCTATGGAGTTGCTAGGACAGACTCAAAGATGTACTCTCTAAGTTTCTAAGAATGTAACTTCTTAAGAAAGTCTCCCTAAATCTAAAAGTGATGAAACTGCTTCTTAAGCAAGTTTCCAGCCAAGCCTTCTGCCTTCTGCATCCATTTGCTTTCGGGAGCAAGTTCTTACCTGTAGACTTAGAATTTAGCCTTCTCCGCTCCATATCAGCCCCCTACCTCTTGCCTTTTCACTTTAAAGTTTCCGAAGCTATCCTTTATTCTTTTTTAAAATTTTGTATGTTAGCTCTGAGATAACATGGTTTACACTAGTGTTACTGTTTCTGCTTTGGGTGTACAGAGATACAGCAGCACTACCAGCAAAGTACCCACAACCCTTCACTTCAGTCCCTAGGTCTCTTCTAGCCCATCCCCAACCCACTCAATGACTTATGCTAAATACTTTGCAAACATTGCCAGTGGTGATTAGATATGAGGTTAGAGATATGCAATTGGTTACACTTTGTATCATTATAATCCTTTGAACAAATTTTCTTTGTTTTATTTAGGCACTGTGATTTACAATACTGTTCATATAGTTTCAATCATGCAATGTCCCAACATCACACACACACCACCAGAGTGTCAGCACACCTCCACCAATGTCAACAGATTCCCTCTCATCCCATCGCACCCCCATTCCTCTTAATAAGCTGAATTTTATAGGCTACTCTCAGAACCTGTTATCATTGGTTGTTTGTTGTTCTGTGAATGTTTTTGTATATCTTTATAAGACTAAAGCAATAGCACAGAGGGCAAGGTGCTTGCCTTGCACGTAGCCGACCTGGGTTCGATTCCTCTGTCCTCTTGGAGAGCCCGGCAAGCTACCAAGAGTATACCACCTGCATGGCAAACCCAGGCAACCTACCCGTCGTGTATTCGTATGCCAAAAACAGTAACAACAAGTCTCACAATGTAGACGCTACTGGTGCCCGCTCCAGCAAATCGATGAACAACTGTAGGACAGTGCTACAGTGCATATATCTTTATATTTCACAAATTAGAGAGATCGTTCTAATAGTTACCATTTCCCTCAGACAGACTTCATTTAGTGTGATAGCCTCTAGTTCCATCTTTGCCTAAGAAAATTCCAATTTATGTATCTACTCATCTGTTCTTGGGCACTTGGTTTGTTGCTAAATCTTGGCTAGGGTGAATAGTGCTGCTATGAACATAATTGAAATATCTTTTTCAAATACATTTGGGGGCTCTTGGGGTAAACTCCAAGAACTAGAATTTCTGGGTCCTATGGAAGCTCAGTTCTTAAGTTTTTGAGAAATGTCCATACTGTTTTCCATAAAAGCTGAGCCAGACCATATTCCCACCCACTGTGAATGAGGGTGTCTTTCCCCCAGCCAGTGTTGATTGTTTTACTCATTTTGATATAGGCATTTCTCACTGGCATTAGATGATATCTCATTGGTCTTTTGATTCACATTTCCTGGGTGAAGAGTGACAAAGAGGACTTCTCATATACCCATTGACTATCCGTCCTCTTTAAACAAGTTCCCAATATTAGTTCTTTTTTTGTAAGATTTAATAGATTAAAATATTTTAAAACTGAGATTTTAAAAATATTTTTAAAATCTGAGGTAAGTAATGTGAGTGATCATTTTCACAATGTCAGGAACATTTATTTCTCTATTTTATTAGTTATTAAATTATTATTAGTTCTCACTTTGTTTTACTTTTAGTGAAGTGAAGATAGAGGTACCTTGGAATCATGGATTTACTGTGAGTACACTGATAAAATGTTCCTTAATTTTTATCAGTGTATTTTTATCAGGTTAATTAGTGTTCATAGAACAAACCAGAGTTTCATTTTTCTTTTATTTTAAAATAGGAACTAGAGTGAAAATAGGGGAATATTCCACATACAAAAAAAATAAGTAGGTAATAGTTTTGATTATATTTGTAAATCCAAATACCACATGCATAGTAAACATTATAACAGGCATTAACTATGTGTTGCAGCATATATGTGAGTAGTTAGTATTAATTTTAGGTAGAGGAATAAGTTAAGAATCAGATGGGGAGGCTGGAGCAATAGCAAGTGGTCAGGGTGTTGCTTTGCCCTCGACCGACCCAGCTTCAATTCCCAGCATCCCATATGGTCTCTCGAGCGCCGCCAGGAGTAATTCCTGAATGTAGAGCCAGGAGTAACACCTGTGCATCATTGGTGTGACCCAAAAAGAAAAAGAATTCAGATGGGACTCAATCTCTGGTTTAAAGTTATATAAATAATAAAGAACAGACTTGAAAATACAAAATCACATCGTTTCATTAGCCAAATGACATGGTTTATAACTTGTGTTTGTTTTCTGTTTTAGTCCCTTTTCTTACCACACACAGGCATTCTTGATATTTGCCATCTAGTTAATAATAATGAAGGAGATAATTAGAACCTGGAATTAAATAAATCGCAAATATGATCTTTTCTTCCAACAGAGAGAAGGAGAAAAGGATCACAAGGTACGTTTGGCAGTTGGAAATGGTGTGCGGAAGGATGTATGGAAAGAATTCTTAGACAGATTTGGAAATATCAAGATGTGCGAGTTTTATGGAGCTACTGAAGCAAACATTTGTTTCATGAACCACACTGGGACAATTGGATCCGTTGGGAGGACCAATTTCTTTTACAAAGTAAGTATAGCATATTCCTTACAAAGAAAGTATTGTCATTGATGAACTATGGTGCTACAGGCAATGAAAATCTCAGGCTTCTCCCAGTATTCATCTCTGTTAAAGTGAACAATTACACCTAACTCTTTTGTTGGTTTTCCAATTTAATAACATACTGTGTAAACAAATAGCAAAGGGCTATGATAGACAGGTAGATAGATAGACAGGCAAACAGACTATATACTAAGCTGACTCTATTTTTTTTTTTTTTTTTACTTTTATAGTTTAGGTAACATTGCTACAAATCAATAGTATTAAAAGTTTAGGGTACTGATGTACAGACTTACTACTCCCCACCGCCAGAGTATTCACAACTCTCCACCACTGTCCTGTGTCACTGCTAATTCATTTCTCTTGAAAATTCTTGAGCCACTATTTCCGCTTACCTTTTTAGGGGGAGTGTGGAGGGGGAACACTCTCCACAACCATCAGCCCTTGGTGATGCTTAAAAGCTGACTCCTGGCTCTGAACTCAGGGATCCCTCCTGACTGTACACAGGGACCATGTGGGATATCGGGGATTGAACCTAGGTCTGCCACATGGAAGGAATTTGCCCTGCCTGCTATACGAACACTTTCACCCAATCTTTTATTTTTATATTACTCAAAAATTGTGTATAGGCTTATAATATAGGATTTCCTTTAAGAAAATATCAAGTGCCATGAAAATCTTAAAAACAATAAAAAAATCATTTTATAGGAGCAAAAGATAGATCACAAATGACTAAATAACACATGTGGAAGATGGAAGATGGTAGCCAGATGTCTTCAGCTAGCTTGAAAGACATAATTACCAGGAAAGAATTTATATTCAACAATGCTTTTAAAGAATAAAAATGTTTGGTGTTGGAAAAGATACTGTAAATTTGTACATCAAAAACACTTTTTTTTTTTTGCTTCTTGGGTCACACCCGGAGATGCACAGGGGTTACTCCTGGCTCTGCACTCAGGAATTACTCCAGGCAGTGCTGGGGGACCATATGGGATGCTGGGAATCAAACCCAGATTGGCCGTGTGCAAGGCAAATGCCCTACCTGCTGTGCTATTGCTCCAGCCCCCAAAGCCATTTTTGATGTACAGAGTAAGCACTATTGTGACCATGTTTCTGAAACAACAGAAAAAGTAAATTTTTTTAAAGAATAAAAGTGAAAATAGGTTCTAAAATGTATATAACCCCCAAGAAAGCTATAGATATAAAAAGCAAATTGAGAATCATAATAGGACATTTTATCATTTGATCAAAATCTTCAATGATGTAGAATATTTAAATCATGCAGTAAAATGTTTGCATTACAGGGACAGATATGGAACACTGTGTCTGAAAACTGCAAAGTGGTTATTTTTCTCAGTGATTTATGAGGCATTCATAATTCATTAAATATAATTGGGTCACTTTGGGAATTCCAGCAAATGTCATTGGGTTGAATATAGATGTATGTATATATATATGGATTATGTTCTCTGACAACAGTTTAATTAAGAAAGATAATTCTAGAGGATGGATCATACGGCTCAATTGACTGAGGACATGCCTGCAGCCTGAGACTTAGGTTCATTCCCTGTCACTGCATCATTCCCCACTGCATAGATGGGTGTGGTCCCTGAGTACCACCTAACATCACCACCACTACCACCACCGCCCAAAGTAAATCAGATGCTTTATATTAGGAAAACAAATGATCTCCAAGTATCTGTGAATCATCAAAAACAAATAATTTGAGCTGAATCATATAAAAAATTGTGACTCTTTCAAATGTGTGGACATAGTTAAGCACAGCTGAAACGCGATGAGCTGAATATCTGTATCTGTAAATGGAATGAAAAGCATTAAAACAACTGAAATAAATTCAGAAACCAAAATGGAAAAAAATGACAGAGAGAAGGGATGACTGAAATATAAAGGAAGTGTCAAAGATATAATAATGAAAGTGTTATATTACACCGAGCCAGTAATAGTCTACCAGGTACCACAGTAGAAACGAAACAAGCTACTTGGTGAATTGAGCCATTCTATAGTACTCCTCCAACAAGGGTAGCAATGTAGATATGTATTTATGTCATTGGTTTGACTTTACTATCATTTTATAATGTTTGATATTCTCTATAAAACTATAATAATGATAATGCAGAGTGATTCTTGTCATTAATTTATTTAGAAAAGTTCTGATTTTCAACTCAGCTATTTTTTCTGATTGGAAATGAAAAAATTTAAATTTCATACATAAATTCCAACCTGTGGGGTTTCTTGGTAATTCATATATTGTTTGTTATATGACAGGTGATCACTAGATATTGAAACAATAATTAACTCATCATTAAATGGATATATTTAATAATTTCTTCTTTCAAAACTTAGGCCTAATAAGAATGAATTTGTGCCTTAAGGGAGGAATCAGACTGTAAACAAAGATGAGATATAAAAAGTGAAGGGAAAAGATGAGGCAGAAATATAACTCCCCTGACCTAAATGTCTTTGTTGCTGTACTTATTGTATAAATGCAAGAGACTAAAAGGACATAATTTTCATATATGTTGCCACAGCAAACACTATAAAACTTTGGTAACATTGCATTTGAGATAGACTCTCAAGTAAAAGCTATGATCTGCCTTTTTCTTTTTGACACTTCAGGTTAATAATTGGAAGGAACAAGTATGAAGTCCATAGGGCAAATAGAACTTGGAAGAAGGAAGAAAATAAATCCAAATAAAAGGAAGCTAAAACATATAGATGTACATAAAAATGATAAGTCCTCCAAAATGGCCTAGAAATGTTTAGAAAAGCAATGTCTTATAGCTAGGAAAATTGCAATCGTATTCTCTTGGAAAATTAGCTCAGAGAAGAAAAAAATGCTCAAGGAGTACATAAACCTACATTAAAATTAAAACTAGCATGCTCAACTCAAAGTACAAAATACAAGGAAAAATGAAAATTTATACATATGAGAGTCACATTAAGGACCTTCTAAATAAATAGGACAATACATCATTAAAACATAAGATGATAAGATTGAGGAGTCTTACAAATACAAAAAATAGCAAAAGCAAATAACAACATAAAAATAATTGTAAAGGATTAGGTTGGAAAACATAAGCAATGATCTGCTTAACTGGTGCTCCTGCAGGGGGGAAAAAAACATCGAGGATTTTTTTTCTGAAATCTAATGATGAAATTTTTTTTTTCTGAAACTTAATGATGAATACTGAATTTTTTTTTCTGAAACCTAATAATGAAAGAAAGCTTTCTAAAAGACTTAAATCACTGGCAAAAGAGAACATTGTATGTCAGAAGATAAAGAAATATGGTACAGAATTGTCATCAAAAAAATATACCCAGGTAGGATAACTATAAAGCATGTATGAAGTGTGGGGAAGATCTCTGGCATCTCTCTAAAACAAATTTCAAGGGGAAAAAAAGGAAAGTAACATTTTTGTTAAGGAATTTTGTTCTGAACTCAGTGTCTCCGTGGCAGAAACATCTATCTTGGGACTAAAGGTAGATGTGACGCATTGGTTTTACAGAAGGATACCAGGTCACACTTTAAATGTAAAATGTAGAAAGCCTTGTGGTCAATTGGGAAAAGAATCAATGGCTAGCGCAGAGGTGGTTTTGGCCTCACACATGGCAGGTATCAGGTACCAGATGGTGATAGAGGTACAGAGTTGAGTACATGTTCTAAGCAGAAGATCAAGTAGATCTATTTTCTTTTTAGTGTGATCTGACTATTAAAGGTGTAGTACACCATTTATGATAGATTATTTTTTGCTTGAGATTTGGAGCAATGCTATTTTTTAAAATTTTTTTCTGTTTTGCTTTGCTGGTTTTTTAACAATGTTTTTTAGTGCAGTTAGCTCTGAGAAATATTCAGAACTCTGCAGTTGCAGAACTGCCTTTTAAGAATGCTCAAAATAGCCAAAGGATGTAAAATATTATATGAATTGTTATATAAATCATATTTATCATGTATCTGTGTGTTAGGGCCTTTGTTTAAAGGAACAGAAACCGATCTTGACCTAGGGTACCTGTAATCTGAAGCTCTGCTGCCCAGGTTGAGGCCCTGGGGTGTAGCACAGGGGCCATTGCCTGAAGTGGAATTGCCACACCCTGGGCGCTAGTCCAGTGCTGGCCCTGATTCAGAGTCCCCCTTACGTATGAATCAGGGAAATAATTTTGTTTGTCTACTTTCTATCGTTCTCAGTATACAAATCTGAATACAGAAAGTCAAGCTGTTCTGTGTGGGGACTGCCGGGGCCAATGGACACAGACACAAGGGTTCACTTGATCTGTTCTGGGCCCTCTATTTACCCAAACTTCTAGAAATGGGACCCCCTGCAGCTATGCTCTGGATACACCACATCTGCACACGCACGTTCGTAGCCCTGTACAATTAAGAGATGTTAAAGTGTAATACCTGTGCAGGAGAGATGGTATAATGGGTAAGGCACTTAATCCTCACGCTCAATTCCCAGCACCACATATGATCCCCTGAAACCTGCCATGAGTGATCCCTGAGCACAGAGCCAAGAGCAAGCCCTGAGCACTACTAGGTGTGGCCCCCAAAACATATAAAGTGTAGCATCTTCCTTTTTTATTTGTGTTATTATAATGTAACACAATTTATTTTTTGTGATCTCTTGGCATCTCTTGAAAGGAAGAAGAGTGATAACCATACTCGCCCACCCTTTTTTTAGTCAATACTTATGCTATGATCTAGTCTACTTCTGGCAGACATGTGGTCTTTCAAAATCTAACTTGAATTTTTAAATTATAGAGTCTCTCTCCATCACGTCCCCTGCTTCTGATAATACTCACACTGAATAATTACATGGTATAGACTAAATAAACCCTTACATATGGCTGCTAAACTCATTTAAGTAACAGAACACTAAAGTTGATATCACCAAGTACTAGGAATTTTTGCCCCTAAACTAAAGCATGTTGAAACAGGAGTGAAAAAAGATGGGTAATAATCAGAGCTCTGTTCTTGTTTGGCCAAAATGATAAAGGCAGTTCCAGAATTATTGCAATTTTTTACTTTTTAAAAGTTGTTTGGCTAGTGACCAATATGGTGTTATCCCGGCTATTGACAAAATCAAGACACAAGCTTATACTTTTATCTATTTCTCTATTTATTTTGGTTTGGGGGCCACACTCAAAAGTTATCAGGAATTACTCCTGGCTCCGCACTCAGGGGTCACTCCTGGCAGTGCTAAGAGGACCAGATAGGGTGCCAAGAATTGAACCTTTGTCAACCGCTTGTAAGGCAAATACACTATTCACTGTGCTATCTCTCCAGTACCTTCATTCTGTTTTGTTTGTTTTGGGGCCACACTCAGTGATGTCCAGGAAATACTTGTGGCTCTTGACTTAGTAATCAATCCTGGTGGCGTCATAAGAGATTCCAGGTGAGGCTGGAGCGATAGCACAGTGGGTAGGGCATTTGCCTTGCACGCAGCCGACCCGGGTTCGATTCCCAGCATCCCATATGGTCCCCTGAGCACCACCAGGAGTAATTCCTGAGTGCAAAGCCAGGAGGAACTCCTGTGCATCACCAGGCGTGACCCAAAAAAGCAAAAAAAAAAAAAGATGCCAGATGTTGGGCTGACCATGTGAAAGGCAAGTGCCCTACTTGTTATGCTATCGCTCCAGCCCCACCTTCATTCATATTTTAATTCAAATAATGAATCATGGTTTTAATTACATGTATACTTTACTGAGATTAGATCTCAGTAAAATCTAGATTTTAAAAAAAAATTTATTTTTATAAAGTTGCCCACAATAATTTATTATATTTAATATTTCAGCACCAATCCAATCACCATTAACCTTCCCACCACCATTACACCTTCCCACCACCATATTTTGAGTGTTTCTACCCCAACCTCCAAAGCCTGCCCCCAAAGAAGGACCTAAATAATTTGTTTTGTATTGCTTGTTATGAATAATCCACTAAAAATGATCCAAATATGTTTCCTTAGTGGAAAGTTTGTGAAGATTGTTGTATTTCACCTTGTAGCCACTAAGCCGTTGGGCCCTTGTGTAAGAGATTACTAACATGTTAAAGATTGAGCCTTGTATGCTAATATACATATTACCCCACCCCCCAAGATTGGTAGCTTTCTACTTTATACCCTGACAAATGTGGTGTGCTACTCTTGGTTCATCACTGCTATAGAGTACGATATGTCATGTGGCCACATTCCCTCCAGGAATTCTAAAATTTTATTTTCTTTTTAATATTTTTAATTTATAAGGTGGTTCACAATATTTGATTACATTTAATACTCAAACACCAATCCCACCACCATTACACCTTCCCACCACCAAATGTGGGATGTTTCCATCCGAAGTCCTAATCCCTGTCCCAAAGCACAACCAAAGTATTATGTTGTATTGTCTTTTATGAAGAACCGCTGAAAATGCTTTCAAAAAAGAATTCATATAGGAAACAGTGTGAAGATCTTTCTGTTATGCAGGGGCCATTAAGTCATTCTTTAGGATTATGGCTAACATGTTGCTAAAAGTTGAGTGATGTGAGCTTTAGTATACGTATGAAAATATGTATATATGCATATATATATTTCCCCCTATGATTTGTTGCCTACTATCTGAACCCCATCAAATGTGCTGTACTTATGGAGAGTGGGTAGGGAGTGTCTTATGACGTGCATTCGAAGCTGCATGGTTCAGGAATGTGTTCGCTCATGTGTGAGGCTCGGCCTGAGTATGTGGGGAACAGCCTTGAGCATGGCAGCGTTGGGTTCTGGAGGTTTTCAGCTGCCAGGGCTGGGTCCCTTGGGATGGGGAGGGCTCTCACTTGCCCCACTCTGGGACACCCCAGGAATTCTAACATTTTAATACACAATACAGCTGAGGTTAATTAATTTTTTTTAACTAGATGGTGACTTTGGGTCTGGAGGCATCTCTGTGGCACGTTGCTCTTGTGTGGCTCTCTCCCGAGAAATTTAAAATCCAGAGACTTTTGTGTTTAATTTTTCACTATAGCTAATACTCATTTATTTCATTAATCTTATTTATTTTTTTATTTGTTCTGTTTACTTCTCTCTCTTCTTTTTTCTTATCTCTCCTTCTATCTCTTTCTCTCCCTGATATGTCCCTCCTTACTACTCTTCTCAGTTTGCTTTATTATCTGTTTTTAATTTGATACTTTCCATTTCAGTATAATAGAATTGCTTATTTAACTGATCAGGAAAACCTCAATTTTCTTGTATGTAAAATTAGGAGAGTTGGATTGAATTTATTTGTATGTTTCTCTGAGGTCAGATTTCACTGCAGTTGTGAATCTGCTTGATACAATCATATGGACATTTTGCAGGAGTAGAGGAACTTAAAGTACTTGAAGAAAAGGAAATTGTCCAATTAGTAGTTTTAACTACAATATGGGTATTCAAGCACCCATGAATGAGTCTCCATATCGTTCTTTATATTTACTGTACAGAAATCCTCAGAGCTATTTTGGGACCTTAAGATACAAGACCCTAGGTAGGAAAGATCCAAATTTGAATAATTCCTTCGTAGGCATTTGTTCTTTTTTCTTGGATCTATAATGGAGTGAAATAACCAACAGATCCTTTTATTTGCAGAGTTTCCATTTAGGTCTAGTAAAACATTCCATTTCAAGCAGTGTTTCAAAGATTGCAAAAAGGAAAAGGCAAGAAAGTGGTTCCCTGACTGAGAGCTAGTAGACTGTGTGATTGAAAATGTGGCATGCACAGTTCCTGATCACTTGTTCAAGGTTAAACTTAGCAAATATTTGCTAAGGAGATGTGCAATAATAGGAAAGAAATGAAATTCACTGTTGGTAAATGAGAGCTGTTTATCTTCAGTTCTGATTTTCAGCTATTTATCTGTAGAGCTTTCTCATTTTATAACTCCACATTCTAATTCTTTAACTAAGCATAAATTCTGCTAGCAGTAAATGTCACTGCATGAATAACTAAAATCTTGTTTTTTGATTTTGATTTTGCAGCTATTTTTTAATTTCGATTTAATAAAGTATGACTTTAAGAAAGATGAACCCATTCGAAATGCTGAGGGCTGGTGTAGCCGTGTGAAGAAAGGTAAGAATCTTGTATCTGAAGAGGTCTCCTCAGGCAGACTTTCTGGACTTCTGCTTAATTACTACAAAAATGATTTAAAAAAAAGAAAGAAAGCATCATGATTTCAAATATGAAATGTGACTTATTTTGAATTTCAAGGTCAGTCCAATGATCTCATCATTAAACGTGAGGAGCCTTGAGTAGTTCGCTCAGATGCTAAGTTGTTAAAAATTAAAAGTGGTGGTTCATATTTTTCCTAACCTATCACTTCTATCTCGTTTGTATGAGTTACATGTGAGTGCTCTTCTGTGTCACATAATGGATCGTCTAAGGAAAGGACAGAGGACTAGGGGTGTGGCGCAGTGGTGGAGAGCCAGACTTGGAACTCCAGCCCTGAAGAGGCTGGAAGGATGGCAGCATTTCAGCTGTTGTACAGTGCAAAGGCAGACAGGCAGGGCTTTGAATATGAGCTCTGACACTGAAAATCTGCACAATTAGGGGCAACTGCTCAACCTGAACTTATTTTCTTTATCTGTAAAGTAGAGGAGAGAGTCTTTATTCCCCAGGATGAGTTTTGATGAAAGAAGTAGGGAATGTAGCAGGTGGAGACCTCAGAAGAGTTCCTGCCTGTCCTTGTCTTCTCCCTCTCCTCCCTGCTTCACTGCAAGGGAAGTCTCATCAGTTTGGATTACAAATTTTAATGAAAGCAAACACTTCAATGAGCTTGTGGCTGCCTATGATTTACATGTGGAGAAGTGCCCTTATAAGTTATTAAGAATCTAGTCTGAATAAATCAAAAATAATTTTATACTGTTTTTAATACAGAGATGGTTGCCTTTATTTGTTTCCTTTTTTTCCCTTTTCTTTAATGAGATTTTAGTTTTTTCCTTTTTTTATTTAAGTACCATGGCTAACAAAGTTGTTCATCATATATTTGTTATGGGCTGTTGATGTTCCAACACCAATCCCTCCACTTAAGTAACCTTCCCTCCAACATTATCCCCATTTAAATTTTTATTATCCCCATTTAAATTTTTTAGATTTGCAAGAATACTTTTGACGGCCATTTAAAGGGATGCATCTATTATATATGTCTGTATACACCATATACATCATGTACATATATATCATATACATCATATACCTCATACCAGCTTCATTTTTTTTCGATTTTTTATTGTTTATGTAGTAACCTTTTTTTTGTATTTTTTTATTGAATCACCATTTGGAAAATTACAATGCTTTCAGGCTAAAGTATCAGTTATACAATGCTGAAACAACCATCCCTTCACCAGTGCCCATATTCCACCACCAAGAAAAGAAAAAATCCCATTATACCTTCCATCCTTCCCACCCTCAACCCCCCACCAGTCCTGGGTAATTGATAGATTTCACTTTACTTTCTCTTTACTTTGGGGTTTTAAAAATATTCTTTAATGTGGTATTTATTTTTAGCCCTCAAAGGTGAATATTTTTTTTATTAATTTTTTTTTATTAATGAGTCACCATGAGAGTGCAGTTACAAAGTTTCATGCTCTGTGTTACAGTCATACAATACTCAAGTACCCATCCCTCCACCAGTGCCCATTCTCCTCCATTGATGGTCCCAGGGTCCCCCCCTTCCCCTTCCCCCCTCCCCCCGCCATGACAGGGAATTTCTTAATGTTCTCTCTCCTTTTGGGTGTCATGGTTTGAATGGAGATACTGGGTAGCTATCATGTTCAATTTATAGTCTGCTTTCAACCCGCCTCTCCCATCCTGAGTGGATCCTCCACTGCACTTTGGTTGGTGTTCCCTTCTCTGTCTGAGCTGCCCTCTACCCCAGCATGTGAGGTCAGCTTTTTATTGTGGTATTACAGTTTACAGTGCATTAAAGTTATTGTTCTCTAAATTGGTCATGCTTTTTTTTTGGCTTTTTGGGTCACACCTGACAATGCACAGGGGTGACTCCTGGCTTTGCACTCAGGAGTACCTGGCAGTGCTCAGGGGACCATATGGGATGCTGGGAATCAAATCCAGGTTGGCCGTGTGCAAGGCAAACGCCCTACCCGCTGTGTTACCACTCCAGCCCTAAGTTGGTCATGTTTTGAGAAGTCCCCAAGCTATTTTCCAAAATGGCGGTACCCCACCATAGTCCACCAGCAGTAGAGAAACTTCCTTTTTTCACCATCACCCTTCAACCCGCCATTTTCACTCACTGCTGCAAAGTCTTTTTCATGCCAGAAATGCCAAATGATGGAGATGATTGTCTTCAAAATCTTTCCTGAAAAAATGAGCAGAACAATTCAGATCCAAGTTCTCAGAGCTGACAAAGATTTTGAGTTGAGATCAGAGAAAGTCCGGAAAGCTGTAATCCTGCCACCCACCCCAGCAAAGTCCCTCGGCTGTGGCCCCTCCCTTGTCCTGTCTTGGAGAATGAAAATTGTGGGGTGTTAGCGAGGTGAGGTGTGGGACTGTTGGGCTATCTGCAGATAAGAAGAGAGATACATTCTCCTTATCTTTATTGCAGGGTAAACATGAAGTCATGTTCTCCTCAGGGAAAAACCCCTTTTCTCTCCCTGTCACCCTTTACCCTCGCCCCATTCCTAGTTTAAAATTCTAGCCTCAATCATGTCATCTGCAAATAGTGAGAGCTTGACTTCTTCCTTTCCTATCTGGATGCCCTTAATGTCTTTTTCTTGCCTAATAATAATATTTTTTTTAATTTAGCCTCAATCCAAGACAGGCCTTGGACAGTGAACATTGATTCCCACTGTGCAGTTATAACTTCCTTTTTATTTCTTTCTCCCTGACTGATTCTGGGAAGAGTTTCTTTTCTAGGGAAATTGTGTAGGGGTGTGCCCTGATAACTTCCAAAAGCGAAAATATATAGAGGTTGCTAACCTGCAACCCTGTTTCTGATAAATGATAGTTTTATTCTTATAAACTTCTGGCCAAGAGAAATAGTACAAGCAGATAAGGCATTTGTCTTGCATGCTGCTGACCTTCATATATTATGGTCCATGCTTATGGTCCTTGGGGCCCACCAGGAGTGATCCCTGAGTGAAGAACTTGGTTAAACCCTGAGTACAGCTTGTTGTGGCCCCTCCCTATTCTTTTTAAGCCTTATCTATATTTTTTAATTGCCCAAGACTGAGAGATTGCTCAAAGCACTGGAGTGCATGCCTTGCATGTGTGAGACTTGGTTTCTTCTTGCACTCCTCTCTCTTACCAGCTTTTAGCTGGGAGTATCCCCCGAGCACTGCCAGTGTGGCCCAAAAAGCTCAAAAGCAAAAGTTACATAATTTTTTGAATTCCAAACCTAAGAATATTTATCAAATATTTTCCTCATTTCAACTCTGAGTAGTGTCCAAAAGAAAAGCAATTTGTCAAAAGATTACAAAAGAAAAGAAGTCTATTTTCTAGTATGTTATATTTATTACTATAATATCTGTCATTGGAAGTTGAATCCCAGTATTACTTCTGCAATCTCAGAGTTTTCTAAGAGCAGGTTGACTGTAAATATGTTGTTTATATTATTTTGCACTTATGTCATGGGTTGCTCAAAGTTTCTTCTCCACTGAAACATCGTGTCTCCACAGGATAAATTATCCCTAGGGAGAACAGATAAGAAATGCACTATGAATTTTTCAAGTACTTTGAATCATTAGTCAGGGAATAATTTGTCACCCTTGTTATCAAGGAGAAGAAAAAAATCAATTTCAAAAGAAATATAAGAGCCTTGGAAAGATTCTGTATTTAATGGGAAATGTAGACTAATACAATATGTGAGCAAAGAGAGGAAATAGAGTCAGACAGAAAAGTTCAAAACAAATAAAACCCCTCAATCTCCAATATCTGGCTGCTGTATAACCTTAGGAAAATTACTTTTTCCTCCTAATTTTCTTGACCTATAAAATGAAAGTATCGGGCTTTTAATGAATAATAAATGGGATAAATACATAAAGCACTCAGAATGATGCCTATGCCCCAGAAAATGAAGTATAGTAATGGCAGCAATGACAGTGGTGGGGTTGATGATGATGGTGATGACGATGATAGTTATGGTGATGATGGTGATGGTGACAATGGTGATAATAATGGTGATGGCAGTGATGATAGTGGTGGTGGTGGTGACGACAGTAGTGATAATGGTGATAAATGTGGTGGTGTTGATGATGGTGGAGATGATGATATTGGTGACGAGAGATGTTGGTGATTGAAGAAGAGCTTTTGCTATGGTAGATCATATTTTGGTTTGTTTTTTATTTTCTTTTTGAGTCATACCAAACAATGCTCAGAGCTGGCTCCTGGATATGCACTCAGAAATTACTCCTGGTGGTATACTCAGGGAACCAAAAGAGATGCCAGGGATTGAAGCCGGCTCAGTCACATGCAAGGCAAATGCCCTGCCTGCTGTAATATCGCTGCAGCCCCTAGATCAGATTTTTTTTGGCCAGTGACATTAGTCTCTTGGAAGCTAAAATATCTAGGAATAGAAATAATCAGAGTTGCATGAAAAGAGTAGAAATTATATAAATTGCTTTGTTGATTGTTTTTCATTTGGGATCCACACCCAGCTGTGCTCAGGACCTAGTTCTGATTCTACTCAGGTGTCACTCATGGTAGGACAATAAGGGACATATGTGATGCGAGGGATTGAACTAGGTTGACCACAAACAAGGCAACCTCCTACACACAGTATAGTTTCTCTGGACTGACAATTGTTTTGTAGTTTGCTGGAGTTCAACCCCATTTGATGTTGTCATCTTTTCATAGAGGGTAAAGAAAAACAAATCAGCAATACCCTTAAAAACCCTCCTGGACAGAAATTGTTGCTCCTCTTGTCTTCTCAATTTCTCTTAAAAGATGCTTTTTATGTTGAAGTTTGCTGAGCAAAATCTAGACTAACTTGGATGAGTTAAATAAAAAATTATCCCAGATTATGTTTAATTATGAGTAAAATTAATATATTTCATGCCTAATCTCTAATTAACTGTCTAATCATGCATCATTAGATTAGATATAATATACAGAAAACTTGCTGCAAGATTCTAGACATCTAATTTGAGTTCTAGCTTCATTTCTTTCTCTTTGATTTTGGCAATTTACTTTATCCTTTGAGCCATAATTCCTTTGCTGTGAGAGAGCAATTATAATGTTAATGTAAAAATTTCATAAAGAATATATAGAATGATATTTCAGTGGGATCATTGTGATTAATATATAGAAAGTTCCCAATAAATATTGTAACTATCATTTTAATGCTATACTTATAGTGGATATTATTTATATGATTTTCATTATTGTCAGTGTTAATATGCTTGTAATTCAAAACAATCACTGATCTATCCACTCAGCTCATAAGATATATTTAGGATGCTTTTCTTTAAATTCAAATTTCTTTTGTGACTAGAGTAAACTGTTTGTGGCAATCGGTGAAAGACCATAACAGATATAGGCACACAGAGTTAGTGATGTCATATGTAATAAAGTTAAGATTCAGAGGAAGCTGGAATGAACAACACTGTATTGGTCCATCGTGATTCAGATACACACATGGTGTGTGTGGTGTGGCTTCAAATACAACACTGAAAATGCCTCTCTTCTCTCCTAGGAGAACCAGGACTTCTCATCTCTCGAGTTAATGCCAAGAATCCCTTCTTTGGTTATGCTGGGAATAAGAAGCATACAGAAAAGAAGTTGCTTTGTGATGTGTTTAAGAAGGGAGATGTTTACTTTAATACAGGAGATTTAATGGTTGAAGATCAGAGTTTCCTCTATTTTTGGGACCGTATAGGAGATACTTTTAGGTATGGAACCTCTTGGGTGGCATTGCTAATTCTGGGCTGTGAGTGAATCTTATGAAGAGCAAGACTCTATGAAAACCCTATAGAATAGTGTTTTGTTAGTTTTCAGAACAATGTACTTTTATCTCCATAAAGGCATCTTATTAAAAATAATTCATTAGGCAGCATATGGCATGCCAACTGAGACTTGGGTTCAATCCCTGGTGCCGCAAATAAATAAAAAGACAGACTTACAGAAAAGGCAGAGCTAATAAACCATTAATTATCTGTTGCTACGTTGAAACTTATAGGTTAGACATGATGGGAAGTTTACAATAACTTAATGAAGTCATTTGGGCAAACCAGTGAGCATCTTTTAAATAAAATATAAGCCATCAGGCATGAAGTATCAATAGTAGTTTAAAACATAAAATCACTGAGGCCAAATAATGGTCTGATTCTTGACCTAATGAGAAACATAATGAAATAGCAAACATTTCCGTTTTATATTTCCTTTTCTAATTCCTTAAGATTACTTCAGGCTAATGAAATTGAAATTACTCTGCAGTACTAGCTACTCACTATAGAACAAGGTAGGCCAGAGAGACACTTACAAAATGCTGTAATAAATACAAGAATGTTCATTCTACTACTTTGCCTTCTCATACCTTTTTGTAAAATTGTTTTAATTACATGAAATATTCATTAATAGTCATCAAAGGAGCCAAAAGGGACAGACTAAGAGACAGCTATTGCTTTTTTTTCATTTTCATATTATTTTCAGAAGAGACAAGGGATGTTTTGTTGCTAACTATTATTGTATTAACCCATAAAATTATATTTATCATGAATTTATTTTATGACATCTTATTAAAATTTTATGATAAGCAATTATATCAGTGAGGCACAGATGATGTAATTTAAACTAACTACAGATGTTGATGCATTTGTTAATGAAATGTACCTTTTGAAAATCCTTTCATTTTGAAAATTGCCATTCTTTTTGCTTAGGAGGCCCTGGTACAGAAGCAAATGTGAGGCAGTGAAATGAAAACAGGTGCCTAGGTCTTCAGCTAAAGGTGCACTGACAGAAGCTTGTTTGTTTGTTTGTATTTAGATGGAAAGGGGAGAATGTTGCAACCACAGAGGTCGCTGATGTTATTGGCAAGTTGGATTTCATAGAGGAAACTAATGTCTATGGAGTGGCGGTGCCAGGTAGGAGTATACTTCTGGTTCTGGAAGGATTCCCTGAATGAAGCGTGCTCCTATTTTTTAGTTTTGTGATGACTGAATAATTCAACAATTCACTTTTTAAAATATATTGAAACAAGTAGCTCAGTTTTGTCTAGGCAAGTTATGTCCTAAATCAAGCTAACAACTGTTTCCAGTTTCATCAGGGAATACATACCCATTACATTTCAATGTATGTTTGTACTTTTTTAAATTTTGTTTTGTTTTTGTTTTTGAACTACACCCAGCAGTGCTCAGGTTTTTAGTCCTGGCTCTGTACTCAGAGATCAACCCTGATAGTACTCTGGCACCATATGCACTAGCAGAGATTGAACTTGGGTTAGCCACATGCAAGGCAAGCACTTTACTCACTGTCTCTCTGATCCATATGTATTAAACTACGTTAGAAAATTCTGGAAAGTGATTAACTGGTTGAAAATATTTATAGCTTTTTAAGTATCTATTTAAATTTTCTCTCTATGACTAGACTTTTTATTCCCCAGTAAAGGAGAATGTGTTCTAATTAAAATGTTAATATTTAAGACCTGTTGGAGGTTTCCTTGGTTTATAAAAACATGCACATGATGATTGCTTCATAATGATGAAAATATAGAAGTGACCACTTGGGATGGAAATGAAAGGACAGCTGTGCCCATCCCATTGACTTCTTTTTTTTCCCCTTTTTTAACAAATTATACTTTCTAACTAATGAACTACTGAAATTATTTCAGGGCATCCTGCATGTGGGGATGTTTCTTAAGACACGGTTTCTTAAAATTTCTTCTCACAACCCCTTTTCACCCAGGGAATTGTTATGATATCCCAAGTATGATTTACAAGTCAAGTGCTTACTGGTATTAAATAATAAATAAATATATTGTTAAACAATTTTTTTCTGGCTTGAAGCAATACCTGACGGTGCTCAGGGAATCACTCCTGGTGGGGCTTGGGGGACCATTTGGGGTGCCAGGAACCCAACCCAGGTCAGCCACCTTCAAGGCAAGTGTCTTAACCACTGTACCTTTGCTATAGCCCCTACAACAATTCCCAAAGATTTTTTTTTTGGTGACCCACCTCCCCCACTCATTCTATTTAAGAAACAAGTTTCTAGGAGAGCAGAGAAAAGGGATGTTTACTCTCACAGAGAGTAACTGAGTGCTGGAAAAATGCTACCAGAGATCCTAAGCCCCAGGGAAAAAATATCTGTAAGTGCATGATAAACAGGTATCATGAATCTGCTGGATTAGTTATGGAAATATCAGGTTCTAGTTTTCCACATAAAAATATGTGTTTTATTTTGTGTATCTATACATAGATGGGCATTTCTCTGGAGTATATTTGCTTTAGTAATTTCTTTCTTAATATTTTACACTGATGGTAGTAAGATGCAAATTTTGGGTCACATACCATGTTTTCCATTTCATCTACTTCATTTCTGGAGACATTCATTTGAATTCCTAACTTGTTTTTAGGGAGTAAACCATATATGCAGGGGAAGGCTCAATCATCTATGGTAAGGGTATGCTGTTATTGTTATAATAAAATAAATGTTCTTGCAGTTACTGCTATTGCAACAATACATAAATGAATTATGTTTAAATCTCTTGTAGTATTTGTAAAATTGACTCTTTTCAAACTTTCCCCCAGATTATGAAGGAAAAGCAGGAATGGCTTCTATTATCTTAAAACCAAATAAGTCATTAGACTTGGAAAAACTTTATGAACAGGTTGTGACATTCCTACCAGCATATGCCTGCCCTCGATTTTTAAGAATTCAGGTAATTTTCTTCTGACCTAGATTTATAATGAAGCTAAAGATGGTGTCGTGGTCATCTTAAGAGTGTCTTGCTGAGCAGTGTTCATGGCTGAGTTACTCACTGTTTCACCAAGAGGACCCAGTATTTGTACTCATATTGCACTCACAGACATTTGCATGATATTTCTTTCATTTATTGGAGGGAGTGTGGAGTATATCCTAAGCAGTGCTTCGGGGTCTTCAGGTTCACTCCTAGTTCCACTTCGCTGGCTGTGCACTCGACCATGCAGTGCCTGGCTCTGAGAATGCAGAGCTGCTTGCATCCACTAGTGTTGGATCCACCATGGCCATGCGTGGAGGTGTTTGCAGGTCCTGCAGAAACTCAGGCCCTCAAACATGTTGAGCCATTTCTCCAACCCATATCTCATTGATTTTAAGAGTTTTTACATATGTTATCTCAGGGTTACATTTGGAATAATCCTTGGAAATATTAAAGGAAACTATATATGAAACAAATCACATTTTTAATTGAAAGGGTTTTTGAGATGGTTGTAGATTTGTATGTGGAGATAGGAAATAGTACAGACATCTTGTGTACATTTACTCAGTTTTCCCAAGGGATGCTATTTTGCAAAACTGTAACAACCAGAATATGGTATTGCTGTAATTGATGCTTTTATTTAAGCAATACCAAGATGTGGTATTGCTTAAATAAAATCTTATTTAATATTTACTGTTCATTTAACTCATAGTTGTACATATTATCTTGTAGACATTGTACTACAAATGCAGCTTAATATTCCAATAACCAGGATATGAACAATTTCAGCACAAGGATCCATCATATTTTCCCTTATCACCACTCCCAGATCCATCTTGCCCCGAAACAAATGCATTTTGATGATGCAAGAGTTGATTAATTAAATAGTATTTTTAACATTTTCCCCATGGAACACATTAAAATTCTCTTTCAACAGAAAAACACAGACAGATCTCACTTGTCTGTGGCATGTAGGATACTGGATGAGGAAATGTACTATAGTAAAAGGGGGATGCCCAGATCACTCCTCACCACAGACAGAAGGACAGAGGACAGACATTGAGGAGGAAAGAATGGGAAGCCATGGGTGAACAGACATCAGGGCTTAAGTTATCCTGGTGATATGAGTGAGTGTTAGAGCCATTTATTCAAAACACAGACTCAGTAACACTGAAAACAAGAGATCTAATCTGTAACCACTGAAGCTTTGTAATGTGCCTGTCAAATTGACAGGAAGTAATGGAGGGGGGACTGGAGGTAGGGAAGTAATATGGGAATACTGGTAGAGGGAAGCTGACGCTGGTGGTGAGATTGATATTGAAATATTATATGCCTAAAACTCAGCTATCAATAACTTTGTAAATTACAGTTCTTCAATTAAAAATAATTCTCTTTCAATAGCAAAAGAAATATTTTGGCAAAAGATACATATTTAGATCTAAAAAATCAGTTCTTTGTATAAATAATGCATAGAAAAATAAAAGAAAAAATACTTTTCCATGGATTTAATCAATCTATTAAAATAGAAAAACCAAATAAAATAAAATAATCTAAATAGCCTCAAGTTGGGCATTTGCAATGCTTCAAACCTTGGAATTAGATTTAACTATACAAGACCTTATTGATTTGGGCTGTCCTGGCTTACTTTCTTGAGTCCTCCTTTATCTTCCCTTTATTGTGGTTTGCCACAGACTGTAGACATGATTGTGACACTGGGCACTCCATTAAGCAGTGCCACTAGGATGGTCAGGGATGAGCCTCTCAGTCTCACTAACACCCTCACAAGGCAGGCAGTTTTATTACTCTGCTGCTAAACTATTTCTAGCCTCAACTGCATAGTTCTATTACAGCAGACACTAAAATCCTGATTGTATATGCAGCTGTGAATATCTGAACAGTGTGTATCAAAAACCAACATAGAAGTGTTCCAGTGGTGACTAACAGGTGTCACATGGTTTCCCTTAAGTGTTTTAAGTATATCATGGGAACCATTGAAATTCAGAGATGCCACAAGGCATCCCAATAGGAACCCAAGTTCGAACTTTCTTTAAACCTTCTGGTTCTTACAGAATTTTGCTTTATGAAATAGATTGCCATCTTGCATGACTTTCCATAGATTGCCATCTTGCATGACTTTCCTTTGGGTCTTTAGCAGAAGTATAGCAATAGTATTCAAGTGAAGAGGTAAGTCTATATATTATGGACTTTTCTACTCATTAGCAGTTACTAACTATATTCATAATCCATATATTGAATAAAGTTCACTGGTAAGCTGAAATAGTGAAGTGCTCTAGCGGGCATTTATTTTCTAATGTTAAATTAGTTTAGTGAATATAGGTATCTCTTGTATATAAAATATTATAGTTAAATATTTCAGCCTATTGTTATATATATTACATATAATATTAAATTATATCACTAATCTCAATAATCGATTTACAGGAAAAGATGGAAATGACAGGAACATTCAAACTGCAGAAGTTTAACGTAGTGGAAGAAGGATTTTGCCCACTGAAGATTTCTGATCCACTTTACTTCATGGATAACTTGAAAAAATCTTACGTCCCACTGACTAAAGAACTTTATGAGCAAATAATAATTGGGAAGATGAAACTTTAAGGTTTTTTAATATGTGATATTTTCATAAGTCTGTCTTAGGAGGTGTGAGAGTGTTATTCTTTTGTGTGTTAATTTTCCCATATTTTTAAATAGCTTTTCTTTACACAAAAACTTATATTTGTTGAAATAATAACAGCATTTAGTTGAGTATTCTTTTTTAATTCTTGAAGATTCAGTGAACAACTAAATGTTTGTCTTTGTCTTAAGGATTTTAAGTTATAAATGTGGCTAGCAGTTTTGACACATACTAAAAATGTTCCTTTTAATGTTTAAAATTTCTCATTTTGAATAAATATTTAAATTTTGTCAAATATTTGATTTTTATGTGCCTTGCCCTATAACTCAATAAAACCATCTTGATTAATGTGTTTTGAGTTTCTATTCTGATGTCTCTAATTGTAAATTTCCAGTCAGTATTAGTTTGAGCTCATAGTTCCCTTAAATTGAACTCATAATAAGATAGAAAATTCAAAAGTAAGACACAACAAAGAAGAAAAACTGATCAACACAAAACATTCCAGAATTTTTGGAAAATAAACAAATGAGATAGAATGGATGATAAAATCCAGCAGTACTATAGAGACTATTAATTACATAGGGAACGCATAGAATATTTTGGTATTGTTGCTAAGATCAGAGGCAAAAGAGATTTTGAGTTTGAACAAGTCTGTGAGTAGTTAACAAGAAAAACATATAGCAAGGAAAGTGTAATAAAAACATGTGGACTTATCTCAAGTTTCAAGGCTCTAATGTTTCCTTCAAGATAGAACCGCAAATGACTTTATTCATCATGTGAATCTCTTCAAAAAGGATTGGAACTGACACACACAGAAATCTCGGACCCAAGCAACTTGCGGCAGAGATGGCCCAGGACTTTGCTATAGGCCTTCCCCACTGGCCCGCTCCAGACGGGGGCAGGTGCCGTCCCACCGCCTGCCTTCTAAGAGCTCCAGCGGTTGCCATTTTATAGAAGCCAGCAAGAAGCTCCAGCGCCCACGCGGCCACGATCCGGAGACACACACAGGAATCTCTGACACGAGCAACCTGCAGCAGCAATTTCTTCAGACCCTAATTATTAAAATCTTAGAATTCCTAAAGCGCACCGCTGCTTTCATGGCAGCGTGACATAATATCCGTAACAAGCAATACAAAACACATTGTCTAGCAATAGTATTTTTGGCAGATATAAGGGGAGGTAGGACTGGTCTCGAAATATTGAAGGTAACTAGAGAAAGAATACTAGGCAAATTGCCTGCCACACAAGTAGGGGAAGGTATGAAAAGTGTGTGTGTGGGTGTGTGTGGGGGGGAATACTGGGGATTTGGGTGGTGGAAAATGTGCACTGATGAAGGGATGGGTGTTGGATGATCATATGATCTAAGTGCAAACATGAAATTTTTGTTACTGTATCTCGCAGTGAATTAATTAAAAAATGAAAATGAAAGGATTGGAACTGAACCAAGAATGGATTAATACCCTGCAGAAAGCTTCTTTGGCCATAAGGGTAGGTCCCTGTACAACCAGACTCCAAACAACCCATTCAGGGCTTAACTGTTTTATCCGCAATTTGAGTTGGACCACAAGAGAATAAATGAACATGTTTTGACCACTGCTTTAATTGTCTGCTAAAACAAAATTTTAAAAATCAGTGCTCTTCAAAAGACTGAAATATTTGCTGTGGTTAAGATATTCTTCAAAAGAATCAGCTAGGCAAGTAAACATTTTATTGTTAAGAAAGTCGAAGTATGGAGATAAAATGGCCCAGATAACGGAGTAAGCAGAAAAGGAATTTTTAAAGTATTGTTTTTGTTAATAATGAAAAGATAAGAAATAATCAGAGGAATAATAGCAAAGGATAATTAATTCTAGACTGAAAAAATGCAATATCAGAAAATTTTTTGTTATAGCCAGGAGAATGAGATGACAGAGGATAGATAGAGACAATGAATTTCAAGATAGGACTCTGAAAGTATTCCATCTAAAACAGGATTTCAAAAAGTAGTCAAATTAACATAATGTTAGGTATCTGTGAAGAAATAAGATCATGACATTGGACTTCAGAAAGAAGCGATTAAAAGGATAGGGAAGAAATTGTACTGGAAAAAAACAACATTCAATAGTTCCCAGACCCTAGAGGAGAAAAATGCCATCACTTATGTGAAAGTTTATTCAGTTCAGGGCAGTGTTTTCATATAAAGACAGCATAGTAAAATAATTAAATAACTTGGTGGAATCTATGTTTGGTTATGCTTGGCATAACAAGAATGACTAATGATCAATATACATTTATTATTTTCAGCATGCAAGAAGTACAAAAAACTTCAAACTGGGAAAATATATAATCAAATCTAGACAGATTATGACCACACTTCTGGAAACAAATGATAATGATAAATTCTTACACCTCTTGGAGAAAAATAATTCAGATTACTACTTTTTAAAAACTCAATGGTTTGAATTACGGCTTCTCATCCAACTATGAAAGGCAAAAGAAAATGAAAGAATATCTTTTAAAAAGTAAACAGAATTTGACATATAGTAAAAATATCCTTTAGGAATGAAGGTGAAATAAGACAGTTTTAGATTAAATTAAATAATTCATAGCCAGAAATCCTGAATTAGGAGAAATAACGGAAAATAATAGGAATTCTAACATTAAAAAGAAAGAAAGAAAGAAATTCGAATCTTCAGGAATAAATGAAGAGAAAATGAAAAATAGGTGAGCAAAAATAAAATTTTCTTCCTCCTAAAAATATTTATGACTGTTTAAAGCAAAATTTATAATATTGTTTTGTCAATTCTTAGTGGAGACACAATTCAGATAAAAATTGCAGCAAAGGTTGAAAGATCCAATAGAAAAAAACTATAGCTACTTAGTAAGCATTGGGGGAAATTTGTTTAAATTTGGGGGTTGGGGGGCATAGAATTCATGCCACACTCAGCGATGCTCAGGGCTTACTCCTAACTCTGTGCTCAATGTCATTCTGCAGCCCTCTGGAAACTTCCTGTGGTTCTGAGGATGATGGTGGGATCAGCTACATGCAAGGCAAGTGCCTCACCACTTTCCAGTCCTGGGAACAGTTTTAAAAAATACATATTTGCCAATTAGAAAACAACAACTTATATTGAGGACAAGGTTTTAAATTTTGCCAATCAGATTTGAACATTAAAAGGATTGGACTTATTTAGAGTTGGCAGCTTGTTAGAGATAGAACTGTAATGGGCAAAGTTGGTGGAAAGAAAAGAGTGCAGCTTTCTGGAGGAAAATACCTATCAGAATTCAAAATGTATAAAGTTTGACTGGTAATCTTTTTTATAGAAAAAGAATTACAATTGATATGGGATCAGGATTTATGTCAGCGTTTTCAGCTCCTGGCAGCTTTATTATTTCTTGAAGAAACAAAATAAAAATTAGCTAAAAATTGGTGAAATTCATCTTTTATGCTCTGCACAAATTATAAAGTGCGACTAACAGATTGACATGAGGCATGGATAGTACTCTTTGTCAGAATCACTAAGTAGGAGGAGGTTGTTGCACATATTGCCATTTATTTGGTAAGAAAAACACTAAGAAATAAATATTTTCAAGGACATTCTAAGTTTTAAATAGTTAATTAGGAAATGTGGAGTTGTGTAGAGAGTGAGTGAATGTTTTTACTTTTTACTCTTGTCATTTGAGCTGGTGTTACTAGGATTATTATATGGTACACTGTCTATGCTTTGAAGACAATTTTAAAAAACAAAATACAGAAGCAGAACTTTAAAGAAAATGAAGCATATAATTAACCAGATGTCATTGTAGATTGTACTTCCTGTGACATTTTAAGTGGAGTTATCTTAAAATCATTGAAGAAACAAATATTAACATCTAGTATTCCTACTAATTCCTCATATCAATGTCAACTTTTTGAGGAAAACGTGCTGGTCAAATTCTGCTCATGTATCAGTATATATGTAAGTAAAAAAATATTAATGCAACAAAAGCAAAGTTTGAACCACACATACATGCTAATTTGTCTTTATTTCACGTAGCTGCAGTTTTTCATTTTTTTATTTTTTCTTCTTTTTTTTTTTTTTTGGCTTTTTGGGTCACACCCAATGATGCTCAGGGGTTACTTCTGACTCTGAATTCAGGAATTACTCCTGGCAGTGCTTGGGGAACTATATGAGATATAAGAAATCAAACCCAGGTCAGTTGCTTGCAAGACAAATGCACTACCCACTATACTATCACTCCAGCCCCAGTTCTTTCTTTCTTTCTGGCAATATTTGGTTTCTTCATTTAATCTAACTGGCATTTAATCTACATAAACTATTTGAATCTGACTAAACCCTCTGGAGATGGCTATATAACTACCTGTGTTGTCAGTGATACATTTCTATAGTAAGGTGAAAGGGTTCATTTTAACCTGAGGGAGCTGGTCTTCTTTTATAGGCTAAAAAAATAAAAATAATGGTTCTGCAACTTGTGAATATAACCATTTCTATACTACATTCTAGAATGTAATATATGGAATAAAAGAAGGGAGCACAAAGCACAAAATGTGGGATCCCCAGATTACCCTGGAATTTTGGTTACAGAAGTATAGATAGGGGAGGAAAGAAACTGAATGAGGGAAAAAGCAAGAACAGGTGGTTGGAGGCATGTGGGGCAGAGCCCCAGACACACAGAGGTAAAGAAGATGTAACTAAGGGCTAGAGCGATAGCACAGCAAGTAGGGCATTTGCCTTGCACAAGGACGATCCAGATTCAATTCCCAGCATCTCATATGGTCCCCCGAGCACCACCAGGAGTAATTCCTGAGTGCAGAGCCAGGAGTCACCCCTGTGCATTGCCGGGTGTGACTCAAAAAGCAAAAGAAGAAGAAGATGTCACTATGTATCTGAACCACTAAACTAACAAAACTGAAAGCATGAGATTCATACTACAATAACCAAACTTAACAATTCCTGTCAAGGAGAGAAACTTAAGGAAGAGGGGAGGGAGAAGAGGATTGTTGGAGGGAAGTTCACACCGATGATGGCTTAGATGTTAGAAAATTGCATGCCCGAAACTGCACTGTGGATAACTTTGTAAATCGTGGTACCTAAACTTTGTAAATTAATTTAAAAGCATGGAGTAAATGACCATCCAGACCATGCATCTGTGAACCTGTAGCAGTGCTGTGAAATGAACTTGAGCCAATACTCTAAATGCTATTAACCTCAATTCTAAGGTAAGATGCATAATTTACTGTTGGTATTCAGTATTCAATAATAGTATTAATTATTTTAACACTTTTGAAAAGATTTGAGTATTCTCTTTTCATATCATTACTTAAGAAAATGGGGGATAGATCTCTAAAAGGAGTGTGAAGTTATTACTATGTATAATTGCCTGGGTAATAAAGGCTTCTTTTTTGTGAGGACTCTTATCTAGTCCTAAAGGAGATAAGAGCAATTCTTCAAAGCAGGTGGAATATGAAAGTGCCAGTTGGCCTCCCCAAGTAATCTGTAAGCAGCGTAAAAGTTACAGAATGGGGCCATAAGGGAGGGAAAAAGAGTGGGAGAAGTGGAATTCCTACCAAGATTTGATTTGAATTTCATTTGAGCAAAACCAAGAAAAGAGAGACTTTCTGAACTGCATTTCTAAAAAAATATAAGCCTTAGAAGTTTGTAAAGAGGGATTTGAGAAAAGGAGAGCGTCTCTCTTCTGTCTTTAGGAAGAGTATAATGGGAGTTGGAGAAATTCAGAGAGTAGAAAGGTCAGATGAGAAGAATTGAGAATTTCAGAAATAATGCAGTTTCAGCAGGAAGTTAGTAAGAAAGCTGTTGACCTCAAGAAACCTAGTAGCTGGGACTAAGAGAAATCTCACCTGCTAACTGTTTTACTGTTTTGTATCTTTGGCTCCTGACCAGAAAGCAGTAAAAAAAAAAAAATGTTCACTGTTTAATGACTGATTCAGAGAACACTGCTTGCCAGTAACCCTGCTAGCCCAAAGAACTTAAGATCCAGTGTTGAGGCAAATAATAGGCAGAAAAGAAGCCAAAATTGTCTGCAAAAATTACGTATTCTGGCTAGAACTGGTATTTAAATTTCCTAATTTCTGATTGTTAATATCAAACAAAGATTTCCAAAAAAAAACAAAAGAAAGAAAGAAAGAAAGAAAGAAAGAAAGAAAGAAAGAAAGAAAGAAAGAAGGAAAGAAGGAAGAGAGGAAGAGAAAAGAGGGAAAGAGAGGAAAGAGAAAGGATTTCTATCTATAGACAGATGAAAAATTATTTCTCAATTGTGTTTCTCGGAAATTTTGCAATATGATTCGTAACACAGATCTCTTGGGACTCATGGACTTTGTGCCTTTATCTCATTGTACATTAATTAGGACTGGAATAATAAAAGCAGCAAAAAGATTACTTTATGGATGACAACAAGGGGCTCTACCAATAAAGGATGGATCCTAAAATAAGCTAATACCATGCAATTAGATTTGAAAATGGAACAAATCAGGTAACTAATTTGTTTTTTTTTACCTGAGCTCTATTTCTGTAAGTGGATATATACCAGCTGAAAAATATCATTTTTTAGAAATTATCTACCATAGTAATTATATAATTATATCATTATCTACCATAGAAACTTCCCCCGGAGCCATGTAATCCCATCAACAGCCAACATCCAGAGACTATAAAGCCAAGCTCCCAGAAGCGACATCTGATATCCTAGTTCTTGCTCTTGGAGAACCTGGCAAGCTACCAAGCTCTTCTTGGCGTATTCATATGCCAAATACAGTAACAATGATGTGTCTCATTTCCCTGACCCTGAAGAGCCTCAAATGTGGCACCATTGGGAAGGACGAGTAAAGAGAGGATGCTAAAATCTCAGGATGAGGATGAATGGAGACGTTACTGGGCCCGCTTAAGCAAATCAATGATCAACAGGATGACAGTGATACAGTGATACAGTGATATCTACCATAGAGGGGGTGGCGGGAGGGAAAATTGGTACATTGATGATAGAAAATGTACATTAGTGGAGAGATGGGTGTTCGACCATTTTATGACTGAAACTCTATCATAAAAGCTTTGTAATTATATCTCACGGTAATTCAATTAAAAATAAAATAAAAAATAAAATAAAATATCATTTTCTATAGAGATATTATTTTGGGTTTTTGTTGTTGTTGTTTGGGGACCACATCCTTGATGCTCAGGGATTACTCATGTCTCTGCATTCAAGAATCACTCCTGATGGTGCTTGGATAACCAGATAACCAGATGAGATGCTGGGGATTGCACCCAAGTCAGCTACATTCAAGGCAAGAGCCCTACCCGCTGTACCTATGTCTTCAGACCCATGGAGATATTTTTTATAAAATGTCGCACTGTTGTACTGTTGCCCCGTTGTTCATCAATTTGCTCAAGCAGGCACCAGTAACGTCTCCATTGTGAGACTTGTTGTTATTGTTTTTGTCATATCAAATACGCCACAGGTAGCTTACCAGGCTCTGCCATGTGGGCGGGGTATTCTCAGTAGCTTGCCAGCATCTCCAAGAGGGATGGAGGAATCGAACTCAGGTTGGCCAGTTTATAAAATGTAAATAACATAATATAAAATGTAAAAAAATTACATTTAATCATTGCACTATTGAGGGGTTGGGGTCCCCAAACAAACAAAAAAAAATCCTTGTCCAATAAGTCAATAATCCTTACTTGATTTCTATGGCAACATCATGAAATAATTGCCTTTTTGTTGTTTTTGTTAAAGTCAGCCTGACAGAAATTGTTCATAATTTCATTGCTTCTTGGCCTAGCTTTGGTGTATCATCTTCAATATTCTTACCTTGTTTTCATGAGAATATATTGTCTGATCTCAAATATCTCAATGATGCAACTCTTTATTTGAAGGCAGGAGGATTAGGGCTACACCTGACTGTTCTCACAACTTACTCCTGGCTCTGCACTGAGGGATCACACCTGGCAAGCTCAGGGGACTAGATGGGGTACTATGGATCAAACCTGGGTTGACTGTGTGCAAGGCAAGACCCTTCCCTGTTTTATTATCTCTCCAGCTCCTCCCTTCCTTACTTTAAATGAAGGCCAATGGAATGGGAGCTGGGAGATTAGAGTATGTGAAGCTCTAGTTGATTTTGAGGACAGAAGCGATGCTGTCGGCCAAAGAATGCAACTTGTCTCTAGAAGCTGGAAAAAGACAAGAAAACAGACACTCTCTTTGACCTGGTAACAATGAATCTGTCTCCTCTTATTTTAAAACTTTTGACCACCTGAGCTGTAGGAGGATGGGGGTGCTCTCGAGCAGTTCACAGAGGGTCCCTGTACCATTCCCAGAAATCTCAGTCAACCAGACCAGAGAGTTTGGTTCTACGGCCAGTCATGCTCTGCTGTTCAGGCCCTGCTATGTTTGGGGGAACTTCCAGGACTGCACCCAACAAGGGCTTGGGGGAACATGTGCTGGTCAAGTTCTGGTCCCTGAATATGCAAGGCGTGCACGCACCTTTGCGGTAGTCCTGGCCCAAGTTTGTGATGTTTTAAGCCAGGGTGAGGAAGGAAGGCTGGAGGAAAGCCAGATAGCATGTCAAGTCTATAGAAGCTCACCTGACTGTTTCTGAACCGTTTTAGAAGTAGAACTTCATGTCTCAGAACTCTGAGACCATTGGTTTCCTGCAAAAGACCAGCCCAAAGGACTTAGAGGAAGAGGTTCTGAGTTTGGAGAAGGGAGCCCTCTAGTGTTGCCCCAACAAACTGTCTGCATTACCTGGGTAAAGTGTGCTTACCTGGTTTTCAATAGTTTCTGAAATCAAATTCAGGCTGGAGGGATAGTACAGGGGTTAAAGTCTTACATGTGGCCAATCCCAGTTGGATCCCTGACACCACATCATTGACAGAACCAGGAGTATCCCCTGAGCAGCACTGGGAGAGTCCCAAAAACAAATAGCAAAGTAAAACAGAACCTAAAAAAGATTTTATTAAACAACTACTTTCCAGTTTGTTTAATTTTATTAAGCAATCTTGTAAAGAATTATTAGTTAGCATTAAAGTTTTAGTCATATAAAGAAATGAAAGATACAGATGTTTCTATGACAAACATAAATAAACAGAAAGGTGCTGATATATACAGTGTTGAAACTGGAGGCTCAGTTCCAGATTGTAAACAAGTGCTGTTTGACATGATAACAAAGGGAGGATACTTTTATTTATGCCCTTCATCAGACCCCTATAGCCATTGTGATATGAACAGAGGACTTTGTGCTTGTGATGAGCCATTGTTAAATATATTCTTGCTTTCTCACGATTCTCACCAGAGCCCCAAGTGTTAGTCTCCTGAGGCATCTGATAACTTAGGTCAATGATTCAGCCTTGGCTAATTTCCTGTGGTCTCAGAAGCTAGGCTTATAATATCAAGCTATATTAAATAAGATTAGAGCAAAATGTTTTGGTTGGAAGTGGCAAGTACTAATGAGCACTGCATTCTGATTTTAGAATTTCTTAGTTATTCTACTGTGACACAGCCACACAACTCCAGCACAATCTCTGCTTTGTTCTGTCTCCCCTTCCCTTCCCTTTGTTGTTGCTGTGGCTGAGCATCATGCACACATGATTGGTTGAGTATTCCCTGGGAATCATCCATTTTTTTGTTGTGACATTTACTCCAATACCCAAGGGCCACCACACTCCAGGCCACTTTCCACACTCTCAGGCTGAGCCTCATGCATGAGTGAATGTATTTCTGGACTACATGGCTGCAAAGCGGCCACATGACACATCATCATAAATGGAATATATATATGCATATATATATATGTATGCATATATATATACCTTTCAGAGTGCCTGGCAAGCTACAAGAGTATCCTGCCTGCATGGAAGAACCTGGAAAGCTTCCCATGGCATATTCGATATGCCAAATACAGTAACAAATAGCAGGTCTCATTTCCCTGACCGTGAAAAGAGCCTCCAATCGTTAGGAAAAATGAGTAAGGAGAGGTTGATAAAATCACAAGGCTGAGACAAATGGAGATGTTACTGGCGCCCAATCTAGTAAATTGATGAACAATGGGATGACAGTGACAGTGACACAGTGATATTTGCACACATGCTGTTAGGCAGAAGGAATCATGTGGGTCTCACATTTTTGTTTTGGTGTACCACAGATAACATGCTGCTTTGGCCAATTAGCAGAGCTACTAGGTCCAAGCTAGGCACATGTGCCTGAAATCAGCTGTCAAACTTGCAGCCTCCTTCTTCCGGTTGAAGTGCTTTTTCCCACTGAGCTATTCCCAGGCTCTGTGATCTTTTAACTCCATGTTTTACCATGTTTCCCTAGATCTAGGCTCAATGCATGATAGATGCTAAAACAGAAAAGGAGGTCTTTCGGTATAAACCAGACAATCAAGCCTGTGTAATGTCTAAATCTCAAAGTCTGATTTAGAAGATTAGTAAAATGATTACAAGGTGCAATGAGTTATAAATACCTCCAAAACTCTTTTCTCATTTCTTTGTATCATATTTTCAGACATGTCTTTCTCTTTAACTTCTGCCTTTCTAAATAACTGTTCACCAGGTCCTGACCACTGACTTTTATTTACTTATTTACTTGTAGATTTTCTGGATATCTTGGCTTACTGCTGATAATATAGACTTTGTGGAACATTGGCTATGCCCTTCCATCCCATAATTAAAATTCAAGATCAGTCTTGCATGCAAGGTTCTTTTTATTGCAATCTTCTTATTGGATTTGTTCACAATATAATTATCTTAGTGTCTTCAGTATGAGGATGACTATTAGAGAGTCTTATTTTTCTTAATTATAACATTTGTATTAAATATCAACTTCAACTGGGTTTCCAGAGAACAGCTTAATTAATGGATCTTGCATGGTTTAGGTTCTGATCATATGTCACTTACATACCTAACCTTCTAGAAACATATCCACAGCTATATTCATTAAGCAACTTTGCCTGTACTCAGATGCTTTATAACTAATCCCTCCCCATTACTTACAAATAAAGCTCCTCTTTTGCAACTTGATCCTTTCCATGAAGTGAGCACCACATATCTATATATATAGAGATATATATAGAGAGATACATATATATATATATATCATACTAGTTCTGAACCATTCTTGGTCAATTTTCTTCTGAAAAAGAGAGAGAAAATGAAAACTCTCTCAACCTTGTTCCCCTGTGGCAACCATCCTCTCAGTTCTCATAGCCAGGACTTGAAAGTCTTCCATGCCCTTTCACTTCTACTTCCTGACTTCCTTTCCATCTTAATGCCCTGAAATACCATATTTGATGCTATCATGATACCAGCTGTGCTGTCTGAAAGTCCTCAGTGGCCAACCTATTCAAGTTTCTTCTTGAAACTTTCAGATTTATTGACTTTTAGGATAGTACTTTCTCTAGGTTATTCTGTATACGGTCCTTTGTTCCTTATTTACAAAAGATGTTGTATCTTAGCATTTCACCCTACTGTGTTTCTGATCACAGTAAATTCCCTCTGCCTCACTACTCAGGTTGGAAACTCTTTTCTGTTAAAGTGAGAAATTGTTTTTTTTTTCCCTCTACATTGGTTACCTTACACACACTCTTCTCTCAACTGCCAATTTATACCCATTATTCAATAGTCCTGCAGGATGTCAACTATGAGGATGTCTTCTCTCTTCCATGAGAAGTTTCTGAACAGAACTGCATTAAACAAAGTTGAGTATATTCAAATTCAGTAATGAGTCCATCCTTCTCAATGTACTGTGCATTTCTTATTTACATTTAAAATTAAAGTGACCTGGAGCCTTCAACAATATTTTAAATTTAACTACTATTCATGTTCCATTCTTGAAACTTTCCTCAGACACTTTTTTTCCCCTAAAGCTTATAAACTTTGTAGGGTCTTATGCCAGGGTCTTGTTTTTATTTTCAGCAACAACCAAGCTTAGTATCAAAAAATGGAGCTCCCAATTCAACATTATTTGCATCCTAACACAACTGCCAGATTTTCTAACTCAGTTCCAGAGATTCATAGCATATCTTAGAAAAACTGAATAAGTAGAAAACCAAAAAAAGGTAGAATTTTTCTTCTATTTATTTCTCTCTTTTCTTTTTATCTTATACTTCTCTTTTTTATATCTTCAGTTTTTAACTATTTGAAATCCCTTTGCCCCATTTCCTTAATGTTATATCTATTGCCATGTTTTCCCTTGGCTTAACTAAACTTAAGGAAGTTGATTTTATGCTTACATAAATATTTGCCCATTTTGAAAATTGACGGAATTGGGTTCTGGACCAATGCAAACAATGAATCTCTTCTTATTAATACATTCCTTATTAATAGTAGCACTGTAGCACAGTCATTCTGTTCATCGATTTGTTTAAGCGGGCACCAGTATTGTCTCCATTGTGAGACTTGTTACTGTTTTTGGCATATCGAATACGCGATGGGTAGTTTCCCAGGCTCTGCCGTGCGGGCGGGATACTCTAGGTAGCTTGACTGGCTCTCCGAGAGAGATGAAAGAATCAAACCTGGGTCGACTGCGTGCCAGGCCCTACCTGCTGTGCCTCCAGTCATTGGGAAAGATGAGTAAGGAGAGGCTGCTAAAATCTCAGGGCTGGGATGAATGGAAACGTTATTGGTGCCTGCTTGAGCAAATTGATGAACAATGAGATGACAGTGATACAGTGATACATGAATGTAATAATATAATATTCCAAAAATATAAAAGGGAGATAATAAAGAACCCAGAATATAGTTCTGTACACCTGAACATTTGACTGTTGGTAAAGGCATCCTGGAAAACTGGTGGTGAGGGGCTGGAGTGATAGCACAGCAGGTAAGGCATTTGCCTTGCACACAACCCATCTAAGTGTGATTCCCAACATCCCATACGGCCCCCCAACCACATCCAGGAGTAACCCCTGTGCGTCGCCAGGTGTGACCTGAAAAAAAAAGAAAATTGGTGGGGAATGACGGTGATTTTGAAATATCATGTCATGGTATTTGATATCCATGTTGGAAAACAACAAGAGTTTCAATACCATGCCACAAACAAAGACCAATGGCAAGTTAATTACAAATCTAAAAATAAAACAAAAAATTTTAGAAGCTGAGAACTATGATCTTAAGATAATAGGGAATTTTTAACAGAACCAAAACACTAACTTTGAAGATTAATAGCTCCAATTCAATTAAAACTAAGACCAGATTTTTCTCTAAATTTATCATTAAGAACATAAAAATTCAAGCCACAGATATTAGGGGATGTTTATACACTTTATACACACCCAGAGCACTCTATACTGAAAAAAGCATGTAGCATTAAATGTCTGGGATGGCAAAAGTCTGTTACTGTATACTTAGAAAATAAACTTTTGCATTACCTTCCTTTTTTTGTTTTCTCATTTTGTTTTGTTTTGGTTCGGTTGAGGGACACACCCAGCAGTGCTCAGGGCTTACTCCTGGTGGGGCAGAGGGGACCATGTGTGATGCTAAGGACTGAACCAGGGTCATATATGTGCAATATAAGCACTCTACCCACTGTAATATGACTCTGACACCATAATTACCTCCTATGTGTCTGAACATTTTTATATTTTCTTATGGTATATGTGCAATTTTTGAATATTTTATTTTAGCAGATGAATGCCATGATTTTCTATGTTCCACCTAATT
This sequence comes from Sorex araneus, assembly GCF_027595985.1. Lineage (NCBI taxonomy): Eukaryota > Metazoa > Chordata > Mammalia > Eulipotyphla > Soricidae > Sorex > Sorex araneus. The sequence continues at coordinate 30,967,557 of NC_073307.1, read as the reverse complement.
AAGTCTTCATATATAGAAACAAAGTATGATTTCTGTATTAAAATACTTGATGCTAATGTGTTTTAATATTTTAATGACAAGGAACTTTAGCTGTGAGGCTAGTGTTGCATAAGTGAATGACACATGGAAAATAGCGAATTTGCTTTTACCACTGCATGTTTTATAGTTTCCTTTACAAAACATTGAATAAATTAAACACAATCAAGGATAAGAAAATCTTTCAGATTTAAAAAATTATAAGTTTTAGTGAAATTAAAATTTTAAATATTTAAATACTTAGAGTGAAAAAATAAATATACAATCATAACATAGACATTTAAAAATATCAGTGATTATAAAAAACATTTGATTGCTAAATGAAATTAAAAAAATTCAGAACAACAGGAGCAAAAAACCGCTACCATTCTCTCAGTAACTTGATTTTTAAAATTTATCATAAAAAATACTGTACTTAATGTTAATACAAACATTTAAGCATCAAAATTATTTAATGTATATTTTATATAATATTTGGCATCAGAAGAACTAGATCTAGTCCATAATCTGCCACTTAAAAGTTTTATGACCAGTATATACTTGGCTTTTGCATCTAGATATCCTTTATCTAAAGAAACTTTGAAAATGTCACACATTCTGTTATATCTTGTATGTTTGTATACATGGTTTATGAGTGTATTCATGGAAAAGAATAAATATGTAAAGGATGAGGCATTCTCTACTTAAATATTTTTCTTAAATATTTTCCTAATTTTTAAATTTTTGTTTTGCCATACATATGAGCTTTATCTAAGCAATAATGAACTACACAAAGAAATGTGTCCCCTTAAAAGAGATAATTTGATTTTAATAGAAGTTAACTAATAAACCTGTTGTTGTCAATTACTGTGCTAGGTGTTGCATTCTAAATGCAAGACTACATAAAATTATATTCTTTTCTAATTTTTAAAGAGTATTGTGATCACCTCTAATTGTTGCTCTATTTTAATTTCTTTCTTTTTTTAAAAAAATGTCCTGGGGCCCACTCCTGCCTGTGCACCTAACTGGTGTTTGGAGGCACATGGTGCTAGAGGTCAAACTCAGAGCCTCAAACATGCTCAGCATATGCTCTATCATTTAAACCTCATCCCCAGCCCCTTAAATAACTCTTCAGAATCACAAAGTAGCTGAGTTCCATTGTTGAAAGACAAGTGCATCCCCAGATTACATGAGTAATACGCAGACTCTGTTTCTGTGAGGTTCAGGACCCCGGACCCTGCATTTCCAACAAACTCCCTTCACTGCCCTGATAGTTTGCACACAGGTCCCACCATTCGAAAGTGAGGGTCAACTTCTTTTTTTTTTTAATTTATTTTTTTTATTTTATAAAGTAGTTCACAATATTTGATTACATTTAATTTTTGAACACCAATTCCACCACCATTACACTTTCCCATCATCATATTTTGGATGTTTCCATCCTGAACCCCAACACCTGCCCCAAAGCTGAACCGAAATAATTTATTTTTATTATTTTTTATAAAAACACCACTGAAAATGCTGCAAAAAGTTTCCTTAGTGGAAACAGTGCAAAGATTTTTGTATTTCACCCAAAGGCCATTAAGCCCTTCGGTAAGAGATCACTAACATGTTGTTAAAGGTTGAGCGTTGTGTGCTTTTATACATATATCTGTAAAATATCACTGTATCACTGTTATCCAGTCACTCATCGATTTGCTCAAGCAAGCACCAGTAACGTCTCCATTATGAGACTTGTTGTTACTATTTTTGGCATATCAAATATGCCATGGGTAGCTTGCCAGGCTCTGCCGTACGGGCGGGATACTCTAGGTATCTTGCTGGGCTCTCCGAGAGGAACAAAGGAATCGAACCTGGGTCGGCCGTGTGCAAGAAAAACACCCTACCCGCTGTGCTATAGCTCCAGCCCTCTGCTAAATATGTATGTGTATATACATGTATATATATACACAAATATATGTATATATACATATGTGTGTATACATATGTATATATGTGTATATATACATATATATATATATATGCACACACTTCCCTCTAGGATTGGTTGCCTCCTACTTAAAACCCCATCAAATGTGGTGCAATACTCTTGGAGTATGGGTATGGGTAGTGTGAGGTATTTGAGACTGTGCAGTCCAGGAATGCATTCACTTGTGGGTGAGGCTCGGCTCAAGCGTGTGGAGAGCGACCATGAGCATGGTAGTGGTTGAGTTTTGGAGGTTTTCGGCTTCTGGGGCTGGGTCCTTTTGGGTGGAGAGGGGCCTCACCCACCCCTCTCCGGGGCCAAGGGGCACCTTCTTGACTGAGTTCTGATCAAAGTTCCTCAGGCATTTTTCTTCCTGAATTGCTTATTCCTTTTGGTATTATACTTTCACTATTTGTTCCCATATTTTTATCATTATTTCCATCTAAGCTGCATATTAAGAGATACCCACATGCTTTCTCACTGACGGTTTGTTTAATTATTTATTTATTTAATTTATTGCCAATTGTACCCTCAGTTACTGAAAACAGTTATGAGAAACAGTCAAAAAATAATTTTCCTTTGCCTTTTCCATTTATGTTAAATAAAATCCCTTTCTTGTTCTAGATCTATCTTTAGTAAAGGGAAGACTCAGTTGGGAACAAACTAAATGCTGGAAGTACAGATCTGAAACTTTGGTTTGTTGTGTGCTCAGGTGCTGCAGACCACTCAGGGAGGATGAAATGAGGTGGAAATACAAAAGAAAGGCGTTGGCTGAAGGAGTCCTGGAGTTTAAATTTAGTCAGCCCACATGGGTATTTAACTCTGAAGATCTAAAACTGACAGATATGTCTGGGATAAAAGCAAAGGATATCCTAGGCATCAGACAGGCAGTACAGGGCTAGGGCCATCACCTTGCACTTGGTTGATCCCCATTTGATCTGTAGTACAGATGTGGCCGTTTTACACATACACACACACACACACACACACACACACACACACACAAACACTCGCATCAGAGTGATCCCTGAGCACAGAGCAAGGAGTAATTTCTGAGCATCACTGGTGTGGCCCAGCCCCTCTCCAAAGAAAGATAATAAAGGATATCCTATCCTAGTACCAATCAATTTTTATGAAACAAAAGGGTTTTGCTTTATCATATTAATTTAGCCAAGTACTGAGTAGCAGAAGTTCCGCATCTGTCTTTTCCAGATGTCACGCAAAGCCTTGTTTAGAATGAATAAAATGACCACTGACCTTCTAATCCTGCACCTGGGTAAGATTCACAAAATATGTCACAGAACTGGCAACCTCTCTCCATAGTGAACTTCCCAAACTTGTTTCCTTGTCTCTTACTGCTTCCAGCCTTATCTTGGTTACCCTTCCCGTTGCCTTAATATGATGTATGTGTGTGTTTGTGTGTGTTGCAAGTTAATCCGTAAGCCCTTGTTAAGACTCCATTTCAAAAGCTACCCAATTCCAAATTAATGAGAGTATAATGAGTAGGCAAAGCCAATAAGCTTAATCCTATGAATGAATGAGATATGGGGTTATCTTCTTTGGATAGCTGATTTCTGATTTTAGAGAGTGAACCCATTAAAACATTGGGTAATTGGGAGTGGTCTTTTGTGGTCATTCTGTGGTTTATTGAATATTTCCCACTCACATTTTTTACAGAAAGAAAAAAGAAAATAATGTAATTTTCTGCTATATGTATAGGTGACCTTGTGGTGTGGACAACAGAAAGTTTCTCTCCTGCTCAGGTTTGGGCTGAGACTGGCTCAGTGCTAGAGTGTAGGCTTCACATGTTTGAGGTCCTGGGTTCAATTCCCAGTACTGCCAAAAAAGAAGAGAAAAGCAATAGTCTCTGAGTAGTTATTTGATCTGAGTCTTCTCCTATCCTTAATTAACATGTAACTTAAGCAAGAAAAAAATATTGGGTTAAATCATCATTATTCTTTATGTAGCCCCAATTGGTACATCTTCGGACATATGTAGGCAGATTTACTCTGTCTTTACTGACTCGGTTTCTTCTTTTTCTCCCTTTTCTCCTATACCCTCCTCAAGTTCTAATGCTACTTTTAGTCTGTACCTTGTGATGCATGATGGGCTGCCAATTTTCTCAGAGTCTCTCAATAGTCAGCACATATGGGGTTTCAGCGTCTATTTTTAAGGTAAACCTGGTGAATGCTATACCATTCACAGGGGATTCTTACTGACAATATAAACCGTTTGTCTTATTATCTGGAAATGACTCACACTAGCTAATGACTGGCCTTCCCAGTACTGGCCATATGTTTCTGTTGTAAGTGCTATTAACTGATGGACTGCAGCCATTCTCTGAATTAGTAGATATTTAATCCTGGAGGAGTGGTAGGAAAATCCCTGACAATTGGCATCTCAGTTTAATTCTCTTGTCTTGAACTGCCGAAGAAGTGAAGTGGAAGAGACTGACTGACTCTTTCTTTGTTTTGTATGAAATATACATTTGCCCTCAGAAATCCTTTTCTTGAACCACATGCATTAATTACAATCAGTACAACTCCAGAAGAACTGTAATTTCCCAATCACCACATATTACTTTGTAGCCACATATTTGTCAAGCAATAGAGCAGGCTACCAATAACATTTGGGGCCCTTGTATTTCGTTTTGAATGGTTTTCATATTTTGATTTCTACTCCGTGATTCTCATTAGCATGTAGCTGGAGGGGGTGGGTGGACTGGGAGGGAGGACAGAGGACAAACTGTTTACGACCAGATGTGCTCAGGAAGGAGTTTGACAAGACATGGGACCGCTGTTTGGGCTCCAGGGCTCCAGCCGTTCTCTGTCTGGATGGCTTGGCCTTCCAGAACATGCTGTTTCCGGCATCTCCTATGAACTTGCTATATTCAGCTTTCTCCTATTTGTTTTCTTGGGCCATCAGCGTTTTATTTGAAAGTAAGAACTGGAAGACGTCCCATGAAGCTGGGAGGCAGGTAGGAAGGTGCTACCCTATGGCTCCATTTGCCTCTCTCAGCTTGCTTTTGGCTCCAAAGCCAGGAGCCCCACTGAGCATTTAAGACAACCGGGGACCCAGAAGGTGGGGTCCTGTACCACCAGCCCACCCACCTACATACTGGGGTGTCACTCTCCTATCTCCAGCCTTTGCCCCTAGGAATCACAGACCTCCTCCTCTGTGGGTGGGGCAGGCAGAGGCTGACAATGGCTTTGTTAGCAGGATCTCACTGGTTCGTAGCTCCTCCTTCCATACCCTTTCTTCCTCTGCCTCCTTTCCTCATGCCCCTGGAGTAGCACTGTAGCACTGGCATCCCACTGCTCATCGATTTGCTTGAGTGGGCACCAGTAACGTCTCCATTGTGAGACTTGTTACTGTTTTTGGCATATGAAATATGCCAAGGGTAGCTTGCCAGGCTGAGCCATGCGGGTGGGATACTCTTGATAGCTTGCCAGGCTCTCCGAGAGGGATGAAAGAATCAAACCTGGGTTGGCCGTGCGCAAGGCAAATGCCCTGTGCACTGTGCTATGGCTCCAGTTCTCATTTCAGATGCACCTCACAAAGGAAAAGTGACCTGGAGTAAAATGCACGGCAAAGGTGACTTGCCACCCCCTCGGGAATGAGTGCAGTGAGGGATCAAGCAAAGGCCAGGTTGGGTGAGGGATGAAGGAGTTGTCCTTGTCCACTAAGGCAGTGTGGGGGGAGCCTAGAGGAGCAGATGGCTGGCATGGGCTGAAAGCAGGGGAAGGGACAGGCATTGGGTGCTGAGGACAGGGCCAGCCAGTGCAGAGTCCTGTGGGCTATCTGGCAGGTGCAGGGCCAGGGAGCAGCGGGATTCCTGCCCTGAGTGACTCTGCAGAGTGACAGGGATATTTTAAACAGGAAGAGTCAAAGACATTATTTGACTTTGATTTGAATAGGAGAGATGTGATGTGTCATGTTATTTCTCCATAGACTTATTCATTTCTCTTACAGGGGCCACACCTGGCTGAGCTCAGCTTCAACAACCATTGGTGTTTCAGACTGGCATGCTGAGGCACCCAGGGCAAGGCCTGGCGATGCTGGGCGGGGGCACAAGGTACTGAGACTGGAATTCAAAGCCTTGTTGTGCTAAGCGGGGGCATCACCAGCTAGGTGTCTCCCCAGCCCCCGATTTTGAGTCTGGATTGATAGATATGAAAATGAAAAACATAAAAAACTAAAAATAGAAATGTAGACAGTCATAAGATAAAATCTAAATGTCTAAGAAAATTATGAAATGATATCAAATCTCATAATATCTATGAAAGAAAAGTCAAAGTGATAGAGAAGGTTATCATTAAACTCTGCAAGATGTGGGGTGGGGAGAGTGAATACCGAAAGAATTGGCTAGAAGCTATGGAAAAGCAAATTTCCCTGTTCCTAGAAGAATATAAACTTAGAGAGAGTGATCCCAGAGAGCAGAGCTAGGAGAAATCCCTGAGTACTTCCTGGTATGTATCCCCCCAAAGGAAACAAAGCAAAATAAACAATGACAAACCAATTTGACTATGTTTAACTTAAGAATCAATCATAGGTTATGATCCATAAATTCTACTTCTGGAAATAAGTTCAGATTTCAAAAGTGTATCACTTGTATCACTTGTAGTCCCATTGATCTTTGATTTGCTCAAGCAGGCGCCAGTAACATCTCCATTTGTCCCTATCACATGCTAGTGCAGCCCAATGATATCTGCTTGCTCCAGGAACAGGAAGAGCCTCAAATAGTTCATTCAGGGATTTGACAAAGAAATCTGACCATCTAGTTGGTGGGCGGCCACGAGGTCTTCTGACATTCTGTGGAATCCAGTTGGTAACAGCTCTAGTCTCTGAATCGCATTACATGACCAGCCCATCTGATTTTTGATGCCTTGGCAAACTAGACAGCATCCCTGATTTTTGACCATCGACGGAGGTCAGAACTCCAGATTCCTTCTCTCACTTGAGTGAGACATGATATTCCCAGCATAGCTCTTTCGATTCCTCTTTGGGACACCCTAATAGCATTCTCATTCTGTTTGCGTAGGGCCCAGGTCTCTGAGGCATATGTTAGTGCAGGAAGAACGGTGGAATCAAAAAGATGTGCCTGGAGTCGGAGGTTCTTCGTTCTCTTAACCACTTCTTCGACGCTCTTGAATGCATTCCATGCTGCTTTCTTCCTCCTGCGCAGTTCTGGCACCAAGTCGTTCCTCATGTTGATTTCTCGACCCAGGTACACATAGCTGCTGCATTCAGAGATGTTTGTTCCATTGAGAGCAAATGGAGCTTCAGGGACAAATTCGTTTTTCATGAACATTGTCTTGTTGAGATTCAGCTGCAATCCGACTTTTCCACACTCGTGGTCGAAGTCCGCCAGCATTTGTGCCGCTTGGCTAATGTTTGTTGACATGAGAACGATGTCATCAGCGAAGCAGAGGTGGTGTAATTGCCGACCGTCTATCTTTACTCCCATTCCTTCCCATTCCAGTTGTAGCATGATGTTCTCAAGGGCGGCACTGAAAGAGTTTCGGTGAAATGGTATCACCCTGCAGCACCACTCTCTTTACATCATTGATCACTTTCTTGTACAATGGTAAGATCCTGGTGGCGAATCCGCAATACGGTTCACAAGGAATTTTGATATACTGAGTTTGAATGCCCTGTTTGGCCAGGGCTTCGATGACCACCTCAGTCTCAACAGAATCGAAGGCCTTCTTTAAGTCGATGAACGTTAGACAGAATTCTTGAATTCTCTCGAAACTTCAATGAGTTTGGTCACTGTGTGGATATGGTCTATCATGCTGAATCCCCTTTGGAACCCGGCTTGTTCACATGGTTGTCCTTTGTCTAGTGTTCTGCCTATTCTATTCAGGATGACACGAGTGAACAACTTATAGACGACAGACAGCAGGCAGATTGGGTGATAGTTGCCGATGTCGTGGATGTCTCCCTTCTTGTACAACAGAACGGTCCTACTGGTTTTCTACTGGGACAGAACCTTGCATTCAGGCAGGTAGTGTGTGAAGAGTCAAGCCAGTGTATTGATGAGTACTGGCGGCAGATTCTTCAGGTGTTCGAGTCTGACCTTGTCCGGACCAGGTGTACGAATCCCTAAATGCACAACAGTAGTAAATGAATAAATGGGTTGCATTGGACTAGGGATGTGGTTCAGTAGTAAAGCACAAGCCTTACATGTGAGGCCCTGGAACCATGAAATAATAGAAACAAGATTGCATTATATTCATTCCATTAAAATCCCTGAAAATGTTACAATAAATGGACTATATTTATAAAGTATAAATATTTATAAAGTATATATGAGTGTATCATACACATAATATTGCATGAAAATATTTATACCACATACTTTTAGAAAGTCTATTTAATCCTTAATTTTAATGCAAACATGCTTTGCGATGTATAATTAGAGTAAAATACTACCTAGGATCTACAACAACCAATAAAAGTTTTCTGAATCAGAGATGGCTTAGCAGTAAGGCACTGGCCTTGCCTGTGTGAGACCCTTGGCTTCAACCACCATCATTGAAAAAGAAATTGATTTTTCGCTTCTGCAATGGAAGGGGAGCATCAGAAGGAACATTAAGAACAAAATATAGCTGTAATATTTTATTACTGAAAAGTTAGTTTTATGATAATAAATGGTTTAAAAGAAAAGGAAAACAATAAAATGGTCTCTAAGTTACTACAGCAACAAAAAAGCCCAGTAGGGACTATCACATGAGAAATAAACATCTCTATTTCTTTCTTTTCTGCTTTTTTTTTCAGGATTTTTTTTGATTATTTACTGTCACCTTCTCATTTGTGCTGGGTTTTGCAATTTCCAGGGGTTGTTCACTTGGCTACCATGTCACAGCACTGATGATCCCTTACGGTCGTGCCACAGACTTTAGCACTTGGGATGTGGGGTGGTGCCTACCTTGTGCCTACCAACATATATGCATTGTTCCACAGAGCTATTCCAGGCCTACATATTATATTCAGATCAATTTATGTGCTTGTATCTATCAGTTACGACGCCTTAACCTATACTGATTTTTACAATAATATTCACCAGTCAATGCTTATTAATATTTCCAAAGTTATTTATACTTGATGGACTGGAGCAATAGCACAATCAATAGGGTGTTTGCCTTGCTGACTGGAGTTCAATTCCTCCGTCCCTCTCATAGAGCTTGGCAAGCAACTGAGAATATCCCGCCTGCACCGCAGAGCCTGGCAAGCTCCCCGTGGCGTATTCAATATGCCAAAAACAGTAACAACAAATCTCACAGTGGAGACATTACTGGTGTCCACTTAAGCAAATCAATGAGCAACGAGACACCAGTGCAGTGCAGTTGCATTTATATTTTATGTCAAATTGTTTTCTGAAAGCTTGTTCTCAGGAGCTAGAGGGATAGCCCAATAGACTAAGTACAAGCTTTGTTTGTAGGAGACCCAAGTTCCACTCCCTGTACCACAAGGTACCCTGAGTACTACTGAGAGTGACCCTCCTACACACACACCAGCACGGAGCTGGGATTCTCCCCTAGCACTCTCAGGTCTGGCCCCCAAAACCAAAGCAAATAAATATAGATTTTCTTCATTTACCTGTGTTTGAAACTCTTCTTTATTATTTTGGGTGGTGTTATTTGTTTGACTACATTTTCCAGTATTTTGGTAGATAGCAATAACCTGTGGTGTCCCAATCTGGTAAACAGATTAAGGCTCTCGGGATGTAGGTGACCTTTTGTGCTAGTTTGGTACATGGAGAATGAGACTCTTACAAAAGATGTGCCCCTTAGGGAGCAGTGTCACTTGATCCTACACTGAAAATAAACTGAGTTTCTGGAAGGAAGGGATGAAAACTGAATTGGTTCAAAGGGTGCTGCAACAAATGCAGTCCTGGGAAGATGCAAAACAGAGCTGTCAGGCAGAGGCCCTGGGGCACACAGGCAGAAATGTGTGGCTTGGTTACAGCAGTCTGACCTGAACAAGTAGCAGAGAAGAGCAGATCAAAGATTTCCCTTTAGGGCGCCCTACCCCAAGGCTATGAGATTGTCTGCAAAGAATTTGACAAGCTTGTTGTGGAAGGATATTTCAACAAAAATACCTTTTCTTGGGATCTTGGGTCTGTTGGAGAAGATTTAATTCTGCTGGTAGATAGGAGAAGATTTAACTCTGCTGGTATATAGAGTAGAGGGATCACGCAAGGTGTTGTGAATATTTTTTTTTAAGAATTAAAAAATGACAGGTGGTATCTGGTTTGTTTACAGTGTGTTGCCACCTGAGACATGTGCTCCTTTGATGGATGAGCTAAAGGTCCGTGTGTTCGGCAAGCACCCCCACTGCATTCAGCTTTACACAACATACTTTTCTCACATTACTCCAAAAGTGGTGCACTTAAAGTAACTGTGTATGTATGAAATGATAAAGCACATGGTGGAACAAGGAGTGCTGCCAAAGATGAGAAAATGGAGAAATTCTGCTACCAAGGGGTACTGCCTTTAAAGGCAGAAGGAAAGGGCTCAGCCTCCTTTCCTTTGCCTTCCCTCCCAGAACACTGAATTTGGGGAATTCTGTACAAATTCCGTGTTCATTTCCTTACAGAAACAACTGGTTTTCCCATGTCACAAGCTTCCAAGGTTCAAATTCAGACACTTCCACTTACAATTTAACCTTGGATAACTTGCATGACACATTTCCTTCAGTCCCCTTCTTTGTAAATGGGGAACCTCACCTTACTTAAATCTTTCTGGTTGTATGAGTCAATAAGTCAGAGTGGAAAATGCAGTAGGTATCTGAATCCTTGCTTCCAGTTACCTAGTTCTAGTGTTTGGAGTTTGTAAATGTTACCTTGAGTGACCAGAATAGTCTTTGCTAATGAGGTTAGTATCATCCTAGTCCCTCCTCGTCCACACACACCACACACACACACACACACACACACACACACACACACACACACACACACACACAGCATCATCTTGAAGTGGGGAAATTATCCAGGTGGACCCTAAAATGCAATCTCACGTATCCATCTAAGGAAATAGATGGGGTGAAGAGAGAGCTCGAGGAGAACATCTACTTAGCCTGGGCTCAATCCCCAGCACCACATGCCCGCTCCAATCACCACCAAGGAAATGGAAGATCTGAACATAAAGACATGTGGAAGAAGGTGATCTGAACCATGTGACAACGAGCTTAGACTATGCACAACTGAGTTAAGGAAGCTTTCACTCCAGTCTCCAGAGAGTGCAACGGCCCTAAGGGCATCTTCATTTCACCCCATAATATGGATGCAAGATTTCTGGCCTGTGGAACTGTGAGAGAAGAAACTCAATCACATCAAGACACTGTAAGTTTCTGGTTATTTATTACAACAAATAACAGTATTTGTTGTCAGTATTACACAGGAATGCTGACCCTGTAGATCCATGCTTGGAACATACTCAGCAGTGTAAATGTGTTTGCTGTTAGTGTTCATGGAAATTACCCGGAAGTTCACATCCTGACATACTGAGAACTGGACAATGCAAGGACTATTCACATGTATTTTCAGGGAGTTGGTTTGTGTCTGTGTGCTGAAGAACCCCAGACACCTTGTTTTGACAGGCAAACATGGAGATATGAGATCATATGACATGTTCCATCTGCCAGCGGAGGCAAAAACAGAAAAACGGAAGATCCCATGCAGCCTTCTGGAAGATCTGTGACTACACGCCAAAGCCTACACCTGCTTATTCAGTAAGACATCCTTTATAGATTCCAAGCATAAAAGTCTTCTGGAAGGGGATATGAGCTTTCTATCAAAACACCAGAGCTAAAATTTGCTAAAGACCAACCAAAAAAAAAAAAACCCATTCAAAAGGTGGTCACCTGTGATGACTAAGGATCTTTGTAGTCAGATAAACCAACTCCTGCCTAGCCCCTAACTTCCTCTGTTGTAGCTGAAGTTCACCAGAGGTTAAGCATTATCATGGCATCTCCTCTATTTTCCTGGCAAACTGTGTGTACATGTGTGTGTGAGTGTGAGGGGGGAATGTAGAGAGGGATGTATTCATACAATAGCTCAATGCCTCACTGGGTTATTGTAGGAATAGAGTCATGTATGCAAAGTACTTAGACTGGGTAAAAAGTAAATACTCAATAAATACTTCCCCAAAATAGTGGGGCCAAAGCTCTTAATTCATTCAGAAACCTGATTGATTACACAGACAATTGATTTTGAGAAGGCTAAGGGAGGTTTTTCAAGTGTGTGCCCCAGAATTCTTTATTAGAGTTTTGTTTTTGCATTTCACCCCCAAATGTTTTTCCTTACTCTCTAGTCTTTCCATTTCCTAGAGCACCTTATTTGGAGGTATCAAGTGAGGATTCATGCCATTGTTCCTGAAAAGAAAAGTAATAGGGTAAAAAGTAAAAGAAGAGTTATGGGAGATCAATATTCTAACAAATGAAGTTGTAGAACAACTCTGCCAAAGAGAGCAGGTGTTGGCATCAATCCAATATTCGTGGTAGAAATCCTCGTTTTGCCAAGTTTTGGGCTCCAGAAAGGACATGATGAAAAATCACTTAGTCCTTTCACTGGTGGATTTTAAAATTTAATGAAAATGAGAGAATCAATAATGTAAAGTGGCCACAAGAGCCACCTAGAAAAGCCAGGGGTATTTCCCCGAGTAGAAGGAGGAGGCCTCCACTGGAGGAAGCTCAAGATTTCAAGTGGAGCTGAAGAGGAGAAACTGGATGGTCACCGTCACTTGCTGCCTTCCCCAAGGCCAGCAAAGGGGAAGAGGAGTCAGAGTAGCCTGGTGTTGATAGTTCTCCCTAAAGCCGTTCTTTTGTTCTTCCTTCATAGCAAAATACTGCTTTTAAATCTCAGCAGTGGGCATTTGATTCCTGTTCTGGCCAAGAACATGGACATACTGGGAAATTTGCCCAGCAGTTTCTAGAAAAGTATTCTTTTTCTTTCTTCAGTAATAGCAAGAGAAGCAAAGAACTTTCCTCTTCCTGCGCTCTCCTTCCTTCCAGCCCCTGAGTAGAGTTGTGCGAGGCTTAGAAACAGAGCTGCTATTGATGATGCTGTTGTGAACCTGGTCCTGAGTAGACAGGAAAGAGATATGTCAGAAAGAGAAAGAGATGTCAGCCTTCAGCAGTCACGTGTTTGAGCCACTGAGGCCACTCCAGCCACAACCACCATCTGACTGCAGGAGGACATGCAGAACAGCAGCTCCTAATTGTCTAGCACTCCATTTCTTGTAGACTGTGGTGTTTGTCATTGTGACCAATGTGTAAACTAATTCAGAGTTTCTATAATTGTGGCTCAGGGACTGTGGAACATGCTGAGGCATAACTGGAGGCATTATAGCCTCTCTGGGGAGAAGGCGGGAAATGAATCCCAAACTTAAGGTAGAAATAACAAATAGTGCCAAGGACAAAAAGAAATCAATTAAATTTAGATATTCCTGGATGTGTTCAAGAATTTGCTGGGTCTGTATTGTCTGGCAGACTATTTTCTTGTGCCCTGGAAATTCTTACATGAATCCCTACCTTTTTGTTGTGTGTACATTTTATCAATAAGCATATAAAATATGATCATAGAATCTTAAAAGCTAAGAGAACAAATAAGACAGTTATAAGAAAGGTGGAAGTGGACTTGCTTGAAGGAAAATTTTGAGAAACAATCTTACAAGCAGAACAAGCGCAGGGCTGGGGACCAAGATTTCTTACATGATTCAATGTGGCTGGAATTGTGTGAATAAAGAGTGAAGGATGTGGAGATAAGGTGGGGAAAGAGGCAGAGAATAAGGCATGACTTTGGAGACTGGAAGCCTGAGGGAAGGATTTTTCTTTCTCTGAAAATATTGTTGGAAACTAATTAGAGAAGTGAGGTGCTCCTCTGTATTTCAAACAGTTGGCTCTGTCAGCTATGTGGAATATAGTCCGGAGGCAACAATTGCCTTAGTGGAAACCATTGAACCATGTTCCAGGTAGGCAGGAATGTTCTTCCACTTGACTAGGTTGCAGAGATGTAGAGAGAAATCAATTGAAGGGAACTTGTCGGTAGAAGCAAGGGCTTTGCTGGGAAAATGAATTTGTGGTATAGCAAGGAGTCAGTCAAGAATAACTCACAGGTTTCTAGGTTAATCATTGGCCCCTCTTTATAAGATGCAGAAAAACATTAAAGAAAAAGATTTATAGGAAGAAAATCAAGACTTCTGCTTTGACAATGAATGTTTGAGAAGAAAGTAGGTTGAGAAGTCAGGTAGGCAGTTGGACAAGCTCAGATTCTGACAGAACTGAGGTTACAAAGGACTGGGGAGTTTCCAGTGCACTGTGGTGAATGGTTATTGGTACTTTGGTGGTGGAGCTGGTGTGGTCCCACACACTTGAAAAGGGCGGTGTATAATCTATTACCTACAATCCTAAAATATATACAGCATTGTAAACAAACATGGACTCAGAAAAGAAGTTGATTACTGAGTCTGAAGCTCAGATTAGTTGGAGATGTGAATTTTTTGTGATTGAAGTGTGTAAATAATATATAAACTGTGGAAATAGAATATTTTGGGAAAGTGGTACAGGGAAAGAAGAGAAGACAAGATTGAGATTCTTTAGAAGTCAGAAGTAAAAATGGTGGTTGGTAATAGCAATTATTGAAAATAATATAAGATAATGGGCAAAATAACACAACTAGATTTTTAAAAGCAGAGAGTTACCCAAGGTAAATGAAATAGCACTATAGCACTGTCATCTCGTTGTTCATAGATTTGCTTGAGCGAGCACCAGTAATGTCTCCATTGTAAGACTTGTTGTTACTGTTTTTGGCATATCGAATATGCTTTGGTTAGGGTTAGGGTTAGGGTTAGGGTTAGAGTTAGGGTTAGCTTGTCAGGCTCTGCCATGCGGGTGGGATACTCTTGGTAGCTTGCTGGGCTCTCCAAGAGGGCCGGAGGAATAAAACCCAGGTCGGCAGCCTGCAAGGCAAATGCTCTACCCGCTGGTTCAGAGCATAGACATGGTCCATAGTCCATAGATCTAATATAAACATGAGATTTGGAGGCAAAGTGATCCTACATGTCTGATGAGCAGTTCAATGGGCTGGAGGAGGCAAAAATGTCATTGAAGACTATCTAGCTATCTATTATGCAATGCTTTTGTTTTCTTTCCTCTCATTCTCATCATAGAAGTCATATTGTATTACAATAGTAATGAAGTTTTACTAACTTTGCATCATAGGGTTTAGGCTATGACTTATAAAAAGCGAACATTTAGCATCACTCAAGTACTCCACCTCCTCTTTGAAGGGATGAGTTCATTTCAGTTGTATATGGCGATAGTGTTGTGCTATCTAGAATGTGGCCTTGTTTTTAGTCTGAGTTTCAGTATGATTTAAGAACATAAGTATCAGTGCCATGTGGAGCAGTAATAGATTTATAAGGATAGACATGTTGTGAATGGTCTAAGGAGTGTCCAGAGAACTATTAAACTGCTAGACTTCTATCCCCCCATCTTTCAAGTTCACCAGTAGCTTGGCAGTCATACCCACAAACTACCCCTGGCACCATAGAATTTCTGTCCCCCACCTCCCAAGTTTACCAGTAGCTTGGCAGTCATACCCACAAACTGCTCCTGGCGCCATATTATCTCATCAACAGCCATGATCCAGAGACTCAGAAATAAAGCTCCTGGAAGAGAGTGACATAGAACATCCAGATCCCGTGCACCAGGCAACTTGGAGTGGGGCCAGTTGAGTTTCCCTCCCTGCCCCAACAGAGCCCTGGTAGCCGAAAACCTCCAGAACAAAATCGCTGCCATGCGGCTGGAGCAATAGCACAGAGGGAAGGGCATTTGCCTTGCACGCGGCTGACCCGGGTTCGATTCCCAGCATCCATATGGTCCCCTGAGCACTGCCAGGGGTAATTCCTGAGTGAAGATCCAGGAGTAACCCCTGTGCATCACCGGGTGTGATCCAAAAAGAAAAAAAAATCGCTGCCATGCTCATGGCTGCTCTCCACAGGTAAGGATGAGCCTACCCCTGAGGGAATCTGCAGCCAGGTATGTGGGACCCATAACTAAACTTGGACTAAAATCTCCAAGACCCCTGGTGAGCACCAAAAGAAAAGATATGTGAGCACTACTTCCAGAAGTATAACAATGGCCCCCTGCCCTCAGAACAAGCACCTTAGTGTGAGCACCTTAGTCAGCCCTTGTATGCACCACTAGTGAGTGCGACCATGTGCAAGCATCAAATTAATATGTGTAAACCCCAGACAAGCACCACAACCAAGTTGTGTGTGACCCTGGTCATTGTGACATTAGTACAAAGAGAGGTAAGAAGTGGGAATACATCGTGTTTGATGAAGAAACACACAGTGAATAGGGAAGAACAGTTCTTGTAGAAGAGGGCGGGGAGAACTGGCCAACTGAAGAAGCCATGGAAGGCTCTAGAGCCCAGTGTCATTGTTTCGAGAAGTGTGTATCCTTCAGCATTCCAGAGGGAAGATATGAATGTCAAATTTGCTAACATGTAAAGCTCTGCTGACTTTTTCCTGACTTCTTGATGCACTTTAACTGACTTGTCCCAAAATGGCAAATTAGAAAAGAATACTGTCGAGGTAGACATGTCTCAGAGGCAGGGCAGGGAGGACAAGCTACAGCGTGACTGAAGATTCCACACCAGCCTGAGCTCAGCGCGGTGGCCTTAAAGGCAGGCTCAGGGCGAGGAGTGAGGGTTGCTGAGTATCTGAGGCTGTATTGTTTCAAGATCTTAAAATAAATTGTGGAAGCAACGGGAAGCCTGGGTTTGGGAAATAGTTTATACTTTTGCTTCCTCCACCTCCTTCATTCTAATCCAGGAATCTTTTGAATGAAAAATTAACCAAATGCAGAATTGGGCCGGAAACTTCCTGAAAATTCTGAAGGACAAAATATAATGAATTATAAATGCTATTCTGTGTTTAAAGGATGGTCATGGAAAGTGAATGTATTAAGAAAGAAATGTGGCCTGAGAAGTTGGGCTTTTTTTGCCCCCCAAAAGAGAATAGGCAGTGTTAAGAATGTCAGACCAGACTAGGAAGAAAGCTCAGTGGCTGGAGCTCTTGCTTTACACTGAGGAGACCTCAGTTCAATCTCCAGCACCTCAAATGCCCCTTGAGCATTGCCAGGAGTCCCCCCTAATCATGGAGCCAGGAATAGCTCCTGAGCACTGCCAGGCATTGCCCCCAAATGAACAAACTGAAAGAACATCAAATTAGGCCCAATTGATGATAGTAATAGATGTCTAAATTAACTGACCCCATTAAGGATCAATGATATTTAAGAGTAGTATATATTAGGGCCAGAATGATAGTACAGTGGGTAGGGAATTTGCCTTGCACATCACATGGCTGATCGGGGTTCGATCTCCAGCATTCCATATGGTCCTCTGAGCACTGACAGGAATAATTCTTGAGTGGAGAGCCAGGAGTAACCCCTGAGCAATGCTGGGTGTGACCCAAAATAACAATAATAATAATAATAATAATAATAATAATAAAAGTAGTATATAAAAATGAATTGTTATATATAATAAAATATAGTTAGACAACTTTTTTATTTTATTAAATTTGTTTTTAATAAGGAAATTTTGGTTTGAAAGAGTGTAAATATTTGTATGTTACAGGGGTGCAATGTTTCCATCTCACACCCACAACAGAATGTCAATATTCTTCCACCACCATAGGAACCTTCCCATCTTTGCCCCTCCCTGACCAGCATCCTCAGATTTATGTTCAGTCTAAAATTTGCTTTCACTGGACATTGTCTATTTCTTGCTTTGTTTCTTTATATCACATCTGTGGGAGATCATCCTATAATTGTCTGCTTATCTGACTTAATGCTGAGTTATCTCAGCATAACACTCTGTTTTATCTATATTTGAGCAAAGAGCATTTTCATCTTTTCCCTGCCTGCACTTTCATTTTCTTATTCTAAGATGATAATCTGCCAGTATGCTTACCTATAAGGCTCTGCTTTTCCTTGTCAATAGAGCAAGAGTTCTTTTTTAAAAATTTTTTTCTTTCTTTATTTTTTAATAAATGAGTCACCATGAGGGTACAGTTACAAATTTACCCACCTTCATGCTTGTGTTTCCCTCACACAATGTTCAAGAACCCATCCCTCCACCAGTGTCCATTCTCTACCACCAATGAACCCAGTATCCCTCCCACCCTCTAATCTCGCCACCCTCACCCCACCCCACCTCTGTGGCAGGGTATTCCATTTTGTTCTCCCTCCTTTTGGGTGTTGTGGTTAGAACAAGAGTCCTTGATCGATCCCAATACTCAATTCTATTTGGTGATCTTGTTTCCATCCTTGTCAAGGACTGGACTCTTCAGTGATCCTTTAAACCCATGCACAATAGATTTCTGCCTTTCACCAGTATAGACAGCAATCTAGTATTTCTAGCATTGTTCTGTCTTTAAAGAAATTTCCTAAACCTCAGACCCTCTTTTTAAAAATTTTTTTATTGAATCACCATGAGCTACAATTACAAAGCTGTCGTGTTTGAATTTTAGTCATACAATGCTTGAACACCTAGCCCTCCACCAGTGTACATTTTCCACCACCAATGTCCCCAGTATCCCTCCCCACTCCCCCCACCCCCTCCCCCCACCCCTTCCCCTGCCTCTATGGCAGGCAATTTCCCTCTTACTCTCTCTCTCTCTACTTATGGGCATTATGGTTTGCAATACAGATAATGAGAGGCCATCATGTTTGGTCCGTTATCTGTTTTCAGCACATGTTTCCCATGCCAAGACCTCAGTCCCCCTTAATCTAAAGAATTGATCGACTCATTTCTCTGTGCCAGTTTTGTTTGAACTCAGTAGAATCAGGAGTTATTTCCCCATGTTCTACTGGAATTGCTCCTGGCAAAGTCCCAGGAGTCTTGCTACCACCATGTTCTTTCTGCTCGTTTCCAACACATTTGGCACATCAACAGTATTTGACATAGTTGGCCACTTTTTCTTTCTTTTTAATGCAGTAGATGAAATGTAGACAAGACTCGCAATTGTCTAAAGTAAATTTAAAGCAATTTATTTGGTCTGGTAAAATGGTAGTACTTTTCATTTCTTCACTGCCATAATTGCAGTGTTCAGGGTTGATTTGCTTTTTTATTTTTAAATCTCAGTGTCTGTTTACAAATCTCATTCCTCCTTTGCTCGACATTAAGTGTTTCTTACTATTTATATAAAGGGCTTCTTCTCCAGGAGGTCCAGAATCACATATTCAATTATGCATTCACTGTCCACTTTTGATTGATACCTAATAAGCACCTGGCACTCAGTGTGTTCAGAATAGGATTCTTGGTTTGACCTCATCATCTGGTCTCTTTCTTCATCTCAGTAATGGCATCATGGCATTGAGAAATACTCAAGAAGGAAAAACAAGGAGTGATTTTGGATTTCTGCCTTTTTCCTTTCTTCTCCAATTGATGTATAGGAAGGCCTCTTTCTATCACTCTGAAAGAGCAGCATGGTTATCCATTCATTTCCCTGCCCAGTTGTTGACAACATTTGAGTCTCCTTCTGTTTTTAATGTAGATTCTGTCCTGTGCATTTCTTGGGAGTTTATCACCCACTTAAACATTGAACAGTTTGGCCTCTCTGCCTGACCTGGAGCCCCAGGAATGTCCTGGTTACCAAGTTTGAGACCAAAAACACCTCCTGGCTTTGTGCTGGGTCATAGTTGCCCCTGGCTGAGAAGCCCCACTCCTGAGCAGCCACCCGCCGCCGCCTTTTCCCTGGTGACTGGATGGAATGAACAAGCAGGTCCCCCTGCTTCTGCTTTCCTACGTGCTTTCCCACATAGAAGCAAATATCACTTTGCATCATAAATTGGTTCATATCATTTCTCTTACTGAAAAATTTATATTGTAATATAACCAAGGTCCTGGAATATAATCAAAATGGTTTTAGCCACAGCTTTATCTCTAATCTCATGTAATGTTCCACCTATCAACCCCATATTCCTCAAATATACTAGACGCTTAGAGCGTTTGTGTTTGTTCTTCCCACTCTCTTGAGTACTTTTCCCCTAACACTCAGATTGCAGTCTAATGGCTTTTTCTTAGGAGGACAGATCACACACAATTTATTTCAATGATCTGTTTCAGTTCAATGGGCTGGAGAGCATGTGGGAATCCTAAACTCGATTCCTGGCACCCCAGGGTCCCTCTGAGGATTGCTGGGAGCAGCCCCCTCAGTACTAGTGGCTCTAACTAAAAAAGGGGGAAAAAAGAATACTTAAAAAATATCCTGTATGCTATCACTCTCAACTGGACATCATTTCTTATTTTGTCTTTATCTTTTATTTTTCAGAGTAGTTCTCAGGGGTCCTGGCAGCTACTCGGAGTGACTCTCGGTCATTGGGCCAGACAGCTCCCTGCTTGGGCCTGGCAATGCCTCACTGCCGGGCTCCAGGAAGCTGGAGGCAGGGCCACACCCAATGATGCTCTGATAACTCGGCAGTGCTAGGAGATAACTCTCCAGGCCTCATGCACTCAAGGCTTGTGCTCTAGCTCTCTTAGATCCATGGCTTCTGAGACAAATTTTTCCTTAGCTTTTCACTGATAAAAATTTTCTTTTTTTTTAATCTTATTTTATTGAATCACCATGACAAAAGTTACAAAGCTTTCAGGTTTAAGTCTCAGTCATATAATGATCAAACCCCCATCCCTTCACCAGTGCACCTGTTCCCCCACCCAGAACCCCAATATCTCCCCCACCCACCCACCCCGCACCTGAGTGGCCGATGATCTTCACTTTATTCTCTCTATACTTTGGATACATTCAATATTTTAACAGAGAACTGACTATTATTATTTGGACTTTTCCCCCAACAACGAAACCTGCTGAAAAGGCATCATTTGATAGTTTGTATTCCATTGCTGAGAATGAAGATTATAGGAGCTCATGGGGCCGCAACAGTGACCATGTGGTTTTGGATTTCTGTTCTTTTAGCTCAGTTTACGGTCTAGATGCATTTCTATAAGTCTCTGGGTGCCAAAATGGGTTGGTAGACCTCCCGGATCATAGTCTTTAAGGAGCAGAGGGGCCATGTCGTGCATGGCTGCTCTGGATCTCATTTAGGCCGAGGGCTTGCCAGTAACACCCCCATCCCATGATCTCTTGTGTGCCACGTCACCACAAGCAAGTATCTCTGGGTTGTGAGTCCTAGAAAATGGCGGACGCCATGTAGGCGCTGCTGCTGGAGCCACTGCTATCTTCCCTGTAGAAAGAAAGCGTTGGGAGAGAAAATCCTTCTCCCTCCCAGGGCGGCATGGGGTCCTAGCTCAGCTCACAGTGTAGATGCATTTCTATCAGTCTCTGGATGCCAAAATGGGTTAGTAGACCTCCCGGATCATAGTCTTTAAGGAGCAGAGGGGCCGTGTCATGCGTGGCTGCTCCGGATCTCCTCTGGGCTCACTGATAAGAATTTTCTCTTAATTTGTTCATATGCTTAGAATCTGTGTAGCCCCAGCAGATGTTTTTGGTTCTATTAGAGTTAGGGGTTCCATAACAACTCTAATAGAGTTCTGAAGCAATAGTACAATAGGTAGGACACTTGCCTCGCATGCACCCAACATGTGAGGCAAGTTCGATTTGGGTTCAATTGGGTTCGATTCCCAACATCCCATATGGTTCCCTGAACATTGTCAAGAGTAGTTCCTGAGTGCAGAGCCAGGAGTAACCCCTGGGCCTCTCTAGGTGTGACCCAAAAAGCCAAAAAAAAAAAAGAAAAGAAAAATTAAAAAAGAATGTCAAGTCTTCATGTGTGCCTCAAATGCCTAGTGTACATTTATTCATTGAGTGATTAGAAGGCAAATTCAAAAAGTTAACTTTTATATGAATGCGAGTTTGAATAATCTTGTTGGTGAGATTCACAGCTGGATATGCTGTAATCAACCATAAGAGGGTTTGCGGCATTATGATTAAAGGATGATAATAAATGCTAACGCTAATTTTCTGCTAGAGGTCTTTATTAGATGATTTTTGCTGTCTCTTCTGATTCAAAAATGTATCTGGAAGTTCTTCAGATCGTTTGATTGTTCCACATTTTATCTGTATATGAAATCATGTCCTGATGCCCCCTTTTTTTTCCCCTTTGCAGAAAATTGTCAGAATTCCAAAAGGGTATTCCATGCTGTTTTGAGGGGACTAAGTAACAGTACAATGGATAAGATGCTTGCCTTGCTTATGGCTGAAATGTGTTCAGTTCCCAGCACCCGTATAGTCCCCTGAGTCCCACCAGGAGTGATCCCTGAGCACAGAGGCAGGAGTAAGCCTTGAACATTTCTGAGTGTGGGCAAAAAAAAAATAATGATAATCTGTTTTGATACTTGCATTTAAAAAAAATTAGTATAACAGTTTTCACAAAACACAAAAGGTGACAGTCTAATTTGGAAACTATTTGAAAGGAAAGCAGCTTTAAACAGCTCTATAAACAGCTCTCTGGGGATTGATTTACAATGTAGACAAACCACTCACTTACCTTAACAATTAACTTGATTAAATACTTTTGTGAGTGGCTACCAATGTTAAGGGGTTGCTGGGTCACTCCCAGTAACCTTTGGTGTGTTCAGTGTGTACAGTGTGTTCAGAAGGATAAAAAAAAAGGAAACTGGAAATGGGTGTAAACTGTGACCACATTAGGTCATTTTTATATAACATAGTAGGAGTGCACCTCTTTGATCTGAGGCTCATATTTGAATAAAGACATTAAGTGTATGTGGAGGCAGGAAAAGCAAAACCTACTTATTTATCTATCAAAAACTACCTCTCTGTCTATCTGGATGACTTTTTAAAATCTTCCTTCCTTCCTTCCTTCCTTCCTTCCTTCCTTCCTTCCTTCCTTCCTTCCTTCCTTCCTTCCTTCCTTCCTTCCTTCCTTCCTTCCTTCCTTCCTTCCTTCTTTCCTTCCTCCCTTCCTTCCTTCCTTCCTTCCTTTCCTTTCTTTATTTTTTTTTGTGAAGCAAGATAGTTTTTATTGAAGCTTATCTAGAAAAATGTGAAGGGAAAGAGAGATGCATTTTTGAAAAGAGAACACTGGCTTCTCCAAAGTGGAAAATCGGCTAGCAAAGAAACAAAGGGACAAGCAAGTGAGATGCCTGCTCAATGGAGAATGCGGGCTTGACAAACAAGCCTAGAGGGGTCATTTTCTAGCAAAAAAGTAGATGCAAAGGATGAGGAATGACAAGGGGTCTTGAGGCAGAAGCAGAGTGAGTGGCAGAAAATAGGATCAGAATGACATTAAAGACATTGTTCTTTTATCTTAAGCTATTAAAAGCTATTTTTTAATGTAGTAAACCACACACATACTATGTAGACAATGAAGATGTAATGTTTCCACAACCTCAGAAAATTCTACAGACCTCCCCTCCCCCCACAAACATACTCACAGGCAGCCATTGTTTTGATTTCTATTCAGAGACCCCTTTTGTCTGTTTTGATGATGAAGTAACTCAAAACACATCTTTTTTGTGTGTCTGTAGTTTATTGTTTTATAAAGATCCATCCATACTATGTATATCAGGGGTTCTTTTTCATTACTGTGTAGTATTTCACAGTGTAAACACATCACCATCTGTTTATCAAATCTCAAGGATATTTATTAGTTACAGTTTGGGCATATTGTGAGTGGAGTTGCCATGAACATTTGTATAAAGCCTTAGAGTCTTTATGGACCAATAATTTAGTACTGTAATCTTGTGGTTAAAAGGCAGATACATTTATACATAAAAAAAAGTTGTCATCTCACTGGAGAGATAGTACAGCAAGCAGGACACTTGCCTTGCATGTTTGATTTCCACCAGGAGTAGTTTCTGAATACAAAATCAGGAGTAACTCCTGAACATTGCTAGGTGGGTTACACAAAAAACAAACAGAAGAGCTGCCGTCTGTTTTCCCAAATGATTGTGCCATTTTATTCACCCACTGTCTCAAATTCTACTTTCCTATGGTTCTAATTCCTTTTGTTGTTGTTGCTGTTTTGATTTGGGGCCACACCCCACAGTGCTCAGGGCTTACTCATGGTTCTGTGCTCAGGGAATACTCCAGGCTATGCTCAGGGACCATAGGTAATGGCAGGTATCAAACCTAGAGTGCCGTGTGCAAGGCTGTACTCTCTCTGACCCTATTACTCTCATTGTATTTGCAACTTTAGAGAGGCTGAAATAGCCTTAATAATTTAATTTGTATTATTCAGACAACTGGCTGTGTGAAGTCTTTTCTCCTGCTGTCTGGTCATGTTTCTCTTCCTTTGTGAAATATCTGTTGAAAGTCATTTCTGTTTTGGGAATGGGGAACTAGTACAGTGTTTAAGGTGCAAGCTTTGCATATACTGACCCTTGTTTGATTCCCAGCACCATCCGGTCCTTTCAGCACCACTGGAATCTAACTCCAACACAGAGCTGAGAGTAATCCCCATGTGCAAGACTTTTCTCTTCTTAACTGGGTTGTCTTTTTATTTTTAATTAAGAAGAGTTATTTATATGTTGTGGTTATCTAGCCGGTGGTATACAATCCCTCCTAGAGTTGAACCTCTTTGGTAAGCACATGAAAACTATTATACTTAGTGTTCAGGTTTACTTGATCTTGATCCCATATGTTCTTTTTTGAATTTTAATTATTATTATTATTATTTGGGGGGGGCTGGAGTGATAGCACAGCGGTTGGGCGTTCGCCTTTCACGCGGCCAACTCGTGTTCGATTCCTCTGCCCCTCTCAGAGAGCCCAGCAAGCTACTGAGAGTATGGAGCCCGCATGGCAGAGCCTGGCAAGCTACCCGTGCATATTGGATATGCCAAAAACAGTAACAATAAGTCTCTCAATGAGAGATGTTACTGGTGCCCGCTCGAATAAATTGATGAGCAACGGATGACAGTGATACAGTGATACAGTGATTATTTGGTGGGGCGGGGGGTTCTGGACCATATCTGGTGATGTTCAGGGTTTATCCCTGGCTCTGTGACTCAGGAATTACTCCTGGCAGGGCTCAAGGGGCTGTATAGGATGTTGGGGATTGAAGCTGGGTTGGATCTGTGCCAGGCAAATGCACTACCTGCTGTACTATTTCTTTAGCCCCTGTTCTTTTTTTTTTTTAATGAATTTCTCATGGAACTTCTGGCCTCAAGTTTTGGTGATTATGTACTAAGTCAGCTTACGGTGGACTCTGACATCTGCATTGTGACTTGATATCCTATGAGAACAATGTAAATTCCTGCTATAGAGGGCATGGTTTTATCCCAAAGTGGTGTCTGTATTGCAATTCTTGACTCAGCAGTTGCCATGAATTCAACAGCATTTTTTCATATTAGTAGTATTTCCACTCCCCTCTCAGAGAGCCCGGCAAGCTACCGAGAGTATCTAGCCGGCACAACAGATCCTGGCAAGTTACCCATGGTATATTTGGTATGCCAAAAATAGTAACAAGTCTCACAATGGAGACATTACTGGTGCCCGCTCAAGCAAATCAATGAGCAAGGGGATGAAAGTGACAGTGATAGTATTTCCACTATTGTAGATCTATTTGGCTATACGTCCAAGAGGCAGGGCAGTTTGTGCTGATACTTGATGTACTATAAAACCTTTTCTCCTTCTCTAGGCCCACTAAGACCTGCCAGCATCTCATGTGACACACAATCTGTATTGGACTATTCTATCCCTAGGAGTGACAGGGCCTCTAAGGCAACATACTTCTGACCTCGTGGGTGGTGGGGACTGAAAGGACCAGAGCAAGAATTTTTTTCTGTGCCTTGCCGCCCCCAGGGCACATGAGTATCAAATATTAATTACCAGAGTGGTGGGTCCTATCACTTCTTAGGTGCTCTCTCCCTTCTACGCTCTTGTGTTTTCCCAAGGCCTTCCTGAAGTGGTCACATTTTCACATATTTTCATCCAATTGAAATGATGTTACCAAAATAGTGGATATGTGTGACATTCTGTAGGAAGTCCAGTTTTGGACAATCTCTAACCTGTCCTGCCCCAGGGCTAGGGTTGAAGGACTGCTTAAACAGTTAGCCTAACCAGTCTAGATACCTGTTTGTAATCAAGCTGCAGGATGTGCCTTTCTCTTATTAGCACAGATTTGCAGGCAAAAGCATTTTGAAAAAAAATCTTTCAAAGCTTCTTGAAGAAATCCAGGAAACAGGCTATTTTCAACAGCCTGCTTTAGGCAATTAATAAAGACAAAGAGTGATTTTAACATTACACAGTGGCTCTCAAGTCTGGGCAAATTTGCACCGGTAGTAGGGTTTTTTTTTTTGTAGTTCGTATAAATCTTGCTATTGCTAAGACGAGACAGGATCAGGGAGCTACTGGCATCTCTTGAGTAGATTTAGCCAGGACCCTACTAAAACTTCACACGATAACCAGGCTTACGAAGATAGTTTTCTTGCCAAATGTCAACAATGCCTTTTACAAAATCCTGCCTCTCACGTTATTATCTTCTAAGAAACATTTCGTATTCACCCTCTGCATGTTTTGACCCACAAATCTGTTGTCCTGCCACCTGATTTTAGACTAGTGCGTGCTTTTCTTCTGGTAACATAATCCCTGACACTTTTCATAGGCGGAGATTCTCACTCGAAAACAGTAGCCGGCTGGCAAGCAGGCCCAGTTTTCACTCTGAGGTCTCCCTATAATGCAACCCCCCACCCCCGTCCAATTTCTGCGGGAAAATGGATGGTGTTAAAGGGAGGGCAGGATCTGAAATCCATGCCTTGACATCGTGTTCTATGGGACTGGAAAAGCGAAGTTGTGAGCTTTGGCGCCCAAGGAGGGTTGACATTCTGCCTGAGCTCATCAGTTCCTTCCACTGGGCGGTATTACTGCGGCCACCCTACCGGGCTTGACACCAGGCCCAGGGTAACGCGCCCCCGCCCACTCGACTGGGCAGCTTCGGAGCCCCTGACGTCCAGGGGAGTGCTGCCCGAAGGAGGGAAGGCGACAGAGGACGGGGAGCCACAAGCCGCGGGGACTGGAGCGCGCACTAGCGCGGGGACTCGGCAGCGCAGCCGTCGGAGCTGCGGCGGCGCGGCCGGCTGGAGGGGGCGGACCGGGCGGCGGGCGCAGGCGCTCCCGCCCCGCGCGCGCGCGCGCGCAGCCCCTGCCCCTAACCCCTCCCCGCCTCGGGCCCGGCGGGGAGCGGCGCGCGCCGGCCGCGGGCGCCTGGACCCGCCCCCTCGCCTTCCGGAGCGGGCGGGGCGGCGGCGGGCGGCGGGCGCGGGGAGCGCCTCGGCCGGCGCGGAGCTCGCAGACGCGCGGGGAACATGGCGGCGGCGGAGCCGGCTGTCGCGGCGCTGGCGGGCGGCGGCGTGGGCGCGGCGGCGCCGTCGGGCGCGGTCCCCGTGCTCTTCTGCTTCTCGGTGTTCGCGCGGCCCTCGTCCGTGCCGCACGGCGCGGGCTACGAGCTGCTCATCCAGAAGTTCCTCAGCCTCTACGGCGACCAGATCGACATGCACCGCAAATTCGTGGTGCAGCTCTTCGCCGAGGAGTGGGGCCAGTACGTGGACCTGCCCAAGGGCTTCGCGGTGAGCGAGCGCTGCAAGGTGCGCCTCGTGCCGCTGCAGATCCAGGTGGGTCCCGCGGGAGGGCCGCGCGCCCCGCCGCTGCCCCGGGTCCCGGGGCTCCCCAGCCGGTCCCCGCCCCCGGCGCGCTCCTCAGGTGCCCGGCCCGCCGGGAAGGGCCGCCCAGCCGCCGCGAGCCTGGGCGCCGGCTCAAACCAGCGGCCGGGGCAAAGGTGACGGTCACCAGCTGTCCCCGCCTGCGGCGGGGGCGGGGGACCCCAGCTGTCCGCGGCGCGCGCGCGCGTCCCCACGTGTGTGGTCCTGAGCTCCCCGCAGCCGCCCGTGCGCCCGGGTCCCAGCCTCCTGCGGAACCGAAGGGCAGTGCGGTAGAAGCCCGAGTGTCTTTGCGGGTTGATGCGGAACGGGGCAAAGGAGATTCGGGGGGCGAGCCGTGGCGGTAGGGTTGGTTCCCCGGAGTTGGGTTGACCACTTGCGGAAACCCAAACTTTCGCAGAGACCCTTTCCCCGTCCCCTGGTCCAGCTTCCAGACCCTTCGCTGCAGGAGCCCTGGGTGCGCACGATCAAAGCCTTTGCTTGGCTCTTCCTGGGAGCTGTCAGTGAAATCTGTGGATGACAGACGCATGGCTTACGTTGAAAAGTCATTTGGCTCTCAGGATGGGATTACCTCCCACCCCGGCCCCCTTTTGCTGAACATTGATTTCACGGACTGCAGAATTAATGATCAGCTTTTCGTTTCTGAAAAGGAAGAAAGAAAAAGCCGGGCGCTATTCCGCGCGTCGGTCAGCTGAACTCAAAATGCTTTTCTCAGGATTCAATGGAGGATTTGTATTTTGCGAAAGAAATCTTGAAAAGAAGCAACAAAGTATAATTTAAGTTGCATCCCCAAGGGCAGGGGTTTTTGTTTGTTTGTCTTCAGAAATCCATACGGTCTTTCAGAAGAGAGAGCAGTGAAAAGACAAACTCAAGATTTGGGATTGGGGTGTTAAAAGATATTTCAGTATTCAAGTGTCATTTTTCAATGGACTGTTCTTCAGGTGTTTCCCCCTCTCCCCCTAGCTATAGTTGCTGCAGAATTGGCCTTTTTTCCTCCTTCCATGCCAGAGAAGCTCAGAGCAAGTATTTAAACCTAGATAGAATCCCTGTTTTTAAAGGCAAACACTGATGGGGGCCACTGTCCATCCTTGGAGAGCCCACAGGGCTGTGGGGTCATTGATGCCTCAGAATTGGCCCTGCCTTTGTCCCCAGTGAAGTTAGAGAATGTGCTTCTTTAGGGGGTTATGGCTTCCCATTTTATGTCAAGAGTTTACTTGTTTGACACCTCCACAGCATCCCTTGTCAGTTTATATAGATTATTGATTCCAAAATACCCAAGAAATTTGATGCATCTTTGACACTCATTAATAAGGAGAGAATCTGAATATGAACGGAGGTGGCCTGGGATTGTACAAGAAAGAGGAATCCTCAGGTTCTGTAGTTATGCTTTCATATAGTGGGTGGGAAAATCCTATACCAAACTAGCTTTACTAGCCCCCCCCCCAAGTCTGTAAAGATCCCCCTGTCATCCCTAAGATAGGATTTTTTATTGAAAAATTCAAGGCCCCAGTCTTTTCAGCTAAACATTTTATAAATGTATAAAGTAAATATGTATACCTGAGATCTTATGATATTTTCAGAAGGTTCATGTCACTGAATTGTGGCTCTTGAAATATCTTGCTGGTGTAGGAGATAATCAGTAGTTAATTTAGCATAATGATGTTTAAACTAATTCTAATAATAGCATTACTTGTTCATCCTATAAAAAGTGTTGCCTTTCTCACTAAATAGTCCAGGAATTTTTAAACATTGGTTATCAGTTATATAGCCCTTAATATATGATCAAATTTAAAAATGTTTTTCCTTTATATTCTTGTTTTGGTGACCTTGATATTTTGACTTCTTCCACTGGCTGCCTTCCCCACTTAGACATAGAGAATGGAGAATGTGCATACATACTTTCAGTATGCTGATACGTGTTCGGGTTTATGTATGTATTTATATTATAGTGAAGGTATATACACTTATGTAATTTCAGAAGGGAAAGTATATTTTTCCCTTTTATGACTATTTGACTATTTTTTTGGAACCTAGCCATCTCATCCCAGGGATGTAAACATTTTATGGCCAGACCATTAGAGTTCATGTCACAAACATTTGAGTGTCAGCTGCCTGGCACAGTGAATGTAAATAAGATCCAGTTTTTCATATCTTCCCTGATGATCGAACCCCTCCATTTGCGAAAAAGCAGGGCCAAAAGGAAAATCTCCCAAGAGGACCCTGTGAGTGGCAGACCCAGCAAAGCATGGAAAGGTCATTGCTCAAGCCAGCCCTCACCTCTGCGTGCTCCTTTTGTGCTTAATGGAAATATCCAGCAGTACCGAGAGCCGATTACAAATATGAACTTGTGATATTGCTTGGTTGCTGCTCAGGGTTCTGTGCAGTAGATGTTTTTCATTTAGACTCAAGGTGACACCCCAGTGAGGCATGGTGCTGGGGTGGTAAGGCCCTGGTCCTGAGGAAGGGACCAAGAGCATCTCTTCTCCCCACAGAGTCTCTGGGCTCAAGTAGTGTGACTTGTTATTTCTCCGTTTAGACCTTTGAGCAGAGATGACCCTGGCTCCCCAACTGTCTCCTCGAATGTCTGTTCACCGGGCTTTGCTCGCGCATGCTTGTACTGACACTTTTCACCGTGACTTGGACTGCTCACCCTCCCCTCTCCTCCGTGCTTCTGTGGGGACTCCACTGCCAGGGTTAGGCCAGGCCATCCTCGCCCTTTAGTTGTCTTCCTTTGCCAACCCCCCTGACCAGAAGGCAGCGAGGCTGCTGCCAGCTCAGGTGACAGCTCACGTTTCCAGCGTGGTTTATATTCTGAATGTGTCTGAAGTCTGAGGAATTTTGAGATACGGGGAAAGAAATGTAAATGAGGATTAGGCAGGATGAATTGGGTCATATTTATAACTTACAGCTTCCAGTTTTTCCAATAGATATTTCCTGGGTTTTAACCAATGGAAATATTCAATCCTGGAAACTTGTGTAAATATGATACAGAACCACCTGCAGCTTTTCCAGCTTGTCCCCTGGGGAGGCGAGGCGGAGGTGGGATCCCCAGGGAAAGAGAGGAGGGCCCTGGCATTGTGCTGGGGGGGCAGGGCCCCCGGCTGCTTTGTGTGGGGAGAAGACTAGGGCTTCCCAGGGAAGGTCACTTTGACCTTTACCTGAGATGGGAAATTAATTGGAAGCGATGCAGCTCCAGCATTCACTCCCTCAGCAGTTGGTTACTGCTGTTCTGTTAAACAGGTTCAGGATATTTCCTAAGAGGAGACCCGAAAGTTGATGATGCTAGGTGTGAAGGGAGAGAGGGTGGCAGGGTTTGAAAAGAATAGAAAAATGCATCTGTTCCCCATTGGACTGGGTAGTTTGGAGGTTGGTGATTTGATTACAAAACCTTTACAGTGAAAAGGGTGTCAGAAACAGGTGGAGAAACAGGCCAGACCTGTCTGTTGAGGCAGACTGTGTCCCAGACCTGGCCATCATCCTCACTTTTACCCCAATCTGAGCCACCCTCTTAAGAAATTCCTGGCCCTAGTTCTGAGGTGGATGGAGAGAAGCAACTTCAAATGAGAGTTCGTTTGAGAGACATGCTGGAGTTCGATATTAATGCCTGTGATGTGAATTTCCCAGCAGGTGAAACAGTATTCTCTTGCAGAATAAATTAATAAAGCCCAATCAGGAAAAGACGGTGTAATGGTAAGTCACGGTGACCTCTTGAAATCCACTTGTGATTTGTTTTCTTCATTCTGCAGAGAATATAATTAGTTAGGCGGCCTTGAATGTGGAGTTGTGTATACAAGTGTAAGTCGTTTATAGATCTCTTAAGGAGTCTTAATAGTAAATGGTACTTTAACTTCATTTTGAAGAAAGGTTTCTTAATGAGTCAAACTTTGGAGTGTACTGTATATTTCCTTGCTGAGAATTCTCAAAATAGCTTAATAATACTTAGGGAATTATATTATTATAGTTTAATCCCCGAAATAGCCCTTAGAGGTACAGTCTATTTTTTCTTGCATTGTTACAGAGTAAGAAAATGATCTTTGGAGGTGTTAATGATTTGCCTAATTCCATGTAATTAAAACTGGACTCAGATACTCATGTCCTCAGGGATGCAGTTTTGGGATCTTTCTAATGGCCCTGGGGTCACATCAGAGACCTCTGTTGTGGGTCCCTGTTGGAGCTGTGGAATGCTGTTTCCTTGGAAGCACCTTGAGTGGAGTCCTGCCACCCTGGACCCCCTCTGAATGGTCAGGCACATTATACCTATGCTGTGACTGTGGCTGTAATGAATAGACTGTAAAATGCTGGCGAATTTCCCATTTCCCATTCTAAACCTGAACCATTCCTGTAGATTGCAGGTTTACTCCTTGGAAGAGTTTGCTCACTCTGACCAAGTCAAACAAACTGATCCGTTTATACAGTAGAAGTGACTTGCCCCAGAGTCTAGAGCAGAGCCAGTGAAATGCCTAAGGGTTGACTCCTGAGGGCTGTGAGGTGTCTCTCTCCTGGCTTTTGGTGGTTTGCCAGCCACCTTTGGCATTCCTTCATGGAGGGACTAGTCAGACCTGATCTCTTCCACAGTCAGGGTGCAGCTGTCTTCTGTATAGGATACCTGTTGTTTTGGATTAGGTACCCACCTCTCTTTGGGTTGACCTCTTCTTAACTCATGATATTTTCAATGATTTCTTTCCAAATAAGGCCACTCAGAGGTATGATGGCAGTTGGGGAATTCCACATTTGAATGGGGGTCAGGCTACGTTTCAACAGAACACAATTCAACAGAACATTCTTCCTTCGTTCTGTGGAGAACAGGCTGGTGTCCAGTGCATCAGTTTGCAAGTCCAGAACCCTAGGGACCTGTCCTGGGTAACTGAAGACACCAGGCAAGAAGGGGTGATCCCAGTAGGACTCAGAAAGTGTTAAAGTCCAATCAGAATTCAGGGGGTAGGATATGAAACTGTTGATAAGCAATAGCAAATACTGTCATCATAACAATAGTAATTGGACTTAGGAATGAAAACCCTTCTGATTCTGACATACAAGGTCAAATTGCAGCTGTGACAATTCTAAAATCACTCAACAGAAGGTTCTAGTTGAACTTTCTTAACTTGCTTAAGGATATCTATCATTGGATATGATCAAACCTTTTATATTTTTTTTATTTTTTTTGTTTTTTTTTTTGTTTTTTTTGCTTTCTGGATCACACCTAGCAATACACAGGGGTTACTCCTGGCTCTGCTACTCCTAGCTTTGTGCTCAGGAATTGCTACTGGTGGTGCTCAGGGGACCATATGTGATGCTGGGAATCAAACCCGGGTCTGCCTCGTGCAAGGCAAACACCCTACCCACTGTGCTATTGCTCCAGCCCCCAACTTTTTATATTTAAACATGCACAATTTCTTTGAAATTATTTTTACATATGTCCAGGAATATGTATATACACAGGGGTATAAAGGTATGTTTATACTGGAATTT
Source organism: Sorex araneus (assembly GCF_027595985.1). Classification (NCBI taxonomy): domain Eukaryota; kingdom Metazoa; phylum Chordata; class Mammalia; order Eulipotyphla; family Soricidae; genus Sorex; species Sorex araneus. The sequence goes on along the minus strand of NC_073307.1, from coordinate 30,934,456 downwards.
TTATAAGATTTTTTGTATGTTTCTTGAAGTGTAATTCAATAATTTGTAATTACTGAACTAATACACTTTAAATTTGCTATGCTAGGATTTACCTGTAAGTGGTTTTTGTGGGCAGTATTTTTAGTTATCTGCAAAGTTTGTTGCCAGAAAAATTTTCATGAGTCAAGTAAGAAAAATCCCTGAGTTAAAATTGATAAGTAATTTTATCAGCAAGCTATTCGGATGTATGTAGAACTGGGAGAGAGGCTGGATGGACACAGCTGGGGGGGTTTGATAGCCTCCAAGTCTCCTTTTGGCTTGTACGATATGAAGGTTATTCATAAATTAGTATCTTTCCTCCCCAGTTACCAGCATTTCAAGACCCCGTTTCTTAAAAGGTTTTGTTTAGAGTAGTGTTGGAGTTAACAGTAGAGCTACAATCACAGTACCTGGGCGCCCTTTACATCACATCTCTTGTCATTTAACTTTACTGTTACATTTTCCCAAGCTGAAGAACCTTGTCCACAGGGCAGTCTGTTAACTGAGCTCTCCGTTTTATTTGGGTTTTCTTACCTAGCTTTTCCCTGTTACACCTCATATTCGGTCCAAGATAACAGTTGCTTTCAACTGACCTGGCTCCTTCACTGCTTCTGGGCTGTTTCTCAGGCTTTCATTGTTGCTGGTGACCTTGACAGGTTTAGAGGAGTGTGTCAGGTCTTTGGGTAGAAAGTCCACTCTTCTGGTGGGTTTCTCCCTGTCGCTGGAGGTTTTGAAATTTGAAGAAAAGACCTTGAGAGTCACTCAGCCTGTTAGAGTCAGAGTAGGGTACTCGCTGGTCCTGCCCTGTGTGCCTTCCTCCTAATGGTAGGCTTGGCATCTTTGCCATGTCTCTCTGTACTCCCAAGGAATAAATGTTCAAGTGCTGAGACCACTTGTGTGTGTGTGGTGGGGGGTGGCGGAGGGGGAGGTGTCAGCAGTTAAACTTCCAATTCCTTGGAGAGTGTCTACACCTTTTTTCAATTTGTTTTTATTTAATTTTTTTATAATTGTCACAGCCAGTTACTCAAGAGTTACTCCTGGCTCTGCACTCAGGAACTACTCCTTTTTTGATGTACTAAATTAACACCTTTTGGATACACTCAATTATCACCAGTCCTCTCTGCCGGAAATGCACATCTTGCCTCACTGAACTCTGTGGCCTTACTTTGCTGAGGGTTGATGGATGATGAGCTCCTCTGTGCAGAAGGTTTTTCAGAGTGCTCAGGATTTCAAGGCTTCATTTCCGACCTGTGTCTGTGGTTGATACTTCATGTGTTGGAGGTGGATCCTTGCCTAGGGCTGAAACCCTAGGTCTGGAGTCCTTGACCGAGACGCACCAGGTACCAGGTCACATAGGAGAAGGCCAGTCTCTGAATTCATAGGTTTTTCTAGGTGGCTACAGGTGTTGTCACTTTCAATCTCCTAGTTTGGGATATTCTGATCATTTTCTAATCTAATCTCCCTGAAATACATAATTTAACATTTTCTTAATGAGTCTGCCCGAAAGCTCTTGTCTCAGTTTATAAATTATGTACAGCTGCTGCTTTGCGAGAGCCCTGGACGCTAAAGCTATCTGAGTTTTGATCTACTTTATTTTGTTTGGAATCTTTTTTCCTTTAGCCTTGGCTGATAATGGTTTGCGTGCCTTGTGGCCATTTTTCTGATTTGTTAATAGCATCCTGTGAATTTAGAATTCAGACAAACTGATTAGGAGTGTCCGTTGAAGTAGTCGATAGTCTGGTAAAATCTGAGAGTTGAAAAATGAGAAGCAAGTGTAAGCTGTAGCAGGCTTGTTTAGGAACAAACCTGTCAGTGCCAAGGGTGCTTACTTTACTTCCTTGCAGGTTCAGCTGTTTGTTTGTTTATTGTGGTAAGAGGTTGGCTGTATTGCTTTACTATTGTTTGAAACAGCTAGTTCCAAGCAAACTGCCTTTGCAGTGTGTCCTAAACCACCCCTAGATACCTGGAAACCTGAAGTTCGTTACTTTTTAAAATTCATTAAAATAAATCATCATGAGATACATTTACAGACTTAGAGACTTTAATGATTGTGTTTCAGTCAAACAATGTTCAAGTACCCATCCCTCCATTAGTGCCCATTCTCCACCCACAATGTTTCCCGTATTCCTCCCACCCCCCACGCCCACCCCTTGCCACCTCCTGCCTCTGTGGCAGGCACAATCTCTCTTGTTCTCTCTGTCCTTTTGGGTGTGACGGTTTGTAACACAGGAAACAAGCAGCCATCATGTTTGGTCCATATGTTATTTTTTAAAAATAACTTTTTTTGTCTCCTGTTTTTATCTCTTGTCTTTTGTTGCTCTTGCCATGATGATGTGGGGGCGGGGGTGGGGTGGGGTGCTCATACTTGGTTTGATGCTAACCAGGAGTCCCATGTTTGGTTGCAGAGCTCCCACACCCAGCCTCAGTGCTGCCTGGGCGCCTTCACTTTCAGTGGTGGTGCTTGCCCCGGAAGCAGCTGACAGGACTATGCTTAGCTCATGTCGGGGACCGAATGCTTTTAGCCACCAAGCCGGTCCCAGGGCCCTGCACTTGAAATGTTAAGGACGAAAGATACTGCTTTGTGACCAGCATTTAATATCTACTGAGAATTTGCAAAATTTCATTATAAAGAGGGATTTTTTTAACTACCCCAAGTTTATATATATATATATATATATATATATATATATATATATAATACTCATGTTTTTGAGAGCAGCCAAGTGTTTAATAGGGGCTGGAGAGTTGAAGCAAAGGACTGGAGCATATCTTGTATGAGAAGCCCTAAGTTTCATACGGAACAGTATGTCTCCTACACTGTCAGGTGTCTCCCCTTTGGGCCTGGGGGCACAGGTCCTGAACAGCACTGCCAGGCCTGCACTGGAATCATCTCTAGGAGTGTCCCTTGGGTCCCTGTTTTAAGTAGTAACATGAAGTATTGTAAGACAGTATTACCTCAATTTAAAAAATTAAAGATACAGCTAGAAGTAGAATGCATGGTTATTTACATTAAGCATGCTTTATTGTCAAAGTAAGAAAACCCAGTAAGTAGAACTAGAATCATAGATGTCCATCACATTCTTACATAAACTCAGCCTTATATTGCACGTGAATTAGTACTAGATGGTGGCGAAAATGCCCTCAGAGTAGGGCGCAGATAAATACAAACTGATTACATGTTGTTAAGGATAAAACATTTCATTTACTGATTCAGTTAATTTCTTATGTAATTGTGTCCCAAGTATCTGCACAGGTTCTGAGGTGGGCCTGGGCCAGGAGCATGGCAAAGCCCCAGAGTATAATTGACCTAGGCACCTCTGGGAGGGTACTGATAACTCTCATCCATGGGTGATCTGAGCGGAGATTGGAGGGGTGACAACTAAGAGGAGATTGATCAGTTTACTCAGGACCTAACAGTCACTGTTACAGATCTGGCTGTAATTTGAGAAAGTAGGAAGAAAAATACTCAGTCTTCTAGGAATTTCAGAGGATTAAATTATTGTTCAACAGTGATTTTTTTGGGGGGAGGGGTTTGGTTTAGTTTTTTTGCATATAAAGCACTCTGTTATAAGAATAGAACAACTCTAACAATTAATGTGAAGTTTGGTGACATGATACCTAATTTCCATTTTAATCCAGTTGGCTTTTCTGATTGTGATAAATGTGTTTAAGGATGCAGCTGTCCAAATAATCTCTGTTCATGAGAATAAGAATGTAGTGGTTGTCAGTGAAAAGTTGGACTTTCATTGCACCTTACAAATTACTTTTGATAATTTTAATCTCTTAAGATTAAATTTCTTATATCTAAGAAATATTCCATTTGCTTGCTCTCAACGGAACAAACATCTCTGAATGCAGAAGTTATGTGTACCTGGGTGGAGAACTCAACTTGAGGAACGACCTGGTACCTGAACTGCGCAGGAAGAAGAGAGCAGCATGGAATGCCTTCAAGAGCGTCGAAGAAGTGGTTGAGGATGAAGAACCTCCTCCAGCTCTGGGCACATCTTTTCGACTCCACTGTTCTTCCTGCACTAACATCCTAGCACTGACATGCACTAGCCTCAGAGAGCTGGGTCCTACGAAAACAGGATGAGAATGCTCTTCGGGTATCCCATAGAGGAATCGAAAGAGCTATGCTTGGAGTATCACATTTCACTTAAGTGAGAAGAGGAATCCAGAGTTCCTACCTCCATCGATGATCAAGAATCAGGGACGCTGCCTCGTTTGCCCCGGCATCAAAAATCAGATAGGCCAGACACGTAATGCGATTCCGAGACAACTGCTGGACTAGAGCTGTTACCGAGTAGCCACCCATCTACAAGATGGTCAAACTTCTTCGTCAAAACCCTGAATGGACGGGTTGAGGCTCTTTGTGTTCCTGGAGCGGCGAGCAGATATCATTGGGCTACACTAGCACGAGACAGGGACAAATGGAAATGTTAATGGCGCCCACTCGAGCATATTGAAGATCAATCAGAGAAATACTAAGATAGATAAAAGTTGCTTGTTATATCTTGATATTTCTGACATGATGACAGTAATTATTGATTTGTTCTGAATCATTTGATTGATTGATCTGTGTTGTGTTCCTTAGTCTCTATCACACAGTTTTCTATGTGCTTGTAGGCAATACCTCATCAAATTTAAATTCTTTACTATCCTATTTTTTTCTTGATTATAAAAGTTAAGCATTTTTTAAATAGCACCCTGAACTTGTTTTTAAATAGCATTTGGAAAATATGAGAAAACTATGGAGAAAAAAACGTTACACTTGTTAATATTTTCATATATTTGCTTGTATTTTATTAGCATTTTTATGTTCTTGAAACTATTGAGCTATAGTCAGTTTTTAAAATTAATATTGCATGGAGTATGAACATTTCACCTGAGGTGCTACAGATTCTTTGAAAACATGAATTTCCTGTTATTTTAGTTGGCTGTAATATTTTTGTCATGTGAATTTGTTAAATAGTTTCTACATTATTGAGTTCTTGTTTTATTTTATAATTTTTACTCTAAAAGCAATGCAGTGAATAGCATTCTGTATGGTTTTTATCATTCATATCATTTATTTTGATTATTAGTTCTAGAAACTGACTTGCTATACCAAACAGTAGGAATATTTTTCATCTTTTATTGACCTCCACTGAAAAATCAATGTCACTGTTTAACAAGTTCTAAGTCATTCTTTTTTCATTCTTTCTTCAGCTTACTACCCTGGGAAATCTTACACCTTCCAGCACTGTATTTTTTTGCTGTGATATGCAGGAAAGGTTTCGACCAGCCATCAAGTATTTTGGAGATATTATCAGCGTGGGACAAAGATTGGTATGCTTATTTTATATTTTTTCATATCGCCTAAGTATGATACACTCATATATGCAATTGTGTCTCTAGCTCACTGTTTTCATGTCTGGTTACTTTTTCAGTTACAAGGGGCCCGGATTTTAGGAATTCCAGTTATTGTCACGGAACAGTACCCTAAGGGTCTGGGAAGTACTGTTCAAGAAATCGATTTAACAGGTGTAAAGTTAGTACTTCCCAAGACCAAGTTTTCCATGGTGTTGCCAGAAGTAGAAGCGGCATTAGCAGAAATTCCTGGAGTTCGGAGTGTTGTGTTATTTGGAGTAGAAGTAAGTACCTGTTATTTGGTTTCAGCACAATATTATTTGTAGAAAAATTGGTATTTCCAGAGGCAGAGTTTTACCTTGTTTATTAAAAACGTGGTAGGAGTTAATGATGACGAATACCTTCTGCCCATTTGTTGTTCAGTGATAACTAAATTCGTGACACGAAGCTAGACACTTTGTATCTGTTAACTTATTAAACTCTCACATCAACCCAGTGAACTTACTGTGTGCATATTATAGATGAGAAAACTAAAACACAGAGATGCCAACAGCTTATTCAAGGTTAACTAGCTAAGAAGGGATGTAGTTAGATTTGAATATAGTAATTGATTCTTGAGCCTTTTCTATTTTTTTTTAATTTTAGTGAATCACCATGAGATAGTTACAGACTTACAAATTTTAGTGATTAGTTTCAATCAAACAATGTTTGAATACCCATCCCTCCACCAGTGCCCTTGCTCCACCACCAGTGTTCCCAGTGTCCCTCCTGCCACCCCCACCCCTTCCATCCCCTTGCTTCTGTGGCAGACACATTCCCTCTTACTCTCTCAGTCCTTTTGGGTGTTATGGTTTGCAATATAGGCACTAAATAGCCATCATGTTTGGTCCATAGTCCACTTTCCGCACGCACCTACCATCATGAGCGATCCCTCCAACCATCATTTACTTAGTGGTCCCTTCTCCCTCCCACCTGCCTTTTCCCCCCAGCACGTGAGATCGGCTTCCAAGCCATGGGGCGATCTTCCTTTTGAGCCTATTTTTTTAATCACTCCTTTTGGAATACTTTTTCACCAAAGACATTGTTTTTATTTATGTATTTTTCAGTATCACTTTGGTCATATTTTTGGATTAGAAGAACCTTAAATTCACATGGCTCATTGTCCTTCACATTTGAATCCTGTGTATACTACTTTAAAGGAAAAAATATGGATGTATTCCTAATGCTAAGTTAAATTGATCTTTAAAAAATTGGATATGTTACACTATTAAGTAACTATTAAATGAAAATAAAAATTAGTGAAATGTCAAATGAATTTTAAATAATTAAAGTAATTTACTTAAGATATTTTATTTTTATAGTTAATAGCAAATAGTAAAAAGATGTCACCTCATTAGCTGCATATAAAATAATCCTGTATTTTCTTTTCTGTAATACTGCATAGAGGAAGCCTGTTGGTATAAATGTCAGACTAAATGCTATTTCTGACTTTTGTACTTTGTTGCTCGTTCATCATCATTAGCCCTCATGCCTAATCAGAATCATCTTTGAGCAGTCTTCCGGTGCTTGTTTCAATGAGATGTCAGCTGATAATTCTTTAAAACCCTCTCATCCTGTGGGGATGCTGTTGACACTGTGGCAGTATTGAAGTCTGCTTCCACTGGATGAATAATATAGTTTTGCGGGATCTCATTTTTATTCTGTTCTCTGGTGGTATATTGTCATAAGGTAGTTCTTACAATGATGGAAGCTATATAATCTATTTGCAGCTGATACACAGTGGGTATTTGTGCCCGGGTCACAATTGTTTGGTGCATGACTTACCTGTGCTGTAAATGGCCACGGGACTATTTGTCCCAGTATTTTCTCAGATTGCAGCAATGTGGCCGCATCCTTTATGTCAGACCCTGACATGAATTCAAAACCAAGCCCAGCTGCATTGGCCTCAAAGCTGGATGCTAGTAATCTTTGTTATAAAGATCATCCAGGATGACATAGATGAAAATCTTTAATTATTCTGAGAACCCTAAGAATATGCTCAGGGCTTCTAGTATGAGGAACAAGATCCTAGTTCCTGATTTCATAGAAGAAAACAAAGCCAGAAATGCTGTTCAGTGTCAAGGTGTGAAGATCACCTCTCTGGAGGCCAAATGGATGGAGGATAAGGTCTTACTAAACCTGGTGTGCTTTTTTTCTGCTTGATCCTGTGGTGCATACTTTTTAAATGTCTTTTTTTTTCATGTTATTACATTATGTCTCTCCAATTTCCTACTAGACTCATGTGTGCATCCAACAAACAGCTCTGGAGCTTGTTGGCCGGGGTATCGAGGTTCACATTGTTGCTGATGCCACCTCTTCGAGAAGCATGATGGATCGGATGTTTGCTCTTGAGGTAAATGTCCTCCTTTAAAGTAACTCAGTTTTCAAGCTTTCTCAGTACATTTGAAGAGTGTGCACTATTGACCCAGAATGAAAGATTCACCTTTTTCACCTGAATTTTGTCTGAGGGTATTATTGATTTCCAGTTTTGAAGGTGCTCGATGTCCTTGGAGGTATTCCCACCAATTCCTGTGTAATGTCTCAAGTCGTCATAGATTTATGATAGTCGCAAAAGTCTCTCTCACATTTTCATTGGTGTTTTCTATAGTTCCATAGGTGAATTAAGTGATGAGAGAGAGAGAGAGAGACAGACAGACAGACAGACAGACAGAGGAGAGAGAGCATGCTTGCCTAGTCTAGGGCCTCATTGAACCATTCAAAGATTCTCAGCTTAAAAAAACAACTCACTTAGGCTTAGCTCAGCTAATATTTAACCAAAACTGAGGGTATTGTGGGCCTAAGCCCAGTTCTACCTTATATTAGGTTTCCTCAGACTTGAATTTCTGGGGATAGAGCAATGTCCTGACCAGACACATTCACATACAGGATTACATGGTGTTTCGCATGAGAGAGTCGGGATGGAGCTGAGGGCCTGGTGCTCAATGAGTCTTTGTTATCTTTGTGGGGGACTGTATGTGGTGCCAGGGATCAAATAGGTTGACGGTGTGCAAGGCAAGTGCCTTTGCCCCTTATGCTGCCTCTCCCCCCATCCCCAATGACTCTTTGTTCTGTTGCATTGCAGTGGCCATAAGCATATCCTATTCCCTGACTGGGACTACCACGGGACTACTGGGCAGTTCTGTGAAACATTCACTCCATCCTGTGGATCTCTCTTTGTTCTCTCTGTCTGTCTCATATTTAATTCCAACTTTAATAATCTTAGAATGATGTATGTGGATCCAGTTGCCAAGTTCAATGGATCTTATTTACAAAAGGAAGCAGAACTGTTTTTGAGACCTTCAGATGGTACATGTACAGGCAAGTCTTTTATGACACAAATTGTACCCTGACCATATTCTTTCCTTCCCTCCACAGAATTTCTCACACGAGGCCTTTGGGGCTGGAGTCTTGGGAACTGCCTGAGTGTGTGTGTATGTGTGTGTGCGTTTGGTGTTTGGTCTGTAACTGTTTAGGGGCTACTCTTGGCTGGGCACTTGGGGACCATGTGGTGCAGGGCCTCTTGCATGCAGTCATGCCCTGCAGTCCACTGGACTATCTCCCCAGCCCGCAAGGGATTGTGTAAGTCTGGTAAAACTGATCACATGAAGGGAATAACATGAGCAACAGCAAACCAAGTAAGGATAATGGAAGTAAAGCAGTAATAGCAAAATAGCAGTATGATTGCAGCGGGAACTCAGAGCTGGGTGCTCACACTGCCAGTGGCTCACACAGCCACATGCTCACACCACCAGTATCGCCTTGGATTGATTTGTCATTGCTGCAAAGGGAAAAAGAATCTGGTCCAATATTGATGGAAACCTGATCCCACTTCAGATTTATCTTTTTTTTTTTTTTTTTGGTTTGGTAGGGAGGGGTTTTCTGTGTCCCTAACTTATTGGGAGAAATATGACATTTGCCCATTTTTCTGTGACTCTTCAAGTGAAGTCGCAGTCTCACCAGCTTACCTTCTCTCAGTTCCCTGAGAACAGCACTGAAGAGAATTCCTGAGATGGTCTATGATCTCTCAGTTAAGATCATTGTGCTAAAAGATTTATTGTGCCTCTATAGAGGCTTCTGCCGTGCCAGAGGCTGTGCTGTGTGCTTCACTCAGCAAGGTTGTTGAGCACGTCCCATCTGTCAGGAGTTATTGCTTTCCCCCAGTAACTGTAGAGTAAATGCGCAGCTCTGGGGAACGCAGCTCTCTCTTGAACCCGGTGTCTTTGTATGCTGGAGAGTTTTCAGTGTAACTTGGCAATTTGAAGACTCCTATATCCCTACCACCTCTCAGAGGCAGTTCTTGCATTTTCCAATTGCAGGGTCAGAGTAGCTGGCCCTTTACTTTGCTCTAATTGGATGCATTGCACAAGTGGAAGGGGAGAACTTGGAAAGCCAGTGAAACCCTGGCCCCGTGTCCACTGAAATGCTGGGATTTGCATCACTACTTCCTCTTCTAGGAGGAAGCCACACCAGGAGATGCTCAGGGACTGCCACTGGCTTGGTGCTTGGGGTTCCATGCAGTGCTGGGGCATCAGACTGGGCCATCAACATGGGCACAGCCCTCCGAGCCATTTTGGATGGGCCAATGCACAGCCTGCGAGCCTCACCTCCCCATGTCTGGAGTCCTTAGTCTGACTGGTTCTGAGTCTGATCCACTGATCCTGAGTCGTTCAGTACCCCTCTTTAGTCCCCCCCACAGCTCCCGTATTAGTCTGAAAGCTAAGTCCTACTCTGCATGTTTTGGTTTGCTCCGAAGGGCTTCTGGGCCTCTGGTCTGCGCACTTCCCCGGGCCACCAACCACTGTGGGGACTGGCTGAGCAGCCTGAGCACACGGTCAGCAGAACACTCGGAGAGCTGCATCTTTTTGCTGGGCTTCCTCAGACCTGGAGCCGGGGTTTCCTGTTTCTCTGGTGATAGGAAGAGTCAGGAGATCCAAGCCCTGTAAGCTCAGTGGCCCCTGGAAATCACTGGGGGCTCAGACCGGGTCCCTCCAGGACTCACGGGGCGCAGGGAGGCAAAGGCCAGGCCACTGAGCTTGGCCCCTGTGCCCATCCCGGCCCTGGAGCTGGCATGCAGCCCTCTGAGATTTCTACAGAGCTTGAAATGATGGTCAGGAATTGACTGAATGAGAGGAGGCAGTCTCGGTTCTCAAAGTCTTGAAAGGACTCAGAAATGATGTCCTGATCTGCCCTTCCTCACCTATGTGTTGTAGCTTGAAGGACTGACTCCAGCCATGGGCTTGGCTTTGCCCATCCTCTAAGAGTCCTCGATCACCGCATTGTCGTGGGGCAGGCTGGCTTTCTGCTGAGCAGACTGTGCTGTATCCTTGCCCCCTCCCAGGGCCTTGGGCAGGGAGAGTGTGCCGGGGGCAGGCGTGTCTGCGGAGCTGCTCCTCTCTTTTCAGGCCGATTCCTCTCACCACGCAGGGCTGTGCAGGCCTCTTGGAGCAATTCCTTCTCTGTGCCATCAGGCAGGGCCTCCTCGGGCTCTTTCCTTCTGACTCGCTTAGGGATTGTTTTGTTTTCTACCCACCTCATCATCTCCTGTGCTTCTCGCAAAGATTGCTTCTTTTGGGAGAGTAGTTAACCATGTTTTCTCTCTCAGGATTCTGATTCAAATCCCACCAGAAATTCTCTTCTCTAGAATTCTCCTCTCTGCCCCTCCTCCTTTCCTTTTCTCCCTTTCCTTTTTTTTTTCTTTGCTCTTCTCCTTCATCTTTCTTCTACCATTCCACCCCCTCTCCCTCCTTGAGAATTATGTTTTTTCTTTAGTCTGATTCTACTGGAATGGTTTGGCACAGACATTTCTTGAATTATCAGTGGATTTTTTTTATAACCTCAAATTTTATACCTTGGTTTAGTGATAAACATTTATGATGGCTTCTTTCTTATCCACAGACACATTCTTAAACCTTATAGCCGTCATTTTTGCTACCACCAATCATTTCTAGACAAGGACCTTCTTTTTATTTTTTTTTCAAAAATTGAATCACTGTGAGATACTTTCATGTTTGAGTTTCAGTCAGACAGTGATGGAACCCATCCCTTTCCAACCCTCCCCCTGACTCTATGGCAGAAAATTTCCCCAATACTCTCTCTCTACTTCTGGGCATTATGGTTTGAAATATAGATACTGAGAGGCTATTATGTTTGGTCCTTTATCTACTTTCAGCACACGTCTCCCATCCTGAATGATTCCTCTAACCATTGTTGCCTTAGTGATCCCTTCTCTATTCCAGCTGCCTTCTCCTCCAACTCATGAGGCAGGCTTCCAACCATGGGGCAGTATTCCTGGCCCTTGTGTCTACTGTCCTTGGGTGTCAGTCTCATATTATTATTTTATATTCTGCACATGACTGCAGTCCTTCTATGTCTGTCCCTCTCTTTCTGGCTCATTCCACTTAGCATGATATTCTCCATGTCCATTCACTTATAAGCAAATTTATGATTTCATCTTTCCTAGCAGCTGATGTATTCCATTGTATAGATGTACCAAAGTATCTTTTTTAAAAAAAAAATTATTTACTTTTTAATTAGTGAGTCACAGTGAGGGTACAGTTACAGATTCACACATTTTTGTGCTTGTTTTTCCCTCATGCAATGTTTAAGAGCCCATCCCTCCACCAGTGTCCATTCTCCACCCCCAATGAACCCAGTATTCCCCCCACCCCACCCTGCCTCTGTGGCAGGGCATTCCAATTTGATATCTCTCTTTCCTTTTGGGTGTTGTGGTTTGAAATAGGGGTATTGAGTGGTCATACTCTTCAGTCTCTAGTCTACTTTCAGCACGCATCTCCCTTCCCGCGCAGGATCTCCAATCACATATTACTTGGTGTTCCCCTCTCTATCTGGGATGACTTTTTCCCAGTGTGTGAGGCCAGCTTCCAAGCTATGGAACCAACCTCCTGGTATTATATACTACTATTCTTGGGTATTAGTCTCCTACTCTGTTGTTCAATATTCCACAGATGAGTGCAGTCTTTCTATGTCTGTCCCTCTCTTTCTGGCTCATTTCACTTAGCATGATACTTTCCATGTTGATCCACTTATATGCAAAGTTCATGACTTCATCCTTTCTAACAGCTGCATAGTATTCCATTATATAGATGTACCAAAGCTTCTTTAACCAGTCATCTGTTCTCAGGCACTTGGGTTTTTTCCAGATTCTAGCTATTGTAAATAGTGCTGTGATGAACATATAAGTGCAGGTGTCATTTCGACTATACTCTTTTGTTTCTCCAGGATATATTCCCAGCAGTAGTATTGCTGGATCAAATGGAAGCTCAATTTCTAATTTTTTGAGAAGCGTCCATATTGTTTTCCAAAGGGGCTGGATCAGTCAGCATTCCCACCAGCAGTGTAGAAGGGTCCCTTTCTCCCCACATCCTCTCCAACAGCGGTTGCTTTTGTTCTTTTGGATGTGTGCCATTCTCTGTGGTGTGAGGTGGTATCTCATGGTTGTTTTGATTTGCATCTCCCTGATGATTAGTGATGTAGGGCATTTTTTCATGTGCCTTTTGGCCATTCATATCTCTTCCTTGGAAAAGTTTCTGTTCATTTTTTCGGCCCATTTTCTGATGGGGTTGGATGTTTTCTTCTTGTAGAGTTCAACCAGTGCTTTATATACCCTTGATATCAATCTTTTATTGGATGGGTATTGTGTGAATATCCTTTCCCATTCTGTAGATTGCCTTTGGTGTGCCAAAGTTTCTTTAATCAGTCATCTGTTCTCAAACATTCAGGTTGTTTCCAGATTCTGGCTATTGTGAACAGTGCTGCAAAGAACATGCAGGTGCAGATGTTATTTCTATTGTGCTTTTTCGCACTCTTGGGATATATTCCCAGAAATGGTATTGCTAGCTCATAGCTAGCTCATACGGAAGCTCAGTTTCTAGTTTTTGAAGGAATGCCCATATTGTTTTCTAAAAAGGCTGGACCAGTTGACATTCCCACCAACAGTGAAAAAGCATCCGACAAGGATCTTCTTAGGGAAATGATTCACGTACTACATGTCAGGTGTTTTAAGGAGAAAAAAGAAATTAAGGAATCATCATTTTAATTCTTAAAGTGATTTCCTTCCTTCCTTCCTTCCTTCCTTCCTTCCTTCCTTCCTTCCTTCCTTCCTTCCTTCCTTCCTTCCTTCCTTCCTTCCTTCCTTCCTTCCTTCTCTTCTTTCCCACACCTAGCAGTGCTCAGGAGCTGTTCCCTTGTGCTTGGGGGACCATCTGGGGTCATCCATATAATGTTGCTGGGACCAAACCAGGATCAACTTCATTCAAGGCAATCATATTACCTCCTGTACTGTCTCCCTGACCCAAAGTCACCTTTATTTAAGAAAAAAGAGATAAATATAAATAAGAGTTTTAAATATACCATTGTTAAAGTCACCCTTAGCTGAGTAGATGAAGGCTTGAAAGGTGGGGTACAAACCTTCCCGAAGCAGGTTGTATTTGGGAAATGAAGTGGTTGAGTGTCCGAGCAGGTGATCAGTGCTGGTGAGACGTGGATCCATTTCCTTTCACTCACGGTACATAGCCGGGATCCTGATCTCCGTCCTCTCCCTGTCATGCATAAGTCTCATTTAATAGGGCCTTTCTGCTGGCTTTGACTTGGGTTCTCATCCATTTTGCTGATGTTGAGAATAATCCTAAGAGATCTGAGACCTGTGCAAGATTCTCTGGCTTAACTTCCTGATGTGGAGTTTGTCTTTTATTTGTTTATTTATTTTTTTTTTCAAAGCGTCTTGCTCGAACTGGGATCATCGTAACAACAAGCGAAGCTGTTCTGCTGCAGCTGGTGGCCGATAAAGATCATCCGAAGTTCAAGGAAGTCCAGAACCTCATTAAGGCGAGCGCGCCAGAGTCAGGTCTGCTGTCCAAAGTATAGACCTGGTGAGGGACTGATCCTCTGCTTGCCCCTCGGGCACGGGACTGGGAGCCCAGACAAGCTCTTATCTGGACCAGAATTTAAAAATTAAGTTAAAAACCGGCTCCTTCTTTTGCGTCTCTTAATAATCTGTAACCAGTTAGGTCATTTGGGTACCAGCATTTAGTGACCATGTCCAAGGCTTCCGGTGCTGCCTCCCCACCTCATTTGTCACTGTGCTCTTATTTGTTGGAACAACATAGAGATAACAGAGGTCCCCCTTCTGCTGTACTGTCCTCACTGATGAGCACTTGCAGAAGTGCGCATTAAGTTTCATTGAGCTGTGCACTTTAGAGAGAGAGAGAGAGAGAGAGAGAGAGAGAGAGAGAGAGAGAGAAGGTCCTGGTCATTGTACAGTGTATCTTGAGGCTTTAGTGTGGGTTCAGTGCTTTTGCTCTCTCCAAATTGAGTGAAGAAGGATTTTGTCTGAGAATCTGAAAACAGGATTGTGGATGGTGCCGCCCGCCTGGGCCCTACTGTCAGTTTGCAGACTAAGTCGCGCTGCTCTAACCGGGCAAAATTATGTCGAGTAATTACTTATCTCCCTGTTACTAGGCTAATTTTCTGATCTGGTCACCACTACTAATTCTCTGTTAATGTTTGTTTTTAGCTGAATCTTTTTGTTTCAAATACTCACTGGGTCATTTCGAGTTTTGATTTTGTAAACAGATGGACTGATTTTCAAGGCGAAAAGCTGTTTTAAAATCAGTGAAGGATTTTACCTTAAATCAGTACAGCCATCTTGAATAAACTTTCTGGTATGTACAAGATTAGCAAAAAGTTAAAGACTGGATAAAATGTAGTTTATAAAATGTCTGTATTCTTGGTTGGTATTTTTTCCACCTACTCAGTAAATGTTATTGTTAATTGAGAAGGCATCAGTAATAGTTTGGGATATTAATTTTGTAGTCATTGCTATCCTTCAATAAATTTATTTTCATTACATACTTATAGAAGATTTTCAAGCTTTTTTTAATTTTGTGAAATATGGAACATTGCTGTCTTTTACATTAAAATAATTAAAACATTTTATGTGCATAAATTTTCTGTCCCCGGCGTGCCTCCATGCTCCAATATGTCTCTATGAGTAATAGTCCAGGAATTCCAAGAATTCGTATTCTAGTATGTATTTAAAGGTCTGACTTTTATATTTATGAGTTTATATTTATGATTTATATTTTTATATTTATGGTTTCAAAATCCCTAAGGGATTATGAAAATCCCTGTGGATTTTCAAAGAATGAAAATTCTTTGCAGGTGGGAATAAATCAATTTTACTGAAAGACCTTGGTTATTTAAGTACAAAAATTTCTTTCATCAGTGATAACATTCATTTTGTAGGTATATTAAAATCTCTTTTCCGCAACATACTTGTACATCAAAAAAAATCAAAGATTTCTGTAGATTCTAAAAGTTTTTAATAAAAAGAACCTATTTTTATTCAAAAGTGCTATTCAAACTTGAATGCAAATGTAAATGCTTCAGAGAACTTGGCAGACCCAGATCACTTGATCTGGATGAGTCTGACATTTTGCATTTCCAGAGAAAAGGCCAGTTCTCAGCACGCTGCTCAGAAGGGAGGACCTGGGGGATTTTGAGGGGCCTGAAGACCTGGAGTTGAAGATCACCTCCTGGTCCCTTGCGCCATGCTCAAACCCTTCCTGTCTCATGAAGTGAAGTCTTTTCACAGCTGAAACTAATTCTTTGGCTCAGATCACCCCAAATTTTGTGGCTCAAGACAATCCAAATTGATCTTTAACACTTTCGTGATTGAGATTGCAGAAATGGGTCTCTCTGGGTTAAAACCAAGGCTAACCCAGGACTGTGTAGTTTTCTGGTCACACAAGTTTTTTATTTTTTGCCGGGAGGGGCGGGGGGGGCTTCTGTGAGCTTCTAGAATCCATCCACATGTATCAGTATGGGATATCATATCTCTATCTTTAAAATCAGCCAAGCCTGGGCCAGCCCTGTAACCTGTCCAATCTGCCTGACACCGTTTCTGCCACCTCTTCATCTCTGACTTCAGAGCCTCAGAGATGTGTGGAACCCATTCAGTCACCCTGTTCTAAGATCCTCTGTGAAGCAGCCTCAGTTCTCTCATCTGTGTAATATAAACCCAAGTTCTTTGAGGACCTGGGCATCTTTGGAGGACTATACTGTATAACATGTACTATTTCAGCTCTAAAATTCTGGAATGGTTTCATTTACCTTTTATAAAGTTGTCTAGTTGGTTAAAGGCACAGGAGGGTGAGAACCGGATTACTATAACATTGTGCTTTCTTCATTAATTGACAAAACTAAAGACTTTGAGAAGGAAAGGGGGAAAAACATTCAAAAAAATACTTTTCTTTTTCTTTTTTCTTTTTGGGTCACACCTGGCGATGCACAGGGTTTACTCCTGGCTCTGCACTAAGGAATTACTCCTGGCTGTGCTCGGGGGACCATGTGGGATGCTGGGAATCGAACCTGGGTCGGCCTTGTGCAAGAGAAACACCCTACCAGCTGTGCTATTGCTCCAGCCCCATGTTTTACAATATATAAAATGCATTTTACATTATGAAATAATTTTATATTATGAAAGCTGCCAGACTATTTCTAGTGCAGAAAAACTTCCGTACACCACGGTCTTTTGTTTATTTTCTTTCTTGATGGTTTTCTTGAAACATTTCCTAACTCATTTTAGTTAATGACCAATACTGTAAAAATTGCAATTTTTACTACTAGCTATAAATCAATATGCCCACATCATGAATGCTTGCTTTATGTTCCAGGGACATTATTGTCACCATCAATTTAATCCACTAACCTAAAAGGTTTTTTTTGTTTTTTTTTTTAAATCACAGTGAGATGTATCAGTAGAATGAACTTTTTAGATTGTTGGGACTGGCTTTTTAGGACACTTGTTTCCCTGCTGCTTTGATTTATCCTGTAAACCTGAATGCCAGGCCATCTATCTGCAAGACCTGAGTGGTCGTACAGCATTCACATGACTTCCTGTAGAGATAAAGTCCTGATTTACCTGCCACGTGCCTCTTTGCCTGACTCCCACACTGACCTGCCTTTCAGGGGGCACAAAGGCCCAGCTGGGAAGGGTTTGCTGTGCTCAGGCACTTCTCACTCAGACTAGCCCACCTGAAGGCCTTGATTGCCCCAGCCAGGCCCAAACAGGTGAACTCGTGTTGGAAGCGGAGTGGCTTCATTTCTCAGAGCTGACCGAAGATGGATCAGACTGAGTGTAATGGGTGTCAGAAGAAAAACGGACCTGAGGGGTAAAGGCCGAAGGACAAAGTTCAGCAAACACCCTGCTTGATCCAGGAAGCGGATTCTCCCCCCAAACCTCAGGTAAGTGCGTCCTGGCACCCCAGAGGAGAACCTGGCCTCACCCTGCCTGGCCAGATGTTACAGAGCTGAACCGTCATCCTGTCTTTCCTAAGCTGCTAAGTTTATGACAAATTGTCTAACAATACCCAAAAAGGAATATCTTTTTTTTTCTGGTTTGAAAAACAATTTCCAATCACATTTACATGAAGAAAGCTGGGAGGAAAGCGGGATGCCATGAAGAGAAAATAAGTCTGTATTTTACATTCCAATTAGTGTCTGTTAATTTGTTGCCAGAAACAGGCAGGGAAGAGAAAATGGCGGAGTTGGGGAGCCCGTTGGTTGGGGAAGGGAGCAGTTTGCACGGTAAGGTTCAGCTTTCTGTGCTTTGCTTTGCCGAGGAGCCTTAAAAGGGAGCGCACCTGTCATATCCGAGGCTTCATTTCCTGATATAATTGTTAGTTGCTCAGTGTATTTTACCCCTCAGCTCTCAAAATCACTTGGCTTCAGATTTGTTCATTGTTCTCACAGCTGCTTTCTGTTAAATTGTTCCTCCTCCTCCAGGCTGTAAATGCAAGGAATGAAAGGTGATGTGTCTCAGAGCCTATGGTTACTACGCAAGCACTCAAGCTGATGTATATCCAGTGCACGCAGCTTTGAATCAGGCTTCTGGAAAATGCATCTAGTGCTTTCAAATAAGGAATGCCAGCCCAGCAAACTAAACACGTAGGATGCTTTATAAATTATTGGTAATGTGCACGAGTTCTCTAAAAATTAAGTTTTAGAAAGAATGCATACAGCTGAATGAAAGACCCAGTTATGTGTAGTTAGTTGCTACCTAAATGTTGGCTTCCTTTTGATTATATTGTGTGTGCCAACAAGTATGTTAGTTTTTGGAGAGTTTGAGGAAACTTAAGTACTGTGTCATATCAGCGTTGATGTAATCAGCACTGTCATAAGGCAACAGTGCAATATGTGACAACATACTGTCACAGTGACATATTAGCCACTTATTAGTGTAGGCAGAGATGCAGTTTAGTTATAATATTGTGTGTGTGTCACAAGTAACCCATCTTACAAATTAAAGGCTTGGGGGTTTGGGTGAGAGGGTTGACCAGGAAAGGACTATAAGGATGTTTTCTTTCTTACTACATAAACCATGAGTTAGGGGATGCATTATCTGATGGAAGCGTTGAAGTGGCAGCCGGCTTCCCTCTCAGCTCTGACACTTAGGGCAGCTTTCTCATCTCAAAGACGAAAAGATAGGGCTGATCAGCATGGTGCATGGTCTTCATTGGCCGCCTAAATTCTGTGCTTCAAGTGTCTCAACTGAATTAAATTCAATAAGGATTGAGTGCCCATCCTATTAGGAAATGTACCAGGAAGCTAAATGCTTGATATGTATTAACTCCAGCCCCAGAACAGCACAATGGTGGGAACGAAAAGCCGAGTGAATCTGGAGCTTAGACAAGGACTTCCATTTGCTGGAAATACAAAGGTTCAGATTTTGAAGAATTTTCTTGATTGTGGCTCTGTGTTTTACATTGTTAATGATGGTTTTCCATGCCAACTGTTCCAACACCACAGTGAGTGTACCCATCTCCCTCCCCCCAGGGGCCCCATTGCCCCTCCCTTTCAAGCCCTCCTGTCCCATCAACTCAATTATGTGGGTTAGTTCTCCCATTGTGTTGCCTGCCTTTCTGTGTTTCTTAAGTCCCACGTACGAGAGATCATTCTGTATCTTCTTTCCTTCTGACTGACTTCACTCATCGTATCCTCTAGTTCCATCCATGTTATGTTGAATTGCAGAATTTGGGATTTTAGAGTTGCATAGTGTTCCCTGGTACACACACACATGTATTTTGTTATATATAACCATATACTACAGTTTTTTAATCCATTCATTGTAGTTTGGCATGAGGTTTTTATCTCCAGGTTGCAACCTGGCAGATAGAAATGGCACTTAGAGCTTATATGTACAGCCCTTGTCACCTCTTTGTCTAGCAGTCTGTGGGCCCAGGGGAAACCTAGTGCTGTATAAAGCAGGATGATGTGGAGTTTGGAAGTGCCCAGGCAGCTACACCTCCTCCATAACCACAGATTTGCTAAAATAACTTGATTTTTCTTGAAAATTTAAATTTTATATTACAGGCTTAATTTCTTTAGAGAGCCCTTTGAGAAACATACAAATTCCAATAACTGCTCATTATGTTACTCTTCTTAAATTTCCTTCAAATGTCATTACATTTTGATTTGCATGCAACAATCCAAGTTTTCTCAGCAGTTATTTAGTCAGCCGACCCACTTCTGTATTCAGAGTCATAAATTGTTTTATAGTGAACGTACATTAACAAAATGCCTTTGACATTTTTTATTTAGGGAGGCCCACTCCAGTGCATACTTGGCGCACCTGTCTGTTTAGGGCCAGGGCCAATGGGGATAGGGAGGAGTGTGTCGAGCTACTTAGATGTCAGGGATCTACCCCCTCGATGCTACGGGCTTTGCAGTGCAGGGGAATAGAATCCCCCAGCCCTGATGTATTTTATTTTTATTTCTAAAAATGACTCTTTTGTAATCTTTTACTGATTTGAATACTGGCACAATGTAGTTAGCTTTAAGCTGAGTGAAATATATGTACTTCAGTGGCCTTGATGATTCATATCAAATTAGAGTAAAAGCTTATTACAATTAAGAGTCGCACGAACACACAGACATCAGCCTCAGTTCCCCCTCCCTGCCATGCTGATCAATCTCATTAGTTGCTGGTTTTTCTTACCCAATCAGTCATTGGGATTCCATTGATTATTCTCGTCCCCAAGTGTCTTCTTACAGGCAGGGCCTGCCAGGTGGACATCAGTGGGTTAACACAGATTGTATACACAGTTGTGAGTCATCGTGCAAATGAAATTGTTCCCTCACCACTTTATTGAATAGCCCACACACAGCACAAAGCAACCCCCATGTGAGGGTGTTGAGGCCTTGAAGACTTGACACTTATGCCTGACAAGCAGAAAGCTCAGTAGTTTGAGGACTGTTCAACAGGCAGATGCACTGGTTCTGTCATGGAATGTGGGCTGTTCTGGTTCCTGTTTCAGCAAGCCCTGGAGAGCACTGGGGTTGGAGGGCAGGAAAATGGAGTTGTACGGGAGGTCTAACACAGAGATACTAGATGCACTTCTTTATTTCTGAAACCTGCATTGATAGGTGACCTGAGCCTTCAAATTCACGTCCCTAAGCCACACAAATAGTATGACTGGTGGCTCCCAAATATTGAATGTGTTCTTGGAGAAGAAAGTAAATCATAATTATTCAAACAAGAATGACCTTCATAATGTCAAGAGGAGTACATTTTAGAAAATGCAAACAATTAAAAATGCATAACTAGGAAATGTACCCTCATTTTCCTTTTTCTGAGTTGGTAACTATTAAAATCCAATGATTGTGAGTGCATTAAAAATTGCTTTGGAATTTCTGAACACACATAGAAATTTTGGATGGACTATCATAGATATTTAAAAAAAAAACAAAGAAATGAGTTTATTGTTTGAAGCAGACTTTTTAGAGCTTTATTTTTAAGTGTTGGAGTAAATTGCATGACATTGTATTTTATAACTGGTATTATGTTTAAGTCATCTTGGTTCTTTGAAACATATCCAAATGAGTTTAGTACCTTGTTTTTACCCTCTTGAAAATTTAAACAAAAGGGCTTTCAGTATTTGTGTTGCAAACCATAATGCCCCAAAGTAGAGAGAATGTGAGAAATTATCTGCCAGGGAGGTTGGAGGCAGGGGAGGGGGGAGGAAGGGAGGTGAGGAGGAGGGGAGGAGGGGGAAGGGTGATGGGAAAGGGTGTGTATATTGGGGAGATGGTGGTGGGGAATGTGCACTGGTGGAGGGATGGGTGTTTGAACATTATATGATTGTAAGTCAAACATGAAAGCCTGTAACTATCTCACGGTGATTCAATAAAATAAAATTTAAAAAAAATTTAAACACTAAAAGAAAAACCCCTCATGACAATATACATAAAAGCTACAGAAAAGTATTAATTAGTTTGGTTCAACTAGCCTGCAAAAATAGCTAATCAATGTCCTAAGCCCCACCAGCTGTGAAAGAACAATCAAGGTGCATCGGGGTTTATTGATTCAAACATCCTCCACCCACACATGCCAGTCACCGGTAGCTGAGCAGCATAGGTTTTGAAGTATCTTAACACAGAAGATAAAATGCAGGTGGACCCGAGCCAGTCGTCGAAGGTTCTCCTGGGCTGAGTAGAGACAACTGATTGATTCATTCTTTCTGTTCCATTTTATCGATTCCCCAGATAAATCTCCCTCTGGGCACAATCTAGAGGAGGGAGCTGTTGTTTCTGAAAGAACCCATCCAGGCTTGTGAGAGACACAACCAGGGCCCTACAGTTGGTTCAAAGCTAAGGAACTGCAGGCTATCCGGGACTGGGCCGCATGCAAAGAGGGTGTTCTAAGCCAGAGCCTTCATGTTTGCTCTGACTGGTAGGATTTGTGAGATGGTGGTTTGGTTTAGTATATATGAAATATTTCTTAGCCTTTAACAGGTAGATCACTGGCTCCAAGCTTCTACTCTTGCAGAGACTTAGGTACTAGTGGTCTACAGAAGCTGCTCAGCTGTGCTCTGCATGCCCAGTTCTCGTGCATCTGTGAAGGGATGAGTGCCATGTGGATGACAGGAGAGCTGACCCCTCACTAGCAGCTGGGTGCTGGCACTGAGATGACTAGCGGCTCCTGTTACCCTCACACATAGAAGTCCCTGGAGCTAGGAGTGGAAGTACATGAACTCTCATGGGCTTTAACTCTGGCCTTGAATATGCCTATGTATCCCCACTGAGGAAGGCCTGTAGATGGAAGATACAATGTCAAAATTCTACTAAAGAAGCCAGTGCATTTGATGCACAGTTGCTCTTGATGAAAGATCACTCCTCTAGGGTGGTTAGTCCCAAAAGTTCCTTGGCTGTCAGCATCGAGTAACACAGAGCCCTCAGATTTGATGGTCCTTGGCATGTAAGCTAGGGGAATAGGACACGCAGGGAGGGCCTCACTCTCGAAAAGCAGCTGCTGCACCAGTGGGGAGGAGTTTCCAAGTTTCTGAGAGCTGGGATGCTTGAACTTGTTCCTTTCCTACCCTTTCACTTTACTTTGGGCACCACTGGCCGTACTTAGGGCTTATTCCTGGCTCTGTGCTCAGGGATTGCTCCTGCCAGAGATCAGGGGACCAGGAATGGAACCTAAGTCACCGTCATGCAAGGCAAGCACACTACCCACTCCAGTCCCACCCCAATACTTGTGACACAGAACAGGGAGCTCTTGAGTCCGAGGGGATTCCTATGCAGCAGCGAGTTGGAGAATTATTGCCCAGTTGCAGGTCAAACTCAACCATAGCAGCATATTAAAATCAAGGATCAAAATGTACTCATACCCAACCTAGCTCAGAGATTCTGAGTGTTTTCTAATTAAATTCTTCAGCTACCCTTCATCAGTTGGTACTTAAGAGTTCATTAGCCCAAATTCCTCCCTCCACCCCCAATACAGATGGCATAACTTAACCACAAGGAACCAGATGTATCCTAATGGTTCTCAACTTAAAATTTTCTCACCTCCAACTTGCACACTGAGCTATGCAGTAAAGCAGTTTAATTTAATTTGTGGAACATGCTAAAAAGTTACTTTAAGGGGATTAGCCTATGGTAAAATGCCCTAGAGTGCTTCCATTACAGTGGCAATAGATAGGCTGTACCCAATACTGATTTAGCAGGTTCATTTCTCTGTTTAAGTGGTTTCCAGTGTTTCTGGTAGACGTAAACAAGAAAAACAAACATCTCAAGAGCACTTTGGAGTAAGGAGATAAAGCTTGTCCAGGAGAGGTAATGAACTCAAATACTCTGACCACTCAGGCTTAGAAAGATCTGAATTCAAACTCAAAAGAACCTACAAAATCACAAAGCACCTACACTAGAAGCTCAATGGCGCCCCCTTGAGGCAAAAATTGATTCTTCAATGGGAACAAGGCTCCAAATGTTTCATTTCAATGCATTCCTTCACTTTTTTTTTCTTTTTAAACTTAGATCATGTTTTTTAACCTAGACTGTGCCTTCACAGAAAAGTCCCTACAGTTGTGGAGTTTTCATTCTAGTGACAGATCTTGGCTTCCATTGTACAGTGTGGCTAGATGATGTAAAAGAAACAATTTCAAGAAAATAGTGGCCTCTTGTAGCTGGGGTATTCCCCACAGTTCTTCTGGAATGTTTTAATAAGTTAGTTCTTAAGTGTTCCCCTTGGTTTTCTCTTGTTTGTGGAAGGGCATATATCTCCTCTATCCATTGTAATAAATCTAGATGGTGACATACATTGAGAGGCCATGAATGCTAATTTTTCAGGAACTGGAACCTCTGAAATTAACTCCTGGTTTCTTTTATGGATGAGACACAGATGCAGACAGACCCGCTGACCGCGTGTGTATGCAGTGGGATCCAGTGTCCTAACCAGCCACTCCCCACCCTTCTCCTTCCTTTGCAATTCCACACCAGCTCTTAGGAGGTGCTCATTTGGTAACCAGGGCTCTAAAGTCGTTTCATACTGAAAAGCCAAACCAAGAAAATGAAAAAGCAGGGCTTATCACTTAACTACAAATGCACACTTGTAAGTCAGACATCTGCGTCTGCATTAGCCTGCTGACTGTTCAGTGAGCAAGAGTACTGTGTTTCAGACACATACCTGAGAGGCTCTGACACTCAGGAAGACTCAGCTCCTGTTTCAGGGGTTCCTTGCAGCCTGCGCTAGGAGAATAAGCTAGCTGCTCAGTGTAGGTTGCTAGCCTGGGCGCTTGGACTATGGGACCTGATTGTTGGCATTTGGAGGTACGTACCAGCCTGTTTGTTAGAAAAGGTCAAAATTGGCCTTAAACAGAACTAATTTGAGTTCTTCCTACAACCCGCCTTCTTTCTGCACACTCATCCTTTGAACTTCGGGGTTTTTTTTTTTTGCTTATTCTCCCTCCGTGTTAGATGAATTCTGAGGCTTCAAAAGCAGAAAAAGGAATCAAGTTAGTTTCAGGTGCTTGTCTACTTTTGAAATGTACCCTGAGAAGTCAAGTCAAGCAAGTCCATAATTCCTGCTGGTAATTAAGAATTCCTTACCTAATGAAAACCTAGTTGTTCACCCAGTATTTTTGGACTTTAAATTCTTAGGTTTAGAGGCCAGAGAGATAGCAGAGTAGGAGAGGCACTTGCCTTGCACAGCTTCTATCTGCTGCACCTCATGTGGTTCCTCCAAGCCCACCAGGGGTGATCCCCGAGTGCAGAGCCAGGAAGTAAACCCTGATAACTGCTGGGTGAGCCCAAAAATCAAAATAAGATAAATTCTTAGTCTTAGGCATCCAGATGTATTCTTTCTTTTAATGAAGTTGCGAATTGCATCAGTATAAGGAATGCTAGGAAACAATCAACTAGTGCTGTATGCTCTGCAATGCAAGGGCCAGAATTCAGTCCTCAGTACTGCATCCCCCCCACCCAAAGCACCATGTGTGGCTCGGCGGGTCTGGGCCATGCTGTGCCTGAGCGTCGAACCACCTGTTGTGCTGGCTGAGTATTTCCAGGAGTGGCCTCCGGGGCTCTGAATTCTATGTGGGAGGCCTCTCAAAATAGTTTTTGTTTGTTTGTTTAACAAACTGAAAAAGCCAGAAGGAAATACTGAAAATGTGCACTTTAGTTTCTGTAGGGACACTGAAAGCCCCTGGCACGAAAATGCAGGTTTCTGCAGGGCTGCTTGCTTCCAGAGCTCTGGTTTTCTGAATGGTGGAGTCAGACTGTGGGGAGGCCCAGCTCCTCTAGCACTGAAGGTATTTTACTTTCTAGATGGTTCTAGTGAGGCTTTGCATCTTGAAATTAAGCTGTTCACTGCTGAAGGGATAGTGTCTCTCAGACTTAAGATTCTTCCAAGCACCTCTGATAAACACTGCCTGGAGGAAATGATTCCGTTTTCTTTGAAAATGTCTTCCAATTGGAAACCTCACTGGAAAAAGCCTTTGAGAGTTTTCAATTAGCAAAACAGCTTTTCCTTGCCTTCAGCATTAAAATGAGAAAGTGAGAAATTCTCCAGTAGGGCCCTCGCAGATATATAGGTGAAAATCCGGTGGCGGCTTCTTAGTTGGCAATTCAAGGCACATTCTAAAATTTACTTTAAAAGGCATGTTTGGGATTGGAGCCATAGTACAGCGGGTAGGGTGTTTGCCTTGCACGCAGCCGACCTGTGTTCAATTTCCAGCATATCATATGGTCCCCTGGCACCGCCAAGAGTAATTTCCGAGTACAAAGCCAGGAAGGAATAACCCCTGTGCATTCCTGGGTGTGACCCCCAAAGCCAAAAACAAAATAATAAATAAAAGGCATCACTGTATCACTGTCTTCCCGTTGCTCATCAATTTGCTCGAGCGGGCACAGTAACGGCTCCATTGTGAGACTTGTTGTTACTGTTTTCAGCATATCGAATGTGCCACAGTAGCTTGCCAGGCTCTGCAGAGCGGGTGAGATACTCTCCATAGCTTGCTGGGCTCTCCGAGAGAGGTGGAGCAATCGAACCCCGGTCGGCAGCATGCAAGGCAAATGCCCAACCTGCTGTACTATTGCTCCAGCCTAATAAAAGGCATGTTTTTGTTTTTATTTGGAGACCACACGTGGTGGGACTCCCTGTGTGCTGTGGGCAGTGGGGGAGGCCACCCATTTGGTGCCCAGAATCTACCCCTGAGCTCCCTTACGCAAAGCATGTGCTCCAGCCCTCTGAACCATCACCCCAGGCCCAAATGGAGGCATTTAGATCCTGGTCCTTGGGCAAAATGAGGTCGAGTTTCAGCCCCCTTCTCTGCTCCGTGATTTTTCTCTCTGGGAGAGTGTCCTCTGCCACCTTCCTCTGGTGCTGTCTGCAGAGCTCTTTGCATTCTGCTCTCACACCTGCGTGTCTTAGCAGCTGACAGTAATTGACAAATGAAAAATGTTCTACTTTAGGGAATGTTTGCATTTCGTGGATGGGAAGGTTTCATGTTTATGAGGACGGGGATTAGCAAGAGTTCAGAAAGCATTTTCGGGGGAGACTCAATGGTTCCCCTTTAAATCTGAATGTCTAAGATGATTCCCCGTAAGCCATCCTGACCTTTGATATTTTTGTCTCAGTGCTTTGATAATGTGATAGTCATAAAAATACCATCCTCATTATAGACAGTGAATTATGTCTCTGAATACATTTGCTATCCCCCTCGCTTCTTGGAGTAAATTGAACTCACACATATGAATTTAAATCTACTCATAATAAACGAGTCCGTCTGAGCATATTCTATTTTCTGTGAATTGCTATGAGACTGCGTTCAAGTAAAGGATTCTGCACTAATTCAGTTATTGTGCAAGAATTTCTTGTTCTGTATCATGGAGTCAAGGAACAGCGCAGTCACATGTCATGTTGGGAAAAAAAGGAGGTGATAGGTTGGAAAAGAAAGAAAACTGCTGTAGTAACTAATGGAACACCAGAGATTTGTTGTAATGCACCACTATCTGATAACACTCATCAGATGGTGGTGCATTTCAACGTGCTTTATAATTTTTATTCTTCATTATTTAAATGTGTTTTGAATGTTTCTAATGATAGGTCATGGAAGAGA
The DNA here is from genome assembly GCF_027595985.1 of Sorex araneus. Taxonomy (NCBI): domain Eukaryota; kingdom Metazoa; phylum Chordata; class Mammalia; order Eulipotyphla; family Soricidae; genus Sorex; species Sorex araneus. The sequence continues at coordinate 30,907,133 of NC_073307.1, read as the reverse complement.
TAAATACTACAGATATACTTTAATTTTTTAAATTTTTCTTTTCTGAGTCAGTTGTGATTGCATTTTAGACAAAAACTTACATCCCTCTGTGGGTATTAAATTCATCTCACCCTCCACCCCAAAATACTAATCTACTCATTCTTCCCACCTCCCTTTCCTGTCCAGCAACCACCACAGTTTTCAAGGTGTTTAGGAATTTTTTCTGTTACGTTTTTCTGGCTAATTTATAATTTATAAATTGCTTACATTATATACTTCATATGAGCAAAGCCATCCAGTTAGTAACTTTTATTTCATTTTAGTATATTTAGTATTTTTATTTCACTTAGCATTATCTCAAGTTCATCCATTTGGGGAAAATGGCAGATATCCTTAGGCTAGTTTGAAAAATGCTGCTGTGACATGGGACTGAAAATATCCTTTCCAATCAGCCTTTTTTTATAGCTGTTGGATAAAACCCTACAAGTTGGATTATATGGAATTTCCATATCATGTTCCATAGGGGTGGCGCCAATTTGCATTCCCACCAACCATGCATGGGGTTCCCTTTTCTTCAACTCTTCAGAACTTGTTTAGCTCTTGAGTTTAGCATGTTACTTGGCATATAATAGCCAAGTCACTATATTTGGGTTGTAGATACCTCACACTTTCTGTCATAGCATCTAAAGTGATGGAGTGGGATGTGCACTGGATGCAAGTCCTGCTTCTGGCACGCAGGAGGTACCAGTCACATAACTCCATTATTGGAGCTGGAGGGATGGTACAGGGGTTATGGCAGTCGCCTTGCATGTGGTTGATCATGGTTCAATTCCCAGCATCCCTGAGTGCCACTAGGAGTGATCCCTGGGCACTGTGAGAGGGCTCACGTCCCCCACATTAGCACTTCATTGTTCATAGAGAAATTATACATTGGCTAATAAAGTCCTCTCTCACAAATAAGTTATCTTAGCTTCAGATAGATCAGATGACTTAGGTAAGAGCAAAACTAAGTTATTCTCTCTCCAACTTTTAATTATATTTTTTATGACAGCTTTTAGAGTCCTATTATGTGCAACAATTCTTAAAGTGCTGGGCTCTGTTTTATCCCTTCAACAATTCTGGGGATGGAAATTTAGTATATCCCAACTTGACAGGTGGGAGAACTAAGAGTTATAGAAGGTGAGTCATTTAAGAGCTCTTGTAGGAATGGAAGCACTTTCTGTTAGGTATTCACTTTTGAGGATGCCACGTTCTTAGGTCCTCTGTCTGAACTGTTACTAAGATTACCTTTATCGGTGGTTTTATTTTCCTTTTAATCTTTTAAAAATAAAATAAACTCATCCACTGGGTCCTGAAACTTGGGAAGAGTAATTTAATTAAATCCACTCAAGTAAAGCAGGTAAGAACAAACAAGTAGATCTCGCCATTGGAATGAATAGATGGTATCATTACCTGAAGCCAAACTTGCTTTGTGTTATTCTCAGCATTACCTTCTAGACTTTATCTGTAAATTGATTTTGAATGTCAGAACAATAAGCTAACAGGTTAATCTAGTTGTCTATTCTTCTGTAAAATGTAAATATGTGTGCTAGGATCTCATCTTAAGTTCCAAGCATAGAAATTAAATTATTATTTTCTTTCTCTTACTCCAGTGCTCAAAAATCAGGACAAATCTTAATTTGATTTTGATTTAATATTTGATAAATACTTTCTCTTAGTCTCTAAGCATGTGGCTATTTATAGATGGGAGCTATTGTCGTTATGTAAAGGTAGGCTTATTAAGGTCCATGGATTTGTTTTCTAATTTGTTTATTTGGATATAGGTGATGATGGCACCCCGCGCAGTGCTCAAGGGCTATTCCTGCCTCTGTGCCCAGAAATGACTTATTGGTGGTATTTGGGGGACTATTGGGGGTTCTAGAAGTTCAAACCATGGTTAATTGGATGCAAGGCTAGTCTTATATCTTTAGTCCTGATACTCAAGTTTAGAGAATTCTCAGACCAGTGGTGTCCATTTGGGGGCATGCAGTGTGTTATAAGATCTTTGTGGGATAATTTATTAATATAAAATTCCCTTTCCATCCCTGACTTGTTTGTTTATCAATATCAGTTTATCTTATTCTTTTTTAATAATCAGTAGTTCACATGAATCTAGGAATAAAAACTCTGGCTCCTCAGAAATAAAAAAGAGGAATAAAAGCCCTGATTACTGATTACTCTGATTATGCCAAGTATTTTGTTATGAGCTTCTCGAGCATCCCTCAGAGGACTCTCCCTGAATAAGCTGATTAGAATCTCTCCTCCTCCCTCATCTTCCTGCTCCATCTTCAGACAGGCTTCACAACCTCACAGGTTTTATACTCAGTACCACACAAATGTTACTGCTCTCTCAACAGTAGCCCTTTGAAGACTTTTGGTGAGGAGATGGGTGGGTGAGGGTTACAAGGGCTACTGCACCTACCTAGCTATTTCAGGGGTTGAGAGAAGAAGGGATGTGATGCTAGGAGTCAAACTCAGGGCCTTACACATATGCGACATGCCCTCTGGTTGATTATCGAATTTCTCGAGCTATTCAGTAATGTCTCCATTCATCCTAGCCCTGAGATTTTAGAAGTCTCTCATTACTTGTCCTTCCCAACGGTGCCACATTGGAGGTTCTTTTGGGGTCTGGGGAATGAGACCCATCATTGTTACTGGTTTTGGCATATGAATACACCATGGGGAGCTTGCGAGACTCTCCCAGGTGGGCAGAAAACTCTCTTGAACCAAATTCCCAGCTCTCTTTTCATTCTTTAAAAGAAATTTAGTATGTTTTATGAAGGACAGGGGCATAAGCTCTGTGTATGTGTGTGTGTATGTACTGAGTATAAAACCTGTGAGGTTGTGTCTATGTGTTTGCTGGTTTATTTGCTCTACAAAACCATTTGTGCCCCAACCCTCACTCTGCTCTCCCCCTCCCCCCATCCTCTGGGGTTTTTTTGGGGAATTGAACTTTAAGTTCTGGTTGCAATTCTATGGTGGATTTTTTACATCTTTAGCAGAGCTCCAGACTTCATAAAATTGTTTCACACTTTCAGACTTCATAAAATTGTTAGTCTCATGCCCCTTTGTCCACCCATAATTCTATTTGCTCTTACCAGTGTCTCCACTTATGTCCCCTTACTATTTCAGGGGGGAGGAAGAAAGGCAGGCAGATGGTACATCTCTGAATTAGCATCAGATCTTATTTTCCAGCTTGCTTCTTGGCCTCTGCCTTGAGAGCAGGGGTGAGGGACATCCAGCCCATGTGTTGTATAAGGCCTGTGAAGTCCTGGGATTGGTCCTGGTGCATAACTGGACAGACTTGTGTGTCTGCTGGCTGGCGGACACTCCCTGTATTGAGTAGCTCATAAATGATGTTATGACAATCCAAATGGTCATTGGATGGAAAAGCTTCCCCACCCCAGCTCTAGATGGGTTTTTGTTCTGTCCACCAGTAGCCAAGTTCTCACAGGCACAGATCTCTATGGTGGCCACTCAGGGCCAGTCTCTCAGGTCTCTGAATTAACTCTGGGACTCTCAGATGCCTCCCTTTAGGAGAGTTGCTTCCAACTTGTGCCTCAGCCTGGACCACACCTAAGAGGATTATGGTTGCTCCATAGACTCTATATTCATTTTCATGGCCATAGAATTTTGAACTCTTCTAATTTAAGAATAACCATTCTTGCTGATGTTAACAAACTTCAAAGAGAATAGAAACAACCAGTACTGGTACAAATATGAAGAAGAAAGTTACTTTACACACTGTTGGTGGGAATGGCTTCTATGATAAAGAGTATGAAGACTTCAAATTAAGAATTGAGCCTCCATACAACCCAGTATGCTAGTCCACTTGTCATCTACCCCAAGGGCCCCAAATCGCCAATTTAAAAATTTATGCTCCTGTGTTTATTTCAGCACATTATCCACAATAGCAAAATCTGGAAACAACCCAACAGACCAAGAACAGGTAATTAAAAAAAAAAAACAACTTTGATATTTAGACACAATGTGATACAACTCAGCTATAAGAAAAGATAAAATCATGCAATTTATCACTACATGAATAGAACTAGAAGGGACCATAGTGAGTAAAGTTAGTCAGGAGAAAGCCTGATTTAAAATGGTCTCTCTCATGTATGGGATATAAAGAAACAAAGGGAATAACAGATAGCCAGTAGCAACAAAACCTGAAGTAGGCTTACAGAGTGAGTCTCTTAAGGCAGGGAGGCTGGGAAGACACCCTGGGACATTGGTGGTGGGACATTGATGGGTGAGAGTTGGAACATATCGTTAACATCACAGAGCCTCAATAAAAACTGAGGGGAAAAAACATTAAAATAACCCTTCTCCATCATAAAAAACCTAACCAGACACAGAAGAATGCCAGCAGCCAGAGGTAAACTGAGTCTGCTACAATCTTCTTTCAACACACCTTAACTTCTTTTCAATGCTCACTGGTATTCACCATTCTTGGCCGGCATTCAGAATTCTAGGTATAAAAACAAACTTTAAGGAGGGACAGTAACAACACTTTCCAATTTTGTCCCTCAACTTCTCAGTGTTGAGTCCTTTATGATTTCCTTTTTAGAGTTCTTGGGCTCCACAAGAGCTTGAATTTGGGCATAATTAAATAATCATGAAGCAGTGGGTGTCTGTGCTGGGACCCTTCCAATAGGCGTGTTGTATTTCCACTTCATTTGTTTGACAGAGGAACGGTGACTGTAAGGGGGCCATTTCTTTCTTCCCGTTTTTGAAAAACATACAAGATATGTACAAGGGAGAAATGAAGGTCTTGCATTAGAAATACTTCAACATTTTTATTAACTTGTTAAACTTTACAGACAATTAACCAGAGGTGGGCGTACAGTCTTTCAGCTGACCTTGATGTGTTTCCAGGATTTGGATTAACTTAAATGAATCGTTTCCATCTGGGCTCCGTCTCTGGCAGAGACACCAAAAGACTATTTTGGGAAGACTTGTTAGGGTCCTTGCTCCTACTCTCCAAAAATGAGTTCGAGGGCCAAAATGACTGGTTTCCCTTAACATCCCATGAGGATCCACTAAGGGAGGAGAAATTTCCCCCCGCTCCTTCTTGAGTCTCTTGGCTTGTCCAGTAATTGGACATAAGACAGATCAACAAGAGAAGCACATAGTGTCAATGCTGTATGTACAGGGAGCTCAGGATGGAGACACAGGGGCGAATTAGGCAAAAATGAGGCCTGTTGTCCTTACTGAGTTAAGGAGAAAGGGTGTGGGAGTCTGGGGCCTGAATGGAAAGGAAGGACATTTACAGGAAGATGGAAGGAACAAATGCTGAATAAAAGTTTTCTAGTAGAGGAAGAGAAAAGGGTACCCGGCACTTTGAACACACAGGCTATACTGAGTATCTGTGCCACCTCTGTGTTCTTCATAGTCATTTCTAGTGAGATTCCTCCCCTCCTGGGGCAACAACTTCCATAAGGCAGTAAGAGGGTAGAGGCATCATACAATGCCACATTTTGGACCCTGATAATCTTTTGCTCAAAACACCTGCCCAAGTGGCATGGTTTTTGTGGCATGACTTTTGTGGCACAGCTTTTGAAGGCTTATGCTGAATTCCTCTGCTACCAACATATGAATGTGTAGCTAAAACTTAAAATTTTTTTCAAAACTGCCTACTTTAGGAAGAAAAAGGTCTTCAGTCTTAGAAAATAAGAACTGCTTATAAAATAAGGCTTTGTTTATTTTTTTGGAGGTCCACACCCAGAACTCGGGGGAAGTTCTGTCTCTGCTCAGGAGTGGCAGCTGGGATTGCTCAAGGTCTACTCCTGACTGTGCTTATGAGTGACTCTGGCAGTACTTGGGGAGCCATGTGAAGTGCTGGGGACCAAATTCAGAAAGTGGGGGGTTGTCTGCAAGGCAAGTGCTTATCCTTGTACTGTCTTTTCAGCACTTCAGTCATTCTTTACAAAAGCAACATAGGTGCATTTATTGACTGGAAACATTTTGGGGCCAGGGACATCTAACCCACCACTTGTTTTCAGTCAGCACTTGGTGTCTTAAGCACAAAGATCCTTGTTGACACAAAGGTCCCATCAAGCAACATTTACAGAGACAATTTCAGATTAATCTTGAGTGCCAGCTGATTGACAGCTTAATGGAAGAGGCAAGTAGCTGTGAGGTTAAACAGGATTCTAGTCCAGAGGTAACATTTGGGTGCCTGAGAAGAGGAAACGGCTGTTGCTTGCAGCTGAACTTCCTTCACTATTGTGTATCTAAGAAAGCCTGATGAGCTTAGGCAAGTAGAAAAGAAATGACCATATGTCTCTAGTTTCTCACCCAACCAACTTTTCGTCTGTTTCTATGCTTAGTCTCCTGCCCTGTATAATATCTCTGCAATTCCTTGTTAAACCAGATACAGAACATACAGAAAGGACGAGCTGGTCTAGCGTTCTTTTGTTTTGTGGACAAGGCTGTGGATACTGAGAGTACATCCCATGAAATCACTTCTTAAAATAAACACAGGTATGATCAAATGAAATTAAATAAAATTAATGGCTTAAGTTCACAAGTTGGTTTTACATCCATTTACTGGGGAGGCACAGACATGTGAACATGGAGGTTTTCCTGGGAACAAGACTGAAGGATGATATTATTTTTTTCATCATGCTAAAGAGCGTACCCTATGTTTGCTAGATGCATCAAACTTGTCTGCCCTATTACACTTCCGTGACATCTTCTTGCCCTAATTTAATCACCTTACTTCTGCCCTATTTCATTTGCATTCTTTAGAGGAGTTACAATAGACAAAATACAAACCAAATCAATAAGCAAAAAGCTTTGGGAGGGAGTAGGTATGGAGGAGCCAAGAGGAGACAGCTATGTTTCAGCTGCTTGGTTGGAGGGATATTAAGTCTTCTAATCTGGTGTTTTGTGTGGTTAATCGTGATTTCTTTATTTTTGGTTTTCCCAAGTATTTTCAATAGTTTATAACCTTTCAAGAAAATAAATTATTGCATATTTAGTCATTTGTTGTTAAAACAGTAAAAAAAAAAAAGAGTCCTTAACTAAAAAAATCATTGGAACCAGCACCACCCACCTTACCCCCCCCCCCAAAGTGGGAAGAATATGGTTTCAGTCTAAAGAATTTGTGCTTTATTAAATAAGTAAAAATTTAACAATGAATTATTTCCTTTGCAATAATGGTAGAGAGGTTGTGTTTTTAAAACAAAGTTCATGACTTTCGGATGTATGCTGGTATTTCTGGATGAACCCATAGAAAGTCTGGATTTTTTTCCCAATAGTTGAAGAGTGGAGAATAGGTTGGGCTGCTCACAGGGCAAAACTCGGCATGGATTGGCAGTTGTCAGATCTGAATGAGAGAGGCCTGAAGGTTCATTGTATTATTCTGCTTTGTGCATGTTTAAAATTCTTTATAATATAGATTTTTTAAAATTATGATAAATGATTCTATCTTAACTAAGTAAAAAAAAATTAAAAAGTTGCCTCAGTCATTGGTGTGGAAGCTGGCCAGCTAGACCAGGGGTTGAGAACAGCATCTGCTGATACCTGACTTGCTTTCCCTTGCAGATGCCTACGTGTGACTCAGGGTTTAGGGACAGTCCAAACAGATCTCTGATAGGTCCTGATTTTAGACATAACAGGTTCTTCTTAGAGGGGATAGGGCTGTCTTTGGGTCACTTAAGCTGACTTTGCAGACCAATGATTATTCCCAGGGAGTCTTCACCTATACCTCTGTTCAGGGCTGTTTATTGAATTGGCAGGCCAGTATTCATCCTGTAGCAGGGAGAGGCATGCTTGACTCAAAGTCTATTTCACAATTGGAGAATCAAGATTATAAGCTTTCATACCTACTGGCCATTCCACGTGGGTCAGAATTGACTGACGGATCAGAAGAGAAATCCTCATCTCCAAGCAGATTATTTATATTCAAATCATGATTATAAATCATAAGATGGATATGGCTCTTAGTCATAGATAATAGCTTATGATTTTCTGGTTTCCTGAGCAGAGGATATGAATGGTGGTAGAATTTTAGCTTAATTATTTTACCTAAGAAATAGATTCACAAAAAATAATAGCTGTACTATAATTTAATTGAACTGTCAATTATGATGACTTTACATATGAGCTGTGAGTTCGGCAGTGGCATTTAATTTCACTGTAATTATAAAGGAATTCTGCAGCTGAATGGAATGTCTAATTTGTAATAGGCCCTGGGTCAGAGGATACCCACGGGAATTGGGTTCTTAATAAAAGTTCTGTTTTACACATTGGTTAATAGGATATGAAGATTTCATGCATAAAACCTTGTACTCTTGACCTTTCATTCTGGTTTGCTTTCTCTCTCTCTCTCTCTCTCTCCCCCCCCCCCCAATGTACTTTTGCGACTGTATTTGGGGTAGTAGGAAACTCTCAAGCAGAGCTCAAGGAGTCTGGAGGTATTTGCAGTGGTACTCAGCCAGCAAACCCAAAAGACTTGGGACTGGGGCCTGAAGATTCCGTGCCAAATGGCCAACTTTATGGAGCACACACCCACCAGGACCACACACAATGGTGTCAGAAGTTGGAGGTGATTACCCAATATAGCCTGTGCTATCTCTCTGGCTGGCCCAACATTATCCTTTAATATATTTTGAAATTTTGCTGATTCTTCATGTGCCACTTGATTTTTGCCATGTTAACACCGAGCTTCATGAAAGTGGAGATGTCTTTCTTCACTGATTAATTCTGAACATCTACATTGTTGTTGTTGCTATTTGTTAAGTGAATAAATGGGAGCCATCATTCTTACCTTGTTATATTTTTCTGTAGAATTTTTCTAGTAATTATGAAAATACTTATTTTAATTTTTATTTATGGGATTTGGAGGTTATACCTACCAGCGCTCTGTAATTACTTCAGGCTCTGTGTTCAGGAACTATGCCTGGTCCTATCTGAGAGACCAAATGCAGTGTTAGGAATCAAACCAGGGTCATCTGCATGCAATGCAAGGGCCTTACTCCTATACTATTTCTCTGACTTGTATTTATTTATTAATTTTTAACAACAATACTTTTTTACTATTTTCATAATTTGACAACTGTCTTCTGTGGGGTTATATTGGGCATTCTCAGGAGCTTCTCCCAGCTCTATGCTCCAGAATGACTCCTGGTTTTGTACAGGGGACCAAGTGGTTCTGTGGATGGAATCCAGGGCTTCAGTTACAGGCAAAACATGTACTGCAGGGCCTGGATGATAGCATAGTGGGTAGGGCATTTGCCTTGCACACGGCCAACCTGGATTTGACTCCCAGCATCCCATATGGTCCCCTGAGCACTGCCAGGAGTAATTCTTGAGTACAGAGCCAGGAGTAAACCATGTGCATCACTGGGTGTGACCCAAAAAGCAACAAACAAACAAAAAACGTGTACTCTAGCTATTTAGCTCTTTATCCATGCTCAGTTTTTATATTAGTGTTCCAGTATAAATATTTTTATCTTTCATTTTTAGATAATATTGACTATATTTAATACTAGCAGTTTGAAGTGAGTTTATGACAGAATTACTAAGTTATAGACTTTTCAAGCAGCAGTTATTTTTATTGATCAGTTCTTTGTTTCCTCCATGATGCCTCCTGAGTCTCTAAGATACCAGTTACAGTTCTCTGAAAATAAAAGATTGTACTTGACAGGATTTATGATGAACCATGCTGCTTTAGAGAAAAATGAGAAATGTATTAATATTCACACTAGGAAAAACTCATAAAATTGAAACTTGCTGACAGTATTTATATTTTACTCCTAAAATGCTTTACACAATCAGTTTGACTTCAGGGTAGCTATTTAAAACTTTTAAAACCTATAGAGATACTATGAATTCTTATCCTCTAGTCCAATAAAGACTATTTTTTAGTTATTGATTATTGAAAACATTAATGTTTTCAAGCATCATTTTAATTGTACGTGGCAGCATGAAGATGCTAAATGTGTCTAAACTGGAAACTAAGTCTTTACTAGGTCTGTCAGCTTTGCAAGCTGCTACAACAAAATCTCAAAGACCCAGCTCCTACCACCATCTTACTGGACATTAGGCTTTCAGCATAGGTATGGTTTTTGAAGAGGACATAAATAATCAGGTCACAGCAATGGTATGTCATTTGTTCTTTGTGTATTGTAGGTAGTAGACACTATAAGACAAATAATATTTCTTTTTTTACGTGCTGTTTATCCCTTTCCCTTTTTATATTTTTATTACTATAATAGAGAACACAGAGATCTACATTTGAGAAATTTTAAATGGAATCAAAAATGGAAAGGGAAATGTGGCTATTACACAAAGTAATTGTTTTTACTTAATCATTTGACTTTTCTTTCTTTTTCTTTTCTTTTTTTTTTTTTTAGCTTTCAGGTCACACCCAGCAATACACAGAGGTTGTTTGTTTTGAGCCATACCCAATTGTGCTCTGGGCTTACACTTGGTGGGGTTGGGAGGACCATATGTAGGATCGAACCCCAGTCTGGGATTGGATCCAGGCTTGCTATGTGCAAGGCGAGTGCCTTAACTTTTGTACTATCTCATGACCCTCTTCAACCTTTTTACTCCTGTAACTGAGAACCTGTCCACATACTGGTCCACAGACTAACAGGAGTAACACTGCAGACCACTGGAGACAAAAACCCCTCAGTGGTCACTTAGAGTCCCTATCAAGTGACTATATTTGAGCTTCATGGAGCTTTTTTTTTCATTCTTCTGCAAAGAAACTTTGTTTATAAAAATTCCTTTGAAATTAATTATAAATTTTATTTTATTGTTTTGGGGAATGATACCTTACAAGTCATATTTGTTTAACAGAGAAACTCTGGAGGTTGAAATCACTGCCTTGCCCAGGAGCTACAGACACACAAGGAAAATTTTCCACTTTGTGTCCCATCATCCTGTTGTGCTTCATGCAATTGAAGCATGGAGCTGGCTGGCCACCCACTGTCACCTGGGTTCTCCTGCCCATGATTTTATTGGAGGCACCAAGTCTGCCAGGATTGTCTGGCCATGGTGGGTAGCGTGTGGATTGTAGGACACATTTACTTTTTCTTGTGCAACTCTTTTTGAGTTGGCATAGACAGGATTCTCTTCCAAGTGTGAAGGAAAAATTTATTTTCTTTGAGCTTTTTCTCCATTTCAAATACCTATCAGACTTGACTCTTCTGAAAAGATTACAGTTGGGGTCCAGAAACAAAGATCAGAATAGCTTTCCCACCACCACCACCACCACCACCACCAACTTCTGTCTCCTTGGTGGTTCGATTCTTTTAGCTGGGTTTTGAGGAGTAAATTCATCTTTAGCTCAAGGAGACAGTCTGAGAATGTTCCACCCAAGTCATCCTTGCTGTTCTTCCACCAGGTATGGTAGCATTTCCATTTCTTTCCTTTTTTTTTTAAGCATTTTGCATCTCACCCCCTGGAGATGCTCAGGGGTTACTCCTGGCTCTGTACTCAGGGATTACTCCTGGTGGTGCTTGGGGGACCATTTGGGATGCTGGGAATTGAACTGGGGTTGGCCCCGTGCAAGGCAAACACCCTACCTGCTGTGCTATTGCTCCAGCCCCAGGTGTGGTAGCATTTCTACACTCAGCCTTAGACATGGTCACCTTCCTGTTGAGCACTGGCCATGGCAGAAAATACTTTGATTCTCCCTTTTCTTTAGCAATGAGTGATTATAATCAAAGATGCATTAAAAAACAGCCGGTGAAGCTACATTTCAGCTCAAAATCCATTTGATCACCTTTGGCTCTTTGATATCCTTCCCGTGTATCTCATCTTCTCTGCCTTCTCTGCTAATCTCCATCCAGGTTTGTAATTAGCTGCTTGGTTGCCAGTCACTGCTCTCCTAGTGTTCCCTCAGGAAATCCAATCATTCCTCTTCCGCTGAGACTAGTGGTGTTTTTCAAGTGCAAATGTGATCCATTGGAGTGTGACAGCCTCTTCTGCATTAAGTAGTGGGAATTATTTACAGATGAAAAGAGTAAGATGGAGATCAAGGACAGTAGAAACACAGGCTTGGAGCATTAGTCTACAGTTGGAAACCTGCCTCAGATGCTGGGGCTGAAGGCAGTTGGAATAGTGAAAGAACCACTAAGGCAATGATAGTTGGAAATGATCACTCTGGATAAGAATTTCGTGCTGAAATTAGGTAAAGGAACAAACATGATAACCTCTCAGTATCTGTATAGCAAACCTTAATGCCCTCAAAGCGAGGGGTTGCAGGAGTGGTGTGGAGAGAAAGAGTTGGGGGAAAGGGAGAGAGGGAGGGGGGGGGGCGGGGAGGGGAGGGAAAGGGGGAAAGGAGGGGGGAGGGGGAAGAAAAGTGCTGCCATAACTGCAAATTTGGGGTGGTGGGAGGGAAACCGTCATTGATCATTGATGGTGGGAAATGTATGCCATTGGAAGGATGGGTGTTGGAAGATTGACCGAAACTTGTGCATGAGCAGCTTTGTAACTGTGTCTCATGGTGACTCAATACGAAGAAGGATAAAAAAAAAACAACCTCAAAGAATAAGATGGGGAAAAAGAAAAAATATTTTTGAGGAAACAAAACATAATCTGCATACTTGGCTTCAATGTTTTCTTGCAGACCTCATTCCTAGTCCGTTCTCTGTGATGAGATGGGTTCCCCGTGTTCCTGCCCCACTTCAAACCGTCTTACTTGGTTGGATTTGCATTATGTCTCTCTGGCTGCTGTGTCTCCTGAGCTCCCTGCTGCTTTCAGGAAACAGCTTTCTAGGCCACTGACCTGATTTAGGAATTACCTTCTTTCTGAGATGTTGTCTTCTGCATTGCTTCCTCTCTCCTAACTGCCCACTAGCCACTGTCTGGATATATCCCACAGGACTCTCAGCCCCACATTTCCAGAACTGACTTTTCTGGAAGTTATTTAAAAAACACAAAAGTACTTTTTCACAATGTTGGGAAGATAGAAAAAGGAAAATAAAGAAAAGAAGAAGGAAAGAAGGAAGAGAGAAAGAATGAATAAACTAGGCTATTTGGCATCTTTCCTCCAATACTTGAGTTAATATTTTATTGAATATTATGCTATTTAGTGTTGGGCCTCTAGCAAATTGATTGATCTAGGTCTTTATTTCTAGAGCATTTACAGGACGATACAGACCATTAAAGCATGAGAAAATGCTGCAATAAACATAGATTGCCACAGCAGACAGTGTTTATTTGAAACTCTCACCCCAGTCTAAAGGGAAAATAACTCAGGAGAGTGATGAGAGAGTAAGTAGAGAGCTACAGGGAAGAAGTTGGTATATTATGGGGAGAGCATTCCAGAAAAGTCAATAAATATTCAAAACCTCAATGGAAGCTACCTGGTTGCATCTTTAGGGGATGCCAGTGGATCCTTGGGTGACTTATGTGAAGCAGAGAGGAGAGACACAGCCACTTTCTCCCCATCCACCTCTGCCTCTCTAGGACTGGCTGGGAAGGCTAGGACTGATAAAGTCTGCAATGAGCCTCTGCATGGCATGGACCTCAAATCCCACTGGCCCCACTAGGTAGCCTTTGAGTCAAACCTGGCATCCACTTGTTTTGTGCTTCGAGTGAGTTAATACCTCCTTCCCAGTTTCTCAGGGATTGGTGACTGAAACAAGGAATTGCTCTTTGCAGAATAGGAAAGTTAGTCCTAGGCCTTACCCAGGCCTTACCCAGTCCTTTCATGTTCTTGCCCTCTCACAGATAATAATTTCAGGAGAAGATGAGCAGTGAAGTAAAACAGATTTTAGTTGAAGGTTTTTGAGGGAGGGAAAGGGGAGAGAGAAAGATTGAATAACCTGCTAAAGAGAGAATGTGGGCTTCTCCAAAGGCAGAGAGAGCCCCAGTACATATCCCAGCATTAGATACGAAGCATGAAAGTACATATCTCAAGAGTGTACTTGAAACACATGGGCTTGGACATCACACGTGCTTGGCCACGACACATGAACACAAGCAGCACATGAACTCAGGCAGCATATGGTGGTGTTCTTCTTTGGCTCAAGTTGGCTTTTATATATATATATATATATATATATATATATATATATATAAACTTTTTAAAACTGAATCATCATGAGGTACAAAGTTAGAAAGCTGTTCTGTGTATGCTCAGGTTTCAGTCATACAGTGCTCCAACATCCATCCCTCCACAATTGTACATTTCCCAGTATCAGTGTCCCCAGTTTCTCTCCCACTAGCATCCCCCCCCACACCCCACCTGGCTCTATGGCAGGTACATTTCTTCTCTCTCTCTCTCTCTTTCTCTCTCTCTCTCTATCTCTCTCTCTCTCTCTTTCTCTCTCTCTCTCTTTCTCTCTCTCTCCCTCTCTCTCTCCTCCCCACTTCTCTTTCCTTTCTCTCTCATTTTGGGATTATGGTTTGCAATACATATATTGAGAGGTTGTTATGTTTGTTCCTTTACTAACTTTCAGCATGCAGTTCTTATCTAGAGTAGTGATCATTTCCAACTGTCTTTTTCATAGAGGTCCCTTCTCTATCCCAACTGTCTTCTCCCCAGCACTTGAGGCAGGCTTCCAACAGCGGACTAATTCTCCTGGTCCTTGGGTATTAATCTCATACTATTTTTCTTTTTTATATCCTGCAAATGAATGCAGTCATTCTGTGCCTGTCCCGCTCCTTATGACTCATTTCTCTCAGCGTGAAATTGTCTTCTATAGGGTTTCTCCCAAGCTGCCCTATGTGGAGCTTTCTGCCTAGGTAAAAATCCATTGTTAAGGTGTTTGTCAAGGTGGTAGATTGGGATTAGTTGATGGTCTTCTTTGAAATTCCTTTTTTGACCTTTGTTCCTGCTAAAACTTCTCTGTGTGTGTTGGGGGACAGGGAGGGGGGCTGAAGGGGAGAGTCCTGCCTTCTTTGTTCTGTGCTTCTCTAGGTAAAGGTCTTATCAGGTCTTAGTTACTTTGTCCACAAGATGGATCCTGGAAGGGATAGGTTTCTTATTACTTCCCAGGAATTCCATTGCCATAGGGGCCCTTCCTCATCTACCTGCATGCCTCAGCTGGATAGAGGAATGGATGGATGGATGAATGGATGAGTGGGAAAAGAAGCAGTAAAGGTGGGAGGTACTTTGTGAAAGGTCTTTGAATTTTTTTTCTTTTTGGGTCACACCTGGCAATACACATGGGATACTCCTGGCTCTGCACTCAGGAATTACTCTTGGCGGTGCTCAGGGGACCATATGGGATGCTGGGAATTGAACCTGGATTGGCCGCATGCAAGGCAAATACTCTACCCACTGTGCTATCGCTCCAACCCCAAGGTCTTTTTAATCTTATTATTTTTATCATTTTTGTTGTTTGGGAATATGCCCAGCAATGCTCAGGACTTGTTCCTGGCTTTGTGCTCAGGAGTCACTCTTGCAGTATTTGGGAGACCATTTGCAGTATCAGAGATTGAAATGGGCAAGGTAAGCGCCTTATCCTATGTACTATCTCTCCAAACTTTCCCCCCTTTTATACTACAGAAATAGAAAAATATTTGAAAGTTCCGCTTCCAGAGGTGGTCATCTTAGTTTTCTCAGCTCTGTTACACAGAATCTGCCTCATTAATAGCAGATCAAAGCATTAGGTATATTTGCTGGATCATGTGCTTTAATGGAATAACTTCTTCATGTGTGATGGAATAGCCTCTTCATGTGTGGTCAGGAAATCACAGGTGGTTTATGTTACAATCATGTGGCACATGTTAGCAGAAACACTTTCTGGGGGATGAATGTTAGTGAGATCATATCCACACAATTGAAAAACTGTATTCTAAAAATCTTAGTAATGGTCATTGTTTCTTAAACTTTCACATGCACCGAATTTCCTTGTGAATCTCATTGCAATGCAGGGTCTTACTGTGTAGGAGTTGGGCTGGAGCTTGCTAGTCTGCGCTGATAGTTAGGTTCTAGGTGCTACTGATGCTGTGTGTTCAGGGACCACACTGTAAGCTGCATGTTCAAGTGTTTGGGAAATTTTAGACAGCATAAATTTTGGTTAGTCTTTGCATTCTGGAAATATTGCTTTGATTTCAGAATAGAAAAGTTTCTGGAGAGGGGCTAGATGAGATGCAAGCAGATTTCTTTTTAAAAGCTTTTTATAACCGATGATTTATGACATTCAAAATCCCAATACCAATCCCACCACCATTGCACCTCTCCACCACCATTATTTTCAATTCTCCTAAGCATTATCCAAGTCTGCCCCAATAACAGGCCCTTAAGCAAGCAGATTTCTTAGCAATTATTTTCTAGCAATCTTAGATATAATGGCACCTTAGACTACTAAATGGCACCGGAGATAGATCTTACCAGTTTCGAAGGTATTTAGGAGTTAAAAAAACAGAACATTGGAAGTGGACTGGAATGTGAGGGAGAAGAATAAAAATGGTTAACTTTCTAGTTTAGTCAAATTTATTGTTAGTATGATAGAGGGAGTATATATACATATACATATATATATATGGATTTTTTAAGAAGCAAGCAAGGGACAGATAGACAGTACAAAGATTATGGTGTTTCTTAGCATGGAGATGTGGACGTGACCCTGGTTTGAATCACTTAACCTAAGCACACCCTCTCCCAGCCCCCAAGAAGAAAGCTGTGTGAGAGGTAATTTTTTCTCTACAAAATTAAAAATTACCCATAATCTCTAAAGTTGCATTCCTAATATATTAGGCAGGAGTCTGGAGGGGAAAGAAGTCAAAGTTATATACTTCTGATTTCAGTGTAATGATGGTGGTATGAACAGTTAAATTTCACTGTTCCGTTTAATTACTTTCTGAATACCACCAAATATTTCAGTATTTGATGGGTCAAGGAGATAGATCAAAGCACTGGAGCTAATGTCTCACATGTGCAAAACCCCATGTTTGACCTATACACAGCATGACCCCAGAGTATCACCAGACTGACTCTGGTAGCTCCCAGCCCAAGTGTCTTGAGCAGTACCACATTGCTGGTGTCAGCATCAACTATTGGTGCCAGTTGGCCAGAAATTACCCAGAGCCTCCCGCTGCCCCCTCCTCCAGCACTGCTTGGAAAGACCCATTCTTCCCACCCCAAATTTCAGTGTTTGGAAAGGATTCTCTGAACTAAGTTTCTAGAATCTACTAACATGACTTTAATAATCAGTCTGTTTTCATTTGAACAAAGGGCCTCATTGCTGCCTTTATTCCCCATACTCGAAGAAATAATTTCTGGGCAGATACTTTTGTTTATAAGAAGGTGGAAAATAGACTTAGGAGGTAGTTGTTTTCTAAGTAATTTCATTCTCTTAGTAACTTCCTCTTCATAGGGTGGATCTAGCACCCATATTCTGGGGGAGGAGCAAGAGCGTGGGGGAGAGTAAGTGGTCATCTGAACTCAGCTTTTCCAACATGAAAGTGATTCCCAGACTTGTGTTCATAGATGTCCCGTAGTAGTCCTAGAGAAGAAGTCTTTGATGAATCCACATGTAGCTGTCGTTCTAAATAGGTGGGCAGCTCCTGACTGAAGTCTCAGAGCAGCTGGGCAAGCCTAGGGCTGGGAATTCAGTCCTTGTAGCTCAGGGCTTGGCAGAGCCTGAAGGTTCCATACAAGCCCTAGGTGTGGTTTGGGTGGAAGTCTGGATGAGTTTTGAGTTTGTTCAGTTGATCATGTACAACTAAAGAAAGGCTTAAGAAGAGGAATTTTAAATGACTAGGTGAAGGCATCACCTATGAATCCAAAAACTGTAAACATGATGACCTCAGTCCTCAGTTACCCAATCATGGGTGATGTTTACATCCTAGAAGAGTTAGCTCTCTTATGAAACTAAGTATAGTTGAGTCTGAGTTTCCTAAGTTTGTGTTCCTGACCTTTATTTTAGTGCTTCACAACCTTTGTTCTCAGCAGAATCTTGTAGGTGTCCAACATGGGTCTTCCAAGTTCCCAATGAGATAGAGACTAGGTTGTGTGGCACCTAAGAGCTTCATCTCCCTTTTCTGAGGTTCCTGAATCCCAAGTGCATATGTGTTTTTTCTAACATTGTTATTTAAGTGACCAAGACCCTAAAAATGGGCCTAATTTCCTCCTGATTAACTATGGCACATTACATTTTATCCTTTGGAAGTTCTTCGCTGATGCTGCAGGCTTTACCATCAGAACTTTGAGTTTCTCCTGATTCTCTCTCTACTTGGAAATTGGTGATTAGATTCTTGTAGGTTGGAGATGACAAAACATCAATCTCAATCAATCTTTTGCTCCCTTTGCAACATTTATTAGAGTTGACATTTCATTTTTCCTTTCTTTATTTCATAAAGCTTAGTAATTTGGGGGAAAATAGGAAGTACAAGATTGTTGATGAAATACTAGTTCTTTGGTGAAAATTAGCTTATCTCAGATGGGTTTGTCTTCCATAGGTCAATTCTATGGCTACCCAGAGGTGTTTTTATTCTGAAAAGAATGATCCAAATAAAAGGTTCTTGTGAAATACTTAGTGATTGGAATCTGCTAACCCCCCTAAATTTCTTACTTAAAGAAGGAAGTCTAAGTCTTTGGGGCTGGAGGTTGGAGAGATAGTATAGCAAATAAAATGTTTGCTTTTCCCTCCGTCAATACAGGTTCAATTCTGGGACCACATATGGTACCTGAGCATTACCAGGGTGATCCTGAGTACAGAGTCAGGAATAAGCCCTGAGCACCACCTGGTGTGTGCCTCAAATTAAAAAAAATATAAAATGTTATTCTTGATCTGATTGAACATATAAACCAAACTTTTGGTGGAACTAGGATGAACTGTTTGGTAGAGCTTTCCTATTTTTCTTATCATGAGAATTGCTTGGGTTAATCATTAAACTTTTAATTTTTTCTATTCCATCTCAGATATGAGAGGATTAGGATGTTCAGGAGAGAAATAGCACATTAATGAGGGCTTTTCAAAGAAATCGAACCAATAGCAGGAGTGTGTGTATGTGTGTGTGTGTGTGTGTGTGTGTGCATGTCTGTATGTGTCTGTATGCGAGTGTCTATATATATATATATATATATATATAAAGAGAAAATTATCCAATTCATGAGAAATTGACCTATTAATTGATGTGATTACAGAAACTAAGTCTTAAAGGTTTCCATCTGTAAGTAAACCTAGGAAAAATGGTGGTATATAATTGAGTCCAAATCTGAAATCCTGGAACCAGAATAGCTGATGATGTAAATTGTCAGAGTACTAAAAAGATGAGGTGACCCAGCTCAATCAGTGAGGCCAACCAAAGATTGAATCCTTCCTTTCCCCACTTTTTTCTCTTTTTCAAATTCTCAACACATTGGATGATGTATGGGTGGGTTTCATACAATCTGTTTTCCTGAGTCAAGGCCAGCACTATTGCTGCCCTTGCCACCTGGAAAAAGTGAATGCATGAACAGGAGTGGAGAAAAGGTATTTGCCAGCTCAAGACCTCTTGGAACACGAGGCGAGGTCTCAGTGTGTCTCTTTCTCAAGGTTTGAAGAATGAGGAGCTGAAAGAAACCATGCTTTCAAAACATAATGTTTTGCTATTGTCTCAGGGCAACCCGTCCTCTCTAGCTAATAGATAAATTAATACACTCAAGCAGTGAGACTGCATCTGGTACAGTGACTGCTCTTAGTCACCATCTGGGTAAGCTCCTACCCTGCTGTCAGTCTCCAGATCCATCTGTTTCTGGTCGGGCTCAATTGGAGAGCCGAGTGCGGATATATGAGGCATCATAAAACCCTAAGGTGTTCAGGTTCTTGATGGTGGCCCTCATCCCTGCAGGAATGGGGCCTCATTTTTTATTTGCTCTTTTTCCTAAGTGAAAACAGTTCTTATGCCTTTCCTCTTGTTCTCTCTTGCCATCATAGTGCTCCCTCACATGTCAGGGAAACAGAGTGCACATTCTGTTGAGTAAGGCCAATCCAATGATGCATCCTAGAGCTGGGAGAATAACCATAAACTGTCCTCAGTGGCCCGTTGGGCCCTCTGTGACCAAGGGCAGAACAAAACCTCTGTTGCTTTCTGGGCTGCCTTGAGACCTAACTGTGACGGGAGGGCTACCATGACATTTTGGGTTGCCTGAAACTAGGGTTAGTTGGGAGCCAATGTCTGATTGTCCCAGAAAGATCTGATTATTTCCTTTTTCTCAATGTCCTCTCTGTCATTCAGAGAAAAGGCCCTTTGGGGAGTTTGGGGGCAAGATTTAGCAATAAAAAGATGGTGATGTGATGGAGAAACATCCTCTCTGCACTCAGGCAAAATCTCTGTTCAAGGGGGTTTGCTTGAAAGCTGGTGAGTCTGGAAACTGAGAATATGATGGTCTATTCCATGATGGCTTATACCATGTTTGGACTTTTGCTCACTTACACTAGAGCTTTTCTGTGGGAGACTTTGGCGAATTTCCTACCCATTTAGCATCTTGGAGCTTGGTGACTAAAATTATAGGCTAATGAGTTATGGTATAGGGGTGAATATAATCAAGAGTTGAAGAGGCTGGAGCTATATTACAGTAGATAGGGCATTTGCCTTGTATGTGGCTAACTCGATTTTGATCCCTGCCATCCCATATGGTCCCCTGATCTCTGCCAGGAGTGGTTCCTGATTCAGAGCCAGATGTAAGACCTGTCACAGCAAGGTGTGACCCCCCCAAACAAAGCAAACCAAAAGGTTGAAAACCATTCAACCAGGAAATGGCTTAGGTTTGCACAACGCAGACTCCTTTGATTGCTCTTGTGCTCTGCAACCTGTAAGGTGAGAGCACATTTTCAGCTGATACTTCCTTTTGTCCTTTCCCAGCCAGCAGACTAAGGTGTGTTGGGCATTTGCAGCCCATTCGAGGTGAAATTTTCCCCTTCTAGTCCCTTTCAGGCAACTGACCAGATTCCAGAGGTTTCTCTAAATCCTACTGTCACTAACGTACAGAATATATGCCTTCTGAGCTTTTGTCAATAAATAGAGTCTCATCCAACATATTTTTCTTCTGTTATTTTGTGCTTTTAATATTCATTTCCTTACTTGCTTCAATACCTGGCTTTTCTCTCTGTGTGTATATGTATGTATATATATATATATATATATATTATATGAAGACTTCTTTTGGTCTGGACCGCATCTCTTTGTGGAGCAGTATACATTATACATCACCTTTGGGGCTTCATGGGACTAGTTATAGTGAGTCTAGTTAGAAATACAGGAGAAGGAGGATGGATAGGTCCCGAGAAGAAATGCCAGCTCCTGGGGTTGGAGCAATAGCACAGCGGGTAGGGCATTTGCCTTGCACGCGGTCAACCCAGGTTCGATTCCCAGCATCCCATATGGTCCCCTGAGCACTGCCAGGAGTAATTCCTGAGTGCAGAGCCAGGAGTGACCCCTGTGCATCTCTGAGTGTGAACGAAAAACCAAAAAAAAAAAAAAAAGAAAAAAGAAATGCCAGCTCCTAACACTTCCTCAGGCACTGAGACTTTTTGCTCTGCAGGTGAAGGTGGAAGGGCTGATCCCCATGGGAGAGGGTAGAAGGCCACATCAACTGGCAAAGAAGAGGTCTGAGAATTGAGGGGCACAAGATCCCCTGATTTGCTAGGGTCTTCCCATTTGTTCCCATTTGAATAGACTCTGTCCTAACCCCAATCAGGACTCCAACTTGACCAGAGTTGAAATTTCTTTGTCATTCAGTCGGTAATGTTGAGATGTGGCTTCTTCCCCCAAGATGTCTGATCCCAGACTGCAGGAGATACTCCTCTGGCACCTCTTTGCCTGGCAGTGCTTTGTGCTGTACCCAGTGGAGACCCTGCATGCATCCTTTTCTTGTGCCATTTTCAGTGGTTGATTAAGGAGTATCCATTGCAGATATTTGGTGTATCTCTGCCACTGGATCATGCCATGGACTTTTCGGGCTCTCTCTTTACTAGAAATCTTTATTAGTGTCTTTAAATCTAATTAATGTACAAAGCTAACTCCAGAAACCCTTTAAAAATATTCGGCTCTTTTAGTAGCTCTTGTGTTATCAAAATCTAGAAGCAAAATCAAATGGGTTGTAGGTCTTGCTCTATGTATAAATGTATGATGTGTGTATACATATAATCTTATCTTTTATCTATATCATATATAAATGGGATCAAATAGGAATCGAGCGACAGGATAATGGAGGTTGGAAATCTCAACTTTCAGGTCTGTCACCCTCAAACTGGACACCCAGCTGGGTGAGTGGTATAAATTTAGGGTGAGTCTGAAGGCCTTAGAACTAGGGAGCTGTTCATGTTCTATCCCAGTCCTGGGGCTGGAGAAGAGGAAATTGATGAAATATTTCTGTTCACCCAGCAAAGGAGAAAAGAAGAGGTTCCTCTTCAAAAGACCTTTTGCTCTATCTAGGTCAGGCCCTCAGGGCCTAGTAATTCAGGGTAGAGGGAGCAATGTATTGAGTCCCCTGATCTTAAAGCTGTGTCCTCTGGAAATGACTTTGATACACCAATGTTCAATTTGTACATGTCAGTGGATTACTTAAATTGACACACAAAAACTGAACATAACACCCAGAAATGAACAGTTTTGAAGTTGCATCCTAAGCAGATGGATTTTATTAGCACACAAGTGAAGGGATTACTGGTTTACATTATAGGTTGATCCAAATTTGCTATCATATGGCACCCAAAGGAAAATTTGGTAAAATGTTCTCACAGAAGTCACACTCAAGAAAGTAGAAAAAATAAACATTACCATAATTTCTTGAAAACAGTCTTTGAATTTTTTTAACCTTGCAGATTTATTTAGTTATTTTGTACAGAAATATTGGAATAGGAATGGAAAAATAGGAGGTAACATTTGGAATGTGGTAGAAAATATAATTGTGGGACTGGGGATGTAGGTCAGAAATAGAGCACATGAGGCCCTGAGTTTGACCCCTGGTACTAAAAAATGCAACAATAGATAAACATGGCAATTATAAGTTGTATTGGTTATCCTTTATTTTTCGTTCTTTATAATAATAAAGAGGATTTGTTTTAACATGCATTGTTGGAAAACTTACCAGCAGGTGGTAGCACCGATTAACAAATATTCCCCTGGATCACAAAGCAAGCAGTTGTGAATGAATTATTGGCTGCAAGTGCAGCAACATTTAGATATGTCATAATATTGAGTGGGATTCAGAAAATCTGACTCCTAGTCAGAGTTGTATTACTTACTGGCCTCATTACTTTGCATAAATAATTTAATCTCGTAGTGTTTAAATAACATTGTAAATAAAATTGGAATAATGGTAACTCTCCAGGCTTGTATTGCTTCAAGGTTGCAGACAGAAAATGAATGGAAAAGGCAGAATTCTATGTAAATGCAAATACTATTCCTTTAATTTTGTTTTTTTGTTCTTCTCACTATCCAAACATTAAAGATATTTTCTTCCTAGCAACAATAGTGGCCCACTGTGTTGGCTTTTAAAAGAACAATGATACAAATGGAAAATGATTTCCTTTTATTATGTTCACATAATTTTTTTCTTATTTTTGATTTTGGGTTTCATGAGGAGGTGTTTGGGAATAGTTGGTGTTAACAGATGACTCCAGTCAGTGCTCAGGGGACGATAAAATATGGGGATGGAACCCTGGGCCTTTGGTATGCAAAGTCCATGTGAACTCTCCCTCCAGCCTTGTTCAACAATTTTTTGATCATTGTTGAACGATTTATTTTTCATGTGTTTTAAGATGTTCACATCCACAGTTTTTGGCTTTGTGTCAGAATGATATGAAATCTGGTAATAACTAGTTCTTATAAATGGAGTTACCTTTGGCTAATTACTTAATTTTGTTTTATTTTTGTATCACACCCGGTGTTGCTACAGGCTTACTCAAGTATTAAGGTAGTAAGGCTATTCAGGTAATAATGGCCTACTCAGGTATTAGGGTGGTCAGTGCTCAGGGATCACTCTAGGTAGTTCTTAGGGAAGTGTATGTGGTATCTGGGATAGGTTCGATATTGATTGCATGCAATGCAAGCACCTTCAACTTGACATTATCTCTTTGGCTCAATTATTTGATTTAAAAAAATTTTGTTTTTCTCTTCTATAAAATGGAGTTGATTAAAACACTTTATAGTGTTAATGTTGGAGCCACATATGAAAATGAATGCAAAGTTGACTTTTTCTTCTTGCTGTTAATTCTTAACGGAAAAAGAAGATAGAGTTGTGAGATTTTTGGCAGAGTGGTTGATAAAAAGTACTTTGTGTAAAAGGCTGAGGTTGGGATAACTTATAGCAGACCATGGGAAATATAGATCCCAGTACTATATAATCTTTCTATAGAACTATAGAATCTTTCTATAGATTCTACAGAAAGAGGTGTCAGAGAAAAGATACTTAAAATGTGTTCTAACAGGATATTTTAGAATAGCAAATGAATGAAGGCAAGAGAAGGAAGGTCATCTCAAGAGTACGGATATGAGGTAATATGAGCTTACATTTGGGTAAGGCATTTGGAAGGCTTGGTGATGAATTGGACATGAGATCAAGGGGGAGAAAAGATTAGAAAGTTATTCCAATAACATGAGCCTGGGGAACTAGGGGGAATGGTTATGTTTTTGGCAAAAATCAGAGGTGTTTTCTTTTTCTTTTCTTTGTGCGTGAGGAAAGCAAATGCATTTATTCTTATGGGAAAAAAACCAGTAAGAAGACACTGAACACCAGGCAGAAGGGTCCAAGAGCAAGGCCGGACATTTCCATCGGGGATAATCTGCTGGCTTTCAAAGTATTCATTGAAAACAGCTGCGACGGGGTGGTAGAAGGTAGTAGAAAAGAAGGGGGAACGAAAAGCCACATAAACTCCTTCCAAGAAAGAATACCCTTGGAGCTGGTAGAACATTTGAGAAAGTGATAAACTGAAAAGCTTCCCAGCAAGCCAAATTGTTTACATGAACTTGGAAGCAGCAGCTCCCTTTCATGCACAGCTCCCCAGACCCTTCCAGCTCTTAAAAGCCCATCCTGCTTTAGCAATACCCCGAGTTGAGTTGTAGTTTTTGTTTTTATTTATTTATGCTTATTGAGTCCCAGTAAATTACAACGTTAGTTATGATTGAGTTTCAGGAGTACAATTTTCCAGACCAGTACCTTCACCAGTGTCCACTTCCTTCCACCAATGGTCCCAGTTTCCCTCCTGCCCCCCAGCCTGCCTCTGTGGCAGGCCCTTTTTGTCTCCTTTCCACACCCCATCCTCCAGTGTGAGCACTTTCCTCCACCATTGTCAGAGGGTTATAATTCTTGAGAATAATGGATTCGAACGAAGCCAGTCACTGGCCAAGGGCTCATTTTATATAATACAAAGAGCAGGTACCTTATATTCTAGTCAGATCATAAAGTTCCTCAGAGAAACATAGCTGCTCTGGGCTTCTGAGTAAAGAGAATGGGATATCTCTCTGGAACATGTTGCCCACTCATAAAACACGCAAAAAGATGAATGGTAAAGTCCCTTTCAGAGACTCTAGGAAGGCTTTCCTGTGTGCCCAGCCCCACAGCCATGTCAGAACTATGCTCCATGTTGGAACAATTAGCCTCACTCACTTAGTCCTATCAGCACAGTTACACTGTGTATTACACCTGGTAGTGCTCAGAGGACCATATGGGATGTTGTGGATTGAACCCAGGTTGGCCGCAAGCAAGGCAAACACCCTACCTGCTGTACTATCACTCTGACCCCAGTATTTTTTTTTAAGATGGAACTTTGACTAAATGCTAAAGATCTGAAATACAATAAAAAGTATCTTAAGACTAGCATTACTAAATCTAACCTATGTAATAAAGTCACCAATATGGCCAGATGTGTGCATTTTAATAACCACTGGGGTTGTGGTTCCTGCAGAAGATTCCTGTGACATGAGCATCCCCAAGAGCCCCCTTTGCGATCAACCCTCTCTCCCACCTGTGACCCCTGGCAATCCTCACTCTTCTGTCACTATAAGTATCACTTCTAAAGAATTTCATACAAGTAGAATTATGAGGCATAGTCTATCTTGTGTCAGATTCACTTAGCCTGATGCTTTCATCTGTGTTGCTGCATGAGTCAGTAATTTGTTCATTTTTTTTTATTGACTAGATGCCATACATATTTGTTGGGAAGGTGCCAGTTTTTCCTTAAAGACTCTTTCCAGGTTCCAATCCAGAGTCTCAAATTGCATTCAGTTTGTTTGAGTCCAGAGAGGTCTTACCAAAAATAAGCTTAGCTTGATTAGGAAGACCTTGACTTTTTTTTTTAGGAGTACTAGACAGATATTTCATACACCGTTCATGATGATTTGTCTGATGGGTTTATTAGAGCTAACCTTGGGCCCTCCACTTCTCAGAATACAACCACAGAGGAGAAGTTGGTTCTTGCTTTGTCATATCAAAGGGACATTGCTATCAATGTGACGTCATTGCCATAAATTGGGATCACCTGGCTTAAGAAGAGTGTTTCAGTTTTCTGCACTGAAGTCCCTCCTATTTCCAGATTCTATTCTAGAAGCAATAGGCTAAACATAAGCTGTACAGGATGGTATGTGCCTTTAAAAGAAGAGTTTCTATATATTTAACTAAATTCTTCTGCAAAGATTTTTCTCTTACTAGTCATTTATTTACTTATATTATTGCGAATTTGTGTGGACTTATTTTATACTTGGGATTGTCAGCCAAGGCTGTGTTGTATATTTGACTATTTAAATTGTCCTTGCTTTTGCAATTAGAACTCTTTGACTTGATTAGAATACATCCAATGGCTGACCATTTATTATGATGGACATGGAAAATGTTCTTTGTAATTTTGTGAAAGCTTTTTGTCCCCTCCCCTGCCATTTTTGGACCATACCTGGATGTGCTCTGAGCTTATTCCTGGCTCTATGCCTAGAGACCACTCCTGGGAATGTAGGGGTCTCAGAGGACCTTAAACAGTGTCAGGGATAGGACTTGTGTACAAAGCAACTCCTTACTCACTTTGTTACCCATTGTACAATTTATCCATCCCTTTTGTGAAAGTTTATTTTCTAATTTGCTGAGATTTAAAAAAAATTTTCAGCAGATATCACATTTTGTCATTTTTTTATGTGCATTGGTTAGCAAACATTACATTAAATTTACCATTTAAGGAAACAAAAACATCAGAAGTCTCTCATATCTGCTTCCTTTTTCCTTATTTCCCTACTGGGCTTATAATGACCATAGTGAATACTATGGTGGTTGTGTGATACTCCCTACTTGATTGTACATTTATTGAAAGGTCTCTTCTTTTTGGGATCAGGAGATAGGGTAGGTTTGACCCTCAGCACCACACAGTCCCTAGAGCACCATGGGTATATCCCCATAATGCCCTGGGCATTTGTCCTGATTCACTTTGCATCCTCAGATCTTCCCCTCCACACACACACAAGCACATACACTGTTGGTAGAAAATCATCTTCCCCCCTACCCCCCTCCCAAAGAGACCTATTTAACTTATTTGTTTTGTTCACCACTGAAACCCAGTAGTATGTTTCATGGTACTTAAAAATGAGATGCCTTTGTCTAACAGTCCTGAACACTCAGAAATATCTTGGGGAAGCCAAAGATGGGTTAAGAGAGATAAAAGATGGAGCTTCTATTCAGTAGTCTGAGATACCATGGGAGAGATTGTTCCAATTAGGGAACTCAGTGTAGATGACATTCTTTGTTTTTTTCTGAAAACCTAGCTGGTAGCTGGTAAAGGTTTATAAGGTAGTATTAGCGCTATCATACAACAACAATCTTATTTCCTCTGAATTATGCCAGAAATTTATTGATACTTAAAAAAATTGAGGGTTATAGTATGTTAATAATAGTTTGCTTTACAGAAGATAAACAGTGGTTTAACAAAGAGGAAAATTTTTCATTGGGATCGTTGAACAGCATTTAAGGGAAGAACCTAGAATTTCTATATGTGAGAGCTTTAGAATGTTAATCTGATGGGAAGAGTGGGACAAGAAAGGCTTCTCTTACAGCTTAGAGCAGGGGTGGGGAGTGAACAGCTCCCTGGCCCAAACAGCCACAAAATCCTGTGGTCTGGCCCTGGTACATGACAGGACAGACACATATGCTTCTCCTTGGCTGCCCTTATTCAGCCTGCCTGTACTGTAAGGCCCACAAATGACGTTTTAAATATCCAAAAGGCCCTTGGCAGAAAAAAGGTTCCCCACCCTGGCTTAGAGGATTGGCTTGGCAGGCATGATGGACAATCATGTCAGCTGAATGTCCCTTTGAATCACCTTTAAGGTTAGTTAGTTATGACCATGTGCATGATTTATTTTTAAAAGAAAAAGCAGTATTTATAGTATACTGAAAATAGAGAGTAAATGAGCGTGTACAAATTGAAGATGTCAGACAGCCAGGAAAAAAAAAATGGTTTCTAGTCACTGTGCCTTATTTCTAGGGCAACTACATTGTATTAGTTTCTAAAGTGTTTCCCCCATGTTCTTATATACTTAATAAATAAAGTTGTTTACTTGAGTCACATGTTATAAAAATCTATTTTACCTGTAGTTTTCGCTTTTGTTTTAGGGAGGGGCCACACCCATTGATGCTCAGGGGTTACTTCTGGTTCTCCACTCAGGAATCACTCCTGGCAGTGCTCAGGGGACCAGATGAGATGCCTGGGTCAGTTGCATGCAAGGCAAGCACGCTACCTGCTGTACTATCTCTCCAGCTTCTATCTAGAAATTTTAGGTAATTAAAAACAAAAGATAAGGTTTTGCTCTTGAAGCTGGTATTCTCTCTTGAACATGTTACCTTGTTTATCTGTTTCTTTGCTTGCCTTTTTCCACTCTGGAGAAGTCTATGAGTTATCCAAGGTGGAACCAATAATTTGAAAATATAATTTGAATTGCAGACATGGGGGTGGATGCTGAGCTAAGGCATATAAAAGTCTTGGAAAGACATTCTCCCCTGGAGCCTCCAGGACTGAAAGCAGCCTTACCAACAGCTTGATGTTAGCCCTGTGAGGTCTATGTCAGAGGTCTGTCTGCCAGAACTGCAAAGTAACAGCTTTGTGTTGTTTTAAGCCATTAAAGTTCATGGTAATTTTTTTTCCCCAGCAACAATATAAAATGAATCCAAAGGCATTAGGAGGCTTTAGAATTCTTTGGTAAGGAGTATTGTGGTGTGATTATTTTAATTCACTGTATGGCATCACAATTCTCTGCCATGGAATGTTATTTAGGTATATATAAAATGTACATGTATATGTTATATATCAGGCCTTCTTAAAACTATTTCCACTCATAATCCCTTTCCACCTGCAAAATTTTACAATATCTGAAGGCATATAAACTAGGTATACAAGTCAAATATTCACTGATTGGGAAGTCATAAATTTAGTTTAAAACAGAAATTTTGTGGCTCCCCCCACATTCATTTATGTGGGCCCAGATGGGATTGCAACCTCTGGCTTAAAAATCTAGGGTCTATAAAATGGCATAGATCTATGTTATATAGATATAGATGAAAAGTGCATATTTGCCAGAATTGATACTTTTATGAAAATATAAGTTAAAAGATATAACTTTAATATTGTTGAGATAATTATTACCTCAACTTTTAAATCCTCTCCACCAGCGAAACAAAGCATAAAGCCTATTTACATTTATTAGAATGTAGAATTCAATCACACATATCTAATAGTCTCCATCAGATACCCTCTTCAGTTCTGCAATTTACCAACTATTAGTATATATTTTCAGTTTTGGATAAGATTCAAGAGTAATAATGCATGAATTTTTGTAGTCTGAAAATTTTATTGCTTATTAGTTCTTTGTAAGTCTTGGTAATTGTCTACGCTCTGAGAAATATTTTAATACTTGTAAAATATCTTGGTCCATAATGCCATTATCCTAATTGCATGAAAATAATGCTTACTGATAACCAAGATGCAGAGGTCCTTTAGGAATCATTGCTTTTATAAAATCATCACATGATTATAAAATTCAATTAATAAGCTGAGAGAGTGCAAAGAAAGACAAACCAGTTATATTCTATTTATTTGGGTGGGGGGTTTGTCTGGGGCCACACTTGATAAGGCACAGCGGCTGTCCTGGTGTGTTGTTCAGAGGAGGCTCAGGCTGACTTCTGGGAGCCATGCAGTGTAGGGACCGAAGCAAAACATCCCATAGGCAAAGCTTGTCCACTAGCACTTTGAGCTCTCTCCCTGTCTTCAAATAAGTTATTTTAAATATTTATTGTATAATTTGTGCAGAATATCATAATAACAAAAGCATTATACCACATGTACTTTCAATAAAATTTTAAACTTTAATACATTTACATATAGCAGATGAGAATTAAACTATTACAACCAAAGCAAAGTATTGCATGGTAACCTCAAAACAAACTGAAAAATACCTATTTTTTTAAAGCCTATTAGGGCCTGAAGGAGTTACAATGCATGCATAACATGTACTGAACCTGGGTTTGATCCCTGGTACCACGTGGTTGCCTGAATGTCGCTGACTGTGTCCCTGGAGACTCCTAGCACCTAAGTGGTGGCTTAGCCTCCAAGCAGCATCTTGGGATGTTGCACTGAACCACTCCCTCCATTAATGGTGCCTTGGCCACTGAGCACTATTTAGGTGGTTTTTTTTCTCCGTTCTATCTGTCATGCACAAAGTATATTAAGGTTATGAAAAATGATTAGCAAATAATTCAGGTTGGATTTATTATTTTTCAGTCTCCATGTCAGATTTTGATATAGTAAAATATCAGAAACTAGTGGAAGGCTGCATTTCTGTTTCTTCATTTCTGCCTTAGTACCCAGGTTTGAGACCACTCCTGCTTGTCCCCACCTTCTGGAGCTCTTGCCTTTGTGGGGGATCCCCTATAGTTAAATATGAGGGTGATCTTGATTTGCATCTGATCTAAAGACAATCAGCAAAGGTGATAGGCCATTTACCTACATTTTAATGTCCTTTGTGCGAAGACTCAGTTCCTTGTAAACTATAGAGCCAGAAATCCCTAGATTTCTGCTAGATACCCTAGCTCCCTTCAGATGCTTTCCTCCTAGATCTTTATTACAAGACAGCTCACAAAATGACTTCTTGGTTCATCAATGTCAGTAAGGGAGAGAATTTTAGTAAGAGAAACTAAGAGAAACAAACTATTTTCACTTTTAGACTTTTTCCCCCTAAAAAAGATAAATGAAACTGTCTCACTCCATCCTTCAGATTTGCCCTATGGTTTACCCTCTGGAGGAGATTGGAGATGAAAAAAATCTGGGTAGGAGGATGCTCAGAGTTACTTCTCATAGTACTTGATGGCAGGTTACTTACAACTAGACTCATGTTATGTTCACAACTGGCTCATTCTTTAATATTGCAACCCATCATTTGAACAAACCTCCAGGTTGCCTGCGAATTCTCTAGCATTTTAAAGAAGCTGCAGTAAATTCTCACAAGCTCTTTGTTAACCCAAGTGGTCATACTTATTTAACTTTAAAGATGAATAGATTTCTCGACTTAATCCTTGGAACTTAGTTTGTCTAGTTCACATTTAGCTTTTCTGCCTGAGCTGCATCCTCCTCCCCTGTTGAGAGCTTTGCTTCTGTGATTCATTTGATCTGCGCTGGTCTCTCAATCACGTGGTCTGACTCTCAGGCTGGAGGGGTAGGTAGAGAATCTTACTGTCTCCTTTCGGGTGTGTGTGTGGGGGGGGGGGGAACAATTACTCAATCTTCCCCCAGCTCTGCCAACTACCGAATATCTTTAAGTGAACAAAGTAACCCCCAATTGCACTCGAGGTCACTATTCCTTCATCCCCCATCTTTCCAGTGCCTTCCCAGTGCGGTATTGCTCACTTTGAGAAACACAGAGCAGGAATATGTATCTTGCTCCCAGCCAGGCCCATGTCTGCACAAGGAAGTGTCCATGCACCCAGAAAAAACAAAACAAAATAACCAAAACAGGAAAAACAAGACAGAATAAAACACAATTAGAGAGATGCTGTGAATATTGCAGAGACTCTGGACATTGGGTATTTAAAACTACTTTGGGTCAGGTTATTGTTGCTGATAACTGAAATAACTGACAAATATAGTTTGTTCTGCATTTGAAAGTTTAGCTAATGAATGGCTACTTTTGGCTTCTCCATTGTTAGGTGCTACAGATTTGTTTCACTAGTTGCTCTACCATAATTTATTTAATTGTATTTTGGTTACCAAAGTGAGGTTGTATAAATGGATCCTGACTTTGGTTCTAGATTTCACAAAAAATTCTCAGCAAAAGTATTATCTGTGTATATCCTCAGGGCTATAAGTTATTTAATGTAGTTAAATGGTTTGTGTAACATTAGGTCATAAATGATGCTCATAGTAAATAAGCTAATGGCCTAAAACTTAATTCTTACTCATGAGGTAATGCACATATTTCTAGCCTGCAAGAATTGTGGTGTTTATTGAACAGAAATTAAATGCTTCTAGTATTCAGGATAAACTTTACAAAATCAGAAATTTTATCATACAGAATCATATAAAAATAAAACTTTTTATGCATTTTCCCATGTTACTTTTGACATAGTTGTCTAAAACAGAAACTGCCCAGTGTTCTTGCTTTGTTCTTGTTTCATTCTGGCTGTAGAATTCTAAAACCTATGCACTTAAACCTTGCCTCTTTAAGTTGTCACTCATAAACACTGAGAGGTATCACTTTTTTATCCAGAAAGTGGCACTAAAGGCCTGTCTTATAAATTTGGAAGATGTCATCTTTTTATGTGTTGATGTTTTACTTTTAGACACTACCCCCTATTTTTTGAATGAGAATATCCAAATCCTCTGTATGTACTAATTTTTAATTTCTCTTTTCTGCATTTCCTAAATGATCACCCATTTAAAAACCTACTTTAAATTACCAGTTAGAAATAGAGTAAATCAAGTAGAAATGAACCTTGACATCCTACACGGGATGTGTTTCTTAGAAAATGACAGAAACGCATTTTGAATGCCTGTTTAGCAAGAGTGATAAATGGACTTGGCAGTGTTATACCTGTCTGCGTTGAATACACAGAAAAATCAGCCATGACGGTGGAACAGTATCTGAAAGCTGAAAACTAAAAGGGGCTAAAAGCCAAATTCAGGAGGAATTTAGAAGAACAAGCAGATAGAGTACTTCGGGAGGATGAAAAGTAATTTAAATACTCAGGAAGAAGTGTGCTTCTCACCTTAGGAATACTAAGTAACAGGGGTGGGGTCAAGTTCCAGGAAGGAGGGATCTCAGGATGCCATGTAAAGGCCTGGGGGACTATGAAAAACTCTGAGTCCCCATGAAGGGCTATTGGGGTTTATTCAGAAGCAAAGGGAGCCACTGAAGTGTCTACAGTGATACCTTCTGCTCCAGTTTTTTGAAAAAATAAATGACTCTAAAAATATGGTGGGTGCTCTCTGCTATGAAGAAAAGACAAAATCCTCAAGAAACACAGCTGACCTCATCTCTAAAACCAGAGCAAAGAGCCAGTCCCCTCTTTCAGGGGAAAAAAAGGGATGATGTTTTGGACTGACTGTGGGAAGTGGTGGTCAACATGGAAAGGCTGGACTGGATGGGATGAATGTGCAGATCATAGGAAGATTTATCACATAAAGCCTCCTCCCCCCCCTTCCAGCTATGGGTATGGGTTGAAGGTGAAGGAGCAAAGACTTTTCAAGAATGATATAAGGGAGGGCTAGAGCAAGAGTATAGCAGGTGTGGTGTTTGCCTTGTACACAGCCGACGTGGGTTCAATCCCCGGCATCTCATATTGTACTCTGAATAATGCCAAGAGTAATTCATGAGTGCAGAGCCAGGAGTATCCTCTGAGCATTGGTGGGTATGACCCTAAAAAAACAAAAAAAAAAGAAAGAAAAGAATGAATGATATTAGAATCCTGATTTGGGACAAAACTCTTGGTGTTTTCTTGAATGCAAAGAAGCTTTCTCCTTTAAAGGAGCACCTCTCTTGGAACCACTTATTTTTTTTTCTGTGACCTTTCAAACCCAACATATATTCCCTGGAGGAAAATGTCCCTGTGAACAGGATTTCCCAGGTGAATGCCACCATCTCCTGCACTGCTGCTGAAGTCACATTTTGGAAAGGAGGTTTGTTAGAGGGTACCTCAGACAGCACGATCAAGGGAAATTCAAGACTGGAATGTGGGGACATGGACTGTTCCCAGTGTGTCTCTTTTCTTGTTCCTGTAGTTCATCCTGAAAACATAATCACAGTCCCTCGGTGCACTGTACTTAGGTGGTCAGAATTGTGTATCATTCCAAATGCACGGCCTATAACAGTATAAGCAGAATGTAAGTGGAAAGCCAGGCCATTAAATCCCATAGCACTGTTATTTATTCACATGGATTTGAGAACTCCATTCTACCTTTCCCTCTAGAGTTAAGAAAGACCAAGTTTAACTGTGACTCTGTTGATGTTGTTGTTTGCGGAGAGGGGAAGGGAAGGTTTAGACGCAAGATAGACTTGGATCATTAAAGCCCTCAGCATCGGGATCCATTTCTCTTAAAGCTGATGTTTCTTATTATCAAATGATACCTTCTCATGTTAGAAAGGAGGGAGAAAGGCAGTTTGTGGTTGGAGATGAGAAGCTTAATCCTCCAGAGGAGGTGTAGACAGGGCAGGGAGCCATTGTTAGAGTAATCTGGGACCACTTTGTCAGCGAATCTATTTTGGGCCTGTATCCCACAGACATTCTCCTTAGACTTGTAATGGAATGTGCGTGAGGATGCTTGCTGCAGTGCAGCCATGGAGGCTGGGTTGCTGGAGGTCGATGAAGGCTGGGGGTAGGGGTGGGGTTTGGGAGAGTCAGAGAGCTCAGATATTGGGGGTGGGGTGGGGGTGACTATCAATGTGGCTTGCACAGTGCTAGGAGCAGTTTGTGTGCATGTGTGTACACACATGTGTGCTCTCACATTTTTCCAAATAGTTTCTGTCATTACAATCACAGGCCACTACAGATGTCCCTTGAAGCCTAATGCTGACAGGGGGATGAACACAATAAAATCTGAAGCCATGGCATCTAGGCAGGGCAGGTGCACAGAAGAACAAGACTGTCTTGTTTTGAAGTGCACACCAGAACCAGATCACACGGAAGCACCTTAAAAAGTTGTCCATGAAAAAGAGGAAGGAATGGATATAGGAAATGAGGATATGAGGGTCTGATCATAGCATGGGGGGGTCATAGCTGTGAGGGGGACTGAACAGGGAAGCTCTGAGGCTGGTCCATGCCCCCTGGTCTCATGCAGCTCCTCAGAAACATTGGAGAAGGAAGTAGCATTCCCCACTGCCCTACTGGTTCTGAACTCCTGTTGTGCTGTGGCTACAATTCTGTCCCATATATAATGCATTTTATGATTTAATGCATTTTACAATTAAGAACCTATATGTACATGTAGAGTTTTCCGTGTGTGTGTGTGTTAGAGAGTAAAGTAATGAAATGATACAGTTTTCTAGTGTGAATATTGACTTATCATCTCTAGTAGATAATGGACCAAACATGATGACTTCTCAGTGTCTGTGATGCAAGCCATAATACCCCAAAGTAGAGAGTATGGGGAATATTGTCGCCTTAGAGGCAGGGGGAGGGTGGAAAAAGAGGGGTATACCCGGGATATTGGTTGTGGGGAATGTGTACTGGTGGAGGGATGGGTGTTTGATCATTGTGAAATTCCAAACATGAAAGTTTGTAACTATCTCACGGTGATTCAGTAAAATTTTAAAAATTAAAAAAAAGAGAGAGAGAGGTGCCGTGGTGGTGGCAGGCACTCCCAGCAGATCTGGGGGGACTTAGCACAAAGCTTGTGCACACAAAGCATGTGCTCCAGCCCTTGAGCCAACTTCCCTGGCCCCAAATAACCTTTCTGTGACAGTTTCTTAATCTGTAAAAGTGGGGTGATAATTTCTACCTCCCAAGAGAAAGATCTGCAGATCAGATGAGATCATAGCTGTACTGTGCATAATTAGTTTCTGGCATAAACTGAGCAGTTACTGTTCCATAAGCATCACTTCATGCTAGTGTCAAAATATTATGTATACACATGTTTACTTTTGTGTGGGCATAGTATGCACATATGAATATTTCCATCATATTAATCACTTGTCTTTTTTCAGATATTCATGTTGCTTTGAATATTTCTATAAAAAAGTAAAATATCTGCTTTAAAACTCTGTAATCTCTTCATTCCTTAAAAAATTTGTAATTACTGAATGGACTGCCATGTTTAAAGCACACAAATCCTTTTTTTTAATCCTATAAAATAATGCCAGTAGCTATCTTCTTTTTCCCAAGACACATATTTATCATCTTTTGCAGCTTTTCTGTCATTATATCTTTGTTCTTTATTTCTATGAAATTTACTCATAAAATACTAGTTTTATGTCACCCTTTAATTTTGTACACCATTTCCTTGAGTTCTGGGTGCTCTTATTTGTTTGGCACTATAATTTCACTTGCTTGATAGCAACTGTATTCCATATTTCACTTGGGGGGAACCATGTAATTGGAAATATTTTTCTAAATCACTGTTAACTATAAACATTAGCTATTCAGAAACTATTTCCTTTAGCCCTTTGGGGGAAATCTTTAATGCTGCACATTTTAATGTAAACTTGGCACAAGACAGGCTTTCTTATTTTAGTATTTTGATTAAGATTTGACCTTTTCTGTAGAATTGACTGTTCATAATTTTCCTATCTAGTAATTAGAGTTGCAAGCATTATTGAAGGTTATTTCTTAGTCTTGTTGCATGACGTTATTTTTTAAAAATTCTTTTATTTTTAGATGAATCACCATGAGGTACAGTTACAGACTTACAAACTTCCGTGCTTACGTGTCAGTTATACAATGATCGAGTACCCATCCCTCCACCAGTGCCCATTCTCCACTACCAATGATGCCAGGATCCCTCCCACCACCCTCACCCATCCCCCCACCCCACCCCACCTCTGTGGCAGGGCATTCCCTTTTGCTTTCTCTCTCCTTTTGGGTGTTGTGGTTTGCAATATAGGTATTGAGTGGCCATCATGTTTAGTCTATAGTCTATTTTCAGCTTGCATCTCCCATCCAGAGTGGGCCCTCCAAGCACCCTTTACTTGGTATTCCCTTCTCTATCTGAGCTGCCTTTTCCCCCACATGTGAGGCAGGCTTCCAGGCCATGGGGTAATCCTCCTGGTACTCATCTCTACTATTCTTGGGTGTAAGTCTCCCATTCTGTTACTTTATATTCCACAAATGATTGCAATCTTTCTATGTCTGTCCCTCCCTTTCTGACCCATTTCACTTAACATGATATTTCCATGTAGATCCAATTATACTTAAATTTCATGACTTCATCTTTTCTAACAGCTGCATAGTATTTCATTGTGTAGATGTACCAAAGTTTCTTTAACCAGTCATCTGTTCTTGGGCACTCGGTGTTTTACCAGATTCTGGCTATTGTAAACAGTGCTGCAATGAGCATACAAGTGCAGATGTCATTTCTACTATACTTTTTTGCATCTCCGGGATATATTCCTAGAAGTGGTATTGCTGGGTCAAATGGGAGCTCAATTTTTAATTTTTTGAGAATAGTACATATTGTTTTCCAAAAGGGCTAAACCAGTCAGCATTCCCACAGCAGTGAAGGAGAGTCCCTTTCTCCCCACATCCATGCCAACAGCAGTTGCTTTTGTTCTTTCGGATGTGTGCCAGTCTCTGTTGTGTGAGATGATATCTCATTGTTGTTTTGATCTGTATCTCTCCGATAATTAGTGATGAAGAGCATTTTTTCATGTGCCTTTTGACCATTCAGATTTCTTCTTTGAGAAAGTTTCTGTTAATTTCATCATCCCATTTTCTGAGGGGGTTGGATGTTTTCCACTTGTAGAGTTCAACCAATGCCTTGTATATCCTTGATATCAACCCCTTATCAGATGGGTAGCACTGTAGCACTGTCATCCCTTTGTTCATCTATTTCCTCGAGTGGGCACCAGTAATGTCTCCATTGTGAGGCTTGTTGTTACTGTTTCTGGCATATCAAATACATCACAGGTAGCTTGCCAGGCTCTGCCGTGTAGGCGAGATACTCTTGGTAGCTTGCCGGGCTCTACGAGAGGGACGGGAGGAACCA
The DNA here is from genome assembly GCF_027595985.1 of Sorex araneus. NCBI lineage: Eukaryota > Metazoa > Chordata > Mammalia > Eulipotyphla > Soricidae > Sorex > Sorex araneus. The sequence goes on along the minus strand of NC_073307.1, from coordinate 30,869,052 downwards.
AACTCGGGTTGGCTGCGTGCAAGGCAAACGCCCTACCTGCTGTGCTATCACTCCAGTGCATTAGATGGGTATTGGGTGAATATCGTTTACCATTCTGTAAATTGGCAAGACGTTATTTCTAACATTCGCTATTGAATCTCAGTGTCAAAATATTCAAGAAATGTTTTTTATATATCTTTCTGCATCTCCAGGTCAAATCAACATTATCAATGAATGTTGAGAATCACAAGCTAAAGGAATACACAGATATTAATATGTATCATCATGAGTTGAACATAGATTTGGGGAAGAGCATAAACAGGCTTCAATAAGAGAATGGAGGAAAATAAAAGGCTTCTGGGTTGTCTTCTTAAGAAATTTAATCTGGAGAAACCGAAAGAAAAAGAGAAATAGGGAAGAAAAATGCCTTCTATAAGAGGTAGACTATGCAGGGGGGGAGGTGATGGGAAGGAAACTGGGGACATTGGTGCTGAGAAATGAACACTGGTGGAGGGATGGGCGTTGGAACACTGTATGACTGAGACCTAATTATGAACACCTTTGTGAAGATCTATCCCACAGTCAGTAATAAAATATTTAAAGAAAAAGAAATTTTGTGCTTTTGAGGATGAGGAGAAAAGAGGAAAACCTTTTTTAAAGTCAAGCAAGTGATATCTGGTGAGTGGAAAACACAGTGATGTAGGGCTTTCACAGAGAAAGTGAACAGACTCGTGTGGTCAGAGGAGTTAGGTAAAGACCCAAGTTAAGTTTGAGGACCAGGTAGAACTGAGATGACTGATAAGAAATCATGATTGTGTGGCAATTGGGAATGATGGACTTATTCTAGGTTCCCTTGCTTGAATGGAAGAGCCTAGCAAGCTACCTGTGACGTATTTGATATGCCAAAAACAGTAACAACAGGTCTCACAATAGAGATGCTACTGGTGCCCACTTGCGCAAATTGGTGAACAATGGGATGACAGTACTACAGTGCTGTGCTCTTGCTGGAAGCACCCTGGCAGTGGGATCCAACAGTTGACACTCCCTTCTTGAGGTTGCATTGGGCTTGCAGAAGGTGGAGACAACAATTTCTCCAGGAGCACAGACTCCACACAGGAGGGTGCCAGATCAGAGCAGTCAAAGTTTGCAAGTTGATTAGCAAATCACTTTATCTGGCCAGTTTACAAATGAAAATCAGAGCCATTTTCTCATTTTTGGCATTGAATTGCCTTATACAGTAATAATTTGTCATTCCAGATGCTCTTTGTTCCAAGTCAGATAAAAAGGACTAAGGATGTGGGGCCTGGAAGGGGATGCAGGCTTGCCCTGGGTTCAATCCTCATTCACCCACCCATTAAAAACAATTTAAAATTCTTTTTAAAAAGTGATAAAGCCTTCATCATGGTCAAAGGAGTGCATTTGCTTCAGAAGCTGCTATGTTCTGGGAAAAGTAGTTTAGAAAATGGGATTAAGACCCGTGACATGATGCATTTAGAAATCAAACATGGACTAGAAATCCCCAAGAGATAGACAAATGACAATGGGAAGGAGTGCCTGTCCCTTCAAACTTCATCCAGCAGCTCAGCTCAGCCAGGAAAATAAAGTGATGGAGCACTCCTTCAATACCTCTGTTCTGAACAAAAGGAGAATCTGGCCACTGTGTTTCAAGGCATGATTCAGAATGGATAAGAATTTGCTATAAATCACCCTTGGGCTGTGGTGGCAAAATCTGTCTGTGTGGTCAGCTTCTTTGGCTTTACTATGGCAGTCCTGAAACGGGGTGGCTGCTTGCCAAGTCTTCTGTGAAATTAAAGAACTTTACTGGAAACAGGACTGGAGCAATGGCATAGCAGGTAGGGCATTTGCCTTGGAAGCGGCTGACCTGGGTACGATTCCTCTGTTCCTCTCAGAGAGCCTGGCAAGCTACCGAGAGTATCCTGCCCGCATGGCAGAGCCTGGTAAGCTCCCTGTAGTATATTCAATAAGCCAAAAACAGTAACAATAAGTCTCACAATGAAGACGTTACTGGTGCCTGCTCGAGCAAAGCGATGAACAATGGGACGGCAGTGCTAAGACAGTGCTACTGGAAACAGAGATGCTGAAGCTAGGATACAAGTCTCTTATCTGAAATGATATGGTTAGCTTGTGACAATGTTGAAAGGTAGGACTTGTTCTAGAACTTTCCTTAGGTATGCTTTAGAAATCTCATAGGATTGGCCATCTATTCCTTGTTTTCATAGGTTTAGGATAGCTAAGAACTGTTTAAGATAGCTTCTCAGGGGCCTGGGAGATTATTTAAAGGGTTGGTGCACATGCTTCTTGTGCAGGAGCTATTCCCAGTATTAAATGGTCCCACACTGAGTGGGTAGCAGCCTCTCAGACCTAGCATGCCTGGGTATCATCCCCAAACAAACAAACAAAAAACCTTTTCAGACTTGGGAGACACTATCTGTGATCCTTGTAACTGTTTCAGTGAGAAAGGACACCAGTGTTAGATTCATTTTTAGGAAGATGGTGGTTCTTTCACTGATTCTAACTATTATGAGGAGAAGAAAGTAAGCTCTGAATGGTTGAACTCTATCCTTTGATTCAGTGAATTCACAGTCATTCAGCTAAGTCTGTGTTCTGCTGTGGGTTTAATGGTTGGTGATGCCAATTTGAATAGGGCTTTGTATGACATTCCTCAAGATCTTTTTCAGTGATTGGCATTTGTGTGTGTGTGTGTGTGTGTGTGTGTGTGTGTCTAAGGGCAGATAGTAAAAATTGCAGGCTTTCTGAATGGATTGGATGGACTCCATCACACTGTTCAGCTCTGCTGTTAATAGCCCAGGAACTGCCATGGATGGCAGAAAATGAATGAATCTGACTCTCCAATCAGACCACAAGCTGAGGAATGGCCTGGAGTTCCCCAGTTTGCTGACTTTTGTTTTGTCTTAAAATAATTACTGAGCTTTAAATGAAAGAAACAGAATTAGATAGTTTGGAGTTTTAGGTAGAGCTCCTAATCTACTTTTTTATTCTTAGTTCCAAAGTAATACGACTTAAAATAATATGTGACTTAATTGCAATATTCAGAGTAGAGGATTGCGCCTATTTCTTTGCCAAAAATTATTTTCCTAGGCTGTATACTATATATATGTACATACACACCCACTTATACACATGTATAAGATTTTGCTGTTTCTACAAATTATACTATGTCTTAATTCTTACTCTAATTTTGGTAGAACCTAATTGGCATACTTTCTGGCAGATGTTGGTGGGTTTGCATGATGGGGGGTAATATAAAAAACTACTAGGGAATAGGAAGAAATTACTGACATTGCTTAATGCCTTTTATGATTTTGAGAGTTTTAAGTCAAACTTATAGACAAACAGAGTGGATGGTGTGAAGGTAGTTAAAAAGCAAGATATTAGATTTCCTTATGGCAAAAGAGGGAAAAACAGAAGAAGCATTTTTTGGGGGATGATGTGTTGAGAAGCCGCCCATTGCTATTCTCGGCCAACTGGATCATAGGTGTGAGGGGTATCTGAACCACTCTGGTGGTTATTGGGGGCTTACAGGGCCACAACTGGCAATATTGGGGGACCATGTAGTGCTATGAGTCAAACCAGGGCTTGCTGCGTGCACCCACCTTAACCCCTTTACTATCTCTCCAGTTCTGAGAAAGTGGATATTTGTCCTGGATATAAACATTAAGCCTGCTGCTAGAATTATTTTGAACTCTGAAGACAACTTTGCAAAGTAGAGATTTCTATCTCTATATTTGCAGCAAAGGAGCTGAAGCTTGAGAAGCTGTAGCATTAGAGCTCACAATAAAATGTGGCCAAATCATCACAAACCATACACTCCTTCCACGGATCTGCCTTGTGCAGATTTCATTAGGGCCATGGGATAGACAAGTGGACACAGCATTTTTAAGGGTGCTGCGTATGACTTTTCTCATTCATGTGAGCTGACACTACACTACATGGCTGTTGTCTGAGTGTGAAGGGAATTATATCATCCAGAAATTGCAGAGGCAAGGCATGGCAATTGAAGATGTGTAGTTTATTTCTTCAAGAGTATCTCCATCCACAGATGTCTGTAGATGAGTAACAGATCCTGGTGTATGAATGATGACATAGATAAATTACTAATTGGGATGTGACCTGGCATGTATAACCAACAAGCAAGGAAATAAGAAAAAATAACTACTTGGCAAGTAGAGGTTGATGTCAGTCAGCTACTGCAATGGAAATATCACAGCTCTTCAACAGTTCCATATCAAAGCCAGGTCAGTGACCAGAACCCATTAATGGGAGACTCTTCTGGAAGAAACTTGCATATCTACAGCAAGCATATGTGATCACATCCTTCTGATGCATTTCCAAAGGAATAAAGTCATTTCATAATTGAGTATTGGCAGTAAGCAAAATATTCTGGGAATTTCTGTATATGATTTCTGTACTGACATTGCTACCAGGAGAACTGAATGTCATGCAATTAAACAAGAAGTCATGGAGGTATTAAATGAAATTTTGGCACAAGTGAATTTTGTGGTAATTCTAGAGAGAACTCTGTGTAAAGAAAGAGACACTAGTAACAGATGGGGTCTTATGTTGTTTTCAATGATGTACAGAATAATAGTGAATAAGTCTTTTTAAAAAGGGTGGGGGGTCAATTGTTAAAATTTCAAAAAATCCCAACAATTCAGGAAATCCTGAGTAGCACTTACTTTGTAATCATGAGGCTGAAAGTTTGATCCCCAGCATTGTGTCCATGCTCTGAGAACAAGCCTGAGTCTCTGCTGTTTGGGAATTTCCAGTGCCAAACAAAGTTTCTGATCTCCAATACCCAACAACCAGCTGTGTGTGAGCACCACAACAAGCCTGTGACCTCATAAGCATCACAACTAAAGACCTTGATCCCTGATGGGCAGCATAATAAAATGTGCTCCCTCCAGTTTTCCTAATAATGACAAGAAGGAGATGCAAGAGGTTAAAAGAAAAATAAGCTATTTAGAATTAGTATCATATTGCATACTGAATTTCTAGAGATTATTTCAAACTTCAAAGACAAAAACTATGGAGTAGATGGAGTAGTGGTTTGCAGCACTGTTCACAATAACCAGAATCTGGAAACAACCTGAATGCCTGAGAACAGAAGAAACTTTTGTACATCTACACAATGGAATAAGGAAAGATGAAGTTATAAAATTTGCTTATAGGTAGATGGTCATGGAGAGTATCACTCTAAGTGTAATGAGTCAAAAAAAAGAGGGATAGACATAGAATGACTGCACTCATTTGTGGAATATAAAATAACATAATATGAGACTGACACCCAAGGACAATAGACACAAGGTCTAGGAATATTGCCCCATAGTTGGAAGCCTGTCTCATGAGCTGGGGGAGAAGGCAGCTGGAATAAAGAGGGGATCACTAAGTCAATGATGGTTGGAGGAATTGTTTGGGTTGGGAGATGTGTGCAGAAAGTAGATATAGGACCAAACATGATAGCCTCTCAGTATCTATATTGCAAGCCATAATACCCAGAAGTAGAGAGAAAGTATGGGGGAAATTGTCTGCCATAGAGGCAAGGGGAGTGTTGTAAGGGCTGGAGGTAATGCTGGGGACACTGGTGGTAGAGAATGTCCACTGATGGAGGGATGGGTGTTCGATCATTGTATGACTGAAACTCAAATATGAAAGTTTTATAACTGTATCTCACAGTGATTCAATAAAATAAAACAAGAGTAGTGATTTCTAGAATATTTTTTAATTCACCTGTTTGCTCTCCGAAAATGATTAGATAAGTTGTAGTGAGTTATAGTAGATACCTAAAAACTGATACAAGTAGTGGTCCCTATCTCAGACCTGATAGTTTTACTGAAATAAACTAATATTGACTCTGGCACTTGAAATACTCTATTTATCTTGTTGTATTTCCTTATTCCCAGGAGGAGGGTCATCAATAGCTTACTTATAAATGGAAAGTAGGAAGCAAAGCAAAACACATTTGCACTCTTGCTTTAGGCTATATTAATTCACCTTTAAGTCACAACATAGCTTGCAGCAAACTTTGTCCTCTTAATATCCTCTGAGTATCATGCTAATAAACTATATTGATGGGACCATGCTCACTGGGTCCCAGATAATAGATGTCAATTATCCGAGTTTTTTTTTAGATGTTTGTTTTTGGGTCACACTGGTGGTGCACAGAACTTACTCCTGCTTCTGCAATCAGGGATCAATCCTGGTGGGCTCAGGATACCATATGGGGTACTGGAGAGGTAAATCTGGGTTAGCTGCATGCTAGATGGGAACCTTACCTAATGTACTATCACTCCAATATCAGATGTGAGTTATTCTAGAAGTCTTGGGGAAATACATGTATTTGATAGGGTGGGTAGTGATCACATAAGGTCAGGGGCCAGCTGTATTAGTAATGTCTGATCTGTAGTCAGACACGTTATCCATTGTACCACTGGCCCAACATGTATTAGTAATGTCTGTAGCTTGGCAGATTATATTTTTTTAAATGGTTAGGTTATGCCTACTGTTTTTCAGGGCTTCTGGCTCTGTAGTCAGGAATCACTTGAGGTGAGCATCTGGGTTGCTGGGGATTGAACCCAGGTTGGCTGGTGTCAGGCAAGTACCCTGCCTGCCATACTATTTCTCCAGCATCTGGAAGATTATCCTTTTATTATTTATTACTGCTACTTATATGATAGGATGATAGGATATACTCTGTTTGACTATTCCTGTTTATTATGTGACTTAGATAATGTTCAAGGAAGAATGGAACCTAGAGTAAGAAGGATATACCTTAGTTTTTTCTTTTTTATTTTTTGGTAGGACACACTTAAATGATGCTTAGAGGCCACAGGGTTCAAGACCCTGAACTCAAGACCCTGAGTTCAGGGTCTTGAACTCAGGGTCCTACATATGGTAGTCATTTTGTCTATCATTTGAGCTGTCTTTCTGCCCCTGCAATAAGCCTTGAATCTTAGTGTATCAGATGGTGCTAGTTTCCAAGATAGAAAAGCATGTTTTTGTATCAGTGAAAATCCTCATAGACATGTGTAACAGTTGTAGAATCTAAAGCAAGGTCATACCATTATTCTATGGTAGAGAAATACCATTTCAAAAACAGCTTCTAGAGTATTATTAGACCTAAGCAAAGACTGAGTGCCTAACCATCCTACAGTAATTGGCCATACAAATGCAAAATATTTCATGATTTGAGTCTTCACATATTTGAGTTTCCATATATTGAGTTTTATATAGTTGAGTTTCATATACAAATTACTCTGAGGCACTTGGCCTGTACTAGAATTATTGCAGGCAAACTGAGATACCATATTATCGTACTTTGGCATGATATTTGTAATTAAAGGAAGGGAAGCAATTGATTCTTGTTCTTCGATCAGAAATTGAACACGCTGTTGGTACTAAGGCTCATTGGACTCTAGCACCACTCAGACATTGAAGAAAGGAATTTTCCCTTGGCAATAAAGCTATGTCTTTTATACTTGGAAATTCACTTGGCATGGATAAAGAAGTAGCATGAGGTATGGATACATGTGTACAATGGGAAGTGACTAGTGGATTATATGGTTGGTCTGGAGTCTTGAAGGATTACAATGTTAAAATCATAACCAATGACATCTCGGAAACTATATTATGGATACTCTTGCCATGTTAAGTATAAGATGGATTTTTGTTACTCATTTTAATGTTCAACACAGCACAGAGAAGTCCATCAACACTTGGATAGAATGAATGACTGGAAATATCAGCTATCTTTGTTCTGATATTGTTGCTGTGATAATCGAGGGTATTCTTACAAAATCAAACTGACATTAGTATTCTTTATTTACATTCAGAATGTAGTTTGGTTTTTTAGCTTATGGTACAAGGATATTTGTTTTGTTCATTTATGTATCAAGTAGTTTAATAGTAGAGGCACAATAATTTTATTTTAAACAAATAGTACAATAAAGTGGTTTGTATTTAATTTTTGGTTTATATTTTAATTTAAATGTCTTAGTTTCTTGTATTCTCAATGCTTTATCTGGAATCTTGCTAACCAGGGGGAGATTGCCCTTCCCAGGAATGAATAGTTCTTTTTTTAAAATGAAATTTAATAATTGCAGGTTAGATCAAATGCTTAGTGTAATTATTTGTGCTTTTGATGCACAGAGCTATCACACCTCACCACCACCGAAGTGCCCAAGATCTTGCATAATGTTCTATGTTACTTCTAGTTCACTTCTTCATAACTTACCCAATCACCTCTTCCTGGTATTCTCTGTTCTGTCATCCATAGTGAAAGATTTGTTAAATATTCAATATTGCCTGTTCCCTTGCATTGTTTCTTTATATACCACAAATGAGTGAGAGCACCTGGTATTTGTCTTCTTCCTCTGATATTCCTCTTAACATGATGCCTCCAGTTCCATCCCAGTTGTAGGAAACTGTATGATTTAATCTTCTCGTATAGCAGGATTGTATTCCATTGTGTATGTATATCCAAACTTCTGTATCCTTTCACCTGTTGTTGGACATTTGGGTTGTTTTCATACTGTATCCATTTGTATTCAGCACCAAGATGAACATAGGTGTACATATATGGCTTTGTGTTGGGGGGAGGAGATGCCAAGATATTGAATCATTGGTTCATAATGTAATTCTATCCTTACTTTTTTGAAAAGCCCCTATACTGTTTTTCACAGAGGCTGAAGGAGACAACCTTCTGCATTCCTACCCAAAGTGAAAAGCAGTTCCTTTTTAACCACATTCCTACTAATACTGGTTATTTCCTTTATTATTTTTATGTACTTTACTTAATGATGTAAGATGCTATCTCATTGTCATTTTGATTTGCCTTTTTCATGCTAAGTGACAATGAACACCTTTTCACCCACCTACTTATGGCTGACTATCTTCTTCAGCTAAGTGTCCATCTCCCCTTTCCATTTTTTAATGAGGTCATTGTTGTTATTGAGATTTTTGAGTATTTTTAGATCTTTGATATTAGCCCTTTTTTGATGTGGTATGGAAATATTTTCTCCTAATCAATATGGTATCTTTTTTTCCTAGCCAGTCTCTTTAGCAATGTAAAAGTTCTTTAATTTGCTGTAGTCCCGTTTATTTTTATGTTATATTTGCCAGTGCAGTCAAATAATTGAAAACACCTCTAAGATCCATATCCTGGATATGAGTTCCTCAGTGTATTTTATGGATTTTGGTCAAATATCAAGGCCTAATTCATTTTGGATTAACTTTTTTACATATGGTGTGACTTATATATCCAATTTCAGTAAAATGGTTTTTCGTAGTAAAAACCAGAATTAGTGAAAGAGCATTTTCTGTGGTTGTTTCTGGGAAACATAAATTGAATGGGAAAGATTCCTGTTTATTTTTAAATGTTACATTTTCACCAAATAAGTACATAGTTAAAAATCAAACCATTCTATAAATTTTACAAAAACTTCGATGAAGCTTCATACTTGTATTTAACTTAAATTTTTAAAATGAAAAGCTTGCCATGCTGCTTTTGGTTATTACCTAATGGAGCAATAGGTAGGTAAAGGCTTAGACCTTTACCACCCACTTGTATTCCTGTCAATATAACTTTATTTCTATTTATAGTGACTTGTCAGTATTTGCATTATGCTAGAAATATCACTCACGGCTGGAAGAATGTGATTGCCTAAGTTTCCTAACTCATATAACCCTTTGCTTCATGTAGTTATGAATGCTTTCTATATGTTTAGTGTGTTTTCCAAGTACACAGACAGCTAAGTTATAGACTATTCAGTCATTTATCCAAGGCTTTACACACAGACTCAAGACCTATATCAAATTTTATTTCTCCCCTTGGAGGACCACATTGGCATAGCTCTCCATCTTTCTGTACAAACAAGCCCTGGAGCTATAGCTCTTTCTGTGGGATTTCCCTGTTCTTTTCTCCCAGATGTGGCTAATGCAAGCAAAACAATTTTCAGTAATTTCAACCTATAACTTTAGAGACTAAAGAGGAAGAATGGAATGGTATCAGAAGTCTTGTAGACAAATACATTGTTAATTCTCTTGGTTTATTTACTCATTTGATTTTAAAACATTTTCTCGTACATATTTCATATTTTTCTTTTTTTAATTTTTGGGCCATACCCAGTGGTGGTTTTCAGGGCTTACTATTGACTCTGTGCTCAGGGATCACGCTGGTGGGCTTGGGGGAACAAATGGCGGTGTCAGGGGTCAGTCATATGAAAGGCAAGTACTTTACCCAATATATTCTCAGGCCTTCCAGATAATTCTATACAGAGAAAGCAAGGCAGGTGTGTGTGTGTGTGTGTGTGTGTGTGTGTGTGTGTGTGTGTGTTTTGCTAGTGTTAGAACTCAGAGTCTTTTTCTGTGCCTCACTGCTGAAGCATACTCCCAGACCTGGAAAACCAGGAGATTATTTTTATTTTGGGGTAATACCCAGAAGTGCTCAGGGCCTATTCTTAGTTATGGGCTTAGGAGTAAACCCTGGCTGTGTTTAGTGAACCATATGTAGTGCCAGGGTCAGCTGTATGTGAAGCAATCACCCTACCTCCTATGCTATCTAAGCTTGGTGGTAATATTTTTGATATATTTGTTTAGGGGTCACACTCAGATGTGCTCAGGCTTACTCCTGGCATTATCACCAGGGATCACTCCTTGTAGTGCTTAAGGTACCATACGGTCTTCCTGGGAACGAATCTGAGTCAATTGCATGAAGGCAAGTGCCCTACCCACTGTACTATCTCTCCAGTTCGAATGATAAGCTTTTTTTTTTTTTTTTTTTTTTTTTTGCTTTTTGGGTCACACCTGGCGATGCACAGGGGTTACTCCTGGCTCTGCACTCAGGAATTACCCCTGGCCGTGCTCAGGGGACCATATGGGATGCTGGGATTTGAACCCGGGTCGGCCGCGTGCAAGGCAAACACCCTACCCGCTGTGCTATCGCTCCAGCCCCAACGAATGATAAGCTTTTAAGTCTTCGTACAACTAAAATTTTTTTTTCATCTTAACTTGTCTTGAGAGTACTGGTTTGAGTATAGAGAATGACAATTTTTGTGCTACAGATTGTCTTTCAGTAATCAGTATTTTATTTAGAGGCCAAAAGCTTTTCAGATTCCCATTCTTTTTATAAATGTCCCCTCATCCTTTCCTCCCTACCCCACGCCTGCCAAGATTTGAGGTTTTCTGTCATTCATGAAGTAAAATCAGTCTTGCCTTCTATTCACTATTCTAGGCACTTGGTTATGAGTTTCCACTTGAGACTATTGGTTTGGTTTTGTTCCAGTAACATTGCCTATTTTTCTTATAATTTCAGAGAAAGCCTTTCCCTCTACATTATGAAATTTGTTTATTTTTTCCTGCCTTCAAGCATCCTCCTACAAATCAAGCTATACCTAAATATCTACTAGCAGTGACTCTGATGCACTGGAAAGAAGTCATCTTTGATAGAACATAAAATTCTGCACAAGGGAAACAGATCAGCAATTAGAACCTTTTAGCTACAGGTGTCTGTGAGAGTCCTGGAACTGTTGGGTTGTCTTGTTTTTGAGATTTTACAGGGGCTCTGCAGTTTGATTTAAATAGTGAAGCTAGTATTTCTTTCAAAATGCTCAAATGAGTCTTGAGTATGAGAGTGTTTGACTGAAATGTGAACAGGCCGTCACTGATATGTGCTTTCCAGAGATAACGCAATTTGATAGGTTCTTGTGAGTCTTTGATTTTCAGCCATGGCTATGAAAGTTCTTCACTCAACAAGGGACCAACATCTGAGTGAGGAGATGGTTGCTTTGAAGAATTTTACCTGGTATTAATAGGAGAAGGAAGGGGAAGAGTGGAAAGATGAGGAGGTGGAGGAGGGGAGGGGAGAACAACAACATGTGAAATACATTCAAAGAATGATGTGGTACCAAAGAATATATAAGAAAAAATTAACATAAAGGATATTTTGGAAGATTAAGTTTGCTATTTTTTATCAATGTTTACCATATAGAGCACATAAGGCTGCATAGACTACTATTACTAGAAAAGAATCTTTCTAATCATGATGAGTATATTTAATAACTTTAAAAAATTATGACTAGGTCAGTGGTTGGATTTAACCATTAGTGTGTCTCGAGCTTAGTGTAGATAAATGGAGAAGAGACCACTATGCCAGTAATAGCTGGGAATTATCACACTGGACAAGATCTGAGGGTTAAAAGTAGGTAAAGGGATATTCTTGATAACCTTTAAGTATTAATATTGCAAACATAATGCCCAAAGGTGGCTGGGAGAGGTGGAGGGGGGAGCGGGGAAGGGGAGGAGGAGAAGAGAGAAGAGAGATGGGGGAGGGGGAGAGGGAAGGGTAGGAGAGAGGGAGAGGAAGAGGGAGGGAGGGAGAAGAAAAGTGTCTGCCATAGAGGCATGTAAGAAATGGGGATGATGGGAGGGAACCTGGGGAGATTGGTGCTGGGAAATGTACACTGGTGAAGGAATGGGTGTTGGAATACTGTATGGCTGAAATCTAATCATGAATAGCTTTGAAATGGTCTATCTCACAGTAATTCAATTTAAAAAAATTAATAAAAATTATGACCAGGGACTGCAAAGATAGTTTAGGTGTTTTCAATTTTTTTTTTTTTTTGCTTTTTGGGTCACACCTGGCTATGTACAGGGGTTACTCTTGGCTCTGCACTCAGGAATTACGCCTGGCAGTGCTCAGGGGACCATATGGGATGCTGGGAATTGAACCCGGGTCGGTCGCATGCAAGGCAAATGCCCTCCCCACTGTGCTATTGCTCCAGCCCCTGTTTTAAATTTTTTTAAAAAATGTTTTAATAAAAATTATGATGAGGGACTGCAAAGATAGGTGTTTTCCTTGCTTTTAGATGACCCAGGTTAAAATCCCTGGCACCATATATTGTTCTCTAAGCACTGCCAGGAGTCACTCCTGAGTATATCAGGAATAGCCTCTGAGCATCCCTCACACAAAATTAGAACCATAAAAATTTATTTAAAAAGTGCCAATTATTTTCAGGTTTGTGTTTTCACTAGTAGAAATGTCTTTTACAGATGATCACAAAAGATCAGCAAGTTTTTTTGTTTTATAGTTAACATGTGGTACCTACACTGTTTTTTGAAGAAGATACAGGCTATTTTTAAAAAAAAAATGGGAGTCAAGAGGAAGAAAAAGTATTTTTATTAACATTTTGAATCTTTTTTTCAGTTGCTCACTATTGAATCCAAAATAAACATTTCAACTTTCATTTTTCATCCTTAGTTTCAGTGGCATCACATAGATCATTTTGTGCCACAATTTTTTCTGCACTATCAGTTAAAGAGGGATTTAGTACAGGAATGTGCTGTCCTAACAGTCAGTGGTAGTAATGAATGGAGTGAAACATACCCACACAAGTCTCCATCTGTGAATATTTGCAGAGGGTGACGTGTTATTGGAGACGAGTGAACACAAGATACTATAATCATTGTGTGAGAAAGGAAAATCTGAAAATATGAGAATGAATTGAATTCTACTAAATGTAGAGGCATTTCTTAGGAGAAACATTTTCTATATTTTGAACTAATGAATTCTGCCCAGTTTGGTGAGAATAAATTTTTCCCTTCCTCTCTCCCACTAAGTTTTCATACATTTTGATTTGTTTTTAGGTCCATCCAGATTTCAAATTTAGAATTCATGTCTTTTGGATAAATGGGATTTGTATTACCCTACAGTGATTGATAACCTTTTTGTTCATTATGCTTTTTTTCTTTGAAGTCAATTTGTCTGATACTGATATTGTCTTTTAGTAAAAAAATTGCAGTTAAATCTTTCCAGCACTTTCCTTTTCACCTGTTTGTGTTTTTGTTATTCTTGTTTTAGCAACACTTGACTGTGTTTAGGGCTAACTCCTGACTCTGTGCTTAGAGATTGCTTCTGGTGAGGCTGGGGACCATATTCCATGAGAGGATAGGAACTAGGGTGGATGGGATGCAAGGAAAGTGCTTTGACCCTGCACTATCTCTCTAGCCCCAAGACATTGTTTCAGTTATCAATTGTGTATTTAGAGCTTATAATTACCCCACTGAGTATAATCTCTCTCTATATATTTGCATTAAAATATTTTCCAGGCCTAGAGAGATAGTACAAGTGTTAAATTGTTTGTGTTGTGGGTGGCTCAGGTTTGATGCCTGGCACTGCATAGTGTCGCCAAGTACCATTAATGAGTCATCCCTCAGCATGGAGTATACTACAAGGTGTGGGTTCCAAACAAAAATTTTCCAGTAGCTTTGTTTCTTGTCTTTTTGTCTCCTTATGATAACTTCCATAAGATTCAGCACGATCTACCATATCCACACGGTGACCAAGCTCATAGAAGTTTCTCGAGAGTTCAAGATGCTGCTCTGTCTAAGGTTCATCGATTTAAAGAAGGCCTTTGATTCTATTGAGACTGAAGTGATCGTTGAAGCCCTAGCCAAACAGGGCGATCAAACTCAATACATCAGGATCCTCTGTGAGCTGTATTATCGATTCACCACCAGGATCTCACCATTCTACAAGGAAGTGATCATTGACGTAAAGAGAGGGGTTCAGCAGGGTGACCATTCCACCGAAACTCTTCAGTGCCACCCTTGAGAACATCATGCGACAACTAGAATGGAAAGGAATGACAGTGAAGATAGATGGTTGGCAACTACACGACCTCCGCTTCGCTGATGACATTGTTCACATAGCACCAAACATTAGCCAAGTGGCACAAATTCTGGCCGACTTTGACCTCGAGTGTGGAAAGGTCGGACTGCAGCTGAATCCCACCAAGACAATGTTTATTTATGAAAAACGAACTAGTCCCTGACGTTCCATTTGCTCTCAACAGAATGAATATCTCTGAATGCAGCAGCTATGTGTACCTGGGTTGAGGACTCAACATGAGAAACGACTTGGCATCAGAACTCTGCAGGAGGAATAGAGCAGCGTGCAACACCTTCAAGAGCGAAGAAGTTGTTAAGAGGACGAAGAACCTCCAGTTCTGGGCACATCTTTTCAACTCCACCATTCTTCCTGCATTAACACTAACAGAGATCTCGTCCTACAAAAACAGGACGAGAATGCTATTTGGGTATCCCAAAGAGGAATCTAAAAGAGCTCTGCTTGGAATATCACATTTCACTCAAGTGCTAGAAGGAATCCGAAGTTTGACCTCCATCAACGATCAAGAATCAGGGACACTGTCTCGTTTGCCAAGGCATCAAAAATCAGATGGACTGGACATGTAATGCAATTAATTTTATTTAATTATATTGAATCACCATGAAATAGTTACAAGCTCTCATGTTTGGGTTACACTCACACAATGATCAAACACCCATCCCTCCACCAGTGGGAGGGTGGGAATGCGGGGGTATACGTAATGCGATCTCGAGACTACCAGACTGGAGCTGTTAATGACTGGATTCCATTCGACTTCAAAAGAACTCGTGGTCACCCACCTACAAGATGGTCAGACTTCTTTGTCAAGACCCTTAATGAATGGTTTGAAGCTCTTCGTGTTCCTGGAGTGAGCAAACACCATTGGGCTACACTAGCACGTGACAGGGATGAATGGAGAAGTTACTGGTACCTGCTGTAGCAAATCGAAGATCAATGGGATGACAAGTGATACAAGTGATAATAACTTTTGAAGACAAAGAATTTCTCTCTCATGGCTCATGCATTTGGGTTCTGTTTAAAAAACGTTGTCAATGTCAAGTTTGTAAAGAAATTCTACCATGTTCTTCAGAAATTTTGTACTTTAACTTTGATATTAAATACATTATGCATTTAATTGTTTTTGTACATTATGCATTTAATTCAATATAGGACTAGAAGTTTTGACAAGTACTTCTAGTCCTATAGAATATTGAATAGAGGTGATGAGAGTGGACAAACTTGTCTTGTGCCTGATCTTAGAGGAAAATCTTTTAGATTTTCCCTATTGAGTATTATGCTTGGTGTGGGACTGTGGTAAATGACTTTGACTATATGGAGGAAAGTCCTTTCAATTCCCATTTTGCCGAGAGTTTTTACTATAAATGGGTACTGGATCTTGTCAAATGCCTTCTCTGCAATTATTGATATGATCATATGGATTTATCTTTTCTTTGATATGGTGTATTATGTTGATTGACTTCTTTGTATATGTGAAACCATCCTTGCATCCCTGGGATCTTTTTGATGAGCCTAAGGTTCTATTTGCTAGTATTTTGTTGGGGATCTTTGCATTTGTGTTCATCAAGATATATATATGTATATATATATATATATATATATATATAACCTCTTATCTTCCAGTTCTTCCCTCAAATAATTTTCTTGCCAAGATTTAATCTACTCAATCAAAAGGTGACAAAGTGATGTTCAAATCTCCAATTACTATTGTGTTACTATTAATGTCTTTCTTCAAGTTTATTAGAAGTTGTTTTAAGTATTTTGCTGGTCCCCTCCCTAGATTCTTAAGACCATAATTTAAATAATTTGAGAACTCAAACTTAAGCATTTTAACTTAAACATTTATTTTTGGCTTTTTGGGTCACACCCGGCAATGCTCAGGGCTGACTCTTGGCTCTGCACTCAGGAATCCCTCCTGGTGGTGCTTGGGGGACCATATGGGATACTGGGAATTGAACCCTGGTCGGCTGTATGCAAGGCAAATGCCCTACCCACTATACTATCGCTCCAGCCCCTAACTTAAGCACTTTAATCTATATTTTAAACATTATTTTAGCTAAACTTTTTCATATTTTCTTTTTAATTTCATTTGAATTAAAAAGTTTAAACTTAATAAACTATGAAGTCAAAGTAAGTCACAGTAGAGTACTCTAATTTACATTGAATATAAATTATGATTTCAATTGTTAATAATATCTTACAGCTTTTGTTTAGGCAGAAAATTTTCTCTCTATATATTTTTTATTTTAGCAAAGTTTAGCCTGTGGGCCAGTTGCAAGAAACAACTGGGAAGCGACTGGGGTTAAAGATGGAGCTCCTGAGACTTGGCCTGAACAGGACTAGGGATAGGCAAGCCACCCCCCCCCGCACCCCCCCCTCCATCCTTCCCCATAGCTTCTCCTTTTGATTTTGCCACAGCCGCCCCTCTCCTTTCCCTTCCCCTCTCCCGTCCAGCAGCCAGCCATGGCATCCAGTCACCTCAGTGGTGGTGTCGGTGGCGCCAAAGGACAATTGAACACACAGGGCTCAAGAAGGAATGACAAACTGTAACATCCTAAAGCCTTTTTGCAAGGGTGTGCTGAATACCCCCACGAAAAGTTTGTTCCTTACTTCCCACAAAAAGTTCGTTCCCTGTTTCGTGAGGTATATAAACCTGACCCTGCTTGCAATACATGGAGTCTTCTCCCCGCAGAGGATCCCGGAGCACTCGTCTTGTCTTTTCAGATGGCTCCACGTGCTCACTCTCTCTCAAAGGGCCATCTCCCTCCCTGCTATGGTAGCGACATAGGCTCTCAAGGCCGGCTCCCTAGCCAGTCCCATGACCCCAGCGTGTCAGAGCACCATCAGCCTTCTGGTCAAATGGTATTTTTGGATAATAAAGTGTCTTGAAAAACTATAAAGGGGGACTTAATATTTCTAATAGTATTTATAAATTTATTTAAATTTTCTAATTTTTTATTTTTTAATTTTATTTCAGGCACTGTGGTTGACAATACTATCAATGATAGGGTTCATGCATGCATGGTAGGGTCCCTCACCATACCTTCCCTCCAACATTGTCCTTTTGTCCCTTCCCCCATTCCTGTCACTCTCCCATTGTCCCTCCTCTGGGGTAAGCTTTCTTCTGAAGACCAAGTCTCAGTTTCTGTTATCTTTGGACATTTGCGATCCCTCCACTCTGTTTCTCTATGACTATTGTGAATAGTGCTGCAATAAACTTAAAAAATATATAACCACTGGAATTTTTTTGTTTTGGGGTCACACCCAACTGTGCTCAAGACTTACTCATGACTTTGTGCTCAGGAATCATTCCTGCTGGTACCTTGGGGATCATATGCAGTGCTAAGGATAAAGTTGGGGTTGGTCACATGCGCAGTAAGTATCTTGCCCTCTGTGCTATCTCTCTAATCCCAGCTACCATGAGTTTATCACACCTCATAGTATTGACTTTTTTCTTTTTTAGGAATCAGATAGGAGTGAATCATAGTATTAACTTGTATTAAATTTCTATTTGTTTGCTCAGGGCTTACTCCTGGCTCTGTGATCAGGGTTCACAGGATTATGGCAGGCCAGGGACCATATGGAATACTGGGGAATGAAATTGTATTGATCTCATGCAAGGCAAATGCCCTATTCACTGTACTATCACTCAGGCCCTGTATTAACACTTTGTATAATTTAATGGCCAAATTTTAGTCACAGTTCCAATTTGCTAAGACAAAAAAATTCTTGTTTTGTTTTACAACTGGCTTTATTTGATTTAGAAATTAAACAAAATCCATATAATGTTCTGTTCAATTAACAGCCTGCACTCTGTTGTACATTTAGTGTCAGTTATTTTTCTGTTTTAATTGTTGCTGATCTGAACCAAAACCAATTAGGTTTTAAGGATTGTAAAAAAAGAAACACTCTAATCTGATTATTCTTCTGTATTAAGTTCATTTTCTTGACAATTCCAACAATAACAAATTTGCATTGATGGGGGGGGAGTGGTCCAGCAGGTTTGTTTTGTTGTTTTTGTGGTCTCATGCATGCAAAGCATGTGCTTTACCACTGATCCGCATCCACAGTTCCCTGGGGGTTTTGAATACATTCATTGTGCTTAACAGATTCCCTCTCCTGCATTTCTCTGTCACTTAAAAATAACTGTTGAGTGCCTGGGAAATAGCTCAGAGGGCTGGAGCACATGCTTTGCTTGCAGGAGGTCTGGTTTGATCCCTGGCACGGCATAGTCCCCTGTGTAGACTTTTTGATTTGCTTCAAGCCAAAAGTCTGTTTAGTATATGTTGTCTTCCTTGTTTTCTAATATTATCTATTATGTTATCCACTTGACTTATCTATATATGTTTGCTCTTTTCTGTGAAAGATGAAGAGACTTTTATGCTTACGCTATCCCTAGAGGAAGGAAAAATATTTTGTTGCTGATCTGAACCTAAACCAATTAGGTTTTAAGGGTTTCACTGGGGATATTCTACTCTCCACACAACCTAATGATTTCAACCCACCCCCTACGAACACTACTTTTGGTTTTGGGTTATGCCTAATCATAGAGGCACCCAGTCTGCAAATGTTCAGGAGATGCATAGAGTGGGAGTCCAGTCCCAAGTGCTTATATTTTTGTCTGTGGATCCAATTTGTTGACTCTGAAATCAGACTTTCTACTAAAGCTTTTGTCATAAATTTTGCAAACTTCCACATTTGTCACCTGAGTGTTCAATATCTGGATAAAGGTAGCTTTTGATGACCATCAATTTTACAAAGGTGAATCAATTATTTTTGGCCAATGCAACTCTCAAAATGCAAATTCATTGAATATAGTTGAGAAAAGCAGTAAATAGACAAAAATGCATCTACCTAAATTTAAAAATGCCAATATTTATAAAGGTTGGTAACTGTTAAGATTTCATATGCAGAGGTTAATGCACAGACAAATGCTGGTGCTAGTGTCTGGGCATCTTGGAAAGGGACACAAAAGCACAGGGAGGTTTCACTGCAGTCACTGAACAACCTATGTGGTCCCACAGGCGAACACTCCTGGTCTAGTGCCTCCTTCACAAGCAAAATCGCTACCTTCACTCCCTGAGTTCAGGGGCCATGAGTGGTGCGGGGTGCATCACTCCACGACAGACTCGTCCCCCCGACAGGGCAGTGCTCCAAGGAGGAAGACAGTGTGAACAGCGAGATCCTACTCGTGACTCTGAATGGGGAACTCATCAGAGCCAGAGTTTGTGTGGGATATTGTTTTTCCTTTTCCTTTTTTTTTTTAGCTTTTTGGGGGTCATACCTGGCAGTGCTCAGGGGATACTCCTAGCTCTGCATTCAGGAATTACTCCTAGCAAATGCCCTCTCCGAGGTGCTTTATCTCTGGCCTCTGTGTAGGATATTGAGGTGATGACTATCTATGAGTAAAAGGGAGCTTGCTGGAGGAACGGCCCATCCTGGGCATGTGATACTGCAACAATCTGGAATTGCTCTGGTGACAGGAACACTGCTAAACTGAAGCACAAAAATTGTAGGTGGTGTGCGGCCGCCAGGTGGGGCCACAAAACCCACTGACTCCAGTGGCCAGAGAAGCCGGAGCAGGCGCAGCTCTGGGCTGTGCAAACCACATCACCCCAGCAGGCTCCTGGTTTCCATTCTCATGCACCTCCATGTCACAGACATAGCAACAGGAACATGTGGTCCCTGTCCCATGCAGGGTGACACTTAAGAGTACAGTCCTAAGGGTGTTACAAGCATCCAGGATTTTGCAGGCACCAGACAAAACTGTCACCTGAGAAAAGGAGGAAGGTGAATCAATTCTATCCACCATTCTCACATTAACCAAGACCCAATTTTTTGCAGCCTCATAGGTGGCACATGTAACAGTCATATGAACAGTTCTACCTTAGCTCCAATTACTTTTTTAAACTTTAATTTCTCTTTCTTGTGAAAAACATTTTCTTGGTTTCTAGCTGAGACATTATTTTTCCTTTTTGTTGAATAAATATCTGTGAGGGGGCTGGAGTGATAGCACAGCGGGTAGGGCATTTACCTTGCATGAGGCAGACGCTGGTTCGATCCTTGGCTTCCCATATGGTCCCCCAAGCACTGCCAGGAGTAATCCCTGAGCATCGCCAGGTGTGACCCAAAAAGCAAAAAAAGAAAAGAATATCTGTGATATTTCTGTCTTTCTTTTCTTTGCTGGTCAGCCACAATGAAAGGAAGTTCTGAACATCCTGAAGAGATGAAAATCAATAAGACATTTAAGTGCTTCTAAAGTGTTTCTTGTAGCAAAAGTTTAAAAAAAAAGTTGATCTAAGCTTTATTCCCACTGCTGAATATTTCATAAATACATAAATTCCATCTGGTGGAAAGTCAGAATTACATATTACAAAAATCTAATAGACATAAAGTTAAAAACTTCCAGTTGAGGATGGCAAAACTAAGGTATATCTAATTTATTTCCTTTCTAACACTAAATTATACAAACCTCTCAGAGTAAGCATCATCTGTAATTACACTATAGAGAGGAAAAAATTCAGCCTTACTAACTGAAGGCAATAAAAACCAACCGATGTGTAATTTTGGACAAGATTGTACTTAGAATATTTTGAGGGATCTGGGGCACAGTGTCTTTTGTGGGAGAAGGGGGTTGAACCGTACCCAGAAGTGTTCAGGGATTACTCCTGGCCCTGTGCTGGAGGGGCCCAATATTGGTTATGTGTGAGACCAGGATTAGGGTCTACTTTAGTCCCTGTATAGTCACAGTAGCCTGGGAACACTTGTTTTTAAAACCTGAAGAGCTTCCTCAAGAGAGTCTTGGGGCATGTATGGCTATGGAAATGTTTTAGGGTGGAAAGTTCTACGTGTTATACATATTTTTATGCCATGCAAACATAAGTTACATTTACAAGTGCCTTAGCACATTTAGGAAATTGACCATATAATGCTTATAGAAAATTTTCTTTTCTATTTTTTCCCTCTTTTTGGGTCACACCCGATAATGCACAGGGGTCACTCCTGGCTCTGCACTCAGGAATTACCCCTGGCAGTGCTCAGGGGACCGTATGGGATGCTGGAAATCGAACCCGGGTCGGCCGCATGCAAGGCAAATGCCCTACCCGCTGTGCTATCGCTGCAGCCCCAGAAAATTTTCTTAAACAAAAAGCTTCTCATTCTTCTAGCATAAAACAGTAAAATTAGGAGTAAATCACAAACATAAGAAATGAAGTAAATCAAGGAAAGCATTCAGAAGGAATTCCTAAGAGTAAAAAAAGATAATAGAAAGTAAAACAGAAATAATAATCATATCAAAAGAATAATCTTTAGAGAAATCAAATAAATTCGAGACAAAAATAAATATTCCCAAACCACCAAGTAAATAATGAATAAAATTCTAACACACACACACAGAAGCTTAGGCTGAAAGAATTATTAGAAAAGAGATTTATAAGCTAATACAAAGTTGTGTTTCTATATTGAGGATTTTGTTCATTGTAATTCAAAGCTCTTCCACATTTCAACATCTCAAGAATAGAGTGTCAGACAGCTCCTTAAAGGGCATCATTGTAAAAACTGATGTCTGGGGAGAAGGGATCAGACTTGTTGAACTACATTCCTGTTGCTGGAGTCAAAAGCAGACCTCCTCCATGAAATTGCAGTGTCTGCTTAGGAGTCTTCATCCATGGTTCCTGCTCTGGGTCTAGTTTTATTATTATTATTATTATTATTTTATGAATTGTTATTATAGTTTAGATAATATGGTTATAACAGAGTCAGTGTTTATGATCAATGCATCAATATGTACAGTTACTACACCCCACCCTACCGCAACCACTGGCTTGCCGAAGACTCTCTATCACTTGACACCCCAGATGAGTGAGCTCATCCAGCATCTATCCTTTTCCCTCTGGTTTAAGAAATGCCTGAGTACCAGTTCTCTTGATTGCACAGTAGGGAAATTTTGAACATGGACAACTCAGTGTTGCAAAGGGATTTTTGAAGAGTCAAATGTTGAATTGGTGAAACAATGTAGGCACCACCCCCCAAAAATCTACATATAATAATAATCCTGTAAAAAGTTAATATGTTCACCTTAAAAAGTATTAGTGATTTTAAAAATGCACTGTTCATTTAATTGCCAGAGTTTTTTTTCTTTGCTACAACTGCTGACTTAGATTTGAAAAAATCTGTATTCGAATGGGTTTCGGAAAATCAATAAGAGAGAAAACATTCCAAAATCATTTAAAAGAAAAATTCACATTAATTTGTTGTTATTCATAATTTTGCAAATAAAAATTGCATACCCCCAAATTGAATGTTATTTAATCAAATTCATTGAAAATAGATATATTTATAAATGAGGATATGTGTAAATAGATATCTTCATATAGTTTTGGTGGCAGATTAAATTCCTTTAAGAGCAAAACAAAACAAAACACTGAGCTGAAGTAGTAGTACAATGGCTAGGGTGTTGGCCTTTTACACAGCCAACCCGGTTTGATCCTGTCATCCACGTGGTCCCTTGAGCACAGCCAGGAGGGATTTGAGTGTTGAGCAAGGAGTAACCCCTGATCATGAACCATATTTTGTTTGTTTTTGGGTCCCCCTTGGTGGTGCTCAGAAGTTACTCCTGATTCTGTGCTCAGGGATTGCACCTGATAATCCTCAGGGGACCATATGTGGGGCTGGGTATTGAACTGAATGTGCTGCAAGTGTCCCACCCCCCGTACTATCTCTCCAGCCCCCAACTATAAACACAGGTTTTCACTAGCAATTCATTACCTGCAAATTTATCCTCCAGTCAAGCATGCAGCTTCAGAAAGAGTCTCTGCAAAGAACAAAAGCAGTATCTGTGTCAGTGAGTAGCTAAGTAAGTGATGGGATAGCCAACCAATATTATCTGGTTCCTTAAAAGGGAGGCAGATAAACATCTTTGTGCTAACAAAGAAACATGTATGAAAACATGTCCAAAGTATGTTTTCAGGAAAAAACCTGGTACATAATGGCTCTGGCCTATATATAAAGTATTCTTTTATTTAGGGCCAAAACAAGCCAAACAAATCACACAATTCTAGACACATATGCCATTAAAAATATTACTTTCTAGACAAAACACTAGGATGACAAAGACACAAGGTCATGGGATAGTTTGCACTTTAGGTGAAGTAGCCTCAGGCAGGGTACACAATGCCTCACAGAATTAAGCTGACATCACACAGTTTAGCTGGAACTGTTGAATGTCTTTGTTTGCTTTGTATTTGTGTACATCAGGGGAGAGCAGGCCCATTTCAGCCCCAAACCCTTGTAATTCCTTTGTCTAGTTCAGCCAAAGTTGACTGCTATGCTAGTGCTCTTAAGAGTTTCGTAGGTTTTTCAGGTTCACTCTCTGTTGAAAGACAGTTCTGGTGCTCTGGTTTTGTTTTTGTTTCTCTCTCTGCATGAACTATTCTTTTTGATTATTCTTTGGGAAAGTGTCCTAAGCTTCCACCCTGTCCATCCATAGAATGGATATTTCAGTTCTTTGTCCCACCTCTGTACCTAACGAGCTGCTTGTGGAGATTATAGCAGAAAGCAAGGCAGTTGCTGTGGTTGGAATGTGCTTTTTGTTTCTGATGATTGTTAGGACAAGCACTATTATTTTTGCTCTTGCCTGGGTTGAATGATTTATGAGTGAACTATTTAATTTTTGGAGCACTTGACATTTCTGACCTCTCATCCATCAACCCTTTGGAATTACTTTGCTTGGTAGATTGAAATACTGCTTCATTCCTCCATGGATATTTTAAGTTTTCCTTATAGGAAATGCTGCCCTGGGTTTACCCAGGAGAGTTACCTGAGCAGTGAACAGATACTGCCAGGAAAGTCTAAAGAACCATGTCCCTTGTTCAAGTTTTTGCTAGCATAAAATTCTTACAAAATAACTTCATAGTTGTTAGTTCACTTTTATCAAGATGTAAAACAGATCAAAGCATCTGACTTTACATTATCTCTCATTTTCTGTATTTTTGGGCTACACCCGCTAGTGCACAGAGCTTACGCCTGGCTCTGTGATCATTTCTGGAGGTACTCAGGGTACTGTAAATGGTTCAAGGGATTAAAAAAAACTAGGGTTAAATGCAAGCAAGGCAAGAGCCTTAACCCCTATAGTATATCTTTGGCCCAATATTATCTTAAGAATTCAAGGTGCGGTGTAGGGGTAGTAAAAAAAAAAAAGAAAGTTGGGTTAAACACTAAACTTTAAAATGCTGCTACTGTCATGATGTTTAATATAAAGTGGTTTTGTGACAGGTTAGTCTCATCTCAATTATCTTTGCTAAAAGCATTTTGAAACTTCTTTGCACAGTGTAGGGGGAGAGATTCTCTTATATTAAAATAGATTCCTTCTTTCTTTTGCAAAATTGAAGGTGAATGACAAGACAATTTAACTGTTGCCACCTATATGACAGTTGAAGAGTGAAATTGGTAAATCCGTCAGATTTTATCAATAAGGAAGGAAACCATGAAACCTTGGTTATCCCTCGCATAATTAATAGGAAAGGGCTGTTCATATCTACATTTGCTCTGCTTCACTATGAACTTGAGGGTCCAATTAAATTCTCTGTGATTTGACATCTGGACATATATTTATTGTTCGTCTTTATAAGATTGTCAGGGTTATATCTCTTGCCTTGAGACTTACCTCAGAAAGGATATGAAATACTTCAAGAGTTCATCGTTATGAATAGATGCTGGAGTGAAAACAGCTGCTCTCCGGGCTCACTGATGGAGAGGTCTGGCTTTGTCATTGGGACTGCTATGCGAGGTGCTCCCTGCTGTCCAAAAATAGGTGCGGAATCAATCATCTTGTCTTCAGCAAAACTCTTGGGATTATGTTCAAAGAGCACGATTCAAAGTTTATTACACCCAAGAGTTTTCTAAAACGGGAAAATGAAACTGATTACCTAACCATCAAGAAAAGATGACTTGTTCCCCTCTTTCTGTTGGGCAATTTATGTCTCTTCAATGTAAGACATAAGATATTAACATTGTGTTCTTTTTACCTCCTTGTGCCCGTCAAGAAAATCTCTTCAATAATAGACATTAAAGACAATATCTCTAAAGTTTGAGCCAACGGAGTGCTAGAAGTCATTTCTGTTCCTAATCCAGCTCGTGGGAGGATAAAACACATTCATTTGGCTATTCAGCATGTATTGGTTGTGTTCTTATTATGTGCTGGGTATTCTTTTATGCTTCAGGAATATAGCAGTACATGAGACATCATATTCTACTTTTTAAAACATTCTGGCATTCTGGACTAATTATGGTTTCCCATATGCACAAGGACCCTTTTTTCCAGTTAATGTTTAAGATAAAGAATAGTCTTATTGTTTAAAGGTATTATCTCAAAATAGGCACTCTTACCTCTGCATTTACTATTTTGTTCTCGTCTCTATACTCTGAGAAAGACAATCTCCTGGAGTCCAAATGATTTTCATTCTGTATTTTATGTACAATTACTGATTCATGATCTTTATAGATTTACTCTTGAACCTGTGATTATTCTGTTATCTATATTGCCTTAAAATATGGGTTGCTTTTTGGTGATCTGGGTTGGAGCCAAAGGTGGTTGTGTTCCTAGTAAACATAAAGGTAATGCTGATAGTGGGGGCTCATGGACCACTTGGAGCAGCAAGTCTCTGTAGGACACCGCATGGATTAGGTGTGTCTCTGTGCCACTAATGCAGTTCTTCAAACCTTAATGTTAACTTTCTTCTTTAAAACTCTCCAAAAGAGGCATTTGTTTTTCATAATGTGTTACTAAATTGGAGATATTATAAAAATCCTTAAAGACTCAACCTATATTGAGTCTTCCAATACATTTTAGCATCATAACTAGGAAATCATTTAATATACCAAAGAATGAGCTTGGCATTTATTTATTTATTTATTTATTTATTTATTTTTGGTGATCAGTTGCAGTTTATTCCAATCTCATCTCCCTCTGCTCCTGATATCAGTGGACCCAATGGGTGGCTCACGTGAGTGGGGAGGAGAAAGACAATCACTTTGTCCCAATCCCCCTCTGCCACCTAGGACCAAGGTTACTGGATTCTTGTCTCACTTGCAGAAAGAAATTTCAGGAGTAGACAAACAGTGAAGTAAAACAGGTTTTATTTGGAGGGTTTTAGGTATGGAGGGAGAGAGGGTGAAAGAGAGAGTACCACGCTCAAGAGAGAACGTGGGCTTCTCCAAGGGTGGAGATAGCCCCAACACACATCCTAGCATTAGACACAAAAGCATGAAAGTACACATCTCAAGAGGGGAGATGTGGATGACACATGTGCTTAGCCATGTGGGCACAAGTAGCACCTAGGCTCAGGCAGCATATGCACACCCTTTCTTTGTTCAAGGTGGCCTTTATAGGGTTTCTCCAACCTGCCTCCACGTGGGGCTTCTTCCCAGGTAAAAGTTCATTGCTAAGGAAGTTACCAAGGAGGTTGAGAGTGGTTATGGTCTTCTTTGAGCTGAATCACTAAAGTTAACCAGATTGAGGGAGAGGTTGAGGGAATTTGAAGAATTTCCTTCATGGGAAGGGGTCCAATCTCCTCCGGGTCCGCTGCTCAATTCTTATCCTATCCACAAAGTGGATCAGCCTTGGAATTTTCCTCCCAGAATTTTTTCTGACCAGTTTCATTGTCCAGGGCCTTTCCCTGTCTCCCTGCCTACATCACTTCCAGTCTCACCCACTCCCATATTCCTCCTCCTCCTCCTATTCCTTTCCCAGTGTCCACTCTTACAGCCGTAGTTATATCCCCAAATCATGAGGGATGAGGGTAGCAATTACAAATAGGTGGGTTATAGATCAACAGATGTAAACTCCTTCCCTCGGGGGAAGCTTCTTCTAGGACAAATTCTCAAGATGACCCGCCTACGCGCCAAATACCTTCTGGGGGTGCGTTTCTCCTTTCCTTAGTACAACAACCATTTAAACTTTCATCTTAATTCTACTTATTAATAATGTTAGTCATTTTGTATGGACACAGTAAGAGATACATTAAGCTTACCAGGTGGCTCTCTTGGGGAGAGTTTGGCATTTAGAATCAGAAAATGTTTACTAATCATTTCTTCATTTATCAAATAGGGATGAGTATATTATTTGCCACATAGGGTTGTGAAAATCAAATGAGATGATAATATAAAAATAAAAAACATATAATTTCTGGACAGGTTGTGTGCTCAATAAGTGCTAGCTTTCCCCAGTATTATATGTTATGACATGCAAGGGCTATAGGGAATTAAAAATAAGGAAGCCTTTTACCCTATCTTTAGAGAAGATACACTATGACCCTGAGGAGCATGGGTATGACCACAAAATAAAAATAAATCAATCAAATAAATAGTAAATAGTCAGAATTTGAACATAATACTGCTGAATCCCCTTTAAGGAAGAAATGGTGTATATGTTAATAACCAATTCCATGTTGAATGACTGGTAAAGAACTCATAAAGTGTAGTTGGAGTCAGAATAATTTACTGGTTTCACTTTGGGACTGTGACAACTTATTGTTTTTGGTTTTGATTTTTGTTTTTCAAGCCACACCCAGTGGTACCCAGGGGCTACTCTGATGTGTTGCTTAGGGGTCCCTCCCTGTGTACTGGTACCAGGATTTGAAACGGGCACCAGCATACAAAGCATGTGCTCCAACCTCTCCTGTCTTCTCGTTGACCTGAGAGTTGACCTTTACTAAGAACTCTCTATGTATCAGGCAGTGTATATGTGTGTATATCTAAATACACACACATATGCATATATGTGCATATATATAAATATTGCAATCCTATTGATCAGTCATTTTTATTGTTTAGATTTTAAGTTTTGCATATTGATTGACCATTTTCACCCTTTCACTTCTTTTTGCTGATGTCACATTGCCAGAGATCGCACACATTGTTGGTTGCAGTGCTCGCTAAGGACTGCACATCAGGTTGTGATTCTCACACATTTAGTTGCAGAACTTGCCATGAGTCACACTCTTTTGTTTGATTTTGTTTTGGGACCATACTTGGTGGTGCTGGCTCTACTCAGGAATTTTGTTTTGGGACCATACTTAGTGGTGCTGGCTCTACCCAGGAATAACCCCTTGAGTGGCTGGGGTGGGTGTGCGAGGGTTGGGGGCCGTATATAGTGCTGGGGATTAGAACTGGGCTTGGCAGGACACAAAGTGAATGAGTGCCTTAGACAGTGTTGTATCCCCCCTGCTCTTGGGGTCTCACCCATTATCTGCGATATCTGAACATGTTCTGGTTATTGTGTTTTCTGCACCCAGGACTATGCTTCTGGTCTTGCTGCTCCCACTTCTTTCAGTTATGTTGTGTGTTGGAAGTTCTAGGGCTTACACATAAATCTCTCACCTCGGGAGTGCTGTTTTCATGCAAACCTGGTCGAAGTGCAGCCTGGAAATAGCTTCTGGTACTACCTCGGGATCACAGACAGCAAAGCTGCCAGACTCACACTGGGTGGGCACATGTGAAGGCACCAGGAGTCAAACTTGAAGCCTTTTGTTTGTAAAACAGCGTATGTTAGCCCCTGAGTCATCTTCCACCTATAAACGTAGTCTTTACTCTCCACGTAAAGAGAAGAAAAATTGAATAAAGACTAATCCACTTATAACTAGGAAGTGGTTGACGTAAGTTTCCAATTCAGTCTGACTACTAGGCCTACCAAATAACCACTTTTCTTTTCCATCTGGTGAAAAACAAAAACAACAACTTGAAATCTTCTCTGAGCAGTTCTTAGAAACCAAGAAATCCTAAAACCAAGATGAGAAAAGGAAAAGTTTGAGAAAGGGATTATATGTGGAGAGGACTCCATAGGCCAAGCTAGTGAGTTGGGAAGTGGGAATATTTATATAATCTGGGGCACTTAGTCGGGCAGTTGGAACTATTGGTCCAATAATTTGTATTATCTGGGATTTTATTAATAACAAATAGAGACTGTTTTAAGACTCATTAGGTTCTTGCTTTAGTGTTCCTTAGACTTCACTTCAGAAAACCCCCAAAGGACAAGGAGCTAACATCTACTTAGGACAAAACCCCTACAT
Source organism: Sorex araneus (assembly GCF_027595985.1). Classification (NCBI taxonomy): domain Eukaryota; kingdom Metazoa; phylum Chordata; class Mammalia; order Eulipotyphla; family Soricidae; genus Sorex; species Sorex araneus. Next base: position 30,839,289 of record NC_073307.1, on the reverse strand, counting down.
CTGACTGGTTACATTTGGTGGAAATACGTGTTGTTTTCCTTTACAGTTCTTAGGAAGGTTTTGTTTTGTTTTGCTTTTATTCCCTAATGCTGTTCTAAGAGGGATTAATAATATTTGCCAAACTTCAAATATTTTGTTTTTATGTTGGAATGATCTTGTTTCCTGATTGAGCAGCTAGAGATTTGCTTGGACAGAACCTGCCCAGGGCTGTCTGGTTTGTTACTATGGAAGTTCAGAGTCTTTCTATAAGAAGTAGAGTGGACCTATTGCTTCCTTTTCTCTTTCCTAAAATTCTTTTCACATCCTCCCTCAGAGCCTCTCTCTCATTCACCCAGTGGGCTCACAGATGCGATTCAGGAGAACTGGATATGTTTTTCACTCTAACTTTCAACATCTGAGCAATTTTGGAAGAACACTTCTGTATTCTCAGAGCCTCTTGCAAGGCAGGGGGAATGCCTTTCAACTGGACTAAAATATTTGAAGACAGAATATGAAGCACTATTTATATTTTTCATGAGATTTTTTGAATGATAGCCTTGGTAATATTTTATTTTCAATAGACTCAATGGTTTTTCCTTTATATATGTTAGTTCCTACAGAGAGTACCAGATAGCCACCTCTAGTTTTGTGTAGGAAACATAGGGAAATCAAATCATGTCCTCTAGCCCTTTAAACTATTGCTGAGGCCTTATGATGACGATGATGATGATGATGTGTGCATATGTGTGTATATATATATGTATGTATGTATATATACATACATATATATGTCTTATACTAACCATAGTTGGGAAACAATCCAAGTATCTGTTAATAGATAAATTAGGGTTGACAAATCATAGTACATAAAACAGAATAGTACTCCTCAGTAAAAATAATGTAGCCTGAAGAAAGCCACATATTACAAAAGTAAACATGGGGCTAAAGAGATAATATAGCAGTGTTTGCCTAATAAATGGTTGACCCAGTTTTAATCCCCAGAACCACATGTAGTCCCCTCTGTACTGCCAGTGGTGATCCTTGGGCACTGAGTAAGGAGTAAGCCCTGAACACCACTGGGTGTAGCTCTCTGTCACTGTCACTGTCATCCCATTGCTCATCGATTTGTTTGAGTGGGCACCAGTAAAGTCTCTCACTGAGAGACTTATTGTTACTGTTTTTGGCATATCCAATACACATCGGTAGCTTGCCAGGCTCTGCCGTGCGGGCTCCATACTCTCAGTAGCTTGCCAGGTGTAACTCAAGAAAAAAATAATTAAAAGTAAATACTTGTTATTCCAATCATAAAAAGTTCCATAAAATTCTCATTTACTGTGAAAGTAAAACAGGAGTGATCAGATTAGGGCTAACTATAGGCTTAGTAAAGGGCACAAGTTAGCTATGTTCATTATCATGATTTCAATAATTTCATGGTTATGTAACTATACCAAAACCAATAATATTGTGCAATTTAAATAGGTGCAGTCTATCACGAGTTCCTGGCCCTAATTTTAATTTTTTTTCTTTGTGTTTGTTCTATTTTGGGAGTACATCTGTCTATGCTCCAGGCTTACTCCTGACTCTGTGCTTAGGGATCACTCCTGGCAGAAATCAGGGGACTGTCTTTGGTGTTGGGATCAAGCAGGGATTAACAGCATGCAAGTCGAGTGCTTTAACATCTGTACTGGGTCTCGGAAACTATTTTAATTTCTAAATACTCCATACATGCCACCTAAGCTGTCCAACTCAACCCAGGATCAGCAGTCATGTTTGCATTGCATATATTTCATCTTAATTTTAAAGCTTTTGAGTCTTCTCACTTTGAAAATTTTTTTTGTTTATGTAGGTCTTACTTTCTGTTATTTAGCACTGTCGTCCTATTGTTCATCGATTTACTCGAGTGGGCACCAGTAACACCTCCATTGTAAGTCTTGTTGTTACTGTTTCTGGCATATCGAATACACCATGGGTAGCTTGCTGGGCTCTGCCGTGTGGGTGGGATACTCTCGGTAGCTTGCCAGGCTCTCTGAGAGGGATGGAGGAATCAAACCCGGGTCAGCCTCATGAAGGCAAATGCCCTACCTGCTGTGCTATCACTCCAGTCATAACTCTGTTAAGACTTGATAATTTTTAATAGATCTTTGTCATTCTTGATGCATAATAAAAATAGCCTCAGAACATTATGATTTTATTGCTGGTGTTAGTGGAATTCCCACCACTACAATTCCCCCTATTTTCTTTTGATATTATTAAGTAGTTATTGCTAGTATAAAGTAAACCCATTGATTTTGTTGCTGAGTGTAATTAATATCTCTGATTATCTTTTGAAATTATTATTCTAGTAATGTCTTAGAAAAATTCTTTAGGTTTTCTAGTTCGGGGTCAACATATGAGCAAATAATGATGAGTTTTAAAAACTGTTGCTTGACCTTATTGCATAGTAATGACTAGAAATTCCAAATCTTAGTGATGGTGATGGATTTTGGATATCACTATTTTCAGTGAATCCTTTGTCTCTAAGAGCTCAGGAAATTCTTCAGCTCAGAAAAATTCCTTGTATTTCTTATTACTTCTTTTCCAATGTGTATCTTCCTCCTCCCACTCCTTATCCCCAGACCTCATATCATCCATATATGACATTTCTCAACCTTTCATCTTCCTTTGATATCTCTATTTCCTTTCATATTTTAGGGTTGGTTTCCTGGCAGCAGATCTGGAGACAGGCACTTCTGGAGGGTGTGTTCTCAGGAGATATCTGTAAGGGAGTGAACAAGAGGGGGATAAAGCCAGGCAAACATCTGGGTTCAGCTGAAGCCTGTCCCTGGCTAAGATTACAGGGAGCTGTGCTAGATGAATTCTCCTAGTGTCACCCAAAGAGTCAGCTTAAATACGGCTTTATCAGGAGGCGCCTTGCTGGGAGCATTGATGAGCCTAAGTGTGGAATCACCCAGGTCAAAATCAGATCACTGAAGGGCCCAGCTATGAATATTAGTAGCCAACATTTATGGCAATTGGATAAAGGGACACAACACATCTGGTTGAGTCACCAAATTCATTTACTACATATTCTCTTTTGCAGAATAATCTCTTGGGGCCTGAGGGTGGTACAGGGGGTTAGGCACTTGCCTTGTATGCAAGTACAAGGGTACTTGGGTACCCTGCTCTGGGTAGATTCCTAGTACTGCCTAAGGTTTCTGAGCACTGGGAGGCATGACCCCTGAGCACAGAGCCAGGAGTAAGCACTGAACACAGCTGGGTGTGTCTCAAGACATCCCCAACTCTCTCTAAGAAAAAAATGTTGTGGGCTGAGAAACAGCACAAAAGTTGGCGCACATGCCTAGCCTCTGCTGTAGCCAAGTTCAATTTCTGCATCACACGGTTCCCTGAGTACTGCCAGGTGCAACACATCCAGGGTGGTCCTGGGATCCCCAGCACTGCAGGGCTCTGAGCAGCAGAGCACCTCTAGGCCCTTGCACTGAATCATGCACTCTGTCTACCAAGAATAATCCATGGGAGTCCTGGACCTCCTGAGCACAACTTGGGAGCCCCCCCGCCCCCCAAAATAATTTATTAACATTTAAGAATTTATGAATAATTGGGGTCAGAGCAATAGTAAAGTGGGTTGGGCATTTACCTTGAGTGCTGCCAACCCAGGTTTTATCCCCAGCATCCCATATTAGGAGTGAGGAGTAAGTCCTGAGATCAGTCAGGTGTGCTTCCCGCCTCCCCCACCCTGCCACACACACACACACACACACACACACACACACACACACACACACACAGGAATTTGTCAACATGATCGATGAAAGGATGGCAGCAATAATAATACTGTTTTCAACTCTCATATAAAGTTAGAAGCATGTATTTGAAAAACGTTTTACATCTATAAGAAAACAAGCCTTCCCCACTCTTCTGCTCTGTGCTGTTTGTTTTGGTTTCAGATAAAGCTTGCTCAAGAGAATCCTTTCTCACATTTATGTTTTCTGGTCCTGCATTCTTCAGCTCTTCTATACTGTGAAACAGCACTTCTCCCTCACACCAGTCCATGAACCCACACTTATAACCACAGTAGTTTTCGACTGTTCTGTATCTCTGAATGGTAGGTGGAGGCCACTGCTCTAGGTGTTCTCCTTGTTAAATTGTTTACTCTCATGAGAAGTATCTTGGAGGAGCATTAAAAGTAGTTTCTCCGTGATTTCAGTGTCAGTGCAAAGCACAGAAATGCAACTTCTTTGTTTTCTTCCTGTGTGACTAAAGCTCCTTACAAAGAGAAAACTCAGCCCATCTTCTAATAGTCTGAATTGATTTTCCTCCTCGCTTTTCTGCAGTGTTCAGAAGAACTTCTAGGGACCACCTCTTTCTTTCTTTGTGAATGGCGACAAAGGATGTCGTAGCTGGCAGCGCTCCCCCGGGAAAGCACTATGGGACTGAACCTAGGTCCTCCTCCATGGAAAGCCTGTGCTGTCTCAAGTTGACTCTCTCCTCCTGGGATCGTGTTTCTGTCCTTTCTTAAAAGTGTAGGCACTGTGACTTATAATACTATTAATAAAGTTTCCAGCATACAATGATCTCCCTTTTCACCCACAACCCACGTTCTTGCACCAGTGACCCACAGTTTTTTCCCATCCCTATCTCTACCCCTGGCAAACTCACGATTTAAAACATTTTGGTGGTTATGGTTTGTGTCAGTTGTTGACAATAGTATCAATGTTAACATTTATGATTTTAACGTATACAATTACCTCACTTCATCATGACCAAAGTGTCCAAGACTCACCATCAGAGTTTCTATCGTCACTTCCAGTCTGAAGCCACATTTCTTTATTTTATGTATATCACTATCGCTGTATCACTGTCATCGCATTGCTCATCAATTTGCTTGAGTGAGCACCAGTAATGTCTCCATTCATCCCAGCCCTGAGATTTTAGCAGTGATGCAGTGATATTTGTATACATATACATATATATGAGAGCTATCATTTACAATTGTTATTGATAGTTGAGTTTTAAGCATATAATATTTCACACCAATCCTATCTCCAGTGTCAACTTCCCACTGCAGTGTTCCCATATTTGCTTCCCACCCAAACCCACACCCCTTTCCCCACCCCATTCCCACCCATCAGCTTAACAAGCACATTACAAAGTTTTAGAGGTTGCAACTTTGATCTCATGTTTTGAACTTTGTTGAGTCTTTGCTCACCCATATGACCAGTATAACTGAAGCCCTGATACCTATTCACCTATTACTTCAGGATATATGTATATTATTATTCGTTGCTGTACTCAGTACAATAGCTAAGACATAGATTTGACCTACATGTCCAACACCAGATAAATGGATTATGAAGGTGTGGTACACGAATGCACACAATGGAATATTATGCAACTGCAAGAAATGATGAAATCATGCAATTTGTTGCAATGTGGTTGATGTGGAAGATATGTTGAATGAGGTAAACTAGAAGAAGAAAAACAAACACAGGATGATCTCATTTATTTATGGTACACAGACTACTGGATGAGGAGTAAATGGGGAGTGTCTAGATCACCATTGACCCAAGTGTTTAGAGAGGGAAAAGACAAAGAAATCAAGGGGAGGGAGGAGAAGAGAACAAGAAATAATAGCTAAATATACATTGGGGCTTCAGTTATATGAGACCACATTTTTTTTCCTCTTTGGGTCGCACTTAGTGATACTCAGGGGGTTACTCTTGGCTTTGCACTCAGGAATTACAACTGGCGGTGCCTGGGGATCATAGGGAATGCCAGGAATTGAATCTGGGTCGGACACGTGCAAGGCAAATGCCCTACCTGCTGCAATATTGCTCAGTCCCCAGGGACCACATTTCTTAATGAAGCCCATTTGATCTATCTCTTGTCATAGGAACAACTGCTTTAAAAGGCTTATTATCAAGTAACTACTCATTAAGCAATTATTTCTCTATTCAGCATCTTTATAGGTCCTACACATTGGAAATGACTCTTTAAAAAGAACAGGGATGTTGTATCTTGCAATTTGCCCATGTGGCTACAGGGAAAGCAAAATGATTTGCTTAGGAACAACAAAATTGTTGCTGAATTCATCAACAACAGAAGAATTCAAGGAAATGCTCAGTTTGGTCTTCTGTGTTCCTCTCCCACCAAGACCCAGTGCTAACGTTTCCATATTCATGGCAACCACCAGGATTCAGCAACCTGGGCTGGAAAGGCTTTGGGCAGACAGGATGAAATGAGGTTCAAAACTGCTTTGCTCCACTGATGTGGCAAACAGGTGATTATGCTGTTCAGTGGAGTGATTAAAATAACTGTTTTCAAAATTCTGTCAATATGTGTAGATTACCAAATGCCACTGGAATTTAATTAGGTGAATGTCTTCCTGTGTCTCAAATATTGTGGAGGGAGATTTGTGTCTATGATCTGTACAGACCTGTCTTTTAGGAAAGGAACTGACTACCCTGATGAGATCCTCAGATGAAACTTGACTAGGTCATTTGGTTTATGGGAGGGTAATTTATATTGCAAGGAATTTTAAACATAAGTTATTGAATAGCATATAATTAGGTGAATGGTGTAGAGAAATGTGAGTTAAGGGATTAGTCTGTCTTCCACAGTGAAATGTTGAAGTTTTAAAGCCTCTTAGGTAAAATAAAAATGCATAGACGTTACAGATCTGGATAAGCCACACATTTGTTTTCCATATTGTGATAACACATTTATGATAAACTTAGATACGTTAAGAAGAAAAGAAGATGTTTTGGGCTGGAGCGATAGCACAGTGGGTAGGGCGTTTGCCTTGCATGCAGCCGACCCGGGTTCGATCCCCGGCATCCCATATGGTCCCCCAAGCACTGCCAGGAGTAATTCCTGAGTGCAAAGCCAGGAGTAACCCCCTGAGCATCGCTGGGTGTAACCCAAAAAGAAAAAAAAAAGAAAAGAAGATGTTTTAACAAGAAAAGAAAAAATAATCTTAGTAAACGCCCTAGGGGTGTGACTCACTAGAGCAGATGCCGCATGTATGAGGGCCTAGGTTCAATTCCCGGCACCACCAAAAAATTGTCAAATGTATGGGTCTGACAATATTGACTTAAGAGATGTATTAGTTTATAACTTGCTAGTTTGACAAAGTGTGACCATGTTCGTGGCTTAAAAATAATACATACAGGGCTGGAGAGATAGCACAGAGGGTAAGGCATTTGCCTTGCATGTGGCCAACCTGGGTTCAACTCCCAGCATCCCATATGGTCCCCTGAGCACCACCAGGGGTAATTCCTGAGTGCAGAGCCAGGAGTGACCCTGTGCATCGCCAGGTGTGACCCAAAAAGCAATAATAATAATAATAATAATAATAATAATAATAATACATACTTATTGCAAATGATAATGTCCAAAAGTATAGCAGGGAAGGGAGAGAGGGAAAGAGCGGGGGGCGAGGAGAGAGAGACAGAGAGAGACAGAGAGAGAGAGAGAGAGACAGAGACAGAGAGGGAGAGAGACAGAGATGGAGAGGGAGAGGGAGGGAGGCAGGCAGGGGTTGGGGGCAGGAGAAATATGTAGGATATTGGTGGTAGGAAATGTACATGGTGGAGGGATGGGTGTTGGAACATTGTATGACTGGAACTCAATCATGAAAGTTTTGTAACTGTATCTTATGGTGACATGGTGATTCAATAAAAATTTTTCAAAAATTCTTAAAAAGTTGAAAATATAATATAGCAGGTCAGGTGCTAGCCTTGCTTGCTGACCTGAGTTTGATCCCTGAAATTACTTATGGTCCCTCAAGTCCCTCCAGGAATGATCCCTGAATACAGAGTTAGAAGTAAGCCCTGAGTATAGCCTGGTGTGGCCCCCAAAGCAAAAAAAAAAATTTTTTTAAATACATGTAGGTAAATAATGCATGCTTGTTACTTAACACTTCTTTAATTCAGAAATGAACATGAGATTCACAGGGATAAAACAGGCTGGCTCAGGCTACATTAATTTTGGAGGATCTAGAGGAAAATCTCTTTTCCCTTTTAGAGCTCCCTTTTTGTCTGGGCTTATGGCCCCTTCCTCTGTAAAGCAGGCAGGACTATATCTTTGTTACCATATCCGCATTTCACATGGTTCTCAGAACATAGGCAAGAAAGGTTGCCAGCAATTACATACTCTTGTGATTAGATGAAGTTCACACTGATAATTCAGAAAAATCATTCTGTCTCAAATTCCTTAGCTTTAATCACTCTGCTGAGTCCACTTTGTCCTAAAAGGTAACACGTTCACTCATTGCAGGAGTTTGGATGTGGACATTTTTGGTGGAGAGCACATTATTTTATTGACCACAGAGCAGGTGATTTCTAAGAAAAGTTAAAAAAAATATAAGCCCACTTCTTTTAATGTAGTAGCACTGTAATGTAGTAGCACCGTAGCACTGTTGTCCCATTGTTCATCGATTTGCTCGAGGGGGCACCAGTAATGTCTCGATTGGGAGACTTGTTGTTACTGTTTTTAGCATGTCGAATATGCCACAGGGAGCTTGCCAGGCTCTGCTTTGCGGGTGAGATACTCCCGGTAGTTTGCCAGGCTCTCCGAGAGGGATGGAGGTATCGAACCCGGGTCAGCTGCGTGCAAGGCAAACGCCCTGCAATGTAGTATACTCTTGTATTTCTAAAAATCATACCATGATAGTTGATAACATAAAGTCACGGTCAACTGAAAGAGCAATATGATATTTCATTATGAAGAAATAGGCAATTGTTATTTCACTTTGCCCCCTTAAAGTGCCATTTTTAATCAATTGAAGTTTAAGGTATGATTGATTACTTAGAAGAGCTGATAGCAATGAAGCTTCAAGGTTAGCAGTTCACATTCAAAGAATAAGTTTCTTATCCTGAGATAAACCAAAGTTTACCTAGAGGTTTTAGCAGTGATTTTTCATGAAAGGCAAGTTCGCTTGACTTCATGTTTCCTAGGCTCTGGAAAAGCCATGGCTTTCTCTTGGCTCACACTAAATGTAAATAAAACCATGCGACTTCCAGTGTTCCCCTAAGCTAGCCGGTTATGGATATTTGCAAATCTGTCAGTTCTTAAACTTAAACAGTTCTTTGATTTCCTCCTTTATACCTCCAACATTTTTTGTTTACTGTCTGGAGAAATCGGTTCTTGTAGACTTTGAACCAGTCTTATCAGGCTTCTGCTGTGAGGAAATGAGGTGCTCCTCCCTCCCACAGCCTCAGATTCTGGGCTGGGCTTGCTTCCAGGCAGAAGGAAGCAGATGTCCTTCACAGAAACCAGCCCTGCAAGCATTGTCTTAGAAGCAGGGCTAGATAGATTTTAGCAACCACTGCTATGTGAATGTAAACAGTAACATTTTGCTTTCACTGATCTTTCAAAATGTAATGAGAAGCAGCCAGTTTGGGAGAAATCTGCAGTGAAGCAAGAGCAAAAGAATAGGACGGGGCATTAATATGACCACTAACTGAGTTTAAACCAGCATTAATATGACCACTAAATGAGTTTAAGTCAGCAGTTACCAAAGGAAGAAACCAACTCCTGGGCCAGGTATGACTCCAAAACAAAACCACAAAAAGTTACCCTTCTGTGAAGGTTTAAGTTACACCTAGTGGTGCTCAGGGTTTACTCCTAGCGCTGTGCTCAGGGATCACCAACCCTGGTGGACTTTATACCGTCCCAAGGTTGACTGCTTACATGGCCAGCACCTTAACCCGTGTACTATCTCTTCAGCCCATGTGCATAGTTAAACCACACATTGCCCTTAAGGCAGAGTTATAGATCGAAGAGGGCACCAGTACTTCCAATTGCCAGGCACTTGCATGGGCCCCGGTACACTGGGGTATTTATGGGCAAACCATTTTGGTTTGAGTGGGCTCAGGAGGGGCAGAACTCTCAGTGTGAGTACCATAAAAGATGCGTTGTTTGTCCTCCCAAGTTAATAACCTTGGTCTCTTCACCAAGACTCTTGGTGAAACTATCAGGCAAGAGATGCGCTTTGTTTGCAATAGGAGTTGCATTTCATGCTGCAAGAGAAGCAGCAAGTCCTGAGAGGGGCCATCAGGGAAAGAAAAACCACCATTCTCTTAAGGGTGACTGCAAAGGAACAGTTTTCTCTCTCTGATGACAAGCCTACCTCTGAGTCCAAACCTCTTGAATTCGGTTTTGTTTTCTTGTTTTGTTTCTGATTCTTTGACTACACCCAGCTGTACACAGGGTCGACTCCTGTCGCTGTATTCAGGGATCGCTCCTGGTGGAGTTCAGGAGATTTTATGGCATCTAGATCAAAACTTGGGTCTGCTGCATGCAAGGCAAACACCCTCCCAGCTGTATTATCTCTTTGTTCCAATGTTCTGAATTCTACCTCTATATGCTCCCTGGCTTTCAGTCTGTGAGCTAATAAATGGGGAGGGGGGTGGGTGGTAGTAGTGTTTTCTTTTTTACCTCAAGTAGACTTGATTCTACATATTGCATTTTATGCCAAAATACATTTCAAGAGCTTGGAACATTTTTTCTAGATCAGTTAAATGAGTATTTCATTTATGTATTTACTGAATCACCATGAGATAATTATAAAGCGTTCATGATTGAGTTTCAGTCATACAATGATTAAACACCCGTACCTCCATCAGTGTATGCTTCCTGTCAACAATGTCCCCAGTATCCCTCCCACCATCCCCACCCTACCCCAACCCCTACCTTAATGCAGGCTCTTTCCTTTTATTCTCTCTCTCTACTTTGGGGCATTATAGCTTCTTATTGCCAGTCTTTCATTTTTGCTCACGGCATTAAATAATACTTAATTGTTGATATAGTAGAAACCTTTTTTGAAGAATAGTGATGCTATTAAGGAACTTCAAAAATTAATATTTGTGTACCTATACCTTCGTTATAATCTCAAAAATAACGAAAAATTGTTTAAAATAAATAAAAGTGTTTAACCTTTGGGGAAAAAAAAGAAAGTTACAAGTTCCTAAAATTACATTAAAGGATCAAATCTTCTAACCCAATAGCATTAAAAAGCACAAAACAGTTTGTGCCGCAATTCATCCCTCCCGCCACCTCTTCCTTTCTATCTCTATCTCTTTCTCCCCGCTGCCCTGCTCCCACAAGGGGACTGGGACACAGGGCCTCACACGTGTGAGACATGTACTCTGCCACTTTGACACATCCCAGGCCCAGAAGCTTATTTATTTCTTTCCAGGATTTACTTCAATTGGTTCATGCAACCTTCAGAAAAAAATTCTTCCTAATAACTGACTCATCAGCATCATTTTATAGTTGGGAAAACTAAAGCTTAAACCTAATGCTTCCCAGTTATTAATGGTGCTGGATTTCTTATTGATTGTGAGGGATCGTAAACATTTGCCATTTCTACCAGACCATATTAGTGACAATAGTACTGATAAATGCCCGTAACGAAGATATCAATGGTTTCACTTACAATAGTGACGCTATTTCTTGTACACCTCTTTTTGAGTTGCAGTCTCTAGCATCTTTAATGATTAGTGTTCTTTCTTTTTCAGTCACTTCAGTAACTGTCTAATCTCAAGCAAATTAAGAATTATCTATTTTGTGCCTATTTGCTAAGTGTGTGCTTATGTTTTCTTTATTCTAACTTTTATTCTATATGCTAATCGTAGATCACTATGACAATTAGGAACCTGAACCAGTTTGTGTAATTAGGAGGGGGAGAAAGAATTGACCATTAGCTCTGGGTCTCAGGAGGAAATATTAGGGTCCTGAAGACACAGTGAAGTGTCCAGCAAACAGCAGAAGAGATGGGATTTCTCTGTAGTTGACCCTCTCCTATGTTAAGGCAAAATTATTGCTGAGTGGGAGGAGATGAAATGTTCCCCTGGGAATTCAGTCTCCCTTAACTCAGTTTTACTAAGTTTTCCCTGCTATTCAGATTCCAAAACCAGCAGCTGATTTCCATTCTTCATTCTCCATAACAGTTAACACCAGGGTGACCCTGCCATATGGAAATCTTCTCTCTTTTGGTTTCCTCCTATTCATCTCAGAGAAAAAGCAGTCAACATTTCAGTGACCTCTGAACAATGTGATTGGCACGCATCCACAGTCAGATCCTGGCTTTAATCCATTAGTAGAACTTCCATCCTCATTTTCTTGCCCATTGACTGCCTAATAAAGTCAGAGATAATATAAAATCACTCTCTCATTCTCTCAGAAGGCAGAAAGAAGGAACACTGACGGCTCATCTTTGTCTTCCTGTATTTTCCTCCTTTCTGGATTTTTCATCCAGTTAAGCTGGCTGGTAAAGTCTTCATGAATTTAAGGGTTCTCTTCTGTCCTGCTCCGTCCGTACTCACGGTCAGTGTCTTGCCTGGAACTTCTGCTAAGATAGTGATCCCCAGATGGGAAACTTCAACTCTGACTTCTGTCTTGAAATCCTGACCCATATTCCTCATCTCTGGCTGGAAACCTTTATTTCCATATGCCTCAGATCTCTCAAACACAACATGTCCAAAGTTTAACTGCTCCAAATATTCCGCCCTAGTTTGGCTTCTTGGTTAATATTGCCACTCATTTTGCAAAAATGCCTTTTAATGAAATTAAGTTAGTCATAGGCAAACTTCCTAGTTTAATTGACATCCTCATGCTATAGGAATATTGAATGCTGTAGCAACAGGAATGTGAAAGAGGGCCAAAAAGAAGTTTTAAAATTAAAGTCAACGTGAGATTGTCCTTCTCCTGGTTTGCTTCATTTAACTTAATTAATTAATTAACTAACAATAATCTCCCAGTTTTATCGTGTTACAGCACCATAGGGAAGAATAAGTAAAGAGAGGCTTCTAAAATCTCAGGGCTAGGATGAATGGAGACGTTAATGAGACCCGCTCGAGAAAATCAATGATCAACGGGATGATGATAATGATAATGATGATGATGATGATGATGATGATGATGATGATGACAGAAAATTGCATGATTTCTCACTTACATGTGGCAGAGAGAAAAACTGGATTAGGAAATATAATATTTTACAGGGGAGATGCCTAGATAACCCTTAGCCCTGGTATATAGGGAGCAGAAGGACAGAGAAGGAAAGAAATCAGGGGAAAAGAAGAGATGGAGATAGATGTGAAGCGACAGGAAGCAGAGGCCAAGGGGATTAAGTACACCAATGTTGTAAAGGAGTGGGATAACTAAATATTCAAATCTCAGAGTGAAAAACACTGAAAACAAGAGATCCAATCTTCAACCAAGTTAAGAAATGTGCCCACCAGTGTGTCAGGCTGAGGATGTTGTGGCAGTGGGGGGTGGAGGAAGGAACCTGGGAGCCCTGGTAGAGGGAAGAAGACATAGATGGTGGGATTGATGCTGGAACAGAGTATGTCTAAAACACACTATGAATAACTTTGTAGACCTGGTGCTTTTATAAAACATGATTTTGTTATAAAATCAAGTCATTTGGGTGGTTAAAAAAATATATTATCAATTTCTGCTCCTAAGTGACAATCAAGATCCCTGAGCTTTTTCTTCTTTTTCCACATAACTTCTTCACATTCCCCCTTCTTCTGCCAGGGGAAAATGTCTTGGAGGCAAGGTTGATGAGGACTGCAGGCAGCCACAGTCTGATCAGGGCTTAGATTTGAAATGTCTTCTCACACCAAGTCCTTATCATGAGACACACTGGCTCCTCTTTCCTTGTTTCCCTTTAAACAGTTTGCTCACTTTTTGGAATAGAGTTGGGCTTTATCTTCAGTTTCCACCGAAATGTTGGAGAGTGAAGCAGACAACTAATTTTCAATGGTTCTATCCATACTCAGGGAAAATATGAGTACATCAGAGCACAGAGTCCTGTCTGGGTCATGTTGACCAGGACTTTATTGTTTGTCCATTCACATTTAGGGAGAGAATATTTCTCTTGAAACTTTAGATATTATGATGGCCCAAACTTTAATTTTCTAAAGGAAAAGAAGTAAAATTTTCCAAACTCTCATCTTTTTTTCGGTCCTAATTTACATTCTTAGACAACTGCCAAATAAAAGAGCTTTAAAAGATGACTATAAGGTGAGTGAGTGAGCAAGAGACAGTGAGAGAGACAGAGACAGAGAGAGAGGTGGGGAGAGAGAGATGCTTGCTTTGCATATAGCCAAAGGATTCGTTACCTAGAACCACATATGAAATTAGCCATGAGTAAGAGCTTAGCACCACTGGATAAGTCCCAGAAAAATATGAACAAGCAAAAAGACTACAACCTTGGTCTTCATTGATTAAAGTAAAATCTTCATTATCATTGTCTGCTTCTCTTATTCCTTCTTTTATACTTCCTTCCAATTATATATAAAACCTTTTAGTTCTGCTACCCAAAAGTCTCTTGCATCTGGTTGGTATGATATACTCCAGGAACTTGACATTTTCCTTTTTATTTTTGGTTTGGAGGCCTCAGCTGGGCAGTGATCAGAGGCTATTCCTGGGCTGGGGCTTTAGGGTTGCTCCCAGAAGTGCTTGGAGGGCCATATTGTACAGGGGGGTTGAACCCCAGAGTCCTGCATATGAAGCATACACTCTAACCTTTGAGTTTATCTCTGGTTCTTAGTATATTCACTTTTTCAGAATACCCACCTTCTGATCTTTGAACATTTTGCAGTATCTTACTGTTCCTTATAAAGTTCTTGCCATTTGACTACCACTGGTATCCACTGATTCTTTATCCTGAATAGCCACTCACACTCTTCTTTATCTTGAAAAACTTATCCTACAGGCTCCAATTAAAAGGGGCAAGAGAAAAGGAAAAAACAAACCATTGATTTGATCATTTTATGATACTTTCTTACTATACATTCTAAGAAGGACAAGAATGATATCTATTACCCTAGAAAATGTATAATATCTTTGACTTCATATCATATTAAAGAGTAAATGGCCAATGTAAACAAGTGTATTTGATACTAGAAAGACAGTGCTACTGCTATTAGCACTCAAAAAGTACTTAGGTACAAATCTAACAAACAGGTATGCAATCTGTACAACAGAAACCTAACCCAATTGCAAAATTGCAGGGCAGATTAAAATAGCACTACAGAAGCCTTGAAAAATAAACAGACTAAAATCACAACTCAATAAGACAGTAGTTTTAACCTAGGCTAGTTGAGTTCCTGTGAAAATAACAATTAAAAGATGAATATTCCTTATAAAATATAAATATAATTTATAGCCTAATTACATAACATTCAAAATGTCCAGGATACCAAAATGATTAAAATTTAAGGGACCTGAATAACTCCCAGGGGGAAAAAAATCACTCTAAACCTGAGATACCACTTTGTTGTTCCTTTTGTTATTTGTTCTGGGCCAGACCAAAGGGTGCTAGGAGCTCAGGAGACCATATGTGGTGCCAGGGATTGACAGAGCCAGCTGCAAGCAAGGCAAACAACTAAAACCTCCTACACTATCTCTCTGGCATATGAGACACCATATATTTTGGAATTGTCATAGACTTACTACCTGCAATTAGAACCATCCTATGAAGTGACAGCAATTATCTGGGAATGAACCGAACTACACATAATCATACCAGGTAAACAGAAACTGATAATGCAAATGCAAATTTCATTCCTAAAAAAAAAAACTAAGTGAGATAGGCAGTACATTGGATATGACAGAAGACCTAGTTAAGTTGAATCAATTAGGATGAAAAACACAGTTAGTTGTGCCTTAAATTGTATATGCATATGCCACAATTCTGAACTATAATGAAGAAATAAAAATCAATGACAAACAGAAAACAAAAAACAAAGCACCAAGTGTGTGTATATATATATATGGATCTGATTATATATAATTTTTCTTTATATAAAATATTTTGGAATAAAAGGAATCAGTGATGAAATTAAAGGTTATCAAGAAAATAATACATTGTATAGAGACCACCTGTGTAAATGAGGTTAATTTAACTGATGCCCACAAAAGTTTAATGGCTTTGGTTCTTTAAAAAAAATTAATTAGTTTTGGGTTTTGAGCCACCTCTGGAAATGTTCAGGGGTTACTCCTGTGTCTGCACTCAAAAACTAGTGCTAGTGGTGCTCATATGGGATGTCAGGGATTGGACTCAAGTTGTCTACATGCAAAGCAAGCACCCTACTCACTGTACTATTGCTCCTGCCCTATGCCTTTGGTTCTATATAGCCATAGAGGGTGAAGTACTAATCTTGTAATTGAATATAGAATAAAAATTCATTATAAGTTTAGAAGAAAGTAAACAAAAACCTAAATTAATAAAAGATAACTGAATGGGAAAAAGCAGGATAATTATTTGGAAAATAATAGCTTATAAGTTAGATAATGCATTGTCGACCTAAATTTTAAAAGTATTATAATTTTTAAAGGATCATTATTTTATAACATTAGCAATGAAAATGAGAAGTAAAATGAGCATAGAATGAATGAATAAGAGAATAGCATGTTAAATATGATGCAAAATTATTTTAATTTTCAATTTTGAGTTGGGGGGATGTAAATCTATAGTGATTAAGAGGGAGGATAAAGTAAAGTCCAGGTGGGAATTTGGGGGTTTTGATACTGATTTGCTCAATATAGAGTCATAAAATTAAAAAGAAACAACTAGTGGGCAGGACAGATAGTGCAGTGGGTAAGGTACATGCTTTGCATACAGGTGGCCCAAATTTGATTCCTGGCACCACCTGTGGTTCCCCCAAGCACTGCCAAAATGATGGTAGAGCACAGAGCCAGTAGAAAGCCTTGAGCACACCTGGTACAGGCCCCTTGCCACACCTGAAAATAGACAACTTTAAAGGTCAGAGCAGCAATGAAACCATTAGCTCTTCTCTGCTCCAAACTTAATGACAATAAATAATGATGAATACATAAGCAGTACAGTGTAGAACATCCAATAATTTTATAAGACTTTTTGTTTCAGGATATCAGAGTTTCCAGTTATCAGAGTTTATAAAAACAATGTGCAACATCCTTTCCTTTTTATTTCCTTTCTTTTTCCTTTTCCCTTTCCTTTCTCTGCATCTGGATATACCCAGCTATGCTCAGGGCTTACTCCTGTCTTTGTACTCAGGGAATCACACCAGGTAGTGCTCAGGGGGTGGCGTGAGGGAGGGCGGCTTCTGTTTTTGCTTTGAATGATCATTTCAACATAATGAAAATTTTGAACAAGAAAGCACTGAAAAGAAACTAAATCCACTGCACTTAGAAATTTATAGCTGACCTTTAGAAAGAATATACTGGCTGGAGAGATAGTACAGGATTAAGGTACCTGTTTATACATAGCTAATCCTGGTTCAATTCTCATTATTGCCCATTACTCCCTGAGTAGCCCTATGGATGTTGCAGTATCTGGAAGCTAATAACTGTGATTTATTGACAAACATAAAAATTATATTGTCCATCTCAGTGGTACCTGAAAGGAATTTGTTTAAATTGATCATTGTACCAAGTATAACATAAAAAATTACTGCAATATAAATTGATGTTTACATTCTTTTTTTTAAATTTTTATTTTATCACCATGTGGAAAGTTACAAAGTTCTCAAGTTTATGTCTCAGTTATACAATATTCAAACACCATCCCTTCACCAGTGCCCATATTCCACCACCAAAATCCCCAGTATACCCCCCACCCCCGCCCCCCACCCCCAACTGTATAACTGATGAATGTCACTTCATTTTCTCTTTACCTTGATTACGTTCCATATTTTAACACAAAACTCACTATTGTTGTGGGAGTTTCCCCCCAGATGTTTACATTCTTGAGTTATATAAGTGCCAAACCAAAAGCCAACATTATACACAGCAAATACTGATAAAGCAAGATAATATCCCAGTATAGCTGGGCATAAACAAAGAATATTATTAATAAAGTCATTTAAATTGATTCTGAAAGGATATTCTGCAAATTTGAAAAATGCCTAATAAAATCGCACTAAATTGGGAAAAAAACAGATGTTTTCATTTTTTGCTGTTGATTGCACAGTTGATTAATGTAAGAGAATAACCTAAATGTTGAAGAATGACAAAACACTAAGAAAGTTCAGTTAGAGGTCTATGATAGGGTTTGAATATTCAGTTAGTAATCTTTATCTTGTCCAAAGGGTTTAAAGCAAATGAGAAAATGCTATTACAAATTAAAATAAATATGTATAATATGCTCTGCCCCAAGCAGATCCCAGGCAGCCAAAAACCTCCAGAACCCAACCACAGCCATGCTCAAGGCCACTCTCCACATGCTCAGATGAGCCTCATCCATGAAGGAACTGACAGAAAAACCCAGGATGAGGGACCGTGGCTGAGATCTACAAGCCTGCTCTGATTGGGACTGGGCCTCTTTCACCCAGATCCCCAGTTTTCCATAGCTTGGCAGTCATATCCACAAACTGCTGCCCCCCCCATGCCATGTAATCTCATCAACAACCAAGAACCAGAGACAATAAAACAAAGCTCACAGAAGAGAGCAACACAATTTTTTTGGAGCGCTTTATTTTTATTTTATTTTATTTTATTTTATTTTATTTTATTTTATTATTTTTATTTTTTCCCACATGGCAGAGCCTGTCAAGCTACCCGTGACATATTTGATATGCCCCAAACAGTAACAACAACATGCTCTTCATGTTCCTGGAATGAGCAGATGCCATTGGACTACACTAGCACTCGACAGGGACAAATGAAGACATTACTGGCACTGGATCAAGCAAATCGATAAACAACGGGATGACAGTGATACAGTGATGTATAACATGCAAATAAGCATGTAGATAAGCATGTGAAATGTGTAAAGTCTATATAAAGAAAATTGTAGAACTCAAGAAAGTGTTATGCAAATAATCTTGAGCTAATGTAAAGACATCCCTGTTCTTGAGTAGTCTCAATATTAGTTCTCCCAAACTTACTCTTTAAATTTAATGTACTTACTAATTTAATGTAACTTACTCTTTAAATCTAATGGAAATGTCTGCAGAAATTTGGGACAGTCGTCAAGATTCAAGATGATTTCAAGGTCAAAATAAAAAAGTAGACACAAAAATCTGTGAAATAATGCCTTCAGTGATTTAATATCTTCATCACTTATAAGATTAATCATACAGGTTGCTATGACTAAAAAATTTAGATGGGGATATGGCATGTGGTAGAACACATGCTTTACATGTGGTGAGCCCTGGGTCTATCCTTAGCACCAAAACAAAACAAAATAGCTCTAGCTTATTAAGAAGCCAGATCAGTGGAATGCAATACAAAACAAATAAAGGAAGTAATACATATGGAAGAGATGCCTTCAGACACCTCGCCAGACCGAACCTCATATCTGGAGCACCCTGGAGGGAGAGGTGAGTCCCACCATTTGCCATAACAGAGCCCTGACAGTCAAAAGCCTCCAGAATCCAATCACTGTCATTCTCCTGGCAAACTCCACAGGCTCAAATGATCCTCATCTATCAGTGAATCTGCTGAATAAATCAGGTGTGCAGGTTTTGTGACCAAAATATCCAAGCTCTCATGGAGTTGGGGAGGATCAACCTCCCCTGATCTCCCGTTCTTCCCTGAGCCTACAGTCATACCCACAATCTACCTCTGGGACCATATAAGCTCATTAGGCGGCCATGATCCAGAGATTCACAAATAAATCTTGGAAGAGATCAATAAGGTACAAAGATGCCTTCAGACCCTGGAGTTATGATCCAGTTAAAAATTTAATTCCAGCTCTATCACCTTACTTAAAATTTTAGAGCACCTCATACTCTATACCACTGATGGACCAGGAGTAGCATAGATTGGATAGAATGTAGAGTTGAAGGCAACCAATCTCAATTAAAAAATTATTAGCACACAAGGCTCAACCTATAACAATATGCTAGTAATCTTATACATAAGGGCTCAGTAGTTCCAGGGGTGAGATACAACAATATTCACACACTTTCTTCTAAGGAAACCTTTTTTTGATTATTTTTAGAGAATTATTCATAACATGCAATACAAAATTATTTAGGACCTGCTATTGGGGTAGGCTTGGGTTGTGGTAGGGAAAATTTGAAATAATGGTGGTGGGAAGGTGTAACGGTGGTAGGATTGGTGTTGGAATACTGAATGTAATTATTGTGAACAATTTTATAGACATAAAATTAAATTTTAAAAAAAGTAATGCATAGGGGCTGGAGGAATAGCACAATGGGTAAGGCTTTTGCCTTGCACTCGGCCAACCCGGGTTCGATTCCCAGCATCCCATATGGTCCCCTGAGCACTGCCAGGGCTGCCAGGGGTAGTTCCTGAGTGCATGAGCCAGGAGTAACCCCTGTGCATTGCTGGGTGTGATCCAAAAAGAGAAAAAAAATAAGTTAAAAACAGTAATGCATATATGGAAACAGTACCATAATTTCTAAGCATTAG
This sequence comes from Sorex araneus, assembly GCF_027595985.1. Taxonomy (NCBI): domain Eukaryota; kingdom Metazoa; phylum Chordata; class Mammalia; order Eulipotyphla; family Soricidae; genus Sorex; species Sorex araneus. Next base: position 30,818,937 of record NC_073307.1, on the reverse strand, counting down.
TAAAATATTATGCAATAACTGCTTTGACAATAGGTTAAATACTTGGAAAGAATAAAGCTGAACTCCTACATTACTACTTCAATTTTTAAAATGTCCCTGTTCCCTTTTAAGACTTAATTTGTTCTTGGTATATACAGAAAGATACACTATTCTTACTAGTACTGGCATGATCTGGGGTGGAAGGAAAATCAGTCTGGATTATCACTTCCCAGAGATGGTGTTTTAACTATTACTTTTGGGATATGTTCAAATAATGTGTATGAAAGGGACAATCTCAAGTTTTTTCCTTTTGAGCTTGGATATTGGTGCCTCCTGGTGGTCATAAAGAGAAAGTGAATCACATGTTGGAGTTGGTGGTGGTGGCAGGGTTGAGAAGGATGAGAACAGTCACATCCAGAAAAAAACAGTAGTTCATGTTGTGTAGAGAGGTTGACAGCTTCAAGAGTGTAAAAACTAAGGCACGCCGAGGGGCGCGTGCACTCTCGGGCTCTCTGGGCGGCTCTGTCTCACCACCCTCGTTCGGTGATCTGGAACCGCAGTGTGTGGACTGGATCAGGACGGCCGGTGGTCAAAGACAGGCGAAGGAAGAACGAGGACCAAGCTGGTTGCTGATTAGTTTCCGTTTATTCAATCTTTCTCATCTCCCGCATTCCCAGCTCCATCCTCTCTCTGGATCAACTGCTGCCTCTTTCCATCTCTCTCCTCCCTTTTTCCTCTCTCACCCTTGCCCCTAGGTTACACCCAGCCAGGTAGCAAAATCAACATAATAAAGCTTTTGGGGTACTAGGAAGCAAGTGCAGCTGAGGCTTAATTCAAGAGAACAGATGCCCAGGAAGTAAATATCATTGAGAGTCAATAACTCCCAAGTTACAGAGCATAGCATTGTCTTCCTGTGTCCATACAAAACAGGACATTGCTCTGAATTAACTACGCAAAGGACTTAAGGAGAAGAGAAAAACAATATTTACAAGTTAACAGAGTACAAGGAAAGAAGTTACAAATAAGAATAGGAGCACTGTGATGGGAGTAACCTAATAAACCTAAGCTCCCTGCCACAAGGCTGAACGGACAAACTAATGTTATCCTACACAAAGCCAGGGGTAAATTCTGAGCACAACAGGGTGTGGCCCAAAATGGAATAAACAGTCAAAACAACCTGCATAGACTCTGGGGTGAGGGGTCTAGTCAGAAGTAGAAACCGCCATTGGATTTCAACCCAGAGTGCCTTATGTAACACATGGGTGCATGTGACCGTACTATTTGGTAAATAAGCAGCCATGAAGTGAAGCAAAATGACCATCTTGACATAATAAGATATTTTATCTTTATTTGGAAGTTTTATAAGATTTATTTTTCCAATTAAGGAGTAAAAAATTTGCTTAAGTACAAAAGTAGCATTTTCCTTGTTAAATGCTTATCTTCACTTTTAAGTGGGAGTTTGTCTTGATCATTTCAAAATGGTTTTGTTTACATGGCTAGAGTCCATTAGAAATCCATCTACAAGCTAAATTTCCTTTAGAATTGTGTCCCTCTTATGAAATATTTAAGAGTTGTTTATTTTTATGAAGGAAGTAACCGTGAGATATAAATCAAGTATCACAGTATCTTGAATAAGAACAACTGACATTTATTAAGCACTTACATATTCAGTTGCATAGATAGACTTATGCATGTGTATGTGTTTTATATATTTGTAATCTCACTTATTATAGTCTAACCAACTAGATGCTATAGCTCTTGCTTATTTTACAAATAAGAAAATATGAGGCATAGAGGTGTTATGAATGCAGATTAAAACATTCTGGGTCCTGGAGCTAAGCTTAAAATCTCGGCAGTCTGATTCTCATGGAAATGATCTCATTTATTGTATTTACAAAAAGTGTACGACTTTCTTTGCACTACATATTATGACAATTTGCTGAATAAAATACAGTCCTTTTAAGCAGTGAAAAATATCTTACATTGTGATTTCTGGGACAAATTTTTCCTTCTAAAAGTCTCTAGGCCAAATGGATAAATGGATGTTACCTGAAATTCTGGATGAGAGTTGTAATTTTTTTTTATCTTCTTAAAATACTAGTAACCTTGTGGACCACTTCAGATTGCTTCTATTTACTTATTACTGAATGGAGATGACTTATCAGAATTTTTATGACAGTTCCTTTCTGTGGATAGAAAAGAGAAAAAGCACATGAGCATTTTCAGCCTCTTCTGGAGAAGGTAGAACAAGAGAATGGGAACACTTTAAACAGCTGGACCCACCTGTCTCTGGGGCTCTTACAAATGCATTGTGACACCCAATATGCTGCCAACATGCTATGATTGTTATATTAGTTTCACTTCATGGTGACATATTTGCTGTCTCCAAAACTTGCTAAATACTCTAGAACAATGTTTCTGAAACTTTTTCTGTTTGTTCTCTCCTTCTGACCTTGTTTCTTCCCTACAGCTCCCCTGAACTACCACTTGGTCACCTAGTGTCATTCTGTGGCTCCTGTTTCCATGATTTTTCACCTGTGGTCCCCCTGGAGGACCACATGGTGCTGTGATAACCATTATAATCAAGAATTCCAAGAGTCATACAAAAATGTTTTAGGTTGAACTCAGGTCAGTTTCATGCAAGGCAAACACTTTCTTGCTGTACTATCTCTTGAGCCCATGAAGTGTGTGTGTGTGTGTGTGTGTGTGTGTGTGTGTGTTTTATTTTAATGAGTTTGCTAAGGAGCTGGGGTGGGGAGAAAGATGTTCTCTTGGGTCATTGGTGAAGGGATGGGATGGTGACACTGGTGTGTTTGGAGTTAGAATTCCCAAAACTCTGTAACTAAAAGCTCTGTACATCAGATGCCTTAAAAAAATGAAGTTGATCTCACTATTTGCAGACGACATGATACTATATCTAGAGAAGCCTAAAACCTCTACTAAGAAACTCTTAGAAACAATAGACTTATACAGTAAAGTTGCAGGCTACAAAATCAATACCCAAAAATCCATGGCCTTCATATATGCAAACAATGAGGCAGAGGAAAGGGACATGAAAAAAGCAACCCCATTCACAATCGTGCCCCAGAAAATCAAGTACCTCGGAATCAGCTTAACCAAGGAAGTAAAAGACCTTTACAAAGAAAACTACAAAACGCTACTCCATGAAATCAAAGAGGACATGAGGAAATGGAAACATATACCCTGCTCGTGGATAGGGAGAATCAATGTTGTCAAAATGGCAATACTCCCTAAAGCATTATACAGATTCAATGTGATCCCTATAAATATACCCATGACACTCTTCAAAGAAATGGATCAAGCAATCCTAAAATTCATATGGAATAACAAACGTCCAAGGATAGCTAAAACAATTCTTGGGAAAAAGATGATGGGAGGCATCACCCTCCCCAACCTCAAACTTTACTACAAAGCAGTAACAATTAAAACAGCATGGTACTGGAACAAAGGCAGAGCCGTAGACCAATGGAACAGGGTGGAATATCCCTACACACAACCCCAAATGTATGATCATCTAATCTTTGATAAGGGAGCAAGAGATATGAAGTGGAGCAAGGAAAGCCTCTTTAACAAATGGTGCTGGCACAACTGGACAACCACATGCAAAAAAATGGGTTTAGACCTTGACCTGACACCATGCACAAAAGTCAGATCAAAATGGATTAAAGACCTCAACATTAGACCACAAACCATAAGGTACATTGAAGACAAGGTCGGCGAAACCCTCCAGGATATTGAAGATAAAGGTATCTTCAAAGGTGACACGGAACTAAGCAATCTAGTAAAAACAGAGATCAACAAATGGGACTACATTAAACTAAAAAGCTTCTGCACCGCAAGAGATACATTGACCAGAATCCAAAGACTATCCACAGAATGGGAAAGGATATTTACACAATACCCATCAGATAAGGGGTTGATATCAATGGTATATAAAGCACTGGTTGAACTCTACAAGAAGAAAACATCCAACCCCATCAAAAAATGGGGCGAAGAAATGAACAGAAACTTTACCAAGGAAGAAATACGAATGGCCAAAAGGCACATGAAAAAGTGCTCTGCATCACTAATCATCAGAGAGATGCAGATCAAAACAACCATGAGATACCACCTCACACCACAGAGACTAGCACACATCCAAAAGAACAAAAGCAACCGCTGTTGGAGAGGATGTGGGGAGAAAGGGACCCTTCTTCACTGCTGGTGGGAATGCCGACTGGTTCAGCCCTTCTGGAAAACAATTTGGACGACTCTCAAAAAATTAGATATTGAATTCCCATTTGACCCAGCAATACCACTGCTGGGAATATATCCCAGAGAGGCAAAAAAGTACAATCGAAACAACATCTGCACATGTATGTTCATCGCAGCACTGTTTACAATAGCCAGAATCTGGAAAAAACCCGAATGCCCCAGAACGGATGACTGGTTGAGGAAACTTTGGTACATCTATACAATGGAATACTATGCAGCTGTTAGAAAAAAGGAGGTCAAGAATTTTGTAGTTAAGTGGATGGGCATGAAAAGTTTCATGCTGAGTGAAATGAGTCAGAAAGAGAGAGACAGACATAGAAAGATTGCACTCATCTATGGTATATAGAATAACAGAGTGGGAGACTAACACCCAAGAACTGTAGAAATAAGTACCAGGAGGTTGACTCCATGGCTTCGAGGCTGGCCTCACGTTCCGGGGAAAGGGCAACTCAGAGAAGCGATCACCAACTACATTGTAGTCGAAGGCCATGTGGGGGAAGGGAGTTGCGGGCTGAATGAGGGCTAGAGACTGAGCACAGAGGCCACTCAACACCTTTATTGCAAACCACAACAGCTAATTAGAGAGAGAGAACAGAAGGGAATGCCTTGCCACAGTGGCAGGGTGGGGTGGGGGGGAGATGGGATTGGGGAGGGTGGGAGGGACGCTGGGTTTACGGGTGGTGGAGAATGGGCACTGGTGAAGGGATGGGTTCCCGAACTTTGTATGAGGGAAGTATAAGCACAAAAGTGTATAAATCTGTAACTGTACCCTCACGGTGATTCTCTAATTAAAAATAAATAAATTTAAAAATAAAATAAAATAAAATAAAATAATATGTCACCCTTTGATAGTTAAATTGGGAGGCTTTTAATGTTGAATGAATTCTGGATATAGCATAATCAAGAAAGTCAAAATCTATTAATAATTCCAATATTCTAAGTTAATGGTTATTGTCACATGTCATATTTTCCAGTGATAATGCATAAAGATTGATACCATATGGAGAAAAAGATAATATTCAAAATGAGAAAAATAATCCAAAGCTTTTCTCATGCAGGCTTATTACAATCTTTTTACTCGGTTTCTATATTTTATTTGTAAAAATAAATTTACTGTCTGGTAAAAAAAAATGAAGTTGAACATTTGAATGAAAAGAACATTCATTCAAAAAGTGAGACAAAACCACCAAATACATGCAGGATAAACTATTTTGTATGTAAACTTTTGAAATTCATCAAGCAACTAGAATTAGAGAAATTTGGTGATCACCATGGAAACCATTTAATATGCTCCTTTGAGAGAAGAAAAATGAGTAGAGTACAAAATGACCAAGTGAAAGGTTTGATAACATATAACCAATAAGTTAAGACAGAAATAAAAATCTAAGACTGAAAACTGTATCACTGGCCAAATATTGCCATATGCCTAACTTAGAAAGTACGCTTAAAAATATTTGTAGCATGAATAATAAAGAGTGAATTGGCATGATGTTTGAAGATTTCTAGAGGTCAACAGTAGATTAGATAAATGCCAGATGTAAAAAATATGTAATTAAAATGTGGATGAAACTACTATTGGACTAAAACTGCTTATAGTACTTAGTGTTGAGATACTTATCAACATTGTGGTAGGAATATGAATATGAATTTCTAAGGGATTTTATCAATTTAAAAAAAATATTTAATTAGTGAATCACTGTGAGCTACAGTTACAAACTTATGAACTTTTGCGTTTGCAATTCAGTCATACAGTGATCATTTACCATCCCTCCACCAGTGCCCATTCTCCTCCACCAATGTTCGCAGTATCCCTCCCACCACCCCCACCCCATCCCCCACATCCCTCCCTGCTTCTGCGACAGCGCATTCCCTTTTGTTCTTTCTCCTTTTGGGTGCTGTAGTTTGCAATAGAGGTATTGAGTGGCCATCATGTTTGATCTATAGTCTACTTTCAACATGCATTTTTCAACAGGAATAGATCCTCCCAACATCCTCTACTTGGTGTTCACTTCTCTACCTCAGCTGCCTTTTCCCCCAGCATGTGAGGTCAGTTTCCAAGCTATGGAGAAGACCTCCTGGTCCTTATCTCTACTACTCTTGGGTGTTAGTCTCCCATTCTGTTATTTTATATTCCACAGATGAGTGTGATCTTTCTATGTCTGTCTCTCTCTTTCTGACTCATTTCACTTAACATGACACTTTCCATGTTGATCCACTTATATGCAAATTTCATGACTTCATCTTTTCTAATAGCTGCATAGTATTCCACTGTGTAGATGTACCAAAGTTTCTTTAACTGTTCATCTGTTTTTGGGCACTCCATTTTTTTTCCAGATTTTGTCTATTGTAAACAGTACTGCAATGAACATACATATGCAGATGTCATTTATGCTATACCTTTTGCCTCTTCGGGATATGTTCCCAGGAGTGGTATTGCTGAGTCAAATGGGAGCTCAATTTCTAATTTTTTGAGAATTGTCCATATTGTTTTCCAAAAGGTCTGAACCAGAATCCACAAGGTACATGGAAGACAAGATTGGCAAAACCCTCCACAACATTGAAGCTAAAGGTATTTTCAAAGATGATACACCACTGGCCAAGTAAGTGAAAACAGAGATAAACAAATGTGACTATCTTAAACTAAGAAACTTCTGCACCTCAAAAGAAACAGTGACCAAAGTACAAAGACAATCTACAGAATGGGAAAGGATATTCACCCAATACCCATCTGATAAGGCGTTGATATCAAGGACATACAAGGCACTGGTTGAACTCTACAAGAAGAAAACATCCAACCCCATCAGAAAATAGGGGGTGGAAATGAACAGAAATTTTCTCAAAGAAGGAATCCAAATGGCTAAAAGACACATGAGAAAATCCTCTGCATCACTAATCATGAGGGAGATGCAGATTAAAAGAACAATGAGATATCATTTCACACCACAGAGACTGACCCACATCCAAAAGAACAAAAGCAACCAGTGTTGGCACGGATGTGAGGAGAAAGGGACTCTCCTTCACTGCTGGTGGGATTTTATCAATTTTTGACAAGACTCATTTAATCATAATAATTAAAATAATAAATGATAAAATAATTTTGACAGTTCATAACTGAGTTTGTCCCACCTATATGACCAAACATTTGGCAAAGTGAGTGTCCAGCCTACTTATTGCAACTTTATACAAGATTAGAAAACTTGAAAATGAAGTATGGAACATTTCTATAAAAATTGCACTCCATGGTAATAATGATAATGATGTAGTTGTTTATAAATTGATATGGAATATATTAAATATTTATAGATGAAAATATCAAACAAGTTTCACAAGGCTTAAGGTGCCACATTGCTAGAAAGAAGTTAAAATGGAAAGGTATGCTTTTTTATTTTTATTAAATCACAGTGAGATACAGTTACAAAGCTTTCATGATTTTGTTTCAGTCATACAATGATTCAACACCCATCTCTACACCAGTGGTTAAAGCCAAGGCACTGCATATAGTTCCCTTCTCACCCAACTTCCATGCCAGATTTGTTATTCCAATTATCCCAATTGTCAGCTAGAGTTTATTCTCTAATAATCCCTGTCTGCCTGCTCAGCAGAAGAAAGGCATTCTCAGTGCTCCTAGTACTTTTAGAAAACATAGTGGTGTGGAGAGTATTGTACTTAATCTTCTGGTGAACACAGTTATCTGCTATTTTCTAGAACAAGTATATACTTGATTCATTCAAGTATGCTACATTTCCTTTGTCAACAGTACCAAGGTAGTTCTAGTGCATTCACTTCATTAGGACTCCTTTCATGAATTATTACAAGTATATGAATTCTAAGCCAGGAAAGAATATCTTCTATCAGCATTAGGGAGATGTATTCAGTTCTATTTCTGCCTTGGTATAATGCTCTCAGTTTAATATTGTCAGGAATATTCTTGGTTCCTGCTTTCACCCATTTCCTGGTCCTACAGACCCTTACGTGAATACTCTTTTATTTTTTAGTTGAGTCAGAAATTTCCCAATTGAACTATGTTGAGGGTTTTGTCCTAGTTTGTTATTAATCAGGAATCAGAGAATAATGTAGAATCTGAGGTGGGTGAGTTTTTTCTTGCCTAGTATATGTCTTAACTGAGACTTGTATAAGCTGTGTGTGGGGGGGAGGGTGGAATGATATTCCCCAACCTGTTTACATTTGTGGGTCCATCTTCTCCTTTTAAAATTCTTGAGAGAGAATACTTAGGAGCAAGTCCTAAGCTCAGATATGATCGTCAAGCATAACCTTGGCACGGGGACTAAATTGTTGATCAGAGAATAGGTATGAAAGCTCAATATGGGGTCTGGCTTTGATACTCCCTGAAATACATCTAAAACTATTTTGTCATGAAGATACTTGTGGAATCATTTTTTATCTGAACATTGCACTGAGAAAAACGTTGTTAAGCAACCTTGCATCTGCAGATCCCTGACACCGCATATAGTTCCCTTCCCACCCAAAGCTGCTTTAAATGACCCCTGTACCAGGAGTAGCCCCTGAGCACTGCCTGGTGTGGCCCCAAACAAGTTTTTTTCTAAAGTAAGGAATAACACTTATTCCTATTTTCATGACATAGGCAGTTGGGAACTGTGTAGTTGTAGGAGCCTTAGTTTTTGTTTTTAGCTATGTCTGCTATTATATTCTGGGTATTAATACTAATAAAATGAAAAGCCAGTGAAAAAGACTTTGAAGTAATATCCAATTAGGTTTTATAATGTTTGAATGATCATAAAACAAAGATGATTTTTAAAAAAATATTTCTAGTTGAAATTATTACAGGAGGTCAATTTTTTTCATAACTTCTTAATCTTTTTGTTTTTGGTCATTATTTTTGGTCATGATTCACTTTCAGCAGTTATCAGTGCATCTGCATCAGTACCTATTACAGTGGTCAAGAGTCTGGGATTGACATGGATTTTTATAAATTCATAAGTTGTGCTTTGCCTTCAAGAAGCTGGGGTTCAAATAAGGGTAGGTCCTGTGGTCAGGATAGGAAGTGTAAGAGGAGTGCACTCTGAGGCTATATGGAATACAATAATAAAAATCCGCTTGACATAAAAATTTTAGCTAATGGGTAGGACCTGCTATATTGCTTCCTTCGTACCATTATTTTTGGTGGATAGAAAATAGGGACTCCAAAAGAAATTCAAACTAGCAATTTAATTTTTTCACTGTTAATTTGACCACCCAATTATACTCTGACTGGTTATTTATTTTTCACCTTCATGCAGTTAACAACTTTGATAGTTTCTCAGTGTTGGATATTAACCTCAAGTGTTTTAGGCTTCATCAGTGAATTGCCCCTTTTCCTCCCCTCAGAGAAGCTGAAAGTGCTCTTCTGAGCAATACCAAGTTTATTTTTAATCTTTCCTTTGTGCTTTACCTCTCATTCTGTTAGCTACTAAATTCCCCAAGTCAGACTTGGTTACTTATAAAGTCAAACCTTCTTGTGTCTCTAGATTTTGTATTTGTAGTGAATTACTTTCTTTTCCCTTTCCCCTTTAATGGTTTCATATTTTACCATATAGCAATGTTCTTTACTTAAATATAGAAAGACCATTAATGCTATGCTCTTAATATTTGGGAGTTTATTGACTCCGAAATATATTTACTCCTGGGCATTCATCATAATTTCTTTTCTTTTTTTTTTTTTTGCTTTTTGGGTCACACCCAGCGATGCTCAGGGGTTACTCCTGGCTTTGCACTCAGGAATTACTCCTGGCGGTGCTTGGGGGACCATATGGGATGCCGGGGATCGAACTCGGGTCGGCCGAGTGCAAGGCAAACGCCCTACCCACTGTGATATCGCTCCGGCCCCTCATCATAATTTCTTGACTCAGGCTTCAGTCACCATAGTTCCTAACACTCCCCAAAACTGGGTTTCACTGAAGGATCTCTGGATGGACCTGGGGCAAGCAGCGAAGCTACTCTGGCTTTGACATGGGGCAGTCTAGAACTCATAAAGCATGGTCTGGAAACAAGCTGTCATGACCTAAAAGATATGACACTGTAAAACCGGCCTGAGGACCTAGTCAGGGATTTATGGTTAAAGCTCACCTGGCTTTTAACCTTAGTTAATGGAGCCCAGTTATCTAAGTTTTGTAATCTATATTTCTTTCTGTGTTTATTCAAATAATGCAGATTCTGTATAGTAGGTAGTGAGTTCTGAATTAAACTGTCCATTGAACATTAATCTTAGTTCCCATCTCTTTATTCCTCCACTGGGGAGGCCTGAAGGCAGCTCTCGGCCACTGAAAGATTGTTGATTTGTACAGAGTAAATCCTACAGGAGCAATAGCTCAGCGGCTAAGGCATTTGCCTTGCATAGAATAAACCCTTATTGATTATAGAGGTGATATATCTATAGAAAATTTTGAATTTCTTATATTTTGCTGATTATAAGAATAGTTCTTTTTCCATTATTGAATATTCATGTCATAAGCCATTACAAAGATGTTCATGACTGGGTTTCAGTCATACAATAATCCAATACTCATCCCTCGACCAGTGTACAATTTCCACCACCAATGTCCCCTGTTTCTCTCCCACAATTCCCCAACACCACCACCCTTCCTCCTGCCGCCACCCACCTCCTGCCTCGATGGCAGACAGTTTTCTTTCTCTCTCTTTCCTCTTGTGGATTCCGGTTCGCAATACAGATACTAAGAGGTCATCATATTTGTTCAGGGATTTTGGTATTTTTATTGGGAAGGTAAGGCTGGAATTGCTTTTTGTACTGGCTGGCAGCTTTGGGATGCAGATGTAACTGCTGAGACTTCTGGAAGTGCAGGGAGGTGAGGAGAGGTAGCCATCCTGACCTGAGAAAGCCTGGAGATTTCAGTCACAAAACCCACACATTTGAATTTTCAGCAGATTATATCTCGGTGAGGTCTTTACCGAGACAGTGAAGTTGGTCGGGCATGGAAGTGATTATGGATTGTAGGAGCAAGTGGCTGCCAGGAACTCTGCTTGGTCAGACACCAAGCTGATCTGCCCCCTCCAATTTACCCTGCTCTGTTCAGCCTTATGCAGGTCCCAGATTAACAGTGACTTTTGGTCTCTTTTAAGATTTATTTATGGGTCTCTGAAGCAAAGCTGATAAATGAGTTTACAAGCTGAGCTGGAGGTGGTTTGTGGGTGTGGCTCCCAGATACCTAACTTTTGACCATTTAACTTCTCAGGAAACTTGGTCTCAATTTGTTGGGGTCCAACCGGAGGCACAGCAGCAATTTTTAAATATCAGGAAGCCTGAAGGCACCATCAGGCATAGGATGACCTGCTGGTGGCATCACTCCCCCACGAATAGTTATTTTATAGTCATACTTTAAACTACAAACTTTAAACTTCAAACATTTTGGTCAAGACCTCTTTATGTTAGAAAAAAGTAAGTTTCTGAGCCAGAGAGATAGTAAAAGGATTATGGTACCTGCTTATAAGCAGTCAACTCTGGTTGTAGTCTCCAGCACTACATATGGCCCCAGTGAGTACCACCACAGGTGACTCCTGAGCACAGAGCCTGGACAAGCACCTGAGCATCTCTAGGTGTGGTCCAAACACCCACACAACCTAGCACTCACTCAAAAAAATAATAAAAGTGACTTTCTCTAACCAGTCATCTGTTTTTGGGCACTCCCGTTTTTTCCAGATTTTGGCTATTGTAAACAGTGCTGCAATGAACATACAAATGCAGATGTCATTTCTACTATACCTTTTTGCCTCTCTGGGATATGTTCCAAGGAGTGGTATTGCTGGGTCAAATGGGAGATCAATTTCTAATTTTTTGAGAATCATCCATATTGTTTTCCAAAAGAGCTGAACCAGTTGGCATTCCCACCGGCAGTGAAGGAGAGTCCTTTTCTCCCCACATCCGCGCCAGCACTGGTTGCTTTTATTCTTTTGGATGTGTACCAGTCTCCATGGTGTGAAATAATATCTCATTATTGTTTTAATCTGAATCTTCCTGCTGATTAATAATGTAGAGCATTTTTTCATGTGTCTTTTGGCCATTTGGATTTCTTCTTTGAGAATATTTCTGTTCATTTCTACCTCCCCATTTTCTGATGGGGTTGGATGTTTTCTTCTTGTAGAGTTGAACCAATGCCTTGTATATGCTTGATATCAACCCCTTATACACAACGTAGTACTATGCAACTGTTAGAAATGATGAAGTCATGAAATTTGCATGTAAGTGGATCAATATAGAAAGTATCATGTTAAGTGAAATGAGTCAGAAAGAGAGAGAGACAGACATAGAAAGGTCACACTAATCTTTGGAATATTAAGTAACAGAGTGGGAAACTAACACCCAAGAGTAGTAGAGATAAGGACCAGGAGAGGAGGTCTGGCCCACAGCTTGGAAACTGGCCTCACATGCTGGGGGAAAAGGCAGCTGAGGTAGAGAAGGGAACACCAAGTAGAGGATGTTGGGAGGACCCATTCAGGTTGAAAGATGTGTAATGAAAGTAGAATATAGACCGAACATGATGGCCCCTCAATACCTCTATTGCAAACTACAGCACCCAAAGGAGAAAGAACAAAAGGGAATGCCCTGCCACAGAGGCAGGGTGGGGTGGAGGGCGATTGGGTGGGAGTGGTGGGAGGGATACTGGGAACATTGGTGGAGGAGAATGGGCACTGGTGGAGGGATGGGTAAATGATCACTGTATGACTGAATTGCAAACACGAAAGTTCATAAGTTTGTAACTGTCCCTCTCAGTGATTCAGTAATAAAAATATTTTTAGAAAAGAATTAAAAACAAAACCAAAAAAAGTGACTTTTTCATCAGCATCTTGGCAGTTGTAAATAATTTCAACATTAAAGAAAATTATAATTAAATATAAATTAAAATAAACACTCATAATATTTAATGAAAATTTAGAATACAGATCTGAAGGGATTTCTTTGAATCTAATTTCCAATGGTCTTCTTTTCACTTACTTGTGGAAATGCTTTTATCTCTCAATTACTGTCACTGTCACTGTCATCCTGTTGTTCATCGATTTGCTCAAGCGGGCACCAGTAACATCTCTCATTGTGAGACTTATTGTTACTGTCTTTGGCATATTTAATACGCTACAGGTAGCTTGCCAGGCTCTGCTGTGCAGGCAGATTACTCTTGGTAGCTTGCCGGGCTCTCTGAGAGGGGCGGAGGAATCGAACATAGGTTGGCTGCATGAAAGGCGAACATCCTACTGCTGTGTTATTGCTCCAGCCCCTCTCAATTATACATTTATTTAAATGATAGATAAATATATTCACTATATATTCTGATAAGGATCATATCGGGCTATGGGTCAAACTGTTTTATTAAATTGTCTTAAGTGTGAACTATTTCTCTTTTTTCTTTCTGAGAAATTGCCTTCTATCTCTGATAATTGTGGGAATTGCAGTGACAGTTATTTTCACTCTAATCTTTATCACTCTCTCTAAGTTTTGGGGGCAATGTTTGCATTACTCCTGGCTCTGTACTCAGGATTCAGTCATGGTGCTGCCCAGAGGAATATATGGGGTACTGTGGATTGAATCTGGGTTGGACATGTGGAAGGCAAGCACCTTACCTACTGTACAATATGGCATGAGTAATTCCTGAGTGCAAAGCCAGGAGTAACCCCTGTGCATCGCTCAGTGTGACCCAAAAAGCAAAAAAAAAGAAAAAATTGTAATTACAAATTCAGCTGGCATTTGGAGCAAGTACCCTAACCGCATCTGTCTAATGCATTTTGTTGCAGCTGTTAGTCTTTTATTCAGGGCATTTAAAATTGCTAAAAATGAACCAGTCTTTATATGTAACTCAAATGTAATTCATTAATTTTGAATTTTCAGGGAGCATAAATTCTTCCATATTGAAATTTCCAATTTTCTTCTTTCTCAATTTTGTTCTATGTGAGTGTGTTTTTTTCACTACTATGATTTGGAACATGAAAAACTCACAAGATCTTTCCTTCCCCTGCTTCTCTCTAGTGTTGCCTATCAGGAGTTAATCACAGCACAATGGACTCTTAACATTGTAAAATACTTTAATGAGTCAAGATTATTCAAACCTCAAATCCTTTTTCAACTAAAGTATAAAATAAATGAAAAATGCTCAGGGATACATAGATGATAGTGTCATGAAACATAATGAAACCATTATTATATAATAGTATCATATTCATCAGTCATTATTAAAATTCTTCATCCATTCATATCGCTTAGCAATTACATTCACTGCTTCTATTTTCACTAGACTATGTACAAAGCTCTTGCTGTGAGATTTTAATTATTTATGAAGTCAAGCTAAGATCTGATACTTTCCCCCAGAGGGGAAATATTACTATTAATACAGTTATAGATAATAAACAATTTTTCTTTCAAAAATTTCAAAAGTGGCTAAGTAACTTTCTCACCTAAAAATAATCAAACATTGCAGAACATATTATAAAGTGAATTCATTGTTCTCTCAAAGCAAAGCAACAAGAGAAACATTAGCAGAGAAACTAGAAACTCCTTATACCAACATGATGTTGGTATTTGTATTACTTTTTCTAGCTTTACAAAGATGTGGATGTTATTTTCCCATAAAAATATTTTCCCACTGGGGCTGGAAAGATAAGGCCTCCCCAGATAATATCACTTGCCTTGCATACAGCAGATCCCAATTCAAGACTGGTACTGCAAATTGTCCCCTCAAGCACTGTCTGGAGGATCACTGAGCACTGTTAGGTGTGACCCAATAAACAAACATATTGTCCCATAATCTTCTGTCCTCTTAACATTGTGCTCCTCGCTTTCCAGAGGGTGCAGGAGGGGGATCCTTCTCCTTTCTCTTATTCCTTCAGTCAGCATTACTGGTTTGTTGCTAAAGCACCACACAGGGCCTCTTTCCCAGGCTCTCAGGATAAACTGATTACTAATCTTAATTTTTCAACCTTTCCTGAAGCCAATCTTTGTGTAAGTTCCTAGTTCTTCTCAATGAAGAGGAACAATCTAGTTCCGCATCCCTTTGGGGAGAGGGAGTTTTCTCTTGGTTTGTTTTAGCCTGTGCAATGAGCAGGACATGACATTGCACCATTGTTCAAATCCAACCTCACTGCCTGCTTTCCTCACATCCTTGCAGTCTGCCAAGGCTGAGAGAACGTGCTGCGTCAGCTGCCTAAAGAATGAGATAACTGAACAAAATCATGACTGACTCTGGAAGGGACCAGCCTAGATAAGCCCACAATATATTCATATGTGCACATAAGCCTCTCTTTTTTTAGTGCACTACTCATTTTACTACATAGATGTCACTTATCCGTACCTCGGATTTTTGAAATATAATATTTGCTTTGTAGCCTATTACCAGTGATTCCTCCTTCCTTCTTGGAGAGCCTGGCAAGCTACCACAAGGCATCCCTCCCACAAGGCAGAGCCTGGCAAGCTACCTGTGGCGTATTCGATATGCCAAAAACAGTAACAAGTCTCATGATGGAGATGTTACTAGTGCCCGCTCTTGCACATCAATGAACAACCGGATGACAGTGCTACAGTGCTACCAGTGAAATATTTTGAGTCACACCCAACACTGCTTGGGGCTTACTCTTGGCTCTGTGCTCAGGGATCACTTCTGGTAATGCTTAGGGGACCATATTCAGAGCTGAGGACTGAAACAGGTGGGAGATATGCAGGGCTTTTATGCCTTACTCTCTGTATTATCTCTCCAGTCCCAGGATTCATTATCAATAGGAGAATATGCATATTTGGTCATAGAGCTAGTTATTCTTCAGATAAATCTTAAGTTTTAATTAACTCTTTGGTCTGTTTGCTGCTTATTTCAGAAACTCCTTTTCTTACTCCCAGTCCCTTCCCTCTGTTGCTTTTTCAGGTATCTGGGTCGTAGTGTTCCTTCAGTTGGAAGTGGTGGTTGCTGAGGATGGCAC
This sequence comes from Sorex araneus, assembly GCF_027595985.1. Classification (NCBI taxonomy): domain Eukaryota; kingdom Metazoa; phylum Chordata; class Mammalia; order Eulipotyphla; family Soricidae; genus Sorex; species Sorex araneus. The sequence goes on along the minus strand of NC_073307.1, from coordinate 30,802,758 downwards.
TCAGTGGTCATCATCTGTAAAAGACTTCTGCCAGGGGGCGTGGGGGGGGCGAAGAAAGGCTCTCTCTGTTGGCCACCCCTGGGGTTCGGGGCCACTTGCCCAGCCGGGGCGGCCCAGGCCATGGGGCAGATAGAGGAGGAAATGAGGGCCAAGCCGGTTGATTGATCAGTTGCCATTTATTCCATTCCCTCCACGTGTCTGTTCCAGTCTCTCTGAGTTCCCCATTTCTCCTCTCTCCTCTCTCTTGCCCAGAACTCTTTCTTCTTTGCGCCTCACTCCTCCATCCACCTCTCTTTTCTCTTCTCCAGTCTCTCTCCCCTGCACTTTCTCTCCACCTTGCTCTCTGGGCTACACGCAGTCCCGTGGCAAAATCAACATAAGAAAGCCCTTCCTGGGGCTGGAGAGATAGCACAGCAGGTAGGGGGGGTAGGGCGTTTGCCTTGCACATGGCCAACCCAGGTTTGATTCCCAGCATCCCATATGGTCCCCTGAGCACCGCCAGGGGTAATTCCTGAGTGCAGAGCCAGGAGTGACCCCTGTGAATCGCCAGGTGTGATCCAAAAAGCAAAAAAAAAAAAAGAAAAAAGAAAAAAAGAAAGCCCTTCCTGAGAGTCCACCAGGTTCAAAGGAAACTCCACCTAGGGGCATTCCAAAGCCCTTCCTGTCAGCAGGCAAAAGACCTATTAAGGTGTTTTTCTCCTTTCCTCAGTCCAAAATCTCCATCAACATCTTAATACTAGCTATTTTTGTATGGATACAGTAAGTCTGAGGCTTACTTGTATGAGGCTTGCAGGGCAGCTCTCCTGGGAACATTTTGCAGATTCAGACTACAGTGCTCAGGCCAGATTAATCATTCCTAACCCTAGCAGGGTCCGAATCTAGTTATTACTTTTGGGATCATGACAGCATTTGTCCATGACCAAGCTCTTAACTTATAGTTAAGCATTAGGCACTTTGGCCAGGGCCATCTCGATGCCAGGGTAGCACATAACTCACCGCTTGCCCTGGGTCCATTCTGCCCCTTGTCGGGACCCTGCTTTTGGGGGTGCTCGGAAGTAAGGGCAGCTGAGGCTAAGATCTAGAGAGAACAGATGCCAAGGAGGAAAATAACATGTTGAGTCAAATAACTCCCAGGTTACAAAAGTATAGCATTTGCTACAGTCTTCCTGTGCCCATGCAAAAGAACATGGCTCTGAATAAACTATACAAAAAACTCAAGGAGAAGAGAAAAACAATATTTACAAGTCAACAGCACACTAAGAAAGAAGTTACAAATAAACACAGAGGAAAGTTCCCAATAAACCTAAAGTACCTGAGGCTATGTTATCCTACAATCATCCTGTTCACCAACACTGATTATATTGCTCAGGCCTGTGTTTACTGGGGTCCCACTTCTGACCAAAGTGTTTGCACATCTTGTTTTTTTTTTTTTTTGGCTGCGGTACTTGCAGAGATTGTGCCTTTTTAAGTCACGGCGCTCATACAACCCTTGACTGTTTTGTGGCTGTGAATTGCTTGTGGAACCGAGGGACCATCAGTGGGAGAGAGTCTCAGGTTGTGCTCCAGGCCTATGGCAGCACCAGAATCTAACTCGTGGTCTCATACTTGTAAAGCAGAAATTTTAGCCCCTGAGTCGTGTCCCTAGGCTCCAAGGTTTCCATTTTCCTGAAAGTCTCTAATATTTTCTCAATACAATTTCTCAGTGTCTTCTAGTAGCCTCATTAAATTTTAGCTTTATATGATTCATCTTTGCTAAATGTGTCATTGTTGATCATTTTCCTACATTAAAGATTACTCCTTTGGTGATTATTTTGATGTTTTTTATTTTTTAATCCTATGTTTTATAGTATTCATTTTTACTACTAATACATTAATTTATTTTAATATAAAATGTTTTGTGCCTCACACATACAGTTCATTATATGACCCCCTATGGGCCTATAACCTATAGTTTAAGAAGCTAGTTTCTAGTTTCTAAGTCATTGAGCTATTTATCCAACACCCAAATACTTTCTTTTAAAACTTTTATTAAGACACAATGATTCATAAAGTTACTTATAGTTGAGTCTTAGTCATATTATGTTCCAGCACCAATCCCATCACCAGTATCAATGTCTCTCTCCGCCAGTGTCCCCATGTTCTCTCCCACCTCCACCCCACCACCCCCAATCTGCTACTTAACAGGAACATTTTAAAGTTTGGTTGTTGTGGTTTGGATCTTATGTTTCCATGGCTGCTATTGACTCTCTGGTTAGGATATATAGCAAAAGCATTCATGCATATTATTGATGCCCTTGACGCTTGCCTCCTGTTACTTCACATCTACTTCTTGCTATCCGTCTCAATTTCTCAATTGAGAATATCTCAAATTCTCTTTGTCCTTTCTCCTTCTTGTATTCTGGGGCTAGTATGTTTGAGTTATCTCATCTCTGATACCTTATATTCCCTAATATTGATATTTTTAATACTTCTGTTTTAGTTCACCCCATGGTAGAAATTCATCTAAATCACTTCAACTACTCTTTTGTTTTACTAAAAATATTATCGATCAAAGCTGGAGAATAATACAGAGGTTATGGCAACGTGCTTTTCATGGGGTTGACTGGCTTGGTCCCCAACCCTGCATAGTTCTCTGAGCATCCCTGGGAGGTGACTCAGGCCTTCTGTCCTCCTAAATATTGCTTAAGAGGACCCTCCTAAAAAAAAAAAAATAGAAACCCATCAAAATACTGTTGAAAGAAAAAGGGTTAATAACAGGTATCTCCAGCCTCTTTGCTATGCCTCCTCTTCCATTTCTCTCACATCTATCTCTCTGCTTTTCAGGAAAACATTTTGCTATAACCATTATTCTGGTTCCTTTTCATTCTCCCTGGGATCCCTTTCACTTACACCCTCCCACCTGCTTTTTCCAACATCACCATGGTTGATCTTCCACTTGTTGGTTTTTCTTCCTGAACTAAAAGCCTCAAGCAAACAGAATTGTCATGTTTTGGTCCTCTTGTATTTGCACTTATCCATTTTGCAAGTGGAAGTTCCTAAATTTATATCTGTAGTATAAAACTCACTTCTGGACTTGTGAAAATCTCTATTTGGTGGTAAATAAGCATCTTAACATATGCTCAAAAAGAAATTGGTCTCCACCCCGCCCCTGCTACCTTTGAAAAACAAGCACCATATTTTTTTTTCTAGAAAGATCAATGGTAACATGATTGTTTCAGTTAGTCAGATCAGAAAGCTTGGGAGACAGAGTTGGTAGAAAAACTCTCCCCTGTTCCAATTCTTCCACTTAAAGAGTTACAGAGATGTCAACACATGTAACTGGCCATATATATTCTCAGCTAGAGATCATCTTTCAGATTGTTTTGTATCATGTAGCACTGTGAAAATAAGTGAATTAAATTAAATAGGAACATGCAATTTCTGCTTCATACTTTTGCAGTGCGTGTGTGCGTGTGTGTGTGCATGTGTGTGTGTGTGTGTGTGTTGGGGATGGGGGTGGATTTGGGGGGGTGAGAGTGTAGGAAAGGTCAGATTGTGTTGCGGGGCTACATGCAGAAATGTCCAGGAGCTATTGGGCTTTGGGCTCAAGGGACCATATGCAATTCTGGGGATCAAACCTGGGTCAACTGCATATAAGGCAAATACCTTAACACCTATTCTATCTCTCTGCTTCATCATGTTAAAATGGATTTTGTATGATCTACATTTTCTTTGTTTCTTTTTTGCCACCATCTGGAATTTTCTTTTGTTTGGGGGAGCTGTCTAATAGATAAGTATTTAATTTAGCATGACAGGACCCCTCTTCAATCAGGTTGACCCTATAGAACAGGGTCCAACTCTTCACCAATACTCTGTATTATTTATTTTATTCATACAACTCTACCTTTTTTCTCTTTGTAGCAGAAGTTTCTCCTTTTGGGAGGTGAGGGAGGCACCCCTGGCTGTCTCAGGGATAACTTCTGGCTCTCTGTGCAGGGATTATGCGTGGCAAGCTTGGGATGCCATATTGGGTGCCAGGAATCAAATCAAGGTCAGCCACATGCAGGGCAAGTGCCCTACTCACTTCGCTGCCCACCGGCCTGTTTGTTTTTCATCTCACTTAACTTGTTTTGATCCTTAGCACTTTTCATTCAGCAAAATATATGATTTGCTTGTTGTTTTTATTTTCTATTTGTAACCACTAACTTGAAATCTACATAACCGTCATTTTTGATGACTGTAAGATTCCCAGCACCTGCATTGGTACCAGGGACATAGCACAATCTTCATAAATACATATTTATTGAATGAATCAAATTCTCTAAGATCTTAGTATCCTACATCAAATAGCCTGCTATTTGTTCAAGAAACTTTACCTAGGTCCCTCAGTCACTTATTACAGGTTATTTCTGTTATATTGCTTAGACTTCACTTCTAACTTTTCCAGTGTACAAGATTTGGGGGGTGGGAGGTTTCCTACAGCTTTTTCAGAGAAGTTTGATACATTAAGTGTCTATGGTTAGACTTTTCAACTTTATTAAGGGCTCAGATGGATTTTATGATGTGGCTTTTCAGCTCTCTGAGGCGGTTTAATCTAAAGTTTTCCTCCCATAACTTGCCATAATGTCCCTTTTCCTGTAAGACCACCCAGCTCTCAGGGTTGTGCTTTTAATCTCTCATCCCATGGGCACCACGGGCATCATCAGTTTTACGCTTTTACTGCTTAAGTATTTCTGAATAGGCCAGAGAAGTTACTTAAGATGTGCTCACAAACACTGGACCATTTACACTTATTTTTCTCCCCCATGTCACCCCATTTAATATTCCTCCTGCCCTTACCCTCTCTCAGGATTATGTGAAAAAAAGGGGGGGCATGTCAGAATATATCTTCTCACAATGCTAGAACAAATTTGCTTTGTTGTTGTATACAGGTATTTTATCCATGGATGGCATTAGAGCATATCTATGAACAAACATTTTTGATGTGAATTTCTATATTTTTCCCCTAATCTATCCACATTAGGCCATAAAAATTAATTGACTGATTTGACTGTCCTGAACTTTGTCCAGGAATAATTGCTTCAGACTAAAGTCCTTTATGCTCTTAGTATATCAGGTTTCTTAGTCTATTTTCATCAAGACAATATGGTATGCCTTATAGACTGGTCTTTAGAAGCTATCAGAAGACAATAAAAATTTAAGTATTTGGAGGCTTTTGGGACTCAGTATATAATATCGATGGAACCCAATTAAATATCTTCAAATTTCAGGCTGTACACAAAATTTTATGGTTGGTGTGCATTCTTCATGCAAGATTCAATTTAGAAAGGTAAATTAGAATCTCTATATAATCGAGAAACATTTGGCTTAAATTACCGGTGGTGGGGAGAACATAATGTGGGAGATTTTATTCTGAAGTATATGCATTTGGATTTTATGAAGTAATTTTATAGTTTTGATGTTACAGGAAAGTGAAGACTTTTTTTTTAAGATGACATGATTAAAAGGACTCTGTGATCTGTTACTCATCAGTGCATGACAAGCTGGCTTTTTGTTTTTGACATTATAGAAACATGATATTCCTCTATTGTTTCATGAAAAGAGCCATTCTTCTTGAGTTACTTTGCTTTGAGGTAAAATTCAAACCCATGGGAACTAAATAGATATGAGATAAAAATGTATATGAAATATATATTTTATGATTATAATGAATATAGAAAATAATCTTTATTTGTTTTTTTCTGAGGAGTAAGATTGACTAAACAATTTAGATACCTAGCATGACAAGAGAAATAAATGTTTACTAGAAAGGTAGCAAATAGTTTTTTTTTAATGTGCCAACAATCTGCAAACTCACAAGGGATGTGTATATTAAACAATACTATAAGTTAAGATATTTGTGTTTTTTTAAATTTTTATTTTAGCTTTTTGGGTCATACCCGGCTATGCACAGGGGTTACTCCTGGCTTTGCACTCAGGAATTACTCCTGGCAGTACTCAGGGACCATATGGGATTCTGGGAATTGAACCCAGGTCGGCCGTGTGCAACTCAAATGCCCTACCCAATGTGCTATTGCTCCAGCCCCAAGATTTTTTTTTTACCCCATCTCCTCCATTCCAATATTTAACACCTTGCCCATTTTTTACAAAATGGTGGATAGTTATTGAGATTTGTTCTAAATTTCTTAACAGTTGGAACTTTTTGGTTTGGGTTTTTTTGTTGTTGTTGTTCAGGAAGAGTAGGGCCACGCCTGATGTTTATCAGGGGTTACTCCTGGCTTTGTATTCAGGAATCACTCCCAGCGGCTGGTTCAGGGGCGATATGGAATTACGAGGATCAAACCAGGCTTGACATGTGCAAGGCAAGCACCTTACCGGTTGTACAATAATTTTTTAACAATAAAGTCTCAATTTTGCAACATGTGTTTTATCTTTTCAAAGCACATCATTCATCAAAATTGATTGTATATCTTGTAATATGCCTCAGAGATCTGGACCTTGTGAAAACAGGATGAGAATGCTATTCGGGTATCCCAAAGAGAAATTGAAAGAGCTATGCTTGGAGTATCACGTTTCACTCAAGTGAGAGAAGGAATCCCGAGTTCCCACCTCAGTCCACAGTCAAGAATCAGGGACGCTGTCTCGTTTGCCAAGGTGTCAAAAATCAGATGGGCTAGACACGTAATGCTATTCAGAGATGACCGCTGGACTAGACTGTTACCGAATGGTTTCCACAGGATGTCAAAAGACCGCATGGCCACCCACCAACGAGTTGGTCAGACTTCTTTGTTAAAACCCTGAATGAACAGTTTGAGGCTCTTTGTGTTCCTGGAGTGAGCGGATATCATTGGGCTATACTAGCACGCTACAGGGATGAATGGAGATGTTTACTGGTGCCTGCTCAAGCAAATAGAAGATCAATAGGATTATAAGTGATGATAAGTGATGACATCTTGTAACAGACCAGATCTTAACTAAAAACCAAGACAAAATAATGATTTCTGTTTATAACCTCATAAAATTTCTGTAGTGGGTTATCTTACTTTAGCAATGGATAAAAAACAATCACTGGTTCTTCTCTTAACATACACTGATATCTAAGAAAGAGCCATCATCTCATTTATAATGTTTGAAATTAAGTGTGTATAAGTTAAGGAGAGTTGGAACAACAAAATCATATTTGAGAAAAAGCTTCTTATCTCAAAGCATTTTTTAAAATTTATTTATTTTTTTAATTAGTGAATCACCGTGAGGGTACAGTAGTTACAGATTTACACATTTTCGTGCTCGTGTTTCCCTCATACAATGTTCGAGAACCCATCCCTTCACCAGTGCCCATTCTCTACCACCAATAAACCCAGTATCCCTTCCATCCCCCAAACTCATCTCCCCCCACCCCACCCTGCCTCTGTGGCAGGGTATTCCCTTTTGTTCTCTCTCTCCAATTGGGTGTTGTGGTTTGCAATAGGAGTGTTGAGTGGCCATTGTGTTCAGTCTCTAGTTTACTTCCAGCATGCATTACCCTTCCCACGCATGGTCTCCAACCACATTTTACTTGGTGTTCCCTTCTCTATCTGAGCTGCCTTTTCCCGAGAATGTGAGGCCAGCTTCCAAGCCATGGAGTCAACCACCTGGTACTTATTTCTACAATTTTTGAGTGTTAGTCTCCTACTCTGTTATTTTATATTCCACAGATGAGTGCAATCTTTCTATGTCTGTCTTTCGCTTTCTGACTCATTTTACTTAGCATGATACTTTCCATGTTGATCCACTTACATGCAAAGTTCATGACTTCATTTTTTCTAACAGCTGCATAGTGTTCCATTGTATAGATGTACCAAAATTTCTTTAACCAGTCATCTGTTCTAGGGCACTAGGGTTTTTTCCAGATTCTGGCTATTGTAAACAGTGCTGCAATGAACATACGAATAAAAGCATTTTTTTAAAATCTAGGAATATGGAAAATGAACATTTGTACTATTTCTTGTGAAAATAAAAGATGCTTTTGAAGTAGAATACTGAACTTTTTGTTGTTGTTGATTCTTGAATGTGATGTTTTGCTTCCTTAAAGGCTTCTGTGGCTTTAAGATCATGGCCCAGCTTCCATCAGTCATTGGTTTAAAGTTGTTCTGGAGTTAGGGAAGAATTTCATGCCTTAGAACTTGTGGAATTGCCTCTCTGGGGTTCTCAGCAAATAGCCCTTGGTGACCAGAAAACATCTCCAGGCAATTATTAGTTAGTAATTCTCTAAGACTTGGGAGTTAGTGAAATGATGCAGACCTGAGTGACCACTGAGCACAAAGCCAGAAATAGGTCCTAAGTGTGACCCAACTTGCCCTCACTGCCCCCAAACAAAACAAGAATAAAAATAGTCTGAGACCTAGACAGTCCATATACAGTATGAACATGAAATTTTATTGCATAATTTTCACAGATTTTATGCCAAGTTTTTTTTTTATTTTTGTAAAATATGTGAAGTGTGGCCATTATAAGAGGCTTTTTGAAGAAAAATTGTGCCCATTATATCCAAGGGAGAAAAATGTGAAATATTAGTTAGTGAAGTGACTTGGTAAGGACTGTGAAGAAGTATGCCAGGCAGAAGGAACGGCATGAACTAAAGACGAGACATTTAGTACTTTAACTGAAAGAAAATTAGCACAGTGTTCTGGTAGGCTAGTGGGAGCATAGTAAAAATAAAGATGGAAAGGTCATTAGCAACAGATTATGTAAGACTTTGCCGGCAAAAGTTAAGATCTGGATCATACTATTTGTGCCATAGGGAACTATAAGAGTTTCCAGCAGAAAAATTCATTTAATTTTAAGATCACCCTTACTGTAATGTGGATAATGGGTTAGAGAGAGGCAGGAGAACACAGAATAGAAAAGATGGCAAAGGGAATGATTGCAGAGTGGGCATGTAGGTTATATAGGGAATATATTAGTACCGAGAGTGAGGAAGGTACATTGGCTTTGAAATACACTGTGCAATATCATAGGAAATTTGTGATGGCATAAAGAGGGTCTAATTTTCTGACTTCTGAGGCTGGTGGGGATGGGGGTTACTGTCTAGTTCTATAAAGAAGTCTGAAAAGGAGGAAAGGTTTGAGACAGCAGATCTGGGAAGTTCAATCTGTAATCTCTGACACACAAAAAAAATAGAGTAGTGAGGTAGACACATGCTCTAGGTTAAAAATGTCATTCTAGAAATTAAGGAGCACTTTCCTAATATCCTAAGAGGTATCATAAACTTCTCTTAATACTCATATCAAGGAAAGAAGATTAATTTAAACAGGAAGCCCAAAGTGAAAATTTTTCACATTTGCATACAGGTTCCAGATATCTAATAGGAAGAAGGCAATGCAGTGTTAGAGCATTTTCCCAAACCTTGGTGCTACACATACACACACACACACACACACACACACACACACACATACATGATTGGACCAGGAAAGATAAATAGAGGATAATAATATCACTTATATGTGGTTCATAAAGAAAGCCTGGGAAGAGACTGTGTCCAGCAAAAACCAATCCTTGAACTCTGGTTACCTAAATTGGGTGAGAGTGACAGGAATAGTACTGAAGGTCATTGGCACTTAGGTGGTGGGCCTGTTGGTTAGGTGGATAACACTGCACCCCTGAAACATATCAACATTTACATTTTGGTAACCAATTTCATTCTAATACATTGTTAGAAAATTATTAGTGAATCATCGTGAGGTACAGTTACAGACTTATAACTTTTCGTGCTGTATTTTAGTCATACGATGCTCAAGGACCTATCCCTCCACCATTGCCCATTCTCCACCACTGATGATCCCAGTATCCCTCCCACCCCCCAACCCCATCCTGGGGATGCAAGGATGGTCTAACATTAGGAAGTCAATCAACATAATCCATCATATCAACAAAAGTAAGATAAACAAAACCATGTGATCATATCAATAGATGCAGAGAAAGCATTTGACAAGATCCAACACCGGTTTATGATGAAAACTCTCACCAAAATGGGTTTAGAAGAAACTTTCCTCAAGCTAGTCAAAGCCATCTACTACAAACCTATGGCAAGCATTATCCTCAATGGGGAAAAACTAAGGGACTTCCCTTTAAGATCAGAGACAAGACAAGGATGCCCACTCTCACCACTTCTGTTCAATATAATAATGGAAGTACTTGCAATAGCAGTTAGGCAAAGAAAAAGACATCAAGAGCATCAAGATAGGAATGGAAGAAATCAAGCTCTCACTATTCAATCCAATACATTAACCATTTAAAAAGACAATTGAGTGCCAAAGAGATAGTAAACCAGGTAAAGTACTTGCCTTGCATGTGGCTGACCCCAGTTTGATCTCTTGCATCCCATATGGTCCCCTGAGCATATGCTAGGAGTGATTCCTGATTGCAGAGCAAGGAGTAACTCCTGAGCATTGCCAGGTGTGGCCCCAAAGCCAAAAAAATTAAAGAAAGAAAGGAAAAGAAAGGAAGGAAGGAGAGAAGAAAGAAAAAAGAAAGAGAAAGAAAGAAAGGAAGGAAGGAAGGAAGGAAGGAAGGAAGGAAGGAAGGAAGGAAGGAAGGAAGGAGAAAGAGGGAGGGAGGAAGGAAAAGAAAGAAAGAAAGAAAGAAAAAAAGAAAGAAAGAAAGAAAGAAAGAAAGAAGGAAGGAAGGAAGGAAGGAAGGAAGGAAGGAAGGAAGGAAGGAAGGAAGGAAGGAAGGAAAGACAGACAGACAGACAGACAGACAGGAAGGAAGGAAGGAAGGAAGGAAGAAAGAAAAAGAAAGAAAGAAAGAAAGAAAAGAAAGAAAGAAAGAAAGAAAGAAAGGAAGGAAGGAAGGAAGGAAGGAAGGAAGGAAGGAAGGAAGGAAGGAAGGAAGGAAGGAAGGAAGGAAGGAAGGAAGAAAGGAGAAAGAGGGAGGGAGGAAGGAAAGAAAGAAAGAAAGAAAGAGAGGAAGGAAAGAAAGAAAAAAGAAAGAAAGAAAAAAAGAAAGAAAGAAAGAAAGAAAGAAAGAAAGAAAGAAAGAAAGAAAGAAAGAAAGAAAGAAAGAAAGAAAGAAAGGAAGGAAAGAGAGGAAGGAAAGAAAGAAGGAAGGAAGGAAGGAAGGGAAGGAAGGAAGGAAGGAAGGAAGGAAGGAAGGAAGGAAGGAAGGAAGGAAGGAAGGAAAGAAAGAAAAAGAAAGAAAAAGAAAGAAAGAAAGAAAGAAAGAAAGAAAGAAAGAAAGAAAGAAAGAAAGAAAGAAAGAAAGAAAGAAAGAAAGAAAGAAAGAAAGAAAGAAAGAAGGAAGGAAGGAAAGAAAGAGAGGAAGGAAGGAAAGAAAGAAAGAAGAAGAAGGAAGGAAGGAAGGAAGGAAGGAAGGAAGGAAGGAAGGAAGGAAGGAAGGAAGGAAGGAAGGAAGGAAGGAAGAAGGAAGAAGAAAGAAAGAAAGAAAGAAAGAAAGAAAGAAAGAAAGAAAGAAGAAAGAAAGAAAGAAAGAAAGAAAGAAAGAAAGAAAGGAAGGAAGGAAGGAAGGAAGGAAGGAAGGAAGGAAGGAAGGAAGGAAGAAAGGAAGAAAGAAAGAAAGAAAGAAATCAACTGATTTGGGGAGAGAAAAACAATTGGAAAAACCTATACCAAGAGTAGGCTTGTGAGAAATTAACTGATGCATGCTGTTGGATAAGCTAAGGTATATGAAGGCTTGTAGATCAAGAACTCGCTTGCTCTATTCTGTTTGTAATTTTATCCAGTGCATTGGGACTTCTTATTAATTCTCTCTGTCCAAGTTCTCATCTATTCCTGAGGCAAGATTATGTCCAGTCTTGGCTGGTTCCATCCATGGGTTATCTCAATCAGTAGAAATATCTCCAATTCCAGAGGTTGAACACAGACACCAAAATTTTGAGCTTCTTAAAAGTGTACACTACACTTTTTTTCTACACTTCTTAGAAGTGTAGCTTGAATAGTTTTTAGGCCACATGCCTGCTGAAAAAAAAAAGAACAAAAACACCCATTTGGATACTCTTTCTTCCCCACACAACAGCTGCACAGTTGCACAGTCTATTCTCCATTTCTCCAGTCAGCCCTGATCTCTCTCTCTCTCTCTCTCTCTCTCTCTCTCTCTTCTCTCTCTCTCTCTCTCTCTCTCTCTCTCTCTCTCTTGGCTTTTCATCTTTCTGGGTTACACCTGGCAATGCTCAGATTTCTCCTGCTCTGCACTCAGGAATTACTCCTGTAGGGCCTGCTCAGGGAACCATATGGGATGCCGGGGATTTAACATGAGTCAGTGTATGCAAAGCCAGCGCCTTCCCCACTTTATGATCACTCTGGCCCTCAATCTGACCTCTAAAGTTCTCTCTCTTCTGGCAAGTCCTACAGAAAAAAAGAAAAAGAAAAAAAAGAGTTCAGGAATGGATCAAAACACCTTCATGGCTGAAAGAAATAAAGAACAAGGAAACCTTTTACAATGGAGTACTCATTGATTCCATTACTTTTAATTTTTATATGAACTTAGTTTCTGGATCTTTATTTACCTTATATTTCAAACTTACCTCTGATAAATATTTACTTATATTCATCAACATTTTAGATGCTCTCCCAAAGAACATGTAACACTAATATGAAAATCAGACAATGTGATCAGATTATTAGCCCAGGGGCTACTTCTGGCCCCTGACTCTTTTGTGGCACTTGGGGACTGTGTGGTGCCAGAAATTGAAGCCAGTTCTCCTGAATGCAAAGCAATTGATCCAACCCTTGGAGATATATGGCCCCATCACTGGGGATATTTAAAATAAGTCACTGTGAGTTCTAGACATTCTTCTTCTTTCTCTTTTTCCCTCTATCAGAACAGTAGCAAATAGTTAATCTCAGAGCTGTCATTCACACTGACATCTATACTCCATGAGTCTTTGTCCAGGGAGACAGTAAATGTTATTTGTATTCTTTGTTGGCCATCTTTGTTGTTTGTGGTGATCATAATCATGCTGTACCCAAAGCAACCTATGTACCTATAGAACTGATGCACAAGAGTTCACTTGGGATGTTTTAGTGAACAATGCTGAAGGCTCACTGAGATTTGACTTCCTAAAACAACAGAACTTCAAAGCACACTCTATCAACAAACAGGAGTGGTACCCAGTAAGTGGTGAGACAAGAGGAGTGGGTGGTGACTTTTTAGTTAAACTGAAAGGTGGAAGACATCACAGAGAGAGTTTTGATCTCTTTTCTATAGTCTGTGGATTTTGGCTCCTGTATATCTGTTAAGTGGTAATTCTAATCTTTGAAAGTCCATTTTCACCCCCATCTAAGGAAGTTTTGTATGATCTGAAGCCAAGGAGGGCTGAAAGAACTCAGGGTTGTTATCACATTTATCATATAGCACATAGAACTGCAGAACATGCAGAACAGATTAGAGACCGATTTAGGGGATTTATGGGAAGGAAAGGGGTGGAAAGGAGTAAGGATGAGGGAGGAATTAAGAAAGAAAAAAGATATTTCATGAAACTTTTTTGCTTAGAAAACAAAAAGACCTTTTATCTAATATAAGCAATCACACACACACAAAAACAACCAGATCTGAGTGAATGAAGTAACATCCAGCTAACTAATATTTTTTTTTTAATCAGTTTCATAAGTCCTCCAATTCTAATTAATTCTGAGCCAAGTCTCAAAAAATAGCTATGTTCTATGTCAACCAATGAAGAGAATGAAGGAAACAAGTTAAGGCAGTCTTCTTCTTATAGATGTTAGATGTCTACTCACAGTCATAATGAGCTAGATATATATAGCTAGATAGTACCTAGAATTTCATTTTAAAGGCAAGTCTTTGTCTTCTAATTCAACTTCTGACTTGCAGTGCTAAAAAAAATAATACTTAGGAACTTGCTAAAAACAAAGCATTGACTCACACTATATGTAAAAGTTTAAGTCCTGGATTAAGACTGGTCAGGAAAAAATCAAAACCAAAGTCACCAGCAAAGCCCATGGAGGCCTACCATTAGACTAATACTAATTTCTTAGTCATAAATTTTGAGGCTGAAAAAGTTTTCAACTAAGGGGCAGATTCATTAATACTCAAATTTTCCTAACTGCTTGGGAGACCAGTGCTTAATGCTAGAACTTCCTTGGCCAGAAGATACATAATGTCATGGATTACTTAGAATGTTTTAAATTTCAAACAACAGAAACCAGATTACATTAGCACTAGCAGAAACAATGAAATATTTTTTCTATTGTAAATAAAATATTTAGTGGTAGTGTTAGTTTGATTAGGAAGGGTAATGAGGTGATATTCACATTGCACTCTAAGACAGTTTTATTTCCATTTTGGGGTCCAAACCTTTACAATGCAGCTTCATTTTCTGGCTGATTACTTCTAGGTAGCCAAGATGACGCTTAGCTATTTGCTGTGCTATTTGATTGTGAGCATTAAAAAAATGCCAATGAAAGTTTTATAGTATTCACAGCAAATCCTTGATTTTTTCCATTTGGATTGTCTTAGGCTAAGTGCTCAGCTTTAACCTAATCACAGTAGTAGGAAATGTGCTTTAGATTAGCTAATGATCAGGGAAGGAGTTAACCTGTTTAGAACCTAAAGAGGAATTCAAGATGGTTAAAGAAAGAAGAGGTGAAGGGAGTAGAGAATGCTGAGAAAGTAACAAAAAGTACCAGCTAGAAGAGTTTTAAATATCAATATTTATTAACTTATAGAGGTTTTATTTTTGTTTTTGCGGGGAGTGTGTGGGAGTCATATCTATCGGTGCCCAGATTCTGTGCTCATGACCCCTGTTAGTACTTGGGGGACCATAGGATAACATTGGGTTTGTCCTTTCAGCCTTGCCGCAAGGAACTTAGTTTACCTTAAAGCAATGTCCTTTCTTTATGGACACACAAAGACAGTTAATATTATGCTTTGTAACTTGGGAGCTGATTGACTCTAATAATATTTACTCCTGAGCATCTGCTTTCTTGACTCAGTTGCCCTTAGTTCCTAGCACCCCAAAAGCAGGGTCCCGACAAGGGACAAAATGGGCAAGCTGTGAGCTACCCTGGCATCAAAATGGGCCAGGCCATAGCGCCACAATATTCAACTATAAGTTGAGAGCATGGTCATAGACAAATGCTGTCAATGATCCAAAAGGAATGATGACAAGACTAGGACTCTGCTGGGGTTAGGAAGACTAACCTGGTCTGAGGACTGTGGTATGGAATATATAGTGAGATGTCCTCAGAAAGAACCAAACTTTAAGTTTGAATATCTCTTACCACTGTGCTCATACTGAATGACATTGCTAGAAATATTTGAAGTAGATTTACTACAACTATTTAAGTGGATTAGTAGCTGAGGAAGGAAGAAAGTGACACACCCTTGTTTGGATCCCACCCTTGAGTGGATCTCCTAGTAATCTGGAGTAATCTCTTTAGATGAGATTTTGTTAATCTCCTGGAGAAGCGGTCTTACCCCTCTTTGTTGATTTGCTAATATTCAACCCACCTTTGTGTTATCGCCCTATGTGATTGCTATATAAACTAAGAGAAGTAGGTGGAAGACACAGAAGCGAGGAAGAAGAGGCAGAGATAAGACAAGCAAGAAGCAGAGCACTAAAGCAGCAGAGGACACAGGAAAAGCAACAGAAGACACAGAAGCAGGAGAGAAGACACAGAGACAGTGAGAGGTCGGAAGAGACCAAAGGAGAGACTATGGGGACAGAGACAGAGATAGACAGACAGAAGAGAGCACAGTGGCACACACAGAAGCAGAGCACAAGGAGGAGCCATCCTGATCCGGTCCATACACAGTGGCTCGAGAGCACCGAACAAGAGTGGCGAGAGACAGAGAGAGAGCGCGCCACCCCGAGAGCCCTCGAACAACACACCACACACATCATCGCACCCTCCTGCGCACACGTATTTATATTTTTTACAGGGGACCATATGTGGTGCTTGGGAATTCAACTGGGGTCAGGCACATGCAAAGCAAATGCCTCAATCCCTGTACTATTTCTCCACCTTTCATAGGACATTGGAAGCTATTATTTAGATGCTTGTTTATTTTAACTGAGTTACTATAAATACTGTAAATGTATTCAATGCTCTAATACCAATCCATCCACCAGTGCCCCCAGTTTCCCTCCTGTGCCTCCTACTCCAGTCTGCCTCTATGGAAGGTACTAGGGTTTTTTTAAAAAAACAATTTCTTAATTAAAATCTAAACAGAAAAGACTTCTATCAGTCAAATGGAAAATCTGTTTATTATACCCTTTAAAAACTGACAAATTATTGTTCTATAGGAAACCAAATACTATTGATAGTAGGTATTGCAAAGGTGACTTTCTAGTAATGATATTTAGTTGTGCATATTTATAAGTGTCACTGAATATATGACTGCAATAACTAAAACCAGCTGTTGATAAAGAAATGATGGATCACATTTACTCTGAGATGACTTGGACTTGCTTTGTGATTAAGTCCAATCAGACAGCATATGCTTGTTTTTATAGAATGAATTACATTTGCATTATGCTTCTGGGTTCATTTGACATTGCTAAGTTCCATAGGTTTTCACATTAAACTCAAGTCACTATTTGTATGTTCATTTCACAAGCTCTCATACTCAGCTTAAATTATTATCACTATTACCTTCAAAATTATGTTACCTGTCTAGTTCAAGAGTTTTTTTTATTATTATAGCTAATAAGTTTTCTCATCTAAGTTTTAAATACAAATTATGGATTAAAATGGACTTAAATTATTAAAAATGTAAGCTAACTTACTGAATTTTATAGCCAACAAGCTGTGTATGAACCACTACCTAAATGGTTATCATAAAATTATTGGAAAACAAATCCTTCCCATAGTCATAGCTATATATATTCTTACTAATTGAACATTAGTATTTAGGGATATTTCTAGATTAGTTCCCAAAGGGATTCTAGATAATAGGAAAACAACATATAGGCTTTGTTGCGATTGTATTTTATGAATAATTTGGAAATGTTGAGTAACAGCAAAATATTTTTATAGTTACTAAGAGCTAGACTCTTTGTACATAGTTGTTATATGAAAATATCATCTTGCATATGAGGAAATAAGGGCCATACACAAAATTTCTCAAGATAGTGTAAAAGATTCAAGCTCAGAGGCTGACTTCAGAGTTAGAATTCTCTCTTTCCTTTCTTCCATCCCTTTCTTACTTCTCCACTTTTCAGCAGTTGCTGAGAGAGGAGGGCTTGTGACAAGACTCAGGGGTTTAGTTGTCCAGTAACTACCTGGACCCTTCAGAAAACAGAGTCCTGTTTCTCGAGTCAGGGACAATGAATGCTCAAGACTTGTGCGTGCAGCATGACCAAGACAAAACCACTCTCATAGACTTGAAGTCATATGACAAAGTTCATTAGGAGAGGCAATGGTTAAGTAGAGGTTGGAGGAATATGCCTATGTGCACTAATGAATAGATGATGGAAGGAGGAAGAGGACTGTTATGACTGGGAAGAAGCTGCTGGAGCACTGTCCCTGAGGCACTGATGCAGAGGCAAGGTTGAAGCATTGCTGATGCTCAAAGATGTCTGTTTCTCACATTTCAAGCCATTGGCACCGCAATCAAGGCCAATTAATTTATGTATTCTTAGAAATGTTAGGTTTTCTTGACAAAAGCATGGACCCCAGAGAAGTCTGGAACCAGGGCATTCACTACGGACCCAGTGACCTCTAGTGGTCAAGGGGTTGTGTCAGGGAGAATTCCAACATGGGAGTGCCCAGGGACTCTTCCTGGCCTTGTGCTCAGGATTAACCCTTGGCAGTGCTTGAGGTACCATATGTGGTGCAGGGGATTTAAACTCGGTTGGCTAGATGTAAGGCATGCACTTTTCCCTATACCACCTCTCTCTTCAGCATATTTTATCCATACAGAAAATTGAAAGCACTATGCAATACATGCCACTTTGCCATTTGTTATCATTTTACAAAAATGTTTTAGATGTCTGTATATATTTGAAAAATTTCTAAGTATTTTAAATTGTAGACAATATGACATTTTATCCCAAGACGTCTTAGCAGGCAATTCCTAAAAATTTATCTGCTTACATGCAATGTTGGGATAGTGTAAAACTCCCTACCCATCTGGGTTCTTCTAAGACTAGATGGAGATATATCTGTATTTAGAATTTCCATGATTGTTAATGCTAAAAATAAAATAGGTGCACCAGGGATCTCCATCCTGTGCTTAGGGAATTGGAGGCTTAAAGAGAAGAGGTTGAGCCTACAAGAGAGGCGGGGGGTGGGGTAAGGTGGGAAGGAAGGGGTGGTGGTGAGAGGAATAATGGGAACATTGGTGGTGGAGAATGGGCACTAGTGGAGGGATGGGTACTCCATCATTGTATGACTGAAATGTAAGCACGTAAGTTTGTAAGTCTGTAATTGTCCCTCACAGAGATTCACTGAAAAAAAAAAACAGATTGTTGCAAGCCATAATGCCCAAAAGTAGAAAGAGAGTATGGGTAATATTGTCTGTCATGGAGGCAGGGGGAGGGTGAGAAAAGAGGGGTATACCGGGGATATTGGTGGTGAGGAATGTGCACTGGTGGAGGGATGGGTGTTTGATCATTGTGTGTGACTATAACCCAAACATGAAAACTTGTGACTATCTCACAGTGATTCAATAAAATTTATGAAAAAAAGAAGAAAAATTTAAAAACAATTTAAAAAAATTTTTTTAAAAAAAGAAAATGGGTGAGGGACTGTAAGATGATGCCCACATACAGCCACCATGTACTTAAGATCCCACATGGCCATGATCCAGAGACACATACATGAATCTCAAAGCTGAGCAACTTGCTTCAGTGATCTCTCCAGACCCTAATTATTAAAATTTTAGAATTACTAGAGCACATGGCCACTCTTATGGCTGCACCACATTATATTTTATCCATAACAAACAATACAAAACAAATAATCTAGCATTGCCTTTTAGGCAGGTAAGAGTGGTGGTGGGACTGGTGTAGAAATATCAAAGGTAACCAAAGTAGAGAGAGAGAGAGTATTGGTAAATTGTGTGCCACACAGACAGGGAAGGTGTAGAACTGGTGGGATTAGTACTGGGGATTTTGGTGGTGGAAAACATGCACTGGTGAAGGGATGGGTTGCTGATGATTGTATGATTGAAGCTCAATCATGAAAGCTTTGTTTCTGTACCTCAGGGAGAATCAACAGAAAGGTTGGGGGGGAAATGGGTAAAAACTGAGGTCAGGGCAATAGTTCTCAATCTAACTACTCTCAATCTAACTACTCTTAGATCATCTTAAAATCTTACTCTTACTCTAAAAATTGGCAGAGCCAGGCAAGCTACCCGTGGTGTATTCGATATGCCAAAAACAGTAACAAGAGTAACAAGTCTCATAATGGAGACATTACTGGTGCCCACTCAAGCAATCAATGAGCAATGGGATGATAGTGATGACAGTGATACTCTTAAAATCATCTTAAAATAATCTACAACCCTTTTTTGATTCAGGGTCACACCAAATGGTAGGTGCTTGGGGTGTTGGGGATGAGCCTTGGACCCCACATTGCTCTCCAGTCTTTTGAGCTTTCTCCCCTAACTACAATCTGCATTTTTTTCTTCTTGGGTCACACCCAGTGATGTTCAGGGGTTACTTTTGGCTTTGCACTCAGAAATTAGTCCTGGCAGTGCTTCAGGGACCATATGCGATGACCATACCAAGAAGATATTTAGGGCTGGGACCTACTCTGAGCTAAATGAGAAATCCAAGACTTTTCTCATAGTTGAGGGAGAAAATAATATATATATATAGTAAAATTAATTTTTCACATATATAATAAAATTGGCTGGAGCAATAGCACAGTGGTTGGGTTTTCACCTTTCGTGCAGCCAACCCGTGTTCGATTCCTCCGCCCCTCTTGGAGAGCCTGGCAAGCTACCGAGAGTATGGAGCCTGCATGGTAGAGCCTGGCAAGCTAACCGTGCATATTGGATATGCCAAAAACAATAACAATAAGTCTCTCAATGAGAGACGCTACTGGTGCCCACTTGAACAAATCGAGGAGCAATGGGATATTACATACATACATACAATATTAATTTTTCATGTTATCCAATATCCACTTCATCCTCCAATTCTAACCTACTCTTCTCTGTAGATTTTAAATCTGGTTTGCTTAAATCAGCATCCTATTTGGGTGGTATGTATATAGCTGGCATAGAAAACTATGACCCATAAAACAAGAAGGTCATCAGGGGTTCTGAAATTGTCTAAGGAGAATTCCAGAACTCCATTTCTATCAAATCTCTGCAGGCACAGAGGTTTACTGGAATAAGACATATCCATATACTCAACATAACTCAATTCAAACTATTAGATTCATTACATTGGGAAAGTTGTTCTATCTCTTGAAATTGCAACATTTTCATTTCATCAGATCACGGTGAGGATTCAAAGATTATGGGCTCTATGTTTAGCAGGTGACCAGGTGTGCACGGATACAGATGAGAGGGACATTTCCCTGGATGAAAACAGTGCAAGTATGAGGGGGAAATGTTTAGAATTTGGCTTTGGTCATTATTATTCCAGTTTTGGTGTCTGGCCCACACCCAGTGGTAATCAGAGTTATATTTGCCTCTGTGTTCAGGGTGCTCAGGGGACGATATGCAGGGCCAGAGATCAAACTAGTATCAAGTGTGTGCAAGGCAAGTGCCTTAAACTCTTAATCTCCAGCCCCAGGCTTTGGTCATTTTAATCTCCACAAATAATCCAGACAGAAGTCCCAGACAATCCTGTGAAATTAGGGAAGTTAGAGAGTAAAAAGTCCCTTAAATTCACAATACTGTGGTAGCAGTAGGATTTAAAAAGTTTGGCTCATAAAGTGGAATGTGGTTTTGAGGGCTACCAGGCTAGACCCCTGTTTTAAATACACACAAATCTAATTATGAAAGATTTCTACATGAAGTTTTACCACCTACTGAGTCAAGAAACTAACCAACTTTTTAAATTAACTAAGGGAAAAGATCTTGACTGGCATTTGATGCAGCAATAATATTTTTCCTTTGTTCAAGTGGCAGTAAAACAGGATTTTTTTTTAATTTGTAGAAAAATACCTGAATTGCAATATTATGTGACAGGTTAAGTCTATCACTGATGATCTGAGTCACCACATACAGAATAAGAAATAGGGGCTGGAGAGATAGTACAGCAGGTAGGGCATGCCTCGCATGCAGCTAACCTGGGTTCATTTAAGACTTGCAGAGTATAGGGTCCTCCGAGCTCCTCCAGGAGTGAGCTAGGAGTGCAGATTGCAGAGTCAGGAATAAGCCCTGAGAACAACCAGTCTAAGAAAAAAAAATAAACAGCTAAACAGCATTCCCCCCAAAAAAAATAACTCAAACAGGTAATTTTTTTTCTTTATTATTATATTTACAACAGTAAATATGGTAAAGTCTCTAGTATTATGTTCTACAATAAACTGAGAAGCAAATATCAAAATCATATAGATGTTTTCCATGCACTTAAAATGTATTTATGTCATTTCATTTACCAGTGAAAAGATTATTTGATAGGCAG
The DNA here is from genome assembly GCF_027595985.1 of Sorex araneus. Lineage (NCBI taxonomy): Eukaryota > Metazoa > Chordata > Mammalia > Eulipotyphla > Soricidae > Sorex > Sorex araneus. The sequence goes on along the minus strand of NC_073307.1, from coordinate 30,781,232 downwards.
GAAGGAATAAGTATTATTAAAAATTCAGAACAGGAGGTCAGAGAGATGGAATTAAGCACTTTCCTTGCATGCAATTGATCCCAGTTTCATCCCTGGCACTGTCTATGGTCCCTAAACCCAACCAGGAGTGATCTTTGAGCCTTACCAAGACACTGGCAGCCTCAATTAGCTCAGGGGGAGAAGTGGAGCCCTCGATGATCAGGCTGCACAACCAGAGTGAGTGTCCTAGGGAGCCCTGATTACTGCTTAAGAGACCTCCTGCCCAGACACAAACACACAAATTCAGAGCAGAAGCAGAGCTTTAAACAACCACAAAACAAGCTCAATGTCTTCTATAACCCCATAAGGTAAAATAGTTTGCTTTGTTATATCTGTAGGGCTGGAGCGATAGCACAGCAGTTGGGCTTTCACCTTTCACGAGGCCGACCCGTGCTCGATTCCTCCGCCCCTCTTGGAGAGACGAGCAAGCTACCGAGAGTATCAAGCCCGCTCAGCAGAGCCTGGCAAGCTACCCGTTGCATATTGGATATGCCAAAAACAGTAACAATAAGTCTCTCATTGAGACACGTTACTGGTGCCTGCTCAAACAAATCGATGAGCAATGGGATTACAGTGATTTTACAGTCATATCTGTGACTGTCATGTCTACATGATCAGAGATTTGAAAGTTAGTTCCCGTGTAAATAAAAGGGAAATTAAAAATCTGGCAAATGAAATCTTCATGATTCCATTGATTCCAGTAAAAGAAATACCTGTTGACTTCACTTCTAAAGTTCTTTGATTTTAAATAGTGTTGTCTAAAGTGGGCTGGAGAGATAGCACAGTGGTAGGGCGTTTGCCTTGCATGCGACCAACCCGGGTTCGATTCCTCCGTCACTCTCGTAGAGCCCGGCAAGCTACTGAGAGTATCCCGCCCACACGACAGAGCCTGGCAAGCTACCCGTGCCGTATTTGATATGCCAAAAACAGTAACACAAGTGGAGACATTACTGATGCCCGCTTGAGCAAATCAATGAGCAACAGGATGACAGTGACAGTGATAGTTGTCTAAGGTGGGTGAATGGGCGATCCCACCTTACAGGGGCGTGCAGGAAGGGTCCAGGGGACATTGCAATAGCCTCCATCGCAACCTGTAAGTTCCTTTAAAGAAGGTAGATGTCCAGGGGGTCACTGAGGAATTGGAAACCTCTGATCTAAAACAATAGAAAGCATGAATAAGTTCCCAAACATTGAAAATGTGTAATGTGTGCACATGAAGACAGTAAAGCAATGATCGTGTCTGACTCCTTGGGAATGTTGCTGAAGGACTGTGATTGCCAGGGCTTGGAGCCACCCTCATCTGTCATCAGACTATGACATCTGGCCTATCACAGACACTAGCAAACTGTTTTTCATAGCCCTACAGGCCTCCAAAGTTCTTAGCCCCTCCCAGTTGTTCTGCCAAGTCAAGGGAAGATTTCACAATCCAGGCAATGCAAGATACCTTTTTCTACTTTATAGAATAAAAATAAATAGAACTGTCACAGTGATGGAGATGAGATGCCACAAATTGCAGAGGGCAATGGATGTGGTTGTGTTTCTGAGTCACTTATATGTTGATCTTGCAGAACTTCGCTTTGCAGAAACTATTGTTTGTTTATTACTGAACAGTATATGTAATCCTCTCTGGTGGTGTAGTTGGCTGTTTTTGAACATATTTTTCTTTCTTACTTTTTGGATTACTTTTCTTGTCAACTAGGCAAATGCTGGCAAAATGTTGTTAGGTTGTCAAGTTTCAGGTTATTTTCTATGCTTTAGTTTAAATTAGCACTGCAGCACTGTTGTCCCGTTGTTCGTCAATTTGCTCAAGTGGGCACAGTAATGTCTCCATTGTGAGACTTCTTGTTACTGTTTTTGGTATATTGACTATGTCATGAGTAGCTTGCCAGGCTCTGCCGTGTAGGTGGAATACTCTCGGTAGCTTGCCTGATTCTCCAAGAGGGATGGAGGAATTGAACCCGGGTCGGCTGCGTGCAAGGCAAAGGCCCCCGCTGTGCTATCGCTCCTGCCCTAGTTTAAATTAGTTCACTAAATTCTGATAATGCTGTGAGAGAGAAAATAAATTCTCCAATAGGGAGTGAATTGCAACCCAGTGACATAGGATAGCACAAAAATCTGAATTTATCTTTCATTTTTACCACTAAATGATAGGACATAATCATTAGAATTGAGAATACACTATTACTTCTAGATGATTTTTGTGGTGGGGAAGAGGTTTGTGGTCAGACCCAGTGGTGCTTAGGAGTTACTCTAGGGCCTTACTGGGGGATTGCTCTCAGCAGTGCTCAACTGATTCTGCAGTGCTAGAGTTTGTACTCAGGCCTCTTGTGTGTGAAGTTGGCACTTAGCCTATTGAGCTAATTCTGACACTCTAGATAACTTTTTTTTTAAAGAAATAGACATATTATTTATGATTACTCGGGAATTAGAAGAAACTTTTTTGACACCAGTTCTAAAAACACTGTATTATTCTGAGCACATCTGCTAAGAGATGTTTTGTGTGTGTATGTGTGTGTGTGTGTGTGTGTGTGTGTGTGTGTGTGTGTTATAGGGGACTTCCAGAGACCAAATTCAAGGCCTCATTTATGAAGCATGTGATCTAGCACTGAGCTTCATACCCAGCCCTCAACTTTTCTTAAAACCATATATATTTTAAGCAATATTTATAATTATTATAAAATGATTATAAAAAATAAAGGATAGTGATAGAGGGTCATGAGCATTTTGGTAGTGATAGTGGGGTGTACATTGTACATCAGTATAGTAAACTTAAACACTTTTGTTACCTCAACTATAATAAAAATAAAATAAAAATATAAACAAATTATAAAAGCACAAAACAGAAAAAATAATTTAGACACATTTGATATAAAAATAATCTAAATCCCCCAAAATGAATGTATATACATAATGTACATATGATGTTAGAAATTAAACTAATACAAGGAAGAAGCCTCACACTCTTCACAAAGAGAATTTGGGAATTTCAAGATAGCCTTGAAAAATTGACTGGAAATAGTAAAGTGATTCCAGGGTAATATGGTATAAGGATCTTAAGAGGTAATTCCAAAAGAATAAGTTGGCAAATAAAAAGTTGGCATGAAAGACACCCAAACCTTCATATAACAATAGTTCTCGAAGAAATATGCTAGAGTTCTAGAATATTACATCATTAATTTCTTCATTATGCTAGAGAGAGATTTTATTCTTGATATTTTATTTCCAGTTCTACCTTTGATTAATAGTCTGAGACATTCTAAGATCTTACACTAAAACTAAATGAAATGTTATCCCTTAAAATTGTCTTAACATACTGGTTTAGAATAACTCTTTGTTTATGGCACATTGGTTCTGATAATGTTTACTATCTTCTTTTTATTTTGCTAAGTACTACATATATACATATATGTGCATTTATGTGTACATATACGCAAATATATTAAATGGCTATAACAAAACAGAAAAAATACAGAAAGAGTTTGGACTCTCTTAACGCACGATGCTTTGAACTATTTAATTTTTGAGATCGTATATTTCTTAAAATTTTAAATTTTAGTTGATGCTGGAAGGTTTGTTTTTTTTTTTTAAAAAAAAGCAGTATAAAGAAAGGCAAAACCCTACAAAATGAGATAAATTCCAATGTAAAAAATATTTTATTCTAGAAAAATTTACTCTAGTAAATTAAGAAAGAAAAACATTTCAGAGAGGAAGATGATTATAACATTTATATTTTAAAAGTGGATTCATGTAAAAAGACTTTGAAAGTGTGTTGATTTTGTTCTCTGGATCCTGAGCTCTTGCCAGTCGCCCTGACCCATGAGAATTCTATTGTTTTTGTTTGGCTCAGATATGTTTTAAGTTTTGTGCTCACTAATCAGCATTTTTTGCTCATTTGAATACTTTTTAAACTCTAAAATATATATTCAAATGCAAAACTCTAGTCATTCACTGCATAAAAAGAAACCTGCGCATACTTTACTCATTTAAGTTGTTACATTTTTACTCTTTTATTGAAGTAATACATTGATAAATGTTTCAAATACGCAATTTCTCACTTTAGCAACTGGCTATATTGACGACATCTACCATCAACTGTTCATCATTCTCCACTGACCAGTCTACCACCTACCTGTTCTGCCATCCTGTCCTCCCCTCAGAGAATCTTTTCTTTATATCTAAAACTTTGTTTAGTTTTATATGTTCATTTGCTTCATTTATTTTCACTTCTCCTTCTGACTTCACTTAGCACAAGCTCTTCAGGTCCATCCATGAGCTAAGTGAAAAGATTTTCTCTTTTGTAAAGATGACTAGTATGCCCATACACACAAAGGCAACACCTCTGTATCTAGTCATCTGTCATCCAGCCTTTAGGTTGTTTCCATATCTTGACTATTGTGACTATAAGCATTGTGCCTATTGAGATAATGAGCACAGGGTATAGAGGTATATACCCTGTGCTCAATTCGTGTTTTCATATTCTTTACACAAACACCTAGAAGTAGAATTAATGGATCTTAATATAATTTTACATTTATTTATTTTTGCATAATGTTCATCTTGTTTTCTATAGAGACTGTGCAAGTTTATATTCCCATCAACAAAGTATTATAAATCCCTTTCTCAACATCCTATCTACATTTTTATTTCATTAAATTTTTATAACAGCATTCTAACCAGTATGATGTGAAATCTCATAGTTTTGGGAAAAGTAGGTCTAGGTTTTGGGCTAACACCTGGTAGTGTTTGAGAGCTACTTCCAGCTTTGTGCTTGGAGGTCACTCCCAAATGGTGCTGAGACCATGTAGTGTCAGGGATTGATGTAAAACATGCAGGTGTCACTCTTTGAGCTAGTCCTCTGACTCTAGAAATTCTTTTAATGTGTCTGTGGCCATATAGATGTGTCCCTTGATAAAATACCAGTTTAGATTTTCTTCTCCTTTTTGAAGAAGGGTTGGATGTTTTACTATTGAGTTGAATGACTTGTTTATATTTTTTGCATAATAACCCTTTGTCTGATATAGATAAGTTTTGTCAATATAGCCAATGTCAATTTTGTTTATCACTTCTATATGGTTGTAGAAGTATCTTTCATACATTGTCTTTGACATAAGAGATGTCTCATGGTGGAATGGGAGGAGTAAGATGCTTGCCTTGTGTGTGACTGACCCTAGTTTCATTCCTGGCATCTCATATGACCTCTCTGAGTACAGAGCCCAGAGTAGGCACTGAGTACAGGCACATATGGTCCAAAAACAAACAGAAGAAACATTCATGCAACATCATTAGGTAATTTAAGTTTTTTATAACAGTGGTTATTTCTTACACTTTATCTAGAACCAGTCTAGAACCATGTATAACCAGTCTACATGGGCTCATAAAATTGAAAATGGCTCACATTTATAAATTACTATGCTAGAAATTTAATATAAAAGAATATTTAAATATAAATGAAGTCCTTTTAAGTTAGACTTGAAATAAAAATATTCAAATGAAATTTTGTCTATGAAAATGACTGAAAGTTTCTATAATGCAAATTTGTCAAATTTTCCATTCGTAACTGATCTTTAAAAAATATATGCTTCCACCCACAGCAGATAGATACTTATACCCACCTCCCCCACGTGCGCTTCCCTTCGGACCCTGCTGCGGAGCGAGCATGATGGAAGAGCCCAAGGAAGCGCTCTTGGACTCCAAACAGCCCACTGATCTAATTCCGGCATGGGACCAGAGACCCCACGGTGCGCTGAAACAGTGGGAGCCGGGCATCCCCCAATTCTTTTAACCTCTCTCTCTCTCCACACCTCCCCCCTGAGCACAGCGCAGGATCCGCGGTTTTCCTGAGCGCAAAATGGAGACGCCGAGCCTCTCTCTAGGCTTCTCCATCTTATGAGCACCATAAAAGGGTAAAAGTTTGTAGTGATGTTATTTCTGGTTGTACTTTCCCTGGACTTTATACAGAAACCCAAAACCGCGCGGCCGCTGTCGCGGCCGCGCGACCTAATGTCATCTTAGCATCAGCAATATGTAATATGTCCCTTTTTAATGGGTCGGACTTTTGTGGGAGATCCTAACAAGAATAGTAAGTCTGTTGCTGAAATATTGAAGGCAATCAAAGTGGTAGCCATCTCTCTAGACTGAACTAAGCTATATCCCCACGCCGGCTGAGAAGAAATATCCTTCTTTCTCGGGAAGAAAGGCGGCGTGGTGTCAAACATAGTGTGATGTCCATTAAGCAAACAGACCTGGTGGCGTGGGAATGGGATATAAGGGGAAAAATTATGTACATGGAACAGTGGGACGCTGGTGGAATCTCGAGCCGGAGCCGATACCAGCGCAAGCCCTTCGGTTCCAGAAACTGCCTGCAGAAACTCTACTAGTCTATCAACTAAGCCAGAGCCCCACGCCTGCCGATGACGGGAAATAACCATCCTTTTCGGTTTTTTTTTCCCTTGTCAGGCAGCGTGGCGATTACCAAACAGGCGTGAACTCGGTGGCGCGGGGCAAGGGGGAAAAAGAAAAGTTATGTAACAAACAGCGGGACTTAATATCTCTATATTCTTAGCAGTGGAGAACTATCAAATGCCTCCTTGGCAATAGGACTGCTTTCCTTTTTTGGGGGAAACCCCAACAACGGTAGTGAGTTGTGTGTTGAAACATGGAATGTAATCGAGATAAGGCATAAACGAAGTGGAACTTATCATGTACAAGGGTGGGGACTGGGGAGGTGGGAGGGGGTGGCAGGTATACTGGGGGGGTTGGTGATGGGAGATGGGCACTGGTAAAGGGAAGGGTGTTTGAGAATTGTATAACCGACATAATCCTGAGAACTATGTAACCCTCCACATGGTGATTCAATAAAATTATTTAAAAAAAAAAAAAAAATATGCTTCCAATCACCATGAAACAATTAACAAGCATACTTGTACAAGGAAATTTGTTCTTAGCACCAACTTAATAAGGAGACAAACAAAACTCTCTGTAGCCATCATAACTGTTTTGGCTAGCGGTCTTGTAGTACATTTCTGGGCATAAATTCCTCCTCAATTTTATCACAGTGTCACCTGAATGCTTCCTAAGGCAAAGTATAAACTGCAGTGTGTTATTAACATCCTTTTACAGTATAAAATAAGGAAACAGTAGCTATTATATACTTCAAATGTGTGTTTTTTAAAACACTCTGTGATTCAGGGACTGGTATATCCAAACGAAGAACAACCAGTGCTGGAGCGGATGCATAGAGAAAGAGACCCTCATTCATTGCTGGTGGGAATGCCAACTGGCCCAGCCTTTTTGGAAAGCAATATTAACATTTCTCAAAAAACTAGACATTGAGCTCCCATTTGACCCAGCAATACCACTTCTGGGAATATACCCTGGGGGTCCAAAAACACATAGCAGAAATACCATCTACACTTCTATATCCATTGCAGCACTATTCATAATAACCAAAATCTGGAAATAACCTGAATGCCCAAGAACAGACAAATGGATAAAGAAGCTATGATACATATATACAATGGAATATTACACAGCTGTTAGAAAAAATTAAGTGATGAAATTTGCCTATAAATGGATAGACTTGGACAGTATAATGCTGAGTGAAATGAGTCTAAAGGAGAGGGTCTGATAGAGAAGGACGACATTTATTTGTGGGATGTAAAAACTAGTATATGAAACTATACCCAAGGCAAGAGAAAATGGGTCAGGAGTCCTGGTCAATGGCTGGAAAGCACCACAGGTGTGTGTGTGTGTGTGTGTGTGTGTGTGTGTGTGTGTGTGTGTAGGAGGGGGGGAGGAGGGTAGTTAAGATAGAGGAGGGTCCGTTATTACATTAGATAGAAATGAAGACTCTAGACAGGAACTGAGTGTTGAAAGTAGGTAAAGAGATATTTATGATAACCTTTCATCATCTGTATACAAATCATAATGCCTAAAATGAGATAGAAGGAGAATGGGAGAAAAGAAGAGAGGTGCCTGCTCCCTGCCATTTAGGCAGGCAGGAGGGGTGGGAAGGAAACTGAGGGCGGTGGTGCTGGGAAATTACACTGGTTGAGGGATGGTGTCAGAACATTGTATGACTGAAACCCAATCATAAACAGCTTTGTAAGTAAATAAATAATTAATTTTAAAAAATACCACTCTGTGGATTGTTGGTTTCTGTATTAAGCATTTTATTCCAGAGATGTTAAGTTAGGAACCATCCAACAACCGAGAGCTTTTTCTATTTGTTTGTTTTTCACTTTCAGCTTTATTTTTATTATTATTACTTTAAAAAAATTTTGGGTCACACCCGGCAATACACAGGAGTTACTCCTGGCTCTGCACTCAGGAATTACTCCTGGCGGTGCTTAGGGGACCATATGGGATGCAGGGATTTGAACCCGGGCTGGCCACCTGCAAGGCAAATATCCTACCTGCTGTGCTATCGCTCTAGCCCCCCACTTTCAGTTTTATTTGAGGCAAAAGGATTTCATATTCTACTAGTGAGGTGGTTTCTTGCTTTCTTATAAACCACATAGCTTATCCTTTCAAAATATTTCCCATTTGTACATTATTTTTGTAATAGTATATTTTGTTATTTGTTTATCAGTAAATAAACAAACCAAAAAATGGTTTTTTTGAGGATTACCAGCAAGATACCTTGACTTCTAAAGGCACTGAATAAAAAATACTTGGAAGCACGTGAAAGAATACTGAGGCATAAAACTCTTTAAAAAAGTTTTATTCTCTTAGACTTTCCAAAGATTCTCTTGGTAATATATTGCTGATAGCTGCAGCAGACTGGGAAAGAGAATCTTTCAAAATATTTGTGTTCTGACCACAGATTTTGGAGGTATTCCACCAATCCCTTTAAAGGTCTGAACAAAAAGAATATGGTTATCTGGGAAAAAATCAGAGTTGGCCTAACTCAGTAGAAGGATGACTAAAAGTTAGGGCACTTGAGCTTTTGGACAAACTGTCTTCTTTCTTCCTCTTTGAGAGTAAAAGGAATGAGGAGTCACAGTGGAAAATGTGCTTAATAAGTAAAACAAGTACCATTTGCCTCTTTAGCACTTAGTCATTTGATCTTTACCATGTGGGAAAATCCAACAAAAATCATGTTGCCATATTTTTCCCTATCAATCTCAGGGCATAATGTATAATTGGAGTAGCTGAAAGCGTTAGCAATCTCCTAAATTGATTAAATTTCTACAATACCTTAGACACTAAAATTATGAAGTTGTGTATTTCTTTGGTGCAGAATGCTAAACCAGAATAGATCAAGAGATCAAGAAATTCATTTGAGTTTCTTCAAGTCCAAAAAATCTAAAATGAAAACTTGCAACTCACAAGGATAACTTTTTTTACTGACATTTTGATATTTTAGTTGTATTTGTAATTCTGTTTGGTAAGAATTAACATCTGTGCAGAGACTTATTGGCTCTTTAGAAGGAAAACACGTCCACATGATCAGAAGCATCTTTCTACTTAATGTGCTCTATGTGAAATGGATTGCCAACAAAATTCTAGAAAGTGCAGTAGAAAATCATAAAGTTTATATTCACATTAATTTAGCTTAATAAAATCTATATGATTACAAACTTGTGACTTCTCAAAGAACAAAATTAAAACTAGCAAAAGATATTACTCAACTCCAAGAGACTGTTTCATATTTACAAATGAAATATTTCTCTTAAATTGTACCACCGATGTGCTAAAAAAAAATATCGATCTCTTTCCCCCCTCTTTTTTTTTCCCAGAAGACTCAGTCCTAATGGACCATGGAGAGATTATCAGTCACATTTTAGCAAACTAACAAGATTCTAATGAGAATCTCTGGCAAGATAACTTCACTAATTACACTGACTAGGTTCCTTTAAAACAGTCATAGATAACATTTTTGTTAGGACACTGATTTCTGAAACCTGGATTGAAAGAGCAAACACTTTCTTTGATTTTAATTATTTTCACTGCACTTTTCCCATTCTTACTTTTTTTTAGTAAAATTCAAGTATAAATAGGTATAAGAGAAAATGTGTGCTAAACATAATACACACATGTGGTATATAAAATGACGTAAAATGATTTCAGATCATATAGAGATTTTATTATTATATAATGATAATATAGAGAACTTTGGGTGGAGTTAAAATTTAATATTGAGAGGATTTTACCTCTAATGGCAACACTGATTCATAGAGATTTAAAATATTCTTGAAACACTTATTTTGGGGTGTCTCGATTTGGGTACTATATCTATTTGTTGCTCAGGGTATACTCCTGACTCTTTCCTCAGAAGTGACCCCTTTCTAGTGGTTTGGGGACCATGTATGGTTTCTGCTATTTGAACACTAGTCAAAGGGATGCAGATCAAGAGTCTAAACTTGATACTCTCACTCTCTTGGCCTAGAAGTACATTTTGAGCATGGAATTATTTTTTATAACATATGTATGTAAGGGGTAGAAAGATAACTAACATTGTCTGTAAATCCAAGGAATTAACTTTACTACTTTATCCAAGAAATATCTGGGGGAAGAAGTGCTTGAAATGAAATCACATGTACCAAATATCACTCGCCTGCCACATATCTTCCATTTCAAACACACTATATAGTCCATTCAAGTGTTTTGTAATATTTTTCTAAATAAGTGTTCAAATGAATTAATCTGTAAGATTTAGGATGGGTATATGTGGTTGAACAGTGTATGTGGTTTCTGTACATTTTTATCATTGTACTAAAGTAGGTACGTCAAATGGGCTTTTATAGATAGGTATGCTTAGATTTTTTAGTATACACAATATGTTTTTCAGATAATTATAATGATGAAAATTGTCAAATTAATGCTGTGATCCAAAGTGGTAGAAATAAGGAGAACAGATTATGACATAGGAGAATCATCATCTACTACTCTTTATCTTATATACAGCAGCATGCATACATCACACTCTTATCTGCATGTGCAAAACAATACCTTTTGACATGTCTTCACTTCAATATATTGCAGATTCTCAAAGACTCCCTCTAATTCAGTGAATGCTTGGAGTCAGAAAGGTAGCTCAAGTTGTAGAGTACATACCTAGCACGTGCAAGGGCCTAGATTCCATCCACAACACAGCCTGGTCTTTCAGCATTTCAAGATGTAACCTCTACAGCAATAAGAAATATTAAGCCTAGGATGCATTCCTTATTTTTATCTTATGAAAATAATTCAATTTCTCTGAGCTGTCAACTAAAACTGACATTAGAAAGATGTATCATTTTTCTTGGCAAATGGCTAAGGGATCATGGTAATTTTTCATCAATATTTTTATATATTGAGCTTAAGATTTTATATTTTCTCTTAGATCTATTGAAAATGAGGTTTGGTTTAGATTTCAATAATTCCACCAGTGTGGAAATTTAAAATCTTTGTTGTTTATATAGATCATTTTAGTCTTTAACCTACAAGACTGATTTTACTTCTAGAACAGATTGAGTAAAGAAGAACTTAAAAAGCAGACATTTATTTCTCTCTTACGTAAAATCATAGGATGTGGTCCAGGGCTGTATAGAGGTTTCACAGTTTCTAGAAACCAGAATGTTTCCACTGTATTGCTCTGCCATGTACAACAAGAATCTTCCATCCAGTAGGCAATAAAAGTTGTCCAAGTTCTTGATGCTGTGGTTTGTTTTCAGTAGTAAACTGTAAAAAGCAGAAAGGAAGACATGCTCCTTTTTCCTAACATGAATATTCTCAATATTGTCAAAGTCACATACTTCCTTTCTGTTCACATTTCTGTGACCACTTCTACTTTCTTCTTTTATTTAATAACATAGGAGTACTGCTATTTATTCAGCCATTGATTAAGCTCACTGAATTGGGCATGAACTCCGCATTTGTTTTTTTTTTATTCTATTCTGAATGTTAATTTTACTTTATTATTTTATCATTATTTCCCCCCCTCTTATTTTGATTCACCATAAGATACAGTTACAAAGCTTTCATGTTTGAGCTTTGGTCACACAATCATCAAACACCCATCCCTTCACCAGTGCACATTTTCCACCACCAAAATCCCCCCCCACACACACCAATGGTCCAACCCTTCCTTTGCCTCTGTGGCAGACAACTTCCCCCATATTCTCTCTCTAGTTTGGTTATATTCTATATTTTGACACCAGTTTCACCACCACTCAAACCTCCCAAAAAAACAATGCTAGACAATTTGTTTTGTATTGCTTGTTATGGATAGAATATAATTTCCAGGAAATTCTGTGTCCTTCTCTTCCAAAAGCTTTAGCTTATAGTCTCTGGGTCTTGGCCGTTGTTCATATTACATGGCACCAGGGGCAGTGTGTGGGTGTGACTGCCAAGTTTCTGGAAAATTTGGGACCTGGGCGAAGGAGGCTCAGTCCTGATCCAAGCGGGCTTGGAGATCTTAGTCACGGGTTCTCGCATACCTGAGTTTTTCTGCCTGTCTGCTCTCTGGTCAGGTTCATCCAGTTTTGGGTGAGGCTCATCTGAGCATGTGGAGAGTGCCCCAAGGCTGCTCTCTGGGTTCTGGAGGTTTTCTGCTGCCAGGGTTCTGCTTGGGGTGGGGAAGGAAACCCAACCTGCCCCCCTCTGAGATGCTCCGGTGAAGACAGCCTGGCACAGGGTCAGGGCATTCGTTCTTCAGCACTCTCTTCTGGGAACTTTTGTTTATAGTCTCTGGGTCTTGGCCATTGATGAGATTACATGGCGCCAGGGGCAGTTTGTGGGTATGACTGCCAAGTTACTGGAAAACTTGGGACATTGGGGAGGAGGCCCAGTCCTGATCCAAATGAGCCTGGGTCTCTCAATCATGGGTTCCCGCCTACCTCTGCGCTATAGGCCCTTACTGCATCTTTTGACCTCTTTCGAGATTTATGGGTCTCTAAAATAAGGCCAATAAATGAGCTTATATAGCTGAGCCAGAGGTGGTTTGTGGGTGTGTCTCCCACATACCTAAATTTTGGCCATTTAATTTCTTGGTAAACTTCGCCCCAAGTTGTTGGGGTCTGGCCAAAGGCACAGCAGCAATTTGAAGGTATCTGGAAGTCTGAAGGCTACTGATATACTCGCCCCACAGGCACAGTTGACCTGCTGGCAGCACCATACCCCTGACCACTTCTACTTTCACTGGAGCCTGGAAATAAGTCTTTATAGTCTGTATAAATAGATATAAATTGAGGTCCTCAACAAATGGAAAATGGGGAGACTAGCAAGTAGTGAAATGCTACTATTTCTTTTGCAGTCAGACAAGAAGAATGCAAAAAAGAGGCCATTGCCTTTATTCTAGACCCTCGCTGTGAGCCATGACTTCATATAGTGATTGAATGTGGAAGGATCATGAAAATTTTAAAACTAAGTTTATGATTAATTTTAGTAACTGTGCTTTGTGTTGTGTGTGTACATGTATATGTACACACACACAACTATATGCCTGGTGTCACATAAAAATTTCTTGGGCAAAACGGGATCATGAGTTGAAATAAGCAGCCCTTGTCTAGACTATATACTGCCTTCATTTCTACTGTTTGTTCCAACCAATTTCCCACACCTCTCAGGGACCCACCACCAGAAGGGCATCATTGCCTTGGCCCAGACTCTGTACTGACATTTTCAGAAAAGCAACTAATTCTTAATCATAATAAAGGCACACATATTTAAAGGCTAATTAAGAAAGAAATTTCATTAAAACAAACAATACAATGAAAATATTTAGAGAGTTGAAGTGAATCAAATCACAAGCCAAGAAAAATTTGAATAAACATTCTTAATTAGTATCTATGTTAAAGATATATAGTTCTAGTTCAGAGTACAAGGTATTCAGCAAAATTTAGCATCTTAAAACTATAAGTTAAATCTTTTGCAAATTCACATATTTATTCCCTTTCATATCTGAGATCTTTGGTCATCTCCCTCCTCTGCTGTTGAAATTTAAATTTGATGAAGATTGCCATTATTTTGATACTCCAGAATACCCTTTTCTACTCATTACTCTTTTTACCCCATCTTATTTAAATACCATTATTTCCAAGTTGTTTATGATGATTTTTTAACAAGAATTCAATATTCCAACCCAAATCCCACCACCACTGTCACTTCCCCTTCATCACTGTCTCCATTTCCCATATCACCTCTCAAGCCTACCCCAATATCAAGCCCACAATTTTTATATTGCTTGTTACAACTAACTGGCTAATGGAATGATAAAAAAAGTATTTCCATAGAAGAAAATTTGTGAAAATTGTTGTATCTTACCATGGGAACATTAAGTCCATGTCTGAGGGTTTACTAAACTGTTGTTGCAAGTTAAGCCTCTGTGTTAGTATTTTTAGTCAAGATTGGTTCCTGTGTTACATTCCCAACCGATTTGGTGTGCTACTGCTGGGATGTCAGTGTTGTAGAGTTTACAGAGATCAATCCAGAGAATCCAGAATGTTTAGGTTGGCAGTCCAGCCGCAGTCATGGTGGCAGCTTTAGGGTGTGGGAGTGGCTGCAGGATTTTTGGGGGCAGGAGCTGGCCTACCTCGCTCCAAGAACGCTCTTCCAAGGAGGTGTCAACCAGGAATGGGTGTCCAAGAAATTTTTGCTGCTAGTTGATCTCTTTTGGGATTTATTATGAGTCTCTGAAACAAGGCTGGTTGATGAGCTTATATGGCAGCAGTGGTGGGACATGAGCATGGCTTACCCATTACTTTTGATTTTTGGTTTTGGACCATACCTGGCAGTGCTCAGGGACTACTCCTAGCCAGGTGCTGAGGAGAACATGCAACCCTATGGATCAAACTAGGGTTCTCATGTGCAAAGCACACATGTTCAGCTTTTCCTCCAACACAATACATTTAATTTTAAGCTGTACCCATATTAACTTGAAGTTCTTATTTTTGTTTGTTTCTTAGAGGTTTTGGAGCTAGAATCTTTTTCATTTTTAGCTCTGTGATCTTGGACTTATTTATTATGCTCTCTGTTTAATAATTTATAAAATGAAAATTATATTTTTCTCATAAGACTATTTATAAATGACTTAGTGTCTAAATGTTTAAAATTGCACGATGTATTTTAAAATTGTTTTTATGCTATTTTATAGTTCTTTAAAATTTTGGTTAGAGAGATCTAGCTCGATCTACTGAGTACATGTTTTGCATGAAAGAGGCCCACATTTGGTCCCTGGCACTACAATGGTTCCTTAAGCACAGTCAGCATTGACACCTGAGCACAGAACTAGGAATAAGTAGCCCCTGAGCACTGCTTTGTGCAACCTGCAACCAGACAACAAAGCCCTAGAAATTATTTACATTGTTAAACTCATTTACAACTATTGTCTCCATTGTACCAAGTAAAACCAGATGGTAAGGCCCAGGGAACCATATGTGGTGCCCTGGGGATTTAACCTAGTTAGCTCAGTACATTTGTACAATACATGGCAGAGCCTGGCAAGCTCCCTGTGGCATATTCGATATGCCAATACCAGTAACAATGATGGGTCTCCCCTGACCCTGAAAGAGCCTCAAATGTGGCACCGTTGGGAAGGATGAGTAAAGAGAGGCTGCTAAAATCTCAGGGCTAGGTAAATGGAGACGTTACTGGTGCCTGCTCGAGCAAAACCATTAATAATGAGATGACAGTGATACAGTGATACATCCATGGGGCTTTGTTTTCTGGAAATCTTATAGTTGCAAATCATAAATCCTGATTTATGATTTTCAATTATAGTACAGATTCTGAAATTACCAGTTACTGGGTTTGAAGCCTGGTTCTTCCACCAGAGATGACCCTTCATTCTTCTTTAGAGTAGCAGAACTGCTTAGTACTCTTCTCAAGTTTCAGTTTTTAGTTTTATGTCATTGTTTTGGGGTCATACTCAGCTGTGCTCAGGGTTGCTCCTGGCTTTGCACTCAGGGATCATTCCTGGTGGTGCTTGGGGCATTGAACTTGGTCAACCACGTGCAAGGTGAGTGCCCTACCTGCTGTACATTCATTCCAGCCCCATAAGTATCATTTCTTAAAGCTAAGTTCTGAATATTTGTGTCCCCACCACCCCGATTCATACATTAAAATTCTATCCCTACAATGATTATATTAGAAAATAGAGACTTTGAGAGAAACTTTAGTCATGAGGGCAAAAATGAACAGAATTAGTGCCTAGTTAAGAGGTCCCAGAAGTCTCCCACTCCTTTACCATCTCAGTCTTTGTCATACTCTCCATGGGCTACTGAAGAAGGAAGGCTTCAGTCCTTCCCCGGCAAACCCATGGTGGAACCAGTGGCCCAACGCTTAGCTCCTTTCATCACTCTTCTGTAAAATCATGTGAACCTTTGAGAAATTGGTGGACAACTGCTTATTCAGCCACTTATAGCCCATGTCTGGTAGTAGATGTTGGATATTTTACATAGACTTCTTTAATTAAAATGTTCCACTCTATACTTAGGGAAATCTAAACTAAGACACACCATTCTAGGATTCTCTGAAATTCTTTTGTTGTTTCTCCTCCCCCGCCTTAATCACCATTATGTATTTCCACATTGGATTTTAGATCTGGGTGTAGGGAAGTACATTCAACTATTTGTTCCTCACATTTCTCTCTCTGAATAACTCTCTTAGATTGATTGTCCTTTGGAAATATTTCCTTTTACTATCCTGTTAGATGGAAATTTCCAATTTGATATAATGTTTTTTCTAGTTATCAATTTATACCTAAATTGACAACTAGATCATCAATGTATACATATTAACTAGATTATCAATTTATATGTAAATTTATAACTAGAGAAAACTACAGACATTTTCAAATTACACTTTCTGCACCAATATTTCATGCTCTATATATTCTAGATCTGATAATATAAAATATGCAGTGTATATGATATAAAAAGTTTTCATTATTCTTGAAATCAATATTTCATTTATATGCTCTTAACCTTTTGATATAAGTATATTATCAGTTATTGCATTATGATCATAATATTTTATACTGATATGATAGAAAAAAATGACTGTATTTCTTTTGAATTATTTCTCTCATTCTATATCCAGTCTTAGAGTACTTGTATTTTAATGACTATGAGTAGACTACAATTCTTTCTTTTAAATATCTTTTTAATAATGTAAGAGTACTGCTATGTATTCAGCCATTGATTAAGCTGATTTAATTGGCATGAAATTCACATTATTTTTTTTTAATTCAGAATGTCAATTTTATTTTATTATTATTTATTATTATTTTTTGTCCCTGAGATATAGTTATAAAGCTTTCCTGTTTGACCTTAAGTCATACAATAATCGATCACCCAACCCCCCACCAGTACACATCTCCCACCACCAAGGTACTCAGTATCGCCCTTTGCCCCACCCTTCCCTCTGCCTTTATGGCAGACAATCTCTTCCATACTCTCTTTTGTATTGCTTGTTATGAATAGCATAAGATGTCACAACTACGCTCTCCTGGAATTCTAAAATTTTAGATAATTAGGGTCTGGAGAAATCTCTGCAGCAAGCTGCTTGGTTGGAGATTCTTTTGTATGTCTCTGGATCATGGCCATTAAGGAGCTTCAGTAACAGCTGGGGGCAGTTTGTGGACATGACCATGGGGATGGGGATATGAGAAGGACTGGCCCATCCCCTATCCTTTGAGGCCTGCAGTTTGCCGTCACTGAACCCACATATCTGCACTTCTCATTGGGTTCTGGAAGTTGGTGGCCATCAGGATTCTTAGGGGGCAGGTGGAGGGACGATTCCTGCCCCCATCTGAGGTAGGTACCCCTGTGAAGTTGGCCTGGCTTAAAGTCCGGAGGCATCTCTGCAGCGAACAGCTCAGTTTGGAGATCTTTTGTGTGTCTCTGGATCATGGCCATTAAGGACCTTAAGTAGCAGCCAGAGGCAATTTGTGGGCATAACCTCCAGTGTCCCATGGGGATGGGGGGATTAGAAGGACCAGCCCATATTCTATCTCTTAAGGCCTGGAGTTTGCCATCATCGAACCCGTGTACCTGCGCTATTCCTTGGGTTCTGAAAGTTGGTTGCCACAGGGGTTCTTAGGGGGTAGGTGGAGGGACAATGCCTGCCACCATCTGAGGCACCCCGATGAGAGTAGACTACTTTTCAGATATGTAACGTCTCCATCCATCCCAGCCCTGAGATTTTAGCAACCTCTCCTTACTCGTCTTTCCCAATGATTGGAGGCTTCTTTCAGGGTCAGAGGAATGAGACCTGTTATTGTTACGGTTTTTGGCAATACACCATGGGGAGCTTGCCAGGCTCTGCCGTGTGGGCAGGATACTCTCTGTAGCTTGCCAGGCTCTCCAAGAGGTATATATATCTCCCTCTATGGTGAGTATAGTTCCTTTTTTTCTGAAACAAAAGTATATACATCCTGATCGTCTGAAATAAAAAGCAGCAGGTAAAACTATGTAAAATATATTGTGGTTCAGGGGCTGGATTGATAGCACAACACGTAGGGCGTTTGCTTTGCACGCGGCCGACCCGGGTTCGGATCCCAGCATCCCATATGGTCCCCTGAGCACCGCCAGGAGTAGTTCCTGAGTGCAGAGCCAGGAGTAACCCCTGTGCATCGCCAGATGTGACCCAAGAAAAAAAAAGGAAAAAAAATATATAGTGGTTCAAAGCAGGGGCTCTAAGTTAGACTGCCTACATTTGAATTCTGAATTCATTACTTACTGGGTGTATGTTCCTGGATAAGTTTTCACTCTCCATCTAAGTTTTCTCATTTATAAAATGAGAGTGGTATGTCTTTATTTTCATGAGTTTCATACAATTTTGGATATTTCTCTAGTATCTCTGTATCACTGTCATCCCATTGTTCATCGAGTTACTTGAGTGGGCACCAGTAACCAACTTTCAGTAAAGTCTCCATTCATCCCAGCTCTGAGACTTTAGCAGTCTCTCCTTACTCATCTTTCCCAATGATTGGAAGCTTCTTTCAAGGTCAGGGGAATGAGACCTGTTATTGTCATATTGAATATGCCATCGGGAGCTTGCCAGGCTCTTCCAGGTTATTATCAATACCCATATAAAATTAGCAAAAGATAACTCCATTTAAACCTCATTTTACATTACAAAATGAGGGCATATGATAAATAATTCTAGATAAATGGGAGATAGCACAGCAGGGGAAGGTGCTTGATTGCTCTCGTACTTTGTAAATATCCAAAATATTTTACTAAGATAATAATTATTTCTCATGAATGTGGGAAGCAGCATCCACTAAGAACCACAGACTTTGAAGTTAGGTTACAAGTACAGTGAGAAATGGACTTAAAAATTCAAAAGCACATCCTGTTCTTCAGCTGCATGTGAAGATCTTCAAACTGTTCAATACTCTGCAGGTCCAATTCAGGGGCCTCTTGCTTGAACAGTAGTTGAAGGATGCCTCTCCAACTCCTATTTTATGTAGAATGTGGAAAGCAAATGAGAATGACTGAGACAGTGGGAACATTGCCTGTGTGCCCAAGAATCTAAGAAACGCTTAGGCCAAGCAGTTTCACACTTGCTGTTTCTGATTAGTGGAAAGTAAGTGCCAAATCACTATGCCAAATACTGCCATCTTCCCTGGCGCCATTGTCTTGCTGGCTAGGGTTGAACTCAGTCAGCACACAGATGGGAACAGTGTAAATGGGATGGAAACCATCAGTGCAAACTGGAGCCATGTGTTGTCCAGCTGTTCTTCAGTCTGACCTGTTGTTCTTCACACCATCTGCTAAGAAAGAAGGAGGTCAAGAGAAAAAGGTCTATTTTTTTCCTGAGTAATAACCAGAAAGAAATCAGGGTGAGGAATACAGAGAAGTACAAAGAAATTGGGACCAGAGAGTAGTATAGCAGGTAGGGTGCTTGCCTTGCACCTGGCCCATCCAGGTTGAATCTCCAGCACCCCATATGGCTCCCCAAACTGACCAGGAGTGATTCCTAAATGCAGAACCAGGAGTACCCTCTAAGCACCACCAGATGTGGACCAAAACAAACAAACAAACAAACAAAACCAAAAAGAAAAAGAAAAGAAACACTGTTGTCCTTAAGGTCAAAGGATGCCATCACTTTCTGTCATCTTGTATTTGCTTCCTGTCTTCTTATGTTAAATGTCCAATATATTTGATATAGTTATGGAATAGTCATCCTCTCTGTGAATGTCAAAAGAGCCTTCTAAGTTTTCATTCCTTGCATGAGTAAGCCTTTTATACATTTGGAAGAAGATTCAGTGATGCACTTTAACAATATGGAATATTGCATTAACTGGGGTGACGTAACAGGTGGAGGTGTTTGAAAATATTTGAAAGATGTGCACAGGATTAGTTTAGAACAATAAAAGAGATAGGACAATGAAACTATTCAGGATATTGTTTTTGCTATTTGGGTTTTTAGAATTTTCAAAGTATGTGACATAATTCTTTACATTATTAAAGGACTAACTCTGCTTTTGACCTTTGTGAATGAAAAAAATTGAAATGAGGTGTGTTTATTTATTCATGGGTTTTTACTTACAAGAAATAAATGTTTGGAAGAGATAAGTGTCTGGAAAAATGTATAATAATGAGTAAAAATATATGACGATTATAGAACAAACTTTTAATTGCAATAGTATAGGTATATACAACTATACATATTTAAGGGGTACAATTTCACACCTCCTCAAAATATATGTTATCTTACCATGCCCACCACCAAAACATCAGGCTCTGCTTACCCACAGCCAACTTCCTTCCTTCTCTGCTCCTGATAACTGGAGTGCTGCTTCTGAGTGCGGGAATTTGTTTTCTGTTTTCTGTAGATCAGATCAAACTTTATCTTTAGTATGAGGACCTATTACAACATTTACTTCTTGCCAGGCTCTACCGTGTGGGAGAGATACTCTCGGTAGCTTGTCGGGCTCTCTGAGAGAGGTGGAGGAATCGAACCCGGGTTGGCCGAGTGCAAGGGAAATGCCCTACCCGCTAAATTTTTAAAATGTGCAATCAAACAGTAATATAGCATTTAAGTGCCTTTACTTTATTTATTTTTTTTTTAAATTTTTATTAAATCACCATGTGGAAAGTTACAAAGTTCTCAGGTTTATATGTCAGTTATACAATATTCAAACACCCATCCCTTCACCAGTGCCCAAATTCCACTACCAGAAACCCCAGTTTACCCCCCGCCCCCACCCCCTACCCCCTACTGTATAACTAATGAATTTCACTTCATTTTTTCTTTACCTTGATTACATTCCATAATTCAACACAAAACTCACTATAGTTGACATAACTCTCTCTCTTTTTTTTTTCTCTTTTTCCTTTTCCATTTTTTTTTTTTTAAATTTTTCCCCCTCATCCCCCTTCCTGCGCCTCATAGTATGGTGTACTCCACGCCACGTTGGCCAGCGTGGGGCTTTTGCTTAGCTCATAGTCCAGAGGTGGCTGTTACATTAAGAACCTTCAATATTTCAACAAAAACTTACTGTTATTATTTGGAGTTTCCCCCCCAAGTCTGACCTGTTCAAATGGAACCCTTTCACATTGATGACAATTATAAATGTTAAGTCGCGCGGATGCTGCTGCGTCCGCGCGGTTTTGGATTTCTGTATAAAGTCCTGGGAAAATTCTGCCAGAAATTACATATTTCCTCCGTTAGCCGGCGTGGGGCAAAGGCTTAATTCACAGTCTCCATACATGGGTGCAGGCACTTGCTGGAACCCCAATTCCTAAAGCTGTCTCTGGTTCCCGCTTGTTCCACATCCACCGGCTCTGCAGGGGCATGGGCGCCCGGGCCGGCCGGCCGGAGCCGAGCACGGGCCCGACTAGGGCTGGCTCTGTATCCTGCAGCTGTTTCAAGTTCAAAGGGTGCCTTTACTTTAAAACTACACAAAGATGCCCCCTTAAAGTAGAGAAGCCATCTATATAGGTATTAAAAACATTAAATTTATTTAACTATAGAGGTAAAGCCAAATAACAATGAATGCTATATTTTCAAAGAACATATTTAAACATAAACATTGATAAGCTATAAAATACAAGTTAAATAATAAAAATCAGGTTGTGAAGAGAATATAAAAATTGTTCTCAAGATTTTAGTGGCATTCTACTGAAGTAAATGGTGAGTATTATTCAGAGAAGTTATTCAAGAATGAAATAATGAAAATAGACCATCACTCCTTCCTCCAAATGGCATAACACAAACTATCTAAAAAAAATTCTTAGTGTGACAATATCATATAAATATAGAATCAACTATACTCCTAAAAGGGGAAATATAAAAATATTAGCTAGAAATCTTGCTTACAAAAAAACCCCTACTATTTGTTATGTGCAAGATAGTCATCCAAACTAACATAATTAATTAAAGCATTATCTCAATAAAAATATTTAAGTTTAAAAAAAGAGCTAAACAGGGCTTGAGAGTACAGGACTTAAAGTACTTGCCTTGCATGTGACTGACCTTATAATCAAGAGTGTTTGCTTGTGAAATGACAATGCTGAATTTGACATAAATACAAAATTATGAGAAGCGGGAGACATCTTAGATTTTAATTTCTCATTATCAGGTCATAATTGACTAGAGAATAAGGAAATAAATAACAGTAGGAAAATAGGGGAAAAACCTGTTTACAGTGTAGAGCACCTTATATTTGCTATTTATTTTGTTTTTATCACTGTTACATGTATAAGTGCATTCACAGTGCCCCTCAGGAATCTATGAGACATTGAAAAATAAAATAGCACCACGAGTCACATTTATTGATGATCGGAAAATAAAATAGATGAAAAAAAAAAGTACTATGATTAAATCGATTTTTTGAATCCATGTTTAATTCAACTTTTATCCCCCCAAATTAGATCAACATTGTATATTGTGCATAAAAAGTAAAACACAGTAAAATCCTATGTTATTGAACTTTTAGAATGCACTGACTGAATCAATAGCAATAACCTTTATTGATGAATGGCTGCATTTCTGAGAAAAAATGGGATAATATAAATAGAACACCAAGCCCCAAATGTCATAAAAATATTCTTAACAAAAATGAAAAAACAAAATTTATAATTGAAAAAATTATAAAATGAAAAAGAAATAAAGCTTGTTTAAAATGAAGACATAGGAGTTAGCAACAGGAACAGTGGTTGTTAGGCAATTGCCTTGTGTGCAACTGTCCTTTTTTGATCTCTGACACCAAATAGTGCCTCAAGCATTGCTGGGTGCAGCCCAAAAGGCTACTGAAAATAATTGGGTGTCCCCTCCCAATAAAATAAAATAAGTATTAGGTGAAGAGATAACCTGGGTAAAATGTTTCCAAAGGTAGAATGTACACATATCTAGCCAAGAAAGAAAATAAAGTTGGTTTTAAAGGATTTCAAATGGATTCAAAGTTAATAATTCAGTCATCTCAGAAAATAACTTTAATTGGTTATTGATTGGATTTAAAGGTAGAAACTGGTGCTGGAGCAATAGTACAACTAGTGGGGTGTTTGCTTTGCACTTGGCCGACCTGGGTTCGAACCTCATCATCCCAAATGGTTCTTCGAACACTGCTAGGAGTAATTCTTGAGTGTAGCTCCAGGAGTAGCTCCTTAGCATTGCCAGGTGTTACCCCAAAAGCAAAAAAGTAAATAAAACCTTTTATTTTAATTGAATCACCATGAGCTACAGTTACAAAACTTTCATGTTCAAGATTCAGCCATATAATGATCGAACACCCATCCCTCCATGAGTGCACACTTTCCACCACCAGTGTCCCAAGTATATCCCCTCCCCATATCCCAGTCCTCATCCTGCCTCCATGGCAGGCAATTTACCCAATATTCTCTCTCTATTGTTGGCCATTATGTTTTGCTTGAATTTTCCCACCATTCAAGCCTGCCTGCCAGGGGCAGATGCTAGATCATTTATTGTCCATTGCTCATTTTTAATATCATGGGATTCCAGAAGCACCAATGCCAGGTGCTTCTGGAATCCCAAATTGTAAATGGCTGGGTACCAGAAACATTTCTTTAGGGCACTTATTTATTTTGGGATTCAACTGGGCATCTCTGGACCAGGGCTGTTGGTGCGCTAAGATGATGCCTGGAGGCACATTGTGGGTGTGACAGCAAGGCCAAGGAGCTGGCAGGGAGCCAGGGAGTGACAGCCCGGTGCCTCTGCCGCCATGCAGCCTAGAATTTAGTCCTCTAACCTGCATACCTGGGCCTTGCTCATGGAAACTTTTGGTCACCGTGGTTCCATCTGGAGTAGGCGGGGAGACTGCACCTGTTCCATCTAGGGTGTTCTGGGGAAATTGGCTCGGTATGGGCCCTGTAGAGATCTCCAGTGCTGTGGTGTCTTCCGGAATTCACTGCTATGTATCTGGATTTTGATATCTTCTGAGATTTATTTATGAAGCAAGGTCAGTAATAGAGTTTACAGGGTGGCGCTGGAGTTGGTTCATGGGATGACTGCCAGTGCTTCCATGTGTATTGGGAAGTGGGGGGAGGTAGCCCACCCCAACTCCATGAAAGCCTGAAGATTTCAGTAACAAGACCCACATACCCACATTTTTAGCAGATTATGTCTTGGTGGGGTTTGTCCTGAGATGGTGGAGTCAGGCCGGGGGTATGGCAGCAATTTTGGATTGTGGAAACAAGCGACTCTTGTGGGCTCTACCTAAGCAGGCACAGGCCAACCTGCCCCCCTCCAATTTACCCAAGTCTGTTCAGCCATGTTGGGTGTGATATTAATGTGGCTTTTGATCTCTTTCAAGATTTATCTATGGGTCTCTGAAATAAGGCCAATAAATGAGCTTGTATAACTGAGATGGGGGTGGTTTGTGGGCATGGCTCCCACATACTTAACTTTTGGCCATTTAATTTCTTGGTAAACTTGGTCCCAACTTGTTGGGGTCCAGCCAAAGGCACAACGGCAATTTTGGGATATCAGGAAGCCTGAAGCACCATCAGGCTGCTGATGCAGTCAACCCGTAGGTACAGGTTGACCTGTTGGCGGCACCATACCCCCTGAATAAAACAGTTTTTAAAAAGTAAAAAAAAAAAAAAAAGGTAGAAACTTAGATAAATGGTCAAAGTATATATGCTACCAAAGTATCTAAGTGTAAAAGTATTTATTATTTCATCAAAAAGATTCAACTGAATTCCAATAAATTCAATACCAACCTGAGTCAAGCATAAGAGGTGTAAATAAATAAAATTGTGGGTGCCAGAGACATAGACAGGGGTTAAGAATATGCTTTGCATGCAGCTACCCCTCTTTGATCTCTGGCACCACATAATCCTTAAACATAAATGGGTATAGCCTTATGGGGCTTCAGAGGACACTGAGGTGTAGCCCTGGAGCCCCTGAGCTCCACTGAAATGGCCCCAGTACTTCCTGGCACCTCAGAGCCCATGCACTCAGCCATACATTCTTGGGCCCTAACGTTAATTGCCTGCTGAGTTTGCCAAGAATTTCTGGGGTATGATAGCGAAGGGAACACTAAGACAAGACAATGAAAGAGAGGAAAAATGCCTGCCACAGAGGCAGGCTCGGGGGTGGGAGGGAAACTGGAAACATTGGTGAAGGGTAATGAATACTGGTGAAGGGATTGGTATTAGAACAACGTATACCCGAAACTCAATCATAGATATCTTCTTTGTAACTTTGTAACCCATGGTTATTTAATTAAAAAATAAAATTAAAAAAGAAACTTTGAAAACTTCAATGAAATAGCTCCTTTTCCTATGTATATCTAAATTACCTAGGTGGATGTAGAATTCATTAAAAAAAAAATCTAAACTGTTTAGCTCCATTGTAGGCACAGAGAAAATCATTAAGAAAAAATTTTTAAGAGTATCATGTATGTATATTTCCATAAGAAAAAAAGTTCAAACTCTCAAAAGGAGGGTTGGAGATACTACAGGGATGTTAGGAGGATGCTGCCCTTACATCTGACCGACCCTGATTCGATTTCTGGCACCACACATGGTTGATCTCTGAGCACTGTTGGGTGTGCCCCCTGAAGTGGGGGTGGGGGGAAACAACAACTCTCAAGAGAACTCTGTTCAAAAAAAGCTAAAAAGACTCAATTTTCCCAAATTAATACAGTAATATATTTTAGACTTACAGAAACAACATACATTATGTTGGAAAACACCCAAATATGCATAATGAAAGCAGTTAAAATTTAAAGCTAAAGAGAGAGCAAGAGTTAAGGCACATGCCTTTCATATGGCCACTCGGGCTTGATCCCTGAGAATTGTCAAGAGTGATCTCTGAGTACAGAGCCAGGCCTAAGTCCTGAGTACTGCTGGGTGTGTCCCCAAACAAACAAACAAACAAACAAAGTTAAATTACAGACTAGGGCCAAAGAAGATAGCTCAAGTGGTAGAGCACATGCCTTGCACATGCTTGAGTTTGATCCTCAGCACTACATAGCCCCCATATTTCCTTGGTGGCTTTAGGAGACCACTGTATCTGCCACTTAGGAGAAATTTATATAGTAGACTAGCCTCATTTATAAATACAAGTCTCTAAATTTTTATTTATAAAAATATAGAAAAATATCTCTAAAAACATAGAAATATACTGATGGTTTTTAAGAAAATGACTGAGATCAATTACCTATCAACCAGAAATATAAAAAGTTCTCAGTATCAGGAAATATAATAAGTGCTAAAAATTTTGGTGAATAAATATATTCATTTCTGTACACATAGAAAACTCCTTGCCAAGCTTAATACCACCCTAGATAAAATATTTTATAAAGTGGAAGTATCTGTCTCATGCTAGTTTATTTATAAATATATAATGATATAGAATTTCCCATTATAGAATATTCACATATAGAATATACCCCTTTGTATACAATATCTTGCCCTTTCAATTTTTTGAAGGAAATGAACAGAAATCCTGAATTTCTTTTCTGAAAAGGTCCAAAAAAGACAAATAATGCCCCATCACTACTGTCACTTCCTGTGTGGAGCTGGAAGTTAGCATCTAACTTAGTTAACATAGTCATAGGATTGTGCTGATCCATGCATTTGAGGACAAATATATGGACTAAAAATTGAATGGAGAGGATCCAGAGCAATACACCGTGGGTAGGGCATTTGCTTTACAGGTGGCCAACCCAGGTTTGATCCTCAGCACCCGATAAGTTCCCCCGAGTCCACCAAGAGTGGACTCTGAACACAGAGCCATCCCCATCCTCCCACACACATACACACAAAAGCTTTAAGAAATAATAATAGAAAGAAGGAAAGTTGCAATTATTTTGCTGATAGGTTCAATACTTTTTTGAAAAAACAACCTACAAAAGCCTATTTGGAGAAATGAGCCAAGTCTTGCAAATGGACCCCAGGTGTTTCCTCAACTCTGCCAGATGCAGTTCGCCAGAGTCTCATTGAGACCATTTGTCCATGTCCAGACCATGAAACAGGATGGTCAGTCTGAAAGAATCGGTGTTGCTGTAATGATTGCTGTAATGATTGATGTTTTAAGTTGGGTTGTTCTGAACAGCTTGTGTGTTTTCCAAGCCAGTGGAGCATCTACACGGTACCCCTCTATTTCTGTGGCACCTTCAGCTCTTTTCAAGATGAAGGTGCACCACAGTGGGGTACATACCACTCCCACCATTGTTTTGCCCTCACAGAACACACGTCTCCCCAAGAAGATCACAAAGTCCTGTCTATCCACAGACTCCTGCCCAGAACACAGCACTGATGGGTACAGCCTGGTCTTGCCTTTAAGGTTACGTGTGGTTCCTCTTGGTGCTGCCTATGGAGAGAGGAGCACAGACCTGGGCCTTGCTGGGTCTGGTTGGTAGCATGGAAACAACTTTGCTAGCAGAGAGACAAACCAAAATAAATTTATGTCAGAGTAAAGTCAGTCTTAAAGAGCAATCACACTAGTTGGACTAGCACAGTGGAGACTCCAGAAAGAGAGCGAGAGAGAGTGAAAGTGAGACAAGAGAGTGAGAGTGAGAGAGTAAGTGAGTAAGAGTGAGAGAGCGAGTGAGCGAGAGAGAGATATCTAGCAGTCTCAGGGACCTTTGTATTGTGTACCTCTGGGTTATTTTAGTGGGAAGTCTCTGCTGTTTGCAGATTATCTTGAACAATTCTTAGGCAGTTCCAGGAAGCAGTGTACCAGGAGATGGATTAAATATTTGAAGTCAGTTCTAGGATGGGAGTAAGATGTATACAAAATATTCTGAGAGGACCCAGAAGGGAGTGTGTGGGTCAATTCTAGGAATGGAATAGCAGCAAGATGCATATACTATTCTGGGCACAACTGATTGTTTCAGCAAGCACTTGGAGTATGTCAGGCATTTTAGATAACATGAATTAAGTTATTTATATTAAAGTGATCTAATGTACGCCCATGAGCAGATGGGGTGTATCCTAGATCACTTTAATATAAATAGACTAGTCATCTGCCAATCTTCCCATCACATGCGAGCAGAAACACACACTTTAAAGAACAAAGTTAGCAGCGGTGAAAGTTCCTTTCATGGAAAGGGAGAATGGTGAACAGTCACTGATCTGTATGAAACAAGCCCTGCTGCACCGGAATAGTAGGGACCACTGTGCTGGTGGCAGAAGCCATTTCTTACTTTGCGCCTTTGCGTGAAACTTCTTGGGCCCTTTATTTTGTACTCTTGGAGACCTTCCATTGACTCTGACATGGGTATTAGATACCATGCCAGTTAGAGGACTGCTGGACTTTCAGGTTAATGTCAGTGTATGTTTAGCAGCCTGGGATTTGCTTTACAGACTGAGCAGACACAAGCATGACAGATCAAGTTTTGGGATTTCCTTGGCAGTACTATTTTTACGCCCGAATTTCAGATCCCCAGTTGCGGAGAGACTAAGTCCACACAGGATAAGGAAAAAGCAAAGGAACTTTATTGCTAGCTCGAGCTAGGGTCCAAGTCTCATCCAACACAGTAGAGTCTTGACAAGGACCCTGACTCCAAATCACAAGCAGTTTATATAGGTTTCAAGGTTGAGCAAGCACTGTGATAACAGTGATCAAGCAACAGTGGTCACCGATGAGTCAACATTTGATAACAGTTACTTTGTGGTTGTTCCAAAGAAAGGCCTGATTGTTGGGGGAAAATTCCAAACAATAATAGCGAGTTCTCTATTGAAATATTGAATGTATTCAAAGTATAGAGAATAAAATGAAGATCATTAGCTACTTAGGGGGGCTGGGTGGGAGGGGGGTATATTGGGGTTCTTGGTGGCGGAACATGTGCACTGGTGAAGGGATGAGGTTTCAATCATTGTATGACTGAGATTTAAACCTGAAAGCTTAGTGTTTTTTCTCACAGTGATTCAATATAATAAAATAAAAGTTAAAATAAAATCAGCAGAGTATTAAGGTTCCAACTTCTTCCCACCCGTACCCATACCTGATGTTATCTGTTCTCTTGCTTATTGCAAGAGTTAGTATGAAGTGCTGGTTTATGTCAGCTGATCATTTACTGTTAGGCTTTAACCAAGATTGCTGAATGGTCTGTTGTTTGCCTACTTTCCTCATCTGCAATTTAATGGTGCCTATCATGTGGCCTCCTGAATCCATAGATCATAATGATACCTTAAAACTTAAACTTGATTTTCGCTGTTCCCAAAACTGTTTGTTTTTTCTGGTTCCCAAGACCTGACAGAAAAAAACAATGGGAGAGTTTTGGGAAAAGTTCTAAGTAATACATTTTTCCTGCTGCTAGAGGTATGGAGTTCATTGGTTTCTCCCTATATTACTACTGTCCCTTTATTATTGTAATCACACTCAATTTAGATTTTGAAACACATAAAATCTTAGCAGAGTGTATTTTGGTCACAGGGCATTTACGAAAGAAAATAATTTTATAGTTCTTGCCCATATTGCAGTACCTTGCTAAATGCTGTAAGGAGTCAGCAAATGCAATATTTTGATTCTTTTATGAATGCTTATCCTGTAATTATAACTTTGATTTCAAAAACTCAGCTAGCAATTAGGTAGCAGAGTTTTGTCAGAGTTGTAATAAGGATCATCTATTTTCTGGGTTCTACCTGTTTTCTAACCTCCACAAAATAATCCATCAGTATCATACTATTTGTTATGAGTGTGTCCCATCTTTCTGGGATTGATTTCTAAGTAAAACTAAGCTAATAGAATGAAGAGACTAAAAGAAACAATGATTTTTTTTAAAAAAAAAAGGCTTGTTTTTTTCTTCTCTCACATAGTACTCCAAAGATTGATAGGCAGTTTATGGCAAGTAGGTGGTTGTGGGCCAAAAAATATATATATCAGCACTTAGAACTTGACATCAAATTCTATTATTCTCATCTTTTTTTTCTTTTTAGGATACACCCAGTGATGCTCTGTGCTCGGGAATTACTCCCATGGTGGTCCAGAAACAGTATGGGATACCAGGGATTGAACCCGGGTCAGTTGCATGCAAGGCAAACACCCTATGCACTGCACTTTCACTCCAGCCCCTAGTTTTGGAATTTTTATTACAAACACATTGTCTTTGCATTCTAGTACATGTAGCAGAGAAATGCTGCTGATGAATTGATGACAGCTATTTAAAAAGCATGTATAAAATCTTTCTGGGTGTGAAATACCTTTACTCTATTTTTTCAATAAAATTTATACATAGACAAGGCAGGGAGAGAGCTCATTTCCGGGGTGGATTTCTTAAATGTTTAAGACCTGGAAGTTAATCCTGGGCACTTTGTGGTAACTCCAGCATCACTGGGTATAGCCCCAGAACCTCTGGGCTAAACAGCGTCATACCACCTTGTCTGAGCATCAGACTCTCTGGTTCAGTTTGCCCAATGTGACTGGAAGTGGTTCTGAAGCTACTGAGCATTATTTAGGAAGTTTTCCCCAAGTTATCTATGACTAATCCATAACACTAATTTTTAAGATTTTTTGAGTTAAAAAAAATTTTAGCAGCGGGGCCAGAGCGATAGCATAGCGGGTAGGGCGTTTGACTTGCACACGGCCAACCCGGGTTCGATTCCCGGCATCCCATATGGTCCCCCAAGCACCATTAGGAGTAATTCCTGAGTGCAAAGCCAGGAATAACCCCTGAGCACCGCTGGGTATGACCCAAAAAGCAAAAAAAAAAAATTTTAGCATCAATTTTCTTATTAGTCATAGAACTTTTATTAAAAGAAGTTATATATTCTTTATTTTTATCATTGATGCATAGTGGAGATTATTTAACACTTATTAATTTTACATACTTGCCCTTTTGATTATTTGGGCATTGGGACTTTGGGGCAGAAAGACTGGAAAATATCCTAAAGATTTACCATTGTGATAGCAGTTCAAACTCTCTGGCACCATTCCTTTCCAAAATGTTTTGAATCTATTTTCTTTTCATTCTAAAACAAGTCACCAAGTTTGGGGTTCATGCAAAAGTGAATTAGTTGGATGAAGAGAAAGAGTTGCCGACATGTTTTGGTGAGAAAAGGTTCCTTCTAAGTTCTTTGCACTATCTTTTTATGTCTTCTTGTAACAAGCAAAATCAAAGATCCTAAATAATTTTAGGTCTATGAGTTGATCTTTCCTAACATAGAAAATCAGTTAACTGCCAACTAAGCTGATTTCTACGTCCATAGCTATGAACATTACAGCATTTGGGTCTAGAAAATTCAGTTTTTTAGAAAGTCTGGAAAATTTGAATATAGGAATTCAACTTGTCTTAAGATCAAAGATGGACTAGATCAAACAATCACTTGTATCACTTGTCTTCCCGTTGATCTTCCATTTGCTTGAGTGGGCACCAGTAATGTCTCCATTTGTCCCTGTTGCGTGCTACTGTAGCCCAATGATATCTGCTCGCTCCAGGAACACGAAGAGCCTCAAACCATTCATTCAGGGATTTGGCGAAGAAATCTGACCATCTTGTTGGTGGGTGGCCATTCGGTTTTTTGATGTCTTGTGGAATCCAGTGGGTAACAGCTCTAGTCCAGCGGTCATCTCTGAATTGCATTACATGTACAGGCCATCTGATTTTTGATGTCTTGGCAAATGAGACAGTGTCCCTGATTCTTGATCGTCAACAGAGGTTGGAACTCCGGATTCCTTCTCTCACTTGAGTGAGACGTGATACTCCTAGCATAGCTCTTTCAATTCCTCTTTGGGATACGCAAATAGCGTTCTCATCCTGTTTGTGTAGGGCCCAGGTCTCTGAGGTGTACATTAGTGCAGGAAGAATGGTGGAATAGAAAAGATGTGCCCAGAGTCGGAGGTTCTTCATCCTTTTAACCACTTCTTCGACACTTTTGAAGACGTTCCACTTTTGAAGGAAGATTGCTCTCTTCCTCCTGCGCAATTCTGTCATCAAGTCATTCCTCATGTTGAGTTCTCGACCCAGGTACACATAGCTGCTGCATTTGGAGATGTTTGTTCCATTGAGAGCAAATGGAGCTTCAGGGACTAGTTAATTTTTCATGAGCATCATCTTGTTGGGGTTCAGCTGCAGTCTTGTCAGGGTCCTGGCCAGTAGACCCCGGCAAACTGGAGTATGATCCCCCAGCCACCAGACTTACTCCCTATAGGAGAGGGAGTGTGAAGGGGAGAAGCCTCTGCCCTGCCCCTCTGCGCACTGCGGCCACCCTACCGCCACCACTGAGGAAGAACCACGCAGAGCGGGGAGAGTTGGAGGTCAAGCAACTCATTTTAATAGTGCTAACATACTGATATTTAAAGGCAAATTTTTTAGGGAGGAGTGGACATTATGGACACCTGGTTATCAGCTCTGGAGTAAACATTTTACTGGGCCCTTTACAGATGTTAATTAATGATTTATGTTCCCCTCCTCTCAAGGTCGGGTATGCTAGCTCAGACAAGTGGTGAATTTCAAGTTTCATCCCATTATCTCCTCAACCAGGGAGGCCTTCTGGGTGGAGTGCTGGCACAGGGCCTTAGGGCCCTGTTTGAAGAGAGCCTGCTCCTGCTTCTACGGGCAGGGGATTTGGCCAGGGTCTCAGGCTGGCTGCTGAGACCCCAACACAGTCTGACCTTTCCATAGTCGCATTTGAAGTCAGCCAGCATTGATATCTAACAATATCAGCAAGTATGTTTGACAAAGGTTCAGAAAATACACAATTAAGCATGTGGTTCCTATGGTCTCTTTTGTAACTACTTAGATCTGCTGCTCTTACATAAAATGACCCTACCACTATATCACTATTATCCCGTTTATTGTCAATTTGCTCAAGCAGGACCAGTAACATCTCCATTCGTCCTAGCCCTGAGATTTTAGCAGCCTCTCTTTACTCATCCTTTTCAACGGTGCTGCACTAGAGGCTCTTTCAGGATCAGGAGAATGAGACCCATCATTGTTACTGTATTTGGCATATAAATACGCCATGGGGAGCTTGCCGGGCTCTCCCATGTGAGTAGGAAGCTCTCCGTAGCTTGCCAGGTTCTTCAAGAGGGAGAACTAGACAATAAGATGTATAGCCAGGAGCTTGGTTTTATAGCCTCTGGATGTTGGGGCCGTTGATGGGATTACATGGCCGCAGGGGGTGGGGGCAGTTTGTGTGTGTGTGACTGCCTAGCTACTGGAAAATGGGGGATCTGGGTGGAAGAGGCCCAGTCCTGATCTGAGCAGGCTTGGAGATCTCAGCTCCGGATCCCGCAAACCTGGGTTCCTCTGCCAGTTCCTTCATGCATGGGGCTCATCCAAGCATGTGGTGAGTGGCCTTGAGCATGGCTGTGACAAGGTTCCAGAGGTCTTCGACTGCTGGGGCTCTGCTTGGGATGGGGAGGGAGACTCAACCCACCCCCTCCGAGGGGCCCTGGTGAAGACAGCCAGGCACGGGGAAGACTGCCTAGACAATATTAAATAAATTTTTGATTCAATAAGATGTGTGTTTACAGAAGTGATCGACAGACTAGAATTAACCCATGAACCAATGTTTATGAAACTGTGAAAAAGGCAGTAGAGTATTTGGTAAGTGACAGTGTGCTATAAGATATTAATGATAGAAACTGTAAAGGTAAGTTAGGAATTCCCAAACAGGAAGTTGGGTAGTATTTTGGCCATTTTCAGAGATGATGGCTCTTAAAGACAGTAAGGACTTGATCCATCTAGAGATTAAACAGACAACAACTAGATCCTTTTAAAATTCCATTACAATAGGTTAACTAGTATGTTCACTCTTCAATTCTGCCTTCAGTCCTGAGCCCATCTGAAAGTTTTACCTGGATTGTGCTGTTGCAAGGTAAAGCAGGCACAAAAGGCATTTTAAATTTTAAAAAATTCAACAAAATGTATAAGTGTTGCTTTTAAAATAATGACAGATTTATTCCTTTTGTAATAGGATGATCATGTTTACTAAAATAAAATGTCATTGCTGTATACATGGAATTTTCAGAGTCTCAAGTTTAGAGTTGTCTGGAGGGAAAAACAACAAAGTTCTCAATAATTCCCCAGTTCATGTCAAACACTTTTGTCTTTATACTCTTTTGGCAAGTGGGTCATTTTCGGTAGAGTACACTTTTGCTTTTGAGGGGCCTGAGGGTACAGAGATGAGGAACTTGTCTGGCATGCAGCTGATTCTAGTTCAATTCCCTGCAATATACCACAAATGGTATCCTGCTTAGCTCTGATGGGTATGGCCCCCGAACCAAAACCAAACCAAAAATTGACATTTGAAAGAAACGGAAGGAGACCCACCAATTTTCTCAGGGGAATTCCCAATATCCTGGCTGAACAGAGAAGCTGCATTTAGACTATGAGGTCTGTTACCTGAGGCAAGAAACATTTTAGGTGTAAGGGCATGCAAAGCAAGAATTAATGAGGGCACGATCTATAACAGCAGATAGGGTGCTTGCCTTGCCCTCTATTGATCCAAGTTTGACCCCTGGTATAAAGGGTCTTGGAGTCCTTCCAGGTGTGATACCTGAGTTCAAAACCAGGAGGGAGGCCCCAAACAAAATAAGAGATAATGAGCCATCTTAAATTCTTCAAGAGACACCTCACTCTCAGACCTATCTGACTGCTGGAAATTTGACAGTAGTGGAAGCAGAGATTTCATACAAAGGGTTATTCAACCCCTCCCCTTATAAATCACTGAAAGGATTGCCAATCTGGCATGGTTCTGTATGATCTGCCATAACCAGATGACTATCCTAAGAATATTGGGGTTACTTGAACGTCGCTTGTATTCAGAGAATTCCCAGTATTTCTTATGTGTTGTTGACACAAAACTGAGCCATTCTCTCAAGATTTCTGAACTCCACTGAACACTTAGTTGAGATACCATAAGATCTTTTCTAAGAATGGCCTGGTCTGGGTAGGAGCAATAGTACAGAGGATAGGGCATTTGTCTTATACATGGCCAACTAGGATTTGATCCTGGGAACCCCATATCACCCCATATCTGAGTCTACCAGAATAAGCCCTGAGCACTTCTGGGTGTGGCCCAAAATATCAAAACAAAACCAAAAAATGGTCTTGTAAGTACGACAACAAGCCAGGGTATTTCTCTTAGCCTCCAAAACCAGGTTCCCAAATTTACTTGACCTACCACCCCTTTTTCATTAAAAAAAAAGTCATTTAGCATCCCCCAAAAACCTACTTTCTTTATATGTACAAACAGTAATGTGCCCCTCCAATTGCACCCAAGACTACTACAGGAACCCCTGTATCATTTCAATACCCCCTAAACTCCCTCCTGCCTCCTGCTGAAGCCCCCTTTCATCCACATTTCCCCCACCCCAACAAACAGACACACACATGCACACACAGATGTATCTCCCACTTTGAGAAAAACTTCTTTAGATGATCCTATTTTCAATGACTCCTTTAAATACTTTTGTAGTTGGAATTTCTTCTGCAGCTTTGGGGTGTCCAGAAGTTATTTGATTTGCCTCCTGCCTCAGGATTCTTTCTGAATTTGGAGAGACTTTGTCCAAACTATCTCAAGATCATGACATTCCAAGGTGTGGTTATTGTATAGCAATCATTTTTTTCCAGTCTGCTAGGCAACTTCTAGAGAAAACCCCTGGGTTTGTCCTTTGGACTGATATTTACCTTTCATTACTGAATTGCAATATGAGGATAAGTGGAGTAGTAAGACTTATACTTTTTAATTTTTCTCTTTATGTATACTATCCATCAACAAACTGAGTCAAGTTTTGTTTATCCTGAGGCATTTCTGGTAAGTGTTGCCATGAGATGGATAATCCTGAGAAAGATATTGAACAGTTATTATTTACCCTTTTGATAAAAGGAAAGAGATAATGGCCATGTGCTATTGTGATAAATAATAACATACAAAGAAGAAGAAAATATCCATGTAATAGAAGCCAATTTGTGAATAAGTGTTTTTTTTTTATAATTCACTGTATTACTGTCACCCGTAGTTCATCGATTTGCTCGAGTGGGCACCAGTAACATCTTCATTTGTCCCTGTAGAGTACTAATATAGCCCAGTGGAATCTGCTCACTCCAGGAACATGAACAACATGTTGTTGTTACTGTCTTTGGCATATTAAATACGGCACGGGTAGCTTTCCAGGCTCTACCATGCGAGGAAAAAAATTAAATTTAAATTAAAATAAAGAGGTCGGCAGCCACGAATGCATTTTAGGAAAAATTGCATCACTCTCTTCCAGGAGCTTTGTTTTGTAGTCTCTGGATCTTGGC
Source organism: Sorex araneus (assembly GCF_027595985.1). Taxonomy (NCBI): domain Eukaryota; kingdom Metazoa; phylum Chordata; class Mammalia; order Eulipotyphla; family Soricidae; genus Sorex; species Sorex araneus. The sequence goes on along the minus strand of NC_073307.1, from coordinate 30,744,598 downwards.
CGTTGATGCGATTACTTGGTGCTGGGGCAATCTGTGGGTATGACTCCAAGCTACTGGAATATTGGGGATCTGGTGGAGAAGGCCCAGTCCTGATCCGAGCAGGCTTGGAGATCTAAGCCAGGGGTCCCGCATACCTGGGGTCCTCTGTCGCTTTCTTCATGGGTGAGGCTCGTCCCAATGTGTGGAGAGTTGCCTTGAACATGGCTCTGACTGGGTTCTGGAGGTTTTTTGTAAGTAGCAAAGTTTATACAGTCAGAAGTCTAGTATTTCAGGAGAAAATTCTGTGTGTTTTACAACAACTTCTTTAGCCTGAGGAGTGATGGATTGGTATTTGTTAATGGATCAGGAGAAAGAGTGTAATTAGCTATCAGACTAACTGAGTGATTTATGGATGCACAGAGACAATGGTTTATGGAGCTAAGCAAAATTAAGACTGTAAAAGCTAACTTCAGTCTGCAAATAGAAGTCTTATTTTAGGAATATAGAGAAAATGATTTCAGAGATGTTGGGAACCCAACATTTGTAAAAGCTGTCCAAAAGTAGAATTCTGCAAAACTGACTTGAGCTCTCCTCCTAGGGTAGCTCTCAGTGATTTATGAGCAATTAGATGGTAGAGACTTATTTCCTTGAGAGATATTATACCTCAAGCAATGTTTCTCTAGTTCTCCTCCTTGACATTTTGTGTTTTTATATGGAAGGTAAATTTCAGAGCTTTCTTTATCTTCAGTGTTTAAAGCAGATAATCCACATAAAGTATGAGAGTAGAATTATTGGGAATTTGAAATTCATGAAATCCTAATGAGAAAACTATAAGATTTAAGACAAAGCCCCTTAAATCTCTGATAGTCAAAGATATCTCTGCATACTTTGTTGATTCTTCTAAGTAAAGGTCAACAGTTATTGACTGTCTGAATGTATGGATGCTAAAGGAGGCAGAACTGCAAATCAGTAATATAAAATGTTTTAAGTGGAGTAAATAATAAATAGAGTAAATAAAAAATAAAAAGCAAAAAATAAATTCATTGTCATCAGTTCTTCAAGAAAGGTCTGTTATTCCTTTTTTTGATTCTAGAGGCTAAAAGTATTATATGAGCATGAGTGAATGTTTAGATGAATCAATATGAACATAGTAGTTTTAGCTTTAAGAAAGCTAGGATACTCATAGAATTCTTAATCTGTAGGGAAACTGGTAGTTCTCTTATGGCTCAAATTAAGTTTGCATCCCGATAAACTGTCATTAACTTTTTAGGAAAAAATGCGAATGCCAAAGTTTAAAGGAATAGACTGTCTGAAGATATCAATTTGACAGCATCATTGATATATATTAATTTTTTTAATTAATTTGTTCAGTATTGATATCACAAAGGAAAAAGCAGTATGACAAGATATTTAACAAGCAACTGATAATGTTTCAATATTTAAAAAAGCTAAACATTCCAGCTAAACCTGCTGAATATGCTATATTTGTATGTCTTTTAAAAATCACATTTCATTACATTTAAAGCTGTAGAAAATCTTAGCTATAAACCACTTTCACTCAGTACTGTTTGTTTGTCAAGAGAGACCTTAGAATTTTTTTTTTATTGAATCACCGTGAGCTACACTTACAAAGCTTTCATGTTTGAGTTTCAGTCATACAATGATTTAACACCCATCCCTCAACCCGTGCAAATTTTCACTGCCAATGTCCCCAGTATCCCTCTTCCCACTGCATACTACCCCTCCCTCTGACTCTATAGCAGATAATTTCCCTCTTACTCTCTACGTATGGGTATTATGGTTTGCAATACAGATAATGAGAGATGATGGTTGAAAGATCTCAGATGTTTGCACCTGAGATCTTTGAAGGAAGAATAGCATTTTACCATTTTACTTATCTTTATATTTCCTCTCAACCCTTTTAGTGTTTTTTTTTTTTTTTGGCCACCACATTTGTTTAGACATCTATGACTCTGCTGTGCCTTGTGCAGAGAACAACTCAAAAGATTTTGTAAATTCAATGAAACCTGTATCTTACCAGATAAATGATTATGTTTCTGTCAATGTCACTGTCCTGTAATAAAACAAATTATATCATTCTTTTAGTTTTACAAAAGTCTACTTTGTGGATTGTTTCAAGTCATGATTTCCAAACCACAGAGCTTGGGTTATGTTTTGGTTTGCAGTATGGTCCTCAAATACTTCTTAACTCACTATATTCAGATGTTCTATACTAATACACAATATAAATCTGCTAATTCAATCAGTAATAGACAATCATTCTTGTCCTTTGAACATCTTCTTTTGCATAAGGTATTCTGAGGAAGAAAATGATCCAAGCCTTTATAGTAAATTATTATTTTAAATTGTTCCAATATGGCAATAGCACAGCAGGTAGGGCATTTTTCCTTGCATGCCACTGACTTGGGTTCGATTCCCAGCATCCCATATGGTTCCCTGAGCACCGCCAAGAGTAAATTCTGAGTGTGCATGAACCAGGAGTAATCTCTGTACATCACCGGATGTGACCCCCCCAAAATAATTCCAATATAAAGAATTTTCAATAATTTATATTTTAAGTCTATCTTACCATGTCTAATTTGTTGACTCACTGAAGATTAAAATTAATGCTTACAATTTAAAGTTATATAACATACTTGAAAAATGTGCACTTAGATACCATCAGAACTTTATTTCTTAAAAGTAAAAATTTCAACTGGGGCCAGAGCGATAGCACAGCGGGTAGGGCGATTGCCTTGCACGCGGCCGACCCAGGTTCGATCCCCGGCATCCCATATGGTCCACCAAGCACCGCCAGGAGTAATTCCTGAGTGCAAAGCCAGGAGTAACCCCTGAGCATCGCTGGGTGTGACCCAAAAAGCAAAAAAAAAAAAAAAAAAAAAGTAAAAATTTCAATTTCATATCATTCATCTGCCTTTTTAGCCCACTGAATCACCATTGTAGTGTTTTCTATACTCTTTCCACATTCTCTTCACACACAAGATGAAATAGTGAATAAAATTGTTTGTAGTATTTCTCAAGCTTTTACTTTAAGACTTACTCTATCAAAGTGATAATGAATCTACCCTTCTGTTTATTAAATGTATTCTGTTTACATTTAAACAGTTGCAGTCCAAGAGTGATTCATAGCCTCTGATGAGTCATTTTCTTGATTAATTATATTAGGCTTATTTGTGTCTGAACAACAAAGTTATGTAATGGTTAGCTGAATTGTATAGTTTAAGGCAAGAGCAGATGTTAAGAATTTACATTCGTCTAATAAAAGAAGTAACCAAATAGTCAGTTGTGTAGCCTTTATAAAATGATGATTACAAGAATTGTTTTATAAATGTTGAACTTTAAGTTCTTTTGAAAAATGTTGGTGTTTTTCATCACCCACATTCACAATGGGAAATGAATAAGAACAATTGTCTTTTGTAATTAAATTAGTTTACATTCCAATTAGGTTTTCAATCAAATTAAATGCTAGCTATTAAAGATTCTTTTCAGAGGTTTCCAATGTATACAATGGAATATAATCTGACTCAAAAATTGATTAGATTATTCCCTGTTTAAGATCTGTTACTACCTCTGCCCTGCAGCAGGTACCACACATATTCCAAACAACTTTTTTTTTTTAATGAATCATCATGAGATACAGTAAGAGACTTACAAACTTTTGTGATTTCATTTCAGTCATACAATGATCCAGTAACTATCCCTCTACCAGCGCCCATTCTCCACCACCAATGTTCCCAGTATCCCTTCCTCCTGCCACTCCCACCACTTCCCAACCCCTACCTCTGTGGCAGGCGCTTTCCCTCTTATTCTTACTCCCTCCCTTTGGGTTATTCCCAAGACAACTCTTGAGGTGAAAGGAATCTTCTGACTGAAACAAACCTTTCTCCTCTTCCAGGAAGTGTAAACTTTTCCTGGCCTGTCAGCACAGTGGGTTCACTGTTTCCTTAACAAATGAGTCTTAATTCTATGGTACTGTTCCTTACTGGCTATGACTTCAGACACTTGACTTTGGCATTCCTTTTCTGAAAGAGAATGATTTAAGATTATTACTGCTTCTTGTAAGAACTATGGAAGTGGAAGCTTTCTGTTGAGAACCATCGAGTCTATAACTGGATTTGTTGAAACTTGTCTAGTTATTTAATTATTTTAGAGTGAATTGTTTTCCTTATTAGTGGAAGGAGTAGAGGAATCCCAGTCCATTTCACAGAAATGTGGTGTATTTCCAGCAAATAACATAAATAGGATGTTTTTCTTTGTTTTATTTTAAAATCTTAAGTAAATGGAACAATTGTTTTGTGATTTCACTTCCTCAACAATAACTGCCCTCTACTGGTTATTCTCCAGAAACCACTTGCAGAGATGTGCACTGAGATCTTTATGAGGCTAATCTTAGGAATGTTGTTAGCAATTACTCAACTAGGCTTAGTCTTGACTTAAGGACTTTCCCTACTGAGTATTATTAGATTAAAATAAAACAACCCGTCGCTTCTCGGCCTTTTGGCTAAGATTAAGTGTAAAATCAAACAACCTAGAGTGATCTTTCTGTGTAATAGATTAACATCTTTACTGTAGCACTGCACTGTCGCACTGTCATTCCCTTATTCATTGATTTGCTAGAGCGGGTATCAGTAACGTCTCCATTGTGAGACTTGTTACTGCTTTTGGCATATCGAATATGCCATGGGTAGCTTGCCAGGTTCTGCCATGAGGGTGGGATACTCTTGGTAGCTTGTCGGGCTCTCCTAGAGGAACAGAGGAATTGAAGCCGGATCAGCCACGTGCAAGGCAAACACCCTACCCGCTGTGCTATCTCTGTGTCTTATAACACTTCAATGGACAGAATTTCTTATCAGTACCATGAAATAGCTATTACAGGTGATGTAAGTTACAGAATAGTAGTACTTCTAAGTCTTCATAACTCTGTATACCCGCCCCAACTCCTCTGTGATCATTGTGCCTTCTCAATATCTATTTTTGACTTTTTTGATCCTTTTAAAAAACTGTCTATAGCTAGAAGTAGAAATGAAATACATATATGTGTATATAAGTGTATATATACATATATATTTCATGTACGTAAGTGTGTATATATACATACATATTTCATGATCTCACTTGCTTATGGGGGTGGTTAGTGATACATAAGTAGGATCTATTGAGTAAACTTTGGGGAAAAGCCTTTGAGTTTTCTGAGCTGGCAGGGGGATTCTTTGCTTTTTGTCATGTTTTTCCTATCTGAAGTGCAGTAGTGATTATGAGAGAACAATAACTATCTTATAAGCACATAAAAATTTGAGTATGGAAGTGTTGATATATTAAGAATGCTAACATTAAAAGATCTTAGGAAACTGGGTGCTAATGACTTTGAGTTTTTATATCCTACTTTATATTTTGTGAAAGAAGAAAAGAAACTTTCATCAAGTGTAATCCACTATTGTATTTTCAAATTTCTGCTATAGCAGCTCACTATCATTCATTCCCTTAGTAATATAGGTACATTCATTTTTTTTACTTTCCAATAATGAGAAAACAAAACGAAGCAATAATTAAACAAAAGCATATCTCTGTGTATCTGTAAGAACACTTGTAGATGAATGGGTCTATGATAGAAAGCTAATGGAGAGAAATATATTAGGAATCTTACCTATTCATAGGTCTTTCCTTAAAAGTGAATGGTTCACTTTAAATGCAAAGGAAAAAATTTAAATATGTTCTCTGGGGATTGATACTGGAAAATGTCAGAACAATAGGAAAGTACAATTAATAGTCCTGCAGTGACTGCCAGGACCCAAGTGTTCCTGAAGATTAGCACTGTCATAAGCTTAATTATGACAGATGGTGATTGGGCATTATCTTTGACTATTTTCTCTGGCTTTCTTTTTCTGACAAGTCTGTCTTAATGGAACCCAAATTGGAATGGGAAAAAAAGGCTGCCTTTAACTCATTTTTTAAAGTGTGAGCTCAAATCAGTTCATTTATTCAGCTTTAATAAGAAAAACAGTGCCATTAAAAATTAATAAAATAAAAAAATTATGTCCTTTAGATTTATATTTAAATATTAATCATCATTCTGTTCCAGGGACTAAGAAAACTTTAGATAGATAAACTAAAGTAGATAAAACTAATACTTTGGGAAGAAACAAAAATAGAATAGGAGAGGGACTTTTACATATATATGTGCATATAAGACATATATGCATATGGGAGTATGTAATATAAATATGGAAGAAAAGGGTAGGAGTGATTATTTTCAGTCACTAGAATTTGAGCTCACATATTTTCCTAATTTGCATTTTTTGTACACTTCAATATAAGAAAATGTTATCTTTTGTAACAAATTAAAATTACAAATAAGTACACTAAATTAAAAAAGCGTGTCATCTGCCATTTATGGATCTTACATTGTAATAATAATAACCTTGTTTTTGTTTTCAGAAAAATACAAATTATTTTATTATCCTACTGCACCATCCAACATATTCATGATAGTAACTTTACATTTTTGGCATAAGTGAGTTAAATTCCTTTAATTCTTCTATCTAGACTTCATATTCACATTTAACAACTTTGAATATGCCAGCAATGACATGCCAGGAATGATATATCAGCAGCGATGATATATCACTTCCCATTCAGATCAAAAAGTAATTGCTCTCTTTTTCTCTCTGATTGTTCACTATGTAAGAAATAATCAGCCATCTTGTTAGAAGTCCTGAGAAAAGACCCATATGACAAGGATCTAAAGTGCTCAGTGCAAGCCAAGCAAGTGAAAACAGAGATAAATAAATGGGACTATTTCAAACTAAGAAGCTTCTGCACCTCAAAAGAAACAGTGACCAAAATACAAAGACAATCTACAGAATGGGAAAGGATATTTACGCAGTACCCATCTGATAAAGGGTTGATATCAAGGATATACAATGCTCTGGTTGAACTCCACAAGAAGAAAACTGCTGACCTGATCAAAAACTGAGGTGATGAAATGAACAGAAACTTTCCCAAAGAAGAAATCCGAATGGCTGAGAGGCACATGAGAAAATGTTCAACATCACTAATCATCAGGGAGATGCAGATCAAAACAACAATGAGATATCATCTCACACCACAGAGACCCACATCCCAAAAAACAAAAGCAATTGGTGTTGGCGTGGATGTGGGGAGAAAGGGACTCTCCTTCACTGCTGCTGGGAATGCCACTGGTTCAGCCCTTTTGGAAAACAATATGAACTATTCTCAAAAAATTAGAAATTGAGCTTCCATTTGACCCAGCAATACCACTCCTGGGAATATATCCCGGAGAGGCAAAAAGGTATAGTAGAAATGACATATGCATTTGTATGTTCATTGCAGCACTGTTAACAATAGCCACAATCTGGAAAAAACCAGAATGCCCAAAAACAGATGACTGGTTAAAGAAACTCTGGTACATCTACACAATGGAATACTATGCAGCTGTCAGAGAAGATGAAGTCATGAAATTTGCATAGAAGTGGATCAGCATGGAAAATATCATGTTGAGTGAAATGAGTCAGAAAGAAAGAGACAATCATAGAAAGATTGCACTCCTGTGTGGAATACAAAGTAGCTGAGAGGTACAAGCTTGCAATTTCTGGCAAATATTTCTCTGGACTTAGTTACTAAAATACTAAAATGCAGAAATCCAAAACCGTGTGGCCGCTATTGCAGCCGCTCGACCTCATATCTCTTCATTCTCAGCAATGGAAAACAAATCATCAAATGCTTCCTTTTCAGCAGGTCCGACTTTAGGGAGGAGAAACTCCAAACAATAATAGTGAGTTTTTTGTTGAAATATTGAATGTAATCAAAGTAAAGTGAAAGTAAAGTGAAATTTATCAGTTACACAGGCGGGGTGGGGGGCTGAGGAGGTGGGGGGTTGGGGAGGTATACTGTGATTCTCGTTGGTGGAATATGTGCACTGGTGAAGGAATGGGTGTGGGAGCATTGTATAACTGAGACTTAAACCTGAAAGCTTTGTAACTTTCCACATGGTGATTTAATAAAAGAATAACTTTAACAAATAAATAAATAAATATGAATGTGATAATTAAACTGGCCCAGAAAAAAAAATAAAGTGCTCAGTGCAATAGTTGATGAGTAGCTGAGAGCTGGCAACAACCAGGGGAACGGAAGGTAGAATTGATCTCTTAGCCCCATTTAAGTGTTGAGATGACTTTAGTTCTGGCTGACATATCAACAGCAACCTAATGAGAGACAGCAGTTGGAAGATAATTCTAATAAGAAAAACCCTTAAACTGCATCCATCTGGATATAAATCACAGGTGCTATCTTGGACTAAGATGAGTGAGTAATAGAGAATGGCTTTCAAGAGAGTTCTTAAAGACCTATACCATTACATTTGGATTTATTTTGCCTTTCAAGCTTTCTATTTGTTTTTATTTTCTCATCTTCTAAATTATTCTCTTTATTTTTCTTGTAAATTACAAATATATTTTATTCTTAATTGGCTTGATTATATCAATTTCTATAAGCATACTTTGAAGACTAAAAAGGATCTCTCCCTTATTCTGTATTTCAAACCAATGGATCTCAAATTTAATATCTATAATAAACTATTAAAACACTATGTTAAGATATTTTGATTCAGATGGCCTAGGGTAGACCTGGTAATCTAATATACATATTAAAAACTTATAGTACTAACTGATAATAATTATGTTTTAATTTTATAAAATTATTCTACCTGATTTTTCTTCTTTGCTTTTTATTGTGTTAATTTTATAACTGACTTATAACTTTATATTTATTATTATTTTCAGGAGTATAATATAATTATTTAATGTTTTGCCATAATGTCCAGTTGTCATTTATCACCTTTTGTAGTTACAGAACAGTTTTTAATAAATTTTGAGATTTACTCAATACTTCTCAAGTATAAACTACGTTAATTATAGTCACATGCCATAAATTAATCCCCATTTCATCTTTTCATAACTAGAAAATTTTACTATTTCACATGTTTCTAGGTTTTTGCCCACTTCTTCCATCCCCATCCTTAATTCCTGAGTCTTCAATCACATTTGTTATCTGTATTTACATATTTATGAACTTCATTTGGGAGGGGTTAGGTTACACATTTAAGCGAGATCATGTGGTTTTTGTCTTTTGAGGGTTTTTTTCTTTGTTTTGGAGGGGGTGAAAGAGTTTGAACCACACTGCTCAGAAGCTATTCCTGTTTCTGTGCTCATAAGTGACTGCCTAGTGGGGTTATGTAGACCTGGGGCTTGAACTAGGGTCAGTCACATGCTAGGCAAGTGCCCTGGCTCTATCTTGTGTACTCTCTCTATGGCTCAATATTTGTCTTTTTTTCTTTCTTTTTCTTCTTCTTTTTTTTTTTTTTGTCACACCCAGAAATGCTTAGGGATTACTGCTGGTGGTACACTGGTAGACCATATGGAATGCTGGGAATCCGAACCTGGGTTGGACACATGCAAGGCAAGCATCCAACCAATTATGCTACCACTCCTGCCCCAATAATAGTCTTTCTTGTTCTGATATATTTCACTTCACATAATGTTCATGAGACCCATTTATATTGTTGCAACATTTCATTCTTAGGGCTGATATCATTTTATAGGACCATGGACATGCTCAGTGGAGAACACGCTTCTTTTGAGTGAGGTTCCATTTCTGAGAGTGCATAGAACAAATCAACAACAACAAGCAAACAACACCAAAAAACTACCTGTACACTTTTTTATTTTATAATGTGAGGGTACTGGGTTACCCTCAGAATTTATTTCTGCTGGTGCTAAGTGCTCTATCCCCTCACTATCTCTCTGATTTCTTTCTTGTATATTTATACTATCTTTTCTTCATATGTCAATGAATGCTAGACTTTAAAACAAATTCTTATCAGGTGAATTTATCATTATAGAATGCCCTTCTTTGTCCTCTGAAAGACTTTGTTTTAACATCTATTTCATCTAATATGAGTGTAATTCTACTTGTTATGTTATTCATCACTATTAAATATCTTTTTTCATATCTTCAATTTCTGTGATGTCTTTACATATTAATAGCATATGGATCACTCTTGCTTTCTTAACAATTCAGTCACTATACATCTTTTGATTGGAGAATTTAGTTCACTTATATTTAAAGATATCATTGATAGGCACATCTTTATTGCCATTTTTCTATTGGAGCGATAGCACAGCGGGTAGGGTATTTGCCTTGCATGCAGCTGACCTGGGTTCAATTCCTCTGTCCCTCTAAGAGAACCCTGCAAGCTATCAAGAGTATCCCTCCCACATGGCAGAACCTGGCAAGCTACCCATGGCGTATTCAGTATGCCAAAAACACTAACAAGAAGTCTTACAATAGAGACATTACTGGTACCTGCTCCCGCAAATCGATGGACAATGGGACAATGGGAGAACAGTTGATTTTCAAAAATTCTTCTTGGATGAGAGAAACAGTACAAGAGTAAAGTGCTTGACTTGCACATCGTCAACTGGGGTACAATCCCGGACACCATATATGATACTCTGAGTATTTCTAGGAGTGAACCCGGATTCCTGATCACAGAGCCTAGGAGTAAGCCAGGAGTAAGTCCACACAGCAGGGTGTGTGGTCCAAATAACAATAACAAAAAAATTCTTCTGGGCCTGAGAGCTAGTACATCAGGTAAAGCATCTACCACTGGCTGGAGTGATTATTGAGAGTAGAGCTGTTAAGGAAGTCTTGAACACTAGTAGATGTGGCCCCAATATATAAACAAAACCCACAAATCTTCTCTTTTCTTTTTTCTCTTGATCTTCATTGCCACTTGATACATTTTTCCAGTCTTATATTTAGATAATTTCTTTCATTTCCCTATGTGCTTTTACTACAGATTTTTGTTTGAATTTTAATTAGAGGTTCACATACAGCATTGTATGTACATTTTATAATTTTAGCTAAATTTCTTCTGTCTTACATGCTTCATACTCAGTGTATAAGTTATTGATCCGCTACACTTTATTTCACTTTTGCCAGTGAGATTTTATCTTTTGTTTCCTTATTGCTACTTTCTTTTCGGCTTATAGCAGTCTCTTTAATATTTTTTATGTGTGTGAGATTCATTTAGTAGTGATAAACTATTTTAACTTTGTTTCTCTTTAAATGTCTTCCGATTCTGAATGATGACCTTGTGAGGTAGTCTTTGTTGGAAGTGTTTTCCTTTCAGCAGTTTGAATATATCATGTCACTCCCTTCTGGCCTGCCTTGTTTCTGCTATAAACTCTGTTAATGGTTTTAATGTGACTTTCTTTTATGTAATGCTTTGCATTTCTCCTGCAGTTTTTAAGAATCTTTCTTTAACTTTTGACATTTTAATTACATTGTGTCTTTGCATGGAACTCTCTGAGTTCATCTTGTTTGGAACTCTCTGTGCTTCTTGGATCTGAATTTGTTTCCTTCTGCAGGGTTGAAAAGATTTTGTCATTATTTTTTAAAATAAATGCTTTATCTCTAGTTCACTCTTCTTTCTTGGACCCATATTACATGAATATTGTTCTACTTGATGTTGTACTTAACATCTCTTTGTTTCAGAGCACGGTAAAGTTTTGTATTGGTTTCTAGTTTGTTTTAGTGTTCGGGTCAAACCTGCCTGTGCTCAGGGCATATTCCTGGTTCTATGCTCAGGGATCACTCCTAGTAGTACCCTGGGGTTGAATCCAGTTAGGCCAAGTGAAAGTATGCCTTACCTGGCATAGTATCTCTGGCCTGTAAGATATCTTTGCTTAAATCTTTTTTTCTGATATCTTTTAAAATATTTTGTGCAGCCCTTCTATTTTATTTTCCAGGTTGGTGATTGTAATCTTTAGTTCTGCTACATCTTTTGCTTTCTTATATTACCTATCTTATTGTTGAAGCTCTCATTCTATCCATTCATTTTTCTCCCTAGACAGGTTAACTTTAAATATTTTTATTGTATTAAGGTAATATTTTTATGATGGTGGTGTTAGTATTTATGGTCTTGGTGTACATAGCATATTTACAACTATTACTTTGAATATTCTCAGTTATATTGCCAATCACTATTTTCTTAAAATCATTTTTGTGGTTTTTATCTTAGTCTTCTATCTGAGACACTTTTCTGTTTTCTCAGTCTGTACTCCATTTTTAAAAAATATATAACTTTATTCTGATTATAAACAAAAAGGAATTGGACAATTTATCACTGATTACTCTGATATGACTGCATCAATATTAGAATTAAAACTGAAAGGGAATCAGTTGCATTCCAAAACAACTAAGTATGTGATCAAAAAGCATGAGTTGCTTTTAAACTTTCACATTCATCTCCATTCATCTCCTTGAGCATCTCAAAGATTCAGCACACTGCATAACTGACCCCACAGGACAATAGCCTATAAAACAGCTTTTGGGTCCAGAGCAATAGTACAGTAGTAAGTTCACTTGCTTTGCATGCATCTGACCCAGGTTCTATCTTCAGCGCAATATATGGTCTCCCTGTGTACCACAAGGAGAGACGCCTGAAGTCAGAGCCAGGCATGAGCCCTGAGCTCTACAAATAAAACAAAACTAGACTTCTGACTCTAAGCTCCAGGTTTATCTTTTCACATTTCTTCTGAGAAAACAGTTTTCTGAGCAACCTCTCCTTCATTCTCATATTGTGCTTCTCAAGCTAGGTCTATGACAGAAAATGGGGGAATGAGGAGGGATAGGGAGAAGGAGAAGGAGAAAGAGAGGGAGAGGCAGAAGCAGAGAAAAATTTCCTGCCATTGAGGCAGGGGGTGGGAATGGTGGGAGGTGTGGGAGGGAATCTGGGAACACTGGTGAAGAGACAGGGGTTGGAATATTATAAGACAGAAACCCAGTCGTGAACAACTTCATAACTGTGTATTTTAAAAAATAATAGTTTTAAGAGCTGGGTCCATGAAAACCTCTGGTGGGGCAAGAACAAGCACGGCAGAAAACTCCAAATTTGGATCTCCCATTTGTTTTCTAGTGAATCAGAAGAAGGGCTTTTCAAAGTTGTAGTTACTTTTGGCAAAGAAGCCAAAGTACTGGAAGTATTCTTTCCATGGGAGACAACATATTTTTGCCTTAATTTTAATATCCTCTTTGTTGCCTTAATGTTAGTATCCTCTTTGTCACCACACAATACCACGGGGATATTTTCACATACTTGTACCAGATCTCTATGCCAGTTAGGCACATTATTATGAGCAACTTTTCCTTCTTCAACCTTTCAGGGTTTGGGGGCCACACCAGATAGTGTACAGGGCTTACCTCTGGCTCTGTCTGTGCTCAGGGATCACTCCTGGTGGGCTCAGGAGACCCTCTGGGGTACTGGGGATTGATCCCAGTTCATTCACATGCAAGGCAAGGGCCTTCTCTGCTGTATTATGTCTCTAGCCTAATACCTCTTGACATTACATCAAACATCATAACAGTACATTTGGCTGTAATATAGTAGCCATCCCAGAGGGCCTGAGTTTTTCCTGGACTGTAAAGTTCCACAAGTAGAACTGGATAGGATCTCTGTTAATGTTAAACACAAGCAAGTAGACCTTTATGCCCACCCAAAGTGGCAACATATTTTTCAATTTCACCCATCAAGTGGCTTTTCTTCAATGTCATCTTCCAGATGCCATCATTGCCAATCAAGATGGGACTGAACTGGTCTTGGGAGTTCTCCTTGAGCAGTCATGTCAAGGGTACTTCCAAAAGCATTTCTGAGCCTGTCACAGTGTTAAAACATTTTTGCTCAATTTTTTTTCCTTTTTTTCCTTTTTTTTTTTTTTTGCTCATTTTTTTTCCTTTTTTCCCTTTTTTAAGAGAGCCTGGTTAGTTCTGGATAGATCTCTGGTGTTAAGACTGTGCCAAAATCCATCAGTGTCACAGGCAAGAGATCTGTTTTTGTACCTAATTTCAGACTAATGAGAGTCCATCCACTTATCCACAATCTTTTCAAGTGGGCTAATATATGGGGTCCTATAAGGCTACGTTTCTAAACCCTACTGGGTTTACAGAGAGGTATTCCATGGGGAAGAGTTGCGGCCAGACCAAAATTCCAAGGAACATGTAATCTTCCTTTGGAAAGTACTAGTAGAGGGCAAGGGTGGGTGCAAAGGTAGTGTGTCCAGCCTGTGCTAACACTTTCTTTGTTTTTAACACCTGTCCTTCCCTCTGTTCCTAGAGAAAACTGTACTGGACATTCTTCCCTGGTAGGCACTTAAAAATTCTTCCTCTTGTGTGTGTGTGAGTGTGTGTGTGTGTGTGTGTGTGTGTAATTTCTCCACTTGCACTGGGTATGAGGGTTAGTGTTTTTGTGCATGCATCCTTTAGTATTGCCATTCTACCTTCTCTTGGACCTCCTGGTCCCACTGATTTTCAAAGCCAGAGGTTTGGGGGCAGCTGTGTGTCCAGAGCAGGTCACAGTGTGAGGCTCAAATCTTGATCTCCTCAGGGAGCAGCCTACATTTGTGAGATCCTTCCCTGCTATGTCTTATAACACAGGGGTAGGGGGTTCTGGTGTGATAGAGACTCTACCTCTCTTACCTTTTCCAGTCTGTTTTTTTCTTTTGTACTGTTTTGTGGAAAGATTATTCAGTTCATTCATAGATCCTATTTACTAGGTATTGTTCCATCTGTAGTTGTGTCTTTGGTGGGAGTAAGTATTTCCAGGTGTGTACCGCTTTGAAACCTCAAGTTCATGTCGATCTTCCTACAGTACCATCTTGAAACTGCAAAATTTTGATGCTTTTAAAGTGTTGGTAAGACAAAACTTTCTTAAAATATCACCTATTAATAATGCACTTTTGATATTCATATATCCAAAATATGTAGATGATTGTTGTGCAGGTAAACTAAGATAATTCAAGTAAATATGGACTGTATTTCTAATAAAAACACCAATACATTTAGGATAAGTCATTTGGATTGAGTTTTGTTTTGTCATGAGAATTTTCCTTCCTAAAAGCATTATAGGAATGAGACTATTACCCTTACGTTGCACCCAGTCTTTATTCTGTTATGTGGAAGTGACCTGGAATTCAACCAAGAAGCAGCTCAGATTCTCATTCTGCATTTTTTTAAGGAAAGAAATCTAAGTTATGGATCCTCAAATGAAAGTTTTAAACATAAGGAATTTAGCCTTTTCTCTCAAATGTGTTTGCTTCATTAAGTTTCGGAAGAAACTGCCCCAATGAAGAAAGAGAAGAGAGATTTGAAAACCTCCAGAGTTCTTCAGAAAGGGTTCCTTTGCATAGAATCGTTCATCAATTTCAACAGTAAGAGAAAGTAATGGAAGCGTGATCTGAATGAGTAGCTGAAAATTGAGTAGTAACTTAAAACTCCATTGAAGTTGTTCATCAGATAGAGGGCACAGCTTGGCCTTTGGGTTATAAATATTTAAATGTTATGGATATTTTTGCCAAAACTAAAACATTTCTTCCCAAAGAGCAGCAGTGATTTACTACCCCCTGTATGTTAAAAAACACTTAACCTTCAATAGGCAGCAGAGACGTGGCATGAATTCTCATACATGATTTTAAATAAGACATGGGGCATTCACAAATATGCAAATCTTTATTCAGAACTGTATGAAAACCCATTCCATCCATCTGAAAGTTTATTCTTATTGAAAGTATTTTTTTCAGGGAATAAAATGACTTTGAAGTTGGAAGTATCTGGCATAGGGAATAGATTTTTTTTAAGGTATTCCCAACCATGTGCTTCCACTGTCAAAGTTGGGAAATTTTGTTTTCTATTTGACTGAATTTATATATGGATGATGACTTAGTCCTAGCTATAAAAGTTGTATGTAGAGCAACTGAAATACACATATATATGTATATATACTTTTATACTTGTTGAATCAAAAGTTCTCTGTTTGCCCAACTTCTAAAAAAACAGAGAAAGGGAAAATAACCCCAAAATTGTCTAGGAATAATTTCACTGAAAAGCATTGGTTAAGAGTCACTGAATATCACAAGGAAAAAGAAATAACATAAATTTTTTTCGGTATTCTTAACATTTTTGTTTTCTTCAATAAGTATCTTTAAATATTTAACCATTTTGCCTGTTTAGTGATTAGTATATTGATGTTTAGTAGCTATGGATTTCTATTTCAAAACTTGTTTTGTGATTTTTGTAATACAAAATAGTTTTTGTGACTTTGAGCAGGAGGAAAGAGAAGAATGTAAAAGAGTTGGTGCTAGAGTCTGTCTAAAATAAAACTATAATAATGTGCATAGACAAAATGATGCATGGAGTAAACAATAAGATATGAGGAAGATAAAAATACAGGAAACATTATTACTCTAAAAGTAGTTTTCAAACTGATTTAAAAATAACCAATTAAAAAACTCATAAATGTTGGCAATTTTATGGTCCTCTTTTTGTTGTCGTTGTTTTGATTTTGGGCTACACCCATCAATGCTCATTATTCTAGCTTTGCATTCAGGAATCATCCTTACAGGATCTTGGGTACCTTGTGGGATGCCAGGAATCAAACCTGGGTCAGCCACATGTAAGGCAAGTATCCTGCCTGCTTACTATCTCTCTGGCCAGGGTCCTCTTCTACAATAATTTCACAGCACTTTTTTCCCAATGTGGCATAATTAAATATAATTGAAGTTCTAATTAATCTTAGGCATAGGAAGAAAGTAAAATGATAAAATTTTGTATTTAGAGTATCAGAAAAATATGTCAGCAGTACTACCAACTTTTAACGTATATGAATACACATGTATATATTTGTATATGTACACATTTGGGCTCAACAGGACCCAGGAGCAGAGATCCTCTGCCTGCTTTCCCCAATCTCTGGTGACCCAGGGGTCACACTCATAAGCTATCTCCTGCCGGTGTCAGATAATCTCCTCATAGACCACCCTCCAGAATTCAAAGATGCTTCTCCCTGAAGGGAGCATAAAATGAGGCCCCCATAACCATGCCACTGGACTCCGCACCAGGGGTGCCCCAGAGGGGGGCGGGTGAGAGTTCTCCCTGCCCCAAGGGACCCAGCCCCTGCAGCTTATCTCCACTACCCCACTGCTCCAGGTCCTTTCTACAAGCTTGGGCCGAGCCTCACACATGAGTGAACATATTCCTGGACACATCATCATAAAGGGAAATATATATATGTATGTGTGTTTATATAAATAGATAGATAGATAGATAGATAGATAGATAGATAGATAGATAGATAGATAGATAGATAGATAGATAGATACCTCTCGGAGAGCACAGCAAACTACCAAGAGTATCCTACCCACAGGGAAGAGCCTAGCAAGCTCCCTGTGGTGTATTCAATATGCCAAATACAGTAACAATAACAGGTCTCATTCCCCTGACCCTGAAATGAGCCTCCAATCATTGGGAAAAACGAATAAGGAGAGGCTGTTAAAATCTCAGGGTTGGGACAAATGGAGGCTTTACTGGTGCCCGCTCGAGTAAATCAATAAACAATGGGATGACAGTGATACATTGGTACAGTGAGGTACACATTTATTGATATATACGAGTAGTCTGCTCTAGATATATTAAAAAATAAATCAAGTTTAGTCCTTTCACGTAGTGAACAGTGATGAATTCTTTAGTGCCCAGAATTCTTAGTTTTTTTCTTTAAAATTGGCAAACCACATTCCTTGGTTCATGTTAAAAGATCATAAAGGTAGGGTGAAAGAACAAAGATAAATATGTGTACAAGGAACCTCTTTACTAACTTTTTGTTCACTATTTTACAATTGAATTCTCAAAGGATTTAACAGACTCTGAATCCCAAATGTAAATCCACCCTAGTTCCAACCAACTGCAGTGCCTTAGGGCCAAATGTGTCTGTTTTCTTAAGCTTACCTTCTATAAGAACACTCCAGAATGTTCTTGAGTCAGCTCACATTTTAATTTCAAGATTTCCCAAATCTGCTAACAATGGTGTTTTTAATCCTAATTTTTCAATATTTTTTATTTCTGCTCACTTGTGTTGTCTGAGGTATTTCTTCCTCTGATGGCAGTTACTGTTAGTTGACCTTCTACCACTACTAAACCAGGGAGGCCATATTAGCTGTTGTGGTTTCACATTTTAACTTAATGTCTCCTAACCTGTTGGGGTCTTCTCCTAGGCTCTGTTCAGCGCGTTCCCTCATCCAGTAAGGGGCCGCCGCTCAGAGTCCTGAGGTCAGGGCCAAGCTTCCCTCCTGCAGAGAGAGGTGTCCGAGGGAAAAGAGCAAATCTATGCCACCGCCTCCACAACAACTGAGAAATGAGAAATGAGCACACAAGCACCGTGGGGGTCCCGTCAAGTGGTTCCAATTTATTGAGCAAACAGCGAAGCTTATATAGGCGGGCATTCACGAAATCACAGTGGTTAGAACAAACATGCATTTCATCTCAGTTCTATAGATAGGATTTATATTGTTTCATTATAGTTCTATAGATAGTGTTATATTGTTTCATTATTGTTCTACATGATAGGGTTATATTCTTCCTTTGATCATAATGGATAGGCTGTCACCCGCACATCTGCTGGACACATCCTGTCCCAGGGTCCTGTCCCATGGCAGCATTGACCTGTGATCGTAAATATACATTGCAACAGGTTTCTATATGCTCTGGGAATATCCGCCCGGGCCAAGCCCAAGGACTAATATGGAACTTCAAAGAAGACCAAAAGGGGTTTTTCTCCCAACACTAAACTACCAAGATCTTTTGTCTACCAGGGACATGCATAGAGGAGTAAAAGAATTTTTATAAAACATTCCCAAGTTCCCTACTTAACACAAGTTACCTTTGGCAAGCAGCACTACCAAGTGGTCTTCTGATGACCAAGGATCACATGAGTGCCACAAAAGAACTTTAGTGTCCTAAATAGAATTCAGCAGAAATTCCTCAGGTCCCCTTTTGTCCAGGCTTCCGTTTGGAGAGTACATCGGGCTTAGTTTGTGCTAAGGGAAAGTAAGGACTGTCAGGTCCAGAAATGATGTCAGCAGAGTCCTACCTTTCCTCACTAATATATTCCCTTCCCCTGCTGTTGGCCTGATAATTATCCAGGAAGCAGCAAGAAGGAGAGGAGACCATTCTGGGGCTGCAACAGTAAGTGACCAAACTGCTTTATGAAGTCTGAGAGCCAGAGGAGGGGAGGAAAGTGTCATGGTACAGCACACTTGAGGGTCTCTGTGTGTAGAAGCATAAAATATGTTTCAGTTAGAAGCAAAAAGACATTTCTTAGGTTTTGCCATTCAGGAGTAAGGTGGTCTTGGGAACAAAACCAGGTTCTCCAACTTGTAATGTGCTTTTGTTTTATAAGGAAGTAACGCCTATGTATAGAATTTTAGGATAAGTTGGATACAGCTAAGAAGGGGCAGTGCACATACTAAGTCATGCATCAGGAGTGTTATGCATGCCCCACTTTCACTCAGAGGTGGAAATGCAAGCATGATTAAGGATGGTGGGCTTACCATGACTCTCTAACGACTGTGGTGAAGTGGCACAAGTGGCTGAGGGATGGAGTCTGCAGTGGTTCATCATAAAGTGGTCAGCACAGCATCCCCAGCCAATTGCCACTCAGGTTGACCTTGCAGGGATACCTACATACATGCAAAAGGGTGAAAAATTCAAGGGGAGAAAAAGTAAAAGGGCTCATGTTTTTCTTCTAATTCAGGGGGTGGTAGATGAAGTAGTCAAAAAATAATTTGGAGTTTTGTCTTTAAAGTAGTACAATACTGTCTATGGTTGTTCTGAACGCACAGTGCTGCTACCTAATACTGATTGCCAGAGCCCCAGGATCTTTCTATCTGCCCCCTAAGATCTCCTTCTCACACCCACGCCTATGCCTTCAGATCACAATTTTATTAATCAACCACATCCTTTGCTTGTTCCTTTTTACATTTCTCAAATGAGTTTCTTCTTCATTCTTGCCTCTCTTAGCAGGATATCCTTCAGTTCCATTCAAGTTGCAGAAAGCGGAATGATTTCATCCTCTCACAGTATTTCATTCTACACATACACACATGCACATATACACACACACACACACTCACACACCCCACAATTTCTTTATCCATTTTGAGGTTGTGGCTATTTTAAATAAGACTGTGGTTAACATCAATGTCTTACAAACTTTTTTGTTTTTTTTGCTTTTGGGTCACACTAGGCGATGCACAAGGGTTATTCCTGGTTTTGCACTCAGGAATTACTCCTGGTGGTGCTTGGGACCATATGGGCTATCAGGGATCGAACCCAGGTCAGCCACATGCAAGGCAAACACCCTACCTGCTGGACTATTGCTCCAGTCCCTCACAACCTTTTAGGTTACTGCTTTTTGTGTTCTTGATAGGTGCCCAAAAGTGGAATTTGTAGGTCAAATTGAAGCCTTATTATTATTTTTTTGAAGACTCCAATCTATTTTCCAAAGTGGTTGAACTAAGCAACAGTTCTACTAGCTGTGAGCAAATGTTCTATTTTCAGCCTATCCCCAAAAATACTTTAATATACTTTGACATATACACCATCCTCACTGCATGATTTCATTGTCATTTTAATTTGCATTTCCCTAATAATTAGTGGATACAGTTCTTAACAGGTCTGTTGGTCAGCTTTATGTTATCTTGGGGAATTGTGTTTTCATTTCCTCTTTCCATCTTTTGATGAGGTTGTATTTTTGTGTGTTCGTTGTAGTTGAGTTTTGATTTTGTTCGAGCGGGCACCAGTAACGTCTCTCATTGAGAGACTTATTGTTACTATTTTTGGCACACAGCTGTTGGGCGTTCGCCTTTCAAGTGGCTGACCTGAGTTCGATTCTTCCACCCCTCTCGGAGAGCCCGGCAAGCTACCGACAGTATTGAGCCCGAGAGGCAGAGCCTGGCAAGCTACTCGTGCGTATTGGATATGGATATGGAGTTTTGATAGTTCTTTATATATCTTGGATATAAGTCTGATACACCAATATATTCTCCCAATCAGTCAGCTGTTCTTTTTGCTTTAGACTTCATTTATTTTTCAGTGTGGAAGATTTTTAATTTACTATAGTCTGATTTGCTTATTCCTGATTTTATTTGCTCTGCCATGAGATTTTATAATTGAAGACTCCACTGAGGTCAAGATCTTGAAGAGCCCCTTGTTTTCCTTAATATATTTCATAGTTTGAGACCATGATCATTTATCCATTCTGAATTAACCTCTGTGTATGGTGTGAGATAAGGGTCTAATTAAAAAAAAATTGTGTGTGGGCTGTCCGGTTTTCCCAGAACCACTTGTTGAAAAGGCTCTACTTTAAGTACCTAGTCCTTTTGTTATAAATTAACTACCTATATATCTGAGGGTGTATCTCTGGCTCTCAATTCTATTCCATTGATATGCGAGTCTTTGTTCTAGTAATTCACAGTTTTAATTACTGTGGTTTTTCAGTAAAGATTAAAGTCTAGGAATGCAGTGTCTCCTATCTTTTTTATTAAGATTATCTTGACTATTTTGGGAGTTTTCTATTTTCATATAAATTTTACAAGTATTTGTTGTATGTCCTTGAAAAGTTCCATGGGAATTTTGATGGAAATTCATTAAATTTCTTTGAATAAGATTGTCTTTTTATTTATATATTTAATTCTAAAATATTTATTTAATCACAGTGAGATACATAGTTACAAAGTTGTTCTCCCCCCACCCCCATTGTTGGGCACTATGGTTTGCAATACAGATACTAAAAGGTTATCATGTATATCCTTTTACCTACTTCAACACTCAGCTCTTGTCCAGATAAGATTGTATTTTTAAGTGTTGTTAAAGAGTAGTTAAACTATCACTATTTGTAGAAGATATGGTATTAAACATAGAAAAATTTTTAAGATTCCACTAAGAAAGTCCTCAAAACAATAAATTTATAAAGTAAGGTAGCAAGCTAAAATGTGTTGCATTTTCACATAATTAACAGTGATGTAGAAGAGAAAAAATAAAATAACTATTCCACTTATTATTGTGTCAAAACTTCAAATATCTAGCAATCAACTTAACAAAGAAAGTGACAGGCTTTTTCATGAATAAATCATGCCTAAAAGGAATAAGAAGAAGATGCAAAAAAAGTGGAAGGATATATTCCTTATTCATAAGTTAGAAGAATCAATAGAATTGTCTTTGAATTGGCATTTAAAAAAGAAAATGGGAAATTGGTAGAATCACTTGTTTTCCCACTGTTGGACAATCTTTGCAAAAAAATGTGTTTCTTCTTCAAAGGACCAAGGAAAAAAGTTTGACACAATTAAGTTTTAAGGGCTACCGTATGTTAACTAGCTAACTTTCCAACAATGGCAATATCGCTCCCTACATTGATGTCAGCACTGGTGGGTGGGACATGAATGGAAACCTCAAACTAGTCACAGTTCAAGATTTACCTGATTTCCCAACTCGAGTGCCCTAAAACAGATGACTTGATAAAGAAACTTGGGTACATCTACACAGTGGAATACTATGCAGCTGTTGAGAGAGATGAAGTCATGAAATTTGCTTATAAATGGATTGACATGGAGAGTATCATGCTAAGTGAAATGCGTCAGAAAGAGAGGGACAGACATAGAAGGACTGCACTCATTTGTGGAGTTTAGAATAACATGACATGCGGCTGACACCCAAGAACAGTAGATACAAGGGCCAGGAGGATTACCCCATAGCTGGAAGACTGCTCCATGAATGGAGGGGAGAAGACAGATGGAATAGAGAAGGGATCACTAAGAAGAAAATGATGGCTGGAGGAACCAGCTGGAATGGGAGATGCATGCCAAAAGTAGATAATGGACCAAATATGATGACCTCTCAGTGTCTGTGTAGCAAGCCATAATTCCCAAAAGTAAAGATAGAGTATGGAGAATATTGTCTCTCATGGAGGCAGGGGGAGGGTGGGAAAGGGGTAATATACCCAGGATATTGGTGGTGGGGAATGTGCACTGGTGGAGGGATGGGTGTTTGATCATTATGAGATTGTAACCCAAACATGAAAGCGTATAACTATCTCATGGTGATTCAATAAAATTTTTAAAAATTTTAAAAATTAAAAAAATAAAAGATTTACCTGATTTCCACCCATGGTGCTTGTGATTTTACCTCTTTCCTGGCTTTTTCCCCTCTGTTTTCCCAGTTAATTATCTCTTGATTATTATTGGTGGCAATCATAGATAAGAAGACAGTATTAACTTATCTCTTCATATTTTTATGACATCTTTGACTTAATTTGATGTCTGAAAAGAACAAATTTCTAATTTTAGTTTCAACTAAGGAAGAAAATATACATATTTGTACTTCTTTGGTCTAAATCAAATTTGGAACCGTTTTTGAGATCAGACTGAAGTGATGTCCCTGGATTTGCTGCCTCTGATAAGTAAAAGCCATAGTGTTTGTCAGTATAATAGAGATATGGAGCACTAAGATACTTCATATTTGACAAAGCAATTTTCAAATTACAATTTCATCTATCTTTCCAAATTCCTTTGTCGAAAGGAATATCCCTATTTATAAATAAAATTAAGTGCTTGAACCCTTCTTAGGCTATGTCAGAGCAACATAACTACAGCAACTGGGCTCTTTGCGCTGGGAATCTGGTGCTAGTCCAGAGCTGTCATTAAAGCTTTCCTTCCAGAAGGAAGGAATGATTACAATCTTTTGTTTTGTATGAGTGGTGATCTTCCTCTGCAACTTGTAAACGGTCTACCAAAAGCAGGAGGATTTTTGATACTTAATTACAAGATTGGGTCAACTAATAGAATGCTATAGATTCTCAAGCTCTCATTAGATACTTTTGATGTTGAGGGGTTTTATGTGCACTGGGAAAAGCAGGGGGGTTGATTTGGCCAGCCTGTCATTCTCTGTCCCTCCCCCCAATTACCTGGATGATGTATTGGTAGAGGGGAGAGTGCCACTGAAGAATTCTTTCATCTGCCAGTGAAGATGAAAACAAACCAGTGAGTTTGCCCTCCATTGTTTGCCACTAGTTCTTTGTTTTATCTTCTGAAGGTTTGATGTTTGATAATGAATAAATTAGGGTAAAATATGAATGCACCCTCTGTAGGGACTCAGCAGGAAACATTGGCGGTTGAGCCAGATCTCAATCAGCAAATGAAAGGGGTTCATTTTGGCATTAAAACCAGGCCTGTGAAGTCTGCTTATTTAGAGGAAAATTCAAGATGAGAGAAGGAAGTATGTGCATGGTGTTTATGTGTGTGCAGGAGAGAGTAAGTATGCTGAGGAAAGTTTCCATTTTGTGCAAGCAACACACATTATACATAAAGTAATTTCATCTGGTGGAAAGTTTAACTTTTTAAAAGAATTTGCCAAGTATTATTTCTCGCCTTTATCAAATGGACAAATAGTTTATTAATGTACATGAAGTTTTATCTCTTAGAGGTGGAACATTTTTGTAAACTTATTGCTTGAGCTGTTGCTGACTCACATAGAAACAACTGGAGTCATTTGTGGAATAGAAAATTATACAGAGGCTGATTTAATTAAGATCATGGAGTTGGTGTTCATATTTATTTGGACTTAAATTTCTCCTTGGCCTCCCATCTCCCCGACCTCTTTAGAAGCTGCCACACATCAAGTTGCTCTGAAGATGTGGCCCTTTGTGGCTCCACCTTCTCCTCTTCAAGCCCTGATGTGGGGGCAATGTCCACATACCCAGGATGTCTTGGGGGTCTGTGCTATTGCTGTTCTCTTCACAGCTACCCCTCCCGGAGGGTTCTCATGGGAGGGAGCTATTCCAGCTCATCCTGTCTCTCAGCTTGTAGGCAGAACTGATTGCCCTAGCTCCACCCAGGGCAGGTCTGGAAGGAAGTGATGGACAGTCAGAGACCTCAGCTCTAAGTCATACAAAGTGAACCAAGTCTGTGTGAAAAGTGGTCAAAATGTATGTCTGGCATGTCCTCCTCCCTTTAAAAAATTTTAAAGATGTCTATAACATTTTTTTTTGGCTTTTTGGGTCACACCTGGCGATGCTCAGGGGTTACTCCTGGAGTTGCACTCAGGAATTACTCCTGGCAGTGCTCGGGGGACCATATGGGATGCTGGGAATCGAACCCGGGTCGGCTGCGTGCAAGGCAAACGCCCTACGTGTTGTGCTATTGCTCCAGCCCCTATAACATTTTTTTCTTTAATTTTGAGGCAGTTAATTTTTTTTTAACTGAGGTTGGTTTACAAGACTAAGTTTTAGGCGTAAATTCCTCACTTTTCAAAATATAGCTCATCACACTGCACCCACCTTCGGAGTTATAATATCCCTCCCACGGGACACCCTTCCATTGCATTTTTTATAACCTCGGTGCTGCTGTTTTCATTTGCTTCTTTCTGTTCCCCCCTTTGATTCTCTATGCCTTCAAATTAGTGTGATCAGCTGGTATTTATCTTCTCATAATCCCCTCCTGGTCCATTCATGTTGTTGCAAACGACAAGCTTTGCCATCAGCTATTCTGCTTCCATCCACCGTCTCCAGTGAGCACTTACCCATCACTCAATACTCCTTTTTCCTAGAAAATATGGCTTGGCTATTTTTAGTCATTGTACTTTATAATACAGTCAGTACAGTTTATACAGTAAGGTTTTATTATCTGTTGTTGGGGGTGGGGGCATACCCAGCAGTGCTCAGGACATACTCCTGGGTCTGTGTTCAGGCTCAGGGATCACCCCTGCCCATGCTCAGGGGACCATATGTGGTGCCGGCTATGTACAAAACAAGCACTTTAAACCCTTTATTATCTCTCTGGCTATTTATTGACCTACTTAGATGTTAGCCTCTCATTTAAACTCTACCGGTTTGATTGCTAAAGCAACAGCAAAAGAACCCTGGATGTCAAGTTAGCATGTTGTAGTGACACTGGGTGGCAAAGGTAGTTCCCTGATTGCCCTGTCACAGGGAGCTTCTCATGCTCTGCTTGTAAAGAACATACCAGCAAGGTAGTGCTCTTTTAGAAGCAATTTAAATTTCTGCCCCCTGAGGTTACCAATCTAGTCTTGTTTATGTCACTGAACTGAGCCCACAATCGAATTATTGTCTTTACTTACTTGGTTTTACACGGTACTTGACTAGACTCAGAACAGAATCAACTGATCTTTAAATAGTCTCGGCATGGACTATGTAGGAGAATATTATTGTTCTCCTTGGTTGCCTTGCAGTTATAGGATCTGAACATGGGAGTTACTGCATAGTTTTCTTTCTGTAATCAGTTATATGTTCTTTTTTGATCTCAAGAAAGAGGAAGATGTAGATAAGGCAACTAAACTTCCGAAACAGCATAACTGAGCACCACTAAGAAAAGAAATAAAGGTTTTTCTGTTTTAGAATGTCTTAATTGTTAGGATTTCTTGAAGGGACAGGATGAATAATGCAGGATGTGCAGCTATGTATTGCACATATGATAAGATAAAAAGACATTAAATGAAAAGTAATCTCCTTTTGTAATTTCTCTAATTGTAATTGACATCAGTGTATTTAGTAAGAATTTTCTCTAACTCTCTTCCCTTCTTGCTTTGTTTTCATCTCCTATCAAAACTGAGATCTTTATCTATTAATTAGTAGGGTAAACTTAAGTTAGAGTTGCCAGGGGCAAACGTGTATCAGCACATAAGTACTCCATTGCTACCGTATAATTAGCTGACTCTCCACAAGACAGAGAGAGAGCAGAAAAGAAAGAGAGGAAGAAACAGCAGAAAATTGTGAGACAAAAGTCTTCACTTTAGGAACATGTATTATATTAATAAATCTGCAATTCTTCATAATAGCACTAGGTGGCATGTAACTGACTTGAACAAAATTAAGACAGGAAAGCCAGGAAAGTTATGATTTTAAGAAACAGCTATATCTGAAACTTATGTCTATATTTTCCATTTATACTTTCTACAGTTCACAACTCTGATATTAGATTTGTATTGAGGATCAAAGGTATGCTGCATGCAAAAGTGCTCTTAACTCCTGGTATACTCTAAGCCCCCAATTAATTTTTGCATTACTGGGGAGCTTTTGTTTTATTCCTTTTTTAAAAGTGCATTTTGCTCTTTAAGTGATTATCCTTATTAAGGGAAAACAAGAATTTCTATAACTAACAGCGTGTTTCCAAACGTACATAGAAAACTTTAAGACAAAACTATGAAGTGACAGTAAATATGAACATTTTGCTGAAATGCTTCTAATTATTTCTAAACTTAGGTAAATAATCCTTTAGGAAGCATTGATGCCAATTGAATTCTACAAAAGACACTTAAATATTAATAAAGCTCACCACCATATACTGAATTCAAATTTATGAAATTTAAAACTACATGTATGCTTCACATATTTGTGACCCTAAGCATGTTTCCTCATATCTATTTAAAAATTGATGAATTACCAAATTTCAATCCCCCATTCTTCACCTAGGAAAATATAATTCAAATAGAATAATAAAACTCTGAATATTGAGTTTTTCTAAATTGTTTACATAAGGTATATTAGAAGAGAGAAAAACAGAAAATTATAACAGTACTTTAGAATATTATTGTTATGCTATTTTGAGCTTATTTGTTGAATAACTGGACATATAGCTCATATTCCCTATAGAGATCTGAAAGACAAAAAATTAGCTTAAAATTAGGTTTAAAAGTGCTAATGTTAAGTTTTTCCTATAATGGGTAATTTATACAGATAAATTGTACACACATTTGAGATGACTACTCAAAGAGAATTTTGAATCACTTCCTTTAGTAATGAAAAAAGAACTAGTAGAGACAGAAAAAATAAACTTTCCTTCCTAGAAAAAGAAGAGAGGGGCCAGAGAGTAGGACAGCAGGTAAGGCATTTGCCTTGCATGCAGCTGACTGGAGTTGGAGCCCCGGCTTCCCATATGGTCCCCTGAGCACCACCAGGAGTAATTCCTGAGTGCAGAGCCAGGAGCAATCACCAAGCATTGCTGGGTGTGACCCAAAATGCCAGAAAAAAGAGAAGAGAGCAAATCTTTAACTGATTTTGTACTCTGACAAATACTGTGAATACATTAGTTCCATCCTAACAATCCACTGAAAGAGGCATCACTAATGCATAATATTTATAAGGAATATGAAACACATATAAGAAAAAATTTTTTAAACTTTCCCAATCACTCATATTGTAAGTAGAAAAACTTGGATTGAGGTCAATGAACATTCACATCAGCTTGCCTCTGATGAATACTTCTAATTAACATATTTTTCTAAATGGTCAATTAGAAATGAAGCCCATTTCCATAAAAATGCATTCACTATTTGTTGATCAGAGTTTTGCAAATGAAAAAAGAAATTTTGATTTTCTATGTAAAAAGAGTTTATTTGGCATTGGGGATGTGCTTTGAAATAAGATTTTTAAATGGATCATGTCTTTAATGTGGGGAGATCACCAATGATATTTGAATATGAATGATTTAAAATATTAGAGATTTCTTTGTTTTCACTAGAGTAGATCAGACCATCTGGCCTAAAATTCTCATGGAATTAATTAGAAAACCAGGGGAAATCATGGGAAATTGTGTATTCTGCAAACACTGGAAAGTAGGGAGAGTTGGTATTTATCAGGCTAGAGTTAGGGAAAAGACTGAGCCTATCACTGAGGTAATCCAGGGGCTGGAGATGCTTTCATCTATGTATTTACTGCTCTGTACAAGATAACCAAGAGCTCAGAGACAAGTAGGCTCTTGAATAGTCTGGTGTAGAGGGAAATGAGGATTGGAGTTCAGGAACCTTGAGAGAGAAAGAATCAGAAGCTAGAGTGACAGTAGAGTAGGTAGGGTTTTTGCCTTGCACATGACTGACTCAGATTTGATACCTGGCATCCCATATGGTCCCCTGAGCACCACCAGTAGTAATTCTTGAGTGCAGAGCCAGGAGTAACCCCTGAGCATCACTGGGTGTTGAGCATCATCTCCCTCTCATGCCTGTCCCCCAATAAAAGAGAGGAAAAATTGGAGAAACTCTCTTCCAGTAAGTTGGAACTGCAAAGGGCCCTGCTCTACTCA
Organism: Sorex araneus; assembly: GCF_027595985.1. Classification (NCBI taxonomy): domain Eukaryota; kingdom Metazoa; phylum Chordata; class Mammalia; order Eulipotyphla; family Soricidae; genus Sorex; species Sorex araneus. The sequence goes on along the minus strand of NC_073307.1, from coordinate 30,715,607 downwards.
GTTAGTTAAAGATTTTCTCTCTTTTTTTTTCTCTAAATGGACAGGTCTTTCCAAAGACCTGGGACTCAGAATTACATCATCTCAATTCCTCTCATTTTACTGGAGAACCCCAGATTTCTCTCTACTTTCTGCAGCAAGTAGAAGTAACTAAACAGACTTTAGGAGGACACAGAATATTTGGTCTCGAATTATTCAAACAACTTTCCAAACAATTACCCAAGCAAATATAACCCAACAAAACACAGATAGTAATGCCTGGCTTAAAATGAGCAGAAACAAAATAGAACACCATGGTACAAATGTGTGTTCCCTCTTAGAATTCATAGCAAAATAATAGTCCTCCAAGGGTATGGTTTTGTAACTGGGGCATTTGGGATGCAGTTAGAGTATGCGTAGAACTCTAATGAATCGTATTAGTGATTTTTATAAAAGTGATCCCAAAGATCTCTGTTCCTCAACCGGAGGCTACACAAGAAGTCTCCAACCCCAAAATGAACTCTTACCCATCCACAACTGGTCCAACTCACATAACACTGAGCAATTTCTGGTTTTCATGAACTTCTCAATTCTGTGATATTTTGTTATAGCTCCCACAGTGAACGAAGACATATAGAAATAGATCTAAACTTTTCCCCATTTTTTCAATTGAATCACCATGAGATAAAGTTACAAAGATTTCATGTTTGATTTTCAGTCATACAATGATTAAACACCCACCCCTCCACCAGTGTACATTTTCCACCACCAATGTCTCCAGTATCAACCCCTTCTCACCCCTCCCATTCCCTCAGTGTTATTCTCCCATCCCAGCCCTCCTACTCCCTCAATGGTAGATAATTTCCCTCTTACACTTTCTCTAATTTGGTCCATTATGGTTGGCTATACAGATACTGAGAGGCCATCATGTTTGGTCCTTTATCTACTTTCAGCACATATCTCCCATCCCGAGCGATCCCTCCAACAATTATTGACTTAGTGATCCCTTCTCTATGCCAGCTGCCTTCTCCCCCAGCTCATGAGGTAGACTTATCCAATCATGGAGTAATCTTCCTGGCCCTTGTCTCTACTGTCCTTAGGTGTTGGTATCATATTATTTTACATTCCACAAACGAGTGCAGTCATTGTATTTCTGCAAAGTCCCTCTCTTCCTAACTTATTTCACTTAGCATGATACTCTCCATGTCCATCCACTTATAAGAAAATTTCATAACCTCATCTTTCCTAACAGCTGCATAGTGTTCCATTGTGTAGATGAACCAAAGTTTCTTTAACCAATCGTCTGTTCTTGGTCACTCAGGTTGTTTCCAGATTCTGGCTATTATAAACAGTGCTGCAATGAACATATGGGTGCAGATGTCATTTCTACCGTGCTTTTTTGCACCCCGGGATATATTACCAGAAGTGGTATTGCGGGGTCATACGGAAGCTCAATTTTTAGTTTTTTGAGGAATGCCCACATTGTTTTCCAGAAAGGCTGGAACAGTCGCTATTCCCACTAACAATGAAAGAGAGTCCCTTTCTCCCCACATCCATGCCAGCGCTGGTTGTTCTTGTTCTTTTTGATGTGTGCCAGTTTTTGTGTTGTGAGATACAAACAAAATCATAAACAAAAACAGGTCTAAACTTTTATTTTGCTTTTAGGCAATACTTTGCTATACTCAGGGGACTTATCCTGACTCTGTGCTCAGGGATCATTTCTGGCAGAGCTAGAGCAGGGATGAGTGTTCGGAGACCATATATGGTGCCAAGGATTGAATGAAGCCCAGTTAGCTATTTGCCAGGTAAACATCTTAACCATTGTACTATCTTTCTGGCCCAGAAGAAGAATTATACTTATTTTTTATGTTATTGTTTTTGTTTTCACATCATACCCAGCAGTACTCAAGATTTACTTTAGGTTCTATGCTCAGATCACTCTTGGAGGGGCTCAGTAGATAATATTGGGCACCTCCAATAGACCCAGGTTTGCTGCATGCAAGGCAAGCACCCTACCAGTTAGAGTGTTTCTCTAATCCCTGATTAAAAATGAATGAACAAATAAATTATGATCCTAGTTATATGAATTATGGTAATAGCCAGTAATCAAGTTTTAAGGAGAAAATCATAAATATGAAAAACAAATAGAAATTCTTTTTTTTATTAGTGAATCACCGTGATGTACAGTTTACAAACTTTCGTGTTTGCATTCGAGTCATACAGTGATTGTTTACCCATCCTTCCGCCAGTGCCCATTCTCCTCCACGAATGTTCCCAGTATCCCTCCTGGGATACCCCCACCCCATCCCCCACCACCTCACCCTGCCTCTGGGGCAGGGCATTCCCTTTTGTTCTCTCTCCTTTTGGGTGTTGTGGTTTGCAATAGAGGTATTGCGTGGCCATTGTGTTCGGTCTATAGTCTTTCAACTTTCGGCATGCATCTTTCAACCCGAACAGGTCCTCCCAACATCCTTTGCTTTGTATTCCCTTCTCTATCTGAAATGCCTTTTCCTCCAGTATGTGAGGCCGATTTCCAAGCCATGGAGCAAACCTCCTGGTCCTTATCTACTCTTGGGTGTTAGTTCCCATTCTGTTACTTTGTATTTCACATATGAGTCTAATCTTTCTATGTCTGTCCCTCCCTTTCAGACTCATTTCACTTGACATGATACTTTCCATGTTGATTCACTCATGTGCAAATTTCATGATTTCATCTTTTCTAACCGCTGCATAGTATTCCATTGCATAGATGTACCAAAGTTTCTTTAACCAGTCATCTGTTCTTGGTCACTTGGGTTTTTTTTCCAGATTTTGGCTATTATAAACAGTGCTGCGATGAACATACAAATAGAAATTCTAACATGGAAAAATCAGGTAACAAATGAATTACAACTCAGTTGTAAAGTTTAAGGACAAATTAAAGCAAATGAGAAAGTTTATTTAGTGGAAGAGCTAACAAAATATCATGAGGGCTGGAGAGGCAACTGAAGAGACTGAAGCACAAACTCTGTATGCTGGAGGCCCATGTTTAATTCCCAGCACTGAATGGTTCACCAAGAACCAACTGGAGTGACCCCCAAGCACTAAACTGGAATTTTCTTCTCAGCATCACCAGGTATGACCCCAAATCAAACCAAAAACAGAATATTGAAACTGCACAGATAGACCAAGATAAGGAGTAAAGATCAGTGAGAGCCATTGAGGGTAGAATTAGAATATTCAACATGATTGTGATTGGGATCCTGGAGGGTAGAAGAAGAATGGAGCAAAAATATTTTTAAAGAGCTCATGACTATAATTTTTATGAAACAGATGGAAGGTCAATAAGAACCACATACACAGAAGAAAAACTAAAGTAACTGCTGAAAACTAATGAAAAAGAAAATAGAACAGCAATCAGAAAGTGAAGACAAAGACTTAAGGATTATATTTGAATATGTGACAATTAAATTTAAGTAGCTTCCTTCCTACAGCTTGAGTGGAAAGCAGGACACTGCAAAATGGTTATTTTTAAAGTGCTGGAAGGAAATGCCTGCAACCAGCATGCCACACTCTGCAAAAAAAAAGTCTTTGGAAAAGTGGTGAAAAAAATGTTTTTTTTCATACAAACAAATGCTGAAATAATTGTCATTAATAAAGCTTACTACGAGGAAGAAAATACCTCATCAAAAGGAATATATGGGGGTTCTCAGAAAATCAGAGATGCCAGATGGTAGGAAGGGAAGCAAAAGTGCCTGAAAAGGAATGAATCTGAAAGTTACATCTACCTATCTTTATAACACATAATTTAATAGTTGTAATAGCTAATATTATATCATTATTTATTATACTACACTTTCTAAACAAGCACATATATTGGCAAGTATACATATTAGAAATGGACAGAGAGATTAAAAGAAAGAAAAAGACATCAGGTATATGAAATCCTGGGCTGAATTAGTTCAAACATACACAGAAAGTAATGTCTAACATTTAAAATACCTAGTTTCTCAAATTCAATGTCTTACTCACCCAAATTAAATTGAAATTAATGTAAAGACTATCAAGGTAACGGCTCAGTGAAATGTGGCATAAATGTGATCTCCAGTGGATATGTGAATATGTGCTCTTATCTTAAAAAATGATAAATTAGTGTGACAGTAGCAAGAATTTGGGGTTCAATATTTTTACACATGATTTTCTTAGCTTGAAAATCATCCCAGCCCTCTTCATGGGGTATTTGTGGTAGTCACCAATTGTTGAAGTACATACTTAAGAATGTCTCTTCATGAAGAAGTGCCAACTTCAAAAGAACTCCTGTTTTAGAAACAGATCACAAAGATTGCTACTAGAAAAGCTTTTCATGCTTTTAAGACAGTTTATCTTATGTTTTTCATGGCAGTACTCAGCCACACATAGCTTTCAGAGAGATGACTATTTTGTGTCACTAGTCTGAACAATCATAAATTCAAAGATATTTATGAGCTGACCATTCATATTTACAGGTAGTATAGAAGTGAAGAAGAATTACCAGTGGTTTCTTCTTTGCTGTTAAGTGTTATTTTTTTAATTGAATCACCATGTGGATAGTTACAAAGTACTCAGGCTCTGTCTCAGTTATTTTATATTAGAAATAGTTATGGTAGCTTATGGTCTTTTAAAAGATATCTTAAACACGTTCTTAGAAAAAATGCTTTCTTTTTAAAATTTACTTTGTTTATTTATTTATTTATTTATTTATTTGGGGCCACACCTGACAATGGTCATGGGTTACTCCTGGGTCTCCAAAGAGGAGTCACTCCTGGTGGTGCTTGGGGGCCATATGGGATGCTGAACATCAAACCCAGGTCAGCCACTTGCAAGACAAATCCACTGCCTGATGTACTATCTTCATAGCACCAAATTTTGCTCTTAAATGGGAGTATTTATCATATTCATTTGAATATGCAACATAAATTAAATATTGTTCCAAAAAAAGCAGTTGTACTAATCCTCAAATGTTGGGTATTTCATGATATTTAAAAAATACACCAATAATATTTCATACTTACAATGCTGCTACACCATAAAATTAGTTTCATCAGCATTTCTAAGTGTTTTTTGGCAGGCATGTATATTAAAGAATCATATAATCACATAATATTGATCAGCAAAAGGTGACAAATATGGGCACATAATAACCTGAATTTTTCTTCCTGTCTGTACCTCTGTGTGGAATGCAGAAGACTTTTTTATTTTCTAATCTGCACAAGGAAAATCAGATTAGTTTTGCCTCTGAATTGATTCTCAAATGTGTTTTCTCTGAGTCAGTTTGTAGTACTCTAGATGATGTATCGATAGCTAAACATTTCTTCTTTCCATGGCTGTCCGGGCCTGTCCAGCCCACTTCCTTCTGCAGTGTGTCTCCATGGTGGCCTGCCATTTCTACATTTCTGTATATTTGTTACATATGGAAGTTTTCCTGTGCTCTCAGATTCCACTCGAAGCATAGATGTTTCTACAGACACTTTTTATTTTTTTAATTGAATCACCATGTGGATAGTTACAAAGTACTCAGGCTCTGTCTCAGTTATACAACATTCAAACACCCATCCCTTCACCAGTGCCCATATTTCACCACCAAAAACCCCAGTATACCTCCCGCCCCCGCCCCCCCACCCCCAACTGCATAACTGATGAATTTCATTTCATTTTCTCTTTACCTTGATTACATTCCATTTTCAACACAAAACTCACTATTGTTGTTGGAGTTTCCCCCCAAGGACAGCCCTACTACCAAGGAAGCATTTGATAATTAGTTTTCCATTGCTTAGAGTGAAGAGATATGTAGCCCCACTGCTCCAAGTACATAACTCCTTTTTTTTTCTTTTTCTTTTTCCTTTTTTTTCCCTCATCCCCCTTCCCGTGCTTCATAATATGGTAGATATCACGCCGCATTTCTCCCCGAAAATGGGAAACAATCAGGAAAGAGGGATATTTCCTCTTCTCAGCTGGCATGGGGCTGTTGCTTAGTTCAATCTAGAAAAATGGCTGCTACTTTGACTACCTTCAATATTTCAACAAAAAACTCACTGTTATTATTTGGAGTTTCCCCCCAAAGTCAGACCTGCTAAAAAGGAACCGTTTCACATTGCTGACAATTAAGAGATGTTAAGAAATTAAGAGCTGTTGCGGCCGCGCGGTTTTGGATTTCTGTATAAAGTCCAGGGAAAATTCTGCCAGAAACTACATAGCCCATCTCACAGTCCGAGTGCATTGCTGTAAGAAGCTGCATTGGATGCCCAAATGTGTTAGGTCTCTGGAATCAAAGTCTTTAGTCGCAGAGGGTCCGTTTCACTCTCAGCAGCTCTGCATTTTTCTGGGCCTAGGGCTTGCCGGTTACACCCACTTCCCATGATTCCCTAGGAGCCCCAAGTGTAAAAACCGTATACCTCTGGGTTAGGAGTCTTAGAAGATGGCTCTTACCACGTGGATATTGCTGCGGCTGCCATTTTCCATGCAGAAAAATAGGGTGGAGAGGAAAGATCCATCCCCGGGCAGTGGGGAGTTGTAGCCCAACTCAAAGTCCCAGTGCGTTGCTGTAAGAAGCTGCGCTGGATGCCCAAATGTGTTTGGTCTCTGGAATCAAAGTCTTTAGGCACAGAGGGTCCTCTACAGACACTTTTGCCGGTAGGCCCCTTCACTCTCTTTGTGTCTCAAATTTAGTTGAAGCCCAAAAAAGTCAGAACTCAAACAATATTTAGCAAAAACATGTACTTTCCAAGACCAATGGTACACACTGTAGTTAATGCCTGTATAAGTGAACAAACTTCTTGTGTAAATGGTGTTGGGATGGACACACAGAAGAAATGAGTTGGAAGAAGCAAATAGAGAATGTCTTGGCTGGTGTGCATTGGATTGCTCTGTTTTCCTACTTCCTCTATAAGATAGAGGAGTAGACACTTACCCCTTATCTTAAACCCAAAGGAGAGGCTTCAAAGAAATCGTTCGAAGAATAGTCCTTTAATATATGGGGTTTGGATATCTTTTTAGAATCAGATTTCATGCAACTGACTATCCCTTATCATGACATGATCTTTTGTATCGTCATTGAATTACCATGAGAAAAAATAATGTAACAGTTAACTATGTGCATAATAGAGCTTGCTGCAAGAAATCCTCTAGAGAGAATTTAAGAGTAAAGGGAAAGAAATTATTTGCCCAGTCTGGAGGAGTCTACAAGAACACATATACTGGATGATGGTTTTGAAGGGAAGATGTCAGATGAATTGGACTTACTCTACAAACTGGAGAAAATCTGGACAGATGCAGTGGTATGGAGTTTCTGGTGCAAGTTTAATAATCGATAATGCTTGGACAATGCAGAAAATGGGTTGTTGCTAAACTGAAAGGAACCTGAATGCCAAAGGATGTGATTAAAGCTGGAGAAAATAAGAGAGATATTGATCGCTTCTTAAAATTAAAGTCATCCAAATATTACAGAATCTTCTATATAATTCCAAGGTGAGATAGCCAATAATTTTGATAAGGAAAATGTTTGACAAAATTAGGCGACACATTGTAATTTAAACATCATGTGACTCTTAGAGCAATCTCTTGCCCCCCCCCCACCAACTGCCTACTTTATTTAAACACTGCTGTTTACAAAGTTGTTAATGATAATTAGAAAACTTTTGACAGACACTGTAATGTAAATCCTGTCCTGAGATGACCGAAATGACATCTGAGAAACTCTCTTCTGCTGTTTAATTTTCTTTCTGTACCAAATCTTACAGAAAGGCCAGTGGATCTTTTCTAGGTTTGGGCTTGAATAGTATCTTCTGGTTTTGTATTCAGTAATTTTCTTTTACTATCTCAGGAAAAAGCATTTGAGAAATAGGATAGATTTGATATACTCTTATGTTTGTGGTCTCCATAATATTAAAATGCCATAGAAAGTAGGGTCTTCCTCCCCACCACCAATAATTAATGATACAAAGTCAAAGCTTTCAGGTGTGAGGTTTATAAATTCTGTATTGTGAGTAACTCTTTTACCACTTCACAAAAGAGGAAATTGAGGATGAGAGGATGAGACATGTTATCTTTCTCCCTGGATTTCCTTAAAATTTTTGAAAAAAGAATCCAGCTTCCAAACCAACCAGAAAATGCCTTACATTCTTTTCAGAACTTCAAATCCATGGCCCTTAAGTTTGTTTGAATAATCTTTGCTAGAGTTGATTTTATTGGAATTTGCCCTTGAGGCTACTCTATAACATCACCACTTCCACAAACATTCTTTTCAAATTGTCACATCTAAAGAAGATCCTTCAACCATTTAATTTATAATCAGGGCCTCCCTTTTCTGTGAGAGATTAAGCAAGAGAGTAAGAGAGCATGGGGCACTCCTGAAAAGCTTAGCTGGGCTCAGTACCAATAATACTGTCATTGACTCGCCAGAAACAGCTTGGCAGCTGAGGACAGGGAACTCAAGAATTATGTCTTCATTGATTTATCTCCTTCGTAACCAAGATTTCTAGTTATATCATCTATCTCCTGGTACCATTGCTCATATGAGAATTACTTAAGAATTGTGGCATCTTATTTCAGAAAACCCCTCAAACATAAAAACTTGATGATCTTTTGTAACTTGGGATTTCCAGGCTTGTCACTATGTCTTTCCAGCATATTTTTAAAATAATATAATGCCTTCCATTAATGCAGATTTTGAGTGATGGGGGGTTACTATTGTGTGCCTTTGCTAAAATTCATTTATTGTCCTAAGTCAGAGAAAATGGAAGAGTGGTTTCTTCTTTTTCTTTATTTTTTTTAATTGACTCACAGTGAGATACAGTTTTAAGAATCAGTTGTTAATGATTGGATGATTGGGTTTCAGTTATATAGTGTTACCAATGTATATTTCTTCACCAATGTGTATTTCCCAACACTTATGTCCCCAATTTCTCTTGCCCAGCCTGCCTTTGCATCAGGTACTTTTTTCTCTCTCTCCTTTTCTCCCCCCACCCAGCATCTTCCCTCGTGCCACCCCTCCTTCCCCCACTTTTGGGCACTATGGTTTGCAATACAGATACTGAAAGGTTATCATGTATATCCTTTTTCCCCAAGAGTGATTTCTTAAGAACTATTTCCTCTCACTTTCTGGTCTTCTTACTCTCCCTCCAATTCTCCAATTCTCCAATCTTTACTGTGAGGTGCAAAGCGACCTGGTAAATCAGTGGCCCATGATTTATAAACTTTCCTGTCATTTCTCTAAGACATAAAAATACATCAAAACGAAGATAGTCATATTTTAGGAATTTCAGGTTCATAGAATTCAAAGTGATGTGGTCTAAATTATATCATGCCAAAAAAGTTCATTGTTTGATACAAAACCACCTGAGCACAAAGCAATGTAGAAAAGTAATAAGGTGAAGTGTACATTCTACTGAAAGTAGAACAGGAGGCAGACCATGAGGAGCAAAGGTATGTGTTTTATTAAACTCCAAAATCTTTTAATGCATTCTTACTTGAATTGGAAATAGATAATATAAATAATAATGTAAACTTATGTTATATTGTACCATAATATATTTCCTGATTTACAAGGAAGTTTCCCATTAGCTTTATAGAAGTTTTAAGTAAGTTGATAACATTTTTCAAATTAGTGATTGTTACTGGATATTAGTGCTTCTTGTTTAATTTCCTATTTTTGAAAGTGGAAGTACACAGCAAAAGCTTATTCCTAGAAATCAGGTGTTCAAGTCAAATTGTGATATCATTTAGCCTAAAGAAGAGCACAATGGATGCAAAAATCCATTAATGTTAAGCTCTTAGAAAAAATATCTCCCTCAGTCAATTCATATCCACACCCAGCATATGACTCTTAGAAATATCTACTTAATATTTGGCCTCTTTAGGAATCAGATAAATAAAAAATTTTCACTAAAACTCTAACCAGAAACATTCTCATACAGACTCATATGCCATGCAGTCCCTTCTTTCAATTTAGCTCCCTTGGGATATAGTTTCAGATTTAATTAGTATATTAAGTGTCTTCTATACCAAGCATTGGTTTACACACATTTACACACATAATCTCATTTAATTTTTAAAACAGCAAAACCTCTCTTAGTGGCATCCATAAGAGGGGAATTTGTTGAGATTTTGAAACCACAAAACCTCTGGTTTGGATTACATAAAATGTGAGTAAATATATTTTCATGGATTGTGGTCTCAGAAAGATTATGGCCTGATCTTTTGAATAGGTATAGCTGCCATGCTTCCTGAAACAAAGTGAATTTGTTTCACATCTGTTCTATGTCCACAGTACTTTACATTATCTTGATATAATGGACATATGTTTTGCTTACTCTCAAGCTGTAGCCTGACGTCTGCTTAGTGTTGCTTCACATTTATCCTCGATGTTGCTGTGATTTCTCCAGGAACAGTAAGAAGGTATGCACATTGGTTACAGGACTGTTTCTACTTTGATCTTTATCCCAGTGCTTCTGCTGAGCCTTCTCTACACATTCACACTCTACAGCAGGAATTTGCCGACATCATCTCATCTAGCTGTGTTGAACAAGCTTCTCTAGCTCTCTTAACAAGGATTTTTAGGGAAAAGCCAGGGACGAATTAGCCATGTTCTCCAGTTGCACAGCTGCCATGCTAATATTTCTCCATAGCTGTGCTGTTGGGGCTTGTCATAACAAAACATTAACTCCCAGTCCTCTCCTCGGCAGGCTCTCTAGGACTTTGCTTATTGTTACCACCCGGTGTTCCTGACCACTATGTTTTCCTCTACAAACCATCCTTGTAGAAAAATGAACTCTTAACACACATCCTGGGAAACCTAAACTACTCTGGGATCTACTTCCTTTTCTTTTAGATTTCCCTTTTCCTTCCTTTCTCTTTGAGCTCCAAGCTTGTATCCAGGTCATTCCAATTTGGTTCTGCCTCCATCATACAACAAACCTGTCCTTATTGGTGATCTGCATTTTTCCAACTCCTGTTAGAGATTTTCTTTTTAATGTATGTTAAGATTCTCAGCACTATTTGCAATAATTGCACTCTCTTTTTTCTCAAAATAGTCTCTCCACTAGCTTTTTGAAGCTGATCTCATACTGTGCTTCTCCTTTCATGCATTTCTTTTTATTTATCTGTAATTTAAAATTTAGACATTGCAAGGACCAGATTCTAGATTTTCTCTTAACTATGGAAGTCTCTCTTTGGTTTTTAATTAATTTTATCCATTCTTATGGCTTTCAATATTGTCTCTAGAATTCAGGTTATTCACTCAAATGAGAACCGTTTCATACTTAGCAGAAAAGTAAAATGGAAATGTACTAGTTTAGACTTATAACTCATTTTGCTAAAAAAAAAACAAAAATAGAGAAATATTTTTCTATTTTTGTCTTCTGATTCAGAATTTGATTCTTCCTTTAAATATTTCCTACCATTAGTTCCATCTTCTGTGCTTTCTTTATTCTGTCAATTCTCTCAGTTTATTGGGTGTCTGAGTACTATAGGGTAGACAGTACTTTATGTGCTCACAGATGTGCATATAACAATTGGTATGCCATTTGGAGGGAAAAAAGTTATGTATCAGCTGGTGTAATGTAAAGAAACAAGATTTAGAAGAACCTTTCCTTTGAAAGATTGTTTTTTTTATTATAAGGAGCATTTTCAATTGTTCAATCTTATTTTTTTTATAATTTCAATTTTAATTATAAGAAATATTTCAGTTGTAGATTATCAGTCACCTTAAATATGATGAACAATTTGTACCAATGATTGCAATTAGTAGACTTTTCCTAAAGAAATTAAATCAATGTTTGGCCTAGAATTTAGTCTCTAAGAATGCTTTTCAGATTGTTAACTCAAAATTGGGCAAGTAACAATAAGTCTTGAGCATCACTGGGTGTGGTCCACCCCTGCCTCCACATTCCCCCCAAACAGAATGTTTTTCAAAATAGTAGCTGCTTGTTTCCACTATCAAATGATTGGGTTTACTAACTTTGACACATTGTTAGCATATTAAACAGTATATTAAAGATGGTATATGTACCAACTATGTAAAGTGAAAGCTGGAAATATAGGCTATGTAGAATTAGATATTAATAGCAGTAGTTCTACTTTGAAGAGTTGATTTGAGAGGGGTAATATTTTTAGGGCAGAGAGTCTCTTGCCCACACACCTGGCTGTCTTCCCCAGGGCCCCTCTAAGGGGATGGGCTCCAGCTTCCCTCCCCACCCCAAGCAGAGCTCCTGGTGGCCGAAGACCACTGGAATCTAGCTGCAGCCATGCTGGAGGCTCCTCTCTACACGTTCGGACAGGCCTCATGCATGAAGGCACCGCAGAGGAACCCAGGTGTGTGTAATCTTATCAACGGTCAACATCCAGAGACTTAAAAGCAAGCTCTCAGAAGCGCTTGGTCCCAAGCGGCCACACAATATCTTTAGCCTACCTCGTTCTCTAGGAGAAACTGGCAATCTTCTGAGAGTTTCCTGCCCCCATGGGACAGCCTTGCAAGCTCCCCGTGGTGTATTCATATGCAAAATCCAGTAACAAGCTGGCTCTCATTCCCCTGACCCTGAAGAGCCCCCAGTGCAACATCGTTAGGAGGGCTAAGTCGAAATAGACTCCTAAGATCTCAGGGAAAGAACGAAATGAGATGTTACTGAGGCCACCTGAGAAATCGGTGATAAACGGGATATTGTGATTGTGATTGTGTGAATATTTTTAGAGTTTCTCTATATTAATTTTATAACATTTTAATAATCAGAAAATGTGAGTACAATAATGAACTATGAAAATTCTTCTAAGAAGATTTTCTTTCACAGAAGAAAACAGAACAGAAAATTTCTTCCACCTAGACGCTTCTATTATAACATTTCATTCACACTTGTCCCTGTTTGCTCACATATCAACTAAAACATTGACTCAGACAGAACGTGTCTAAATAATTGTAATTATTATGCTTTATATTAGCTAGAAAGTAGAGCTTAATGTCTTTGCTCTATTTTATTTTCATGGGTGACATTAAAATCCATAGTAATATTTTTTAATTGAATCACTGTGAGACAGAACATTACAAAGCTTTTCATGATTGGGTTTCAGTTATACAATGTTCCAACTCTCATTCCTCCACCAGTGTAAATTTCCCAGCATCAATGTCATCAGTTTCCCTCCCATCCGCTCTAATACCCTTCCCTGATTTTTATTTTTTATGTAAATATTTGTGTCCTTTTTAAAACATCTTGTGAAAGATAATAGAGATGAAGTCAAGTAAAATAAAGCATTTTAAGAGTAATAATAAAATTAAAATATATGTATTGCCCACATTTTAAGACCTTTACTTAAATTACTTCCATGAAAATAACCCAGTGAATAACTACATATGTGTATGTTTATCATGTGACAACTTTCATAGCTAGAAATGTAAGGGTATAAATACATTGTTGATATTCAAGTTCACTTACATTGACTTTTTGAGCAATGATCTGTTGCATCTAGCTGTCTATGATATTAATCACTGTATCACTGTCACTGGCATCCTTTTGCTCATCTATTTGCTCAAGTAACCAGTAACGTCTCCATTGTGAGACTTGTTAATGTTTTTGGCATATCCAATATGCCATGGGTAGCTTGCCAGGCTCTGCCGTATGGGCAGGATACTCTTGGTAGCTTGCTGGGCTGTCAGAGAGGGATGGAGGAATCAAACCCGAATTGGCCTCGTTCAAGGCAAATGTCTTACCTGCTGTGCTACTGTTTTATACTGACAGAAGTGCTATATTTAACATTTTACTCATTACTTCTTGATTTAACATTAAATTTCAACCAAATCAATAATGTTGCTTTGATGATGACATTAATAGCAATAATAAGTATTTGAGCTTAAATTATACGTCAGGTTTATTACCAGATTCCTTTGAAGTATTTTCCTATTAATAACTGCATATGATATGGTTGTTGATACCACAGCAAGAAGAAACTGAGGTTTTGGAGTTATGAAATCAGCCCCTACGGGCACAGAGATTCAAACTCAGGTCTGGGTTATTTCAAAACTCATCAATGCTGTTAGTCCCCATTTACCAGTATGGAGACTTCAACAGAAGTCCTCTTCCTTTCCATGGCTATTTCTTCACTTCCCTTTTTCAGTCTCCAGATTCATTCTGATTTCATGCTAGATTTTGAAAGTTTTCTGTCATTGACATTTTTATATTGGTATTGGCAAAAATTGTCATGAGCTCTCATATCAATGAATAGATAAATTTTTATAATATAGAAATTAAGCTAAATAATTATAAGTATAAAAATCAAAATAATTGGATTTTTATACTTATAATTGTTTGATATTATAAGTGAACAGTGATGATAGTAGAAACATTTTCTCTGTAAGATCTTTATTTCTCACTTTCAACTAAAGAATGGTTGTGGACCTGCCATTTAATATCCTTGTGAGGGAAAGTGAGGTGTTTCAGCTTAACAAGGAGAGATTCATTGGAACTTACTTGGAGATTAGATTCTAATCAAATGCTGGCATTTTGATACTTTTTGGAGTATACAATTGTTTAATTGTATAAGTTAAGAAAGATTCTGTTGTTTTAAGAATTGTGCTAATTTTTGTTGTCAATTTCTAACTTATTTTCAGAAAAAATCGTAGAATTTTAGAATTAGAAATGGACTATTAAAATCATCTAGTTCCATTTCCTCCTGTTTTAACAACAGAGATTGTAAAAGATATGTTTAAAATGAAATTATTAAGTTCAAGTTTTCATATCCAGCCACATTCTCTGTAATTCAGGATTATGGATTAAAATTTGAATATTGATTTCTTCAAATAATATATAAAGAGTGCTTTTGTATAAATAGAAAATGCCATAGCTGTTAGTCTAATAAAATAATCTTTTTAAATGACTGTCTCAAGATTTCAAGCCAGCAAGCCTATATCAAATCATGATAACTAGAGATTTTTATAATCAGACTGCTACAATCATTGATTAGACATTTCATTTCTACATTAAGTAATATTTACACACATGTCAACTGCTTGTTTTATGGGTCTTGTTTGTTTTATTGTTATGGAAATGAGTCCAACGATATAACAAGCTTTTTCTTATATGTGTTTATCTGAAAACCAAAATGAAAACTGAAATAGTGCTTTGTTACCTTACAAGAGAATCTGAGTATAGGTTAGAAACACACGAAAAATACTACAAAGTTTGGGTCATCTGCATGTACAAGAAGCCTCATCCCCTCAAGCTTTGTCACAAGTCACAGAAATATGTAATAAGACTAAACCTATTTCCTGAAACTTGTCTTGCAAAGGGTTGCCGTGTTTATAGGATTTCTCTGCTTTCTAAGGTATGGCTTTGCACTCTCAAGGAAGACAAAGAGCCTGTTGTTGATACTGAAAGCCCCCCTCCCCTTTTCATGTTATTTGATCCCTCATGGTTGCAAGTGATCTAAAGCTGTCTGGGTGCTGAAGCAAAGAAATGGAATGAGGCTCTTAGGACTTTTGTGCTCAGACTCTTGGGTGGGAGCTTTAAGAAGGTCTGTTTGTTTTCCTGCAGCTCTATATAGATGAAGATCTGTGGTGTGTTCATTTTCTCCTTGGCCTGGTTCCCACACCCTAATCCAAATCTTGCTGGTAGGTAAAGGTATGCATTTCCTGGACTCCGGAGACCTGCTCTTTGGGTGGGAGCTCATTTGTGGATCTTGGAGACAGTCTGTGCTTTTGTTGTATGTAAACGGGAGCTATGAAGCATCCTCTTAGTCATAGAGCTGCTGGGACTCAAATAAGAAAGGGAGCAACATGGCACAAAACACAAGTGGAGTAAGTCTACGGAGATGACCTGCAACAGCTTCTCCCATATCTGTTTGTCCATGTTGCTTTTTCTATCCCTTAAACCAGGTCGAGTCCTTTGAAATCTTCCCATTATTCTGTCACAATACAATGTGACGAATAATGCTCAGGAACTTCTGAGATGAGAGACCAGTGGGCTCCCATCTTGCTCTGTTGATAAACAGCTGCCATTCAAAAGTCTCTACTACCCTGAGAGGACAAGAGCCTCTAACGGGAGGGAAAGAGGTCCAGTTCGTCCCATTTATTTCAATTCCACGGTGATGCAGTATATAAGTCAATAGATTCCAGAAAGCTCCATGTAGAGCAGAACTGCCAGCTGAACCTAGCAACTCTCCAAATCATGAAAAATGATGAATTACAATTGTTTTTAGATGCTGATTTGGGGGGCAGGAACGATAGCACAGGAGGTAGGGTGTTTGCCTTGTATGCCCAACCCGGGTTCGATTCCCAGCATCCCATATGGTCCCCTGAGCACTGTCAGGAGTAATTCCTGAGTGCAGAGCCAGAAGTAACCCCTGTGCATCGCCAGGTGTGACCCAAAAAGCACCCCCCCTCCAAAAAAACATGCTGAATTTGGAGACAAATTGTTGTGCAGCCATCTATAAAACAAAATTCTACTGAAATGAACACAACAAATAATTTAACTTTAGCTCTTTCCCCTCCGTGAATTTGTTGGGGCTGGGTTATTTCTTTTGTAAGTGCTGTACTTTGTACCTCTGGGGATGCCAGTTCCAAACTTTTATTTCTCAGGCACCTCTGTCTCTTGATTCTTTGACAATTTCTTTTTATGACAATTATTATGCCATTTCTTATTGTATCCTTTCATATGACTAATACCTAGCCTTGACTAAGCTTTTTTGGAGGTGCTCTGTATTCTTTGTCATACCTCCCTTTATAACTCATGACTTCCTCAACTGTTTTCAAAATCTCCACAATTTCCAACATGAACCAATTTCTGTCATATAACCTCTCCTCTAAAATTATTACCAAAAAAGCAGTTTAAATGCCCAAGTGTTTGGTTGTTTTTTTTTTCTTTTTGGGTCACACCCAGTGATGCTCAGGGGTTACTCCTGGCTTTGCACTCAAAAGTTACTCCTGGCGATGCTTGGGGGACTATATGGGATGCTGGAGATCGAACCTGGGTCGGCCGCGTGCAAGGCAAACACCTTACCCATTGTGCTATTGCTCTGGCCCGAATGCCCAAGTGTTTTTAACTTGATCCAAAACTCACTCTCTGAATCCTTACTACAAAATGGTGTGCTGAGTTTTATTTTACTTATTGTATTCTATTTATTAAGATTGTTTGGGACACAATAAGTGGTGCTTAGGGCTTATGCCTGGCTCTGTGTTCAGGGAACCATATGAAATGCTGGGGATCAAAACCTGATCAGGTGCATGCAAGGCAAGCTCGTTGTTGTCCTCAGTATTATCTTCCAGGCCCTGTATTAGTTACTTAAGCTATAAATTGATCTATGTGGCTGTTTTGGTCTTTAGATGTTCTTCTGAGTCATATGTTTGAGGAGGTCTTCCTTGGTCCCTCTTTCATAGCGAATGAGCCATCATTCTTTGATCTGTTGCTCCTTTTTTCCTGACTGAAGCTAAGGTCTTCGATATTTATTACATTAACTAAATCAATTTCTTCTTAACCTGTTTTTTTTTATTCCTTCAGTTAAACAGATTTTTGCACACATTATATAACTTCCTGCCTTAAATCATTAGCTGGCTTCCTTAACTATAGCAGCTCTTTCTGTCTGGTATGCTAGACATGATAACATATGTGCATAGAGATGAGTCTATAAATGTTTAACAAGCGTATCTATGTAAAGAAAGCATGTATGAGACACAGTCTCATACCCATGTGTTCATATATACATATATCTCTACACACATGCATTTTGTATATTTTAATCACACAAAGAATGCATGGCATGCAATTTATACATAACAAAAAGCAATTTTTTATAAGTACAATATACCCTTTAATTTTAACAGACTAATTTTTTCCAATTGTTTTCATCTCTAGCCAAACTATGATTATACTTAGTAAGGAAGTAGAGTTCTGTTATAAGTGTTAATGGTATTTTTATTTACATTAATAAGGAATACAAATTATAATGATAGATTGAAGCTTCACTCTAACATGTTGATGCCAGAGTTTCTATTGTGTTTACTAAGACACATTCAAGCACCAGTATCAACTATTAATGAAAAGAGCAACTTATCTCCTGAGTTAGGAAGCCAATTCCTATAACTGAAAATTTATTTCAGTACTTTTAGCACAGCTGGTATGGTGTTTGCCTTGCACACAGCTGACCCGTGTTCAATTCCTCCGTCTTTCTCAGAGAACCCAGCAAGCTACCGAGAGTATCCTGCCTGCACAGCAGAGCCTGGCAAGCTACCCATGGCGTATTTGATATGCCAAAAACAGTAACAAGTCTCACAATGGAGACATTACTGGTGCCCGCTCGAGCAAATCGATGAACAATGGGACAACAGTGCTAAAGTGCTACAGTGCTTTTATAAAAAAATTTTTGACAGAACAAAAGCTACAATGTCAGCATTTTCTCCATCATTTTCTTAGGTTCTGATGATCAACAAGTCAGTTCATAAAAACCTGACCTGTTTTTGCTGATTTCTCCGTGAGTAAATATTCACGCCATGGTGAGTCTGAAGCTATGGAAAAAGTATTGCTGTTTGCAGACTCAGACATGTACAACAGCACACAGCTGCATCACTTTTCCACCATCCAGACAAAAAGAGATATAACAACCTCAAAAACATAAAAGATGTAACAAAATCATTGGAAAGTCAATTTGTCACTAAGGTAACATGGGTGTAAGTTTAAAGAGTACAACTTTATATGTCTTCAAATATATGACACCATACCACTGCTACCACCAAACTTCCGTTTCCTTCTCCCTCCGCTAATCACTATTCTGTTGTCAGATTCCAAGAATTTGATTTGTTTCTATTCCACAAGTGGTACTGCAATCATGTTGTTTTTATCTTTAAAAAAAATTTATCACTTATCACAATCACTTGAAGTTCCATCTGTGATGTTGTAAATGGGAAGATTTCATCTTATTTTTTTAAACCAAGTAGTATGATGTTGTGCAGTTACCACTTTTTCTTCATCTAGTCATCCATCAATAGCACTTTATATTACCTTTTTAAAATATATTACCATATACTTTTATTTCATGTAATTGTTAATATCACTGTCACTATCTTCCTGTTGCTCATTGATTTTCTCAAGCGGGCACCAGTAACGTCTTTATTGTGAGACTTGTTGTTACTGTTTTTGGCATATCGAATACGCCATGGGTAGCTTGCCAGGCTCTATTGTGCAGGCAAGATATTCTCGTAGCTTGCCAGGCTTTCTGAGAGAGGCGGAGGAATCGAACCTGGGTCAGCCATGTGCAAGGCAAACGCCCTACCTGCTGTGCAATCACTCAAGCCCGTGATTGTTAATAATGATATAGTTATCATCATATATCTTATATAATTTTCAAAATATGAATAATCTTTTTAAATTAGTATTTTTACTGATTCTTTCATTCAACTTGGTTTGCCCAAGATTTTGCTTTGCTTGTTCTAGAGGAATGTTCACTTCCTGACTGAGGCTTATCCTCTACTCATGCTGTTTAATCTCTCCTCCTGAGACATCTATTCCATGTACTATATCATTTTAAAAAAATTTTACCATTGCAAAGCTGTTCATAATTGGGTTTCAGTCATACAATGATCCAGCACCCATCCTATAATGTACCAGTGTACATTATTCACCACCTATGTCCCCTGTTTCCCTACCACCATCTCCCAAAACCCCATTCCCCCAACCCTAGCCTTCCTCTATAGGAGGCACAATCCTTCTTGCTCTCTCTCCTTTTTCTTTTGTGCATTAAGGTTTGCAATACAGGTGCTGAGAGGTCATGGTGTTTGTTTAAGGCATTTGGTATTTTTATTGGGATAGTAAGGCTGGAGTAGCTTTTCAGATGGGTGGCTGCTGTGACATATGGATGTGACTGTCAAGGCTTCCAGAAGTACAGAGAGGTGGGGGAAGGTAGCCCATCACCAACCACGAGAAATCCTGGAAATTTCAGTCACAAAATCTGCATGCCCTAATTTTCAGTAGGTAATATCTTAGTGAGGTTTGTCCTGATATAGTGATTCCAGGCCAGGGGTATGGTGGCAATTGTGGATTGTAGAAGCAAGTGGCTGCAGGGGGTTCTGCTTGGGTGGGCCTGTATAATTTTTTTTCTACTACACTAATAGTCTTATAAATCTCTAGCATAGCTCTATAATAATAGGTGTTGAGTTTAAAATCTAGGAATAAATAGATGAAAGGTGACTGAATTATTAAGGCTGATGGAGAATAGGAAAGTGAAAGTTACTGCTGGAATGTTGGGCCTTTATAATATCTTGGGCAAACTGGCTTCCATGGCATCATCCAAGAGAAGGGAAAAATCCAAAGCAACCCACTTTGATCAGGGTGAGTGAGATAGCACTGAAGAGCCTCAGAGCAGTCTGTCAGCATGATCCTCAGCAGACGATGAGCAGGCTCTTAGAAAACTAGAATACTTCAAAAGACTCTCCATCAACAGAGCTGGCAGCTTTAAATTTTGTTGGAAATTTGAAAGTAACAGGAGTATTCAGAGATAAGACAACTGAGTCTTAAAGGAGTCTTACATCCTTCTGATTACAATATCACCACTTTTAGAAATTTAAAATACCTCTAAGAAACTACCACATAGCCTTTGTGATACTCCAAACAGTATGTGTAATGAGTTTGAGTTTTCAAAGCCAAATAGTTTGGGCTGAATCCTGCCTTCATTACTCTCATTTGATTTATTGTGTAGTTTGGGTTTGAACATGCTTTATGATGGGGAACTCACTACCTCTCTTACTTTTAATGCAATATTTGGCAAAACATAAAAACCAGTAAGACTGATAACAGAGGCCTGGAACTAAGCCACATTCTTATCATCATGCCTGCACAATGTGTAAACCCACTCTTTTGGGCTGGACAAAGGTTGGCAGAAGATGATAGGACATTGTTTTTCTATGGGAGACTCTTGCCAGCAAGGCAGAAGACTATCCCCCCAAACCAATTTACAAACCTGAATGCTGCCCACACCAAAGCTATATCAGAGAAAGAACAGCTTGTGTATTTACCTTTTGTTCATACAGTAAAAATCTTTTAGGTCGCTACTTATCAGCAATAATAAAAATAAGTTATAGATGGGACACTATTCAATGTTTATTGACACTAGTTTTGTAATTATATTATAGTTAATTGTATCAAATCAAGAAATTTTCCAGCAAACTGAACATTTCCATTTTGTAACAGGCACTTATAATAAATCTCAGATCTACTATCTCTAAATATTGATACATTTTGGAGACCTGGGCATTTTTACTAGTCTAAGATCACATAGCTAATACACAGAATAGTATGATTCAAATGAAGACTGCCTAACTGCAGTTTCTTTTTTTCTCTCCAATTGTTTAATAGTGATTACGCTTCATTCATGGGACATTAGCATTTTAGTTTCGACTATTATCACCTAAGTCAGAAATCCAAAACACTATCTTTAAGACAAGATTAAACAATCATAATGTAATTCATTTCACTGTTTGTTGAAACATTAATATGCAATTCTATCACAAAATTGTTTTTAAAATTGTCTATGTTGACATCTCTCTATTGGATTACAAGGAAGTTAGACTAATTTTTTCCATGCATCAGCTTAATCCTTAGGAAAATATGAGAAGTTTAAAAGTTCTTCAAATTTCAAGAACTTGAAGGAGATTTTCAACTTGTAGTATAGTTGTACAAAACTTATGCTCTGTAGCCAGATTGTTTATATTTGAATCCTGGTTCTATTAGTTGAAAGATGTGTGATCTTGAGTAATGTTGTCTTTGATTTTCACTTTCCTTGTGCATAAAAGAAAATTGTAATAATACCATTATCACAGGTAAGTTCATTGTTATTGTACAGTTCTATCTTGTATAATATAGTTAAAATAGTTGTATATTATTTACATGAGATAATTAAGAATTCTGATTTTATAAATGTAATACTGCTGAGATCATGCTTTAAAGAAGTAAGGTAAAGTTTTGTAAATGTAAAACAGTATAATCTTTATTTTATAAATGTAATACTGCTGGGATTATGCTTTAAAGAAGTAGGGCAAGGCCAGAGTGATAGTACAGCGGGTAGAGCATTTGCCTTGCATGCAGCCAACCTGAGTTCAATTCCTGGCATCCCATATGATCCCCTAAGCACCACCAGAAGTCATTTTTGAGTGCAGAGCCAGGAGTAACCCTTGAGCAACTTTGGGTGTGACTCAAAGGGCAAAAAAAAAAAAAAAAAAAGAAGTAAGGGAAAGTTGCAAAAAATCACATAGTAAAAAGAAATTAAGCTTTAAAAAAATAGCTTACTATTGTAAACCATAAAATTACATGTCTTTTCTTTGTACTTAAGAAGCAAAACCTATATTTCAGTTTTTCTCTTAATGGACTATGTCATTTTATTATGGGACTAATATATATCTTAGTTGGAAATAATTTAAACAATTTATTTTTCATAAGTTTGTATTCCATGAAAGAGCTAACTGAACAAAAGGTAAAGATCCTTTGATGATTAATTGAACAGATGGAAACTAAAACTAGAGTATTTTACACAGTTTGTATTCTAGAGACTATCCCCAAAGACATGTTCATCAGTTTTGTAGATACATAAGAGGTAGTCTTTGATTTTAATAAAATTTCTCAAAAGTTAATCATTTCCATTTAGTAATCACTGATAAAAACTTTACTAAAATTATGAGTGGAAATATTAGATTTTCCAGACATAATTTAGAAATAAAATGCACATAAAACAATGCAATCATTAAATGCTAGATCTTTTGCCTTATGTGATTTCTGGCTAAGACCAAATTTGATTCAGGAATTAATTTGATTGCAAAATTACTGATCTGCCCAACAGAGAATAAGAAAATAAAAAAGTGGCAGAAGAAATAAAATGACAGTCATAGTAATTACAATTTGTTAGCAGTTACAGAAAGAGTAACTATTTAATCCTGATAAAATTCCATCCTTTTATCATAGAACATATACACAATAACAGTCTCCGGGCTGGAATGCAGAGTTTTATAGCTTAAAAGCAACTTATCTGACTAGTCTTGAAAGTTCTGAAGCCACTTAGAAATGTAAACTCAAAGGCTTTTTAAACAGCATTTTTCCTATAGGGGTATAAAAAGGATGCAAGCAAAATACACACTTTGACATTTGACTGCATTTATAATACTGACACATTTAGTAAACATTTTGATAATGTAGAGTTCAAATTTAAACAAATGACAAAGATATGTCCAAAACCTCAGTTTCCTAACTTAAACTTTATCTTCACATCTGATTAGTTACATCCCTTTTACATCATACTTCAAAAGAATTTCATTAACTCACGAATCAATAGTGTCGATGAACCAAATTCTAAAACTTGCAGCTTAAATCTAGAACAAGTAAAAGCAAGTTAAACTAAGTAGATGAGTTGTACAAATTATGTGTTTTATTTGTTCATCTTTCTTCTTGGTGTGTCTTGAACCAATTTTTGAAAAAAAAACAAACACACTACCCACTCTTTCTAATGAGACTCTAACAAAAGCAGGTTTGTTTTGTTCACTTCAATCTCTGTATTATTAAGGAAAGTGATAAAAGAGCTATTGTGGTTAAGACAATATTTTAAAAGCATAATTACTGCCATCTAAAGTCTCTGCTTAGTATAAATTATACATAATATAATAATATATGGGCTGGAGTGATAGCACAGCTGGTAGGGCATTTGCCTTGCACGTGGCCAACCTGGGTTCGATTCCTCCGCCTCTCTCTGAGAGCCCAGCAAGCTACTGAGAGTATCTTGCCCGCATGGCAGAGCCTGGCAAGCTACCCATGGCATATTCGATATGCCAAAAACAGTAACAACAAGTCTCACAATGGAGATGTTACTGGTGCCCACTCGAGCAAATCAATGAGCAATGGGATGACAGTGATAGTGACAGTGATAATAATATATAAAATAATAAAATTATAAATAATGATATATAATAACAGAATATTTTGTTATAGAATATGTAATAAGATATGTATTATATGTAATTAATATATAAATAGTAAGTATATAATTTATATAAATATATATTATAGGTAGGTATACCATATATATGTGTGTATATACCTGTATATACACCTATAACTTGCTCTAGTAGAAGTATTATGGAAACATTCAGGAAGGAGAAGTAATTATGGGAGAGTATTGTCAGACTTTTCAGAGAGAGCAGTTACATTGGGGCTTGCGCTTCTCCAAGTAGGGTGGCACCCTGCAGTGCTGGGGTGAGACATGTTCCACAGTGTTGTGTAAAACCCTGTGTTGTCTCTACAACTTAATTCACATCTCCAATCCCCCAAGTTTCAATTTGAAACTGTCCAGCGTGGTTAAAAGAGTAGCAGAGAGAGTTGCAATAAAAGGTTACAAAGCCCCGAAGACTCCAAGAACAAAATGGATCCTGAGGTCTAGGTTATGGCTCAGAGGGCTGAACCACATGTCCTGGTGCACTGCAGTGACCCTAGCCCTGAGACCCACACCTCAGGGCCAAGATTCTCCAGCGGTGCACTCTAGCCCCTATGCTAGCTACGATCATTGCATTTCTCCTTTTCCTTTTGGATCTTTAATTCAGCAAAGCAGCCATGGAGCTTTTTGATGCATTCTTACCTGCTCAGGCTTCACAGAAAGAGGTTGTCTGGGGCTGATAAGATCTCAAGTTCACAGCGATTTGCCTCCTTTTCAGGATGCCCGAGAACCTGTACATTTCTGCTCTGTTGCTCTGTTACTCTACACAGCTTTCAAACTGTGCTGGTGCCAGAGTTTGACTACTGGATTGTTTGCCTCTACAAAGTCGCTTAAAAATAATGCCATGTGGACACCAGAAAATGTACTTGAATTTGTCCTTCTGGTCTTACAGAGCCCGCTAGATGAGCTTCCACACATAGGATGAGGAATAAGTGCATTGGAAAAGAATAATTCATAGCTATAGCATTTTTAACCTGCCAAGAATAATAGTGTGTTTCCTTTCTAAGAGAGCAGAGATATTCACCCACCAATTAAATGAAAGCTGGCTATGGGGCTGGAGTAATAGCACAGTGGGTAGGGCATTTGCCTTGCATGAGGCCAACCCAGGTTCGATTCCCAGCGTCTAATATGGTCCCCTGAGCACCGCCAGGAGTAATTTATGAGTGTACAGCCAGGAGTAATCCCTGCACATTGCTGGGTGTGACCCATAAAGCAAAAAAAGAAAAGATGGCTAGGTTAATTTCTTTGTCTAAGAAATTTATGCACTGGGGGCTGGAGTGATAGCACAGCGGGTAGGGCGTTTGCCTTGCACGCGGCCAACCCGGGTTCGAATCCCAGCATCCCATATGGTCCCCTGAGCACTGCCAGGGGTAATTCCTGAGTGCAGAGCCAGGAGTAACCCCTGTGCATCGCCAGGTGTGACCCAAAAAGCAAAAAATAAATAAATAAATAAATAAATAAATAAATTATTAAAAAAAAAAAGAAATTTATGCACTGCTACTAGAATATTCAGTTTGCAACATGATTGACGCAAATTGTGACAACCTTGATTTGAACATTAAGGTTATAATTTCTCTTAATTTTTACATTGTTGATTCCAATTTGTTAGGAAAAGAAGTAAATTATATAATTCATCGCCTATACTGTGAATGTTGTAAGAAAGAGAAAGGAGAGAGAAGTGTACGCTAAATGTATTCAATGCTCAAAAAATTAACTCCACAAAATTTCCATGGGACTAAATTTCCTTTGTGCCTTGGAAATTGTTAAAGCATACCTTTCTGTCAGGTCCAACTAGAATTTTGTCAACTTATGTAGCTTACTTCTCCATTCTCAGAAAAAAAACTACTCAGCACCCCTTTGTCCTCTGTTTGTCCCTGTAAATAGACAGTATTCCCCACTTGTACCTCAGGAGAGATACAGGACTAATGCCCCTGGATCATGCTAGTGCTTCCTAAGGGGACTCTTTCACCTACTTTGGGAAACACTGGTCTCAAATGTTAACATAAGTTTTTAATATAAATTCATGTGGAGGGCAACCTTAAAAATAATAAGCAAGGGTGCCGTCTGATGGTACATAAAGTATGGTATTTGCTTTGCACACAGCTAGCCTAGGTTTGATTCCCAACACCCAAGATAGTCTTCTGAGCACTGCCAGGAGTAATTCATGGATTGCAGAGTCAGAAGTAACACCCTACCATTGCTGGTGTGACCCAACATCCCCGACTCCCTCAAGGAATAGACAAACCTTGGGTCTTAAACATAAGCACCAATTCAGTGATGAACAATGATTACGTTATTATATTTTCTTGAAGAATGTTCCATGCTGTTTCTGCTCAGAAAAAAGAACAGATATCATATTTTCATGAACTTTCTCAGGAATTTCTAGAAAAATCTGTTCCATATTCAAAATTGAATGCAATGTTTGATCAGATAATTTTTTTAATCTTAGGAATTATCTGGTTTTTTTTTAATGATTGAATCACCATGGGTTAGTTACAAAGCTTTCATGATTGAATTTCAGTCATACACTGATTGAACACCCACCCCTCCATCAGTGTACATTTTCCACTACCAGTGTCCCCAGTATCCCTCCACCTCCCTATTTCACCCCATCCCCTGACTCTATGGCAGACAGTTACTCTCTTTCTCTCTACTTTTGGGCATTATGGTTTGCAATACAGATACTGAGAGGAGGCCATCATGTTGGGTCCTTTATCTACTTTCACACACATCTCCCATCCCAAACAATCCCTCAAACCATCATTGACTTAGTGATCTCTTCTGTATCCCAGATTCCTTCTCCCCAGCTCATGAGGCAGGTTTCTCCAACCATGGAGCAATCTTCCTGGGCCTTGTCTCTACTGTCATTGGGTGTTAGTCTCATATTGTTTTATATTCCACAAATGAGTGCAGTCATTCTGTTTCTGTAAATTCCCTCTCCTTCTGACTCATTTCACTTAGCATGATACTCTCCATGACCATCCACTTATAAGTACATTTCATGACTTCATCTTTCTTAACAGCTGCATCAAATCTTAGACATTTTCAAAATTTTATTAAGTAACCTTCAGAACCTCCCAGCCTTACCACGCCTATCCCAGTTCGTTCTGATAAAAATCATTATTTGTGCAGGATATTCTTGGTTTGGGCACTGAAAGTTCTAAATCTCAAGAAACTTAATAGTTAGCAAAGCAAGATGGGTAGAAAGATAGTCTCTCACTTCTATTACAAATGATATGTATTTAAAAGGATATATATCTAAAGGATAGGTATTTCATAGAGGATACCTTTAAAAGAGCATCATCAATAGTATAACTAAAAGTCTGGTGAGGTGGTATTGGACCATCATAATGCCTGAAGCTCAGGAATGAATAACTTTGTCAATCATGGTTTCTCAATAAAAGACTAAGAAGTTTTGACCTGGGAGATGACTCTAAGGGCTGGAGCCTGTATTTTGCATGGGGAGTCCTCTGTTCAACCCCTATTAAGAGGAGTGACCCCAAAGCAAGCTTAAAAACTCAAAAATGTGTAT
Organism: Sorex araneus; assembly: GCF_027595985.1. Taxonomy (NCBI): domain Eukaryota; kingdom Metazoa; phylum Chordata; class Mammalia; order Eulipotyphla; family Soricidae; genus Sorex; species Sorex araneus. The sequence continues at coordinate 30,688,144 of NC_073307.1, read as the reverse complement.
ACTTTCTCTACGTTTTCCTGTTTTGATTTTGGGTCACACCTGTCTGGGGTTTTCTCTTGGCTTTGCGCTTAGGGATCACTCCTGAGGACTTACGGGACCCTATGGGGTGCTGGAGTTTAATTGTCATTGACTGCGTACAAGGCAAGAGCATTGCCTGCTGTTCTATCTCAAAAGCTCCCTCATTTGGATATTTATAAAATTTGCAGGTCATACAGTATAGGCAATAAAATGCCTTATCATGTGCCAGGTTTAGACCATAGGAACATGGGATGTCAGGAATTGAACCTCAGTCAGCCATTTGCAAGGCAGATGGCCTACCTGCTGTAATAATTGTTCCAGCTGTGTGTTTTGGATTTTGGGTGGTGCTCAGAGATTACTCCTGGTAGTACTAGGAAAGATTATGGAAGAGCCTGGCAAGCTCCCTGTGGCATATCGATATGCCAAGTACAGTAACAATAACAGGTCTCATTCCCCTGACCCCCAAAAGAGCCTCCAATCGTTGGGAAAAACGAGTAAGGATAGGCTGCTAAAATCTCAGGGCTGGGACGAATGGAGATGCTACTAGCTCCTGCTCAAGTAAATCAATGAACAATGGAATGACAGTGATACAGTGATTGTCAAATATTTCATCAATGTTCACTTTTTCTAATTGTCATAAAAATTTTTCAGCATTTTGCTTTTAAATTAGTATACAACTAAGGAGCATAAATTTGTTGACAAGTATCTTGCATATTTTAGTTTAGTTTTGTCTCTAGTTAGTCTGGTCTTTGTGTATGTCATCTTCATCTCTGTTATAGTTTTATCATTTTTTATAGTTTTTACAGTTTTATCTTTCAGTATTTTATTTTTTTTATTTGGGTGTTATACCTAGAAGTATTTGGGGGACTAGACATAATGTGGGAGATTGAAGTAAGGTTAGCTGCATCAAGACAAGTTCCTTTAACTCCTGTACTAGCTCTTCAGCCCAGTAATTATTTTTAAGTAAAAATGTATCAAAATATTATATAACTTTCCATCTACATGACTGAAAATTAAGTTGTGAAGCCAGGGATAAGTCTTGGTGGTAGAGTGTGAGCCTTGCATGTTTGAGGCTTTGAGTTGGATCCCTGGAACTACTGAAAAAAAGTGCAAAAATCAAATTGCATATGTACTGCATTAGGTTCACCACTAAAAGTTGAATTCTGTTCTTCACCATAACTGTTGTTCCCTTTGTCCTAATTTACCCACTACCCTTTTTCCCTTCTCTTCTGGGAAGCACTAATTGGTCTAGTAGTACAAAAGTTTATTTTTGTTTTATTTAGTTCATCTGTTTGCTTGTTTTCTCTGTATACTATACATGAGTGAAATCATACAGTGTTTGTCTTTATCCATCTGGTTTATTTCATGAAGCATAATGCCTCCTGGGTCCATTGATGTTGTTGTAAAATATTTTCTCATAGTCTATGTTTTGCTGGTTGTATTCTCCTGGTTAATTTAATATGCTCAATTGATCTTTATTTATCTTGTAAAGCTCTAATGTAGAATGATGATCACCTTCAAGTTAACCATTTAGGGGTAGAACAGGATTACTTCTGTAAGTTTCTGTATCCAAATTTTCCTGATGATATCAGCCATGGCTTAGTATTGACTTGACTATTATGTTTCCATATGAAATTTGGTCTAGATAAACCAATATGAAAGTATTTAAAGGCTACCTAAAATTATAGAGAATTTTAAGCCTGAAAAACCTTGATAATGTATTGTACTGGTAGAAAAGTAGAAAGAACAATGTTTGAGAACATGGTCTCGAATTTTGCCTTTTCTGATAATATTTTTTAAATAGTGTACTTGTTTATGATAATCATTTATTAGTGATATCGACATATCAGTTTTTGTGGTTCATTGGTCTAGGGGTATGATTCTCACTTTGGGTGCTAGAGGTCCTGGGTTCAAATCTCCGACAAGCCCTGTGTAGCAATATTGTTTTGGTTTGTTTGAACTGGAGCAATAACACAGTGGGTAGGGCATTTGCCTTGCACATGGCCAATCCAGGTTTGATACCTCCGTACCTCTTGGAGAGCCTGGCAAACTACTGAGAGTATCCCGCCCGCATGACAGAGCCTGGCAAGCTATTTATATATATCGTAATCATATTTGGTATGCACAAAAGAGTAACACCAAGTCTCACAATGGAGACGTTACTGGTACCCACTTGGGCAAATTGATGAACAATAGGACAACAGTGCTACAGTGCAGTGCTATCAATATTTTGGTGTTGTATATATTGCAAGTATTTTTCCAACAGATATTTTTAAGGTGATCTTAACATTTAGAAGTGTTCAATTTTTTTGTTGCTAAGTATAATTTTCTTTTAAACATTTATACTTCCTTTCCTCCCTTAATAATGCCCAGGTATTGATAGTCATTTAGGGACTCAGTTCTTTTAAACCACAGTTGGTTTTTACATGAAACTTGAATAAATTTTTTTATGTATGTATATAGGTTATTACACAGCCAATAATTTTGATTGTTTGATTCCTGAAGGGCTGGAGTGATAGCACAGTGGTTGGGCGTTCGCCTTTCACAAGGCCAACCCGTGTTCGATTCCTCCACCCCTCTCGGGGAGCCCAGCAAGCTACCGAGAGTATGGAGTCCGCACGGCAGAGCCTGGCAAGCTACCCGGGCGTATTGGATATACCAAAAACAGTAACAATAAGTCTCTCAATGAGAGACGTTACTGGTGCCCGCTCGAAAAAATAGATGAGCAACGGGGTGACAGTGACAGTGATTCCTGAAGATATTAGATACCAGGTTACATTAACTTAATGAAGTTACAGTGATTGCTTAGAGGTGCCTGTCTGTCAGAAAAGGCAAATGTAAAAGGGAGACAGAAGCATGCTGAAAGTAAATTTTGTTTGTTTTTGGTTTGGGGTCCACATATGATGATGGTTAGGGCTTACTCCTTACTCTAGGCTCAGAACTCACATCTGTTGGTGCTCAGGGGACCAAATGCCATGTCATGGACTGAGCCAGTGTCACCTGCATGCAAGACAAGGAACTTAATACCTATATTGTCTCTTTGGCTTGGGTTTTTTATTTACTTATTTATTTATTTTTAAATAGGGGCCACTCCCTGGCGCATATGCTGCCTGAGCCCATGTGCTGCTTGCGCCCATGTGGCCAAACAAATGCAGTGCCTGAGCACATGTGTCGCCCGCTTGAGATGTGTACTTTCATGCTTTCATGTCTAGTGCTGGGATGTGTGTAGAGCTCTCTCCACCCTTGGAGAAGCCCTCATTCTCTCTTGAGCGCATTACTCTTACTTTTCCCTCTCTCTTATCCCTTCCTCCTCACCTCAAAAAAAGCTTCTAAATAAAATCTGTTTACTTAAAAAAAAATAGGGGTCACTCCCTGTGATACTGAGGGAAGTGTGACAATGCAGCACTGGGGATTTAACTCAGGGCCTTGCTAGGCATTGTTTGCCACCTGAAATCTCTCCTGGAGGTTTAATTTTGAGTGCTGGCTTAGAACTATTGGTAGTAAGGCCTAAGACATAATGTGATGGCTATTTCTAAATTTGAAATTGTATGACTTTAGAGAGAAATAAAATTCTGATTATCTACTAATAACAGGACTAGGATTAGGAGAAATGTATGATGGTATACGTGCCATTTATTTGCTGACCCTTTTCAAAACTCTTTCCCAAGTTCTGTCTTAATCATGTAAGTTGACTTCCAAAGATTACTACCATATGCTAGACATTTTGAAAATGCAGGAAAATATGGTAGGTTTATTTATCTTGATTTGTAAATTAACTTTCAAAGACTGAGAAAGACTCAATTGCAAATATTATTTCTTGATACTTTTGTAATTCTTATATGTGAATTATTTTGTACATATGTATTTTGTACATAATGTATTTTGTACATTATTTTGTAATGTTCTATAGTTAACATAAAGCTGAGAATATTCTAACAGAAAATACTCAGGTTATTTTACAGGGACACTTTGAAAATGTTAAATTCATTTCAATATAGTAAATGTACAAAACCAGCCAACAGGAATCTTAATCTCTAGACTGTATCTCATGTGAATGTTAAAAAACTCCTGAATTAGAAATCATGAAAATGCTCAGAGGCACAATGGTCAGACCTAGAAAATATTTAGAACTACCAAAGTTTACCCTTAGTGTCAGAAACCTCTTTATGTCTGTTCTGTTCATATTTGTAAACTGCATCATTAGTTTTTGTGCCCAATATATCTTAATCCTCAGTTTATGTTCCTCCATTAAAACCACTAACTCCTTACAAGCAAATGACTTCTGACTATTCATATACAGTCTAGATTTCCAACGGAAAAGAAGCCTCATTGGGGGGCAGCTTTTTCCAGATTTTGACTAACTTTGGAGGCAGGGGCAGTTTTAATGTGATCATGTTAAACCAGAGAGATAGTGCCCTGGCAACACTGTCATGTGGACTCACACAAAAGGAGACTCTGAATATATTTTTTTTAATTTTTATTTTTTTTTCAAAAAAATAAAAAAAAAAGAGCATCACTCCACCTGGATTCCTAAGACACCTGGTACTCCATCCACCTGGATTCCAAAACACCTGGAGATCCCTGTTGCTGATTTGGGTCTTTAAGAATGTAAGTTGTCTTTGGGCGTCTTCCTCATGCTTGGACCAGGGTCCTAGGGGTCCTGACTAAAGCCCAAGCATCCCAGGTGGCTGGACCAGCAGGACACAGGATTCCTGCAGGATGTCAACTCCCACAGAAGAAAATGGGGAGAGAAATTGGCAAGGGATAATTGGGGGAAGGTGGGAGGAGGGAGAGAGAAGGAGAGGGAGAAAAAAGAAAGACGGAGGAGAGGGAAAGAGAGAGGAAAGAAAGAGAGAGAGACTCTGAATATTTTTGTAACATGCAGAATATTGGATTCTATTATGAAATGTGGACAGAATCTTAATTTCAATACACCTTAAATATCTAGTAAGCAAAGAACTTGTTAGATAGAGGCAGAATTCATGGGATGCATTCAATAAATGCAAGTAAACCATGTCATATTAACATTGAACAACAAATGCAAAAAGAAGAAGTGAACATTATTCTGCGTGTGAATGCATCACATTTTTGTTTCATTATTGATGACAATTGGGTTGCTTACATACTTTGGCTCCACAGTATTGCAGTAGACATGAGAATATATATCTCTCTTTGAGATCTTAATTTCTATTCCTTTGGATAAATATACCAAAATAAGGATTGCTATATGGATGTTTATTTCTAATTTTTGGAGGAATCACTGTATTATTTTCTATCACACTTTATATTTTCAAATTATTATGCACAAGACCTCCAGTTTCTCCATGTCCTCAAATGTAGGATTACATAGCTTCAGGTAGTTAGGTTTATTGGGTTACTCCCATCACAGTGCTCCCATTCCTCTGTGTTTATTTGTAGCTTCTTTCTTAGTGTTCTGTTGACTTGTAAGTAATGTTTTTCTCTTCTCCTTGAGTCCTTTGCATAGTTTATTCAGAGCAAGTCCTTTTTGTATGGACAAAGAAAGACATTTATTAATATGCCTTTGCAATTGGGATTTAATTGGCTTTGAATATTATTAATTCCCGGGCATCTGCTTTCTTGACTGTAGGTAGCCTTGGTTGCCCTCAGTTCCTAGCCCTCTAAAAGGCAGGGCCCCACGGGGGACGAGACGGACCCAGGGCAAGCGGTAAGTTATGTGCTACCCTGGCATCGAGATGGGCCTGGCCAAAGTGCCTCATTCTTAACTATAAGTTAAGAGTCTGATCATGGACAAGTGCTGTCATGATCTTAAAGTAATGACGAGACTAGGACCCTGCTAGGGATAGGAAAGACTATTCTGGCCTGGGCACTGTAGTCTGAGATTGAGATGACCCCAGGAGAGCAATTCTAAAAGTTTAATGCATCTCTTTCTATGCCCATACAAAATGATTAATATTATGAATGCTTATATGTTTGTTGGACAAGGAGAGGAGAAACATAACCATGAGATTTCATCATTGATGGGTCCTGCTGAAAGAGAGAATAGGTGTTCTGCTATTGTTATTGAACCTTTTAAGCTTGAATTGTTACATTGTAGATTCCAGGCTCTGGCCCAGCCTAGTCTTTGGGATGTAGATTTCAGGTGCTGCCTAGTTTGTAATTGACAATGTAGATTTCATGTGGCAGCCCAGCCCAGTCTTTGGTATGTAAATCTGAGTGCTTTTCAGCCCAAGGAAGGCTTCGGTTTTGGTTTTGTATCTTCTTTCCTGAGGCCTAGGTTACTGGCCTGCATATATAAGAGAATAATGTTGCCTCAATGTTCTTCCTGTAAGATCTTTTGGTGTCTTTGGTGACGTCATTGTATTGCGCCATGAGCAAAAAGGGGTTCCAAGAGAGAGACATGGGGAAGGAGAGAGTGGAAGGGTGGTGTACAGGCCGAAAGAGGCCAGAGCTTGGAGTGTGGGAGATGACGGCTAGATTCAGGCTCCTACATGGTTTACCTTCGTGGAATGATTGTGGGTATACTCTTAAAGAACTAATAAACTGCATAAATTACCTATATACATTCAAATATTAATTTTACCTTGATAATATAAAGGGAAAGATAATAGATAAATTAAGATATCTAATATTCATTAGACCACAGATTATAAAATATTGATGATACAATAAATAATTGAGAGGATATCAAGTGCAAAAAAAGCTGTCAATTCAGTAATTTTGACTACCTAGTTTTATCACTTCAAATTAAGATGACCTGGTTTGATATTGATACAAGGTCAAGAAATACAAATAAATACTTCAAATTAAGATGACCTGGTGTGATATTGATACAAGGTCAAGAAATACAAATAAATACTTCAAATTAAGATGACCTGGTGTGATATTGATACAAGGTCAAGAAATACAAATAAATACTTCAAATTAAGATGACCTGGTGTGATATTGATACAAGGTCAAGAAATACAAATAAATTTTAGATCTGTTCAAAGACTGAGTGACATACTATCGTTCTTCCCAGGCATACTTGTTTGTAGTTTTATCATTTAAAAAATGGTTGTGCTTTTGGGGTAGTACAATTTCCATCAGTGGGCTTTCTTGCTCAAGCCTTACCTCTACCTCTGATTACCAGTAACTAGAGGAAGGCAGAGGGAGATAGGAGAAAGAAAGACAGTATGTGAACCTGATTTACCCCAAGATTTAGGTAGTGGTCCATTCATCCCAATCTAAAATAGCCTATGTGTAAATGTCTCTCTCTTTCCCCTGACATCTAACTATGTGTCTGATGATTAGATACCAATTTTATCTGTGAAGTGTATGCTGTGACCTTGATATTGGAGGTCTTCGTTGCATCAATCATATAGTGTGATTCCTCACTTTATATTTGACTTTCCCAAGATTCATAAATAACACATCTTTAATGTAGGTTTGTTGCTCACTGTTATCTAACCACAGGAAGAAGAAATAAAGCGAGTGTACTAGAAATCAGAGGGAGAACCTTGGAAAGAGGAGAATTAATGTTCATTTATTCATATCTTCAGTGTAAATGAGTGAATAACCTGAAACAGCTGGTTGCATTTAAGCTGTCTCGTCTATTATTTTCACTGATACAATGTCTAATCAGGATCTTTTCCTATTATTTATTAAATTCAAACCTATGAGCATTTAAACTCCCTAGAATAATATACCTCAGATCTATTATATACTATTGTCAAATTTTCTTGATATTCAAAATTGCTTTTCCTCTCCCCAAACAACAGAAATGGATTTTACTAAAATTCACTTCTATATTTGTAGTTTCCATTGTTAACATTCAGAAGCAACAAGTATCTTTGTTTTATCAATTATGTTAGACTATGTTTATAAGGTTTATTTAATTAATATTTAAGCAAAAGGGGACTTAATGTCCATCTGGCCCATCTAGCCTAATATTTCCTTTATTTAAAGTCTGAATAAGCAAAACTGTCCTGATGTGCCCTATATAGTTTTAAAAGGATATGGATTAGCAGGGGATCTCCTGATTCAATCTTCTCTGTGATTCTGGCCTTATGCCACTTAGACGGTGGGTCACTACCCTATTTGGGTTCACTAAAAATTTTATTTAAAAGTAGACTCGAATTATTGTCAAACACTTTAGATTTGTGTATCTACTGTATCTACCTACATACCTTGGGCCATCCTTTTCATAGGTGAAAGGGATTACTGGGTGGAAAATGTTTAAAAAGACCTATTCTAGCCCACAGTTATCTTCAAGTTAGAACTACTATTTTACAACTGACTTTTTATTTTTATTTTTTTACAAGCTAGGTTTTTATATATTGTATATTTTTTAAAAAATCAGATTTCAACATCCAGAGGTAAATGCAGGGCCTGTACTGGACAGGGGCCTCAGCTCCACCAGGTGAAGGTGGATATTGCTCGGGGCATCAAGAAAATGGGTCCTGCAGTGCAGGTTCCAGGCTGGTTCCAAGCTAAGGAGCCTCCTCATCTTGTTTTGATTGCTGATATTTGCCCACACTGCCTGGTAATCCACCTCTTTCAGTACGGAGTCATACAGGGCGTCCTGTACAGCTTTTATATTTGTCACCTGGTTTATAAGGGCTGTGCAGTGCCAATCCACAAAGTTCATAGATTGCCTGGTGCTCCTCCCTGGGGTCTGAAAGCAAATCAGAAAAAATCACCCTTTTTTCCTCCACTAGCTCTGATCTGAGCTGATTTCTCTATCTTTCCTATTCATCTTCTACAGATGCTATAGATTGAAGAAGGGGAAAAATGTACCAAAGCGTTAGTATAATACAGAACTCTGTTATCTAGAGTTGTGTGGGTTAAAGTCTACCACAGGGCTTATGGAATCAAAGTCAGGGCATGGTCAGGGCTCCTTTCCTTTGCAGAGATTCTAAGGGAGAGAATTGATTTCCTTCACTTTTCTCATCTGAGACTGGAATCACCTCTGCTACCCTCAAAATACAGTAATGCATCTCGCTGTCTCTTTCATCATCACATACCTTCAAACCAAAGCCAGGAAATGTTCCTCACTTGTAAAGACCTTGTGATAGAGGCTGGGGAGGGGCTCAGTGGTATGTACTAAAGCCTGGGTTTGGTCCCTAGCATTTGAAAAAAAAAATGAATCTCCCAGTTTGAAGAATTCCTGAAGACCTAATGATTACACTGGGCCCCTTTATTTAACTAGGATGATCTGCTCACCTTAAGGACCTCAGATTAACTGCATTTATAGTTCCTTTTGCCTGCCCTGTGAGGTGGCCTATACATTAGTGGAAGAATTAGAATATTTATGTCTTTAGGGATTAGTCGTTTATTCTACTTATTTTTCTTACTGTGCATTCTTTCTAATATGGCCTTAAAAAGATCTGACAATTAATATTTTATAATTGTATCTTAAATAACAGTTTAATGGATTTTATATTCTAAATGGTCAGAACATGCATATTATAAAATCAAGAGAGTAGATGTGAGTCTATGAAGGACCATAATAGATTTTTTTCTGCATTCACTGACAGTGATATTACCACAGTGCGAACCACCCATTGGGATAAGTTATACATAGCTTAGTTTTTTACCATGAAGCAGGCAAAAGTAATCTCAAAATTTACATAATCTATGTGGTTAGATTTATACTTTTTCTGACTAATAAAAGAGTTTTGAAAGACCAGAGTAAGATTTGATAAGTGTGCTTAATTAGGACTAGCTTCTAATTAAGATTTTCATGAAAAGTGAATTGTACCAATTGTAAAGCTGCCTGATCAGACTTTAACTGTCTCTTCTGAATCTTAAATAATTTGTAGAATAACAACATGTTCCGATCAACTCTGTATATAGTGTTGCAGAAAAGAATGGTTTCCCATTAAATTAACAAATTTTTTGAGTTAAATTCTCTGTATTTATTCTTTGGCTTCATCAGGAGACTGTCTCTGAATCACTGTCTAGTTAATAATATATTCTTAGAACTTTGATTCTAATCTAATTTTATGCTGTAACTCAATGAAGGTGAGTTTATAAAGAGTTAGAAAGCACAACACCAATAAGAGATTCTAATCTATGCACATCCCTTCGCTGAACTTGAACAGGGGAAACTGAATTAGATACCATTTACCTTGGATTTAGAACAGGAAAAATTATCTTCCCACTTCCACCAATATTTAAATATTATTCTTGGCTCTGCTCTCAGGGATCACTTCTTGTAGTGTTTGGTATACCATGTGGGGAGTGGGGATCAATCTCAGGTAGGCCATGAGCAAGACAATCGCCTACCCATTGTACTATAGCTCTGACAACCCTTGAATATTTTTTTTTCAATCAAATTCAGTTCAAAATTGAAACATTTGTAAAAAGTAAAATAAAAATAATTGAACATTTTAAATGTTATTCCATAGTTTTCTCATGCAACAGTCATACTTGATCTTTATTGAACTGCTTTTTTAATCCTGCTATGGATATTCTATTCAAGTTTCACAACATTCTCATAAGGTACATCCTCATAAGGTAGATGCAATTTTTGTAATCTTTTTCTTTCCTAATGAAGAAATCTTCACAAAAAGCAATTGAATTACATGTGATGAAACATCTCTAGTGAATGGTAGAAACAGAATTCATACCAGTCTGACTCCAGAAACAAACTTTGAATGATTATACTATAAGATTGAAATGAAAGATTTGGGGAAAATCAAAAGATTTAACTTTTCTAGAATAATTCTTCCCATTTTTTTGTCTAATCTTTGTACTCCTGGTGGGGGCTGCTTCTGGTGGTGATTAGGGCATACTCCTGGCTCTCTGCTCTAAGGGATCACTCTTTGTTCACTCGGGGGACCATATGCTGTGCTGGTGATTGAATCCTGGTTGGTCACATGCAAGGCAAGAGACTTACAGGCTGTACTATATTGAAAATGATCCATCCAAAGATATCAGCTGTTTCTTTGGTCCTCATTCCAGTGGCATTTGTTTTTACTAGATGACGAATTTAAAGCCATACCAGTGGTCCTCCAAATACCACTGAGGGAATGGTGATGACAGGTCTCTTCTGTGTTCATTCACAATTCCCAGATTTTTCAATATTTTCAAAAATAAAAATATTAAGTAATAAACATGCTCAGACTGTTATAAAGTAGAAAAGCTTAGTAGAAGAGAGAGGAAATGGAACTCCCTATGTGGAGGAAACTTAGTACAGGACTAATTAATGATGGCTTTGTGTGTGTGTGTGTGTGTGTGTGTGTGTTTATAAGAACACTGGGTCTTTGTGTTACAGAGAATGCAGGAGTTAAAGATAAGAGTTTGTTGTATAGGCCCTTTTAATAAAAATTGGAAATTTCACATTTCTTAAGATTGAAAAGCTTGTTACAGAGAATGCAAAAATCTAACACATCCTTGTCTGGCCATTTGCCTTAGGTATTATTGCCCATTATTTTAGCTTCCGGGTAAGACTAAGCATTATCTTAGCCTCCAGGTAAGCCTAAATTCTGGGGCAGAATTTTATGTTGGACAATTGTTAACTTTCTGTTGATCAGAAAGAGGCTAGGAATTCCCAGGAAGCCAAAAATATAGGATGGGGCAGTCAAAAATTGGAATTCTCAAAGCAGCTGGCAAGAAGAAACTAAGGCTTTTCGCTTAAACACTTACAATATGACCAACACTGAATCCCCATTCAGGTACCAGTCCTTAAGGAGACAGCAAGTCAACTAGAGGCATGGTGGTTGCATTGCATGCACACACACACAAAACCCCTCACCCCATCACCACCACCACCACCAATTCTGGAAAGCTTCCAAATTTGTTCTCCAAAGAATACTTAAGTATTCAGAGTTTGCTGTGCGCTTTAAAACTCCTGAGTCTCGGATAGTATGATGTACCTGAAAACTCAGTTGTTGATCTGCTCACTGGAGATGTCACATTACCTTGCATCAGACCAAGTGACCAACTCTATAGCAAAGAAGGCATTTGTTTGCCTGGGGCACATGCTACCAGAGGCCCTATAACTTGATGAGAAAAATTCAGCTGCAATATTTTTGTGAGCTGCCCAGTGTCCCCAGGCTACATCTTTTCCTTCCTGACTTGGGTGGTGGGGGAGTGGGAGGTGGGTGGAGAAGGAAAACTGAAGGAACTGCTGAGAACCATGGCCTGGGGAGAGGAAGTATCTCCAGTCTCCCATTAGAAACTGCCTGCCAGACCCAGAACCGAACCCCAGTCCCAGGTTTAGCATAATAAAAGAGGAAAAGAGCAGAAATGAAAATCCATTTGGAAAGGAGGGGAAAGAATATAAAACAATGCACTCCCTGGGGGGGAAGGCTTGACAGCCAGCCGTCACCCCAGGCAGCTGGAGGAGGGACTTGGCGGTAGAGTGAGGGTCACTTCCCAAATTCAGGGGGCCTGCTAAAACTGAGCCTTTGCCAGGACAGAAGAGAACTGTCCCTCTTTTCCCACCATCAACTAACAAACACTGAGTGAAAAATAGCAGGGGGGTACAGTTGGGAGAGCTGCAAGAGACAGATTCCCATGGGAGCAGGGGATGTAGTCCCTGGGGAAGCAAACCCACACTTACACAAGGTGGAACTAAAGGAGTAGAAAGCCTTTCAGATCCTGAAGGAACCATAGCAATTGAAAAAGGAGTTTGAAATCGACTCCACATTTGGCTGTGCCAACACAGTACCCACACTTGAAGTATAGAAGGAGGAAAGGTATGCAGGCTTATGACAAGAACAAAATAAGCTTATCACGGAATCCACTGTGCCACAAGCTACCTGACTTCCACCAAAATAGTGCAAGGCATTTAATAAGTCAAGGGCAAACACAGCATGAAGATACAGTCATGATCAGATGTTAAAACTGATAGGGAATTTAAAATCACCGCGATGGAGGCCTGAGAGATAGGACAGCAAGTAGGATGCTTGTTTGCACACAGCTGACCTGGGTTCAATTCCTGGAATCACATGAAGTCACCCAAGTACCACCAGGAATAGATAAACAGGAGTAAGCCCTAACTCTGCCAGTGTGTGGCCCTAAAACAAAATAAATAACTGTTATTTTATAAACATGTCATAGGCTCTAAAAGAAAATTTAAATAACCTACAAGAATAGAGGGCTTACCATAGAGCTCAGCAGCCTTGTGGGGGGGCGGGGAAATCAAATCAAAGGAAAATACTGGGAGTTAAAAGCCCTGACCAGAGCAATGGGATAATGGATAAGGCATTTTTGTTGCATGCAGCTGAACTGGGGAGCATTGCCAGGAATAATTCCTGAGTGCACACCTGAGCATCATCAGGTATGACAAACAAAACAAAAATACCAGAGCTCGGGTTTTCTGTATTCTTCATTTTTCAGATCTCTGAAATGAAATTCAGTTGATAATGTCTTCCTGGGCTGGAGCGATAGCACGGGGGTAGGGTGTTCGCCTTTCATGCAGCCAACCCGTGTTCAATTTCTCCGCCCCTCTTGTAGAGTCTGGCAAGCTACCCGTGGCGTATTTGGTATGCCAAAAGCAGGAACAATAAGTCTCACAATGAGAGACAGTACTGGTGCCCGCTCGAACAAATCTATGAGCAACAGGATGACAGTGACAGTGACAGTGAATGTCTTCCTAAACAGTTTTGCCCGACAACTCAGACTGATTTGATCTAGTGGTTTAAAAAAATATATTGTAATCACATTGTTGCATAGAAGTTTCAGGTGTTCAGTGTTATATCTTAACATCTGTATATCCTGAACACCACAAAAACTTGTTTCTACCAATTTCCACACAATTATCCCCTTTACCCGGTTCCTTTCTCCTGGTAAGACAGTCTGTTCTCAAATCCTTTAGAGTTTTTGTTTGGCTTGTTGCTTTATTTCTTGTCATTTCACATAAATGAAAGCATTTATGAAAGCATTTACCTATGTCTTTTTCTATATAACTTATTTGACAGATCATAACCCCTGAAGATACTTCCATGTTGAAGCAAATAGCATATTTATCTTTTAAATTTTTAATGGGGCCATACACTGCAGTGCTCAGGACTTAGTTCTGGTTCTGTGCTCAGAGATCACTCCTAGCAAAGCTCAAGATGACCATGTGAGGTACCGGTGATGAAAGCTAGGTTGAGCACATATAATGTGAGCATCTTAACAGCTGTACTACCTCTCCAGACTCTGATGTTGTTGATTTTTTTTTTTGCTATACATACACACACACACACACACACACACACACACACACACACACATATATATATATATATATATATATATAGCAAAAGAGACATATATGCATATGCCTCTCGGAGAGCCCAGCAAGCTAATGGGAGTATCCTGCCTGCATGGAAGAGCCTGGCAAGCTCCCTATTCGATATGCCAAATACAGTAACAATAACAGGCCTCATTCCCGTGACCCTGAAAAGAGCCTCCAGTCATTGGGAAAAACAAGTAAGGAGAGGCTGCTAAAATCTCAGGATTTTAGAGGCTCTAAAATTCAGAATGGAGACGTTACTGAAGCCCACTCGAGTAAATTGATGAATGATGGGATGACAGTGATACAGTGAAATAGTATTTTAGTAATTTCTCTGTGTGTATGTCATATCTTGTTTTTCCATTAATTTGTTAATTATTGGGCACTTTGTTTGTTTCTATATCTTGGCAAATGTTCACCCAGTAAAAATAGGGACTCACTGCCTATTTGAATCAGTATATTTATATTCTTTTGATGAATACACCAGAAGTGTAAAAGCTGTGTCATATAGTGCTTGATGACTAATTTTTTTTTTTTTTTTTTTTTTTTTGCTTTTTGGGTCACACCCAGCAATGCACAGGGGTCACTCCTGGCTCATGCACTCAGGAATCACCCCTGGCGGTGCTCAGGGGACCATATGGGATGCTGGGATTTGAACCCGGGTCGGCCGCGTGCAAGGCAAACGCCCTACCCGCTGTGCTATCACTCCAGCCCCATTGATGACTAATTTTTGACCTTCCACATGACCTCTATACTGATTTCCCTCCTCACTGTACCAGTTTATATTCCCACCAGATGTGTACAAGGTTTCCCTTTCCTCCCCAACTTCTCAACACTTGTTTTTTTCTTATCTTTTAGATAACAGCATCCTCCCCAGTTTAAGGCCATAACTCATTGTATCAGTAGTTTTGAGTTATGATGTTCTAATAATAAACTGATGAGCATCTTTATGTATAACTCCTGATCATCTGTATATATATTTGGAGAAATATATTTCAGATCCCCATATAATTTTTATTTATTTTCATTTCTTTTTTATTTGGGGCCACATCTGGTGGCACTCAGGGTTTATTCCTGGCTCTGCACTTTGGGATTACTCTTAGCGGTGCTCAGGAGACCATATAATATGTCAAGGATTGAACCTGGGTCAGCTATGTGCAAGCCAGCACCCTTCCATCATCATTACTGTATCACTGTATCACTGTCATCCCGTTGCTCATCAATTTGCTTGAGCGGGCACCAGTAAGTCTCTATTGTGAGACTTGTTACTGTTTTTGGCATATCAAATACGCCACGGGTAGCTTGCCAGGCTCTGCTGTGCTGGCGAAATATTCTCGGTAGCTTGCAGGGCTCTCCAAGAGGGATGGAGGGATAGAACCCTGGTGGGCCATGTGCAAGGCAAATGTCCTACCTACTGGGCTATCACTCCATCGTCTTTATCATTATTATTTAAATTTTGAATGGGATGGTGCTACTCAGCAGTATTCAGGGGCTCTGGAGTCCACTCTTGGTGATACTTGACCTTGTTGTATGGGTCTGACAGTTTGGTGCTTGGATAGACCTGGCAAAGGAGTCTGTCTCACTGTACTCCAAAGATTATATAATATTGGGTCTCAGACTCAGAATCTCCTCCACATTCAAGATATGGGTCCAGCCTTATGAATGATCTCCCTTGCACCTCTGCCCATTTTTAAAAAATCAACTCAGCATGAGATACACAGTTACAAAGTTGTTCATGATCATATTTTAGTCATACAATAATGTTCCAATACCCAACTTTTCACCAGTATATGTTTTTCACCACCAATTAACTCCCAAGTTACAAAAGCATAGCATTAACTGCCCTCCTGTGTCTATACAAAAAGGACATTGCTCTGAATTAACTATGCAAAGGACTTAAAGAGAAGAGAAAAGCAGTATTTACAAGTTAACAGAATCTGATTAGGAGATAAAGGTTATTGACCGGTTGGGGAAGCAGAGCATAAAGAAAGAGGTTACAAATAAACACAGAGGAATGGGAGCACTGTAATGGGAATAACCCAATAAACCTAAGCTTCCTGTGACAAGGCAGAAAGGACAAACCAATGTTATCCTACACATAAGCAAATTTTATGACTTCATTTTCCCTATTGGCTGCAGAGTATTCCATTGTGTAGATTTACGACAGTTTCTTTATCCAGTCATATATTTTTGCTTTGGCCATTTTTTAAATCATACTTTGTTTTCGTGGTGGTGGATTTGGTTCTGTGAGTTCTTTATTTATTTTACATATCAACATCTTATCAGAGTATTCTATATTCTTGCCTATTCTTCTGCTTAGAAGATTTTTTTTTTCATTTTGATGGTTTCTTTCATTAGGTAGAAACTTGAGTTTGATGTAATCCCATTTGCTTTTTTGTTGTTGTTATTGTTTCTCTTGCCATTTGAAACAGATGTACAAAGAAAATGTGAATGTTACTCTCAAGGATCTTACCATGTATGTTTGTGTCTATGTATTTTGTGGTTCAGATTTAATATTCAAGTATGCAATCCATTTTGGATTACTTTTTGTTTATGTTATAACAAAGTAACATTGGCCCTCAAGTTTTCCTAATACCATGTTTTAAAGAGACAATTCTTATTTCATTGTATGCTCTTAGAGCCTTTGAAGGAAATGTAATACTCCATATGTATGTTGGTTTATTTCAGGGCTCTCAAGCTTCTTCTAGTGATCTATGTCTACCTGAACCAATACCATGCTGCTTTGGCTACTATCAATTTTTAGTGTAGTTTGGGGTCAGAGATCATGATCTCTTTGGGGAAAGGGCGAATAAAACATTATTTGTTCTCTCCTCACCTCCCTCCCCACCCCCCACCGCCTGCCACAGTTTGTTTAGTTACTCTGTGTCTATGGAATTATTTTTCTTTTTTCTTTTTTTTTTTTTTTTTTGCTTTTTTAGGTCACACCTGGCGATGATCAGGGGTTACTCCTGGCTCTGCACTCAGGAATCACTCCTGGCGGTGCTCAGGGTACTATATGGGATGCTGGGAATCGAACCCAGGTTGGCCGCGTGCAAGGCAAATGCCCTATCTACTGTGCTATCGCTCCAGCCCCCATATTTTTCTTTTTCTTAGGAAGCCCATTGCCTGTTGTTTTTTTTTAACAGAACTATATTTTTCCTACCACTTGAATTATTGTTAAAAACAAGCAAAACAAGAAAAAGTTACTTTTGCTGACTAAATTGTGTAAATGTATCTTTAAGTCACTTCATGAAATTTAATCAAAATAGATGAATTAATTTTCATGAAGTCATTAGTTTTCAATGAATAGGATGGATGCAATGATGGGCTTTGGGTTAGAAACTTAGAATGCCTTAGTCTAGAAATTTCTGCATATCAGACAAGCATGAAACATATTTCTGTTTAAGCTTGAACTAAACTTCCCAGGGAATTCTACTAAATTGAATTGTTGCTGTGGAAACACAACACCATGTGTTATAAAACAGCCCCTAGCAATCTACTAAATTGCTTTTTCATTAGGCTATATATTTAATAGTATAAATGATCAACTTAAGCATTTCTTTTCAGCATAATAAACAAAAGACCAAGAAAAATCTTGAATAACAATCCAATTAGTGCTCTGTTGAATAATGCTATTAAAAATAATGATTATACAAATTCTACCCACAGGTACTGCTCTTGATAACAGCATTACTTGTTGAGTGCTGACAGTGAGCAGACAGCTCTGTTCTGAGGGCTTATAAGAACTAGAGTTAGGGGACCTGAATAAAGTAGAAGGTTTGAGTGCTTATATCCATCTCTAAAGTTCTCTCTTTTTCTTCATTTCTCCCCCCTTTATTCTTATAAAATACTATGTACAAATACATTAGTTTAATTTCTTTTTATAATTTCTTATTCTTAACTCGCTAGGTGAATCACATATTAATTGGTAATAGCTGAAGTCCTTTAAGGAGAAATCTCTTGAAGCCCATGCCAGCTTCTCACAGTAAAAGGAGATTGAATCCTTTGGTAATTGGAATATAATAAGATATTTTAAATTCTATAGTTATTTTCAGAAAAAAATGGCTATTTTAGTTAGATGAAAGAACAAAAAAGGAAATAAGACCTTTTGACTAAGTACTACTTATTTGTAGCTGTTCAATGTTTTGACCTAATTGGTTTTTATGTTTGAGCAGTTACAAATGGATTTTTCAGCAAAGCAAAGGTTTCTCAAGAAATTAAAAAGCAAGCTTTGAAGTAATCACAAATATACATGTACATATGTGTGTAAATATGCATATATACATGCTTATGAGTAAGCATGCTTACAGATGCGTGTATCTTTAAGAAAATCTTACATATTTGTATAGGTATGCATGTATAGTTAAGTAAATATTTAAGCATACAAATATAGTATCGAATTAACAGTGAACATTTGGAAATTGTGAGTTTAATATGATATAAATTAAATTTAGAGCCATAAAAGACATTGTTGCTATCACAAAAGAGAACGGTGTCACTTTTCAGAAAGCATTTTTCTTACAAAAAATCAAGATCTAGCACATATACATATATATACGTTTATAAATATGCTTCTGAGATGGAAACCCAGTTTATAATTTATCTTGAATTTTTTTAGTTTATTTATCCCGAGATAACATTTGAAAGACTTTCCAGAAACAGGAAGGAATAAGTTTCTGGTTCTAATTTAAATAGTTATTTGATATGTGACCTTAATGTAGTAAGAGGTATTCCAGCCAGAGTAGTTTCTTCTATGGATCAAGTGTATTTTGTTAAATTGTAAAAATTTAAAACAAATGTCTCCCAAGCTGAAAAAAACAAAAACCTCCAGGGCATCATCAGTCATAGGTTTAAAATACATGCCCAAATAATTAACAGCTAAATCATTGTAGAAAAATATAAGAGCTTTTCCTGAACAATTTGTGGTATTAAAGTCTAAACTTAGAAGACAATTGTTCTAGAATGACTAATATTTTCTTTGCACTTTCAATCAGTAAGCAGAAACCAATCACTGATATAAAAGTAGAAATGAAGCAAACAGAAGCAATGAGTACTATCAGTTGTGATTTTTCCTTAAAAATTCTTTTTAAGTATTTTAAATTATACTGAATTAAGTGATGAGAAAATATGAAAACACTATCAACTATGCCTAACAGCATTCACATTCACATATCCCCTAACTGCCATTTCCAAAGATGATTTAGCATATGTTCAACAAGAACATTCTACCATTCCATTTGTCACATTTATACAAATGTATTCATAGACCTAAATCAGAGCACATACTAGGCACATTACATTATGATTTTTTTAAAAACTTATAGTGTTTTCTATAAGAGTATCAGTAGAAAAAAGTCAATAGCTATTAAAAGTAATTGAGAATATTCCAAAGTAAGGCATTCCAGGACTTATTCACTCCCCTGCATTGAGACTTTCTCCAATTTAGTGCCACCATAAACAGTGGCACAGCTCGCATTCCTGTGTAAAACTTCCTAGTTAGTGCCTGGGATGCCAACTTCTACAAGGGAGAAAGCTGGATGAACAACAGGCAAATATTTTTATACATTTAGCCCCAGATAGATCCATTTTTGCTTGTTATTTTTTTGTTCATTTGTTTTGTTTAGGGACCACACCTGGCAATGTTCAGGGTTTATTCTTGGGTCTGCACTCAGGAATATTCCTGATAGTGCTCACAGGACCATTTGGGATACCAGGGATCCAACATAGGTCAGCAAAGCAAAGCAAGAGCCCTACCTACTATACTATAATTCCTGTCCCCCAACAGTGTCATTTCCAAGGACGATTTAGCATATGTTCTTTGAAGCCAAGATAAACTCTCCCAACTTTTCTCATCTCACCTGCACTGGCTACTTTGTTTGTTTGAGAGTTTAATGAAATTCATTCATGAAACTAGCATAGAATTAACAATTTAGCGTGTTTTCATTTTGTCTGCTAATTATTCTATTTTTGGGGAGTGGGGGAAAGGGGTCTATAAAAAAAGACAAGTTTTTAAAATATATATAATATGAAAAATGGAGTTGTTGTGAATTATACTCACAAAGTTATTTGTTATTGCTTCAGGCACACGATGTTCCAATATCAATCTTTTCACCAGAGACTACTTATACCAATATTCCAAGTTTCCCTCATGCCCCTCCCCCCCGCCAGCTTTTCCCCTCCAGTTGTCCTAGTGTTCGTCACTATTTTATCCCCCACACCAGTGGCAAGCTTCCTACTGAAGACCAGTTTTCCTGCACTTTATTTCTATTGCCTGGGGGCGTTGCATTGTTATTCCCCTAAGTTTCTTTATATTCCACTTATATGACAGATCATTTTGTGTCTGTCCCTCTCCCTCTGACTAACTTTACCTATCATGTTACTCTCTAGATTTGTCCATTTAGCAGCAAATTGCATGACTTCATCTTTTCTTACTGCTTAGTAGGATACAATTGTGTATATGTACTGTAGCTTCTTCTTTTTTTAATTTTATTGAATCAGTGTGAGATAGTTACAAGTTTTCATGTGTGGGTAAAAATCACACAACGATCAAACACTCATCCCTCCACCAGTGCATTCCCCACCACCAATATCCCCAGTATAACCTCCCTTTCCCACCCGCCCCCTGCCTCCATGGCAGACAATATTCCACATACTCTCTCTCTACATTTGGGCATTATGGTTTGCAATACAGATACTGAGAGGTTATCATGTTTGGTCCATTATCTACTTTCAGCACATATCTCCCATCCCAAATGATTCCTCCAGCCATCATTTTTTTTTTTATTGAATCACCATGTGGAAAATTACAATGCTTTCAGGCTTAAGTCTCAGTTATACAATGCTGAAACAACCATCCCTTCACCAGTGCACATATTCCACCACCAGAAAAAACCCAGTATACCTCCCATCCCCCCACCCACCCACCCCCACCTATGTAACTGATAAATTTCACTTTACCCTCTCTTTACTTTGGTTACATTCAATATTTCAACAAAAAACTCACTATTATTCTTAGGAGTTCCCCACTAGAGTCAGACCTGCTGTGAAGGGATATGAGGTTTTGGATTTCTGTATTTTAGCAACTAAGTCCAGGGAAATTTCTTCCAGAAATTGAATCATTGCAAACTTGTATCTCTCATCTGTGGCCGTCATAATATGGCGGTCGCCATGCCCCCTCCCCCCCGCAAGGAAAAGGTGAGAGAGAAAAATCTTTCCCCTCCTGGGCAGGCATGGGGCCATGGCTTAGTTCTCAGTCTGGAGACATTTCTGCAAGAAGCTGCTGGTACCAAAAGTAGTTTATCTGGCCTCTGGAATCATGCTCGTGCAGCTGTGGTGAGGCCGCACACATGCGACTGTCAGGATCCCATCTCCAGCCATCATTTTCTTAGTGATCCCTTCTCTATTCCCACTGCCTTCTCCCATCCGCTCAAGAAGCAGGCTTCTTGCTATGACTGTACCATAGCTTCTTAAGCCAGTCATCTGTTCTTGGGCATTTGTGGTGTTTTCAGATTATTGTTATTGTTAATAGTGCTTCAGTGAAAATAGGAGTCTCGTGTATTTGGCATTTTTTTTTGGATCCTTGGGGTATATTCCAAGGAGTAGAATTACTGGGTTTTATGGAAGTTCAGTTGCAAATTTTTTGAGGAATGACCATATTGTCTTCCAAGAAGATTGAACCAGTCAACATTCTCATCTATAGTAAATGAAGGTCCCTTTTCCCCCATATCCTGCCCAACATTGATTGTTATTTTTCTTTTCTATGGGTGCCAGTCCCTCTGGTGCAAGGTGATATCTCTTTGTTGTTTTGATTTGCATCTCCCTGATGATTACTGATATAGAATAACTTTCATATCCCATTTGGACATTCATATTTCTTCTTTCAGAAAGATTCTTTTTATCTATCCTCCCCATTTTTAATGGGGTTGAATTTTTTCTTGTAAAGTTCTGACAGTGCTGTGTTGGATGTTATTAGATGAGTGGTGGCAAATGATTTCTCTCAGTCTGTGAGCTGACTTGCATTCTGGAGAACCTTGTTGTAATAGTTCACGTTACTCCTATGTTGGAAAGTTAAGCAGCATTTCACGGAATTATTTCCCATTTGCCTTTCCTCTTCTTTTAATTACTTATTTGATCTTTTACCCACTTATTTACTGTTCTTTATTACTGGTGTTCTTTTTAAAAACTAAAGCTTTTAAAAAATTATGAATACTAACCCATTATTAATTCTATTTGTGTTTTTTAACATTCTACTTCACCGTATACACATTTTAAAGGGAGGGTTCACACTCAGTGATGCTTAAGTTCCTGACACTATGCTAAAGGATCACCCCTGGTGGTGTTCAGGGGACCATATGTTATGTTCGGGATAGAATTGAGATTGGCTACATGCAAGGCAAGTATTTTCCTTCTGTATTATCTCTCTAGTTCACATAAATTTAAAAATGAACTCAAATGCTTTTGTTTTAACCTGTATTGTTTCTGTATTATTTCCAAAGGCTTCCCCAGTTGGAGATTTATTTTCAAATGTTCTACTGTAATGTAATGATTTTTTGACTGTGTCATTCTAGAGTTTCTGAGGTGTTAGAGGCTGGATAAATGCTAATGTTTATTAGTGAAGGAAGTAGAGGTGATGAGACTGAACAACTTCCACATGGTAACCAGTGCTTTATAGTTTTACCCATTGATCAGTGATGAGGCTATTGAGAAAAAGGTTGATTGTCTCCAGCAGAAAATACTTAATATTAACCCAGAAAGGAGTCCCTCTTTCAGAGAACAGGGATTTTGAGGCACTTTCCCAGGGGACACAGCTGCCTTTCTATCTGGAAAGTTCTTGCACATTACTTCAAGAAATTTATGCTCATATTTCTTACATGGGGTTCCTTCTTGCCAATCTTTTAATCAGACTCTTGCATTCTTTCTTATAACCTTAGCAAACCATTAACCACCCTTCATTAATCAGTACAGAAACTCCATGCCATTCCTCTTTCCGACCAGGTGTTCATAAAAAGATGCACTGCCCAAAACTCAGTCCACAGCCCCCAGGACAGCCCCAGAATAGGACCTGGACATTGCAAACTCCCTTTGTAATGGCTTCCAGCACATTTCTCAGGAACCTTTGTCTGGTCTGATTTTATTCCTCTTTAGTTTTCAACTGGTCTTAATAAACTTCCCATGAAACAGTAGAATAGGTTATGTGTGGGTGCTGAGGGGGGATATTTCTTAAGTAAAGATAAAATTCTTCATTTTTCTGAGACAGAGGTTATGAAAAATGGAAATTCAAGAATCGTCTTAAATGTGGCTTATATATGCATATTCTCTCTGGTGAGACTTTCTGGAAAATTGTAGCTAGATTCCTTTTTCCCTCTCTTCCCACTTTCCTCTTTCCATTTATTCCTCTTTTTACTTTACCTCTATATGTTACCAATAATTTTAAAGTATTTTGGGGGCACACCCTAATGTGCCCAGTTCTTACTTCAGGCTCATTGCTAAGGGATCACTTCTAGTGGGGCTCAAAGGACCATAAGTGGTGCCGGGGGTAGAAACCAATCAATCACATGCAAGGCAAATAACTTCCCTGCTATACTATTTCTCTGGCCCAGAACAATGTATTTAGTAAATCACTATCACATATTGGGTTTTATTCCAAAATCTGGGGTATAGTGAAGAAGACAGGTCAGTCCTTATCTTCATGGTGTTAATATTCTAACAGGACAGAGTGGCATTTCTGATGGATACTGTTTTCCAGATCAGCTCCTATCCGTGCTCAGATACCTAGTTCTAATAAGATATTATTTAAATTAGTGTTTTATTGAGGCAAAATTAGTTTATAAGATTTAATAAGTTTTGGGGACAGATAAATAGTACATTGAGTAGAGAATTTGCCTTGCTCACAGCTGACCTTGGTTTGATCCCTGGTATCCCGTATGATCCCTCAAGTCCTACCAGAAATGATCTCTGAGCACAGAGTTATCCATGAGCACTTCTGGTTTTGACCCAAAAACAAAACAAAAAAGACAAAGTAAGTTTTTAAGGAACAAATTCATACATCTTCAAAATTTGTTACTATACCACACCCACTTACCTCCAAATTAACAGTGGCCTTTATCACAGTTCTTGAGTTTTCTCCCTCCCTGTCCCTCTCCTCTGATATAACCTTAGTTCTGAGATCTGAGTCCAAGGTTTTTTTTTTTATAATTAAGTTGGCTTTGTCTCTTTCCTTTCTTTTTTCTTTATATCCTGGATCTGAGAAAGATAGAGGTTAAGGGTTCTTTGGTGGCAGTCAGAAGGAAGGTTGCCTTATCAACACTGTTTATAGGGGATTGTGGTTTGTGTAGAGAACTGAGTCTGGAAATTTGCTAAGGTCCATTATTAAAATAAAACATCAGACACAGAAAATATTTTTGTTTGCTTGCACTATTTTGTATACCTTTAAAACAAAGAGAAAGTAGGATTTAATATATTCATGCCAGTTATGTCCCTTCTATAATCCTACAATATAGTAGCAACCACTGAAATCTCTCTGGGCCAGACCACTTAGATTATATTTCCAGCAGAATCCACTTTAATCCTGAGGATAAGGGCTACTCTGTCTTCCAAGGTTCAAGGTGTCCCTTTAGAGTTAGAGAAACTATTTCAAATGCAGCTACAACAGGGTTTATATCCATAACCAAAAGTCCATCACTACTATATTTTTAAAGATGATAGTAACACTCTATGACTAGAGAAGTCTATTGCTGGAGAAAATTCTGCTCTCTGCATCATGTCAGACACAATGATTTAAAATGAAACATGACTGAACAGAGAAGAGGCCAGGCAGTCTGGTGAGCAACGTGGCCGGAGAAATGCTCCGGACCGGAATCCGGACCAACAACACCAGGGATCCAGACGGAGGAGGTACAGCTGGGACACCTTCTCCAAATGGAGCCCTGGCGACACTGAGCAGCAACTAACACGGCTCCGGGTTGCGGGACTGGAACACATCCGAACCGCGCGGCCGCTAGTGCGGCCGCACGACCTTTTCTAAAAACTGAAAACATGCAATCTTTTAATGGAAAACCAATTATCAAATGCTTCTTTAGTAAGGCTGTCTTTCTTGGGGGGAAATTCCAACAACAATAGTGAGTTTGGTTTTGCAATATGGAACGTAATCAAGGTAAAGAGAAAATGAAGTGAAATTCATGAGTTATACAGTGGGGGTGGGGGGTGGGGGTATACTGGGCATTCTGGTGGTGGAATATGGGCACTGGTGAAGGGATGGTGTTTGAATATTGTATAACTGATACATAAACCTGAAAACTGTGTATCTTTCCACATGGTGATATAATAAAAATTAAAAATAAATAAATAAATAAAATGAAACATTGTCACTGTGTGTCACAGAGTGATAAATTCCTACTGATTAGCACCAACAGAATGCCAACTCCTTCCAATCCCAACTCTGCATAGCTCCTCAAATTTATCTGAGGTCTCTTGGCCTGAAATTGCTCTCCAACACCAATTTATTTAAATCATGGTTCTTGCTTATACCAACAGAATTGGTTCCTGGCTAGCCTTTGAAGGCAGTTGAATAAATCATGCCACTGTGAAACTTAAAGAGTCGATAGAAAGATTTAAGAACCATGGTCTGAGAAGAAGCAGAAAGTCCAGGAGAGAGTCCCACTATTCTGAATGCCACAGATATCATAGCTTGGTCACTTGCATGGTTCTTAGGGATGCTCTCCAGCAGATTGGGAGTTTCTATTCAACTCCTGGCTCTCTCACCACCCAATCCTTAGCCACAGCTGTGGAAAGTCATTTCCAGTTATTCTTCTGTTTTCTATGTTATTTGTTTCAGGTTTGCCACCTATAAATGTTTCATTAAGAACATTCTAAGGAATCTGCACCCTAATGATTAAGGAGAAGGAAAACTTGCGTTTTGGTACTTCTTGAGCAGGAAGCAGTGGCCTTCTGTTACAGCATATTTGTAGCTGAGGGTGTCCCAGGACAGAGCAAGAGAGGTCAAATCATGGGCAGCCATGACATAACTTCAACAAAGCAAGTATCCATTATGCCTACTTCTCTTCAAAGTATATTTCAGGCTAATTGTAAAAACTATATTTTCTCTCTCTCATACGCTCTCATACACATTTAAAATATGTAGTAGAAATATAAACACAAAAGGCACATTTTGGTCTCATCTGAGGTATGTCCCACAGCTGGCAGGATCATGTCTATATGATGCCCTTCAATTTTGTATATTTATTCGGGAAACATGTACAACCAAGTTTATCAATTTGGCTATTTCCTTTGGGTTGCAGCACTGTAGATGGTGTTGGAATTCAGAATACCACTAAATGGGAGAAAGATGAGTAAATTATATAGCACAGGATGCTTCAGCTTTTATGTTAGCCTCAGATACTGATCTGAAGTGATAGTCTCTACTGCTCAGAGGAGTGCAAGCAGAGAGATTCTTGGCTCATGATGGGTATTTCTTTGGGACTGAGATCCTAACAAATGTGTGTGAAAGATGAGCAAATTTTCAATGGTACACAAAAAATTCCTAGTTAAAAGTTCAGTAGTGTATGTCAAGGCCTTTTGTGTTCATAGCAGAGCAGGTAGGGTGTTTGCCTTGCATGTGGCCGACCTGAGTTTGATTCCTCTATCCCTCTCAGAGAGTCCGGCAAACCACCGAGAGTATCTCTCCTGCATGGCAGAGCCTGGCAAGCTACCTGTGGCATATTCGATATGCCAAAAACTGTAACATCAAGTCTCACAATGGAGATGCTACTGGTGCCCGCTCGAGCAAATCGATGGGCAATGGGATGACAGTGACAGTGACAATGTATTGAGAGAATTATAAAATAACCTGTTAAGCCAATGTTATCTTGAGTTTGATATATAATCCAAACAAACCTGAGGTATTACAGGCCCAATTTTGTGCTCAGATTCAAAACATATATTCTATATATCTCTTCTGCAAAACAGCAGCAATAAAATATTCACATGCTATAAAATCCTAAAAAATTCATGTGACTCAAAGTTTTGTTATCATCTTCATTTATCAGTATCTCCAAAATCTAACCACCACTACCACATAAAAATTGCCACCACAATATTTGGTCTCATTTTCTCAGAAGGTAAATGACATTTTCAAAATTCAGCTTCTGTGGATCTTGTCTTTCTCATTTTCTCATTGCTTCATATAAATATAGAATTTTCTTTTTATGAAATAGGTCTTTGCACTGCATAGATTTGAAAGATTTGCTTTTGTCCTAGTAACCGACTAACACTTGACCTTTGTACAGATCAAGAGGAATTTAGCATGTCTTTCTGCAGGGAAGAAAGAGGGAAGGCCATGTAAATGTATATTTGATTTTTGTCTGTCATATAATTTTATCGTGGCTTATGTTCATGTTTTTGTTTTGTCTAAGAAGGCAAAGTGGTTATTATTCTAGAGGGTAATAATCTAGGAAAAAGAAGTATGGGTGAGTTGGAAGGGTTCTGCTGAAGTCAGATATTTAACACTTACAAATAAATACTAGATCAGGGAAAACTGAACAGAAACACAGGTATTATTATGGTATTGAGCTAGCATTTCTGATGCTTGGGGAAGTGGAAAAGAAAGATATGTGTAGTGAGTAATTGGAATCATCTATGTTTGTGTACAGATTAGAAGAAGAAATGTTTCAGGCAGAGGAAACAGAATTGTAGTCCCATTGCTGGAGAAATCATGATATGTTTTAAGAATTTTGAAATTTCTAAAAAGGAAGAGTTTAATACAGTGAGATTGAAGATACAAAAAGATTTAGAGTACATACATTCATTGACTCAAGAAGTTTGAATTTTATGCTCTGAATACTGGACAGGTCACTGAAGGACTTAGATCAAGATATGGAATTTCTTTAATAATTATGACTGCCTGCCAAGTGAAGGTTAGATTTTGGCAGAGGTAGAGTAAGGTAAAAGATAGGTGATTTGAGTGTTACAATATTTCCAATGAGAAATGATCATATGGGACTAGAAGTGCAAAGAGACTGAATAAACCTAGGTGCTATTTAAAATGAGAAAGAAATCCCATGATTTCATGAAAATGTGTTGTTGGTTGTAAAAGGAGTTAAGGATGATTTTTTGGGGGTTCATGGTGGGAGTGTCAGGGTGAATGGACGATGGTGGCTCTTACTTTTCAGGAAACTTGGAGAAAAATCTCTATTTCCTATATACAAAATTTAATGGCTGACTTAAATGCATTGGAAATGTTGCAAATTTAACTTAAGTTTTTTTTCAAACAGTTTATTGAGACATTTTTTAAAGGGTAGGTCCATATACAATTGTGCTCAGGACTTACTCCTGGCTCTGCACTAGGAATGACTCTTGTAGGGGCCCAGAGAACCATCTGGGGTGGTGATGGAACCTGAATCAGCCCTGAGTAAGGCAAGAGTCTTTCTGCTGTACTGTCTCTCTGGGTATTAAGAATGTATCTTAAATTCAATTTAAGATTGTATTGGCTACTTTTGAGAATTTCTCTTTATCTTTTGTTTTTAACAATTCTACTTAGCTGTTTCTTTCCAATAGTTCTCAGTTTTCTGTTAATTTTTATAGCAATTTGTAGGTTTTAGTTTCTTTAATTGGGCTGGAGTGATAGCACAGCTGATAAGGCATTTGCCTTGCATGTGGCCTACCCAGCTTCCATTCCTTAACCCATCTGGCAAAGCCTAGCAAGCTACCCGTGGCATATTCGATATGCCAAAAACAATAACAACTAGTTTCACAATGGAGACATTACTGGTGCTCGATTGAGCAAATCAATGAACAACGGGATGACAATCTATGTTCTGCAAATATGTATTTTGCGGTTTTCATCCAATTCAGATAATTTGCAGCTATTATTTCTGCAAATTATTTCTAATACCTCCTCTGTTTCTTCTCTCCATCTAAAATGCTTATTATTCCTATTTAGGGGTGATATGTTATTTTCCCACAGATAATTAATGTTTAGGTCAATTCTACATGATTGTGTGTGTATGTGTGTGTGTGTGCACCCCTTCCCCCTACACGATTTCCTTGGGGTAGTTTCTATTGTCTCATCTACAGCTTCACTAATCTTTTATTCCTCAAGGGTATTATCAGCTTTGAATCTCAACCCATTAGTTCATATTTTCTTTTTCTTATAAAGTTACAGCATATCTACAGTAATGTTTTTATGCTTTTCTTGGCTTAGTCCATTGCTTCTGTCATGTCTGGATCTATTTTTACTAATTCATTTTTCCCTTCTTTGTTAGGGTAATATTTTTCTGCTTTTTGTTTAATCCCTGGAATTTTTTTTTTTTGGATGCCAAAGCATAAAAATTTTAGATCCTTGCTGCTACTTGTAGCTTTAAATACAAAGGTCTTTGTTCCAGTTGGCAATTAATTAACATGGAATAAGAAGGATCATTTAGAGGCTTACTTTTAAGCCTCATTGGAATGGACTAAATAAATTTTAATTATAGAGTTAATGGAGCCTCACCACTATGCAGATAATTATCTAAGAACATTGTTAAAGTGTCCCTTGAATTATGAGTTCCCTCAACTTTTGCTAATAGGAACTCGCAGCACTTAAATTATAGATTGTCCTTATGTTTTCTGCCTTCTCCAGACTATGGGTAATTTTTATAGGCATGTGCAAAACAACATAATTGCTTCAAGAGTGGCCCCCTTCTAGTATCATTAAAAATAAAACCATATATTCGTTTATATTCCTCCCACTAAATGGTGGAATTTAATTCTGATCATTTTGATTATGACTTGAACTTAATGACCTATATAGTGACCTACCTAGACTCACTGTATCACTGTCATCCCATTGCTCATCAATTTGCTCGAGTGGGCACCAGTAATATCTCCATCGTGAGACTTGTTGTTACTGTTTTTGGCATACGAATACAGAAAGGGTAGCTTGCCAGACTCTGCTGTGCATGTGAGATATTCTCGTCGCACTCTCCGAGAGGGATAGAGGAATCGAACCCGGGCTGGCCCCGTGCAAGGCAAATTCCCTAACTGCTGTGCTATCGTTCCACCCAACCTACTAGATTAGGCAGGTTAATAATCTTTATTGTTTTAAGGTATTATTTCTAGGGATAATTTGTTATGTAGCCATAGATAGCTAAAGTATGGTATTGCTTGAAATTGTTGCTAAAACAATTTGTGAGAATGACTATAGATCTGGGCCTTAAGTATTGGAGAAAGATAAGTGAAAGCCTTCAAGAGGCTTTTATTTAAGCTCTACTTCTAAATAATTTTGTGCGCAACAACTCTGCCACCATCATAGGTATTTTCTATGGATCCTTCATCCAGCCATCAAGGATAAATGTCCTAAATAACTATTGTATAATTTCAAAATCAGGAAATTAACATTAGTGTGCTATTATTAAGTAAACAGCAGTTTAAAAAATATACAGAATTTTATCAGTTGTGTGCATATGTATAAGTTCTTCAAATATTACACTGGGTGTATTTGTGTAACCATAGTTAAAACACAAAACTGTCCCATTAAAACAATGAAAATATCATTTACCATTTCTTTATGCACAATCCTCCGGAGCCTAATCATTGGATATGTTCTTCAACACCATAATTTTGTCCTTTCAAGAATAATATAGACAAAGAGCACTGACTGACTTTTTCATTCAGAGCAATAGCCTGAAGATCTATTAACTGGATATGAGTACTAGTCCATACCACTTTTTTTTATCTTTTTATTTTATTATACATTCCCCCCACACCTCAGTGGCAGGACATTCCCTTTTGTTCTCTCTCTCCTTTTGGGTGTTGTGGTTTGCAATAGAGGTATTGAATGGCCATTTTATCGGTCTATAGTCTACTATTGGCATGCATCTCCCAACCCGAACAGGTCCTCTAAACACCCTTTACTTGGTGATCCCTTCTCTATTTGAGATGCCTTTTTCCCTAGCATGTGAGGCTGGCTTCCAAGCCGTGGGGCAAACCTGCTGGTCCTTATCTCTACTATTCTTGGATATTAGTCTCCTATTCTGTCACTTTATATTCCACAGATGAGTGCAATTCTTCTGTCTGTCCCTCTCTTTCTGACTTGTTTTACTTAACATGATACTTTCTATGTTGATCCACTTATATGCAAATTTCATGACTTCATCTTTTCTAGGGCTGGAGCGATAACACAGCGGTTGGTTGTTCACCTTTCACGAGGCCAACCCGAGTTTGATTCCTCCGACCCTCTCGGAGAGCCTGGCAAGCTACCAAGCGTATTGAGCCCTCGCAGCAGAGCCTGGCAAGCTACCCGTGCATATTTGGATATGCCAAAAACAGTAACAATAAGTCTCTCAATGAAAGATGTTACTGGTGCCCGCTCGAACAAATCGATGAGCAATGGGATGACAGTGATCATAACAGTGATCAGTGATCATCTTTTCTAACAGCTGCATAGTATTCCATTGTGTAGATGTACCAAAGTTTCTTTAACCAATCAGCTGTTCTTGGACACTCGGGCTTTTCCCAGATTTTGGTTATTGTAAACAGTGCAGCAATGAACATACAAGTGCAGATGTCATTTCTACTATACTTATTTTCATTTCCAGGATATAACTCCAGAAGTAGTATTGCTGGGTCAAATGGGAGCTCAATTTCAGTTTTTTTGAGAAGCGTTCATACTATTTTCCAAAAGGGCTGAATCAGTCGGCATTCCCACAAGCAGTGAATGAGAGTCTCTTTATCCCAACATCTGCGCCAATACCGGTTGCTTTTGTTCTTTTGAATGTGGGCCAGTCTCTATTGTATGACATATCTCATTACTGTTTTGTTCTGCATCTGATGATTTGTGATGAAGGGCATTTTTTACATATGCCTTTTGGCCATTCGGATTTCTTCTTTGAGAAAGTTTTTGTTCATTTTATTGCCCCATTTTCTGATGGGGTTAGATGTTTTCTTCTTATAAAGGTCAACCAGTGCCTTGTATATCCTTGATATCAACCCCTTGTCAGATGGGTATTGGGTGAATACCCAATATCCTTTCCCATTCTGTAGGCTGTCTTTGTATTTTGGTCACTGTTTCTTTTGAGGTGCAGGAGCTTCATAGTTTAAGGTAGTCCCATTTGTTTATCTCTGTTTCCACTTGCTTGGTCAGTGGCGTGTCATCTTTGAAGATACCTTTAGCTTCAATGTTGTGGAGGGTTTTGTCAACCTTGTCTTCAATGTACCTTATGGATTTTAGTCTGATGTTGAGATCTTTAATCCAGTTTGATCTGACTTTTGTATATGGTGTTAGGTAGAGATCTGAGCCCATTTTTTTGCATGTAACTGTCCAGTTTTGCCAGCACCATTTGTTAAAGAGGCTTTCCTTGCTCCACTTCACATTTCTTGCTCCCTTACCAAATATTAGATGGTCATATATTTGAGGCCGTCTTCGACAGCCACGTCCACCTGCCCACATACCAAATTTCAAAGGATGGATATGTCGTTTCCAACATCCTCCCTTTCGAAATCTGACACACCATTTCGTCGGTAAAGACACAGTACAGCATACAGTCCAGACAAGGTAAGAACTGAACACCTGAAGAATCTGCCGCCAGTACTCATCAATGCACTTGCTCAGCTCTTCACACACTGCCTGACCGAATGCAAGGTTCCATCCCAATGGGAAACCAACAGGACCGTTCTGTTGTAAAAGAAGGGAGATATCCACGATATTGGCAACTATCACCCAATCTGCCTGTTATCCGTCGTCTACAAATTGTTCACTTGAGTCATCCTGAATAGAATATGCAGAGCACTAGACAAAGGAAAACCATGTGAGCAAGCCAGGTTCCGAAAAGGATTCAGCACAATCGACCATATCCACACAGTGACCAAACTCATTAAAGTTTCACGAGAGTTCAAGATGCCGCTCTGTCTAACGTTCACCAATTTAAAGAAGGCCTTCAATTCTGTTGAGACTGAAGTGATCGTTGAAGCCCTAGTCAAACAGTGCATTTAAACTCAGTACATCAAGATCTCCTGTGAGCTGTATTACAGATTCACCACCGGGGTTTCACCATTCTAAAAGGAAGTGATCATTGACATAAAGAGAGGGGTTTGGCAGGGTGATACCATCTCAATGAAACTCTTCGGTGCCACCCTCGAGAACATCATGCGACGCCTGGAATGGGAAAGTATGGGAGTAAAGATAGATGGTTGACAACTATACCACCTCTGCTTCGCTGATGACATTGTTCTGATAACCCCAAACATTAGCCAAGCTGCACAAATGCTGGCCGACTTCAACCACAAGTGTGGAAAGGTCAGACTGCAGCTGAATCTCAACAAAATGATGGTTATGAAAAATGAACTAGTCACTGATGTTCCATTTGCTCTCAACGGAACGAACATCTCCGAATGCAGCAGCTGTGTGTACCTGGGTCGAGAACTCAACATGAGGAACGACTTGGCGCCAGAAATGTGCAGGAGGAAGAGAGCAGCGTGGAATGCCTTCAAGAGCGTCAAAGAAGTGGTTAAGAGGATGAAGAAACTCCGACTCTGGTCACATCTTCTGGACTCCATTGTTCTTCCTGCATTAACATATGCCTCAGAGACCTGGGCCCTATGAAAACAGGATAAGAACACTATTCGGGTATCCCAAAGAGGAATCGAAAGAAACATGCTAGGAGTATCACATTTCACTCAAGTCAGAGAAGGAATCTGGAGTTCAGACCTCCATCGACAATCAAGAATAAGGGTCGCTGTCTCGTTCGTTTGCCATTGAAAAATCAGATGGGCCAGACATGTAATGTGATTCAGAGATGACCGCTGGACTAGAGCTGTACGGACTGGATTCCACGGGACATCAAAAGACCACATGGCCATCCACCAATGAGATGTTCAGACTTCTTTGTCAAAACCCTGAATGAATGATTTGAGGCTCTTTCTGTTGCTGGAGCAAGCAGATATTATTTGGCTACACTTGCATGTGACAGAGACAAATGGAGATGTTACTGGCACCTGCTTGAGCAAATCAAAGATCAATGGGATGACAAGTGATGCAAGTGATATTTGAGGGTGTGTGTCAGGATATTCAACCTTGTTCCATTGGTCTGCGACTCTGCCTTTGTTCCAGTACCATGCTATTTTAATTATTACTGCTTGCAGTAGAGTTTGAGGTTGGGGAAGGTGATGCCTCCCATCTTCTTTTTTCCAAGAATTGTTTTAGCTACTTGTGGGGGCTTATTGTTCCATATGAATTTCATGAGTGTTTGCTCCATTTCTTTGAAGAATGTCATGGGTATCCTTATAGGGATTGCATTGAATCTGTACAATGCTTTGGGGAGTATTGCCATTTTGACAATGTTAATTCTCCCAATCCATGAGCAGGGGATATGTTTCCATTTCCTCCTGTCCTCTTTGATTTCATGAAGTAGCATTTTGTAATTTTCTTTGTATAGGTCCTTTACCTCCTTAGTTAAGTTTATTCTGAGGTACTTGATTTTCTGAGGCATGATTATGAATGGGATTGCTTTTTTCATATCACTTTCTTCTCTCTCATTATTTGCAAAAGGAAAGCCATTGACTTTTAGGTATTGATTTTATAGCTTGAAATTTTACTATACAAGTCTATTGTTTCTAGGAGTTTCTTAGTAGAGGCTTGAGGGTTCTCCAAATGTAGTATCATATCATCTGTGAGGGCTTGATTTCTTCCTTTCCTACCTGAATGCCCTTAATATCTTTTTCTTACCTAACTGATGTTGCAAGTATTTTCAGTACTATATTGAACAGAAGTAGTGAGAGTGGGTATCCTTGTCTTGTCCCTGATCTTAGAGGGAAGGCTCTTCATTTTTCATCATTGAGAATGATGCTTGCCATAGACTTATGGTAGATGGCTTTGACTACATTGAGAAAAGTCCCCTCTTTACCCATTTTGGTAAGAGTTTTCATCATAAAACAGGTGCTGGATCTTGTCAGATGCTTTCTCTGCATATATTGATATGATTATATATCTTTTCTTTTGTTGATATGATGGATTACATTGATTGATTTCCGAATGTTAAACCATCCTTGCATCCCCAGGATGAATCCCACTTGGTTGTCATACTACTTTCTTTTAAACACTTTGTTAGTATTCTGAATTTTCACCATTCTCATGGTCTTGTAACAAATTGCACTGAGTTATAAATTTATTTGAAATTTTTAATAATTTTAATATCTTTTTATGTCCTTGGGCTGGAACAATAGCACAGTGGATAGGACATTTGCCTTGCATGCGGTCAACCCAGGTTCAATTCCTCTGCCCCTCTCTGAGAGCCTGGCAATCTATCGAGAGTATCTTGCCCACATGGCAAAACCTGGCAAGCTACCTGTGGCTTATTTGATACGCCAAAAACAGTAACAACAAGTCTTGCAATGGAGACATTACTGGTGCCTGCTTGAGCAAATCGATGAGCAATGGAATGAAAGTAATACAGTGATACAGTGATATCATGTCCTTACTATACATACACACTTTTCATGCCCTATGCCCTTTAGTTATATTTTTTTCTTTATCTTGAATTCAAGATTATTTTTTTACAGTCTGAATACAAGTAGATCATGGAAAGGAAAGAGGAGAGAGGATATCATGTATCTTCTTCCTGTCTTTGACCCATTTTTACTCTTTTTTTTTTTTTTTTTGCTTTTTGGATCACACCCAGCGATGCTCAGGTCACTTCTGGCTCTGCACTCAGGAATCACCCCTGGGCATGCTCAGGGTACCATATGGGATGCTGGGAATTGAACCCGGGTTGGCCGAGTGCAAGGCAAACGCCCTACCCACTGTGCTATCACTCCAGCCCCCCATTTTTACTCTTAATGTGGCCTGTGTTAGAGATAAAAATATTAATTTTTATGTATTCCAATCTATCATTTTGTTTTCCTTATGAGTGTCTTAAATTTTTTAATGGTTTCTGCCTTTGGTATCTTATATAAGAATTCTTTGTGTCTGTAGTTCTAAAGAAATAAAATTACATATTTTTTCTAAAACTTTTATGCTTTCTGTTTTGACATTTTACATTTATACCAGTGACCCATTTGGAGTTAAAATTCCTATGATCGAGTTTTGTTTTGTCTTTTATTTGACCTTGAATGTCCATTTTTTCCATTTGTTCCAGTTCTACTTATTGAAAAGACTACATTCTCCATTGAATTGCTTTTTGTATCATTATGGAATGTTAGTTGATCACCTTTATGCAAATAGTTCTGAAATGTATATTTAATTAATCTATGGAATATCAGCTGATAAAATGTATATCAGCTATACATTTTAACATTGGTGGTGTTAAGCCTTCAAACTTTATTTTCTTTAACTCTTCTTTCTATTTCTGCACACATACTTAAGAATCATTTAGCTTCTCTAAAATTATAAAAAATTACATTGATTAGAGTTCCCATTACTATATTGAAATGAGGGTGATGAAAATCAGATAGTTAAAAATTTTTCTTCTCTTCCAGTTTGCTAAGTATTTAAATTATTAATAGATGTAAAGTTTCATTACATTTGCTGCATCAATTGGTATAGTAATATGGTTTTATTTAGCTGTTGTGTTGTGGATTATATTACTTGATTTTGGAATATTGAGTTAGCAGTGTGTTCTCTAAAATTCAGTAGACATTGATGGACTCACTTGACTAATATTTTGTTGATTTTTACATCAGTTTTCATGAGATACACTGATCTGTGTTTACCCTTTTTACACTGACCTTACCTGGTTTCCATTTAAGAATAATGTCACTCAAATATGATTAGTTTCTAATAGAGGGCTTCTATTTTCTGGAAGAGATGATAAGAATTGGTACTATTTTAAAAAAATATTTAGTAGAAATAACCATTGAAATCATACAGACTTGGAAATATCTTTTATGAAAGTTTAATCTTAATTTTTGTCTTTGGTCATACTTAGCTATGCTTAGGGCTTACTCCTGGCTCTGTGTCAGGGATCATTTCTGGCAGTGCTTGGGGACTAAATAGGATATTGGCAATCAAACCTGGGTTAGCTACATGCAGGGTAAGTACCTTGCCTGCTATACTATTTCTGTGGCCCCCTATAAAACTTTTCCGATTACAAATTAAATTTCTTTCATACCTTAAAATGGTTTTAGTTGGAACTCTGATCTTTAATAATGGTATAAATTAGGGGATTTGTAAGAAAATGAGGTGAATATTATTTGGAAACTAAAGGAAAGAGAATCTCTACTATAAAATGACTTTTAATTTAGCCACAGTGTTGTATGTAAGTAGAAAAGGGACCTACTGAACTCATTTATCAAGCTAAGGAAATTTAAAAAACAAAACAAAATCCTTTCTCAAAATGTCACTTATTCTGGAACATAATGCTTACATTAAGAGCAAATAGCACCAAACCAGAAAAGAAATCCAGTACATTTTCAGAAAAGTATGATTTACTAATCTGCCAAAGGTATGGATAAAGTCCTTTGTTACTAACTCATAACTATCATGTGGGCTTTCAGAGTACTTTTTTGTCAGAAGGAAGTTCATCTAGCATGTTTGAATGTGTGCCTCTTAGATCCAGTCCAACAGACAAAGGGGTTCATAGGAAGCTAAAAGGGTTCATCGCTCAGTAGTCTCATCAAAAACTCAAAGTAAATAGTAGATGATGTCACTCATCTGTGGAATATAAAGAAACAAAGCACAGGAATAGATTGTACCAAACAATGACAAGCCCTTAGCCTTGGATTACAAACCTGGTTAGCAGACAGTGGGAGGGAGAAGATCCCGTTAGAGGTGACTTAAGGACACTAGTTGTGGTGGGCTAAAGTATCACTGTCTCACTGTCATCCCGTTGTTTGTTGATTTACTTGAGCGGGGAGCAGTAACATTTCTATTCCTCCCAGTTCTGAGATTTTAGCAGCCTCTCCTTACTTGTCTTTCCCAAGGATTGGAGGCTCTTTGAGGGTAAGGAGAATGAGACCTATTGTTACTGTTTCTGGCGTATCAAATACGCCATGGGTAACTTGCCAGTAATTTTGTAAATAGATACCATAAATTTTATTTATTTATTTATTTTTAAATTTTATTGAATTACTGTGAGATAGTTACAAGCTTTCATGTTTGGGTTACAATCACACAATGATCAAACATTCATCACTCCACCAGTGCACATTCCCACCACCAATATCCCCAGTATACCCAGCCATTCCCACTCTCCCCCTGCCTCTATGGCAGACAATATTCCCCATACTCTCTCTCTACTTTTGGGCATTAAGATACCATAAATTTTAACAACATAAAATACAATGAAATAAATATTAAGAAATATAAAAGAGAAATTCATGGTAAGTTGAGAACTTGTCTTTCATAAACCCCAAGAAGATTATAAAATATTGAGGAAATAATTATTATGTATATTAAAAACAGCTTTGGCACAGAGTGTATAAAATGGTATGCTTTCTTTTAAGTTCATCTTTAGGAACTCAAGTGAGAAAACACCTCTGATTCAAATGTATTCAATGTTCCAGGACTGCAAAGGATGAGAAAGATGAATTCCTGGTAGAAATGGGAATCTGAAGCCAGTGACTATTATCCTTTGAGATAGCATTAAGAAACTTTACATATTTTCCAAGTTGGATTTCAGAATTGCTACAAACCAGAGGTATTTTTGTGCTCCTTTTTTCTTGCTTTTGTTTGGGGGGTGGGTATTGTTTAAATCACACCAGACAGTGCTCAGGGCTTACTCCTGGCTCTGTGTTCAGAGATCACTCCTCCCAGTGGGGATTGAACCTGGGTGAGCCACAGGCAAGACAAGCCCCTTATCATTCTACTATTTGCTTAGCCCCTTACCTATTTTTGAACATAAATGTCTATAGTAGTTATGGCATAACTATCCCACTGTAATATTTTAAATGCTAAGGAGTAATTTTCCCTTTAGTTTCACATGTCTATAGATGGAGAGGTACCAAATTCAAGGAATTAAGGACTTCAGAGAGGACATTCATGCACAATTGATATAATTTATGAGGTGAGGTTCTGGATTTTGAACTGATGTTTTAATAGAATGAGACTGTTTAGGGTCTGGAAATTGAGGTAGTTGGAAGAGAGACTGAAGGGAATCCAAATAATATATGCCCATCTAGTATAAATGCTCTCTGATGGTTTTAAAAATACATCAAGTAAATTCATTGGTACTGCTCATTTTGAGTTTAGAAAGAATTAGTTATTTGCTTCATATGAATAGGATGCAGTTAACGAGATGGTATGCCATTTTCAACATTAGTCTATAAAAAGACCAAAGCTCCAAACCTTCTAAGTTGGGTATATTTTCTTGAATCATTTGTGTAGAGCAGTCCCAGGGAGAGGTTCAGATGATTAATTCCCTGAACACAGCCATGTGATTTTGTTTTAGCTTTGTTTTCTTTGGGGACCACATTCAGTAGTGCTCAGAGATTACTGCTGGCTCTGCACTCAGAGATGGCATCTGGTGGGGTTTGAGGGACCGTATATGGTGCCGGGGACCAGATCAGACTATGCAAGCCAAGCACCCTCCCCACTGTATTATCCAGTCCAGGCATGTGATTTTGAAAACAGAACACCTCTCTTCTGTTCAGTCTTCAAAAACTAACCACAGAAGTTTGACAGCTATCTTGTGAGAGGTAATATCTACTTTAGCTACCACTAGAATCCCAATCATCAGAAACCATACGAGAAAGTATATTTCTTACTATAAACTTCTAAGTTTGCTATGCAGTAGATAATTATTGCATTGTATAAGCTGCAGTCTCTTTTAGGTACCTCAACTCAGCTGCTCTTCAAGGCTGATTGGATTTCCCTTCCTTGTGCTAAAGCCTGGAAACTCCCTTCAGGCAGTTGTAACCTCAAGAAGTTTTTTTAATCATTACTTATTTTCTTCCTGTCTCTTAAAGGTTAGAATCCTGAGCTGCCTCTTGTCTCCTTTTGTAAATCAAGTTTTTTCCCTTTTGAGTCTGCTTTCATAATTATGTAAATTAAATCTAGTTCCTGGTACACTATCATGGCCAGTAGTAGAAGTTTTGATATCAATTTAGGTGTGAGTACTACTGAGAGTAGGCACCCTCAAGCAACTTTGTCAAAGGAATCTTTGGATTTTCTTCAAGCTTGTTGGAGAGCAGAAGATTTAAAATTAGTTCTCGGTTGTGAGAAGGATAATAAAGAAGGGAAAGGGGGGTAATGGCATCAACACTAACTTAAAAAAGCATAAAGAAGAACAGGTTATAAAATGCATCATGTGAGCACCTTGTATAAAAGAACAGTTGGTTCCACTTATAGTCTGATGCTTTGTCACTTGGCTCTACCCTACAAAAGCCGTACATGGTTGATGCTAGCTACCATCTGGCGACATATGGAATGACCTGTCTTAACCAACATATTTTTCCCAGCTGCTCTTTATTTTTTTCCTTCTAAGGTTGGTAATGCATACACATGCTACAGTTCTGCTTCTTCTATTTCACCACATATACTTTACCTGATTTCAGGCCAGTTCTTTCTTTCATATACATGCATGCATACACAACTTCACTTTAACTGATGTTCTTATTTGCAAATCTAAATCTCTCCTGGAACATAAAAAAAATTCTCACTAGTCATTTCTCAGGCTTAGACTCTTACAAGTCAAATAAATCATTTTGGTTTTGATCACCAACAGTTATATATATCTCTACACCAAGGCATTGGAATCCAATAAGATATTATATAGAAACCAGTTTACATTGTCTTCTACAGCATCCTAGAAAGTTTTCTGAGATTTTGCACATCTTATCCATATAAATCTTACTCAAATTACTCAAAAGTGGTAGCACTGCACTGCAGCACTGTCATCCCATTGTTCATCAATTTTGCTCAAGTGGGCGCCAATAACATCTCCATCGTGAGATTTGTTACTGTTTTTGGCATATCAAATACACCACAGGTAGCTTGCTAGGCTCTGTCATGCGGGCAGGATACTCTAGGTAGCTTGCTGGGCTCTCTAGAAGGATGGAGGAACTGAACCCAGGTCGGCTTCATACAAGGCAAACGCCCTACCTGCTATGCTATGGCTCCAGTCCAGTCCATGTAAATAATGTTGGTAATTAAATATGGTAGGACTAATATAAAAAAATCATTCCTACCTTTCAAAAAATTAGGTCTAAGAGAAGAGGTATATAGGTAATTACAACCTAAAGAATTTATAAAAGCTTTTATAAATATACCGATATTTTATAAATATACCAATCTTTCAAGTAGAGAAGAGTAGCACTAGCTAAAAATAGGTAAATCTAGAGTTAGCAGGAATTGTGAATGTTCAGAAAACAAAAAGTAGAGTTAGGAATTTTCCTATGAAGATTGTGCTTTCGAATATTTTTAAATTTAATCACACAGATCATTGAATTTTCAGGAATCACAAATGATTTTTAATAAGGTAAGCAATTTTACATGTATTTCTTCTATATTATTCTGATATATATGTGTATATATACACACACATATATGCACACATAATGATATATATCAAAGTACATACCCTTATATATATTTTAAAATAAAATGTTATGTAAAAGAATCTTGCTCTTCAAGTCCAACTTCTCTCTTGAACATGTATCTCGCTTGCCTGTTTCTTTGCTTGCTTATTTCCATCCTGAGGAAACCTGTATTCTCTTCTGAACACATTTCCTTTCTCTTTCTCCTTTCACATTTTTCTAAGCAAGTTTCATTCAATTAAAAATATATTGCTTCATTGAAAAAGAAAAGACATTTAAAACATTTTATTTAAGACATATCCCAGTGGAGGTGTTTATTTTTTTATTGAACAAGTCTCCTGTCTAAATACCTTGTTGTGTCTTAAAAAATGAACAGATTTGTTACTTATTCAGTCTTTATAGGCGAGTGTGTAGATTCCTTAAGTAACCCACGTATTTTTTGAGTATCTGGAAACTTACACTTTAGTTAGTTCCCTTTGAGAAATTTTACACAACAAGTTTTGGAGATAGTACATTTTTGACAAATACACCTAGAGTGTCCATATTTGTTTTTAAACTCTGGACAACTTAAAGTATTCCAGGTCCCAGCTTATTCAAACAATGGGTTTCCTTTGAAATCAGATCATCTGCCTCCCTTAAAGGCATAGTAGTCACCTTTGACACCAGGAACAGAAGGTAAAACAACAAAGGATGTGGAGAACCAACCTCAGTGCTGATTTTTTTTTTTTTTCAAAACGGATTTGCCCCTTAATCCATTTCTAGGAGGCTGGCCTATTCCAGAGGATGCAAGTGGCGAGTTAGATAAATGATCCTGAAGTCTGATGTGAAAGGTTAAAGGTCTGATGTGACCCAGGGAGGTATGCATGCAAAGGGGCATAAGCACCTTACAAGGCTGCAACAAAGGAAACAAAATGTTTAAGTTAATTTTCCCCCAAAGGACAGAACCATGCTTTAATTTCAAAAAGAGTAGCAAAGGAATCTCACCAGGTCTGAGATCTTTCTTTAAAATACAGTATTGAATATTTTTCTACTAAATCTCGCCCATATCGGCCATGTGCAATGTATGGACAGTGAGCGGGCGCGGGATTGATAGCACTGATGAATGAGAAACCAGGGATAAAGTAGGATAGGGAAAGACTGAAACCTCAGGAAAAAGTTCTGAAACCTCAAGGTTTTTGAGAACTGTTCTGGGAATCTTTGAAGCACACTCCATGACCAATTACATTATCTCCAGGCATAAAAGAGAGAGGAGAGAGGAGAGAGAAAGAGAAAAAGAAGAAAGAGATACAGAGAGAGACAGAGGAGGATAGAGGAGAGTCACAGAGAGAGGACACAGAGAGAGAGAGAGAGAGAGAGAGAGAGAGAGAGAGAGAGAGAGAGAGAGAGAGAGAGAGAGAGAGAGAGAGAGAGAGAGAGAGAGAGAGAGAGAGAGAGAGAGAGAGAGAGAGGAGAGAAGAGAGAGAGAGAGAGAGAGAGAGAGAGAGAGAGAGAGAGAGAGAGAGGAGAGAGAGAGAGTGAGTAAATTAAAGAATTAAAGGGCTTTAAAAAACGGGGCTGTAGCTTTGTGCTCGAGTCTGCACTTAGTTTTGCTTTGTGTAGGAGGGGAAGAACTGGACAAAAGAAGAGGCCCGAGTAAGGGGGTGGGATAGACGCTGGGCGGCACTTCTACCCTGCACACACCTCAGACGGGAGCTGAGTGAGGGGGAGCTGGGGGGGCGGGGTTGAGGATTGCAAATAGACCCTCCTAGAGTGGCCAATCCGGAGCCAGGTGAGGAAATTTGGGTGCCCACACCCCACCAGGGCGTGTGAGCACGTGTGCGAGGTGTTCTGGGACCTTTGTCCCCGCAAAGTCACACTTGGCGGGGATCCCCAGGCTTCCTCTTTCTTGGTGGATTTGCATGGAATTTTTTTTTTTTTTAAATCCCTCTGCATCCCACTTCGCGAATCGCGTCTCTCCATCATCCCTCCACCAGTTCCCTGCCTGGTGGCCGCAGCTCAACGCCGCTCGCATCGCGTCCACAGGAGTGTGCGGAAGCCGTTCCGAGCGGCTGCGGCTGTGGCACCAACCCTGAGCCCGGGCTCTCCTGCCCGCACGCGGCTGCACTGCCCCGCCCTGTGTCTGCCGGCTGGCCGCTGAAGGTGGGTCTGTGCTGCGTGGCTCCGGCTCTAGCCTGCTTGGCTTCGGAAACTCCTGCAACGTCCAGAACACAGAAAATAGACTCATCACCTAATTCGCCCGGGAACCAAGCGCTTGCTGGGGCGCGGTGTTGCCCGCCCCCCCTTGTTCCTCCTCCTCCACCTCCTACCCCACCCCGCCTGTGCTCCGGGCGGCCTCTTGGAGTCACACAGCACCCCCACACCAACCCCCAGCAGACAAAGGGCCTGGGCCAACTCGCCGCCCGCCCCGGCCTCCTTGCGCTCCGGGGAGGCAGCGGCTGCGCCCAGGGCGGATTGTGCGCAAGGAGGCGCGCTCCGGGACGGGAGCGCTGCCGCGCGGTCTGGGAAAGGGCACAGAGATGAGCCCGACTCTGACTCACGTTTGCTGCTGCTGCCTCCTTTACCAGCTGGGGGTCTTGTGGAATGGGATGGTTGCAGGTAAGTTCCTCCGTGCCTTTCGGCTTGTCCTCCCACTCCCCCAGCAGAGACCATGGGTAGATGGGGCTG
Source organism: Sorex araneus (assembly GCF_027595985.1). Taxonomy (NCBI): domain Eukaryota; kingdom Metazoa; phylum Chordata; class Mammalia; order Eulipotyphla; family Soricidae; genus Sorex; species Sorex araneus. Next base: position 30,643,836 of record NC_073307.1, on the reverse strand, counting down.
ATGGAGCCAGCGAGAGGGTAGCAATAAAAAGCCGCCCCTGGTTGCCAATAAGGGGGTCACACTCCAGAGCGAAAGCGTACTCCTCTCGCCCTTGTTTTAACCCGCCGCGAAAGAATTTTCATTTACCCAAATGTATGTAATGAGATTTGCAGAGGTCCATGCAAAGCACCTGGAGGCAGATGCTTTGATACCTAAATGTGATACCTAAATTGATGTCTTGATTGATAGTTGCCTCTGATTCTTTCAGAAAATCATTCAGCTGGGCTGTAGTCTGCACCAACTTGCCTTGCAATAAACCAAACTCAGCTGACCCACTGCCTCTGCCCTCACCCCCGTATAATTGTACTTTTATTTGGGAACTGCTGGGGTCTGTAATCTGATCGCAGGGCTTTGGGGGGTAGCCTGAGGTTTAGGGCTAGACAGGTGGTCTCCCCGGTTAGTGCCAGCGCCTTGTGTCCCTACTAGGGTGTGAGCCTGCAAAAACTGTTGCTCCTGGAACCTCAGAACTTCAAGCCCGCACTTCTCTGTCTGCCCCGCCCGCAGGGCTACATTTCACCCCAGACCACGAGGAGTGGGAAGTCGTGTTTCCTGCATTCTGGCGCCGGGAGCCCGTGGACTCGGCGGCGGCGGGCGGCAGTGGGGGCAGCGCTGACCCAGGCTGGGCTCGCGCCTTTGGGGGCGGCCGGGCGCAGGCTGCTGGCAGCTCCCGGGAGGTGCGCTCGGTGGCCCCAGCCCCTCTGGAGGAACCCGTGGAGGGCCAGGCTGAGGAGCCCCAGCCTCGGCCCCCTCCACCGCTAGGAACTGAGGAAGATGAGGAGCTGGAGTCTCAGGAGCTGCCGCGGGCATCCAGCGGGGCATCTGCCCTGAACCCAGGTGCCAGGGCCTCCTGGCAACCCCCGCCAGGCGCTCAGCCGCCTCCACCCCCACCCCCTACCGAGCAAGCCAAGCAGGAAGGCGACGAGGTGCTGTTGCGGATCCCGGCTTTCTCCCGGGACCTCTACCTGCTGCTCCGGAGAGACGGGCGCTTCCTCGCGCCACGCTTTGCGGTGGAACAGTGGCCGGAACCCCGCCCCAGCCCCGCGCCCTCGGAAGCGGGCCCGCACCCTCCTGCACCCTCCAACGCATCCTGCTTCTACACGGGGGCGGTGCTGCGGCACCCAGGCTCACTGGCCTCTTTCAGCACGTGTGGAGGTGGCCTGGTAAGCGCCTTCACCCCTACCTCCTCCCAGCCCACACCTTCCCTGCCACACCCCTTCCTCTCCACCCACTTTAGACGGGGCATGTCTGCTTGCTCTCGTCTTCCTCCAAAGGACATCACTGAACTTCTTAGCTCTATGGAGCGTCATCCTGCAGTCTTTGCACTATTTACCTCTTCTGGTGTTATTCTACGAGCTAGAAGGCTGGGTGGATGACTCCCGCGCCTTGTACTTATAAGTTTCTCTTCGTTGCTTAATAGAAACAACTCCTTGCACCTTCTGTACTCTGGCTCTGCTTTTTTTTTTTTCTTTTCTTCTTCCTGTTCTCTAGAGTTTTTCAAAGTTAAATCCCCATTGTAGTATTTTAGGAGATAGAAGACCACCAATCTGGTCGCTGCTGACTCTTCCCCGTGTCTGCTCGCACACCCAGACCCCAGGTCCTCGTTAACTATCTTATAGTTTGGGGTGGTTGAATTGTGTTTGTTTTTCCATGTACTATTTCAAAGTTGTCAGCAAGGGTCTCTGGGGAATTGTATTTTGCCAGCTGTCTGGAATTGAAACATTCACGACTACTCAGGACACCTGTTCTCCTTTTTTGGAAAGAGACAAGGGCTGAACAGGCATCAGCTGAAAGACAGAAAGCTGTTGACTGATGGCTGACATTAGAGTCCAATAAGCCTTCCCAGGATTATGTTTCTGTGATTTAACATTTCCCCCTTAAGGTTAAACATTTTATCTGGCAACGGCTCCTTTCCTCCTCTTCAGTTCATGGTGGAAAGGCTAAGGAGTTTGCTAAAAGGCTTGTTGGAACTAGAAAGTAAAAGTCATTTGCTCTGTCTAAAGAGTAAAAATCATTTGATCCTCCTCGCCTCTGTCTTGGCTGCTTTGGGATAATTGTTCCTCCCTGTAAATCGTCCTTTCACTTTGTTGTAAATTGTCTAGAGCAGAAAACTCACACTATAACTATTTTTAGACATACAGTTCGGGGACTTGAAGTGCATAAACCATTCTCCACATGACCTCTACTGTGGATTTAAGGGGGGAAAATCCACAGGTATATTGAAAACTCCCATGGGATTTGGGCTTTATGTTGCTGTTCCTGGTAAGCCATTGATGAAATCCCCAAGGACTGGTATGAAAGCAACCTGCTTACTTGGAGAAATACCCAGTGGTAAAGGACAACAGAAAATGCCAGCTCCATCAAAGTCACCCAAAGCCATGAATGGAAAAAAGATGGTTTAAAACCCAAACAAAATGAAACTGGAAATTTTTACCTATTCCTTTCTGAAGTCCCATAGTCAAATGATGTAAATTGCTGGACAGGGCAGTATTTCACCAGATGCTCATAGCAATGAATATTCAAATGTAGACTTTTTTAGCCATGAGTGAAAAAAATTGGCATGAAAAATTTACATGAAAGCTTTTAGAAATGTTTTCAGTGGAACTGATGTCTGAACACTTCTACTAGGGGAAATATTTTGTGGGGCTTTCATTGTCTACTAGTTTCTGGCCAAGGATTAAATAATTACATATAGAAAGTTCCCGGTGTGGTAGAAGCAATAGGGGATAAAGCATTTCACTGTGTTGAAATGTGGGCTTTGGGTCAGATTTTCCAAATGAGCTATGCCTTCTTTTCATACTTAAGGGAGCAAGGTTAGAATTATGAGTGGGTTTTTCATAGACTGAATAGGAGTTTGACATACCTCCCTGTTTATCACGTTGGACTTTTACTCACTTTTCCTATTTGCCACTTGTGTATATGTTCTGAACTGGGAAGTCTTTGTTATTGAGGAAAACTGACATTGCCAGCAATACAGTGTAGCAGTCAGACTTGGAGTAAAAAGTCAGGCAAATTGCCAAGTTGGGTGGGTGTGTAACTCCACGCTCTCCCATGCCAGCCCTTTTCCCTTATGAAGATGGATTAGGAGAGAGTGAGCCTAATTTGTTATCTACAATATGCCTTTGGGTTGCTTTTTGATGACCGACAGGCTTCTGCCTTCTCTGGGCTTCAGTTTTCTTAAGTAGAATGAGAATTGGGTGATTTAATTTAGATGTGGGATGGGGGAATTACGTCTTTGTTCTATTGGATGTCCAGTGGATTCTAAGTCCTGCATTTGGGACACACATACCTACCCTTTGGGGACCCACAGTTAGGAAAAGGACCTCCCCGAGTAGGGGACTTTGGGAGCTGTGAAATGGTATCACAGTAGCATGAATAATCAAAGATTCTGCCCATGGTGAAAGAGAGAAATGGGAAAGGAACCCCAAAGCATAGATTAACTGCATTTTGCAAGATGTAGAGGCTTACTTCAGACAAGAAAGAACGTAAGTTCTATGGACAAAAGGAAGAGACTTGAGAGGATTAAAGTACAGAACTTATCAAGGAAATGAGGAGAAAAGTTTTGTGATTTGGCTAGTAGATAAATACACTAAGGGAAAATGATCCTAATCCTGAGATCAGACCTCGTAAGTCCTGTCTACTCGAGTCTGGGCATTGCCTCCCCAATGGCTGATTATCAAAAGACTTCATTCTTAGACCTTTGTGCTTCCAGAATCCTGGGATCCTGTCAATCTAATTAGAAAAATAATGATGTATAGATGTGAGGGGTTATTATCTATGAATTCATCTGCCTTTAGTTTGCAACAGATTTCTCTTAGTTGGCAAGAGTTTTCTACTTGTCCTAGATCATGTATTAGACCTTTTCCTTTCTCTAAGGTGCTAATTATGCCTACCAGTCTCTTCACTCTGCTACACCTTTGGCATTATTCTATATGGGAAAGAATCCAAAAGTCTGTAGCAAATGGAAATAAGTGATTGCCTATGCAGTAATGCAAACTCAACCTCTAGGTAGTTATTTAACAAGTGCTGTGAAAGTGCTAGAACACAGATATGCAGATTTGGATACAGGGTCATGTGCCACCTCTTCAAAGTTCTTAATGTTTCTGGATCTTATTTTGCTTATTTTAAAAATGCACAAGTTATATATGCACGTATGGTCATATTGTGTGTATGAAGAATTCTTAGTACTTCTATTTAGTAGAAATAGAAGAGCTTAGTAATCTCTAAGAACCTTAGTAGTCTCTTATCGGATAATAATCTTAATTTGAGCCATTAATTAAACTTAAGGGACACATAAGTAGAGTCATAGAAATCAATTAAAAATTTATTGAGCAGCTCTCATGAGCAAGACATTGTGCCAATATAGAAACAACAGAAAGATGAGAAGAAGCTTTGGCAAGTGCTAAAAAGATTCCACACATGGTTTGCTAGTCTTAAAGGTAAATAGGGAGATAGAACAAGTCAGGATGTGTGAGAAGCATAGAAAGGCCCAAGTACTGTAATGTCAATGGCTTTTCATTTCCAACACAATGTAAGATAACTTATTTTCATTCAGCACTCAGTAAAAATATATGTATGCAACATATGCTCTAGAGCACAGTATGTTTAAGTAAGTTTAAAATATTATCTTACATATTAGGATACCCCAAAGCAAGCAAATTTTCATGAAAGAGTGCAACAATTATGTATGTATGAAATTAACACATGATGTTTTAAAGCAAACCTAAGCCACTAAGCCGAGGTGACTAGATCAATATACTCACTGCCTGAGCTTATCTTTAGGTGGGATATTGAAATTATTGTAAGAAATGCTGCATTATTTTTCTGGGATGTTCCAAGATGACTACAAGATTCCAAGATGACTAATGATATTTATTTATGTCAAGAATTTTGGGGTTGGAGAGATAGTACAGTGGATAGAGCATTTACCTTGTATGCAGCCAACCCTGTGGCATTGCGTATGGTCCCCAGAGCCTACCAGATGTAAGCCCTGAGCACTGCAGTATGTGGCCCACCCCCTACATACATAATACATATGTATAAATATACATATACTCACATATATATGCATAAAGAGTTTCATACAGTAGTCATAGTGATTAGCTTTTCTTTTAAAATTTTTTTGAGGGGTAAAGTTTGCGCCACACCCAGCTGAGCCCAAGGGTCGAGGTCACTCTGGCATGGGCTCCAGGATCATATGTGGTGCAGGGATGGGACAAGACAAGAGCCTTGATCCCAATACTATTTCTCCTGTATTGGGATTGGCCTTTCATTTAGAACTTACAACTTTGTAGGAATTTTTTTTTGGTTGTTTAATTTTACATTTCACTGTCTCACTGAATATATTCAATGCCATGCCAAGTTTTGAGCCATTTCTTATTTGGGGGCACTGACTTTGGACAGAGCCTGTTGTCAGATAACAAACAGGAAGAATGCCAGGTAGGAAGGACATCAAGACAGGGGCCAGGGGAAGGAGTAGCACTTACTCATAAAAACTGCCTAGGAAGCAGAATGAGCATCCAAAAGTAAAGAGAGCAGTTGCAGAATAACCTCACACATTTACTTTCTTCAAGTCGAATCCTGAATTTTACACACATATTTTCCACATTTATTTTTTTTATTTGAATCTTATACATAAATCAGTATTGAACACAACTTTTTTTTTCTTTTGGTGATTTTTAAAAAAAAAATTTAATAATCACTGTGATGTACAGTTACAAACTTATGAACTTTTGTGTTTGCATTTCACTCATACAGTGATCATTTACCCATCCCTCCACCAGTGCCCATTCACCTGCACCAATGATCCCAGTGCCCCTCTCACCGCGCCCACCCTATCCCCCACCACCTCACCCTGCCTCTGGCAGGATATTCCCTTTTGTTCTCTCTCCTTTTGGGTATTGTAGTTTGCAATCGAGGTATTGAGGGGCCTTCATGTTTGGTCTATTGTCTACTTTCAGCACGCATCTGTCAAACTGAATGGGTCCTCCTAACACCCTCTACTTGGTGTTCCCTTCTCTATCTGAGCTGCCTGTTCCCTTGAATACTACTTTTGGTACAGACTGACCCAGGCTCACTGAGTATCAACTGTCTTACCTATACTCAAAGGATTGTCATCTGGTCTCACAATCAAGGCACAAACTGAGAAGAATGTAGTTTAGTAATATAAACAGATTAAAGTACCCAGGACAAATTTGTGTGCATCTTTAACATATCCATTAATTAAAAACTTAACTACTGGAAACTACGGACCATCTAAAATGATATATGAATTCTGTGCTGGAGCTAAAGTATAGCAGGAAAGGCACTTGCCTTACACATAGCCAACCTGGCTTGATTCCTAGCATTTTCTGACGTTCCAAGCAGTCCCCACCAGACTGTTAGTTTCTAGTAGATGGGCTAGAGATAGTTGTTTCATAAATATGTACTTGCCTAAACATATAGCTCTTTCAGAGGGGCTTTTACATTAAATATAAAAAATTAAGGTACTTAAATGAATAGCTTCCTCTCTCTTTTAGTATTTCATGTTTATCTGATTCTGTTCTGTAATCAATTTAAACATTGATGCTAGCACTGCAATTTGTGCTAATTAAGCCCCATTCAAATGTGGCCCACTGGTGTTGTGTATGTGTGTCAACAATTGATTTGGTGTTTGGAATACAATGACTGATTCTAATATTTTCTGTAATAGACATCACTCGCTATCTATTAGGACTCAGTAGAAAAACAGTTTTGCCTCTGAAGCACATTCCTATGTCAAAGGTATGTGTAATTGAGTCATGAGATGGCTAAATGAGGCTGAGCTAATGCTTTGCTTGTAGGAGGTGAGGATCTGATCCCCCGTACCACATGGCACCCTGAGCGTGGCCCCATCTAGATACGACCCCGGAAGTCTCAAAGCACTGCAGGGGTGGTCCAGGTAATCTCAGCACTTCAGAGTAGCACCCCACAGAGGGGCCTAGTGTGAATTGCAGGTCTAGTTGGTCCCAAACTGCTGGGAGTGATCATTGGATCCCAGGCATTGTTCATTGTTCAGGAGACCCTTCCCCAGTGCCTTCCTCCCTTCTCCCCACCCTGCTCTTACTCAAATTTTCAATATCACACATGGTCATGGTTGGGTTCATAGTGACACCAGGGAAGAGTGGGATAATATGTTGGTACTTGAGTTTTATTGAAGCAGTGATTGTGATTTCTCATAAAAAGAACTATGAAGTTGATAGAATAAGTGATATTGCACATAAAAAGTAGATAAACAGTTCAGACATGTTTAATTCAAGTATTAATCTGGAGAGAATTCATACAGAATTCTCAATTCTCTGAGAAGAAATTGAGTTTGTGTATTAGTAGCTCTCGATATTAATACTCTGTATTTGAAGTTTGTAAACTGAATCATAAAAAGTATACATTTTTAAAACAGAAAAATTTTATATGACATTAAAATATTTTCCATGTAATACTGACAGCACATTTTAAATTTAGCTCAGCTTAATTACAACTATACCCTCGAATGGTTGTGACTTTGTCTCTGCAGGAGATTAAGCAAAAGCATATGAGTTCCTGGGAGTGGGATTGTGACATGTTAGGGCCATTGTCTTGACAGGACTGGAGGCAATGAAAGATCCAGTGGTCCCTCCTGGATTAGGATGTGGGGTTAGAGGGCATTCCTAGAAGAGAGTTTTAAGATTCCTTCAAATAGGGGGTGCACTGCCTGAGGGTCACCATGATTGACTGTGGAACTCACACACAATTGGTTGCCATGTGCCAGAGATTGCACATTGTACCACAGTGAGGAGATTTCAGACAACATAATTGCCAGGATTATGCAGGTGCACATGGATTACTCCGGGGATAGAACTCAGGGCCTTGTGCTTTCATAGCAGATGTTTTTGGCACTGAGCCATCGTGTGAGCCCCTATGCATCCTTCTTGATGCTATTTCTTAAAGTCTGGTCTGCAGACAAAATGATGGTCAGGGGTAAGATAGAGGAATCTGGGAAGACAGGATTAAAATTCAAAATGCAGGGGCTGGAGCGGTAGCACAGAGGGTAAGGCGATTGCCTTGCACGTGGCCAACCTAGGTTTGATTCCCAGCATCCCATATGGTCCCCCGAGCACCACCAGGAGTATTCCTGAGTGCAAAGCCAGCAGTAATGCCTGTGCATCGCTGGGTGTGACCCAAAAAGCAAAAATAAAAATAAAATAAAATAAAATAAAATAAAATAAAATAAAATAAAATAAAATAAAATAAAAATGCAGGTCAGACCTCAAGCCTAAGCAATAAATTTAAGCAGAATCCAATACCACTGTAGTGCAAGCTAACATCAGAGGTCCCTTCAGTGCCTCATTTGCTTTTGTTATTTATGTTCCACACAAGAGCGAGGTCATTTGGTAACTGTCTTTTATTCCTGACTTAGTTCACTTAACACTATTATCTTTTTTTTTTCAGCTTTTTGAGTCACACCCAGAAGTGCGCACAGGGATTACTCCTGGCTCTGCACTCAGGAATTATTCCTGGCAGTCCTGGGGGACCTATATGGGATGCTAGGAATCGAACCTGGGTCTGCAGCATGCAAGGCAAACGCCCTATCCGCTGTACTATCGCTCCAGCCCCATTAAAACTATTATCTTAAGTTCATTGAGAGTGTCTCTAAAGGAAAGATTTAATCTTTTTGAACAGCTACATCTATACCATTGATGTGATATATAGCTCATATCTTTATCCAGGGTAGTGTTTTCTCTTGTGTTTCTGACTTTAAACATCTTGCACCAAGCTTGTATTGGGAAACTGTTTCTTATTAACATCTGATAAAGGCTCTTGCATATATAATATAGATGAATCTGACTTTTTGGTTTATTTAGATTTTGGGCCACACCCGGGGTGCTCAGGGCTTACTCTGTGCTCGGGGATCATTTCTGGTGGGACTTGGAGAAACATAAATGGTGCCAGGGATCCAACCAGAAATCTCCACCTTAGCTGCTGTACTATCTTTTTGGCCCCAAAGAATTAGCTTTTTTTAATCCTAAGAATTGCTTTGTTAGTTTTTTTTGTGGTTTATAATAAAGTGTATTTATTATACACAAGAATGTATATTAGTAAAAGTATATAATACACACTACTAACTTATAATAGTATATATAATACACATATTACAACAAATAAAAAACAGAAGAAACAAATCTAATGAATTAGAGAAAGCTTTTATATAACTTCACAAAATTTTCATATAACCACAAAAATATAGAAATATCATATAGTGGTAAAATTCAAATATTTGAATATACATACAAAAATTGAGTCTGATATGACTTAATGTCTGATAACTTATGTTGTATTAACTCTGCATGGCAGAGCCTGGCAAGCTCCCAATGGCATATTCAATATGCCCAAAACAGTAACAATAACAGGTCTCATTCCCCTGACCCTGAAAGAGCCTCCAATTATTGGGAAATATGAGTAAGGAGAAGCTGCTAATATCTCAGGACTGGGATAAATGGAGACGTTACTGGAGCCCGCTCAAGTAAATCAATGAACAATGGGATGACAGTGTATTAACTATGAGCAGTAAATGATGAACAAGAATTTCATTGACATATACTTTTCAAAGAGCAATGTTATCAGGATTGGACAATTAAAAATGAAATTATAACCTATAATGAAATAGGTATACATATGAAAGGCTCACAAATTTAAGTTTCTTATATATATATATATATATATATATATATATATATATATATATATTGACTCTTTTAGGGGGAAGTGGGGACTTCTACCCAGTGGTAGTCAAGAACTATTTGTGATTCAATGTTCCAAGTACTTGCAGTAGTGCTGGGATGGAAACTAGTCCACTGGCATCTTTATTTTGTTTTGGTTTGAGGCCCCATGTGTCAGTGCTCATGGCTTACTCCTGACTCTATACTCAGGGATCACTTCTAGTGGTTCCTGGGGACCTGTATGGGGTGCCAGGGATTGAACCCAGGTCAGTCACATGAAAGACAATTATCCTACCCACTTTGTTATGGCTCTGGTTCCTGTCTTTTGCTTTTAAATTATTTTATTATTTTTGGTGTTTCTTTTACCATGAATTTCTGTCTGCCATCTTTGGACAGTTTTGCCTGGAGAGTCCCTCAAGTTCTTAATTTTTTTGTATAACTGTATCTCTGCTTCAGATTTTTGTTTTGTAGTCACCATGAGGTTTGAATCTGTTGATCTTTATCATAGTCTATTTTTGTTGCTGATTTAAACTTACTGTCTTTAGACTAAAAAAGATTCTGTTCTAGTCTTCTTCCTTTTAGATATTGTTATCTCCATTTATTCTTGTTTATGTTTTTGATTCTGTATTACTATTTATCACTATACTCAGAGTTTTATTTTTGTTTTGTCTTTTTCTATAACTTTTAATGTTTCTTGCAGTGTAGGTCTGTTGTGATAACCATTAATTTTTGTTTATTGTGGAAAACCTTTATTTTTTCCATCTTATTTAAATTACAATTTTTCAAGGTGACATATTCTTTTCTCCACCCCTCTCTTGCCCACACGACAGAGCCTGGCAAGCTACCCATGGCATATTTGACATGCCAAAAACAGTAACAACTAGTCTCAAAATGAAGACGTTACTGGTGCCCGCTTGAGCAAATTGATGAGCAACGGGATGACAGTGACAGTGACATATTCTTAGCTGGAAATTGTTAATCTTTTAGAAATGTCTCCTATTTCTCTACTAGCCTATAGAGTTTTTACTGAGAAATCTGATGTCAGTGTGATTAAGAATTTTGTATGTTGCTTATTTTCCTCTCACTGTATTTAGTATCTCTCGGAAAGCCTGACAAGCTACCGAGAGTATCCCGCTCGCATGGCAGAGCCTAGCAAGCTACCCGTGGTGTATTCGATATGCCAAAAATAGTAACCAGTCTCACAATGGAGATGTTACTGGTGCCTGCTCGAGCAAATCGATGAACAACAGGACAAGAGTGCTACAGTGCTACAGTATTTAATATATTTATTATTTATTTATTATTTTTGGTAATTTAGCACTTATGTATCTTAGTTTATATCTTTTTTTACATTTAGAAATTTGACCATTTTTATCAGCTTCCTAGATTTCTATGCTTATTTCTTTCCTGAGGTTTAGGCAAGTCTCAGTTATTTCTTTGACTAGGCTCCTTGTATTCTTTTCTCACTCTTCACCTTCTGGTATACCTATTATCCTTATGTCTCCTCTTCTAGTGAAGTTTGATAGTTCTCAAATGTAAAATTTCCCCTACACTTTATATAAACACAGTGGTTTATGAGGTTCTTCATGATGATTTGTTACAGGTATTCAATATTCAAACACCAATCCCACCATTGTCTCAATTTTCCTAATCACCTCTGCCCTCATAGCACATCATCAATAATTTATTTTATATTGCTTGTTATCAATAACTTGCTAACAGAATGATCAAAAAATATTTCCTTAGAAGAAAATTAATGTGAATTGTATCTCACCATGGAGATGTTAAGAGATTACTAAGATGTTACAGGTTAAGACTTCTGTGTTTTTGTTTTGTTAACTGAGATTGGATGCCTTTTGTGTTACATTCCATCCAATCTTGTGTGCTACTACTAGTTTATCAGTGTTGTAGAATTTGAGATGTCATAGCTGCACAATTCTGGGAGTCCAGAATTCTTAATGGAATTGTACAGCTAGAGTTTAATTTTTAACTGGTGGCAGTTTTTCGGTGAGTATGTGTCTACTGGGGCTTCCAGAAGTATAGGGAAGTGGGGGGAAGCAGCCTACCCTGACTCTGAAAGCCTGATGATTTTAGTCACAAAATCCACATACCTAAATTTTTCAGCAGATTAATTTCTGGGAAAGGCTCGGTTCTGGAACAGTGGAGTCTGGCAGGGACATGGCAGAGATTTTGGAATGTGGGAGCAAGCAGCTGCCAGAGCTCCGTTTGGGTGGGCCAGCCCAGAGCCCTCCCCCTTCCTGTGCATATCTGGTATCTCAGCCATATGCGAGTGTCTCAGCCATGCACAAGTGTGACTTGTTGTTATATTTCAAGATTTATTTATGAGTTTCTGGAGTATGGGTGAGAGATGAGCTTACATGACGCTGAAGGTAGCTCTTAGATGAGATTTTCATTACATAAATAATAGCATTAAATATGCTTTAGAGAATCCAGAATTGCCAGAGGATAAATGGTTTATAATTAATTAATCAATTATTTTATTGAATCACTGTGAAATAGACAGCTACAACCTCTTTTCATGACTGGGTTTCAGTCATACAATGTTCTAACACTCATTCCTTTACCAGTGTACATTTTCCACCACCAATGTCCCCAGTTTCCCTCCTGCCAACACCCCCTCTCCTCCACAGCCTGCCTCTTTGGCAGGCAGTTGTTATCTCTCCCTCTCTCTCTGTCTCTCTGTCTCTCTCTCTAACTCCCTCTCCTCTCTCTCTCTTCTCTCTCTCTCTCTTGCTCCCTCTCTCCTCCCCTTCTCCCTCCCCCTCCACTTCTGGGCATTATGGTTTGCAATACAGGTACTGACAGGTTATTATGTATATCCCTTTACCTACTTTCAGCATTCAGTTTTTGTTCACAGGGTTTATTTCCAACTATCATTGTCATAGTGGTTCCTTCACTATCCTAACTGCACTCATACCCCTCTACTCCCCATCCCTCTAAGCCTCTGACTTGTGGAAAGCTTCAAACAGTGGACCAGTCATTCTGGCCCTTGTTTCTACTGTCTTTGGGTATTTGTCTCATACTATTTTTTATAATATCCCACAAATGAGTGCAATAATTTTGTGTCTGTCCCTCTCTTGACTCATTTCACTCAGCATGATAGTCTCCATGTTCATCCATTTATAACTAAATTTTATGGCTTCATTTTTTCCTGATGACTGCATAGTATTCCACTGTGTACATGTACCACAGTTTCTTTATCCAGTTGTCTGTTTTTGAGCACTCAGGTTGTTTCCAGATTCTGGATAAGGTAAATAGTGCTGCAATGAACATAGAAGTGCAGATGGCATTTTTACTGTGTTTTATAACCCTCCCCCTCCACACACAGGGTATATTCCCAGAAATGATATTGCTTGGTCATCTGGAAGCTAAATTTCTAGTTTTTTGAGGAATTCTCATACTGTTTTACAAAGTGATTGGACCAGTTGGCATTCCCACCAACAATGAATGAAAGTTCTTTTCTGCACACATTTTTGCTAGCACTGGTTGTTCTTGTTCTTTTGCATATGTACCAGTCACTGTGATGTGAGATGATATCTCATTGTTATTTTGATTTGCATCTCCTTGATGATTAGTGATGATGGAGCATCTTTTTTCATGTGCCTTTTGTATTTCTTCTTTGAAGAAGTTTCTGTTTATTTATTCTTCCCATTTTGTTGATGGGATTGGATGTTTTGGAAAATTGGTTTTATGTACAAAAATGTCATTTGAAAATTAGGTACACACCATAGACGGTAATAAAAAGAATTTAAAAATTCTTTATTACTGATTTACTTTGCTTATTTATCAATTCTCAGTTTCTTAAGTCATTCTGTCAGAATTTTCAGAACCCAACAGTTTGCATAATCCAGGTGAATTGGGCACAGCCTTCTTCTGAGGGAGTCATGAAGGAGTCAGTGGTGGAAGTGAGAGAATTAAATCTATACATGCATATTACTGTGTATTTTGTGTTTAAGAATATGGAAACCCAGGGTCGGAGAGATAACACAGCACGTATGGTGCTTTCCTTGCGTGTGGTCAATGGGGGTTCAATCCTTCACATACATATGGTCCCCTAAGTCTGCTAGGAGTGCTTTTGAGTGTAGAGCCATGAGTACCTTTGTGTGTGGCCTTTAAACAAAGAAGCAAGAATATGGAAATCTGGTTCCATCTCTGCTCTACCCTGGTCTCCTGAACACTATAGTGTGTGCCTCCCACTCAAAGATTACGGAAGCCTTCATTTTTTTTTAAATGCTTATGGAATAATATACTAAAGTGGCTTTGAGTACAGCCTAATAGTGAACATTAATATGGTTTAAAAGTCTCTAGTGCCTTTGCAGACAGCTCAGTTGCAGTGCTGTAAGTGGTCTGTCTAATAACTTGACTGCGCTTGCCTTTGACTCTAGAGTGTGGTGTCCAATTTTGGGGTGCTTACTCAAAGGGTCTTACATGTTCTGAGCCTATTAATATCTCACTGTAGTCTTGTAAGAGAATACATCAGCTGCTATATTAGAACTGCATAATCAGCTTCTACTTAATCCTCTCATTTATTTCTTTTTTTTTTTTTTTTTTTTTTTTTTTGCTTTTTGGGTCACACCTGGCGATGCACAGGGGTTACTCCTGGCTCTGCACTCAGGAATTACCCCTGGCCATGCTCAGGGGACCATATGGGATGCTGGGATTTGAACCCGGGTCGGTTGCATGCAAGGCAAACGCCCTACCCGCTGTGCTATCTCTCCAGCCCCTCCTCTCATTTATTTCTATTACTTCTTCCTTCAGGACCAAAATGGGCAGTGGTAACCCTCATGGGGACACTCGTGCAAGAATGATCTAGAGGGTGGTAGTAGTCTTGGTATAATTGGGAGGTTCTATTTGTTGGTTTAAAGAAGATTGATTTGGGAAGGAGTTGAACCATTTTTTTTTCCCCTGAAAAAGTGGCAGTAAGCCAAATAAGTTTGGGAACTTCTGCTCTAGAAAATATACATTCATTCCTATGCCAGTGCTTATTTATCCTATGCTCATCATTCTGAAATGGATTTTAGTAAATTAGTCATGGAGTGTTTTATATGTAGATATATATATTTATATATATGCCTATATATAGTTATACGTTTTATATATATATATATATATATACTCTGCATGTGTACTCTGGGACTTTAAACTACTTTTATAAAATATTTTGGTTGTAAAAATCTGAATATTATTCAGAAAAAAGTAATCTTAAATGCCGTGCATATATAAATTTAGTTTTTATAAGCTGAATTGCATTATGAGGCCTATGGGCTATTGCTATGTCCGGGAAATTTATTGTAATTTTCTTTTTATAAACAAAATTGCAATTTCTGCTTTACTATCAATTTTTTAGAGAAAATATGGTTTAGATATGACCTGATGCTTACCTTTTAGTAACTTAGTAAAGTTCTATAAACATTTTGACAATTTTCATTAACTTTACATTTTGAAAAAATTTCAAATAGCTTTCTATCACACCCATGTGTATTGGATATGCCAAAAGCAGTAACAATAAGTCTCTCAATGAGAGATGTTACTGGTGCCCGCTCGAACAAATCGATGAGCAATGGGATGACAGTGACAGTGACAGCTTTCTATAACATGCAGTAGTAGATAGCAAATGAATTAAAAGTTTTCCTACAATAAATAGCAGTGCTAGCATCTTCTAATCAGGTGTACAAGGGCAGGTGTGAAATGACACCTTCACTTTTTCTTAGTCAAATCAATAAGAAAAATTAGTAACTGAAGATGCTGTTGTTTCTATTTGCAGTGGTTAAAAAAATAAGGCTTGATACTCAGAATTTGGTAGTAAATGTTTATTGTACACCACCATTGTTTTTGGAGGGTGGGGGTTAAACTCCCAGTGGTGCTCCAGTTTTACTTCTGTTTCTGTCCTCAGGTCTTACTCCTAACTGTGCTTGGGGGTGCAATATACAACGCCGAGGATCATACTCACTTGGCAAGCAAGGACCTTAATGCCTGCACTATCTCTTCAGCACCTAATACCACTTTATGCAATACTCATATTGCTATGAAGCATGGCAAATTTTCATACAAACACACTAAGACACATGTTCTCACCTGATTTTATAGATAAGAAAAAGGAAGCTCATGGAGGTTGAATAAATCACCCCCAACAGGCAGCTGCAAGGGCTGGAGGTGAAATTCAAAGCCATCTATGTGTGTGTGAGGTGAGCGATTATTGGTTTAGTTTCACTTAACAGAAATCTATAACACATTTTTTTATTTTAGTTCTTTGACCTCAGTTATGGATAGAAATTGGGTCAGCAAGAGGACTCAAGAAGTCTGGAGTACATCCTTTGTATGTGAAACCCTGAGTTTCATCCCTAGTACCACCCAGTTCCCATTAAGCATCACTAGTGGTCCCCCCAACCTCAAATGCCTGAGCAGCAGCATATCCTTTGTTAAAGAACTTAACCTTCTGGCATACACAGCATGGTTGGCCACATGTCAATAGCAGTGGCCTCTGGGCCAAGAACAACACCCCCTCTACCATCCCCCCCTCATGCAAAACAAAAACAACAACAGGAAACAGGAAATTAATGTGAAGTGGCAGGGAATGTGCACTCGTGAAGGGATGGGTGTTGGAAAATTGTATGACTAAAATTCAATTCTGAACAAATTTGTAACTATCTCACTATGATTTAATTTAAAAATATAATTTAAAAAAGAATTTGACCTAATAGAACTCATTTCTAATGTAACTACTGTCCTTTCTCCACCTAGTTCCCATCTTGTATTAGTTGCATGTTTTGAAGTAATGCATCACCACAATTATACAAAATGAAATGATCTTTTCCTTTATTGGTAAAATTTTATTGTAAACTTTCAGTAATACAATAATATAGATGATATGGTGTTGGTAATATGCATATGGAACATAAAGAAGTCCAGATATAGATTTTATCAAAATTAGATTTAGAGCTACTTTTAATCAAGCTACCAACATGTTCTATGGATAGATTCTACTCTTTAATAAGTATCTTCTAGAAAAATTAAATATCTATATGATGACAGTGAGTCCTGACTCCTCCCTTCCCTACCTTTCATTAGTTGCAAACATCAAGTGAATCAGAATCTGTCATGAGAAGCAGTAAAAGAAAATATATACAACATTAAATATATTATATTGGTCACAAAGTTATAATCATAAAAATCTTAAAGAATCAATAGATCCCCCTGACCCACCCACACAAAGTAAACTCTTAAACTTCTTAATTCAATTACTATTTTGGTGGATGGATGAAGAAGTTATGGTAGATATACACATGGGAATATTACAAAGCCAAAAGAAAACATGAGATTATACAGTTTGCTGCAACTTGGATGGAACAGGATAGCATCATGTTAAGCAAAATTAGTCAGAGGAAGAAGGACTAATACTGGGTGATCTCACTCATATGTGGTATAGGGAATAGAAAGTGGTATAAGGAATACACCTTAGGGTATATAAAGATATAACCTAAGCTCTTTTTTATTGCTTAAAAATAATCTTTATTTTACTTTTCTTCCTTTATTTAAAACCGTGGTTTACAAAGTTTTTCATAGTATAGTTGTTACAAGCATTTAATTTTCGAGCACCAATGTCCCCACCAGTGTAACCTGCCCTCCATTTGTCACCAGTTTCCCACCCTGCCACGCCTGCTCCTTTAACACAAAATAATTTATAATTTATTTTGTATTGCTTATTATAACAAAATGATTAGTGGAATTATCAAAAATTACTCCAGTAAAATAAAATTTGTGAAAGTTGTTTGATCTCACTCTGGGGTCATTAGAGTCAATAACTGAGGGGTTACTGAGCTGTTTGTTGTGAGTTGAGCTTCTGCATTACTGACCTTGTTTACTAAGAGCTTGGTTGGCTTTTTTGCTATTTTCCCCATCTAATTTAGTATGCTCATACTGGGCTTTCAAGTCATTTTTGTGGAATTTGGGGGTGTCACTCCAAGAATTCCAGAATCTGTAGAATTTACCTGATGAGTTTCAGCAATAAGCTTGACTTGTGTTTCTTCTGAGATTAGTGGTGAAGTTGAGATTTGAGGTGAAGCCGTGGAGCTGCACCCTTGCTTACTTGGTGGCGGCTGCCGGATGTGAATGTGGCTTCTGGGGTATCAAGCAGAATGGGGGAACCGTGGAGAGGCTGCTGGCCTCCATTCTGAGTAGACCCAGAGTTGTCATACTGTTTTGTTTGTTTGTTTGTTTTGGGTCACAACAGGTGAGGTCCTCTCGGCGAGGCTCAGGGTTTACTCCAGGCTCTGCACTCAGAAATCACTTCTGATGGTGCCCTGGTGGGAGAGTGCAGAGGTTGCGGGAGGTGGAGGGGCAGGGAACCACATAGGATGCTAGAAATCGAACACAGGTCAGCTGAGAGCAAGGCAAGTGTGTTATTGTTCAGGCCTGTACTCTTGATGGAGGAGTTTGTATTCCTGTGTGCACTCAGTATTAATAAGCGATAAAGAACATTTTTTCCATATGCCTGTTGATCGAGCATTAGTCTTCTTTAGAGAACTTCCTATTCATTGTAACTCCCCATTTTGGATGGGTATTCTGAAGTTTTTAATTATTGTACTTTTTGTAAGTACTTTACATATTCTGGATATCAACCCTTTGTTGTGTTGAATGCAAATATTTTCTCTCATCCAGTTAGCTGTCGTGTAGTTTCAGCCCCTGTGTCTTTTGCCATGCAGAAATGTTTAATTTTGATGCAGTGCCACTTGCTTATTTTTGATACTCTTGCCTTTGCCAGTGGAGTTGTATCTTCGAAGACACTTTTGAAGCCCAGGTATTGAGGTATTATGCCTATATTCATATACTTTATAGATTCTGGTCTGATCTTAAGGTCTTTGATTCACTTTGAACTGACTTTTATATAAGGTGTGGATACAACTTTATATTTTATATATGGTAATCTAGTTTTGCCAGTACTATTTGTTTTATAGACTGTCTTTACTCCAGTCCGTGCTCTCAGCTCCTTTGTTAAAAATTATCTGACCATCTGTCTGGGCGTTTGTCCTTGGATATTCTATTCTAACCCATTGATCAGTATTTCAATACCACACTGTTTTGATCATTATGTAAACCCTTATTTTTTAAATGTTTATGACATGAATATGAAAAGATAATATCAAGAGTGGGAAAAAATATTTGCCAAAGCTCATCTGCTAAGTATCTGTTTTGAGAATACCTGAAAGAGCACTCACTCTTTATTATAAGAAGTCAGATACTGCCATTGAAAATAAGCAAAATACCCAAATGTCAAAGAAGACATCCAGAAGGAGACTAAGCTCATGGAGGGGAAAAAGATGTCTTATATTTTCAGTTATTAAGGAAATGCACATTCAACCACAATGCTGTACCAATATGCACAATAAAATGAAAAAAATTAAAACAACTGACAGTAGTAAATGTTGGCCAGCATGTGGAGCTATGAAAACTCTCATTAGCTGCTGGAATGAATGGAAAATAGTAGAATTACTTTGGAAATTATTTTGTCATTTTGCTATGAAGTTTATTGTGCTTATTATTCCAACTAGCAATTCTGCTTCTCTGTGTTTACTCAAGAAGCAAAAGCAAATGTCCACATGAGGGTACTCATATGTTGACAGCAATTTGAATCGCAATATACCCCACACTGGAGAACAAAGAAACTGTGGCACATTTGTGCAAAAGAATACTATTCAGTGAAAGGGGCACATTCCGTAAAATGGTTCAAGGCTGGAGCCAAAACACACAAACAAACTCCAATTATTAAATTCTAATTTGTTGTACAAGACTCTGGAAAAGATAAACAAAAAGCCAATCAAAGGCAACAGACTGTCCGTCCTTATCATACAGTCTCTCACCTCAGTCAGCCTAGAGCGTTCTCCCGACTGCCTTGTGCTCCCGGGAAAAACAGGAGGATGTGTTCACCATGCTCTCCCCTTCAGATGGTGTTCCAGAATGTTAGAGTGAACCTTTACCTTTTTTCAGCCAGAACATGCATTCCTAGAGATGCAGTCTCAGATCTTCATTGGTTACATTTTGTGTTCTTTTGAAGGATGAAAAATAACAATGCAAAATAATAAAACTCAGAAAAAGATGTCTAAGGAGAGTAATTCCTACCCCTAAACCCTGGAGGGTCACTTCAGATCGCTGTGGGATGCAATTTCATCATGATCTTTTCTAAAGAATTAGAGACGTTGCCTAAAAGTATGCTATTGCACTATTGAGAATATTCTTGCCCCTCGGATTTTCAGGAATTTCCTTGAAACTTCAATCCCCAGCTGTGGAGGGTCTGAGGCTCTCATTCAAGTTTCTGCTAGAATTGGTGTCAACAGGAAGGAGCATGGGCCCTCATTCCCAGCTTCATCCTGCCATCCTGCACATCTTCACGTCAAAGTGCATGTTAGCATTCAGTTGCTGCCCTGCTTTCCAAAGAGTATGTTCTCACTGCTCATCTCAAGAATTCTAGGAAACCTGACGGAGACTTGGGGAATTGAGGAACAGAGATGCATTCAAGACCCCACGCCTACTGGTACCTCATTGTCTAGAGAGCTTTCTCTCCCCTATCATCTACAGCTCACCCACTCTCTTTTCTCTCAGGATTGTTTCCAGATGTTCTGAATTCTTCACCCTCTATTATGCACAACTGTTCAGATCTCCTGTTCTCTTACCAGGAAATTTTCTGCATCAAACCCCTCCAATGCATGGAAAACAAAGGATCTTCATATCAATTTGAATTTTCTTTTTCTCTTGTGCTGTTTTTGTTGGTTTTGCTACTGATCCATAGGAGTGAAATAGGAGTTATTTTATGTGGTGTATATTGATCTATTTTTTACAAATTAAAGGACCTACCAGAAAATAGAGAATATGACTTCTTGTATCCTGGCTTGTTGGTGATCATTATACACTTTGACTATTAATATGTATTAATTATGTACGTTATCATATCTTCAAGTCTATAAACTGTAGATCATCTCATTCCTTTAACAATATTTTAACAGATGTGTGATATTTTAAAATGAGAGAGCATAATAATTTGCTTTTATATGCAATTACATGTATATATTAGTTATATGCTAAATAATACAAATGTAATATAAAGTAATATACTGCTGTATTTAGGAGCAAACAGTTCTGCCATCTGTTAACCTTGTTACGTTGATTAGTATATTTGATCTGTCTGAAACTCCCTTTCTTTATTTGAAAAATGAGAAAAAACATTTCCTACTTCATATGGTTGTAGTTGAAGTTAGAAAAATAATATAAGAAAATTACATCAGAGTAGGATTTTGCAACCTCAGCACAAATGACATTTTGTGCAGGATAACCATTTCTATAAGAACAATTTTGTGCACCACGGGATTTTAGCAGCATCCTTGGTGTTTACCTATGTCCAGTGACAGCAGAAACTGTGTTCAGTCAATGTCAAATTCTGTTCTCCTTCCCTGGTACAGGGAGCGGGTAATGGCCACTGCTCCGGAAAAAGCTGGCACATGGTATCAGTCTGCTGCAGGACGCCGGATTTGTGCACCGTCAGAGATGCTCTCTGTGGATTTCAGCTTGAATAGCTCTTCCAGCAGTGATGCCAGGGATTCACCCTTAACAAAGATTCTTGGTGCTGGGAAGCAAGTTTAAAGGACTAATGTAAAGCATGTGCTAGGCTCCCGTGCGATCCCCAGCATTGCATGGTGCTCTGAGCAACCACTGAGCACAAAGCCTGGAGTAGCCCCCAACCATTGCTGCATATGAAGACCATCCCCCATGAGACAGATTTCCATATTACTAGATATTTAAAAACACCAACTCAAGTAACAGTAATTCTGTAGATAAAAAAACTATCAGTTATTTGGCTCTTTTGTCCCTGTGTAAGTATATTTGCAAGAGATTTCAGAAACTATCTTTTACTACAAAGGTGATAAGGGGTTGAATTGTAGAAATTTGATAGGTTATGCCAAAGCACTTTAGGAAAATGTTAAATCAACTTATACTTTTATCTACTGTACTTAAACACTGTACTGTGTTTTCTCCCTCTTAACCTTCATCAGAGTGAATATACTACTTTTTAAATGTAGCTTATGAAATTAAATGTCTCTTTACATAATTTGCTTTTCTGTGACTTGTATATGCTAATATTTTTGGTTTCCTTTTCAATTCAACATTTAGACATTAAAAACTACACCTAGATCTCCTGCTACAAGACTTCAAATATACAGAGAAGGTGCAGTTAAACCAGATATCATTGACTGTTTTTATGTAATCTACATTTTAAAAATTGGTACATGATGTTGAAACCTTCATGATACTCCTCCTACAACTGATTATTTTTTGAAGTCTCCATATGCAACCACTATTCTCAAATTTGTAGACAGCTTTCCATCTCTGTTTTAATATTTTTATTAAATAGTATGCATCTATAAATATATATAGCATTGTGTTTTAATTTTTTTGCATAAATGAAATTATTCTGTGCACATCCTTTTATAACACTCCTTTAAAAAATCTCTTATTTTGACATTTATCTAGGCTGACACAATTCCAAAATACTTTACAAACACTAATACTAAGTATTACAAATACTGACAAATACTTATAAATACTAAATATTATAAATACTTATAAATACTAACAACTACCAAGTAGTTGTTAGTAATAGCAGGTACTTACAAATATTAAGTATATACTAACAAGCAAATCTAGTCAAGATTAAAAGAATAATACATCATTACTAAAAAGTTTAAATTAAGATTACAAGTTTGGCTTAGCTTAAAAACTATTAGTATCATTCAGTACATGAAGCAAATGAAAATTTAAAATCCATATGCAGAATATTTGTACCATTTAAAAAAACACATTTAAAACAGTAACATAAACTTAAAATTTTCCTTATTTACAAAACATGATTAGGTATCTGACAATTATTCGAAGTGTATATGAGATGGGGGGGGGCGGTGTCCGTGAGTGAGCATATGTATCCATGTATCCTAGCTGTATTTTTTATTTTAGTAGTATGTTTTCTCCTTTTCTGCTCTTTCTCTCTCTCATATACCACATACTTCATCTTACTACATTACAACTTGAACAAGATAGCTTTTAATATTTCATAAATAAACTTTCAAACATTGTTACACATTGAGGTAATAAAAAGTAATACAAAAAGTAATCTTTTAGGTAATACACATATCTTCATTTCTTTTAATCCATAAAGTGTTTCAGTATTATTCTCAGATGGGTAGTTGAACATCATCAAAATACAGAGAAAAAAACTGAGTTGGTGTAAAAAAAAGATGGTATGATATTTTAAATATTCACTGCTTTTATTCTGGGATAAAAATATCAATTAAACAATAAAATTAAAGCAGCATTTTAAAATTCTACAAATCTACTTTAAAAGTTCACTCCTTTCTTATCCAGAGTGTTCATTTCCAACTATCTTTGTCATAGTGGCCCACTCTCTATCCCAACTGCCTTCTCCCCCAGCACTTGAGGAAACGATCACTCTGGATAGGAACTGCGTGCTGAAAATAAGTAAAGGGACAAACATGATAACCTCTCAGTATCTGTATTTCAAAACATAATTCCCAAAGGGAGAGAGGGAGGAAGATAGAGAAAGGGGTGGTGGTGGGAGGAAAACTAAGGACTCTGGTGGTGGGAAATGTACTGGTGAAGGGGTGGGTGTTGGGACGCTATTTGACTGAAACCCGACCGTGAACAGTTTTGTTACTCTGTATCACAGTGATTTAATTAAAAAAAAATTCACTCTGTAGAATTCAGAATGAATATTTCTATTTCAAGGTCATTTTGAGGTAAGTTCTAAATGAATAAAAGTGAGCTTTATCAAGTATGTGTATACATATATACATATATATGCTTTCTACTTAGCTTATAGCATTAGAATTGATCATCTCAGAATATAGTGTCTTGAGTCACTCATTTTATAAGCTACATTTTTTGAGGTTTAAAAATATGTGCACTCTTAATGTATTAATCTTTTTTACTCTGACTCTGCCAAGGGGTCACTCCAGTTGGGACTCAGGGGACCAGATGGGGTGCCTGGAACTGGGTCAGGCACGTGAAAAGCAAGTGTCTTAATCCCTGTATTATTTCTGATTCAAAAATATTATTTTTAGATGAACTTCTCCCAGTTTTAAATAATTAACTTTGTTAAAATAATTTCAGATTACCCATAAAGAGTGATCTGTGTCTTCACAAATTAAGAGTTTAATTCAGTGAAGTATGTGTCTTCAACCCTTTAAAACTGGCATTACTGTATCAGTGAACCTAGTCATTCCTTTATATTCTTGTGTAGTTGTTGAATTAGACTTGAAGGTACTTATACTCATATGGATTTGAAGTCTGCATGTTAGATAAGTGAAATAAATAAGTCGTAAATTTGCATGACCAAAAAGAATGAAGCAATGTAACTGTATTGTGTATGGTGGCATATTTTTCAGACTTCTGGTTTTACTTATTTTCTGTAAGAGATCTTATTGATAGTCATAGCAAAGGAAATATACTAGATTTTATGTTAAAAATCTTAATTATCAAGTGCCTTGTCAGATACTGTACAAGAATAATAATTTACTTTCTACAGAGATTTATAGTTGTATAAAGTGGTTTCACATGTATCATTGAATTTAATGGACAGGAAACTAAGATAGGAAAGGGTTGCTTTACTTTCAGTCAATGTTGCCTTTGTCCTGACTAAACTTTACATAGACACTCCCAATTTTATCTGCCAAGCATCAGTCCAGCTTCGAGGGCCAAAACATGAGCCAAATTTGGCATGAGTGTTCCTTTAAATTAATGAGTGCTGTTTAAGGAAATTAATCCAAAATATAGAATGCAGTTTATAATGTTGTAAAATCTCAGTAGTATGTGAAGATCTGGCTTTTTTAAAGTTATAATTGAGCTTACTTAGCTTTATTTCCTAGTTTTGGCTGACTACTCGACTTAGTAGATAATAATTCTGATGTCATCATTCATCAGGGCCAACATTTAACAAGTGCCCATTATAAAAATTGAAATGTTATTTATACATGCATATGAAAGAATCTCTGACTCTTCTGGAAGCTTATTATCAGGAAGAAAAGTGACTTTGGCACAAGAGAGAGGAACCCGTGCCCTGTGAAGGAAAGGGTTACTCAGAAATTCTGTTTTCTTCATCATTCTTTGTGTTTGAATCTCTCTGATTTGGAACATGTTAGTCCATAAGATCTTCTTGGTAACCACGGTGATCTCATCTCTGTAGCATGTGGTGGGATATTCAGTTAAGTCATTAGGAAGTTCATGTTGTTCAAAATCTACTGGTCCAGGATAGTTCCAGTGTCCACATAGAACTGCAGGGCACTTGACCTTTCCTTTCGCTAAGTCGGTGACCTCAGCTCTTCCATTTTATCCTTTATGAGTATCTAAGTGGGGCCAGTGACCTGGAATTTTTTGAGTGGACAATTTGGTTATTACTTCTGGGGGCAGCTTGGCTTTACATTTTTTAGTATGCATATTCTGAGGTATGCAAATGCTTTGAAATTTTCCAATTTTCAGAAAATTGGCATTCTTGTTGGAAATAGTCCATAGTGTTTGTTGATGGGAACTGTTTAGTAGATTGAATCCCTATGGTTCAACAGCTATTACAGACAGATCTTAGTCTTCCCACATTGATAGTGAGAAAAATAGGAACTCTAATAAAAATATTAGCGTGTTTTAGGTCCTATAGATGCCAGGTGATGGCTCAGACAAGGTCTGGTCTTTGGGGAGCAGAGTCTTCACATTTTCCTTTATGCTTGAGGTTTCTTATGATTAGGACAAATGATATAAAATTGTTTTATGTGAATATTTGACCCCCCAATAAAAATCCATTTAATTTCCTGCCACCTGTGGGCTGAGAAGAACAAAAATAATTTCATTTATGAGAATGTTAGTTCTATGTTCCTACTGTTAATTATATGTATGTATGTATACACACATATATGTAATTAAGTACCATGTTTAAGGGGAAAATTAGTCATTAATATCTGGAAATGAAGTGTCAGAGTGAAGAAGCTTCTGTTTTGCTGTATGGGATACTGCTGATTTGATGAGAGAGTGGGTTTGAATTAATTTTCCCTATTCCTTCCCTACTAGCTGTGTGACCTTAGAAATTAACTTCTCAGTGACTCTTAGATTCATCTTTTATTCATCTTAGTTGAAAGCTACTTTGAACATCATCATAATTTCTGATATATTTGCACATATATATGTTAAATAAAATGAAAATGAAAAATAGAGAATGATTTGGTGGATGTCAGATACTTGTCTAGACCAGTGTTTCTCAGCTGGAAGTCTCCTTGTTTGGCAGCCTAGTATATTCCAAGGTGGGGAACATATGAAAATCAGATAAACTGGGGGGCATGAGAAAGAATGAGAGGCCAACCAGTAGGACAGAAGATCCACAGGAAGGAACCAAGGTTGGAAGGGTACCACAGTTGGAAAAGGTTGAGAAAGACTAGTTTAAGCCTTTCTAAATGGTACATCTTAGCTATTTTTTAATTATACAAATTCAGATTCTTAAAGTAGGTTACCATATGTCACTTTGTGAAGTTTGTACATTAAGTCAGTCTGAGAGAAATGTCTAAAATCAACTTCCTCTTTCTTATGCTCTAGGAAATGTCCATTGGTTGATTAAGCAGTTGAATGAATATTTTTTTTTTAAATTTCTTGCCCTAAAATTCCTCCCAATAACCAGTGCTAAAATACTATCCAGAAACAGATCTCTAAAAGGACTCTTAACACTTCCTCTTTAAGTATAGATAAATGGTATAGTCACTTTCCTTCACCAAGGGATCAAAACTTCTATAAAATAATCACTGAGTTAATGTGTTGGTTTGCTTATTTTCCTATACCCTTCCACTTCTTTTGTGAACCTTCCAAGCATTTCAGGAGAGATATGTAGGAAACGGAAGTCAAAAGAGAAACTGAATTGGACTGCGCTAAGTACTTCACAGAGTAAGAATAAATTATGGAGTTGGGGATATGGCTCGAAGTAGAAGGGCACATATTTGGCATATGTGAAGCCCTAAATTTAGTCCTTGGCATTCTTTGTCCTTCTGAGCACTGCTGGATGGGGCCTTCATTGGACTGCTTGCATGAGCCCTCATGAAAGAGTAAATGAATTCATAGTACTGCATGAGAAGGAAATGGACTTAAATTCCAATGTCAATGCTACCAAATAAAATAAGAGTGAATAAAAATAATTTCAGATCTGCAGTGGAATAAATTTCTTATCAAATGGAATGGAAATCTTTAGTAGTAATGATATAAGAGAATTCCCAACCCTCCAAATGAATCTTTGGGTTTTGTGTTTTGTTTTTTGGGTTATACCCATGGAGCTCAGGGTTTATTCCTGGCTCTGTTCTCTGGGACCACTCCTGGCAGGAATTGTGGGACTATATATGGAGCTGGGATTGAATCTGGATCAGCTGCAAGCAAAGCAAGCCATTGTACTACCACTCTGGCCCCCGTAAATCCCTGTTTTCTTCCACAGATAGATTCATCCCAGGTCTCCGAAAAATTAAACACAGAACTCAAATTACTTATCTTTTAGAAACATCTATTTTGTACTACTTCATTCTCTTAGATTAGTCGAGATAGAGGTTTTTCAAGTTGTTGCTTTTTCAAATTAGGAGGAACAATTTGCACTGCTAATTTTCTCCTTACCCATTTCCTTATGCACACTGCCAAATATTTATTTTTGGTGAAACTGAGAGCCATTCAGATTGTACATTTTGAGAGTACCAAAATGCTCCCCAAAGTATCTTTACAATCATTTTATTACCAATACTATTTTGCAGTACCTGTTTCTCCAATCGTCTTTAAATCTGTAATAATCTCTAGTTTAAAATTTTATTTCATGTAAATTACTTCAAAATTTCATTCCACTATTTTTGTTTCCTTGATAATTGGTCTGAACGATCATCTTTTCATAGCAGGGCTTTTAGAGTTTAACCTATTTTAATTTTCTATAGTATAATTTGGAGATTCTTCTACTTAATTTTCATTCTAACTTAAAGTTATTTACCTTTAAGTAACTTTGTTATAGTTGCAGTTTTTTCTTCCAGCTGGGTAAAGTTTATTCTGGATATTTTGTCACAAAGCACTTATACATTTTAACGGTGTCAAGCATGTTAACAAAGTCTGTTATGATGGCAGAATATTGGAGCTTCTTTAAGATCTTTTTGCTAAACTATAATCATGTCTCTTCACTGTTCTTGTTTTTCCCATTCTTTCATACCATTGGCTTCAATAAAAAGCAAGTTGCAGGACTCTGCTTAGATTATGTTTATTATTAATTTATATTTTAAGGAACTCAACATGTATCTTCTAATCACATGCATCTTTTTATGTGTGAATTTGTATGAAGGTCTAGAAGAAATAAGATTAAATTTTAAAAGTGACTATTTTTAAAGAAAAGTGAAAGGTGTAGGACTGAGATTGGTAGTCAAGGAGATCTTTAAATTTACCAATAATTTGAATGGGAAGTGTCATATTGCTGTATACTTAAAGTTCGTTGCATGTATATTTGTAGCTAAAGATAACTATAAAATATATATCTTAAATATAAAATATGTGAAATTAAATATCATTTATAATTATTATGGTTTTATATAACCCATGTACCCATATAACCCATAAAATATATATATTTATATATAACTCATAAGATATATTATAAAAGTATAACAAAAAATTTTAGAAAAAGATGTTCATATTTTATACTGTATAACCTCTATTAAGAATTTGGTATCACTGTGTCACTGTCATCCCGTTGTTCATCGATTTGCTTGAGAGGGCACCAGTAATGTCTCCATTTGTCCCAGCCCTGAGATGATTTTAGCAGTCTCTCGTTTGGAAGAACGAGTAAGGAGAGGCTGCTAAAATCTCAGAAGAATTTGGTGTACTGTTTTGACTTACCATCCTGTTTTTCTTTGTATTGAGTTATTTTGAACATTAAAATTAAAGTATACTTAGAACTTACAGCATTTTAAAAGAAATGTAACATAGTAAATGCATTTTAAGTATTTTCACTTGACTTCAGTAACATCATCACAATGTAACATATGTTTTCTCTTAGTATACTATAATTTAGTTTATTAATCCCTAATGGCAAATATTGAGGTAGTTTCCATTTCATTCTCCGTGTAAAATATTTCTCATTCAACAATTCACTTTCATACTTTCAAAATCAAAGAAAGTTAAATTTAAGAAAGGCATTTCTAAGCTAGAGAACATTCAAGTCAAATGAAAACAATGATGAAGTAGATAGAGCCCTTTCATATCAAGAATGGTTGTTGTAACTGGACACCAGCATAGAGTCTGAGATTATCTTAGATTTGAAAAGTGGAAAGGTTCTTGGGTACAAAAATCAGGACTCAAGTTTCAAGGTAGTGCTGAAAAAGCAAATGAGACCTTTTATGTAAGTTTTTCTGAGAGTTACTGTTGTCCAGTAGAAGTCTGGATTACTTCAAATTGCTGTTAGTGATTTGGAATGCACAAACAGAATATTCAGTATTATCAAAGATACTAATGAATGATTTCTTCTTCGGGTGTAATTTGAAATGAACTGGCCTCAAATTTGTTGTTGGGATGTGGTTTACATATATATGTATATATAGGTATATATATATGTATATATATATATACCTTTATATATATATATACCTTTCAGATAGTGTGCTGCATAGACAGCATTCTTGATATGGTTTGGGATATCCAGAGTGGTTGGGTTTCCAGCATATCACAGATTATTTCAGCTATTAAAGCAGATTATCTCCTCAATTAATCTGTAACAAATCAGCCTGAGATTGCAGTAGTGTTTTTAATCTTTGTATTCACTGTTGGGATGGACATGTATGAAAGAGGATGGAGAGGAAGGGTGGGAAATGGGTGGGGTGGTGAGTAAACTGTGTTCTTTCAGTTCTCTCTAGTCAGACAATAGTTTGGGGGGATTTTGTAGTTAGGAAATTTGCCTTGTGAGAAAGAACTTTGTTGGTACAGGAGTTATTACTCCCTGAAGTAGGAAAACCACCGATGTAAAATTTTGTGTCTTACTTAATGCTATGCAAAATGGAGCTGAGGGAGAATATTTAAGTTGTTCAAGGGTCTTAATTGGAAAATGACAACATACAAATTTTTGATTGGTGGAAGGAGGAGTTAAAGTATTCATTAAATAAACTAAAAAAATATTTAAGACTTTCTCTTTTAATGTGGCTGTGATTCTACTAGCTGCCTCCAGCACGTTCAATGATCTACAGTCCGCACTGGGTAGCATTGTTGAATGAGCAAATTAATGTATTTATTTGACCTTTATTTGCATCTGGAAAAGAAGTTGCAACACATTTTCCATGTCTCCTGAGCACCATTGCAATGGACCTCGAGTAGTTTGCTCCAATCATCTTGTTTCCATGGTAAAATGAGTGTGCAGCTACTCTCCTGGGGTATGTAGGAGGCTGGCAGCATCTCTGTCAATTGTGAGGTCACCAGCAAGACCTGGCAATGAAAAGTCCTTCTCCACATCGCAGCTGTGCAGCTTTCTCAGTGGTCTCATTCAGTTATACTTAAAGTGCATAACTGGGCTGGAATTGCATGAGATAAGTGCTGGGAGCGTTCATCACCATGGTGAACAGTACTGAAACACCATGGGGTGACTAACCCTATAACCACTAGGTGAATAACAGAATAGGCACCAAAGTCATTAAGTGCTAGGGTGGGTGGCATGTTGGAAGCCACTTAAAAAAACATATAGGTCAAAGTTAAGAAAGTTAAAAATTTTAGGGCTGGTGATAACTCAATAGACTAAAGTACATGCCCTGGATCTGGGTTTGATCCCCTGCACTGCGTGGTCTACTGAATATTTCTCAGAGTGACTCCCCAAACACCACTGGGTATGGTACAAACTCACGTTCCCCCACCAAAGGAAAAGATGGATTGAATTCTCATGATTAAACAAAATAGAACATGCAATAGAAAATGAGAATGTAAACGTCTCTCATGTGCAGCAAAAGAAAGTCAGGTGGTCATGCCATAGGGGAATCCTGAGCTACATAAACCGGGGAGAGTCCTTTTGTTCTTTGGGGTTTTGATTTTTTGGAAGTGGGCTTTGGCAGGAGGTATTAGGGAATATCTGGTAGTGCTCAGGCCTTACACCTGGTTTTATGTTCAGGATTTACTTCTGGCATTTCCCCAGGAAATTATAGGTGGTGCTGGGGATTGAACCTGGGTTGGCCACATGCAAAGCAAGTGTCTATACTGATGTGCTGTGTTTCTGACCTCTATATTTGTGGTTGAATTTAAGAGTAGTGTGAGCATTTGTGTTTGATCATCTTGTGTAGGATTACAGATTAAGAAACCTGAGCAATATGGGCTAAGCAGAACAACTTCCTCAGAGTGAAAGAAAAGGAGAGTTTACTTTTTAACACCTTGGTGTCTGACATCATGCAATGCTTATATTTGAATGTGACTTAATTCGCAGTGCTGCCATGACTGTGTTAAAGCCAGTTCTAGAAAGAGTTCTAGAAAGAGTTCATTATGATATTGAAAATCAATTCTAAAATCTCTTTCCTTTTTTATTTTAGCCTCACTCATCCTTCTTCATTAGTCTTCCTTTCTCCTCTTTCCAGTGCTAGAGAATTTATGCTTTAGTCATAAGCCTTCTTCTGTCTTTCCACATTCTGTCTTGAGAAGACCTTTCCTTCTTATCAACTGAAAAATGATGTTTATGCAGGAGACTCTCAGATACAAATTTCTAGCTCAAAATTCTCCACTGAGATCTATACCAAACTTTCTTCTGACTTCTTTAGCAAGCTGTCACACAGTATAACAAATACAGTTCTATGAGAAAATGTTCTTTTTCACTCCTTAAATCCTTTTTTTTTTTAACAAAAAAAATCCTTAGTTTCTAACATTTACATCTCAATTACAAATCTCTATCTCCCCTTCTTGGGTACTTGGGCGAGACTTTTTGGAGTTCTCTCCAACACACTATATCTCTGCCCTTCTGAATTCTTCCTTTCGATTTTGAAACATCAACAAGTGTTGATGGCTACTCTCTGGTTGATCCTAAAATGGAAAACGGATCTCAAGTATATTTACTTTTCTCCACATCTGTAGTCTAGCCATCATGGCCTTACACTTGAACCATGACTTTAAAGGACTCCAAAGTTTTTATCTCCTCTACTCTTCTTCTTACCATAGAATCTGCTTTCAAAAAAAAATTAAAAACCCAGAATGATTTTCCTCTGAATATATATGTTATTATGCCATCCACTGGCAGATGTTTCCAGTTACACTTCAAATAAAATCTATCTCATTATGGTCTTCAAAGCTCTGTGTGAAGTGTGCTCTGCCTACCCCTCTGTTCTGTTTTATGCTGCTGCTCTTACTATCTATGACTTCTGCCACTGCCTTGGTCTGTAGGGTAGTTTCTCAATATGGGTCCTGACTCAAGGATAGATGTTTCTTGCTGGTTGAATTCCCCTTCTCACACCATTATTTGCTGTACAGTTGTTATAGCACTTGTCTTGCCTCTATCTTGCTAAGAAATGCATTTTTCTATTCCTTTTAATTTTAAAATGTTTTATGATGAGATCCATATGGAACAAAAATATATGTTGTCGTGATTAATGCTTTTTAATGTCTGCTCTTGGGGGTGGGGGTTAGGTTACACCCAACAGTCTCGGGTTATTCCTGGCTCTGTGCTTAAGAGTGACCCCTCTTGCGCAGGGGACTCTGTGCACTGGCAGAATTTGAATCAGGTTGAACCAGGGCTGGTGGCTTTGCAAGTCTACCTTATCACCTGTACCCTCTCTCCAACCTCAACCTGCTTACTTTTTAAATCTAATGTCAGGATGGCATTCCTTTAATGTCCCCAAGGGACTCAGCTTGGTCTGTGGCTTTACTTCACCTAGTTGCCATCCTTCCCCCACTTGCATTCCTTCTCACTTCTCATTCCTTAGTCTTGCTTTAAATACTTTCTCCTTAGAAAGTTGTCACTGGTTCACCTTCCTCTCCCAGTATCTTAACTTTTATTCTATTTCTTTCTGATCATTGTTTCTTTAATGAAAATTTTTGTATTTAATCACTTATTAGTTATCTCTGTCTGAGTGTCTGTTTTTTATCAGTATTTCCTTCTAATATGTAAATAGTCATTGGAGACAAATGTTAAATCTTTCCACTTCCATCAGTGTGTTTCCTTGCATGTTGTCAATATAATAGGGATTCAGCACAGACAGTCATAAACGTTTGTCATCAAATGGCACATTGGAACTTAGTAGCTTTTGAGTAGACTTGATAAATTTAGAAACAGACCTAAAACTGAATATACTTCCTATTTTCAACTTTAAAGGAGCACTGATTAAAAAAAATCCATTTTGATTTATCCTTAAAATTGCTGTAAGCAACAAGAGATTCTGATAAGTTGGATGAATGGGAAAGATTATATGAAAATTGATGGCTTTTTTTAAGGGGTGGGGCTGTGGGAGGGGCTAGACTTCAGGGGATGGGAGGAATGATAGCTTTTCTTGGGCTAAAGTTATAATGTAAAATAAGTAATGAGATGACCATTATAATGAGTCAATCATTTTATTTTATTTTTTTTGTTGTTGTTTTTTTTTTTTTTTTAAATTTATTTATTCTTAATTAGAGAATCACCGTGAGGGTACAGTTACAGATTTATACACTTTTGTGCTTATACTTCCCTCACACAAAGTTTGGAACCCATCCCTTCACCAGTGCCCATTCTCCACCACCCGTAAACCCAGTGTCCCTCCCACCCTCCCCAATCCCATCTCCCCCCCACCCCACCCTGCCACTGTGGCAAGGCATTCCCTTCTGTTTTCTCTCTCCAATTAGCTGTTGTGGCCTGCAATAAAGGTGTTGAGTGGCCGCTGTGCTCAGTCTCTAGCCCTCATTCAGCCCGCAACTCCCTTCCCCCACATGGCCTTCGTGAGTCAATCATTTTAGATAGCAGTATTAAATGGAACTCTCATTTTCCATTTTGTCAATTTTTATCATTCTTTTAATTTCTTCAGTACCCTAACTGTGCTTATTATTTATATTTGTGGTGCTCCATTATAATGGAATTCAAATGGAATATTTTAGGGCAATTGTACGTATTTTAGGAGTCTAGTACATGTTTCCTCAAAATAAATGATACTACAGTCCAGCGACTCTCACCCTTTTGTGCCCATCCCACTTGGTCCCCCATAACCTTTGCAATGTGGTTTGGGTCCAGGGCTTGTCTCATTGGATTTTTGTCTACTCTCCTTCTTGGTGTCTTTATGTAGTTCACGGTGTGATCCTCTAGTATTCTTTCTGTTTCTGACTTCAGTAACATGACCCTTTCCAGTTCTATCTAAACAAATGATTTCATCATATAGCTGA
Source organism: Sorex araneus (assembly GCF_027595985.1). NCBI lineage: Eukaryota > Metazoa > Chordata > Mammalia > Eulipotyphla > Soricidae > Sorex > Sorex araneus. Next base: position 30,609,658 of record NC_073307.1, on the reverse strand, counting down.
GTGGTAATCCACTGAGTATGTATGTGTGTATATGTGTTTGTATGTATGTGAATGTGTGTACACATCATATCACAGCTTTTTTTTTTTACCAGGTGTTGGCTATTGAGTGCATGGGTTGCTTTTAGATCTTGGCTATTGTAGACAGCTACAAGGAACACAGGTGTGCATGTTTTTGAAAGACAGTGCTTGTAGACCTTCATGATGTCAGAGCCTTTCAGTAACTTATTACTGCTTTTTTAGAAGTAAGAGATGTGAGCTCCTTCCAGTGCTCATTAAATAAATCTCTTACACTCTAATTCTCTAAGAGTCAGGCAATAGAGTAATTGTCCTCAGCTATAAGACATTGACTTTCCTTCTCCTATCAACAATGCTGTCATCTGACATTGTCTGTTACATGAACTCAGCTATAGTTTCACTTTTAATAGTCCAAGTCAGACTGCTCTTTAAATTGTTTCATAAGCTCCATCTCCACTATGTCATGGTTCCTTACCCAAATCCTGTAATCCTGCAAGACACTTTTATCCTGAAATCTTAATAATTTTCTCTGTCCACCATTATAACTTGGGGTATTTTGTTCCAGTATATGTTACATGTGATTTTTAAATGAGTTATTATTCAAGATTCCCAGATAATCATTTTGAGCCTGTCTACTAAAAGTTTACCTCAAATTCCAAGGTTCTGGAAAATGAAATTTCCAGAAAGGAGCATGGATGAAGAAGAGAAAGAAGCTGATAAAGGCTGGTAGGTATACTTGAGTTATTTGAGAAGAAGATGAGCAGTGGAAGTGAAGAAGTTAATCTGAAGGCATGGACTGTGAGAGAGCCATGTTGCTTTATAACATTTTATTGTTATGCTTACTTTAGAGCTTTAATGTTTTGGGTCTGATTTGATAGTTCATAATTAACTTGAACTTTAACAAATGAAACATTTCTATTAGGCTAACTGAAGCAACAATATATAAACATTTATGCAGTTTGGCTAAATTGAATTTCATGATGATAATTACATGATTGTAAATGCTATCTAATTGGATTACAAAGCAGCACTTGAGCAGAGCAGCTAACAGGGACTCATGTTTGTCCATGTGAAAGCTCAGATGAAGCAGCTTATTTTGTTAGTGGAAAAGTGGTCCTGTTGGGGGAACACAGCAAACCTCAAGATTTTCTATGATTGTGTTTTAATGCAAGTCAGTATTGAGGGAGATACAGCTGAAGGAACAGCCTGCACTATAGGACTGCCTCCTGGTCTCCGACCCAGAACCCTGAGGAGGGAACTCAGAGCACTTAGTGCTCATGTACCCCAGGACTGAATGCAGCTGTGCCTTGAGGTTGCACAGTGGACCCATATTGAACGAGTCACTGTTTATAATGATTTCAACATTTTTTTTCTTTGTAAAATTAGGATTCTCATTTAAAAAATATCAATAAATTCTAACGGCAAATAATTCTATGTCATAGGGGATTTCTAAATATGACAAAGAAAATTTATTTTAGACAATGTTTAGAATACTATTAGGGTACAAAGACATATACATTTTGGTCCTTTGGTCTCTCAGAACTCATGAAGTTCATATTAAAATGTTTGGGTTCTTATATTTATTATGACTTGCCTTGTGAATAAAAAGTATGGTGAATGTTAACAGTGATTTACTCTGTATTAGATCCTATGATAAGAGTTTTGCAGGTTCTTTTTAAAAATTGGTCGTAAAACTGGACCTTTAGTGATGAACTTTAGTCTTAATTTAAATGTGTTGAGGGGCTGGAGCAATAACACAGTGGGTAGGGCGTTTGCCTTGCACTCGGCCAACTTGGGTCCGATTCCCAGCATCCCATATTGTGCCCTGAGCACGCCAGGAGTAATTCCTGAATGCAGAGCCAGGAGTAACCCCCATGCATCGCCAGGTGTGACCCCCAAAAAAGAAAAAAAAATAAATATGTTGAATTTTAATCATGCCCACATGAAATTTATAAAGCTCGGATACATCTAAAACTTAGTAAGAATTAAAAAATTTGAAATGACTCTTTTAACAACCTTATGAAGTTATTGTCTAAGTAAAAGTGCGGAATTCTCATAGTGACATCACCATGGAGCAAATTGAATTTTAATCATGCTCACATGAAGTTTATAAAGCTTGGATAAATCTAAAAATTAGGAAGAATTAAAAACTTTGAAATGACTCTTTCAGCAACCTCATGAAGTTAAGTAAAAGTGCAGAATTCTCATAGTGACATCACCATGAGCAAATTATAATTCAACAACTCTTTACCTAAAATCTGTTCTTTGGGTCATTGCATTGTTTTTTTCATAATAATTTTATTTCACTTTTTTTTAACAAACACTTTATTGATTGAGGTTCTGTGATTTGCAATGCTATTAGTGATGGTTTCCCATGCACATAATTCTAATACCACACCCCTCCCCAGTGTACCCACTTCCGTCCCTCCTGGACCATAACCCCTTCTTCTCATAGTCCTCCCCCAACTCAGTTGTGTGGATCAGTTCTCTCGTTGTGAAGTTTTGGGTAGGGCCTTTAACTTTTATATAAGTGCATCCAGTTAAATGTTGTAGAGTTTATTGTTAGAAATCTAACCATCCATGTAACCTGTTGAATGAATGCAACATTACAATTATGATTTAGGGAAGCAGCATCATAATTATCTTAATTATCAGCCACACTATTTGTTCTATTAGATCCTTTAAAGATTGCCTAAAGCTCAGAATCACATTAAGACAAGCATTATGTAACCTGGTATTTTTCCATTCTTTATCAGTGCTATATAATTTAGACCTAGTCTTAGGCCAAATACAGGTATGCATTATCTTTTAAAATTACTGATTTTAAAATATTTGCTTAAAAAAACCTTTCTCATCAAATTAAACCCAGAGGAAATTTTTGGACTTCATATCATTTTAAATTTAAGCTTGAGTTTCATATTTGAAGTCATGAAAAAATTATGTGGAAAATAAAAGAAAAACTAGAAGCAATATTAACATATGCTAATATTATACTTGCCTGATATTATAAAATACCCATTAAAAGACATTTTTGCAATATACCCATCCCTAAGTTGTGTGTATGTGTGTGAGTATGTGTGTGTGTGTGTGTGTGTGTGTGTGTGTGTGTGTGTGTGTGAGTGTATATGTGTGTCTAAGAAAGGAAGGGAGTGTCTGGAAGAGAGAAAATTGAGAGGAGAAGCAGAAGTGCTAATTTTTTTTATTTTTTGCTTTTTGGGTTATACCCGGCAATGCACAGGGGTTACTCCTGGCTCATGTACTCAGGAAATACTCCTTGGCAGTGCTTGGGGGACCATATAGGATGCTGGGAATCGAACCCGGGTTGGCCGCATGCAAGGCAAACACCTTACCACTGTGCTATCACTCCAGCCCCAGTGGTAATAGTTTTAATAATGACCTAAGTAAATAAAATAAAAATCATGAGGAATTTTAGATGATGATGATGATGATGATAATGATGGTGATTTTGGACTGTGGGCCATATTATATATTGCCAAGAATCAAATCAGGGTCAGCCACATGCAAGGTATACAATCTTAATTTATGTGTTATCTCTATGGCCTTAGATTTATTTATTTATTTATTTATCTATCTATTTATTTATTTTTATTGAGTCGCCATGTGGAAAGTTACAAAGTTTTCAGGTTTAAGTCTCAGTTATAAAATGCTAGAACACCCATCCCTTCACCAGTGCACATATTCCACCACCAAGAATCACAGTATAGCTCCACCCCACCCTCACACACCCCTAGCCCCCCCTCACACCCCTAGCCCCCCACCCCGCCTGTGTAACTGATAAATTTCCCTTTACTTTCACTTTGATTGCATTCAATATTTCAACAAAACTCACTATTATTGTTTGGAGTTTCTCCCTTCTAAAGTCGGACCTGCTGAAAAGGAAGCATTTGATAATTTGTTTTCCATTGCTGAGAATGAAGAGATATGAGGTCGAGTGACCTCACTAGCGGCCTCACGGTTTTCGGTTTCTGTATTTTAGTATTTTAGTAACTAAGTCCAGAGAAATATCTGCCAGGAATTGTATCACTGCAAACTTGTACTTCTCAGTTATATTATATTCCACATATGAGTGCAATCTTTCTATGTCTGTCTCTTTCTTTCTGACTCATTTCATTCAACATGATACTTTCCATGTTGATCCATTTATATGCAAATTTCATGACTTCATATTTTCTGACAGCTACATAGTATTCCATTGTGTGTATAGATTTATTTTTAAGGCATCTTGTAATACCAGTTCTGTACAGAATAAAATGTGGAAGTGTGTAGCCATTGCCTGGGCTTTCTGTGTAGGGGATGCAAATCACTTTAATATGAAAACCTCTTTTATGCTAAGTAGAACTTATATGTGTAGATTCCTCCCTTCATATTCCATTTGGAAGAATTACTATATGTAATTATGTTATTCTTTTGTTAATTATATGTGGCTTATGTTAAAATGAATTATACATTTAATTCACATAGTAAATTTAAAACAGAATTAGGAACTTTGATGTTGGCATATTGGATATGCACAATGAAGGTTCTAGGATATAATTTCTTCAAAAATAATTGCTAAAGAGTTCAAGGAATAGCCAAACATATGTTATGTATAGGTCAGAGTAAAATAGTAAAAATTAGAAGGACCAACTTATATGTCTTTCCATGTGGAATATTTTCCCAGTTATAATGCAATTTTATACGCTTAAAGAGGAAGGAAATAATAGACTAGACTTAACTTCAATATATTAAAATAAATTCTATTTGTAAGTTCCCTTTTTGCCCTCCCTTTATCTTCCCATTTTACTTTCTCTGATATCAGGGGCTCACACACACTTGGTCAGGGGCTCACACACACTTAGTTGCAGTATGTTGGAGATCCCCTATTTTTGCTGTGGCAGTGCCACTGGGATCAGATTTGGCATGTGAGTGCTCTAGCAAGGAATTCGAGGGCCCATGCTTTCAAGGAGGCCTCTACCACTCACCTGGCCCTGGAACTATAAATTCTGTTTATTAGTCACCACCATGTTTTATAGCCTTTAGCCCTCTCTCCACAGTTGGTTGTGATATTGTACAAAATGAACCTGGTTTATGTAAGCAGTACTTATTTTCTTTTTTACTTATTCAAAAGGTTTTATAAATGTTCAGTGAAGGCTTTAAGATTTTATATTCATGCCACTGCAGTGTCATCATGCATTTGCTTTTGATAGGTGACATGAAAACTTTATTAAATAAGGATTGTTCAAAAGTTGGACTCTGGTGGAGGCAATTAAAAATGGCACTGCTTTTCTGTACATGCTGTTCGTGTAAGTGACCCTATGGGCCTCCCATAGGGAACCTTGAACATTCCAGAATTTTTACTGTGCATCTGTTGCTGGCATCTCGCCTCCCACCCACACAGGCTAAGACTGACTAAATGAAATTTATGCTCGTGCAATACAGTACATAAAGATGAGGTCATGAGAGGGGGGACAATCACCTTATTGCTCGGGTTGCTGCCATAGCTTCCCAAGGAAGTCAAGCATTTAAATGGTATTTTTGAGTATCTCTTCTTATGTTTTGTGTTCCAGATGGGGTTTATACAGCTCAATGAGGACTTCATCTTTATTGAACCTCTCAATGACACAGTGGCCATCACAGGTCACCCACACCGTGTCTATAGGCAGAAAAGGTCTGTGGAGGAGCAAAGCACAGGGAAGTCAGCTCATTACTGTGGGGTGATTCCAGGTAAGTCTCTCCTGATAGGGTAGGACTATTCAGTGTGAGAAGAATTCTTTTTAAAAATTCTGTCACTCTGGCCCAGAGAGAGTACAGCAGGCAAGACTCTTATCATACAAGTGGCCAACCCAGATTTTATCCCTGGCACCATAATATAGTTCCCCCCAAAATCTCACCAGAAATGATCCCTGAGCACAAAGCCAGGAATAAGCCTTGAGCACTACTGGGTGTGATGCCAAAACAAAACAACAGTTTTATAACTGTCTATTCATCTACTGTCTTTTATACTTTTTAAAAAATGTGCAATGTGTTTGGGCTGAAGGTATAGTATAGCAGGTAGAGTGCTTGCCTTGCATATACCTGACCTGGATTTGATCCCTGCCATCACAATGGTCTCTGAGCATACCAGGACTGATCCCTGAATGTAGAACCAGGAGTAAGCCCTGAGCATTGCCAGGTGTGGCAGAAAAACAAAAACCAAAAGCAAACAAAAACCAAAATCAAAGAAAAAAACAAAAAGAGTGAAATGTCTTGTGGCTAGTGACAAATTTTAGATTTCTCTTTTAGCTTTCTATGTAGCACTTATTTTAATACATTTTTTAAAAAGAACTCAAAAGGACTTCAGAGGTCAATATATAGCATGACCTATAGATTTCTTGGACTGTGAAGTGATCCTCATGGCATCCTGTTCATCTCACTTTAATAGAAATGCCATTCAGGCCATTCCAGAAATTGTGAAACTGAATACCGTGAGCTCATGGCCATATTTTAGTCTCACTCTGTGAAAATAGTATGTCTAGCTCTTTATTTTGATCAGAAGTGCTCTTGGCTTCTCTCTTCCTCTTCCTCTCCTCCTCCTCCTCTTCCTCTTCTTCCATTACCTTGAGGAAAAATTATTTTGGAAGCAAAATGAACAGAGGGATAGTAAGAAGAGTGTATATACACTTTTATTTTCAGTTTTATTCTTAGAATACTGTAAATCTGGAAGTTTCAGAGCTTCAGACACATTCCTAACATTGGTGGCCTTGGGTTTGTTAGTTCTTCACAAAAATCAAATGGGGAGATTGTTCGGTAGACGTCTTTACCTCCTCTGGCTGATTTAGAATGCTGTAGCACTGTCCTGTCCCGTTGTTCATCAATTTGCTCAAGTGGGCACCAGTTACATCTCCATTGTGAAACATGTTCTTACTGTTTTTGGCATATTGAATGTGCCACAGGTAGCTTGACAGGCTCTACTGTGCGGACAGGATACTCTCGGTAGCTTGCTGGGCTACCAGCAAGGGGGATGGAGGAATCGAACCCGGGTCAGCCGCGTACAAGGCAAATTCCCTACTGGTTGTGCTATTGTTCTAGTTCAGCAAGAATGCTAGGAAAAATAAATGAATGATTTCTGTTATCAAAGAGGATCTGAAAGTTAGAAAACAACATTCAGAAAACAATGCCGTTTCACTAGGAATCTACCTTAGCATTTAATCCACACATCTCAGTGATTCATAGTTGTAAGCAATATTGCTAGTTAGAAGATGAGGAAACATGCGAATACTGAAGTTATTGCTGTCAAGATATTGAAATGTGATTGCAGATAAAAAATTGGAAATTAGAAAAAAAAGTTTGGAGTTAGCATAGTTAGTGCCAAGATATCAATTGTAAGATTTTTATTTGTTTGCTTAAAAACTGTGGTATTTGAGGTTGGTTCAGGAATATAAATTGTGATAGTAAGTATCATTTTCAGAAACCATAGGATATTTATGCCACCAATTATCTGGAGCTTTAATTCAGAATTACAGTATGCTCTAACTCAATGTAGTTTCTTTTTTTCCTTTGTGATAGGCTGCATCATCGGTCTGTATGAGCACCAACTTCAGAAATCTTTAAGTGAGCCTATCTTTATGAACACAGTCAAGTTGATTTAAATAAGAACCATTCCTCTTTTATGTTCTCTATGGAAATAAAAGAGATTTAAAACACAGACAGCTAAATTAAACTCAGTATTGTGACCCAGGCAGATAATATAGGGGGTGATTAGAGCACTTGCCTTGAATGCTACTGACCCTAGTTTGATTCCTAGAACCAAATATAGACCCCTGAGCACTGCCGAAAGTGATCCTGAACACAGCCAGGAGTAGCCCCTTTGCACTGATGGCACCCAGACAAAAATAAACAAATAAATAAACCCAACGTATCATGAACACGTAAAAAAAGGGAAGGCTTGGGGTTAAGGATATAGTTCTAAGGACTGGAGCTTGTGCCTTGCATGTGTGAGGGCCCAGAATCTATTCTAGCCCTTTTGGGTCAAGCAGCATCACCTTGCTAGGTCCAAGCACTGACTTTCTGGTCCCATGACTGAATACTGCTGAATATTGATTGGCCCCATGCTAAATATTGCTCCCCATTAAACAAAGTGTGTTTGGGGGAGGCTTTTGAATTGTAAAACAGTAACAATAGCAGCAACAACTTGGGTTTAGTCCATTGAAGGAGATTGCCTAGTAGGAGTCATATGAAAATCTGCAACTTTTGAATCATACTAAGTTCCAGCTGTTCTAATTACTCATGTACATGGATGACACAAAGCAGACTTTGTGTACCATTAGGCATAAAGGAGGCATGCCTAGAAAAGCCATATTTTTAATAGGTTTGTAAAGCATGGTTCATATTTGCAAGCATTTTTCATAAGCTATCTAATTCTGATTTTTTTAAAAAGGCAAGACTGTTTTATATTAATGTTGACCTATTTGGATTCAGTGCTTGCATGCAAGGAGTGCTGAGCTGGATGATTTACTAGTTTACCTATTTTCAGATGCTTTGTAAAGGTCTAGATTTTAAAACGAGCCTTCGGTGCAATAAAATGGTCACTTAGTTATACTTATGTATAACTAGCTCTTCCTCCCTTCAGCCTCAGATATTAATATATTAAACATATGAGACAGATTTGGATAATGTTGCAGTATTTGCCTTTGTACAGTGAAATCCTGAGGTTTATTTGTTTTCAACTTAGTTGTTTTCCCTATATTCTTTCATCCATTTTTATGCCTTGGCTAAATTACCTTTACAAGTATTGATTTCAGACATTTTAAAACAGGGGCAGTGATACTTTAGGGTGACTTTATAATGTTCTTTTGGTCAATGATAAAACTGAGAAGAGGCAGCCACACAGGTTTAGAGTCAGAGATTCCCAAAGTTATTTGACCTACAGACATCATTTTCAGAGAAAAAAAAATCACTCAATGCACCCTGGAAATCTACCTTCTTTAAGCAAACTAAGCACCTACTAGTTGCATCTGATGCCGACTCTACCCCCTTTGAATTAGGTCGAGCACACCACATGGGGCAGGTAGTAATATCCACCTTTGCTTTGATTTAGGGGTTGGAGAGCTAGTACAGGGAGGAAGGCCCTTTCCTGCACACAGCTCACCCAGGTTACCAGCACCCCATATGGTTCTTCAAGTACCATCAGGAGTGAGTCCTGAGCACAGAGCCAGGACAAATCCTAGGGACTCCTGGGTGTTCCTCCCCCTCCCCGCAGTCCAACAGTGCGTACACACACACACACAAACACACACACACACACACACACACGACAAGGAAACACTGCCTTTGAGTCTAATTCAAAGTTCCAGGCAACTTCAGTCTCATTCTAGCTAGTTATTCTTGTTCAACTCTCTTCAACTTCTGAATGCCTTTATTTGTAACATGTAGATAAGTAGATAGCTCATGGGAATACGGAGTCAATTTATAGTTATTATCTCAAGAGACAAAACATGCGTTGTTTTAGATAAATTGACAAATGTCTGGTTTCACATAGTAGGATCAGATTGAGTACAGATTAAGTCAATAAGACCCCAAACTTGTGAGAATGTGTGGGATCAAGATTCAAAGTTGAAAACTCTTACAGCATAAGAGATAATATGCCAGGTAGGGTGTTTGCCTTGCATGTGACTAGCCCCGGTTCAATTCCTAGCACCTCCGTTGTGCTGAGCCCACCAGGAGTGATCCCTGAGTGTCACCAGGTGTGGTCCCAAAACAAAAACAGACAGATGAAAAAAATGAAGGCTCTCTCCCAGGCTCCAGGGAGAAGAAGGAGCAGTGCATGAGGTCATGGGCTTTGGGCTCTGTTCAAACACTTCTGCTACTGCACCCCAGCTTCAAGGTCTCAGAACCTTTGCGCTCTCTCTCTAGCTCTCTCTCTCTCTCTCTCTCTCTCTCTCTCTCTCTCTCTCTCTCTCTCTCTCTCTCTCTCTCTCACACACACACACACACACACACACACACACGACATCTACTTGTGTCATACAAAATGGCAAATGTGTTAGCTGAGCCCCAGGGCTATGGTTCAAATTAAATGAGATTATGTGTGACAGTGAAAAATCAAAATTCTTAGTTTATGTTAGAAGGGGAATAGTGTTTCAGGTAGAAAGAATGCCATGTACACAAATAAAAATGTTAGGTAAAGCAACGACTAGGGGAGCTGGAGCCATATAGCTGCAAACTGGACAGAACTTCAGCCTTGAGAAAGTACTCATGGTCTTGATCAGGGTTTCTCAGCCTCATTTTCCACTCCATTCCCTGAACTACTAACTACCCTAGTCTAATGCTTTGCTTCCCTCACTTAATATAATTTTTACCCATGGCCCACTTGGAATAACCTGAGGGCCCACAGGGGGTCCCGATTGAGGAGTGCCAATCTAGAGGATGAGGAGACTCTATCTGGAAGTGAAAAGGGACTTAGGCCAGAGAGATCATAGAGAGGTTAACATGCCTACTTGTATGAGGCCAACCCTGCTTCTGTACCCAGCACTAAATAGTCCCTGAGCATCTCCAGGTGTGGTGATCCCTGGCACCGCAGGGCCTGAGCAGCACAGAATCCTTGGGCCCTTGTATTGAACTGTGGGTCTAGTTGGCCCAGACTCACAGGGAGGAGCTTCCAGAAAAAGAAAAAATGAAAATCATGATCTTTGAAGAGTTTCAGTCGGCAAGTGACATTAAATCCTATCTATATGTCTACCTGTTGCCTGTCTAGCTCCTCCTTATCCTTTTATAGAAACCCAGGAGTATGTTCAGGCCAGGTTGTGCACAAGGAGACGTGTGGAAGTGAGGCAGACCAGTGAGGGCCTTGAGCAGCGCACAGACAGCATCTCGATTCTCAGAGCTAAATGAAGCGGGCCACCCCTGAAATAGCTTCCAGACACCACCGGGACCTGGTGTGCAGATGACTCCCCGTCAGTGGGGGCCATTCGGCAGAGCACACATGGAGCTCTAATGAGCAGCCCCACTCTAACATGTCCTCTCTCACCGCAAAATGTGTGGTTTCCACTAAGTTGTCTTTCACCAGGCATGTGGGCAGAAAATGGTCTCAAGATTTAGGAGATAGTGAGCTCAGCGGAGTTGATGTGGACAATGAAGACATCAAAGGCAAGGACTTAATCAAAAGATTACTCCAATATGTGTGGTTTTCACACACAATAGCTAACTTGTATGAAGGCGTCTACCAGAGAGTTGAGACTCTTAAGAAACCTAGAATGTTCTAAGTAGCCTATTTAAGTGTGACAGGCAAGCAAGACTGCAGCACTCCGACTGCTTGGGGCTGACACAGCTACCACAGGCTGAGGCAACACTTTCTATTTCTTCTGCACTTGATCTCTCTATCACAGATCTTGGTACCATTAAGCAGCCCCTCCTTTTCTCGCTATACCCTGGCCCTCTATTGTAGCTCCTCTTTGATTTTCCTTATACCTCTCTTTTCTTCCTGAGCAAGTCTTCTTCCATATGTATACTCCTAAATGCAGGCTTCCCCTCCCCCCATCTTCTTCCTTCCCTTTCTGCTTCTCACACCATGTGCTTTCTGGGGGTGATATAATCCAGATCCATGGGCTCAATTTCACTTACCCAGTGATTAGTTGCCAACTCTATCTCCATCCTAACCTTGCTGCTGACTGCCAGATGTTCAGGGACTTCTCAGATGTCTTTCTGGCAACGCTAACTTCATAAATCCGAAGCGGAACCCATCCTCTCTCCTCCCAAGCTTCTCTGCTGATCCCCCCCACTCTACCTCGTCACAAAATAGAAACGAAGCAACTGCCTTCCCTTCCCTGCTTCCTAAACCAAACCAGACAAACAGCAACAACAAAGGGTCATTCCTCTTCTTCCTCTAGGTTTGATTAATTTTGTTCCCGAAGATAATGGCATTCTTATGGACAGGGCCATATATTTATGTATATTTAATTTTCATGGTGAGTTAACAAATGTTGACCTTGCCAAGATGAGTCTTTCATGGTCTTGCAAGAATGACCTTAGTAATATTACTTAACTTATATGATATAGCAAAGACAAAAATAAACCCTACAAAATTAATTCCCAATTGTCCTTGATCTCAAGATATGAAAAAAACCAATGTCATAATTTGTCCTTCATGGAGGATTTTGATATTAAGTGGTGGTACTAAATCTAGATCCATAAAGTTTACATGTAGTGACAGTGGTTCTATTGTTGATGACTTTTGTTATTCCTGTCCCTTTTGCCTTTCCTTGTCTCGTGCCTGTTTTCATTAAATACGGAATCTTGCCATCTGTTTTATACACTTCGGTTAATTTAGCTAACTGATTCTACTTGATATCTAGGTAAGTTTTAGTATAGTTTTAATCTTTCACCACTGAAAAATAACAATTATGGAGGCAAACAATTAAGAAAAGTGAAATTTCCTGCAGTGATGGGGAATCTAGTCAATGTTACATCTCTGAGTTAATTCACTTGAGTTAAATCAGTGAGAGATGGAAAGGCACAGTTCAGGAATTCAGGAGGTAAATTCATCCCAGCACCATGAAAAGATGTTAGAGGACAAGAAAGGTGGAGTAGGAAATTACTAAAGTGTTACAGGATGGAATTGAATTGTCAAGCCAAAGTCAAAGAGCATCTGGTGCATCTGAAATAAGACTCTGAAGGAGGAATTGATCAGAATCCAAGCTGGGGGACCAAAACTTTGAGAGCTGGTATCTCCAAATGTAGAATTAAAATAGAGCCACCCAGAGAAGCTTGATTAATTGAACACAAATATTTATCTCCATGTACCTCCACTAAATGAATATGACTGCTAAAATAATAGTCTTAAGAAATATAAAAGATGCCAACTCACTGGTATAAAAGTTTTGTACCTTATTCCCAGTAGACTCACTATCCTGACTTCTAGCTATTAGTTTCTAACCTGTCTATAATGAAGTAATGCCTCCCACTATTCTTTTTGTAACTGATTTCTTTTGCTCAGTCTTACATCCATGAGGCTTGCTTGTATTTTTATACTTTGCAGTTACTTCATTTCTATCATTGTTGTCAGGATTCCATTGGAGAAATAGGTTAAATACTTTAATCCATTATTGATGGTTGCTAGAATTATTTGAATAGTGAAACCAAATTTTTTATGTGCGATTTTGTATGCATTTCTGAGGAATGTATACTTTAGATCTCTGGATATACAAATAATGGACTTCAGTGCCAAACATTTGAAAAAACTGTTGTGCTTTGTTTTTGTGGGGAGGGGGTTTTGGACTAGACCCAGCAGTGTTCAGGCTGCACTCAGAGATCATTCCTGGTGTGCTTGATAGAACCAGATGTGCTGCTGGGATTCAAACCCAAGAAGGCCACATGCAAGGCAAATGTCATGCCCACTGTACTATTACTCTGACCCTATGTTGTGTATTTTTTTTATCCTAATTTAAAATATTGATATGCATGTGTGATATTTAACAGTTATCTACAAATTCTTATCTATAATTTACATAATCTATACATATATCTTATCTATATTTTGTAAAATAATAATAGGGCTGGAGCGATAGCACAGCGATAGGGCACTTGCCTTGCACGGGGCCAACCCGGGTTCGATTCCTCTGCCCCTCTGCAGAGCCCGCAAGCTACCGAGAGTATCTCATCCTCATGGCAGAGCCTGGCAAGCTAACTGTGACGTATTTGATATGCCAAAAACAGTAACAACAAGTCTCACAATGGAGACGTTACTGGTGTCTGCTCGAGCAAATCGATGAGCAACAGGGTGGCAGTGACAGTGATTTTGTATAATCATCCCTTTTAGCTATACTAAGGATTTAAATTAATTTAATTTATTTTGTTTTTAATTTGCCTTTCCCTTAAATCAAATTAGTTTAAGCCATTTCTTATATGCTGTTTAGTCATGGGTAGATAGATAGATAGATAGATAGATAGATAGCCACTCCCAGAATTTTCAAATCTTAACCTGGCCAGGTGGTTTGGGATATACTCAAGGTTCTGGAGGAGGAATAGGGGACATATGGTGCTAGGGATAGAACTCAGAGTTTATACATGCAAGACATGTGCTGTACCATTTGAGCTATCTACCCTGTCTTTTGAACATCTATTTTTGTGATAAGTGACCTAGTCCTTTGCCAGGTTTTCATTTGGAGTATCTGCCATTGATTTAGAGCTTTGAAATATATTTATATATGTTGTTTTAAAAATATTTATTAAGGTAGTATTAGTTCATAAAATACAAGTCTTAGATGCCCAGTATTATAATTAGACATCTATACATTAACTTTGTGGTTTTTCTTACTGTGGAGAAATCCATTGATGTCGTCTCTCACTTGACGGAATGCTTTCATTCAGATTGCCACATTTTGATAAATAGAAATTTAATATTTTCTGTTAAAAATGTATAGTGATATTTTTTATGGTTACTTAATTTCATTCAGTGCTTTAAGAATCATTATTTCAAGGTCATAATTTCTATGTGATCTTGAGGGGAAAGCAAAAGTGCATCGTTAGTAACTATATGTGATGTTTTAGTTATTAAGAGCACTGAACTAAAGTTAGCATATGTAGGGCTGTCATTTCTTGGAGACATTTCTTGGAGATAAAACTTTTATATGTTTTCTCAAATAAGTGTGTCTTATTTCTGTGAATACATGTTCCAGAAATGTTATAATATGATCTTATTATAAACTATCAGTAAAGTAGATGTCACTTTTATTTATTTTACAGGTAACACTAAGCCTGAGTAGGTATTTATTCCCCAAATGGCAGAGCTAGTTTGTGTGATAGAAGTCTACTCTGTCTGATTCCAAAGTCATATCAAATACCAAAGTCCAAAATAAAATACCCTTTTCTTTAATTTTTTTTTCTTTTTGGGTCATACCCGGCAATGCTCAGGGGTTACTCCTAGTTTTGCACTCAGAAATCACTCCTGGTGGTGCTCAGGGGACCATGTGTGATGCTGGGAATCGAACTTGAGTCAGCCGCATGCAAGGCAAATGCTCTACCCGCTGTGGGTCAGAGCCAATAGTGCTGAGAGGACAGTCCCAGCTCCGTACCAGGGAGTTCCTCCCTGCAGTTACTTGATGAGAGGTAGGCCGAGCTCATGCTATGCTGGGGATTGAGCCCAGGGCTCCCACATGAAAAGCCTGTGCTCCAGCCCTCTCAGCCTTTCCCAAGCCCCTGAAATGCACTTTGGATTCTAGATGTGGAGGAAATTCACTGGTTTTGTTCACCATTCTGTCAGCAGCACGTGTTGATACTTCATAAACAGTCTTTTGATTGTTGAAGAAATTAAAATTTTCTTTTCTTTTGCAAAGCTGATGGTACATTTGAAAATTCATTTCCTTGAGTCAGAAAGAGAGAGACAGACATAGAAAGATTGCACTCATCTATGGTATATAGAATAACAGAGTGGGAGACTAACACCCAAGAACTGTAGAAATAAGTACCAGGAGGTTGACTCCATGGCTTCGAGGCTGGCCTCACGTTCCGGGGAAAGGTCAACTCAGAGAAGCGATCACCAACTACATTGTAGTCGAAGGCCATGTGGGGGAAGGGAGTTGCGGGCTGAATGAGGGCTAGAGACTGAGCACAGCGGCCACTCAACACCTTTATTGCAAACCACAACAGCTAATTAGAGAGAGAAAACAGAAGGGAATGCCTTGCCACAGTGGCAGGGTGGGGTGGGGGGGAGATGGGATTGGGGAGGGTGGGAGGGACGCCGGGTTTACGGGTGGTGGAGAATGGGCACTGGTGAAGGGATGGGTTCCCGAACTTTGTATGAGGGAAGTATAAGCACAAAAGTGTATAAATCTGTAACTGTACCCTCACGGTGATTCTCTAATTAAAAATAAATAAATTAAAAAAAAAAAAAAGAAAATTCATTTCTTGGTTGCAGATAAAGGAAGACCTCGATTGAAAAAAATGACCGAAAGTGGAAGAGGGAAACGATACTCCTACAAATTGCCTCAGGAATACAACATAGAAACAGTAGTAGTTGCGGACCCCGCGATGGTCTCCTACCATGGAGCAGATGCTGCCCGGAGATTCATTCTGACCATCTTAAACATGGTAGGCAAAGTTTAGACTGTGCAGGGAATTCCTCCAAGGAACATTCTAAGGAAGAAATAGGTGAATATAATGAGGTCGTTGCTCTTTTTTTTTCTTTTATTGACGTCAGTAAAATTAAATTCTTTGAGTAAACAAACTAATCTATCTGATGAAGAGATATTGAACAAAGTCACCGTCCCTGTCATCCAGCTCATTGATTTGTTTGAGCGGGCACCAGCAACGTCTCTCATTGTGAGACATATTGTTACTGTTTTTGGCATATCCAATACGCCAGAGGTAGCTTGCCAGGCTCTGCCGTGCAGGCGTGATACTCTCGGTAACTTGCAGGGCTCTCCAAGAGGGGCAGAGGAATTGAACACGGGTCAGCCGCGTGAAAGAAAGGCGAATGCCCTACGCTGTGCTATCGCTCCAGCCCATTGAACAAAGTATATGCCTTAAAAGAAAAATCCAAATTATAAATATTGATGTAGCAAAAATATTAGTTTTATGTCTTTGTGCATTTTTAATTCACTTAGAAAAGTTAATTTGTTGAAATTAGCAGAAATGTACTATGTGTATGTGTATCAGCAGAAATAAAAATTTAGCAGAAATATTATAATGTGTTTGCTTTGCCCCACAAAAAATAATATAGATGATGATTTAGAACAAAAATGAAGGCTAGTAATCTACTGAACTCTTGTAAAGATATATAAAACTGGCTGAGAGATACATTAGTTAATGAATAAAATCTGATAGTTAATAATTAATCGTTTTAAGCAGCTGAGTGGCATTTTGCTAACTTTGTTGACAGTTTCTTAAAGAGTGTAGTTTGTGCCTAGTTTAACTATAAATATGCACAGTTTATACCTAGCGTCTTAAAGATTATTACAATGAATTCTTAGAATTACTTACATAACACTACTGAGTAAACCTTTTTCATGGTAGAATTAGAAGAATATAACAAAGGATGGTTCTTGAGGTACAATAAATAGAATTAGGAGACTATATATATATATATACATATAAACATATCTCCATATATATATCTCCATATACATGTATATCTATATACACATGTACATAGAAACATGTAAATTAAATGTATACATATGCTTTATGTACATATATGCATACATTTATAATTCAAATTACCATATAGGCAAGGTGAGAAGTACTGATTTAAGAAAATAGTATATTTTTATAAAATTCCTTTAAAAATTTTTTTCTTGCTATCACTTTGTGGCAGGATTCCCCTACCTTGGAGTTATTTCTGTGTATATCTAGCTACCTTCTGAACATTCCACAAGTATTCTGTTTGGGGGTGGATCAACATAACCTACCAACTTGGTTCTATTCAATTGGCAAGACTTCTGAAAGCACATGTTTCACATGCCAATTTCCTTTTTTCTATCATAAGTCAAATACTAAATTTTATAAATCACGCTACCACATTAAAAAAATTGCATACCCCACTGCTTTCCCACATAGCTACCCACTTCCCATTTGGGGAAAACCAGACCTAATGAAGTTCTACAACGACTCAGTGGCCATGACCCCTGTGAGCAACTCGTCTTCTAGGACAGCTCTGAAACCCCTGTTCTTCTCGAAGCAATATTGGGAGAAAAAGCATTATGTAAAGGAATGAACTGAGATCATATAAGTAGTTTGAGTGTTTAGAACTGTTTCCCATGCATAAGGAAGTCCCTGCATTGAGTGTTCCTAAGAGAAATTAGAGGATGCAGTTACTAAGATGCTTCTTTGCTTTATCATGAAAAATTGCATGTTCCACAGCACCCCATGGGAGAGCCCAGAAGCTGGAAACTACAGTGAGTTCCTCAGAACACTAGGTCTAAAATTCTAGGTATGTTAAAGAATGAACTGATTCATTACTGTTTATTAAGCTAATATTTAAATAACTAAAAACATTTTTACCTATCAGAGTTTTCTCAACTCTTTGAGATTTCTTAACATGTCTTGGTTTGAAGGAAATTTCAGCTGTTTTTCAGTTTTATTTTAGGCTTTTTATTTTCATTTGATTTTAGGTTTTTAACCTTTTTCAACACAAGAGTCTGGGTGTCCAGGTCAATCTCCGTGTGATAAAGCTTATTCTGCTTCATGAAACACCAGTAAGAAAGTCTTAATTTTTATTCAATGAAGTGGGTGAGAAGTTTGTGTTTTACTTTGATGTTATATATTATTAGATTTTATTGACCCCTTTGTTTTGTTTTGTTTTCAGTTTTGGTTTCTGAGTACAGAATGCTCAGAGCTTATTCTTAGCTCTGTGCTTAGGATCTCAGGGAAGCATATGTGGTGCTGGGGGTTAAACCTGGCAAGTGCTCTGCTTGCTGTACTGTCCCTCCAACTACAGATTATATTGTCTTAAAATCCAGAATTATCCGCTGAGTCACCTAAAGAATATATACTTCACTGACGTTTAGTTTTAGTGACTATTTCAGGTTTATTCCCCCCAAAATGCAGTAATCTTAGTCTTCCTAGATCTTGAAAATAGACTTAACATCCAGAAATGTAATTTTAAAAAGATGTTTTTAATGAGAGGAAACTTTCGTTTATCTATAAATCATTTTAGGTTAAATATATATTAAATTAGATTAAATTATGTAGAATGTACATAATTGTACAATGCTTTTTACCTGGTATGTCAGAAAACTTCTGTTGTAACATTGAATACTGATTTATTTGGTCTAAAAATTTTACATTTTTCATGGTCTATTTGTTGTCGCCTTTTTCAGAATATCATTAAATACAATTTTTAAATTATTGTAATCTTCACAATGCTTCAGGATTTTTACCTCAAACTAAATTTATCCTGAATGTCTTTCAGTTTCTATATCATAGAACTGCCTGCTTTAGTTATTCAAAACATCCCTCTAGATATAGAGAGAGGTGGGTCTGTGTGAAAGAGAGATAGATGAGTGATAGGTGATGAGAGAGGGAGAGAGGGAGAGCAGGAGGAAGAGAGAAACCTGAAATGGTTTACCCTGAAGTCAAAAATCTCTTGTTCTGTAGGCAGATCTCTACATAGGACATCATGGAGAGAAAATGCTAGAGAGTTTTTGTAAGTGGCAACATGAAGAATTTGGCAAGAAGAATGATATCCATTTAGAGATGTCCACCAACTGGGGAGAAGATCTAACTTCTGTGGATGCAGCTATACTGATAACAAGGTGAATCTTCCAAAGCCAACTACAGAGCTTTTCTAATCTAATGATCATGCTGTTAATCTTATCAATCTCTTTAGAGAGTTTTTATTCAGATTGTGTATGCCAAAGCTGTTTTGGCATGGTAATATTATGAATCTTGCTTATTAACTCAGAAGAAATGATTTCTGAATAGTCATGTAGTAGGTGGCATCTTAAACACTAGGTTAAACATTAGTTTTAAAAACGTTTTCTCTCAATTTTGGAAGCTGACAATTAGCCATTTATGATGATAGTTGGAATATGTGATGAATTTTGTTAGAACTTTGGATTTATGCACCCACACTACTTTAGTCATCAGCATGTAAAGTAGGCCAATAAGTTTAATTCAGCAATTGAAAAACTTTGGTTCCATCTGAGAAGTTTTATGAACTGCTTTGTGAATGTCTCTACTACTCATAAGCATTTGCAATGCAGCAATAAATATAACTAAAAGAATGTGAAATCACGAGCAACAATATGCTCTGTATCAATGTCTCTCTACCTTTTCCTTACCATGGTTCCCTTTTGACTTTGTTCCCTTTCTGTGGTCTCCCTGCTGGCTAACCCCCTAAGCTGTAGTGATATGGCCCCCATTTACATGACTTTAATCTGTTTCCCCTTGGAATATCTTGGGGGCCCCCAGTGGAACATATGGTCACCGACTTGAGAAAGTTTCACTTTATAGTTGCTATTATTCATAAATTTATCTTGCTTAGAACTGGCAAAAATAAATAATTAATTGTTGACTTGTAATTTAACTTTAGTCTCAATATTGTTGCCAACTCATGTCATAGCAAGCAGTAACGTTTAACTATGATTTTCTGTAATTAGTCTATGAATTTATGATAGCTTCTCTTGCTGAATAATATATACAAATAGTATTCTAGTGATAAATAATTAATAAAAATTAAAAAAATCTGTCAGGACACAATTGGATTTCTATTTCCAACTATATAGGTGTGCCTGATTCTAGATTTGTGCAAAAACCAACCATAATACTAAAAAATAGTTACGTGACAGCTGCTTTCAATTTACTCAAGAATGGTCAACAAAAGATTATAAGTAGAAGATTTGTGAGACGACCCCCCTCCCCCAGGTCATCTTAGGTTTTGTAAGGGGACGGTTTATTGGCAGGGACAGCAGCTGGAATCAAGGTAGAGCACAGTGATCTTACTGAAACTACTTTTCACTTTCAAATGATAATGTGTAATGCTAATTTATAATAGAGCATAGAAAGCTACCTGAAAGCTAAAACTGTTTAAGCCCAGAATATCTTTAAGACCATGGCAAGGGCAGTGATTTCTTTAATGGAGTACAAAAAAATATCAATAAAAATTATTTAGAATGATCATTTAAACATTTTGAAATTAATACCATCTTTTGTGCAGACATTGTTGAAAATGAGTAACCAAGTCATAGAATTAGAGAAAATAGTTCCAATACATACTTCTATTAGAGTTTGTGTTTAGAATGTATTTATGCATGTTTATATGTACCATTCATAATATATGACCATAAAAATCTGGAAATTTAATAAAATATGGAGAACAGTTCCTAAGATCATTAGTAGTGAGAAAAATGCAAATCAAATCCAAATTAAATGAAGATCATAGCTCTAAAAATTGAAAATATTCAACAATGCTATTTCAGTGGTGATTAGTGGAATTATAAACTAGTTCAGCCATCTTGGAAAACAGTATAAAGTTAAATATTCACTGATATGTAACCCAAAATGTGAACTTTTAGATAGTCACTCAAAGAGTAAGAATAGTTTTTCATTAAAAACTTATATTTGAAAATTTCTAGCAACTTTTTAAATAACTGCCCAAACTGAAATGACTTAAATTTTCATCTTATAGGTATGTATATGTTGTTACATATTCTGAATATTTTCCAAACTATTAATAAATGCCAAAATGTGTACTAGTATTAAATGCTATGCTATGCTATTTCAGTTTTAAAAAATTTAGGTAACGAGATAATCTATTTGTAGTTCTAGAAAATCAGAACTTAATGTATAGGGTTCATTGTTGTTTTAAGGATGAAGGCCTTGGAAAGCAAGGGATTTAAGATAATATTCTTTAATTTATGGTTTTTATGTTTTGTAATTTGGGGAGGCACACACCTAGCAATGCTCAGGGCTTACTCCTGGTTCCGTTGAGGAATTATTTTTGGCAGTGCTGGGGGAATTAGCCTTTGGCATGACACACACCCGATCCCCTGTAGCCTGGTCCCTGCTGATTGAAATAATGTTTATCATGTGCACACCACATGAAAGTCTTATTTTGCTTTAAATCCATGAGTTTATACATTTGTCAAAATTCTTTATTCTGCTTACTTTGAGAAGTTGTATTTTATGTAAATTTTATTGCTAAAATGTTTATTAATGAGACTACTAGTACTTTTTATTTGGTAGGAGAGACAGAAAGGTCAACATAAGTTACAGCAGAGAACTACATGCAATAGGGTTTTATGTGAGTATGGGAGTAAACAAGTTCAGATTGTTCAGGTTTATAAGTCTTAGCAAAAATTTGTTCATCCAAGAGGAGGAAGAAACTACTGCACATAGTTAAACAAGGTGGGACTAGCATTTGATTTCAAGAATAGTCCTTTTAGCTGCTGTGTGGAAATGGTGTAAAAATATGTTCCTAAGCTATTGAAAAGGGCATTACAGTTGTCAGGTAGGCTTAATTTTTGTTTCAAGGTTAGCAAGACACTAAATTGGAAAATTGGGATCAAATGTAATGATCAAATAGGTAATCTCATCACATTTATTAAGGCAGAAAAATAGGGTGATGTAGATTAGATATTTTGCATAGCATAAACATACAGTGAGCCAGCAATATTTTCCAAACAAATAATTGTATAACCTCATGCAAATTTTTATTCATGTGTTATCACTATCACTATCTTAAAAGTTCATATCAATTTAACAAAATAACTAAGATTTTTTTCCCTCAGTCCCAATTTAATGTTTACATTACTTTTAAAGTTGTGTTACGATTGTTAAAACATCATTTGTTTGTTTGGGGGCCATACCCAGCAGAACTCAAGGCTTACTCCTGGCTCTTTTCTCATGGATCATTCCTGGTGGGACTCAGGGGAACATGTGGAATGCTGGTGATTGAACTCAGGTCAGCTGTGGGCAAAGCAAGCACCCTCCCCACTGTACTATCTCTCTAGCCCCATTAGAACATATTTTCTAATGTTCTAGAAAGAAGGAACATGCACCTTCTCCATTATAGACATCTTCTAATGACATGTCAGAATGACGATAGATTTAGAAAAGTCATATAATGAAATATACACAGCCTATTTGAAATCACTATATTTGGGAGGCTTCTAGGAAAATGGCTTATATCTCTTTATCTCTTTTTGGAGAGAGAGAACAGGGGGAATGCCCTGCCACAGAAGCGGGGTGGGGGGATATGGGGTGGGGGGTATGGAGGGGTGGGAGGGATGATGGGGTCATCAGTGGAGAATGGACACTGGTGGAGAGATGGGTACTCAAGCTGTGTATGACTGAAACATAAACACGAGAATATGTAAATCTGTATCTGTACCCTCACAGTAATTAATTAACAAATTAAATTAAAAAATTATCTCTTTATAAATTAATTTTTTAAATTAATTCACGTGAGGTACAGTAACAAAAATTTAATGTTTGAACTTTAATCAAACACCCATCCCTTCACCAGTGCACGTTTTCCAACACCAAAATTCCCAGTATCCCACCTGCCATTCTACACCTCCCCCTGCCTGTGTGGAAGACAATTCGCAAAATATTTTTTCTCTACTTTACTTACCTTCGATATTTCAACACCAGTCCTACCACTCCTCATACCTGTCGAAAATGCAATGCTAGACGATGTGTTTTGTGTTGTTTACTATGGATATAATATAATGTCGCATGGCTGTGCACTCTAGGAATTCTAAAATTATAATAATGAGGGTCTGAAGAAATCGCTGCAGCAAGTTGCTCAGGTCCGAGGTTCATTTGTGTGTCTCTAGATCGTGACCGTGTGGGAGCTTAAGTAGATGGTGGGAGGATGTAGCCTCACCCCAGCACCCCGTTGGGGTGGGTGGGGGGAGGGGTGGAGGAAGAGGGCCCACTCCTCCCCTATCCTGTGAGACTTGGGATTTGCTGTCACTGCTTCTCATACCTGGAGCTTCTCGCTGCCTTCTAGAATATAGCGCCTGCCGGAGCTACATTAGAGGGCAGGCAGAGGGACAGCACCTGCCCCCGTCTGCAGCAGCCCAATGGTGAGGGCCTATTGCAGAGTCCTGGGCCATCTGTGCTGTAAGTTGCTTGGGTTCGAGGTTCATTTGTGTGTCTCTGAAGCATGGCTGTGTGGGAGCTTAAGTAGACAGTGGGCCTTAATTTTTTCCAGTATTTTCTCACCACTAGTTTTTCTCTTTTTAAAAATTTTCTTTGAAGTTTCTTTGAAGTTTGAAGTTTTATGAATGGCAAAAAGGCACACGAAAAAATGCTCTTCACCACTAATCATCAGAAAGATGCAGATCAAAACAACCATGAGATACCACCTCACACCACACAGACTGGCACACATCCAAAAGAACAAAAGCTACCGCTGTTGTCGTGGATGTGGGGAGAAAGGGACCCTTCTACACTGCTGGTGGGAATGCCGACAGGTTCAGCTGTTTTGGAAAACAGTATGGTCGATTTTCAAAAAATTAGAAGTTGAGCTCCCATTTGACCCAGCAGTACCACTTCTGGGAATATATCCCAGAGAGGCAAAAAAGTACAGTCGAAATGACATCTGCACTCGAATGTTCATTGCAGCACTATTTGCAATAGCCAGAATCTGGAAAAAACCCGAGTGCCTGAGAACAGATGACTGGTTAAAGAAACTTTGGTACATCTACACAATGGAATACTATGCTGCTGTTAGAAAAGATGAAGTCATGATGTTTGCATATAAGTGGATCAACGTGGAAAGTATCATGCTAAGTGAAATGAGTCAGAAAGAGAGAGACAGACATAGAAAGATTGCATTCATCTGTGGAATATAAAATAAAATAACAGAATAGGAGACTAACACCCAAGAATAGTAGAGATAAGTACCAGGAGGTTGGCTCAAAGGCTTGGATGCTGGCCCCACACACTGGAGGAAGGGGCAACTCGCATAGAGAAGGGAACACCAGGTAAAATGTGGTTTGAGGACCCGCACAGGATGGGAGATGCGCGCTGAAAATAGAATATAGACCAAACACGATGGCTACGCAGTGCCTCTGTTGCAAACCGCAACACCCAATTGGAGAGAGAGAACAAAAGGGAATGCCCTGCCACAGAGGTGGGTTGGGGTTGAGGGGAGGGGGGATGGGGTGGGAGTGTGGGAGGGATACTGGGAACATTGGGGGAGGGGACTGGGCACTGGTGGAGGGATATAAACATAATGCAACCATGAAAGTTCATAAGTTTGTAACTGTAACTCATGGTGATTCACTAATAAAAAAAAGAAAGAAAATAAATATAATTTGCAAATTTTTTTTCAATTTAAACACCATAATTTACAAAGTAATACCAATTTCTTTTACTTTTTAATTTTACTTTTTAAATTTAGGAACCATGATTTATAAAGTAGTTTTTTAAATTTAGGCACTATAATTTGCAAAGTAATACCAGTTTATTTTACTATTTCATCACCATCATCATCATCCCGTTGATCATCAAATATCTTGAGTGGTCTCAGTAATGTCTCCATTCGTCCTAGCCCTGAGATTTTAGAAGCCTCTTTTTATTTGTCCTTCCCAATGATGCCACATTGGAGGCTCTTTCAGGGTCAGGGGAATGAGACACAGCATTGTTACTGGTTTTGGCAAATAAATACACCGTGGGTAGTTTGCAAGGCTCTCCCATGTGGGCAGGAAACTCTCGGTAGCTTGCGATGTTCTCCCAGAAGGTGAACTAGGCTATAAGATGTCTTCCAGGAGCTTGGTTTTATAGTCTCTGGATGTTGGCCGTTGGTGGGATTACATGGCGCTGGGGGCAGTCCCTGGGTGTGACTGCCTAGCTACTGGAAAATGGGAAATCTGGGTGGAAGAGGCCCAGTCCTGACCCGAGCAGGCTGGAGGTCTCAGCCTCCGGTCCTACACACCTGGGTTCCTCTGCCAGTTCCTTCATGTGTGAGGTTCGTCCGAACGTGTGAAGAGCCGTTGAGGATGGCTGTGGCTAAGGCTCCAGAGGTCTTCGGCCACAGGAGCTCCGCTCAGGGCTTTTTACTTTTTACTCTTAATTTTCTAATTTACACATCATGATTCATAGCTGAGATTTGGACATATAATTTTTCAACATCTATTTCATCACCAGGGGCAGATGAAACATCTATTTCATCACCGGGAGCGATGGACATCACCAATGTCCACATTTACCCTTCTATCCTCACAACCTGCCTCTCTGACAGGCACATTTTTAAGTTTGCTTACTTTAGCTTGGATCTTATGCTTTCAGTTTTGTTGGTTCTATGATTGAGAAATGTAGTTAAATAACACTAGTATACCACCAGGGTGTCAAGCCCCTACCACCTGCCCCTGTTACCATCCTTCAGTTCCTTTTCCCTCCACAGTTTCTTTCCTTCCCTATCCTCAGTTTTGTAGTTCAGATTCCAGGGGAATCAGGGCATCCCATCTTTGATGCCTTGCTTTTCCTTGTCCTGTTATTCCATATACCACAGATAAGTGAGTTCAGCTAATATTTATCTTTCTTTTATTTATTTTTTATATACTTTAGAGGTATAACTGCTTTTTGGGGACAAATTTTTCTTTTTTTTTTATTAGTGAATCACCATGAGGCTACAGTTACAGCTTTACACATTTTTGTGCTTGTGTTTCCGTCATACAATGTTCGAGAATCCATTCCTCCACCAGTGCCCATTCTACAACCACCGATGAAACCAGTATCCTCCCACCCCCAATCCCATCCCCCCTACCCCACCCCACCTCTGTGGCAGGGCATTCCCTTTTGTTCTCTCTCTCCTTTTGGGTGTTGTGGTTTGCAATAGGGGTATTGAGTGGCCATCGTGTTCAATCCATAGTCTACTTTCTGCACACATCCCTTCCAGAGAAGCTCCTCCAACCACATTTTACTTGGTTTTCCCTTCTGTATCTGAGCTTCCTTTTCCCCCCAGCATGTGAGGCTGGCTTCCAAGCTATGGAGCAAACCTCCTGGTACTTATTTATTTCTACTGTTCTTGGGTATTAGTCTTCTATTCTGTTATTTTATATTCCACAGATAAGTGCAATCTTTCTATGTCTGTCCCTCTCTTTCTGACTCATTTCACTTAGCATGATACTTTCCATGTTGATCCACTTATATACAAAATTCATGACTTCATCTTTTCTAACAGCTGCATAGTATTCCATTATATAGATGTACCAAAGTTGCTTTAACCAGTCAAATGTTTTCGGACACTCGGGTTTTTTCAGATTCTGGCTATTGTAAACAGTGCTGCAATGAAAATATAAGTGCAGATGTCATTTCGACTATACTTTTTTGCTTCTCCAGGATATATTCCATAAATTGTATTGCTGGATCAATTTTTTTTTCACCTAGAGAGAAGTTCAATTTTATTCAATTTTAAGCATAAAATATACAACTATTGTTGTACCTTAAAATTAAAAAATCACTTGCTCTGTAGAAAGGGCAAAAATATTTAAATATATATTCTCCTTTTTCTTAGCTGTGATCATTATTTCTGTTTCCAGTATTGCTGAAAGGCATTATGTTCAAAACATGTTTTATAGCCAAGTGACCTAGTTCCATTTAACACCAGTCTAAATTGTTTATAATGTCTTGAGTAACTGAGAGGCAAGAATCTCATCTTACTTGTATAAGTAAATATAAAGATATTCAAAAGTTTTGCTTTGTAAAGAAGGAGGGGAAACAAAAATTTTAACCTTCTTGGATTCCTTGCTCTACATTTAATAAACTGGACTTATAACCAGCCTAGTTTCTGGAGAATGCTCATCTTAAATCATTATTAAATGTTGTGTGTCTTATGAGCATAGGAGCAGAAAGAAATTTTAGCTATGCTGTAATTTTTAGTTTTCACTAAAAAGAATGATGTTTGTATAAATCTGAGCCTTTCTGCCATAATATATGTGTTAAACTCTCCTGTGTGATACAATGAAACTTACAGCTGATCTCATCCTTGTGGGCTCATAGTTATCAAAAACACAAAACATGCTCTCCCAGTTGTTGAATGATTTCTTAGTGTCCTTTTTCACATTTCTACTTGAAATCTTGGAGAAGATATAAGTTGTGTTCCTTGAGAATTCATTCTAAATTAGAATTGCTTTTATGGTAATATTTTTATTATATTTTTATTGTCATATTTTTATTATAGTTTTGCTTTCAGATGTACTAAAATGTTTTTGGTTCATGCACACCACTTTTGAAAACAATTTCAAACTAATGACATGGCAAGAAACTTAGAAAATTGAATGAAATGTGGAAATTGCCAAAGTACATTAATTTTATACAAATCATAGAATAATTTTTGAATATCATTTATAGGTATATCCCAGGACATTTTAAAACTTTATAATAAAACTTATTCTCAGATGCATCTTCATTCCTGGAAATCTGAGGCTACATTTCATTTTCTTTAATATAAATCAGAACTAAAGTAGAATTTATTGGCCTTTCTAGTTGCCAAAGTCTAACAATATCATTTCCAAAAATGCACATAATGAAACTGTGATGCAGACTTCAGTCACCTGAGCCAATGTGAGCCCAGAATGAGAGAATGTGATTTCACATGATCAGAGATTTAGGCAGCAAACAGTTCCTTTGTCCCTCAACCTCTCCCTTGTAACCCCCACTTCTCCCAAAAGAATTGTTGAATATTGCGAACTGAAGCATACATTGTTTTGGTCCTCTGGAAAGAAGTTGACAGTTCAAAAACTGAAAATAAGATCTGGCCTAAGGTTTTAAAATGCTGTAGACAATTCGTTTTGCTTGTATTATGAGAGATGCTTCCAATGTTTATTGGTTTAAAAAAAATCAGAACTTATGATTGATGTGAAGAACTCTAAGTACCCCTTGACAATAGCAGATTTTTTTTTTTTGGTTTTTGGATCAAACCTGGCAATGCACAGGGGTTACTCCTGGCTCTGCACCCAGGAATTATTCCTGGCGGCCCTCAGGGGACCATATGGGATGCTGGAAGTAGAACACGGGTCGGCCGTGTGCAAGACAAACGTCCTACCTGCTGTGCTATTGCTCCAGCCCCAACAGCAGATTATTTATCATACTTTTATCCTGTTGTTTAGTTACCAAGTCATGTTGCTGTAATTTCATGTTCTGTAAAACTAATAATCATGTTGCTACTTCATAGATAAGGATATAAAATCTCTCTACATCTAAGTATACTTTATACTTCACAATACTTGTCCCTAACATGAAGACCGATTTTATGTGGCTCCTTAATTTTCAAAATTACTCTCATATTCAGTATCATGTATCTTGATTGTTCCTCCTCCTCTTCCTCCTCCTTTTTCCTTCTCCTCTTCTTCCTTTTTCTCTTCCTCCTCTTCTTCTTCCTCTTCTTCTCCTTCCCCTTCCTTCTTCCTTCCCTTTTCCTTCCCTCTTTCTTCTTTCTTCTTCCTTCTTTTCTTCTTCCCCCCTATCTATCACTAACTACAAGGCTTCTTTCTTGCTGGTTCTGAGGCTCTTGTCATGCTACAGAGGTGAATATGGTGACCCCTTTCTTTATTTGCAGAGTAGAAGCCTTGTTTTGTTTTGATTTTGTTTGGGAGCCATACCCAGCAGTACCTAGGACTTACTCATGCCTCTGCTCTCTGGGATCACTCCTAAGTGCTTGTGGGTGGGCACCATAGATGGTGCTGGGGATTGGATCTGGGCTGGCTGAGTGCAAGATACGAATCCTACCTACACGTGCAGTAAAATAGCACGAGTACTATTTTTCTCACCAGAATAGAAATCTTTTAATTTTCCTATAATTTTCCGTTTATCCAGTTTTGGCATGTAAGCGGTCCTTTCTAAATCCTTACACATCCAGTTGTATATGTCATGAACTACACAACAGCAGAGGGAGCCATTTACATTATCGTGTACATCAGTTATGTAATGTACAAACTGCAATCAGCACAGGGTCCCTGTGATAAATTCAGTGGTCATAGCTTCTAAGACAGAAATGTTACCAGGTAGATATAATAAAAAGTCAAAGCAAGCTATTTTTTATTTCTTCAGCTATGAGTATAATATATGACTGATATAATACTGAATACATGACTCTACCAGGAAGTTCTATTTTCCTATATTATTTTGTACTAGTTTTAAGCCACAGAGACCAACTTTACCTTAGTTTAGCACCAGAGCTATCATTCTGGAGTTTTGGGTAGGTGGAAAAGAGTCTGGGCACTTCTCTGAATCAAAAGATATGCAGAACTAGACTTTAAGAATGACAGTGTAGAGAGTAAATCTAGGAATTTCAAATAGTGGGTAATTTGGAACTTCATATTAACATTTTCATTATTTTAGATCATTGAGAGCATCTGAATTATTTAAGTAAATTTAGATCCTTTGCAAAAAGGGGGGCAGTATCACTGGGAAGGAGGGAGAAATCTGTGTCTAAAGCTGGTGAGAAAATATGATGTATTTGAAGGTCACTGTCACTGTCATCCCATGGTCATCAATTTGCTCAAGCGGGCACCAGTAATGTCTCCATTGTGAGACTTGTTACTGTACCTTGGCATATCAAATAAACCACTGGTAGCTTTCCAGGCTCTGCCATGGGGGTGAGATATTCTTGGTAGCTTGCCAGGCTCTCTGAGTGGGGCGGATGACTCGAATCCGGGTCAGCCGTGTGCAAGATGAACGCCCTACCTGCTGCACTATCGCTCCACCCTGTATTTGAAGGTGGTTTCCTAAATGAAAAGATGCTGGAGTTGTGAGTGGTTAGGGTGCCACTCAATGGCAAACACAGATTTTTTTTTTTAAACCTTTGATTATAACCCTGAAAATATTTCAAATAGAAGTCGCCTTATATTTTACCTGGATTTATAAGCTTTCTGGTTTTCCCTATCCAGAATATTGAAAAGGAAATGAACAACTAGTTCAGTGTAGAAATTGAGGATGGTAATCTTTCAGGGATTAGCTCAAGTGGTAATCTTTTAAAGATTTAGTTTCCGTTTGGGCCAGAGAGAAAGGAGCAAAGGCTCTTGCCTTGAATTTGATCACAGTTCAACTCCTCAAGCCCACATATGGTCCCCCTAAGTACTGCCAGGGATTGCACCTGAATATCACTAGTGTAGCCTCAACCAACTTCCCTCACCCAGTTCATTTTGTTTCCTCACATTTATTTACACTCTTTTCACATCAAAAGACATATGTATTAAAGTTCCAAGTAACGATAGAAAATCTGATTATTATTTAGTTCATTAAAATCTCTTTGCTTATTAAAATATTTCACAAATAATGAATTTACTTTGTCATATCCATGTAATTGGAACACAGATATAAAACATGTGCGCAGAATTAATTGGATTAGAACTTCTCTATATGAAAGAAAAGGGTATAGGTAGAATAATAGCAGCCAATATGCAGTATCCGGGATGGATTAGCTGGTTTACAAATTCATCAGAATAAAAACATGTCACATGAGAAAAACATGAATATTTTTACTATTTGGCAAGGATATGTTATGATATTCCTGGTTAGAAACACACAGTAATCAGTGACAGAATATTGTCAAACTGTATTATATGTACATTTTCAGGGAGACCTTTCTTTCATGTTGTTGTTTTTTTTGTTTTGTTTTGTTTCGCTTTCCTTTTTTGGTTTTGGGCCACACCTGGTGGTACTCAGGGCTTAGTCCTGGCTTTGCGCCCAAGGATTATTCTTGTCGGGTATTCCTTTGCAAGGCAAGCATACTACCTGCTGTTCTATCGAGCAGGCCATGGGGGAGACTTTTCTTGTGTCACGTGAGAAGTCTCGGCAGTAGGCCCTCAATAAAGCAAAGATACCTCTGACTTGTATTTAAAATCTGAGTCAGGAGAAAGCATGGTGAGTAAAAATAAACCAGTACCAAATACTCGAGGGCGAAAGTACTTAAGGAAACAAAAGAAGGAGGGGTACTATGCCAAAGCACCCAAGAATCTGCTTCCATGAATCTGAGTGAAACAATGGAAAGTTGTTCTTGGCTAAGAGACACACCAGAATATTAAATCTTCATGTGATTGGTTTTTTTAATGAAGGAATTCATGTCATAGACTATCATGCTTGTATCATTTTTGTTATTTATAACTCCATAGTGTTATGATAAATTACAGAGAAATTATATAAAGTAAAATCCTTCGGCATACATAGCAAAATAAAATTTTAAGCTTCTGGAATACTGTGGTTATTGGGATTTTTCCCACATAGAGAGATTATGCACATGAAGAAATGGAATTAAAATGGTTATATAAAATCAGAATCCATAGAAATTTCCAGCCTTGGCAAAAGTGTGATCTGGTAAAAGCAGTGGGCTATTAACAACGAGGGAAAGTTGTTTGCGAGAAGAATTCTGTCTCAGTTATGGCTCCAGGTTAAGGAGAAAAATGGCTCCTCTAGGAAGGTACTTGTTACTACAAATATGTTTCTAACATTGAAGTCTTAATGAAAATGAGTGTAGGAGTGCTCCAAAAGGACTCTTTTACATCTTACTGTACAAGGCTAGCACAAGGGATAACTGAGTTCACAGTAGAACTTCCAAATAGCAAGTGGCAGTACCTTTTATTGTAACAGCCAAAAATCATAATAAAGAATCATTTTTAAAATGTAGGAATTGAGGCCAGAGAAATAATACAGCATGACTGACCTTGAGTTCAAATCCTGGCACCCCATATGATCTCCTGAGACCTGCCAGAAGTGATTCCCCAGTGCAGAGCCAGGAGTAAGCCCTGAGCACCACCAGGCGTGACCCAATAACAAAAAAGTAAAAATATATATATTTATATATAACTGGTAAGAATTACAAAAATTTTCACAAGATTATGAACAACAGTCTAAGTATGAGAGGAAATTGCTTTTGAACAAGAAGCAATTATATAAAAATTAAGAAAAATAACATTCAAAAAAGAAATGTGGTACTTACACTTAAAATCATAATCTTGAATTAGAGCTGATTAGATACAGCTATAGAAAGCAATGGTGGATTGAAATATAGCTGAAGAATTTTCCCAGAAGGCTAATTAAAATTATGAAGAGATAGAAATATTCAAAGAATCTTTGAGAGTTAATTTTTTTTTTTGGTTTAGAACCCTATGTTTCAGGATTATATCATGTATGAGTAGCACTGTAGCACTGTCGTCCCGTTGTTTATCAATTTGCTCAAGCAGGCACCAATAACGTCTCCATTGTGAGACTTGTTGTTACTGTTTTTGGCATATCGAATACACTACAGGTAGCTTTCCAGGCTCTACCGTGCGGGCAGGATACTCTCAGTAACTTGCCGGGCTCTCTGAGTGGGACAGAGCCATCAAACCTGGGTCAGCTGCATGCAAGGCAAATGCCCTACTCACTGTGCTATTGCTCCAATCATCATGTATGAGAATATCATAAAATTCAATTAATATTATTTTCTTAGATTGAAAAATTAGTTTATCTCATTTATTGTGTTAAAATATTGGTTCAATTAGTCATGTATTATTTAAAAAAGATCATTTTTTGTTTGTGAAAAATTTATCTCAATCTCAATTTTGTGTTTTTTTTCTCTTAGGAAAGATTTCTGTGTACATAAAGATGAGCCTTGTGACACTGTTGGTAAGTGAACATAAACATTTTTATACATGAGGAGTTTGGGGTTCTTAAAACTGCATTGGCTTAAATATAAAATAAATATTTGTATATGGTGGTGTTAGTGAATTATTACTACTTTATCTGATATATCGTTTTTCATGTTTTTAATACCTTAGTTATTAGTAAAAGCTTAAAGATAAACAGTTAAATATTTTCAGAAAGAGAGAGTGAGAGAGAGAGAGATAAAATTATTAAATTCTATTAATGGCAAACCAAGGCAACCCATGTTATGTTATTCTTCCCCTTGTTTTGTTTCTGAGTTTTATGTGTTTATAACTTGTAGCAGGTTACACCAAAGAAATTTCATCTGATTTATGTGATGTAAGGAGTTTCTATAAAAGAAGTAGGAAATATCCTGTATGTTGACTGATATAAACTAATACCTAATCCCTAAATCATAACCATATATGATTTACATGAAACCTCAGTACCTAGTTTTATTTTATTTTTCATTTTTGGGCCACACCTGGCAGTACTCAGTGCTTGTCCCTGGCTTCACCTCAGGGATCACTCTTGTCAGGGCCCTTATGGGATACTCGGGATCAAACCCAGGTCTGCTATGTATAAGGCAAGCACTTTACTCACAGTACTATCTCTCTGGCCCCTCAGTACTTAATTTTAAGACAATAATCATATGTCAATATAAATGCATCTATACAAATTAACCTATCTAAAGATAGATATGAGAGGCTGCAGAGTTAAGTACAGTTGGTAAGGTGCTTACCTTGCACCTACATGCTCATCAGGGCCTGAGCATCTTAATTGTGCTCACACATGTGCTTACAGGGGTCATATTCTGGGCTGTGCGGCCCCCAGAGGTTTGCAGTTGTGACGGCATGCTGCAAATTACAGTGCTTGTGCACACCTGGCACAATATTGATGGAAATGGTCTGTGGTTCCTGGGATCATAGATAGCAGAGATGCACAGACCAACATTGCATACAGTGGGATCAGGCATCAAACTCATGACATCACGCTTGTGTGGTAGGTGTTTTGGTCATTGACCATCTC
This sequence comes from Sorex araneus, assembly GCF_027595985.1. Classification (NCBI taxonomy): domain Eukaryota; kingdom Metazoa; phylum Chordata; class Mammalia; order Eulipotyphla; family Soricidae; genus Sorex; species Sorex araneus. Next base: position 30,575,566 of record NC_073307.1, on the reverse strand, counting down.
CCTGCCCCCCTGTATTTATACCATTACATTATAAGTATAGAAGAATCCCCCCCCTTTTTTTTTTTGCTTATTGGTTCACACCCAGCGATGCACAGGGGTTACTCCTGGCTCATGCACTCAGGAATTATTTCCTGAGTAAGCTTTGAGCTTACCTGCATTCAGAAATCACTCCTTGCAGGGCTCTGGGACCATATTAGGTCTCAAGGATTGAACCCAGGTCAGCTGCATCCAAGGTAAAGCATCCTACTTGCTGTATTATTGCTCTAGTCAGATAACTGGCTCCTTTGCTACCACAAAAGAGGTTTCTATTTTATTTAAAACAATTTTTTTCCTCCTTAGCTATGAATGGGATTTCTGGACACAACACTACTAGGTTATGTGTTTGGGCCTCATGGTGTTGGCCTTGGCAATGTTCAGGAATTGCACAGTGTCGGGAGTTCAACTTGGGGCCTTATGAATGCAAGACATGCACACCCACACACAATATTGCATTTTAAATGAGGTGAACACTCCCAGTGTTGTGAACTAATATATAAATGCTCCAGCTGATTGTTGTACTTACTAAGGTTATATTTTGAAAGTCATTTAGAGGGTTTAAAAAATTAAAGTAGTTTTATCCACCGCTCACATACACATTTTTCCTGTTGGTTTGGTCAGGTAGGTTGTTTGATAGATTGGCGGGCATCTTTATAGATACGGGAAGAAAAATGCTATTTGATTTTTTTTCATTATTTCCTCCTTTTTATTTATATGATCTGAAGATAAAAAGGGCTGGAGCGATCGCACAGCGGTTGGGTGTTCGGCTTTCACGCGACCAACCCCTGTTCAATTCCTCCGCCCCTCTCGGACAGCCTGGCAAGCTAACGAGAGTTTGCAGCCCAAACAGCAGAGCCTGGCAAGCTACCTGTGTGTATTGGACATGCCAAAAACAGTAACAATAAGTCTCTCAATAAGAGACATTAGTGGTGCCTAATCGAACAAATCAATGAGAGTGACAGTGACAGTGATTTCCTCCTTTCCCTTCATTGTTGCAGTTGTAGTGACGGGTGGCAATCAGGTCTGGCAGTAGTACCTGCATTTCTTTGTGTTGCTCACCAAGATTTGCCCTTATTGTATACAACCAACACATTTTAGTTATAGTGCCTACAAGAGGCACTGTAGCCTCCCACAGGTGCTTGCCAGGGGTCAGACTCCCTAGCCAAGGTGTTCACATGTACTTGTAATGATGCTGTAATGTGGTAGCAAATTGTTTATCTCACTGGGAATCGCTTGCAGCAGAGCTGTGAAGATTGTGCTTGGTCCATATCGCAGCACCAGGGAGGAAGCTATTGGCCTGATGCCTGCAAAGCAGGTATTCCAATGTGCTCTTCTTCCAGAGCCCTGCTACCTGATGCTTGAAGTCACAAAATCAGAGTCCTAAACTCTGTTCAACACGTGGTCTCATAGATAAAAGTTATAGTTTATTTCAGAGTTTTAGAACCTATGTTAGAGAACTATGATGATATCCTCATATTTCAGGGAAGTAAATTTTGTTTTCAGATGCAAATGATGATTATATATCAAGCTGTAGTGCTTGTAAGGTGTTTATTTCCTGGGATAGATTAAGTTAGGCACAGGTGGAATTATGAAATTATTATTCCCAAAGATGTTCATATTCTAATTCCTGGGACCTAGAGATTAGTCAGCATATACCATGAAGGAAAATTACAATTGCTGATGAGACTCCCAATTTATCTTAATGGGAGATTATTGGGGGCCAGTAGGTGTGCTCAGTATTGTTGCCAGGTTGCTTAAAAATGGTCAAGGAAATTCACTCAAATTGAGTCAGACTCAGAGAAGTGATTACTGAAAAAAAAGCACGAAAGTACAGAATTGGCCTTAAAATTAAAAAAAAAAATTCTAAGAAATACAAGACTCTGATGATTTTATAATTGATTTCCAATGAAAATTTTAAAAATGGATGTCATTATTATACAAATTTTTTTAGAGAATGGAAAAGAGTGCATTAGAGCCATATAATTTTCTTATCAAAACCCAGAGTGGATAGTGTGAGAAAAGCAAAATAAAGCAAGTTTCAAGAAATATAAGTTCAGAACCAAATATTATCAGTTTTTTCTTTTTGGGGGATATGCTGGTCAATGCTCAAGTCTTATTCTTGTCCCTAAGTTAATGTTCAAGTATTATTCCTGTCACCACACTCCTGGTGGGGCTCAGAGGAACATATAGGGTGCCAGGGATGGAACCTGGGATAGCCATTGCAGAGCAAGTGGCATACTTTTTGTATTATCACTATATCTGCAGCAGATATTACTTCATAATTTATCTTTTAATAAACAAATAACTATTTTATTTGAGACATTCTATAAATTCAGTGATGTCTTGACATTAGAAATTCTTTAAATATAACTATGTAATTCAATCAAGGACAAAAACCTGTATGATTACTATTATGAATGAAGGAATATTATAGGATTAAAATTAATCATAAAGACAGCAAAATAGGCAGTATGGAAATTGTACTAAATGTACTAAATTGTAATAAATATATATGCAATTAATGCATATGTTTCTAAATATTGTAGTTTTGAAATGAAATCCTTTCAAAATAAAAAAGAAAGGAGAGGATTCTACTATCAATACTATTCAATAGTATATTAGAAATTTAGACCATAAAATGAAGTGGATAATATGATTTTCTACATATTTAAATAAACTGAGAAATGATAATATGAAGTTATGACAATTAACAGTTATAAAGATTTACATGCTTAGTTAGAAAAGCATTCCTTACTGGTACTGCCTCAGTGGACCCCTGAAGCACTGCTAAGGTGGCCCTTATGGTCCCCAGCATTGTTGAGGTCCCCACCCCATCCTGGGTCATTGCATTCCCTGAGCATTCAGGTCACACCAACAGGGCTAAGCAGTGCCAGAAGTTGCTCCCTAAGCAATGGGAGCCACTTATCCAAAATGTGTTTGGTTTAGAAATAATAAAACAGTACATTTAAAGTTTTATTTTAATTTTTTTGACTGTTTGTTTTGGGGCCACACCAAGCAATGGTCAGGGGTTACTCCTTGCTCTGCACTTCTGAATCAATCCTTGAGGTGCTCAGGGGACCTTATGAGAGGCCTGGGATTGAACTCAGATTGGTCACAGGCAAGGCAAACACCTTATGCACTGTACCATCTCTCTGGTCCATATTTGGACACTTTAAGTGACACCGTTGGTTTTCCCCAAGGAGTAAGTGGAAGTTGTAAAATAAAATGGACATGAAGTCAGTAAAGTTTTACAATGCTGCCATTTTTTGTGGGGGGCAATTATATCTACTCTTTTAATGGGGAGCCACATTTGGCTGTGCTGAGCTGCTCAGGAAGCCCTTCTGACTCTGCAAATATGGTTCGCTCCCTTGAAGGATTTGGGGGACCAATAGGGGTGCCAAGGATCAAAGCTGGGTCAGCCACCCGTAAGATAAGTGTGTTACCCACTGTACTGTTGTTCAGGCCCCATATCTACTCTTGCTTTTGCATCATCAATACAAATGTTGACAGTTTTCACTTTGTAAACTCTGTTCGCTTTTACACTTTACAATCTAGGAAAGACATTAGGAAACCCACTGAAAAAATTCTATGGAACCCTGAGGTTCTGAAAAATTCTTCTTAAGAAATTCAGCCACAAACTTGTAATGATTGACCATCCATGGTTATCATCAGTGACCCAGCATATCGTTTGCACATGGTTTGTAAAAATTTAAAGAACTTTAAGATTTAAAAAAAAATGGTAAATGCACAGCACTCACAAAGTACCTGGGGATCTACACAAATCATCAGCCTTTATGAATATTTCTACTATGCCTATAAATAAGAGAGGTCATGCGTCTTTTGCCATCAGATTTCCAACTGGAGAATGTGTGCATAGCCCTTGCATTCTCTTCCTTAGGCTTTAGATACTTTAATTTGATTAAAAAACTTATCCTGCCTTTTAGCAAGTTAGAATAATAATTTATTCTTGTGTATATATAGAAATAACCAATTTTACATACATGGAAATTATTAAATAGGCATTAGACCACCTAGAAAGCAACTGCCAAAAAGAAACATATTCAGAGACTGAAACATACTTAAATATTCCTTTTATGTGACATTCTACATGTGAGAATCTCCAGACACTTCCCTTTCCAAACACCACTACATTCTCCAAACCACATTTCAGCAGAAGTAATCATTTTTATTGGGTGAGAAGAGGTCAAGCCATTTTTTAAAAGTAGCTTAATTTCATTAAAAAGACATTGTGACATTTTCTCATGCTTTTTCTTGCATGTAAAACACAGAGAATTCCTCAGATTTAAGAAATTACTGGCATCATTTTTCTCTTTAATCCCCTTTGGGTTAGAACTCTTTGTTTCTTCTGAAATCCATATTTAATATGAAGTGTTTTGAAATTCACTTCTTTTTGGTTCTAGACAGAAAAATAAGTTAACTATTTCTATATGTCTTATATCCTAAGTGAATTAATTAAAATAATTTAGTCTTCCAGGGAATTAAAATAATTTATTGAGTGTTTATATATTCAATGTCCTGTGCTCTATAATGACTGTGAGGTTTTCTTTTCTAGTTAGCTTAGTGGGATGTATACTTTAACAAAAATATTATCAAGCATATTAGAAGTTTGTATCAGCTGTCTTAAATTTGACATAAAGTGAAGGCAGGCTTGGAATACCCAGTAGTCACTATGCTCATATGAGAAATATTGTTTCTATTAAATGTGGTTGTTCTCAAGAGTACAAATAGGTTGTATCCAGTGGGGTAGACAGAATTCTAAGATGACACTTTCAAATGATGTCCACTGCTTTCTCAAACACTAATCTAGGTATTGCTATCAAAGAAATTTGCAGATGTAAAGTTCAATAATCCAGATAAAAAATGGAGATCCTTCTGAGAATTGAAACCAACATTTTAAAGCAAAGAGAATGAATTTAATTATTTGAACAACTGGACTGAATTTCAGACTGGTGCATTCCCTCTAGATTTTAATTTTTAGGTAGGAACCCAGCTGAATGGCATCTTAATTTTGCCCTTGTGAAATCCTAAGAAGAGAACTCAATTAACCTTTCTCAGATTTCCAATATATAAAACTGTGCAGTAAGCCACTACATTTGTAATCGTTTGTGATACAGCAGTAGAGAAAATGAACCCATTCAGACTAAAAGATGCCTATTCTTATAGATTGATTTAGGATTTATATGCTGATAAAAGCAACAAGGTCCCCTTTGGTGACTGTACACTTCATGCTCTTTGCTCACATCTAAGCTTTGCATATGGGGCCCATGACCCTAAAAAATTTCTTGGAGAAATGAATTGCAGAGTCTCCTATACTGCAGCTGTAATCAAGTGACTGACACAGATTTCAATAATAATATGAATATTTTGAAAATAGGTCATGAAAATTTGATAAGGAAATCAAAGACCTCCAAACCTTGGAAGTTTGGAGGTTATATTCTTAACCTAAATAGGTTAATTTTATGTAAGAGAAATTTTTTAATACTCTTCAAAGATATAAGGTCAAGAATCACATAATACTCAAAATTTCTAGAAGATAATCCTAAATTATATGTAATGAAACCAGAGAAAGTCATTTGCATGGGAACAGACAAGTATTTTTCTCAAATGGCAGATTACTTGACAAAGAGTAAGATTTGTTTTAGAAAGGTATTAAAACAAGTAAAGGCAAACATTATTGAAATGTAAGAACAGAATGAAAGTCTTAGTAGATAATGTGAAAAAAACAAAACAGATGAAATTTTTTAATGTAAAAAAGGGCACAGAAAGTTAGTGCAAAAGGTTAATGGGCTAGCTTAGTGGTAAAGAGGTCTTGGACATAACACTGAAAGTATAATTCATGAAAGGAAAACCTGATGGGCTGGAGAGATAATACAGGAATTAAGGTGACTGCTTTGGATGCTGCTGACCCCAGTTCAATATAACACCATGGGTCCCCTTAGCACTACCATAAAGTCAGGAGTAGCCCTAGAATGTTGCCAGATGTAGCCCAACACACTCTTCCAAAAGAAAAACTGGAAAACTGTATTTTTTAAATATAAAAACATTATACTTTTACCCTCGTAAAAGATTAAAATACCATTTATGGATGAGAAATAAGTATATAGAATATATATACTGATAACACAGAATTCTAGGTTAACAATATAAAAAAAAGAACAAATGACTTGAAGTGACACTTCACAGAAAAGTGTATATGGGTGGAAGATGAAACATATCAAAAGGCATTTGACATCATTTTTTATTAAGGGTGTGCAAATTTGTGCACACCCTTAATTAGCTATTATGTGACTAAAATAAAAATTACAATACCAAGCCTGAATGATAAGGTGAATCACCTCCACAATGCTTCTTGGAATACAATTTTTACAATATGTGGGGAAACAATCTTCAGTTCATAATAACAATAAACAGATATTTTATCATAATTCCATTCCTAATTATTTTCTTTGCACACAAAATTATTTTTTATCCAAAATCTCATGAATGCTTATGTCTGCTTTGTTAGGAGTTGTTTCAAGTTGGAAAGAATATAAATGTTCTTCAACAGATTATTGGATAAGCAAACCATGGTACATCTATATTATGAAATGCTATTTAGAAATGAAGAGGAATGAACTATTTCTTCGTTTTACAGCTTGGAGGAACCACAAAGCAGTGAAACAAGTCACAAGACTACCTATCATCTAATCCCATGTATATGGCATTCTCTAAAAGACAAACATGCAATGTTGGTTAAGTTAGTGACTTACTCTGGCTAAGGGTGAGAGAAACTATAAAGGAAGAGGAAAAGACAATTTTGAGGGTTGTTAGACCTGTGGTTCTTCATGGTGGTAGTAATTATGTAAATCATAAAATTGAATTGTATATTAAAAGGTGAATATCAATGTATGTAAACTTTATATTTTAGATTAGAGAAAGTGTTGGGTCGTCAGGTTTGCTTTTAGCCTTGTAGCTGAGGATTCCAGAAAGGTCTTTGCAGACTGCACAGGGTGTCTGATACTCCAGGGTTCAGTAGTATTTCTACTATTTCCTACTATTAAGCTTTTTATCAAATCCTTTCTGCTAGGGGTGGCAAAGGGTGTGCATATTTGTGAAGGAATTCATGGAAAAAAATATAGCAAAAGGAAAATTTATTAGGGAAATAGACATTTGCAAAGAAGCAAGAATGCCTTTACTCAGTCATAAGGGACACAGAGTAATAGACCAAGTCTTATGTGTTATCTGAGTTTATATGTCACTGTATCACTGTCATCCCTTTGCTCATCCACTTGCTCAAGGGGGCACCAGTAACGTCTCCTTTGTGAAACTGGTTACTGTTTTTGGAATATCAAATACACCATGAGGAGCTTGCCAGGCTCTGCCATGCTGGCGAGATACTCGGTAGCTTGCTGGGTTCTCTGAGAGGGGCGGCGGAATCGAACCTGGGTCAGCCTCGAGCAAGGCAAATGCCCTACCCGCTGTGCTATTGCTCCAGTCCAAGTTTATATAAGGGATGTCTAAGTCACTTGTGTTCGGTGGGACAACCAGGTTAGAAATTTTGCTGATATATATCGTTCTCTTATGGGCTTAAGTCTGTTTCATGTCAATATGAATTTTTGCTGAAAGGTTTCCTCATATGCACACTTGTAGGCTGGCATCTGGGCCTTGTGATCTGGGAACAAAAACTTGCTGAGTATCCTGAAGGCAAGCATTGAGCTTTTTTCTCCATTGTGGTTGCCGAGCGATTTATGATGTGTATTTCCTGGCTTCCTGTGTCCTTACTTCTACAAATAATCAGTTGCACAGTGACATTTTATATAACAGTGTCACCCCTTAGACTCAAATGGAGGTATTTGCTTTCCAATATTCATCATTTCCAGGTTTAGAAAGACTTATTTTTTTTTTCATCAGAGTGTGCTATTTTTTAAATCAATGCACTGTTGGCCTAAGAAATGATAATTTTTTCAGATTTGGGTATACATTCAAATGTACTTTTGTGTGAGTGGGAGTCAGGGCAGTTGCTCTTAAATGGTGCTCAGGAGGCCCAGTGGCCCACCTGGAGATTTTCTGCTAAACCAGCTGCCAGTTCAGCCTTAGGGGCAGTGTTGTTCAGTCCCTGGGTTGCTGATCAAACTGGTACCAGTCACACACAAGGCATGTGCCTTAAGCCCTAGTACCTCTTAGGAAATCTCTTTCTAAGTTGTGCCTTTCTCCTGTTGGTCTTCAGATACTTGATTTATTTCCATTCTTGGACTGCTGGATTATTTCTCTGCCATGAATGTCTTGGTCTCACACACACACACACACACACACACACACACACACACACACACACTTTTCCCACACCATTCATTTTATCACTCCCTTTCTTAACTTCTTTTGTGGTCAATGATCTTGTCTCTCCCTTCAGTCCATGGCATGGTGTTTCTACATCCCCAACGCTCAAGCTGTGTATTTCTGAGTAGAGATGAATCCTAATAAGAAAATAACATCTTTCAGATGGTTTACAATAAAAGCAAGGCTGAACTCCTCTTGTTTAATTTTTGGCTACCCATGTATATCATATTAGGCACTGGCCAGGAAATAAATCAGAAATTTTATATTTCTGCTTTGGCGAGACATGTGGAAGTGATAAGACTTGGATACATAATTCTTAAGGAATTGTTATGAAAAGTGCTTCTTCTTAAGACATTTCTTGTCTGGCCATCTCTTACTAGGTAGGCTTGATTTTAATTAAGGAATATTTTTATGTTTGAAAATGAATTGATGGTACTATTAAATGTTATATGAATATTAGAATATGCTGAGTATATTCTTGGGTTAATAAATGCCTCACTTTACACAACCTCACAGGTCATCCTGACAGTATGGAGAGTTGTTGTTATGAGCATCTGGCAGTACAACTTTGATTTCATATACTCTTTCAAAGTGTCGACAGTGAACAATAACACTTGTTAACCACCTACGGAGTATCATGGGACATTAAGCACATCACCACCTTTCATGAGTTCTCTATTATGGAGGAGAGTTACCTTATTTACAAATAAGAAAACTATGTTTAATGGTTACCATGTTTCAGTGTGCCAGCATGTATTTGAAAAGAAATGCTATCCCAATTAGCCAGAACGCCTCAGACAAATGACTAATTTCATAAAGTGAGTGTGAGAGACCTAAAACTCAGAAACAGTGCTTTCCTGTGGTTGCTGGCTAAAACTCGAGACTGTGACTCAAACTCTAGAATATTTGACACAAGGCACCCATCCTAAAAATATATTATTTAAATTTTGATTTTTTAAAAATATACTTAATATGGAAAACAGGATGTGAAAATGTATTGTTGAATTTCAATAAGAAGTTTAGAAGGTTTCAAATAATTTGTGAAAAAAATATGTAACCAACCTCACTAGTATTAACAACTTTGGTGTATAGACCTTAAACTGTGGTTTTAAAAACACACCAGAAGTTGGAATCTCTTGGTCTTAAACATTGATTTATTCAATTATGTCAGAAGCTATATGATAGAAACATTGTATACATTATATACAAAGTCAAGTTTCAATATTAGTTGAAATTTGAGACTGCTTAGATATTCATAATCATAAGTGCATTATAATTCTAAATTGCTCTTCAGATTTTTTCAATTGGTAGGTTTTTTTTCTTTACTTGAGATTTTAATTCCTAATCATACTGAGTAGAAGCAACATTTGAAAAGTAATAAAATGATTAAGATTGGTAGGGTGATAAATGCCCAATTCTGGATGTATGTATCAAAAGCTTGTGGTATAGGGGTTGGAGAGATAGTATAGCAGGTAGGGAGCATGTCTTGCAAGTGACTGACCCAGATTTGAACCCTACCTCCCATATAGTCCCCCAAGCTCCACCAGGAGTAAATTCTGAGCATAGGGACAGGTGTAATCCCTGAACAAGTCGTGTGCAATCCCTATCTCTCCAAAGAATCTGTGGAATGAACTGAAGAGATAGTACAGCAAGTAAAGTACTTGCCTTATATTCAGCCAACCTGAATTTGATCCCTGGCACCCCATGCCAGGAGTAATCTTTAGTCACAGCTGAGTTTGGCCTGAAAAACAAAAAAAGTACTTGTGGTGTATATACATGTTGGAATACTATGCAGCTGTGAGAAAGACAAATCATGTAATTAATTCAGTTATATAGATGGAACTAGAGGATGTCATGCAGAGTAAAATCAGTCATAGGAAAAGGGATACAGAATGATCTCTCTTACATGTGAGATTTAGAGATACACGTTAACGTAGTAACTATTGGCCAAAGACAGCAGAATTGAGTTTTAGGAGAGGAGGTTTTGGGAAGGGGGGTTGGGCTTTAAAGCCTTGAAGAAGGAAAGTGGGAACTCTGGTGGTAGGTGTGGCACTGTAACAATGTATGCATATAAACACCATTAATAGTATTGTGAATCACAGCACCTCAACGAAGTTTTTTTTTTTTTAAAGATTAGTAGGCTCAATAAAGAATGTTTGGTAAACCTTTGAATTTGAGTGTGTTAGTGGTTGTAGATTTTTCAATGTTTGTAGTTGTATGCTAGAAAAAAGCTTTATAGCTTTGTAATAGCCTGATAGTTTTAGTTTTAGTTGTCCCTGCTTAATGCCTCCAGGATATGGTTACGTTATAACATTATAAAAATGTGTTAGCCAAAATTCCTGATTTATATGCAATCAGAACACATAAATTTTCCCAGTTGTATCCTTAAACTTCATGAAAATCTTCAACTGTGATTCATCTCACCTATTTTTTAGAGTTAAGACGTTTTTTAATCTCTAAGGCAGATAAAATCATTAATCGTAGTACATAGTTTTGGTTTTTTTGTTTTTGGCCTATGAGAAAGGTCACATAGAAAGCCTAGAAACTCTAATTTATCTTTCCTTCAGTTAGCAATCAGAATGCTGAGTTTTCAGCCATGTTTGTGGTAGACAGCACGGTGCAGCTTTCACTAATGATTTACAAAAGTTAGATGGTTGATCTACCATGTATGGTTTTTCCCTAGTGTGTTACAAGAATTCTATCTTCAGTGTTGTACCAGAACCTAAATTAAGAACTGCAGATGGCATATATCACTAATAATTTATTAATAATATTTCAAAATCATAATAGTGTATATTGGAATCTGACTTAAACTCTTTAAAGATTTAATCTCTATAAATTTAAATTTCACTTCAAAAACCATCTAATAATGTAGTCTTAAATTTTCTAGGACAGATGAGAAATGAATGTGAAGCAGAATAAATCTTGAGTACATAGCAGGAGTACAAAATATGTAGACATAAATTCTCTTAATCTTTTTTTTTCCCCACAAGCAATTCTTTCCATTGTTTAATTAAAGGAAGAGGTGAGTGAGCTTAGTTGTGTGGTTTATTTTGTGCTTAAAGAAAGTGTAGAGCAAGAAAGATAAAAACTAAACCTAGTGTAGAACATGTCCCTGACCATGCTATCTCTCCATCTTTTATCAAAAGAGCAAAATTTACAAAAGTGGCCATTTCTTCTGGAATGCAAATCATTTTTCCTCTGAGCTTGCTCTCTCCTTTTATATTTTTATTTTTTGCAGGGAGTGGGACGGGGGCTCAGGTTTGGACCACACCTAGCATTGCTCAGGGCTGACCCCTGGCTCTGTGCTCAGGAATCATTCCTGGTGGTGCTTGGGGGACCTTATAGAGTGTTGGGGATCAACCTGGGTCAGCTGTGTGCAAGGCAACTGCCCTTCCCACTGTGTTATTTCTCCAGCCTGCTCTGCTTTTCTTAAGTGTTGTCACGAACCATCTTTCACCTTCTTCCTATCTTATTCTTCATGTGAAAGCTTGTCAAAGAGTTTATAAGTGGTTTCCATATGCTGCCTAATCCGGTAGTTCATTGATTTGAAATACGTCCTTCACAGTTTAGTCTAATAAAATGAACAATTATTCACTGATTTATGTCACACACCCACTATAATACATGTTTTTTAGACTTACTATCCCCTTTGTATTGTGTGTCAATACACATACTAGCCTAAAAAATTAGGCTAGTTGATCAAAAGAAAACACAATATGTTTAGCTTTACATGTTGCACTAAATCTTTCACAAGTCCCTATTTTCCATATTTCAAGAAAAGATAATGTTGAACTTGAGAATTGAAGTTACTTTTCTTCCAATCTAAGTGACTTTATTTTTAGTACCTGATTTTTGTTTATCTGCTTGAATTCTCTCTTTATTATCCCATATAATCTCCTTGCCTGTCTCATTTGGTCCTTTCCAGGAGGCTGAGGTGATGGGCAGTAGGTCTGAATGGTGAGAATTTCTTTTCTCTACCTAGAGTAAATTTCTTTTAGAATTTCTTTTCTCTAGCACAGTAGGTAGGGTGTTTGCCTTGCACATGGCCAATCCGGGTTTGATTCCTCCATCCCTCTTGGAGAGCCCAGCAAGCTACCAAGAGTATGCTGCCCTCACGGCAGAGCCTGGGAAGCTACCCGTGGTGTATTCAATATGCCACAAACAGTAACAAGTCTCAGATACATTACTGGTGCCCACTCCAGCTAATTGATGAACAACGGTACGACAGTGCTACAGGGCTACCTAGCAGTAGCACATGTTAGACACCCTCCTAGGAATGTGGTTGAAGGTGTCAGACAACCCAAGAATGTTGGCTTGTCAGGACCTATGACCTCTCATCCTTCTGTTGAAGAGTCTGCTAATGCTGTATCATAGATCTGTCATCGTGTGTCACACTGCCTGCTCTTTGACCTCCCAGACAATGAGCATCAAAACAGACTTAAACAATAGCTCCATCCTTCTCTCTTCCTTCTTTCACACAGCCTTTTCATTGTCTCTCTACTTCAATCATACTATATTCTCTTCTCCCAGTCTCCTCACCTCCTGACTTCCAAAAGAACCCCATTTCTCACAGAGAAGACTTTTGATGATTAGTCTGAATGAAAATACAAATGAGAAATGCAAAAGAATATGTACATTTTCTGTCACTAAAACTTACTACCACAAGCCTATCTATAACCTTATTTATTTTTATTGGACATGCACAGATTGAGTTCTCAGCACTTTCCTGACCTTGTGGTACTTACATTCTGATGGGATGTGGGAATCTATCGTCAGTCCTTGGGTGGTAAAAAGATAATACTGCTAAAGAAAACTATAGGCCAAAGTAGGAAGTCATCTGGGAATTCAAGGGTGGAGATAGAGAATTTAAATTTTAAACCATTTGATGAGCAAAGGCCCAAAAGAAGGTATGAGGCATGTAGTCCTTGTCTTCCATGCAGCTAATACTGGTTTGATCCCCAGCATTGCTTATGGTCACCCAAACACTCCAGAAATAACCCCTGAGCACAACTGAATGTGTCCCCACCCCAGAAAGGGACATAAACACACACACACACACACACTCACACACACACTGAGCTTTGTAGCTTGTGAGCATTGCTTAGTGTTATCCCCAAACCAAAATAATAAAATATGATCATCAAATAATAAGGGCAGGGGGGAGTGATATTTGAAAAAGATGAGATTTAAGAAGAGAATGTTCTAGCTAGATCAAAACAATAGTGAAGAGATTTGAGAATAATGCATCTCTTCTGTTTTGAAAATGATAAAATTCTGCTCTTTAAGCTTTCCCGCTATTGGTTGTTTTTCCTATTGTTATTTTTTACTTTACCAATAGAAAAAAAAGTTCAAGCAGTAGGAGTGAACAAAGGGATAATATAAGGATGTTTGGGTTTTGTATTTATTTTGCATATAGCTGTGTTAAAATGTAAAATTTATTGGAATTTTAAAACTTACCTTGGTGTAATTAAAAAAAATTACCTTGGTGTGTTTAGGAAATGTAGAGACATTTATTAATTTAATGCCATTAATTTGTATTTGTGCCAATAGTTTTAGGTATATTACTATAAGGAATAAAAATTTTTTTGGCTTTTTGGGTCACATTCAGTGATGCTCAGGGGCTACTCCTGGCTTTGCACTCAGGAATGTCTCCTGGCAGTGCTCAAGGGGCCATATGGGATGTTGGGTATTGGACCCAGGTTGGCTGTATGCAAGGCAAATGCTCTCTCCACTGAGCTATTGCTCTGGCTCCAGGAATTAAACTTTTGTCACTTCTTTTTACATTTGTTCTATGCCTCATTAAATTTTCCTCTTTATTATTTCTTCCTTCAAATCTATTTTTTCCTTTTTGAGTGGGGGCAAGGACCGTTGTTTACAAACAGTTGTTAGTATGGTTTCTTACATGAACTATTCCAGCACCAATGCTTCACCCAGGTGTCTACTTCTCTTCCCCATTTTCCCAGTGTTCCTCACTGACTCACTCTTGTGTGGCAAACTTGTTGCTGAAGACAAGTTGTCAGTTCCCATTGTTTTTTACCCTATTCTGTCTCTTCATATCTCACATATGGTAGAGATAATTCTGTGTCTGTCCCTTTCTCTCTGACTAACTTCACTAGCATGATACTCTCTAGACCCATCCAGGAGACCTCATGATCTAAATTTTTCTTACAACACAGTAGTACTCCACTATGTATATATACCATAGATTCTTTATCCAGTCATTTGAACTTGGACACTTGGGGTGTTTCCAGATTTGGGCTATTGTGAATAGTACTGCAGTGAACATAGAAGGACAGATAGCTTTTCTTTCTTTCTTTCCTTTCCTTCCCTCCCTCCCTTCCTCCTCTCCTACTTCCCTCCCTCACTCCTTCCTTTCCTTCCTTCCTTTCCTTCCTTCCTTCCTTCCTTCCTTCCTTCCTTCCTTCCTTCCTTCCTTCCTTCCTTCCTTCCTTCCTTCCTTCCTTCCTTCCTTCCTTCCTTCCTTCCTTCCTTCCTTCTTTCCCTTCTTTCTTTCCTTCCTTATTTCTTCAAGATGGTTTGTTATAGACATTCAATATTCTAGCACCAGTCTTACCACCATTACACCTTCCCTCCACCATTGTCTCCACTATTCCCAACCACCCATTAAGCCTGCTCCCATAGCAGGCCCTCAATAATATATTTTATATTGCTTATTAATATTAATTTGCTAACAGTGATCAAAGAATGTTTCCTTAGAATAAAGTTAGTGAAGATTTTTATAACTCACCATGGAGCCACTAAGACCTTGTATAAGAGGTTACTAAGATGTTACAGATTAAACCTCTGTGTTGATATTTTGTTAATCGAGATTGGTTGTCTTCTGTATTGCATCCCATCCAATCTGGTGTGCTCTCCTGGTTTATCAGTGTTGTAGAGCTTGAGATTCATGGTCACACACTCCAAGAAGTTCAAAATTTTTAACAGGGTGATACAGCTGGAGTTAAATTTTTAACTGGGTGGCAAAGCATTGGGTGTGTACTTGACTGTAGGGGCTTCCAGAAGTACAGGGAGATGGGGGGAGGTAGCCCAGACGACTATGAAAACTTAAAAATTTTGGTCACAAAGCCTCCACACCTGAGATTTTTTTGTTTTTTGCTTTTTGGGTCACACCTGGCGATGTACAAGGGTTACTCCTGGCTCTGTGCCCAGGAATTACTTCTGGCGGTGCTCAGGGGACCATATGGGATGCTGGGAATCGAACCCAAGTTGGCCGTGTGCAAGGCAAATGCCCTACCTGCTGTGCTATCACTCCAGCCCCCCACACCTGAGATTTTTAACAAATTAATTTTGGGGTGGGACTCATCCTAAGCATTGGAGTCCAGCCAGCATCATGGCTGCAGTTGTCGAGTGTGGAAGCTTCTGGTTGCCAGGGATGGCAGATATCTTTTCTAAATTGAGTTTCAAGTCTTTGGGTTTGAGGCCTAGATGTGGAATTGCTGAGTCTTATGGACAATCAATCACTATTTTATTATAAGCGTTCATATTTTTTTAAAATGCTGTACCAGTCAACAACATTCCCACCAGCAGTTAATGAGGGTTCCTTCCTCAACCCTCCCTTCTCTTCCATCACACACACACACACACACACACACACATACAGACAAACACAAATACACATGGACACACACACAGATCCACACCAACACTGGTTGGTTTGTGTGTGTGTGTGTGTGTGTGTGTGTATGGGTGACATGTGGCAGCCAGTCTCACTTGTGTGAGATGTTATCTTATTGTTGGTTTTTGATTTGCATTTCCTTGGTGACAAGTGAACATTTTTTCCTTCTTCTTAAAGTGGGTTTCTGTTCATACCCCATTTTTCCATGGGGTTAGGTTTCTTATTTGTTTTGTCCAGTGAATTGTGGGCAAGTATCTTCTCAGCTTGTGGGGTATCTTTTTTTATCATTTGCGGTGTATAAGATTTTTAGTTTGATACAGCCCCATTTGTATATCTCTATTTCAGCTTGCTTGAGCAGATTTTAAATAATTGATGATATTTCTGACTTCACTGTCATGATGTGTTCTACCTGTATTTTCCTCAGTGTAGTTCATGGATTCAGATCTGATACTGAGATTTTTAAATCTATTTTGATTTGACTTTTGTGCATGGTGTTAGAAAAGGACCTGAGTTAATTTTTTTCTGTGACTAATTAGTTTTCCCAGCACCATTTGTGTCAGAAGCTTTCCTTTTTCAACTTCATATTGTTTGCTCCTTTATTGAAGATTAACTATATATATGTATATATATATACATATATATATATATGGGGATATGACTGGACTTTACAAATCTATTCAATTTTTTTTTTTGCTTTTTTGGGTCACACCCGGCGATGCACAGAGTTTATTCCTGGCTCTACACTCAGGAATTACCCCTGGCGGTGCTCAGGGGACCATATGGGATGCTGGGAATTGAACCCAGATCAGACGTGTGCAAGGCAAACGCCCTACCAGCTGTGCTATCACTCCAGCCCCAGATCTATTTAATTTTTAATGTTCTCATCTTCCCCCAATTCATGAAGGAGTTTTAGCCATTGATTTTCATCCTTTTTTATCTTTACAAATCTCTGCTATGAATTTTACAAAAGTTCATTTGATTCACAGTGCACACAAACTTACGCTATCTAATTTCAATCGGTGTTTCTTCTTTTACTTACAGAAGTGTATTTTCTCCTGTCTAGGCAGTTTGGATATTTTTCTAATTCTCTTTTTAGGTTTTGGTTTCTAGATTCTTTATTGTGTGGTCAGTGGAAACATTTTGGGTAGTTTCTGCTTTTGAATTTTGTTGAAGATTTTTCACTATATAGTATATATGATCAATTTTTATACACATGTTATATGTACTTACAAAGAATGTAAATTTGTTGGGTGCAGGTTCTATTATGTCCATTTATGCTGACACATACCACACATGAATATAGCTTAATTAGCACCATTTGCAGATCCAGCATCAACCTGTTAACAAGGACTGTTTTTCTGTGATTGCCTAAGTCTGTTATATCCTCAGTGAAAATTTTAAACATGGAGAGACAGCAGTATTTGGGGTAGGTGGGGAGTGGACCACTCTCTTTACATGATTATCCAGGCCAGAAGTGCAGTGATTAGTTTAGCCTAGTAGTGCTCAGTGGATTATATAATGCCAAGGGTCAAATTCAAGACTCACAAAGACAAAGTACACCGACACTTTGAGTTATCTAGCCCCTCAGAGAAATATTTTTTGATGTGCAATTGGGCCATACCCAACAGTGGTCAGGTCTTACTTCTGGCTCTGCAATCAGAGATCACTCCTGTTGATGTTCAGGGTACCATATGACCGCATATGGGGATTGGATTAAGGTTGGTTGAATGAAAGTCAAGAACCTTAACCTCTGTCCTACCTCTCTCAAACTCTAGTGGTATTTTTTTTTTAATAATTCCATTCGCTATTAAAAGAGACATGCTAAATCTTTAAGATTTATAACAAAAATTCTGTTCATTTTTGTCACTTTTTTGGGGTTTGGTTATTGATTAAAGATAGATTTAGAATAAAGTGATTCTATTAAGAATTACCTTTATACATTAAAAAAATATCTCTTTCATCTGATTTTGGCTTGAGTTCAATTTGTCTGAGTTTTTGTATTGGAAATGTTTATATTGTCATTCTGCTCTGTTTTGGTTAATATTTGCATGCTGTATCTTTTCCCATTATTTACTTTTTGACCTATTTATATTCTTATGGTTGAAATACATTTTTCTATAAAGGAATGGAGTTGAGTTTTATTTTTTTATTCCAGTTTCAAAGTCATAGATTTGATTTAGCATAGTTTTAAAAATTTTAATAAAATTTTTGGAAGTGTCATCTCATCTTTTTGTTTATTATATGACGTTATTTCATGATTATTTTCTCCTTTTTATTTTCTATTTATCTTTTGTCACTGTGGGGGCAGGATAGTGTTCAGGGACTATTTCTGGCTTTGTGTTCAGGAGTGATCCTTAGCAAAGCTCAGATCCTTGGGTTCCATTGTAATAGCATTCTAATTTTTTTTTCTAACTGTAGCACTGTCTTCCCATTGTTCATCGATTTGCTCAAGTGGGCACCAGTAGTGTCTCCATTGTGAGACTTGTTGTTACTGTTTTTGGCATATTGAATATGCCAAGGTAGCTTGCCAGGCTTTGTCGTGCAGGTGGGATACTCTTGATAGCTTGCTGGCCTTTCCAAGAGGGATGGAGGAATCTTAACTAGTGGATTAAATACATTTTGATTCTTCGGAATTACACTTACAAGTCCCTGATTTGAATCACATTATGTTAGTCATTATCTCAGCAAATTTTATCTCTGTACTTCCTTAATACCCCTTTAAATGAGGCTCTGTAAAATAGTGTGATGTTCTACCTGGAGTGCAACTTTACAAAGCCATAACCACACTTGTATGAGAATCATCAGTTCTCCTCACGAATTCCCTACTCGTTCCCATGCTCAGGTCTTTGTTCAGGATTCCTTCCACGTTCCATTGCCTTTCCCAGGATGATCCTTGCTAAGAGATTCCCTCCAAAAAAAGAAAGGCTTTTCCTTCTTTGACTTTTTACCCTGTCTTATGTCTTCGGGTCAGGGGTGTGGGGTGCTGAGGGAAAGGGGAGTGCCTTCCCAATAGTGAAGAGGCCTGGGTGCCCCACCACTAAATCTGGACCAACTGCACTAGAGATTCAATGCCAGTACTCCAAGTCGGGGGTGCTGTGCACACCCTGTGGTACTAGAGGTTACTTAACTCACCGCAGCAGTGCTCAGAGACCTTTAGAGCTGCTCCTGGTAGTGCTCAGGGATCTCCTGGGCCACACCAGGCATTGTTCAAGAGATCATATGTGATGGCAGGGACCAAATGGATCAGATGCATGCAAAGCCAGTGCTTGAACCACTGTGCTTTCTTTCCAGCTTCCTGATGGTTTTTGACTCTTCCATAATCCTGTGTACATCTTTGTGTCTTAATATGAATATTTGTTGACTCTCGTTCCTGAGGTGCTGTCAGCTGGTACTTAGCTTTGTGCCCTTGATATTTGTCACATTTTACATTACATGTACCATTAGGCCTCAAGTAATAATAAGATTTATACATAAAAATTTTATAGATAAACCTCAGAGGGCACAATCATGGGATAAATATCTTGCCTAAGAATTTTGAAATTCAATGGTTATAATGAGTGGTTAAAAATTAATAGTTCTCAGGGCTGGAGCGATAGCACAACAGGTAGGGCATTTGTCAGCTTGCATGCGGCTGCCCTGGGTTCGAATCCCAGCACCCCATATGGTCCCCTGAGCACCGCCAGGAGTAATTCCTGAGTACAGAGCCAGGAGTAACCCCTGTGCATTGCCGGGTGTGACCCAAAAAGCAAAAAGAAAAAAAATAGTTCTGAAATTAGACTGTTTACTTTTTGTTAGGATACATTCATGATGCATCTGACATAAACTTTGATTTCCCAATTGGTCCAGTTTTGTAATGTGTGTCCCTATGCTTTTTTGGGGGGAATATCTGGTCATCTTGATGAGATAGATCACTGTTCATAGAAGTGTGCTTTATTTTCCAATAAAAGAATGCTATCTTCTGCTGTATGATTTGATTCATGTTTAGGTGAAAAATTGGGGGACTCTTTTGATTTTCTTTGTGTATTAAAGCAGTATTTACAAAGGCCCTGTATTACATCTATCTTTAAATAACAGCTGTGTTAAATCCTTTCTCCCCTCTAACCTCTACCCCCTTATTATAATAAGAAACATGTGGGCTCTTGAAAGGAACTGAAAAGTACGGGCTTTTAAACAGAACAATGCAAGTCATTTAAATTAGTCATGGTTACAATTATTCTCCATAACTCTCAAGTCAAAATTGCCTTCCTGTGCCAAATGTCGGAGCAATGAGATTCAAAGTGATCAGAATCCTAGTTGAAGTCTCTGACTTTACATTTAAGTAAATGAAGAATTGAAGCAGAAGTTCAATTTTGGTTGGTAAGCAGCACCTTTGTCTGTAAGAGATTCTCTAATTACTAGTCAAATTTTGTATGCATGAGACCATATTTATAAGTTCTCATTATGAAATTACTACAAGCATTTATGGCTTTGGAATATGCAGGAAAGTAACTCATAATTTTACCACAAATTACAATTGCAGTTAGCAAATTAGCATGCTTTTAAGTAATTTTGTTTGCCTATGAAAATGTAAGGGTATGGAATTTTTAATCTTTAATTGTAATCGCGTATCTCTGACAAGATGTACTCATGTTGGAATTATATTTTATATATTCATTATAGCCTAAAATAAACATGTGTTTATATTACAAATAATATATATTATTGTGATTTCTGTTTGCTTTTGTTTTGAGGCCACAGTCGCCATGCTCAGGACTTAGTTCTGCCTCTGTAGTCAGGAATCACTCCTGGTGGGGCTCAGAAGATCATATGTGGACCTGGAACTTGCACCTGGGTCAGCTGCATGCAAGGCAAAGACACTATTCTCTGTACCGTTTCTAGGTTCCTCATTGTGCTTTTTATATAACTACACAATAGTTGTCCATTTCCTGGGAACTGGTAAGGAAGATGAGACCCCCTATCTCCCTCCCGTCCTGGAGCTAGGAAGATAAAGTTGCACACCTGTTGCTTGATTCTCTTGATTCCCAGTCTTGCTTCTAAGTCTAAGAAGTAGAAATACTTCCACTTCATTGTCTAATCCTTCCCTCTGTGGGTGATCAGTGCCTCTCCTTTTTTTTGGCCATGTTTCCCATGGATTTGGGCCACCTTGCCTATCTTTCCGAGTTCTTTGTGATCAAGGGCAATTTCATTATACTCAACACCACCTTACTAATTCTTTAATCTTAGTTTATATGACCTCTATCTCTTTTTAAAAAAATCAAAATTCACATTTTATTTGGGCTGAAATAAACTATACAAAATTGATTTTCTTCACCAAAAATAACAGCAATATTTTCATATTATTCCCAGGAAACCCACAAAAAAATAATTCTTGTGGGTTCTCCAAGTTTTATTTATTAATCAAGATGAGGCAGTAGATAATAGTCATAGAGAAAAGACAAGAAAGCAAAACAAATCAGTTGTCAGTATCCAAGGCCTCTGATCCTATCTTGACCATGAAACAGAAGTATTCAATATATACCTGCTAAAAGGCTTATGGTCATGTCCTGGCAGTTCACCTCAGAAATATTAACTCCTCAAATCCCACCCTTCAATCACAATTGCCCATGTATCTTTGGAAAGTCCTGGTTCCCATTCTTCATTGATGAATCAGTTCTCCTGACTCCTGGATTTTATTAGGAAAATTCCTGGGACTCCTTTCATCTTATTTATTATTAGACATGGCATCCAGTCTACTGTATTTTCATTCACTATGCTGGAAACTCATATAAATTCTTTTTTTTTCTATCTGATCTCTAAAACTTCTACCCAAATTCAATTTAATTATCACTACTCTCTGCTTCAGCCATTCACTTAGAGATCATTTATCAGTGAATAATAGTGTCATGGACTGGAGCGCTAGCACAGCAGGTAGGGCATTTGCCTTGCACATAGCCAACCTCAGTTTGATTCCTCTGTCCCTCTCGGAGAGCTCTGCAAGCTACCTAGAGTATTTTGCCCGCAGGGCAGAGCCTGGCAAGCTACCCATGGTGTATTCAATATGCCAAAATCAGTAACAAGTCTCACAATGGAGATGTTACTGGTGCCTGCTCGAGCAAATTGATGAGCAATGGGATGACAGTGATACAGTGAATAGTGTCATTACAGACTAAGGCTCTCAGTCCTCAGCTGAACTATGTATTTCCTGACCCACTTATAGTAAGTATTTCCCTAGTACTCAGCTCTCTTTCCTGTTTCCCTTGGTTGCTGTTCCAACCCACCTTTAACCCAGGCATCATATAACATCGCCTCCTTTTTTTTTTTCTTCTACTTTGTGGAAAGAGGTCAGAAAGAAATTTCCTTGGCCAACTCTAGGTACCAAAGTCTCATAGCAATCATCGTGTCATGTTACAAAACTGTAAGCAATTCTATTAGGTCAATAGGAACAGTAGGGGGGCCAATGACATCTACATTTCAATAGGATGTTGGAAATACTAGCCAATGTAGTAGGATTAAAATACTATAATAAAATAGGGAAAAGAAAAATAGAGTGGTAAGAACTGGAAACAAGTGTCCATTCTATTTGGTGACAGTATATTTAAAGGTGCACAGGAGAAGAAATGTGGAATTTATTAAAGTACTTAAATTTGATGTGAGAGGGATTGATGACCTGAGGGCAGCCCACATTCACTGAGTCTCAAGTCTGTATATAGTGATGGGATTATTTTAGTTCTGGTGGGGAAGAAAACATGATCTGATATGTGGGCACCGTTGTGTTAAGCAGCAATCTTAAGCATGCTAATTTTAGTAGAGCCTCTTTTTGGTGAGACAAGCACCCAAAATTTTACTGAAAATTAAATACACACACACACACTTATGTTCAAATGTTTGAAAAAAATACTCTAAGAAGAGGCAATATTTTCTTTTTTTCTCTCCCTTCTTTTTTCCCTTTAAAAGAACACTAGTTCACTACTTACTGCCAAATATTTCCTTCCTTTACTTTCTTTCTTTTTTTTTCCCCAGAGCTGGGGATTGAAGCCAAGGCCATTTTCATCAGCCTGTGTGTTCTCACACTGAGCTGCTATCCCCACTGCCTGCTGTCCGTTTTGTGTTATGTTCATAAGTCCGTGTTTTAGTTCTTGTAAAGTTCACATTTCACTTTGAATTTTACTGTTGTTCTTCTACTTGTAGAGGCCGCACCCACTGGTAATCAGGGGCTGAGGCCGCTCCCAGTGTACTAGGACCTCCATCTCCATGCAGTGACGTGCAATGACTGTGATGCAGGGAAGGGATACTCTGGTGGTGGGTGTGAGGTTGGAGTGATATACACACGAAACCATCAGAAGTATTGTGGGGGCTGGAGCAATAGCACAGAGGGTAGGGCATTTGCCTTGCATGTGGCCAACCTGGGTTCAACTCCCAGAATCCCTTATGGTCCCCAGAGCACCTGCAGGAGTAATTCCTGAGTGTAGAGCTAGGAGTAACCCCTGTGGATCGCCGGGTATGATCCAAAAAGAAAAAAAAAAGTATTGTAAACCATAGTACCTTCATAAGTATTTTAAAAACTTAATCAAAGTTGATTAAAATACATTGTATCATATTTAGTATTTATGTGATTTTGGATTTTTTTTGCTTATAAAGGCTTAAAATGTTCATAACAGAAATACAGACATATAAAGATATGAACGAATGTAAACTGAAATTAGTAAGTACTTGGTATTTTTAAAATAATTTTATGTTTGAATCACTGTATCACTGTCATTCTTTTGCTCATCAATTTGCTCAAGTGGGCACCAGTAACGTGTCATTCGTCCCTGTTGCATTCAGGGCCAAGGGAATGAGGCCCATTATTGTTACTGTTTTTGGCATATCAAATACACCACGGGTAGCTTGCCAGGCACTGCCGTGCAAGATTCTGCATCGCTCTCTTCCAGAAGCTTTATTTTATAGTCTCTGGGATCTTGGTCATTGATGAGATTACATGGTGCTGGGGGCAATTTGTGGGTGTGACTGCCAAGCTACTGGAGAATGGGAGACCTGGGTGGAAGAAGCCAAGTCCCAATCCAAGCAGGCTTGGAGATCTCAGCAACAGGTATGTTTGAATATACATTAAAATTTAGGTTTGGTTTTTGGATCACACCTGGCTATGGTCAGGGTTTACTCCTGCATCTGCACTCACGGATCACTTTATGTGGTGTTCAGGTAATTGAGGACTGGAGTGATAGCACAGCAGGTAGGCCAACCTGGTTCAATTCCTCCATCCCTCTCGGAGAGCCTGGCAAGCTACCAAGAGTATCCCGCCTACATGGCAGAGCCTGGCAAGCTACCCATGGCGTATTCAATATGCCAAAAACAGTAACAAGTCTCACACTGGAGACATTACTTGTGACTGCTTGAGCAAATTAATGAACAAATGAACAACGGGACAACAGTGACAGTGACAGGTAATTGAATCCTAGTCAGTTGCATGCAAGGTAAGTGCTGTACCCACTGTACTATCGCTCTAATCCGAAAAACTTATTTTTGAAAGACTGCAAGTTCTTATATTGAGGATATTCAGGATTACATCTTAATTAGTAGGGTGGTAGACCAGAGAGTATCAGTAATTTCAAGTATTATCATCTTGACTTATAATTTATAAACACAAGGTAAGCTGTCTTGAAATTTTTGAAATTTTTATCTCAACTTAAAATTTTTATCTCAAAAATATATCAGCATCACTCTGTAGTCTGACCACTTTAATTCCTATGGAATTTCCAAGTGCAATATTTTAGGTAGTATAGATATCACACATCATTTTATGTCATGTTAATTGGAAAATCATTTTTAAAATATATTATTCAAAGTATATCTAGAGAGATAGTACATCAGGTAGGGTTTTATCTTGCAAGCAGCTGATTCGGTTCCAATCCCCAGCACTCCTGTGGTTCCCTGAGTCTTACTAGGAGTGATCCCTGAGAACAGAACCCGCGATAAGCCCTGTGAATTGTCCAGTGTGGCCCAACATCTTTACCTCCCAAAGAATATAAATGTTGGGACTGGAGCAATAGCACAATGGGTAGGACATTTGCCTTGAACATGGCCGACCTGGGTTCGATTCCCAGCATCCCATATGGTTCCCTGAGCACCACCAAGGGTAATTCCTGAATACAGAGCCAGGAGTAACCCCTGCTCATTGCCAGGTGTGACCCCAAAGAAAAAAAATTAATGTAATTATACATTGTTTACTTTGTGCTATTTCTCTGAAACTGGATAGTTCAGGAAACATGAAAAATATATAACAATACACTTTTTTCTATTTTTATTTTCTAAGTTACAACTTTTCATTTATCTCACAAACCATGGAAAGTGGTGTTTGTAATTTTTTTTTAAGTATGCCTTCGAGCAATAGCACAGCAGATAGGGCGTTTGCCTTGCACACATCCGACCCGTGTTCCATTCCTCCATCCCTCTTGGAGAGCCCACATGGCAGAGTCTGGCAAGCTACCCGTGGTCTATTCAGTATGCCAAAAATAGTAACGAGTCTCACAATGGAGACTAACGAGTCTCACAATGGAGACGTTACTAGTGCCCACTCGAGCAAATCAATGAGCAATGTGATGACAGTGATGCCTTTGAGAATAAAATAATTTTACTTAAGGCATAAAGTTGCCAAGTAGGAAGATTTTGAGTGACTTATGCATGGAACAGTTTAATACTTACGTATTTGAGTAGAGAAACTATAAATTTTTATTTTGTATGCTGATAGCTATAATGAATATTTAAATATGTGGAGGAAGATATACCGAGTAGTGCTAAGTTTTTACTCCTGACTGTGTTCTGGGATCACTCCTGGCAGGGCTGAGGGACCATATGGGGTGCCAGGACTGCACCAAAGTTGGCCATGTGCAAGGCAAGTGCCCAGAGTACTATCACTCCAACCCCAGTATTTAAATTTTAGTTCTGGTATATAATGATTGATGTTTGTGTCTTCTAGGTATAGCTTACTTGAGTGGAATGTGTAGTGAAAAGAGAAAATGCATTATTGCAGAGGACAATGGCCTGAATCTTGCATTTACAATTGCTCATGAAATGGGTCACAAGTAAGTAATATTCTGGTATTCTGGTAGCACATTCATATCTGTTACTTGCATTGTTGAATTCAATACATATATTTTGTTTTTTAATTTGTACTTTAAATTTCTTAAAAAGTAGTGGAACAAGAAGAGGTACAAAAGATCAGCTTTTTTAAATATATATTTTATTGAATCATTGTGAGATAGTTACAAGGTTTCATGTTTGGGTTACAACCACACAATGATCAAACACCCATCCCTCCACCAGTGCACATTCCCCACCACCAATATCCCAGGTATCCCTACCCTTTCCCACCCTCTTCCTGCCTCCATGGTAGATAATATTCCCCATACTCTCTCTCTACTTTTGGGCATTATGGCTTGCAACACAGACACTGAGAGGTCATCATGTTTAGTCCATTATCTACTTTCGGCATCCATCTCCCATCCTGACTGATTCCTCCAGCCATCATTTTCTTAGTGATTCCTTCTCTATTCCATCTTCTTGCTCCCCTCTGCTCATGAGCAGTCTTCCAGCTATGGGGTAATCCTCCTGGCTTTTGTATCTACTGTCCTTGGGTGTCAGCCGCATGTGATGTTATTCTATACTCCAAAATGAGTACAGTCCATCTATGTCTGTCCCTCTTTTTCTGACTCATTTCACTTAGCATGATACTCTCCATGTTTATCCACTTATTAGCAAATTTCATGACTTCATCTCTCCTAACAGCTGCATAGTATTCCATTGTGTAAATGTACCAAAGTTTCTTTAACCAGTCATGTGTTCTAGGGCACTTGGGTTGTTTCCAGATTTTGGCTATTGTGAACAGTGCTGCAATGAACATATAGGTATAGATGTCATTTCTACTGTTCTTTTTTGCATCCTCGAGATATATTCCTAGAAGTGGTATTGCAGGGTCATATGGAAGCTCAACTGCTAGGTTTTGAAGGTGTTGCGTGAACGTTCCTGCGGTAGGAGGCGCTGAGATAAGGCATGAGGAAGAAATGTCTTGAATGGAGGACTAAGGCTCTATCTTGCTCTTAGCAAAGGCAGAGGGCCTTGTGGATCTCCTTTTATTGATCATGGCACTTCCAAAGGGCGCAATACATTGATGTCACCAAAGGCACCAAAAGATGTTACAGGAAGAACATTGAGGCAACATTATTTCCTTGTACCTGCAGGCCAGTAATCTAGGCCTCAGGAAAGAAGATATGAAACCAAAACCAAAACCTTCCTTGGGCTGAAAGCAATCGGGTTTACATCCCAAAGACCAGGCTGGGCTGCCACAGGAAATCTACATGTCAATTACAAACTAGACAGCACCTGAAATCTACATCCCAAAGACTAGGCTGGGCCAGAGCCTGGAATCTACAATGTCAAAAGTCAGGCCTGGCTAGCACCTAAGATTTGCTTGTCAAAGACCAGCCAGGCTTCTGTGAGAAAAGGAAAACTGCCTCTGAAATTATTTCCTGAAGGCAGCTGAAAAGGGGAAAATATTCCTGTCTGCAGTACAGTGTCCCCAACATGAAGGACTGTCCATATTGTTTTCCAGAAAGGCTAGACCAGTTGGCATTCCCACCAACAGTGAAAGAGTGTCCCTTTTTCCTCACATCCACCCAGCACTGGTTGCTTTTGTTCTTTTGAATGTGTGCCAGTGTCTGTGGTGTCAGAGGATATCTCATTGTTGTTTTGATTTGCATTTCCTGATGACTTGCAATGTGGAACATTTTTTCATGTGCCTACAAAAGATCATCTAATTATAAAAATATCTTCCAAATACTGTAACGTTCCCTGAAATTTGACAGAACAAATTTTGAAATTCAGAACAATCATTATTCAAATTTTGAAATGCAGAAAATTCATTATGTGGCACAACCTTGGTTTCATTACAAATTTCCATGTAATATAAACATTGCAATAGCTGTGACACTATAATGCTATAAATTATTTGAGCTTCCAAAGAAAACACTTAGTATGTATGAATTAAAATATTTCCAGCCTATAATAGTATTTATATTTGTTATTACTAGACACAGGAAAGGAATTATTATGCATAATTATAATGTACTTGATGAGACCAGAGAGATAGTGCAGGAATTAGGGCACTTGCTTTGCATACTCACTGTTTGGTGCCTGGTACCACATATGGTCCCCTTAAGCACTACCAGGAGTAATCACTCAGCACCTCGTGATATGACCGCCTCAGAAAAAAAGTACTTTAAACAGAATTAAACCAAATAACACATATTATTCACTTTGTCTCAGCATAGTTTAGTCACTTCACCTATATTATTTAAAGGTCAACAAAACAAGGATGTAAGTTTACAGATAATATTAGTGACAGGGACAGTAATTAGAACAGCACATGAATAGTACTTCCTATATGCCACATGCATTTCTATGTACTTTATATTCTCCAACATTCTTGAAAGATCATAATTTTAAAGTACCCAGTTAGGGGCTGAAAAGATAGTATAATGGATAGGGCACTTTCTTTTTTAAAAGAAGATTAATTTTTATTGAATAACTCTGAGATACACAGTTACAAAGTGTTCATGATTGAGTTTCAGTCAAACAGTGTTCCAATATGCCACCAGTGTCTGAATAGGGCACCTGCCTTATATGCTGGCAACTTGGGTTCAATCCCTGGAACCCTACGTGGTCCCCTAAGCCCTGCCAGGGGTAATCCCTGACCAAGTATCAACCCCTCCCTCTAGAACAAAACAATAAAAGTACCCAATTTTAGGAAGAAAATAGTACATAAAAGTACATAAAAGTTCATTTGCCCTCCAGAATTAAAAAAAAAAATAGTGCTAGAGAAAAATCTGAATTCAAGTCATCAAACTCATATCACAGAATTCTGAAATTCTGCATTAAGATGCTTGCTATCTTGGAGCCTGAGTCTCTTCATAAAGCCAGAAATTTCCTGGATTATGAGTCTGCTTATACTAGAAATGATAGAAGAGGCTGGGTTAGGGAATCAGTTTTCTCTCTAAGCTTCCATACCTGCTAACAATATCAGCAGTACAATAAGAAGCATTTAAATTGGACTGAGATTTAGTAAGGTCCTTCCTCAAAGAAGTGATCTTTCTTCAGGCCTTTTGGTCATATTCATTTGGTAGTGCTCAAGAAGCTGAATCAGTTCCCAGCATTGACAAAAACATTAATTGGACATGAAAAATTGAATTTCCAGACATAGCTATGCTAGGCTCTCGGTCTGGCCTTAGCGCAGAGCAGTGTCTGCCCACAAGGCTATCCTGCCTGGGCCTCATGGACTGCTTAACTCTAAAAATGCACCTCTAGCTCACAGCATCTGTCTTCAGTGCCTGGGCTGGAGATCGCTGAGTAAAGCTGAATTGGCAATGACATTTAAGTGGTAGAAGAAAGCTGAGAAGAAACAATTCATATATAAATGACACTGTTGGACTGGAAATGAGCACTTTCATTCAAATAAACTCAAGGCTCTCCAGCCTTCCAAATAGCACATTATGAATAGTATTTGTCTTTCTCTTGATTGAGTGATTGATTTTTAGTGTCACTGCTTCAGGTGTGGAGATATATTGCCATTTCCTCCTTGCAGGCTTTCAGTGTTCAGTGCTCTAGAATATAAGGAGATTCTAACATTTTTTTAAAAGTATAAATAGATGCACTGAAGCTCTGTAGCACTGTCATCCCATTGTTCATCAATTTGCTCAAGTGGACACCAGTAGCGTATCCATTGTGAGACTTGTTACTGTTTTTGGCATATCGAATATGCCATGGGTAGCTTGCCAGGCTCTGAACAATACATGCAAAAACAATAATTCTTTAAAGAAAGTGTTCAAGGCAGCAGCCTCCCTCTATATTGTGCTCCAGGAGATAGGATTTAAATTCTGCATTCTAAAGATATTTTCATAAGTTGAACATATTTCAGTTAAATCATACAAGGAAAAATATTATGCATATTTGAATGAAACTGGCAGCAAACGATATTTAGAGACAAAGAAAGGTTATTTCTAAAGTTTTAAGTGCAATTATTCATGATATGATTCATATTTACTTATCAATTTTACTAGCCATACATTTCTGATTTGATGTACAAGAATATTGTGTACAATCTGGGTAGCTTCTCTTGAAACAGACATAAGATAAATACTAGAAAGTTCAATTTGTAAGAGTAATTTTAGGGCTAAAGGTATAGAACAGATATTAAGGCATTTACTTTGCATGCATATGACTCTAATTTTGTTCCTTGTTCATCCATGGCATCACGTGGCCTCCATCCATCCATGGCTAGCCTGGCTGTGGTGACCCTGAATGTCAACAGCCAAGCACTACTGGCTGTGGCCAGCTGATAAAAAGAGGGACTGAAGTACAGCAGGTAGGGCTCTTGCCTTACACATGACCAACCCGAGTTTGATCCCTGGTATCCCATATGGTCCCTGGAATACCTGAATGATTCCTGAATGCAGAGCCAGGAGTAACCCTGAGCATCTCTGGTTGTGGTGCCAAAACAAAAACAGTGAATTATGTCTGTTTCATTACTATTGTTGTCTAAAATGTAGGATAAAAAGGTGTGATCACAACCCAAGTTATTTTTATTGACATGCAAGGACTTCATTGAAAAGCTACAGCTAATTGCTTAAATAGAAAACCAAGTGAGATAATTGTAAGGAAAGGCCACTTCAGCTTTATGGAGCAGAAACATTGGTTTATGACCAGGAACTTAGTTTGGAAGGACTAAAATAGTAGTAAAATATTATTTTATTTGACTTTTATAGAGTTTTACCCAAAATCAATAGAGCTGTGCCAGAGGGATGTGTAATGCTCGATGGATTAAAGCCAGAACATGATATATGTTGAACTACTTAGCTGCGAAAAATTCTCCTTTTCAGTAAGCATTATTTGTTACAAAAGTAGAGACAAATGTTTCTTATGCAAAAGACACTAGTATGAGAATAACAATGTCTTTATAAAAGTAAACAAGACTAAGTTAATCTAAATAATGTCATTATCATCCCATACAAGGTATAAAGCACAATGACAAAATAAAAGTATGGAGCCGGGCCAGAGAGATAATACAGCAGGTAGGGCATTTGCTTTGCACTTGGTTGACCTGGGGCTGATCCAGGTTCAATCCCTGGCAACCCATATGGTCCCCCAAGCGTAACAGGAGTAATTCCTGAACATAGAATCAGGTTTAAGTTCTGTACACTCCTAGGTGTGGTCTTCAAACAAAACAAAACAAAAAAGAAAAAATGTAAGGGGAAGAAATTTTTCAAAAGATAGATGTTCATATATGAAAATAAACCAAATTTTGATGGATGTTAAATATATCTATAAATTCTATTTATATAGTACTTAAATAATGATCAACGGGGGGATGATGATGATGATGATGATGACGATGATAGTACTTAAATAGAATGACAAAATATATGTCTACTTATAGGTACATATAGACTTAGAGGTAGATAACTATAATCAATAATCAAGGTAAAGCTGTTTTAGGAGAAAACTTTTTTTCTTCTGAATTCTTCTTTTCCTTCTTTTTTCTACTTTCTTGTTATTATTTCTTTGAATGTATTTACTAAACAGGCAGAGAATAAATCAAGTAATTCCATAATCCACAGTTTAAGAATGACAAACTTCTATCACTTAAACTTTTCCATTCCAAATTACCTTTGTAATCACAGGATGAAACACCTTTTTAATGATATGATATGATTTAATGATATGATTCTAAACTGATTTGGAGTGTTAGGTTTATTGTCTTGAATTTATTTATAGAAGTTCACAGAGCACCAACGGATATAGCAGGAAAAATTAATGTGGGCCACCAACTAGTATGAAAGGATTCTGGGGAGTGAGATTCTGGTAATTGATGAGAACAAAAACTTCCTTCTTATACTTTTGCACAGGAAACTTAAATAATGCCAACAAAATGTATTGAATTTTTCCCATGGAGAATTTCTCTTTTCAAAAATAGCCTCATATGAAATTGTGTACAAGAGTCTGTAAGAATCTGTAGCAAAAAAGAGGAAATAGTTATTATATCAAGGTGTATAATTCTCTTTCAAAACTATTTTTCTTTCTAAACAATGCATGAGGGGAGTGATTATTTTTCTTGGAGTCCGTAGTTTTAACAGTGGAATGTTTTTATTACTCTTAAGTGTCTTCATACTCACTGTCACTGTCATCCTGTTGCTCATGGATTTGCTTGAGCAGACACCACTAACGTCTCCATTGTGAGACTTGTTACTGTTTTTTTGGCATATAGAGTACGCCACAGGTAGCTTGCCAGGCTCTGCCATGTGGGCGGGATACTCTCAGTAACTTGCCGGCTCTCTGAGAGGGGCGGAGGAATCGAACCTGGGTTGGCTACATGTAAAGCAAATGCCCTACCCACTGTGTTATCGCTCCAGCCCTTAGGAAAAAAACAAAAGATAAATCTAATAGGTTTTCATACTCACTAAATAAAAATGGAGTCTTCATTAAGTTACTCTGAAAACAATGGCTTTATTTTAAAATATTGGGACCATACCCAGTGGTACCCAGGTGCTGCTTCTGGTATCATGTAACTGTGGGTGACTTCCAATGGTGCTTGGGGGAACTATATGGGTACTGAGTCTCAAACCCCAATCACATATGCAAAGCATACACTCCCAGCCCTTTAAAGCTGTATCTATATCACCATTTTTTAAAAATTAAAAAAACCTTAGGAAGTTAGCAATTTGACAGAATTTGTTGATTTTTTTAAGCATATACATATTTTGGTATGTTTTATATACTTATATGGTCTTATGAAACAGTTTGTTCAAATAAGAGATGCTACTTTGATTTCAAGCTCAAATTTATCGTTAACATAGTAACTGGGGTTAGAGTACAGTGTTTGGTAAGGATGCTCCAAGATAACCCCCAGGTTCTAGGACTCACAAAATTCAATAAAGCTCTTGACTCATAATTATACTTTATTACCATGAAAGGACAGAGATTGTAATCAATGGGGAAAATATACTGAGAGTGAGAGCAGGCTCCCTGCAATGCCTTTGCCTTTTCCCCATGGAATTCAGAAGAAACAGTATTGTAACCAGAGAAATCTGACTTGAGCATTGGTCTCTAGAGTTTTTGCTGGAGTTTGATTAAGTAGACATGGCACACATTCAGGCTGTCCCCTTGTGTAGATAAAGCCACCACAGTCCACCGCCATAAATAAATTATTTGCATAAACAGTTTGGTATGTGACAGGGTCCCCTAGTAAACAAATATTCTTATCAGACAGGGTATCTGAGGTTATGTACTATAATCCACACAAGGTTCAAACCTTTATTTAGGAACATGCATTCCTCAGAAAGCCAAACTTGCAGAGTTAACACTTCATACAACAAATTTCATGTATTTTTGAATTCTCAAAATTTCATCATTATCAGGTCCTAAAGGCCCTCTAATAAAAAAATATCAGGGACATCAAAATCTTTAAAAATTATTTTTAGTAACATAATCCTGCAGATATTTTTGTGACTTTGCTAAATTTGGAGATAGAATGAGTAGCAAAACTGTGTCCTGGCTTAACACTTTGAGCTTTTGCTCCCATATGAAGAGATGAAAGGCAAAAATAATATTTTTGAGATAATGATTGCCAAAGCTCACACACCTTATAAGAGATCCAATGGGTGTTCAAAGCCAAATGTGTCCAAATCCAAAGTCCGTGTTATTAATTTCTATGCTGTGCTTGAAACATTGAAGTTATTTGTAGCTAACTTAGGTTTTGTTTTTTAACTTGCTTCACTTCTGGGTTGTCTCTCACTACCTGCTCTGTTCAGCCGCACTTCATGTTTTACTGTGGTACTTCTCATAATACTTTCCCATTTTTGTTTAAAGTTCTTTTCTTCTTCCACTAGAAATAGATTTAACAGGCTTTAAACTCCAAAAGGTAGTGAAGCATGCCTATTTTTGACTATCATGAGATTCCTAATATATTTGCTTGTGCTCATTAAATGGCATTATAAAATTACTCATAATTTTGTTTTTATTTATTTTTTGTGGGGATGGAGTGTTCAGGAGGGGTGGGGGAAGGTTTTCAGTGTTCCTCACCAACCAGTTACAGTTCTATTCAGTGCAAGAACCTGAAGATTTGGTGCTGCTCAGGAACTATGATGCTGGGGATTACCTGGCCACTTTGGTGACACCCCAGGGCTTCAAAGGTTGCACTTCAAAGGTTGCACCTGGGGACCATATGATGCCAGAGATTTAACTGGAGTTGGCCATTTGCAAGCTTTGCTTCTCAGTCCCTGTATTATCTTTCCAATCCCTAGAATATTTTAATATCGTACCTTCTTAATAGAGCATGTTAGAAATTGTTAGAAAAAACTTGTGATGTGTTGTAGTTAAATTGTCTAAGTTTTGAAACCTATGGAATTTTAATAAATCACCAGGTAAAGTATTATGAAGATAATGTACATTTTTATACTGTTTTAGAAACAATATTGGATT
This sequence comes from Sorex araneus, assembly GCF_027595985.1. NCBI lineage: Eukaryota > Metazoa > Chordata > Mammalia > Eulipotyphla > Soricidae > Sorex > Sorex araneus. The sequence continues at coordinate 30,541,050 of NC_073307.1, read as the reverse complement.
TTTGTTTGTTTGAGGGCCACACTCTGGTGCTCAGGATTCTCTCCCCATCGGACTTGGAGTACCAAACAGTGCTGAGCATCCTGCATGAAAAGCATGTGTTACCACCCATTAAGCTAGCTCTCTGAATCCCACAATATTTTTAACAATTTTTGTGTTTTGGTTTTAGGACCAAACATGACATTGCTCAGTGCTTACTCCTGGCTCTGTGCTCAGAGATTACTCCTGGTAATGCTTGAGGTACAATATTTGGTACCAGGGAATAAAACCAGGGTCAGCAGCATGCAGGGCAAGCACCTTCCCTCCTGTCTTAGGTCTCTAGGTTCCTTTTTGTAATATATATATATACCCAAGACCACATACAGTGAGACTTAATTCCACTGTGCTTTTCAAGAAATGACTCCTCTTGAGTGTTGTAGTTTGCAATAGAGGTATTTTTTTTACATTAGGTAATTTATTTTTTAATTTTTTTAAAGAAATATTTTATTGAATCACCATGAAAAAAAGAATGAAAAAAATTACAAAGCTTTCAGGTTTAAGTCACAGTCAAATATTGATTAAACCCCCATCCCTCCACCAGTGCACATGTTTCACCACCAAGAACCCCAATACACCCTCCTCCCACCCCACCCCTCATCTAAGTAGCTAATAATATTTCCTTTATCCTCTATAAACTTTGAGTACATTCCATATTTCCATACAGAACTCACTATTATTGATTGGAAATTTTCCCCAACAATCAGGCCTGCTGAATAGGCATCATCTAATAATTTCTCTTCATTGCTGAGAGTGAAGACTTTGAGTCCGTGTGGCCGCTATCGCGGCCGTGCGGTTTTGGGTTTCTAATATTTTAGCTCAGTTCACAGTCAAAATGCATGGCTGCAAGAATCCGCTCTGGTGCCAAAATGGGTTAGGAGACCTCAGGATCACAGTCTTTAGGCGCGGAGGGTCCGCTTCTCGTGCCGCAGCTCCGGGTCATCTCTGGGCAGAACGCAATAGAGGTATTGAGTGGCCATTGTGTTCAATCTATAGTCACTAATTAAAAAAATAATAAATTAAAAGAAAATAATAAATAAAATAACAGCAAAAAAAAAAAAGAGAAGAAATGACTCCTGATGCTCTAGAATTGCTCACTTGAGATCTTCCTATCACAGCAAATGTAAACTTTGACCTTCAAGTTGTTCAGTCAAAAACCACGAGTTCTCGCCTCTTCTCATTCCGTACATTTGGTCATTATTGACAATATCATCATAATGTATACAGAATTTTATTAATTCTCAGTAATTCTGCTACCATTCTGGAGCAAGTTACCCTCATTTTTCATTTGTATTATTACAGGAACTTCCTCAAGGTTATCATTTCTACTTAATTATTCATTTTGTCTGTTTTCAACTTAGATCCAGGAGACTTTTAAAACAGTTACAAAAAATAAATAAAATAAAACAAAGTTAATTTCTTGGGATATTTGCTCAAACCTTACTTGACTGAGCTTCCTGTTTCACTGGTGAAATGCCCTGCCCTTACAGTATCCACAGGACCCTATGCATTTTCTGCTGCCTACTAGTCTCTGTCTTAACTAACAGGATGTGTCTGGATGTGTCCATATGTCTCTTTTCTATAACTCAAATACATAAAACAGACACTCTCCAGGCTCCATCCTTGCTTTTCATTCTGCCTGGAGTGTTCTCCAGATGATGGTCTTCATTCTTCTTTAGATTTTACTGAATTAACACTATTTTCAGTGATGCCTTACTCATCACATTTCTTTTTTTTTTTCTTTTTGGGTCACACCTGGCAATGCACAGGGGTTACTCCTGGTTCTACACTCAGGAATTACTCCTGACGGTGCTCAGGGGACCATATGGGATGCTGGGATTTGAACCCAGGTCAGCTGCATGCAAGGCAAACGCCCTGCCTGCTGTGCTATCGCTCCAGCCCCCACATTTCTTAAGTATGTAAGAATAATCGCATTTCAGCTTATTCCCTTTGGTTACTCTAGTATTTTCATAAAAACTTTGAAAATTCTGTCTCTCATCTATCTAGATATTTATATGTCTGTATATATATAAGATTTCTTGACTCCTTAGTTCAGTGTTGTAGTCCTTGTACTAGAACTGTTTGATGGAATACCTGGAAAATTATACTACATACTGAAGAATATATTTCTCAAATGAAGATTAACTTTATGAAAGCATAGAGTAGAAAACCTCCTGAACTCTGTAGAACAACCACAGTGAATTTAGTGACTGTTTAATAAGAATGAGTAATATTCTTGAAATTTATTATATATCTGACTAATAAATTGGAATTTCATTTGAAAATTCAATTAAAAAGTCACATTAAGATTTCAAACAGAGTTGAAGAGATAGTGGAATATCCCAGTCTCCATTCAAATACTAAACATTCTCCGAAGGAATTTTTACAAATGATACAACCAAGGTGATGAATTAGAATGAAAAATTTCCAACGCTAGATAGAAGGGATCTGTTTATATAAAGACATTAGGATTTCTCTTTCTTCAAGACAACAAAGTCTTGATATTGAATGAAGGAAACAAGGATTTGATGCATTCTGGTTGATTGAAGCCAAAATCCTTCCTTATAATCTGGCAATAAGTGATACTGTGCAGTCTATTAAAATACACTGGATTCTTTCAAAGTATGGCTGAATGTTTTTTAATTCTGTGTCTAAACAGGTTTCAAAAAACTATTATGCAGATGCATTCTTCTGCTCACAATAAAGTTGAACTACTAATGATAAAATAGAAGCTAATACTTAAAAACTTTATAAGTTTACTTTTGCAAAAGCCCTAGTAGATCAAAGAAGCAATCACCAGGGAAACTAGAATATTCTCACATGTAAGCAATAATAAACTATCTGTTTAGCAAATTTTAGCATGCAAATAAATCAGCACATAAAGGCAAATCAGTGGTCTTATGGACACACATAAAATTAGATGATTGCAATGACATTTCAATTTAAGTAGCTGGAAAAAAGACACACAGTGCATTGCTAAAGTTAGAAATGACTCGATGGGCAAGTAGCAGAGAAAGGGCATATTTCTAGGCATACAAGGACGACAGCTCAATTTTTTATCCTTCCAGTTTCTTGCAGAATGTGCTTTGAGCAACTTAGTGCGTGTCTGTAATAATTACCATCATCTCTAAATTCTGGATAATTTTTCCTTTCAAGGTTTATTGTTAAATCGGTGATGCTCTCATTGCATGACCCAATGGTTGACACCTAATACAGTACAAATGACTCATAGTCATCACTGGAAGTGATAGAATTATTTTTAATGCTTTCATGTAAAAAAAGGGGAAATGAAAGAAGCTTTCAGATTTGGTGGCCACATATCTCTTTTCATTCAAGGAGTGATTTCATTTCCTTCAGAGTTCTTGCTGAATCGGTGGGAAGTTTTCTTATCATGGAGATTGTTGGAGACCACTCATATAGTTTTTGTATTCGATATTTTATTGAGACAGTGATACCAGTTAGAGTCATAGGCAGTTTGTCCAAGTTAATAATCCTAAAGGGACAGATGTGGCAGCCCTCCCACACCAGATTCTCTCCAAATGTAGGTTTGGATGTCATAGTGAGTAGGTGGAAGAAGGGAAAAAATCACCCAGCTAACAAATGGCCTTGCAAGTTTTGGCTTTCTGCTTGCCTTGCTGTAACATATCTTGGCAAAAGTCTCTCTGGAGTAAAGCAGGCAACTTTTCTATAGACTTTTCAGACTTAGAGTTTTCCTAAGTCAGCAAGAAACCATATTAATTTCAGGCTTCTATCGACTTACAATATGTAGCTTGCCTATGATTTTGTGGCAATAGATGTTTGCTTTTATTTAATAAGTCATTGAGCTAAGGAAGTTAAATAGAAAGAAAGGTAATTCATATTTTCTGAATCTTTAACTTCTGGTTAGTGACAATTGACACATTGAATCTCACCAGAAGAAGAGATAGGTCTCAGGGGCCATTTGTCAGTGGCTGCAGAAGCTATGGGGCATTAGAATTTGTTGGAGTTCACGGTAGATGAAAAGAGTCATAAAATTTCTAACACTATAGAAAAACTGGGAAAACCTTTTTAGTGGAGCAAACTATGCAAAATGGTAATATGGCAGGGCTGGAATATTATGAGGTTCAATTCTCAGCATCCTATATGGTCCCTTGAGCACAAAATGAGCTCTGAGCACAAAAGAGTAAAAGAAATTAGCTGATCTAGTAAAAATTGGAAAATAGGGGCTGGAACAATAACACAGCGAGTAGGGTGTTTGCCTTGCACATGGCCAACCCAGGTTTGATTCCCAGCATCCCATATGGTCCCCGGAGCACCACCAGGAATAATTCCTGATGCAAAGCCAGGAGTAATGCTGGGTGTGACCCCCCAAAAAAGCAAAAAAAATTGAAAAATATTTAATCACAGATCATTTCAAAAGAGGATAAAAAGTTTAAAATTTTATCCTGTAGATCACACAGAATTTTGAGAGGGGAACCACCTGGAATAAATGATAAAATGTGGTTTATCTTTATGTTCCTAAATTCTCTCTATTAATTGATTGGGGCAGGGCCAGGAACTCTAAGTTTTACCTTGTTGCTATCATTATGCCTTTGATTCTGATGCACACCTGGATTCATTGGCCATACCTTCAATGTCATAGCTTGCCATGGAAAATTAAATAACTTTGCCTAGGAAGCTAACCTTTTTGTGTAAGCATATTAATAAGAAATCAGGGTGTTTAAAGCATGATTTCATAAGGAAAATAGTAAAAGGATCCTTAGTTTGATCCTCAGAACTGCATTTTACCTAGTACTGCTGGATGTGGCTTCTATAACAAAAAAATTAAGTGTAGGCATTCAGTCAGCTTGACTTTGCAACAATCCAAAAGTGAAGAAAAGCTGCTCATTTTGATGAATAGAGAAGTGAAAGAAAGGGAAGACTTGGTGGGAGAGTGTAAGGAATAGCATCTGCAGGAGTCCAGCATCCATTAGCTAGGAGAGAGTAAGGGAGAACATATTCCATCCCCATAGATAATAAGCTCTGTGGTAAGAACTGCATCCAATTTATTTTGTGACCCCAGCTCAAGTATTGGTTGGAAAGCTGTTCAGTCCATTCTATGATGCACAGTAAAGAGAAGTAAATCTATTTTATCTGTGATTAATTTCCCTTTTTTAAAAAAAATGAGGTAATGTGGTTTTTAGCAGATTCCATAGTTTTTTTTTTTTAAATAGATATTTGCAATGCTATGTCATCACCACTAGAGTCTGGCTTAATTTCTAATTTTATTTATTAATTTCATTATTATGATTGAGGTATCCTAGCAGTGCTCAGGAAGTCTAGTTGCCCTGCCAGTGATTCTCCGTCAACTGTGCCAGTGGTCTAATGCAAGGGGCTAAGGATGTGAAACTGTTCATGTCCTTTAGTTCCAGAGAGCCCCTGGGCATCCTAGCGATGCTGGGAATTTCCAGGGCCACACCTTGCAGTGTGGGACCACGCATGGGGCTAATGTATGTTGGCATGTGCTCTAACTGCTGTTCTTCCTGGATCAAAACATTAAATATTTTTCAACCTCATCGCTGACTTGCTTTGCATTGCCTTTTGGCTTACTAATAGAAGAACCCATCTAGTCATTCTCTGCAAACTGAAATGAAGTCAGTGGTGTGGACCATAAAAAAGTAATGAAAGTTGGGGAGATAATTCAAAGGACTGGAGGTCAAACATTGCGTGTGAGAGACATGTACAATTCTCAGCATTGCATGATCCCCTGAGAGGCTTCTTGGTGTGCCCTCAAAATAAACACCACAAGAGTCACCAAAAACACTCTTATATGTGTTAATGCCAGGCTTTTTCCTATGAGCACAGAGCATGAGACTATAAAATCACATGATATCAGAAAGCATCTCTGGATTGTGTTATCGTTCTGCAGACATATACTCCACATCAATTAGACATTGTGATCATTTCTTTTCAAAAAGTAATTTTTCATAGAATATATGACTTTTAGTGAGAACTAATGAGTCATAAAAATGTTTAAATAAATCCTGCACCAAAATAAGTGTGCTCTTTTCAAGTATTATGGTTTACAAATCTGAGCCTTTTCAAATTATTCCTCAAGTGTGAGTGCATTTATAAATGTTCTCTAACTCTTTTAACATCAAAAGGGACCATCTTCGAAATCCAACTCTTGCTCCAGCTTTCCGCAGGATATCACAAAACTTCCTGGCAGGGAATTTTAAACAAGTTGAGAAGTTTTATATGATAAAAATATTTTTTCAGTTGACTTGACAACCATGTACAATGTTAGTGGAGAGTTTATTTGCCCAAGGCTCTTTGTCAAAATGAATTTAAACAGATTATTAAAATGCTGCTTCATTTTAGTGAGAGGAGAGGTGTTGCTAATGTCATTAAGAATATGCTCTGTGCAAGATTTGTGACTTGGTATGCACTATGCATGTAAAATCTCCATTTCTCCTAATAGAGAGGAGACATCTAAATTTATTCAGAAAGCAGCTAATTAAAATTAGTTGTGGAAATCGTTGTCCAGAAAAAAAAAAGCACTGCAGTTTTGTGGTTTCAGAGGCTATTTATCACAAAGCCTGGGTCTATGTCACAGTTCTGCTATTTACTTCTATATTTTCCTCATCTGTAAAATTGAAATCACGATAATAGAAACATGATGGAAATATTGGGAGGACAAATGATATCATCCTTATAAATGATTAATACACTGACTGGCACAGATAAAAGTTCCCAATTAATTATTTCATTTCAGATCTGTAGAATCAGGACTAAGCATCATCTTCTGATAAATCCAGATGTGCCATTAAAAAAAAAGGGGGGAAGGAAAAATAAGCCTGGGCCCAATTTAATGATGCTCTTTCCCATTCCACAATAGTAAACAATATTTGATTTGCCAGATCTCTCCATGATTATAGCAAATTACTTACATGAGAATTAGGATCTCAGAGGGAGAGATAGCCGTTTATCTCTAATTTGACAGTAATCTGCCCAATGTAGAAAATGACATTACACTACCTTAAGGGAATGTCAAAATTGCTAACTTGTACAAGGAGTTGTATTGCTTTTCTCAAATGGCCCTGTTATTTAGGAGGTCTCACTGTTTTTGAAAAAAGGCCAGATGCCTCTCAGAAAGAATAACATTTGTGCATGGATTGAAATACTGCAGGCCACAAATGAAAGAAGTATGTTTCACAGGACAAGTGTCTTGATCTAACAAAGTCACCCACAGATGTGCTCTAACCAGGTGGAGGTGAGATAGTGCTGTGGTCAGAGCCTGCGTGAGAACTGCAAAGTTTTACGGAGTGAAACGTGCAGATTGGGTGTCTCTCAATCTGTGAATTGGCACCATAATTATAATTTCTAGCTTAACATCCCCAAATCCTTTTGTATTATTATTTATATTTTTCCCTTAAGATAGCATTTTCATCAAATCTCTTTTCGAGGTCATCTTTGATGAACTTTAGTGATGTTTATATCTTTCTAAATTTTTTTACTGCCCCCACAATAAAAGAGAAATTATGGGCTCCCAGTAAATTTCAAGAATGGCACCCAGCATTTTGCATCTTTATGTAATTGTCACAGATCATCAGTTGGGGAAAAAATATGTTTAAAATGGGAAAATAAAGGTACATTTTAAATGTTTATTATTTGACTTTCCTCTGGGCACATGAATGGGGAAAGGAAAAGACCATTTAAATCTCTTTCTGACTCCAAAACCTTTCACTCCCATTCCACATAAGGAAAAAACTGCCCCCCCACAACTACCCCTTTTCTGTTATCTTTATCTCAAAAGGAAGATTTATCTTCTGACTTTCTGTCACTTATTCCAATAGAGAGTGCGTGTGTGCGTGCATGCATGTGTGCGTGCGTGTATGTGTGCGTGTGTGTGTGTGTAAGACCCTATATGAAATCATTAGTCTGGGAGAGAAAAATATGATTTCCACCTTGTTGAACTTTTCTAACTCCAGAAGTGGAAAATGATACCAGTAATGGATTTTAATTATATTTCCACCATAGCTTAGCAAACATATTTAATTTTTTTTGGTGGAGGGCATGCCCAGTGGTGCTCAAAACTTACTCCTGGATTTGTGCTCAATTATTACTTCTCCTAGTGGGGCTCCGGGGATGATATCTGTGCCAGAGATCAAATCCGGTCTGCAACATGCAAGGCAAGTGCCTTACCTGCTGTACTCTCTCTCTGACTCCCATAAATCCTGTTTTCTATCTTAATTTAGTCCGTCTGTAATAATTTTTTTCAAGGTACATGAAACATGTTGATTTCAATTCAAACTTGTATTTATCTTAATGAAAACGTAGCTTATTAGTCCTAATATTTTTAAATTTTCAAGAAAATATAAGTAGTCTAGTTGTGATTTATCATCTTCTGTAGCAAGTTTATTAGTTAAACATATTTGTGTTTTCAGAAGACTCAACTAGCACAAACCAGCACAGTAGGTACTGAGATGAGGATGTTAATAACATCATTGTGAGATATAAAAATTATCACAAATGAACTCTTGTTGATCTAAGCTCTGGTAATTCCATTTGCCTTTGTGCTATTTTGAACAATATAATGTAAATTTATTTTTACTTGCAAGGGGGCAGGCTGGGGTCATGGCTGGGAAACAGGACACTGATAGAGGGAAGAGAACACTGCCAGTGGGATAGGTGCTGGAACATTTAATGTCTGAAATAACTATTATAAATAACCTGGTAAATCATGATTTTATAATAAGAATGTTAAAATATATACATATTTTTGCTTTACAATTTTTATTATAACAGACTGCATATTATCTACAGTTTATCTTGACAGCATCTCAAACTTAGCTTCTAACTTCACCATTAACATTTACTGCTATTTTATATATTTATTTGTTAATTTTATTTTTGGGGCCATACCTGGTGATACTGTGGGGTTCTTCCTGGCTCTGCACTCAGGAATCACATCTAGCAGTGTTCAGGAGACCAAGTGCCTTTAATCAAACCCTGGTTGTCAAGGCAGTGCATAACCCAATCTTTTATCTCCAGCCTCTGTGACATTTATTTCAAAGGCCTTATTATAAAAATTCATTAGAGGATTATATTAATTTTTTAGCAAAATAGAAATAATTTAGATGTTTTATTATTTAAACATGAATTGCATGAGTATGGTTCCAATATATCAGAATCCTAGATGAGTAATCTTTAGTAGTAGAGGAAGAAAATGAAAGAAGGCAATAATTGAGGAAAATATTTAAAAAGCAAAGTTGGAAGGGTGTGTTACAACAGCGAGTAAATAAAAAAAATACCTGAATAATAATTTGAAAGAGAAGAGACTAAATGATAATGCATGGCATAAAGATACTCAATTCCTAAAGACTCATGGTAAATGTGGCTCAGCATTTGACCATTGCTTTGCACTTTTGAGGGTCTGGGTTTGGTTAATAGCAGATTAGGGACTAGTTAAGCTACAAAAAAGAAAATGAAAGAAAAATATCATTTAAATAGTTTTGAAACAGAAGATACTGGCAGTAATTTATAGAGAATGAATTTTATAGTTTTCTAGTATATTCATTTAGAGATGTCAGGTTAGCAGAATAGAGTCTGAACTTAAAGCAACAGATTGAGATTTTGCTGGAAAAAAGAAATAAGATGCCCAAGAATGACAAGTTCTCCCAGGGATGGTTTGTATTATCTGGTGAATGGAAGATGGTCTAATTTAATGAAGCTGATGAAAAAACCATAATCGGAGGGTAAGAGTCTTAAGTGGATTCAAATTTGTGTTAGTAAAAGATCTCCAGGCAAGAGCAAGTGTCATTGAATGGATATTACCATCTTTAAGTGTTCCACATAGATAAAATATACCTTTATGTGGATAAAATGGAGAGAATATTTAAACAGGTGGCAGAAACATGTCATTTTCTAAGTTGACTGGAAAATAAATAAAATTTATTTCACTAAATAAAATTTATCTTTAGTGTGAACAACTTAGATTTTAAATATAGATCTGAAATGGACTTTTATTTTTACCGTAAAATTTCTCTTCTGTTATTTTAAGATATTTCACCATTGTTTAATTGCAATGTCATGAAAAACTTAAAAGATGGTATTTGCTTGATATAATATTAACTTTCAATTATGCTCCAAACCAGCATGGGCATTAATCATGACAATGACCACCCGTCCTGCGCTGACGGTCTGCACATCATGTCTGGTGAGTGGATTAAAGGACAAAACCTCGGTGATGTTTCCTGGTCCCGGTGTAGCAAGGAAGATTTGGAAAGATTTCTCAGGTACTGGGGCCACTTCACTTCTGCTGCTGCTGGTAAATGTTCGTGTGCCTGCTTTCTGATCAGCTGGGAGGGCAGATGGCGGAGGGCACCAGTTTAAGAATTAAGGCAAGTGTTTGCAATCCTGACCACTCCCTGGACTCATGGTGTGGATTGGGTCATATTATTTAATCTAACTTCTGACTCTAAAAAAAGAATGGGCAGGATGGTTGATGAGGTTGAAAAAATTATATCAGTTAAAAAAATCCATTCAAACTATGGTGTATCTACACAATGGAATGTTATACAGCTGTTAGAATGGAGTCATGAAATTTGCTTATAAATAGATTGACATGGCAAGAATCATTGTTGAGCAAAACTATTTATTTGCAGGATGTTTTTATGTGTGTTTTATACACACACACACACACACACACACATACACGCGCGCGCGCACACACACAGAATGAGACTAATATCTAAGATGAGAGTAAATGGGGGCCGGGAGGACAGGTCAATGATTGGAAGCTTGCCGCAAGAGAGTGTGTGGGGTGAAGGGCACAGGGATATACCTGATAAACTTTCATTTTCTGTATTGAAGCCATAAGGCCCAAAAGGAGAGAGAGAGAGAGGGACTGAGGGAGGGAGGGAGGGAGGGAGGGAGGGAGGGAAGGAAGGAGGGCGAGAGGGAAAGAGGGTTGGAGAGAGAGAAAGAGAGAGAACAGAGAGGTAGGGAGGGGGAGGGGGAGAGATACTAAGGGGAAAGAGAAGAGAGGAGAGAGGGACAGGGAGGGAGAGAGGAAAAGTGCCTGCCATAGTGGCAGGTTGTGGGACATGGTGGGGGGTGGGAGGGAAACTGCGACCATTGGTGGTGAGAAAAATATACTGGTAAAGGGACGGGTATTAGAACACTATAGGACTGAAATCCAATGACGAACAACTTTGTAAATGTGTATTTATTAAAAAATAAGTAAATGGAAAGTTTTTAAAAAATCAATTCAAGTATTGAATTTGCATACTCAAAATTTTCTAGTGAAAATATTCTCTTTGCTCACCCGACATTTCACCGGGTATCACAAAGGATTCTTTTAATGAAGCCTCTACCTTTTCATTGTAATACTTTTAACCTCTAAATATTTCCATCTGGTTGTAAAAAAGTGAAAAATCTTAGTCACTTTAATTTTAAAGTCCTTGTCCTTTACTTTATTTCTTTGGTAATAGGTGTAGCTGAAATACAAGATGACATAGTGAAAGAGGGATGCTTAAAGTATCTCAAAGTCTAAGTGAAATATGCAAGCCAGAGAGATAGAATATAACAGGTAGAATGCTTGCCTTGCATGTGGCCAACTGGAGCACCTCTAAGAGTGATTCCTGGGCACAGAGCCAGGAGTAAATTCTGAGCACTGCCAGGTGTGGCAGGAGAAAGGAAGGGAGATGGGAGAGTGGGAGGAAAAGACGGCTAGATAAAATTACAAGACAGAGTTCTGGAGAGGTCAAGTGGCAGTTACGGTGCTTGCCTTACATGTAGTCATCTCAGTTCTTTACCTGCAACATCCCAGATGGTCCCCGAGCCCGCTAGAAGTGATATCTGACACAGAGCCAGGAGTAAACCCTGCCCACCATTAGATGTGGCCTCCAAATTTAAAAAAAAAATTACTAGACAGATTTAATTCATTTCCCTTGACATAAGAATAGGACATACTGTAGAGATAATACAGCAGCGAAAGCACTTGCTTTGCAAGCAGTCACCTGGGTTTGGTCCTCTGGACCACGTCTAGAAGTGATCACTGAGTTCAGAGCCAGAAGCCCTGAGCACAGCTAGAATGGCCCTTGGAAATAAAACAAAAAACATACAACACCCCCACCCCAAATCAAAAGATTAACCACTATTTCTAATAGCAGTGCAGCATGATCCAGATGAACCTGTATTAAGAGGTGACACTATGTCACAGACTAGATAGAAATAGATATCTGTGGATGAGGACTGGTCCAGGGACCAGCAGTTGAAACCCTTTGTTGTTGAACAGTGTTCAGAGCAAGTACCACTAGGAACACGCAGCCTCATGGGGCATAATCCAATAGGGTCTTCAATGGGCACTGAGAAATTCCTAAGGGCTATGAATGATTTTGCTTGACTACTGTCACATAAATTAAATACTGATAAAGTTTCATTCCACTTCAGAAATGGACATTGCATTATACTGACACGTACAAAAAACAATTTGTTCTCTTACCTCTTCCTTGTGAAAGCTTTTAATATTCTTTAAATCTTCAAATATAATTGATTTCTTACATTCACACATGACTTTTGGGTAAGTTACTTTCTGGGTCTGAGCAACTATGGTACATGTGCATTTTAGTAACTGCCTCACAGTGTTATATAGATCAGCTGAGTTGATCCCTTCGAAAGGCTTAATTAACCTCCAAATTCCATTAAGTGGGAATTATTGTTCTTAATATTATTGGAATAAGGTCAACAACTATAAATAATGATTCTCATAGACAGAATAGTTTCTACAATATTCTATATGTAATAGAGTATATAATGTAGCACTGTAGCACTGTTGTCCCATTGTTCATCGATTTGCTCAAGTTGGCACCAGTAACATCTCCATTGTGAAACTTGTTGTTACGGTTTTTGGCATATCGAATATGTCACGGGTAGCTTGCCAAGCTCTGCTGTGAGGGCGGGATACTCTCGGTAGCTTGCCCGGCTCTCTGAGAGGGGTGAAGGAATCGAACCCAGGTTGGCTGTGTGCAAGGCAAACGCCCTACCTGCTATGCTATCGCTCCAGCCCAAGTATACAATAGAAGAGTATCAATAACAGTATGACCGTTTTGAGAAGGGAAGTCCTGGTGGTACTCTGGGGTTATTCCTGGCTCTGTGCTCAGGAGTGACCCTTTTCCATGCTCAGAGTACCAAATGCAAGACTGGGAGTTCAAACCAGGGCACAGCTTTTATGGCCACATTCAAGACAAGTACTTAGTCCCTGCACTATATCTTTGGTTCCAGAACATTTTCAATATTCTAAAAATGTTTCCTGTTGCTATGCTAACATAGTGAATTCAATTTTATATTGATTTCAAAATTTAAGGCTGTCTGCATATTGCCAGGTCCAAGGCCAGTAACTGCTTGCTGCAGACAAATCCCCAGAGTGTCAATTCCGTGATGGTCCCCTTCAAGTTGCCAGGGATGACCTACACCGCTGATGAGCAATGTCAGATTCTCTTTGGGCCACTGGCTTCCTTTTGCCAAGAGATGCAGGTAAGGTTTGTGTCTGGGGCGAATTTGTAAATGGTCACATTCATTGTTGAGAATTATTGATTGGAAGAAGGCAAGTTGGCTGTATTTTACAATCTATGATGCAATAGCATCTCAATGGTAGCAAAAAGGAGTTTCTAAGAATTCTTTGCTCTTCTCCTGGTACTTTGGAAAAAAGATGAAGCATTCAGTCAAATTTAGAAATGACTCAAGAATATCTACTTGCAAATAGTACTGGAGTTAAGAAAGTACTGGTATGTGCCAATTCACTATTTTGTTTCACATTTCTTTATTAGATGGCAGGTTAGCTGGGTGAAAATATACTAAAATGAAATTGTGAAAAAAAGATACTACTTTTCAACCCTGGAAACAAAATTTAAAAAATTGTTTTTAGATCTGGGTATGTGACTCAGTGGTGGAACATGACTTGCATGTACAAGGTCCTGGGTTCAATTCCTGGAAGTGTAAGTATTACAACTTATAGGAGCAAAATGTAAAGGATACTTTTCTAAATAATTGAACAAGAGGAAAGGCATAAATATCAGAAATTTAAGAAGTCTATAAGTATCCAATTGGTCATTGATTATTCAGAGATCACTTGTATCCCTCTGGGGACTAAAGACTGAAGGTTGAACAAAATGGTATTCTGAGTATAAAAATTTTAATTCTACTTACCATTCCATTTTTTTTAATCCTTTCTTCTTGCTTCATCCTATTTGCCCATCTTTTCCCACTCTCTCCTCTCTTCCCCTTACCTCTGCCTCGCTAATACACTGATAGACTGAATTGGTACCTATATTTTGCTTTTCCTAACCTTCTGTGATTATTTTATCAAAGGAATTTGGTGGTTTTGATGGTAAGGTTATCTTTGAATACCTGAGACATAATTGAGAGCCATTCTAAGGAAAAGAGTAAGTGGTGTGGTGATACAATTGATCTCTGTTGTATTTTGTTGTTGTTTGTTTTTAAGCCTACCATACAGTATTCAAGAGGTCTTAGGGCCCTATCAGAACTTCTCCGGGGTCTGAGGCTGCACTTGGAAATGCTCCAGGAATTATGTGGGGTTAGGAATCCAGTCTGATCAGGAGCATGCTGGGCATGAGCCCTAACCATTGTGTAACTCTTGGCCCCTGCTCTCTGTAGTTCTTATCAAAGAAGTTCATTTGCTTCACTACCTCACTTATTATTTTCTTCTTACCAGTTTCTCTCACCAGTGCAAAATTCCACAAGAGAAGAAAATTATTTCTCCAGCCTGTAGACCAGTAGACTGACAGAGATCATGAATTTTATTTGTCTTATAATTAAAATAAATGGATGCATGAGGTAGCAGGAGCTACCTTTAATATGCCTTGTGAAAAGCTGTGCCGACAGTATTAGGCAGCTGAGCAGAGCAGAATTCAAAAGCAGCTGGGGACTGGGATGTATCACTGTATCACTGTCATCCTGTTGCTCATCGATTTGCTTGAGCGAACACCAGTAATGTCTCTGGGCTGGACTGGGATGTAACTCCTATTATTTATAAATGGCCAAGTCAGCATCAGAGATGAGAGTTTTGCCAACAAATAGGCTGGCTCTCTTCCCATCTGTAACCTGTACCTCTTACTCATCTCACCAGGTAAGTTTTGTATTCATACTGTTCACATCTCTAAACCTTTGGACAATTAAAAATTGAGCTACCGTCTTTCTTAAATCTTCATGGTAAAGCATGTTTACCATGAGGCACATAGGGTTGGTTTCATGGGTAGACACTTCACCTGCTGAAATTATTGCTTTGGAAACCAGTGAGCTATGATTGCTGTAATAGCATTATGTAGAATATCATTTTAGTTCATCTGCTAGGAAAAATTGATAGTACTAATAAATGGAAAGTTGTTATATTGTGTTTTTCAAAATAAGATCACATCCAATGGAGCTGGTGAGGAGGGATCAGATTTAGGGCCGCTCACATGCTAAGCTTGTCCTGTACCACTTGAGCTATCCTCTCTCCTCAGCCCCTCCAATTTTTATGTCTTATAAGGTATCCTAGGTCTTAGAAAAACTCAACCACAAGCATTTGTTAAATTTTCAGTTACTTTTATGAGCAGTTTTTAAAGCTCTTAGAAATTGTTTTTAATGATATTTTATATTGTTATTAGTTAAATTTTGTAGTAATTTTCTATAATTTTCTAAACCACTAAAATATGTGCCAGATAGTTTGTGATTTGACCTAATTGAATTCTTAATATTACCTGGAGTAAACATTTGATTCTTTGAGTTATAATCACTAGTTATTATTCAGCACTAAATTTCAAATGAAGTGCTTGAGACCTTTTCTCTATTATTGCAGAACTTTAGTAACACAATTACATTTTTACATTTATCAATGAAGCTGGAGCGATAGCACAGCGGTAGGACGTTCGCCTTTCATGCAGCTGGCCCGTGTTCGATTCCTCCACCCCTCTCGGAGAGCCCAGCAAGCTACCGAGAGTATCGCGCCCTTGCAGAGCCTGGCAAGCTACCCGTGGCATATTGGATATGCCAAAAACAGTAACAATAAGTCTCACAATGAGAGACATTACTGGTGCCTGCTTGAACAAATCGATGAGCAACAGGATGACAGTGACAGTGACATTTATCAGGAGGGAAGTATAGTTGAAAATCTAAAGCAGAGGGTGAATTATCATTCTATGATATATTGCCTCAAGTTTCTTTACAAAACATCCACAGCTTCTTTACATGTTATTTTCTATTTTTTAATGTAATGTGTTTTTTTAATTGAATCATCATGAGATACACAGTTACAAAGTTGTTCATGATTGGGTTTCAGTCATGCAATGTTCCATTACCCATCCCTTTACCAGTATACATTTCCCATCACCAGTGCCCCCAGTTTCCCTCCCGCCAATACCCCCACATACTATTTTCTATAAGGAAAAATATTTGAATCAGATCCATTTTTTAAGCTATATTTATTTTTTCTGGCACCTTTTTAGAGTGAATAAATAGTTCAGTTGGGGACTAATTCAGCAGTTAAGATGCTCGCCGTGCATGTGCCTGATTCAGGTTTAATCCATGGCATTCCAATATGGTCCTCAAAGCACATCTAGCAATGATGCCTGAGCATAGAGCCAAGAGTAAGACAGCACATCCAGGTGTGTCTCAAACACCAAAAATCAAAGAAATAAATAGGTCAGTTGGGTACCAGACAGACAGTATAGCTGTTACGGTTCTTGCCTTGCATGTGCCTGATCAAAGTTTGATCCTTAGCACCCCATATGGTCACCATACCCCACCGCAAATGATCCCTGAATACAGAGCCTGGAGTACCTTTGAACACTGCTAGGTGTGACCCTCTTTTTGCTTAGAGAGCCCTGGTGAGAGGGTCCTGAAGGATCTCTCAGTGGGCCTCTTACTGTTTGTGTAAGAGTCAAAAGTCTTTTACTTTCTAAGTCACCCTTAGCGCAGGAGGTAGAGCTATATTACCTTTCAGTCTCTTAGAGCTAAGTGGCAGAGTTTCTGTAATTCCAAGCTAGAATGCTGCTAGATCCCACTCCTGAAGACCATCATTCTGATTCCAAAGTAGGACAGCATGCAAAGTGTTGGAAGGAGATGGAGAGAGATAAGATATTAAAGTATGGTTCACACGTTCAGTTATTGATTTGACAAACACAGACTTTGTGAGTTCCAGCTATGTTCCAGGCTCTGTTCTATGGGCCAGAAAGGCAATAGCATTCAAAGCCCCTACCTACTTGGAGCTCACTTTTCAGTTGGGGGAAACACACAATAAGCAAAGAGATACAGAATACATTAGGCCATGCCAAGTTTGGGAGAAATAAAAACTCAGGTAGAAAGAGTTGGAGTAATGGTCAGGAACTGGAAGGTGGGGCTAATGCTAATTTATAGAGATGAATCTGGGAAGGCCTTTGAGAGAAGGTGACATTTATTTAGAGCTCTCGAACAGAGTGAGAGCAAGTCCCTCATTTATGTGGAGAGAAACACAGCATGAGGTAATAGGGAAAAAATGCCCTGCAATGGCTCTTTATTTTGAATTTAAGATGCTTATGAGATATCCAGGTAGAGGTGATCATAGGTCCAGGCCTAATCGAAAAATCAGTATCCAAAAGTCATCCTCACCTCCAAGTATTGCTCCTGCAAATAAAAAATGTTACCCTCGGGGCTGGAGCAATAGCACAGCAGGTAGGGCGTTTGCTTTGCAAGCGGCCTACCCGGATTCAATTCCCAGCATCCCATATGGTCCCCCGATCACCACCAGGAGTAATTCTTGAGTGCTGAGCCAGGAGTGACCCTTGTACATTGCCGGGTGTGACACAAAAAGCAAAAAAAGAAAATGTTACCCTCAATTAAGTGATCTTAAGAAGAGAACAATTAATAATAACATAATGAAATGAATTAAAGAGACAAAAGTTCCAAGACTGAGTCCTTGATCTCTGCAAAATGTAGAAATTAGGAAGGTAAGAATAGAGCAGCCATTAAAACTCTATAATAGTCTTGGTAGGAATAGAACTGGGAGCAGGTAAGATCATAGAACCTAAGGAGAGAGGTGTTTGAAAATGGAAATAACTAGCTGCTTCAAAAGACAAGGGGAGTAGAATAAAGTCTAAGAATAAGCAATTGATGGAGTTTTCCCATAGGGTTTTGAATACTTTTATTTTGAAATACCCTGGAAATCCCTGCATACAAGTATCAGGAGGCATACCTCCAAATTACAAAGAGAAATTATTATACAGGAGTAGCTAATGGAAGTGCTCAGCTTGTTAGGGCCTGTACGTATGTCACCACATCCAACCATCTGTCACTTAGGTTTCTCCTAGAAGATAAGCTCCGGAACATCACAGGAGTTATGGTCAGTTCTTTTCATCACTGTATCCTTGCATCTAAAATGTCTCAAGTATTTGTTGAATGACAAGTAAATAAGTTCAATAATGGGGTTATAATTCTAAGTTTTTATCTCATGTAAATGCTTGATTCTCTGACATGTTTTTTGTGAAAAGAACATAAAGCTGTCTAGAATATTCACTAATGTTAGAAAACTAGCCTAGAAAGCCAGAGAGTGTGTTCCACAGCTTTTGAATGACCTAATCAGACATTCTTAACACAAATCCCATTTCCAATCAGTTATAAATATTAAGCTGCATGGAGTGAGTATTCCTTAGCAAATTTTCAACATGTGTGTTTCTGGTAGAATCTTGTTTATTTTTTTTTCTTTCTTTATTTTTTGAGAAGGGGTGAGAGGAGCTGACAGAATGCATACCCAGTGGTGCTTAGGATTTACTCTGAGTTGTGCTCAGGGGACCACAGATGGCGATAGGAATTGAACCAGGATTTTTCACATGCAAAACAAAAGCCTTAACTTCTGTACTATCTCTCTGACTCTGGCAGAATCTTAACAGTGCTGTACCTCTGAATCTGACAGTGGCACTCAGTCCAGTATTTGGTTTAGATACTTGTAAACAGATAAATATTAAATACTTACAGTATTATACATCCTGATCTAGTTAATGACCCCAATTTACCCTTAGGATAGCCACATGCATCTGCAAAATGCTTAAAGGCATAGCTATAGGGGTGTTTATGAAACATCTTGATTTCCAGCAATAATAGCTCAGTCTTTGCATTACTTTGCACATGGCTAACTCCTTGGATGACTTGCGCCTGAGTACTGAGCCGTGGGTGCTTTCAGGCCATCTGGTGTCCGGAGTGAGCCAGCTGCTTCCTCATCCAGTCATTGTTACAGCTGCCTGAAATATGACTACAGAGATGTCTCCCTGGGAACATTAAGAAGTAGCCACACAAAAGTTATTGAATAAGAAGGAAATATGCTAAAAAATCAAAAACCTCCAGGAAAATTATGAATTTCATAGGTATTATATTGTGTTAAATATCTTCAGTATTATTGAATTATATGGCGACTTTAAAGAATAACATGGAAAATTCCAGTTTGACACTATTCGTATATCTACATGATATATCAAACATACTTGAATTTTCAAACCTCTTATTTGATGCATTGAACTAGCTGGCATTGAAATGAGGTCATTTATGAAAAATTTTAGAGGGCTGAGACTCTAAGTGTTGGCATTGTGAAATTCCAAAGGCAGTAGGAATTTGGATTTAGGAAGGCTTAACATGAAATAGTCCTTGCTGGCTAGTCGTGGCTTGGAAATCTGAAATAGCACAATCAATAAATTGCGCTGTCAAGATTGGTAAAGTCAGAGATTTTAAATTTCCCGTTCATGTAATAGCACTAAAATTGTGAAGGCTAAAAACTACCAGCAAATGTTTTGACTTGGAAACTGAAGCTTTATCTCATCTTTTGAGCATTAGTTCTTTAGAGTACAGGAGCATGGACATTCAATGATGGTTTATTTAAGTGGATAATATAGCTCTTTAATTTCTATTCTCACAACTAATTTTTTCCAGTTTTTCCTTGACTTGGCTTTTATTTCTTAAGTCATCTTTGTAAATCACCTATTTACATGTTTTTTTATTTTGCTTGCTGAGTTGCAGAAATTCTTTCTTCAGAGGAAAATTCAAATTCACTTTTAGTTAAAATGTATGTTTATAAATTTTTACTCCAGCTTTGTCTTTTAATTCTGAAGTGGTCAAATTCCTACAACCTGCTCATTAAACTTATTCATTTCAAAATTATTTTCCTCCTTTGTATTCTTCCTAATTGTGTAACTAAGCTCTTCTAAAACACTACTTACTATTCTTTCAACCTAAATATTTCTCTAGAGGGGCTGGAGCGAGTGTATAGGGTGTGGGGTGTTTGCCTTGCACTTGGCCAACCCAGGTTTGATCCCCAGCATCCCATATGGTCCCACCACCAGGAGTAATTCCTGAGTGCAAAGCCGGGAGTAATCCCTGAGCATTGCTGGGTGTGACCCAAAAAGCAATAAATTAAATAAATAAATAAACAAATAAAAATATTTCTTTAGTGCCAGAGTTATTTTGGATTTGGGTTTTAATTAATGAAGGAAATTTTTCAAGGATAGTGTTTTACTACTCATATCTACATTTATTCCACTGTAACAAGATGAAATCTATATGATGCCAATTTTTTTAAAGAAATGACTAGCTTCCAGTTTACTATAAACTGGAACCTGATAAATGCTATAAACTGAAACATGACAAATGTTGGTGTTGTTCTCTGTGTAATTTAAAGTTGGTGTTCTTTATAGTTTATTAATCTTCTCTAGATCTTAGATGAAACAGATCGATATTACTTCAAGTACCTATTATTTTTCATTTAATTCATATGCAGGCATTAAAATACCAAACTCTACTCTTGCTTATTTGCTTTTGTGTTTTATCTTCTGGTCTAATTTTTATTTTTTTTTAATTGTCACTGTCACTGTCACTGTCATCCCATTGCTCATCAATTTGTTTGAGCGGGCACCAGTAACGTCTCTCATTGAGAGACTTTTTGTTATTGTTTTTGGCATCTTTAAAAATATTTTTCTCTGGCATTAAAACTACTATCAAAGCCAATGTTTTCCATACTTATATCTTCAACTCATCCAGATATAAATACACTCATATTAATACTGGTAGTCTGCTAGAAAAAATAACAATTTCCTAAACTTTATGTTTTGTTTTTATTCTGGTTTTTCTTTTTTTGATTTTTGTTGTTTTCTGTTTAAACCTAGTATACTTTTATTTTGGTATTGTTGTGAGCTAGTTTAACATGTTTGCATTCATTTAAGTTCATGGGTTTTATTATTTTTTGTGTAAACCTATTTTGTGTTTATAGATGACATTTTATGCTTTATTTTTCATTTCTCCCCCCACCCCTTTTCTGCTGAAGTATCCAAATTTTACTCAGCACTCAAACATCATATGTTCTTGCTAAATTGTGTCTCTCATCTGGTATATAAAATAAAAATGAGAGAGCAAACAATGAAAACAAATCCTTAAACTTTGACCACAGAACTGAGATTTATAAGGACTGGAGAGAAACGGCTAAGGGGTTCACTGTGCTGTGTGCTTGTTGGTGGTGACATGGTATGGTAACATGTAACCCTAAAACATTGTCACCTCATTAAAAATATTTCAATGTAAACCAATGTCACCTCATTAAAATATTTCAAAAATAAAATTCATACATTCTTTATGTATTTTTATATGGTAATAATTTTTTTTGACAGATAGAACTCCACTGGGAAATCATTAATCAGTTCACTTCTTAGTAGATAGCTAGGTTAGTGGTCACTATTAATAAGGCTACTTACATGTTTTGTGTAAACATGTATTTTCACTGTGCAATATTTATACATTTACACATTAATTGTGAATTGTGAATTGTGAACTGCCTGATTCTATAAAGGAAAAATTCAGCTGCAACTTAGTCTTCTGTCCAAGTCTTCTTTGGCAGCATACATGTGTCGTGACAGTGCTGAAGACTTACAATAGATACCAGATGGCCCACAAGCCAAGAACATGTATGATTTGGCATTTCATGGAAAAGTTTGCTGATGCTGAGATAGATGGCCCAGATTCTGTTTTATTCTTCCAAAGATCATTTTGGGTTTTTTTGTTTTGTTTTGTTCACAGACAATTACATTTGTTAAGTTCACTTTGTAATTACCTCTGGTAAGGCAGCAGTTTCTATCTTTGTTCACTCTCCAGAATCACAAAAAGGTTTTTTTTTTTTTAATTCTGTCAATAATTCATGGTGGTTAACTGCAGAGGGATTTGTCTACCGCAAATCCTACTTGCCATTCCAAAAGGGGAATCTTTTATAAAAGAAAATTATGCATTGCTTTTCTACTGAACATTTGCTTAGAAATAATTTAAATAGCTATACCCTATGTTTTATTATGTTATTTGGAGTTTTGTTAATTAGGCAGGCACAGTTTTCCTTTCTCTACATTTTACTTCTTGCTCTTTGACTCACTGTAGCATTTCCTTAGGTGTTCTACTTAGGAGTTCTTTAAAGTTTTCTGCTTTGATTGTTAGATCTAAGTTACATTTTTCCTGCCAATTTCTATTTACTTAGCTTCTGCCTCATATTTTCACATATTGAATTTTGTGAAGTGGGGAAGTGAAAGCAAAGACATCAAAGTAACTTAACAGGCAGTAATCAAATATTGTCCATTAAGGGATAAACTTTTTGAGATCAAATGAGCCTAAGTCCTACTTACCTGAAAAGTAAGTTAAAAATACTGGTCTTAATTCAATTATTTTAGTGGCCAGAGAGATCATACGAGGGCTAAGACACTTGCCTTGCATGCCACCAGCCTGGTTGAACTCCTGGCACTACATGGTCCCCTGAGTACTACTATGTGGTCCCCTGAGTACTACCGTGTGGCTCAAAAATCAAAGGAAAATAAATTCAGTTATTGGAGCTTTATATCTCCATTGTGAGACTTGTTGTTACTGTTTTTGGCATATCGAATATGCCATGGGTAGCTTGCCAGGCTCTGCCATGTGGGCGGGATACTCTCGGTAGCTTGCTGGGTTCTCAGAGAGGGGTGAAGGAGTCGAACCCAGGTTGGCTGCATGCAAGGCAAATGCCCTGCCCGCTGTGCTATTGCTCTAGCCCCATTTTACTATCATTTTTAATGATATCAGATTCCTTCTTGAGGTATGGTCATTTAGAAACTTCCTTGGGGAAAAGAGCTGTGGGCAGCAGACTGTTTTTGTTTTCTTGGAAATCTTTCATCTGGTTCTGCAATAAAATGTTAGTTTGGTTCAAAAATTAGATTGATCTTTTTTCTGTTCTTGGTAATTTGTTTATATTTTCATATTCACTTAGGTTACAGTCAAGTTACCATCTTTGTTAATTACTGTCTCTTAAAAGCTTTCAATGTTTCATTTTGATAGTATTTGCTGTAGACATTTTTAGATGATATTCCTTCCATGACAAGTTTACAAAGTTTTAATTTTCTTTTATGAGTGAATATTAAATTATATCACATGCTTTGAATTCATAAATATTATATTCAGATACTATAAAGTTACTGAGGTGCTTAGTTGCATTAATCAAGTCTTTAGAGTACTTATCCTGTATTTCAAGGAAACACCAACTTGGGAATGGTACATTGCTGCCTAGTTTGAATGTATATAATATGTTGAGTGCTGTACCTTTTTTTTCTAAGGAGTTTATGTAAATTGAGTCAGTAGTTCTTGAAAAATTTTTATTTTTGAACCAGATATATTCTTTGGTGAAAGATTATTAATCAATTTTAACTGATTATTATTACTATTGCTGATTTTTGAATTATTTACCCTTGCTTTCTTCCTTGATCCATTGTTTCATTATGTAGCTAGTATATTTTATAAAAAAACCTATTTTGTTTTCTATAAGTAGTCACTTTCATTAGTGTAAATTTCATAATGTCTTCCTATTTTGTTTAGATTTTGCATTATTTGTAGTTATGCCTTCATTTTAAAAATTTTAATTTTTCCCTTTTTTTAATTTTCAGTTTTATTGGTGGTAATGAAGAACTGGCTTTCTGGTTTTTATTATTTTTAAAGTGTTTTACACATGTTAATCCTTTGGCCTTTGCCTCCTTTCTCTGTCTTCTCTCTTCCCTCTCCTGCTATTCCTCTCCTCCCCGTTTCTCTCCTGTCCCTGTAATCTTGAAGTGTTCTGTGATGAAAAAGATTGGTTTTGTAAATATTGTCCCATTTTGAGTTGTGTTTATAATCAAATTCTATTAAATTGCTTTTGTTTTGGTGGTGCTGTGGATGGATCCCAGAGCCTCACACCACACAGGGCAAGTACTCTCTACCACTGTGCCACATCCCCATCCCTAATATTTGAAAGATTCTTTGAAAGAATCTTTGAAATACTCGTTATGAAGGTTCAAAAAGTTATGTGTTCAAGATTCATGGTTAATTTCAAGTATGCACACAGCTTTTAAAAAAAAAATTGCAAGTGCTTAAGGAAATCTCAATGGAACTATTTCCTCTAAAAACCCAAGTACCACTTATCTTTGAAGATAATTTTCTGACATACTGGACAGTTGTTCTCCCATTTATGTCATTCCATTTAATACAGGATTTTGTGTCAGCATTTAAAAAAATATACTTGAGATAAATATTCAAATTTGCATGATTACCCGTAAGTGGTTTCCCTATTCTCAAAGAATGAAAAAGAAAAACCGTGTTTTTGTTGATTTTTCTGAGAAGGGCCAACCTGTACATTGCTACCCTGGAATCTTATGGAAAGCATGTTAAGTTGAAAAAAGGTATTTTCCTTAACTGGACCTATTAAGTGGTTTCAGCAATTAAAGTAGAAAAAAATAGAGTTGGCTGTGGCTTGTGCAACATAGGGGGAGTATTTGGTTCCAACAAAATACCTGCCCTTCCACTTATCTCATGGTAGAGCTTAGTGTTGCAGAGGTCTAATATCATAATATCACCTGCAGGAGATGTTTCTCTTCTCAGGTGAAGAATCCTGCCATTTTTTCCAACAGTTTCTTGCTTTAATTTTGACAGCTTGATTTGAAATCTCGAATCTAAGTTATTTTTAAGAATGAAGCTGCCATCTCTAGCTCAACCTGCAGAATATAAAGGCTAAAGAGATCTCCTCTGTGAGAGAGATTTATTCTACATGACTGTGCTTATCTTGAAAAGCTGCCAAGTTTGCTTTTATGCTCTCAGTGCCTCAAGTGGGAATCAATTAGAGTACCTGCTGTTTTGAATAGCAGATAATGGTGAAAGGTCAGCATTTGGACCACCAACAGTGTTCAACAAACAAGCATTATTCTTAACTACAGTATAGGGTATTTACCTTTTAGTTCAGTATTCACTGGTTAACTGTGAACTCAGCTAAACTAATACCTGTTGTGACACATCTATAAGCTTTATTGAACATAAGTAAAGCAAAATTCTTCTTTGGTGGATAATCCAGCATTTGACCTCAGGATTCTCAAACATCCTACACATGAAGGTCTTCTGAGACAGAAACCTTTTAGTAACTAAGACTCGGGTTAGAGATTATTAACTGGAATAATTGTGTCTCTCCCCTCCCCCAAATACTTGATGGACAATAAACTCTGTTTATATTAAAGAGCCTTAAATATTTTTAGAGAATCTGAATTAGATAGTCTTTAGGTTCCTGAATGAATTTTTGATAAATAATGTATGGCTGGACTGGAGTGATAGCACAGCGGTTGAAGCATTTGCCTTGCAGCAGCCGACCCGGGTTTGATTCCTCTGCCCCTCTCAGAGAGCCCAGCAAGCTACCTGTGGAGTATTCGATATGCCAAAAACAGTAACAAGTCTCATGATGGAGATGGTACTTGTGCCCACTCGAGCAAATCGATTGTTAGTGTGATAGTGATAATGTATGGCAAATAGAAGCACATACTTTAAGCAAAGTCATATCTTAAATGTAATAAGACATATTTGTGTAAGATTTGTGAAGCAGAAAAATGTCTCACAGCAGGAAAAATCATAAAAAACTATGTCACACTCTTGCCATAGATTATTGAGCTGACAGATCTTTTAGAAATCCAAATTTTTAAATAAATAAAGACTAGGAAAATTATATTTTTGGAGTGGTGACAAATTTAGTATTAGAATAGTTTCAGACCTGTTTGAAATGTTTGAAATGTTCGTTTAAATATATCTTTCCCCAAATATTTAATAGATTTGGCCCCTGTGTTAAGTTTTGCTTTGCATGAATTTTTTTTTGTCTGTGTCAAAAGCTACTGCCAGTGTAAACCTCCCAAAATAACTCCTTTTTAAATATTAACAACTAGTCACCTGCTAAGTGGTTTTCTTTTCTCTACAAATAGTAAAAACACCCTTGTCCTTTAAATCATGGAGTTGGCCCTTTTGTCTTTAAAAACCTCCCACCTTTCAACCAGTGCCTCCTCACATTACACTGGGTGTCTCACCCTTTTGTGTCACTTTGTCACTCAACTGCTCTGTCCTGCCTGTTGTTTCATCTTCTACTCCAAGCATCTGGATAGGTAGTGACAATTATTTTCCCTGCTGATGGCTCAAATCACCTTTAAATGTCTCTTCCGGATCTCATATTTCTACACATTTTGCTGTTAATGTGCTTGTGTCTGATATACGTCAGTGGTTTTAGAGAAATAGATTATAAGGATATATTGGTGTGTCTTTTTGTTTGTGTCTGGATTGGCTACTTGCCCATCTCCTCTTTTATCCCCTCCCCTCCCCCTTCTCTCCCTACTGTCGACTTCCCTTCCTTTCTCTCCTCTCCTCTCCACTCTCCTCTTCTCCCCTCCTTCCCCCACAAAAGTGTTCCCAACATCCCCCCACCCTGCAAAAAAAAATTGAAGTCTATTTTTATTTAATGAATTTCTATTGTACTATCAAAATAGTCTCCTCATAAACATTGAATACACTTCCAAAAGTGTGATACTTTTACCCTGATTAGTTTAATGTTCCCCTTTTCAGCATGTGATGTGCACGGGGTTGTGGTGCAAGGTAGAAGGCGAGAAGGAATGCAGAACCAAATTAGATCCTCCGATGGATGGCACTGATTGCGATGCTGGTAAGGTAAGTCCACAAGTCAGAAAGAGTGTTAAATGAAACTTAAGAAACTTGCCAGCATAACTCAAAAGGCATTGTTGTCTTTGGCCCTTCACATGTCTTCATCTTAAACCTCGTGGAATACTTAGAGTATATGTAAACACTTCAATGTCTCATTATTACTCTTAATTTACCTATTTTCTTCAAGTCCATGGTTGTTTTGCTAATTATTACTGCAAGTAATTTTCTACTGTTCTTAATTATAATGCTGAAAGATAGATGTATCATTACTTGAACACAAAAGAATTCTTTTTTTAATATTTAAATTAAACATTGGTAAAGTAAACATAATGATAACATAAATAATACTTCTCAGAGCTGATGAATAGTTCCTGGTATGAAATATCTCCTGAGAGACACCGAGTACTATAACTTTTCCTGTTACTTCAAGCATCATGCATAAAATATTCCAATTGACATTTGGGGATTAGTAAATATTTGGCTTTGTAAATTGTATATTCTAATGGGTTTCATAAGACCATAAGAATTTACAAGAATATGTTGCCAGATCAAAATAATCCCATTGAAAATTAATTTTCTTTTGAAGAATGCTAAGTAGTTGGAACTCAACTATAATTATGCTTGATTAATCAAAAGATAACAGTTCAGTCATTTATGTCCTTTATTTTTATTTTCTAACTGGAAAAGAATTATGAGTAGAAGGATACTAGATCCAAGAGTAGAATCCTTGCCTCTGAAGGACACTGAATTTTTAAAAAAGCAGTAGCATAGAGAATCTGAAGTTTACTGGTATAGATTACTTAGTGAAAAAAAAAAGTATAGATTCTGTCAGATTAGAAATATATCCATTTTAGGGGCCGGAGTGATAGCACAGCGGGTAGGGCCTTTGCCTTGCACGCGGCCGACCCGGGTTCGATCCTCGGCATCCCATATGGTCCCCCAAGCACCGCCAGGAGTAATTCCTGAGTGCAGAGCCAGGAGTAACCCCTGAGCATCGCTGGGTGTGACCCAAAAAGCAAAAAAATAAAAAAAAAGAAATATATCCATTTTAAAAATGGACAGAGTGGAAATCCAGCAATTTCACTTTTAGAATTTAGAATTTAATTCTTAGGAAAGACACATGTGCACAGAGACATATGCGTGGGAATGTGAGCTTAAGTGGACAACAGCACACATACACACACAAATGTTTCTATGAGGACACAATCACAGTGGTGAGCAATGAAAAATAGCAGAAATAGTCAGATAAGAATTATTCCAATGTAGCTGTTTATAGACTAAGGCAGATACATGGGATCCTGCAGAAAAATCTGGGAGACACCAGGGTTAGTATAATTGGTGTGCCATAGGCATGTCAGAAACTTCATACTTTTTATACCATTTGAAATGTACAGGGGGAAAAAGTTTATATACAGATGAGACTATATTGACATAGTCATTTTTAAACCATAGAATAGGTTTAAAAATACTAAATCCTTACTATAACTTGTAGCTAATTCCTGGGAAAGACAGTGGAGTTGGTAGATGAAAATAAAGCAGTGGGAAGATTAATTTAATTTTTTTCTGGATATTTTTGGTTGTTTAACCTAAGCCTGTGGTCAGTTATTCATTCTACAATCTATTTGAAAGAGAAAACAACTTTTGTATGAAAACAATTTTCATACTAAGAAAAAAAGTATAAAAGTTGTTTAAGTGAAAAACATTTTTAATGACTAGAAATGTATCACTTACAGATAGAATCAGTAGGAAAATGTTTCATTAGAAGGGGACCCCAGTAAAATATCTGCCAGTTGTCTACAGATTGCATTAGATATTTTTCTGTAAGCTTATATGGAAAATCAGAAATTGGTCTATTTTATCTTATTTTATTTTATTGCTTTTTGGGTCACACATGATGATTCACAGGGATTAATCCTGGCTCTGCACTCAGGAATTACTCCTGGTGGTGCTCAGAGGACCATATGAGATGCTGGGACTTGAACCCAGGTTGGCCATGTGCAAGGCAAAAGTCCTACTCACTATGCTATAACTCCAGCTCCTAATTTTAACCTTTATCTTTAAAAAATACAACCATGTGTCAATTGGTTGGGTCTCATTATGCATAGTAACTTATTACTTGAATCATAAAGCTCTACATAAGCAATATTTTTTATCACCCCTGAAAAATAGCAAAAGTAATAGAGATATTCATTCAACATGCTTCAATTATAAATAGCCCATTATGTCACCTAATTCTCCTTTAGCAGTATAAAATTTCTTCTGTCTCATAATATGATGTCCTAAGATTTTTTGGAGGATAGGTAGTACTATGCGATAGCACAGCAGGTAGGGCATTTCCTTTGCACGTGGCTGACCTGGGTTCGATTCCTCTGTCCCTCTCAGAAAACCGGGCAAGCTGCGGAGAGTATCCTGCCCGCTGGCAAATTCTGGCAAGCTACCTATGGCGTATTCGATATGCCAAAAACAGTAACATGTCTCACAATGGAGACAGTACTGGGGCCCACTTGAGCAAATCGATGAACAATGGGACAACAGTGCTACAGTGACAGAATAGTTTGCATTTTTAAGCTCTCACAAATAAATACATTCCTACAAATGAATGTACTTTTCATTCATCTTTTGTACAAAACAAGATGTACTTTTGCTCATCAAAAGTCACAGTTTTATCTCACTATAATTCTGCTAATGGTATTCTTTTAGTGCTTCCATGTAATGCTATGTGTTGAAGTGATTAATGAGCGTCTCAGTTCCACAGGACATGTGGGCTTCAAATATCCATCTGTTCAGCAGTTGTAGGTGTGACATCAAGAAAAGTGCTCCGGCACTCTGCAACTGAGAGCTGTCTGTAGTGCTAAACTCCTTGAGAACTTGAAAACCTGCATCCTCACACTCAGCACTGCTGACTCAGCACATCACAGAGCCAAAAAAAAAAAAAATCCTAGAGTTTTATATTGTGGTTTACTCCACTCATGCTAATCTAGCTGTCAACTAATTCTTCTCAGCATACATAATTGAGTCTGAGAATGTGCCGACAAAATTTTATAATTCAGAATGATTGGGGTGGCAGGAATGTTTCTACTTCTCTATAGACAGCGTCTTCCAAATTAAAAGCAGGTTGCTTTCTTTTTTTCTCCTTTTGTCTTTATGATGCTATCATCAATGTTTACATTTAACAAAGATTAAAGACTTGATAAATGATTGGGTTAAAACCATGAAAAGTGTTTACAGTACTTGTTAGAAACCAGGGGATAGGAAATTTACCAATTTACTTGAATTTAAAGTTTTGGAGGACCTTACGTAAAATATTTTACTTTTCTAAGTGGAACTTCTGGGCTCCCAATGTTCTTTAGTTTGAATGAAGATTATAATATCTTTACAATCACATATTTGCAGGTACAGATATTTTATTTCCTTTTCAGATAATGGTATCCTTTAACATCTTCATGAACCTTTTATGATGGGATATTTTCATGATTTTTCTGGATATACCCACGGAGAGAATGCAAACATACTTACTTGTTAGATCATGTATGACTTAGAAAGTATCTTTGTCAAATATTTCTTTAGGAGTTTCACAAATCAAGCTGAACTCATAGATAAGACTTTGGTTTCAATTTCTAAGCCATGTATAATAAATTTTAAGGCTAAAAATATAGATAAAACGGGGTTGGAGAGATAGCACAGCGGGTAGGGCGTTTGCCTTGCACGCGGCCGACCCGGGTTCAAATCCCAGCATCCCATATGGTCCCCTGAGCACGGCCAGGGGTAATTCCTGAGTGCAGAGCCAGGAGTAACCCCTGTGCATCGCCAGGTGTGACCCAAAAATAAATAAGTAAATAAATAAATACATTTAAAAATATATATATAGATAAAACAAAATGTACCAATAGAACACTGATGGCATCAGTTTGTATGAAAACCTAATAGAATATTTTGTATCACAAAACATTTAACACTTCACTCTGTGATGAATACCACCACATAAAAAAGATGCAACATAGTTTCATACAGAGATCTGATTATCTTTAAGGTAGGGAACTCAAAACATTTTACTGTGCTTTCTCTAAAGGCCACTGATGTCTTTATGCAAATTGACTTGTGTGTCTGTTTTCATTTCTCACCATTCATCAGATGTGGTCTGGTTTAAATGATGTGCAGGTTTAAGTTTGAGTCTCTCCCAGTGTATTTTTAGTCGAACTCTAGCCTGGCCTTCCAATGCCAGCTTGCCATTAACTGGGCAAGGAGTTATGATATGTAACTCTGGAAAAAGTAAACACTTTCACTAGGCCCAAGCAATACAGATAGTTGAAGCCTGATGTCTTTCAACTTGGATTGTTTTTCTGTGAATGGCATTACATTGCTAAATTCTCCAAACCAGTAAGTTGTTGAAAGGTTTCACAAGGTCTGTTTTCCTCTCCTTTTTTCAATTTTCAGAATTCATACAAAGTGACAGTGATTTTCTAATAATCAGAATATCTAAAAACTTTGAGTTGTTGAGCCTTTTTAAAAAATAAAAAAATCGATTTAAAATTAGTTGAACATAATTAAAATTTAAAGATTTAATCAAAAAGTTTAAATTTAAAATGTAGCATTCTTAGAGAATATCTGCAGGAACCACTTATTATACAAAAATGGGCTCAGGCAAAACTATATAACAAAGCTTTCTAAGTTCCCCAAAACATTTATAATGCATATTCTTAAAATTTTCATAAAAAATAATTAAAGATCTGAATGAACAGAAATTTATCTGTTTTAGCAACCTTGTTAATAATGAAAATCTCATAAAATGGTGCAACTTCATTAATAATAAGACTAATTTGTATTACTCTTAGTAATATCACAGTTAACTTTAATCAGATACTTATATTAAGTTTAACAATTTTTTCAACCCCTGAAAAATAAAAGCTTTATTAAGTACAAATAATTATCATTGATTTTTTAAAAATGAAAATGAAACAGGATCATGGTATTTCTGTTATTTCCTCAAAATTCCTTATGTCTATTTTCATTAGGTACAGAAAAGGGAAATTTATGTAGTTTAAGGTTGGGAGAATCAGTTGGTAACTCTCATCATTATGGAATTAATTTAAATTTTTCTGATCTTTTCTCAATATGATTTTTTTCAGTTTTTCCTTTAATATATTTGCTCTGATAATGTACTTTCTTTTTCAAAACTAAGAAATTCTAATAATTTGTTCAGCAAGACCTGGTAATTATTCATTGGTAATGACAGAAAGTCTCTTTTCCTGCTTTGTTTGAAGTTAATGGAAAAATAAATATTTAAAAAGGGAGATGCATGTTCCTTTCTCTTTTCAACAGTTAATAGATATAAAATATTCTACAGAATAATTGGATTTAAAGGTCAGAATTGTAAAGAATTTAATTGCCCAGGTCTTCCAAATAAGTAATTTTCAAGAAAGAAAATTTGCCCTCATATTATTGCTTAAATTTAATGGAAATCATTTCAGGAAAAAAGAACAAATACGTAAAGGGAAGTGCTAAAATTGTATGTATTCTAAATTATAATGAGACTAACTCAAATATACATGCAAAATGTATTCTAAATATATAAGTATTTTACATTTGGAAATACAGTGCTACAAATCAAATCAAAACTTTGAAATTTTGCTAAAATACCCAGTGTCACCCTAAATATAGAAAGGTATATATTTCTTCTTTTCCATTCTGAATCTCTCTGCTTCTTGTTGTCTCTTTTAAATTTCTATGTTTCTCAGAAAAATGCACATTCTTTCCTTCCCCTGCAACCCCACACCTTCTGTTCATGCCAAGTGCTATGTTCTGAGGGCTGGAGTACCCATGTCAGGGTGCTAGTTTCCATGCCACGTGCTGGGGAATCTGACCAAGGACAGGCAGGACTGGATCTTAGGAACTATGACAATAAGCAAATGCTAACTTACTTTTGGTCTCTTTAACTTCCACACATGTGGGCTCTTGTAGCTACTATGATTTAATGACCATTCCAGTGATTCTCTAGGGCAGTGAATGATTTTTCCATTGTGCCCTGATTTGTTCACCTAAGACCTGACTTTTGGAATAGTGGTGTAAGGCTGGAGAATGTAGCAGGAAGACCTCATCCTCTGGACAAGTGGCTGGAGAGTGGAGCCTGTGGAGCCCCTGTAGCCGGACCTGCAGTTCTGGGATCAGCAGTCGAGAGCGCAAATGTCCTGGGTAAAGGCAATGTTTCTGCACTGGGAGTGGGCATTTGTTTCTTCAGCTTTGATTTGTACATGTTTGATGGGTAAACCAGGTGGGTGAGCCAAAGAAGCCCCTCAGCCTTGCCCCACTTGGAAAAAATAGAAAAACCCCTCAGGTTATTTTAAGGAAAATAAAATAAAACTCCTTTTTAAGAAGAAAATAAAATCGACCTTTTTGAAGAATAGCCAAGGAGATGGTCCAAGTGCTGGAGTGAAGGCTGTGTGGGAGCCCTGAGTTAGATCCTTAGTCCTGCCTGGTCCTCAGAGCAGTGCCAGGAGCAACTCTCCAGTATTCAGGAATGGCCCTGAAACCAAAATGAATTTTAAAATAATAGCAAATGTGAGGGCTGGAGCGATAGCACAGTGGTTGGGCATTCGCCTATCACGCGGCAGATCCAAGTTCTATTCCTCCGCACCTCTCGGAGAGCCCAGCAAGCTACCAAGAGTATGGAGCCCGCGGGGCAGAGCCTGGCAAGCTGCCCATGCGTATTGGATATGCCACAAACAGTAACAATAAGTCTCTCAATGAGAGACGTTACTGGTGCCTGCTCGAACAAATCGATGAGCAGTGGGATAACAGTGACAGTAACAGTAACAGTAACAGCAAATATGAGACTGAAAGAGAATACAGAGGTTGAAGTGCTTGGCCTACATGTGGCCAACCTGGGTTAGATCATCAGCACCCAGCCAGCAGTAAGCCCTAAGCACTACCGGGTGTGTCCCCCTCAAAACAAACAACAAATAACCAAGTACTATTCAGTCTTTTGGGTACATCAAATAAAATGTGAATAAGAGAATTGGGAGGAAGACATAGGAGACAATTTAATAAAGGGATGGCACTTGTTATTTGGTGCTGGCTGTTTTGAGGCTTATACACAAATAGAGTTGTGAGGCTGTATTCCTGAAATAATATTGTATTATAAACCAATGCTTGATCAGAACATTTGGGTGAGGGAGATTTGGGCCACCCCAGCTGTCCTCAGGACTTACTCCTGATTCTGTGCTCAGGTGTCACTCCTGTCAGTGCTCAAGGGAAAATATGAAATTATTGAGGTTGAACCAGAATCTGCAATGCTTGGCAAGTGCCTTAACCCCTGTATTAGCTCTGTGGTCCCTCAATATATTTTTATTGTTACTCAATACATTTTTAATTTAAAAAATAATAGGTCTCTAGGAAAAGAAGAAATGAGAATAGAATTTGTATCAGTGAAACCAAGAATGAAGTAAGAATTTACTAAAGCACACATATGATAAGATTTACAGTATCAGCTTGCTCAACCCATCATTCTAGAGTGATGCTGAGCATATTTGTAGAAACCTATTCTATTATTTTATTTGTTTATTTATTTTTGCTTTTTGGTTCATACCTGGTGATGCACAGGGGTTACTCCTGGCTCTGAACTCAGGAATTACTCCTGGCAGTGTTCAGGGAACCATATGGGATGCTGGGAATTGAATCCGGGTTGGCCGCAGACAAGGCAAATGCCCTACCTGCTGTGCTACTATCGCTTCAGCCCCTGTTATTTTTATTTTTTAGAAATGTCTTTGTGTTGAAGTGTCATTGGTTTCTGAGAGTACAAATGTTTACCCCCTCTAGGGGTACAATGTTACCACACTAAGTCCACAATCAAAGTTATTTTAAGCATACATGCTCTAATCTCTGCTCAGTACCCAGTGGGCCAGTGGCCTGACAAAGAAAATTTTTCTCTTAATTTTGGGGGGTCTGGTGGCCACACCGAGTAGTGCCCAGAGCTTATTTCTGGCTCTGTGCTCAAGGGATCATTCCTGGCAGGGCTCAGGAGGTCATATTTGGTTCCAGGGATTGAACTGGCATCAGCTGCATGTGAAGCAAGTACCCTAACCCTGTAACATCCCACTGGCAGAGTTTTAATGAATATGTATAAAATTGCTAGAAGAAGAAGCTACTTAATAATTCTAAAAACTATACATCATGAGAATTGCAGTCTTTCTCTTTTGTCCTCTGTCTCTGCCATTACTCTAATGTTTCTTTTACATGACAAGTTGTCTTTATATCTTCTTATATAAATAAAGTTAAATTCATCAAGAGTAAAAAAATACATAATCAGAAAAAAAACCAGGTTTCTTTCTACTATAAGCCATTTAATGTATTTACATTTTCCCAAAATAAATTTATTGTAAAGTCCTATATATAATGACTAATATGACCTTTAAGATTTTTAAATGATTAGTTAACAAAACCCAAGATTGATTATTTGTACTGTCTTTTCTAGGCTAGGTACTGAAGCCAGGGATTGTAATGGTCCCAGAAAACAATACAGAATATGTGAGAATCCACCTTGTCCTGCAGGTTTGCCTGGATTCAGAGACTGGCAATGTCAGGCCTATAGTGCTAGAACTTCATACCCAAAGCCTGTTCTTCAGTGGAAAGCTGTCCTGGATGAAGGTACGCCCAAGCAGATCTCACCAAGTTCATTTAGTGGAATTGTGAGGGCACAAAGAATTGACAGTAGCAGTCAGTGCTGTTTTGCAGGTTGTATTCGAGTCATTTCAGATCACTGCTCCTTCCACTTTTAGTGACATATGTCAACTCACAAACATTTGACTGGAAAATATACTTTAGAGATGTCTCAGGAGATGAATATTTACTTGAGGTGATGTATGGGGGTGAAAGGATGGGTCAAGGAGATCAAAAGGTACCAATGTCCAGTACCAATTCATGGAACATATGATGACTATTGTGACTAATGCTATACAGAATATTTGACAGCTCCTAAGTGCATAGATCTTTAAAGTTCTTAAGAATAGTAAATAGGGGGCTGGAGAGATAGCACAGCGGGTAGGGCGTTTGCCTTGCACGCGGCCGACCCGGGTTCAAATCCCAGCATCCCATATGGTCCCCTGAGCACGGCCAGGAGTAATTCCTGAGTGCAGAGCCAGGAGTAATCCCTGCGCATCGCCAGGTGTGACCCAAAAAAGCAAAAAAAAAAAAAAAGAATAGTAAATATATGTGGTTACAAACATAGACATAGTGTGATTATTTCACATTACGCACATCTCAAATCATACTGTGTAACTGGAAGTGATACCAAGTATATGTTAATTATATCTTAATTTAAAAAACTGAATTAACCTGAAAATTGCTAAGCACTTTATGAGATCAAGTAAAGTTAAAAAGTGATTATACCAAATGTTTTTGAGAATGAGGAGAGTCTAAATACTAAGTTCATTGGTGCTGGGGATGTCAATGGAGCAATCAATCTGAAAATTACTTAGAAGTTTCTTAAACAACTGAAGACAGTCTGAAAAACACAGTATAACAGTCCCTGACATTTTTCCCAGAAAAAAAATATGACTATCAGAGAATCCTGTGCAAATGTTCATAGAACGTTAATAATAAATAATAATATTTATTATTAAATATTCAAACACAGGGAACAACCAAAAGGAACTTAATGCTGAATGTTTAGTAAAATGAAGTCCATCCATGGAATATAAAGAAGCAACTATTGATAAGTGCAATGACATGATGAGCTTTATAGCATTGTGTTTTTATGAAGAAAGCCAGTCTCAAAGACACAGTAGCACTGTAGCACTGTTGTCCCATTGTTCATCAATTTGCTCGAGTGAGCACCAGTAACATCTCCATTGTGAGACTTGTTCCTATTTTTGGCATATTGAATTGCCAGGCTCTGCCGTATGAGTGGGATACTCTCAGTAGCTTGCCGGGCTCTCCAAGAGGAACAGAGGAATCAAACCCAGGTCAGCCGCATGCAAGGCAAATACCTTGCCCGCTGTGCTATTGCTCCAGTATAATTTTATATTACTTTCTTGGAATGACATAACTATAAAGATCGAAACTGAGAGATTAGTGTTTG
The DNA here is from genome assembly GCF_027595985.1 of Sorex araneus. Taxonomy (NCBI): domain Eukaryota; kingdom Metazoa; phylum Chordata; class Mammalia; order Eulipotyphla; family Soricidae; genus Sorex; species Sorex araneus. The sequence continues at coordinate 30,503,975 of NC_073307.1, read as the reverse complement.
CTAGAAGTTAGGCATGGTGGTTGGGAGAATTGTGGGTATAACTATAAATGGGGAGCTTGGTGGTAGATTAGTTCAGTATTTTGACTGTGATGATGCCTATAAAATCTACACAATCAACACATGTGATAACATGGCACACCCATATACCAATTTCACTTTAATGGGTTTGTATGGTGGTGACGTGTGGTGACCAAGATTTAACCTCGGGGGAAAATACACACACAAACACACACAAGGCCTCTCTGTTTTTGTGACTTCTTCCAAATTGTTAACTATTTGAAAGTATTTTAAGACAATTATATGCTATATTTTTTAGTTAACAATAATAATACTTGCCCATGATCATGTGTTGTGAAATCATTTTTTT